>NC_141696.1:509962925-511286675 GCF_964263255.1 Lissotriton vulgaris
TTGCAGCCTCTGATGTTGGTTGAACACATGTAGTAAAAGCTCGATATAAACCATAGTTATTGTCAACTGTATACCAATAACAAAACTTCAAGTAGCCGAGAATAACATGCTTTTATCTGGCATAACATATGATACACAGGTATAGCATGCCATAAAAGAACCAGGGGCCTTATTTATGAAGGCCTTGCGCCACCGGTGCGTCACTTTTTCCCATGTTAAAAGTGACGCACCGGCGGCGCAAGGCCTTCATAAATAAGGCCCCAGGTGTATGTTTACTCAACCACTTATTATAACAAGACGTGGATCCATTTTCAGATCCGAAATCTTCCTGACTTCATGATGGTGTAGCGCCCCCTGCCTCTCTCTCAGGTTTCTTGCATCTGCTTCTGTTTCTAACTTCACTCATACACTGGGTCGGGCTGGCCTGTAGGGCAATACGGCAGTACACAATGGACTAGTCTGACTAGTCAATGTGTGGGCTTGTTTTATGGTGTGATGGGCCAGTGTTTGCTGATAAAGTATGTAAGAAGGGATGGATGAAATGCTTGAATTAATCTCAACCACTGGTAATTGCTTGGGCCGCATCCCACTCCAACATTATTTTACATAAAATGCTTGTTCGTTCGTGATAACTTTATTTCGGTCAATGACCATAAAAGCACAAGCAAAGTATGTACATACAATAAAATACATAAATAATTAAGAACCAGCAGTTAAAACATTATTAAACAATCAGTTATCCACGAAAAATGTCCATCATTAAAAATTAGTCGCAATTAATCAAAGTGGACCTTCTGCGCCACATACCGTACAAAAAGCGGGAGACCGAGAACACAATAAGGGGGGATGTATCATATTTTAAAATTCTAACGGTTTGAGCACAATGTTTTAGTCCCAGATTTCTGCATAGTGGTACCAGCCAGACTCTCCGAATTACACTATAAGCAGGGCAAAAAAACAAAACATGGGCAATGTCTTCTTTGCCATTGTTGCAGACAGGGCAGATTCCCTCCTCTTGACCTGCCCATTTGCAGGTCAGTGTCCCAAGTGGCAGGCAGCCGTGCCTTAATTGTGTATATAATTTTCTTGCAGGGTGTGGTTCTATTTGATCCAGAAATTCCTCCCTACTGGGCACGAGTTTTACCTGCAAAAATTCCGAAGACAACCTGCCCATACTTGGGGAACGGTGCAGCAAACTTAGGTTGTAGTGCCTCAGAGAGGCCAACAGCACAGTTCTCCTCAGCACTGGACAACTCTCCGCCGGAGTCTCCCATATTTGGGGCATTCCTATTCGATAGGCAATAGTTTTAATATGGAGCAACCAGGGTATTTTCTTGCTCTTCCTGGCCCCCCAGACAGCAGCGAACTCAGCTCTGTAATCCGCAAGCTCCGGTACTGTCCAGAGCCTTCTCCAGTACAGTAGGGGTCGGGCCACTAATAGTTCAGAGATGGGCTCCACACCTAGGTCAAATCTCAAGGGTATGAGCGGGGTGCTTTGGGGTAGACCAATTAAATTCCTCATAAAGGCCCGTTCAACCCTGAGAAGGCTTGCTGTACTCGAATGTCCCCAAAGTTCTGCACCATAAGTTACAGCAGGTCTAACTTGAACACTGTAGATTTCAAGCGCTGGGGAGACTGGCTTAAATTGCGTTGTCCGCTGAAACTTACCTATGCCCCCTAAAATCTGTGAGAGCTTTAGGGTAGATTTGGATACCTGAGGGCCCCAACCAAAGTCCTCAGTCAAAGTGACCCCCAGGTATACAAAAGTTCTCACCCTTTCGAGCGGGATGCCGTTTAATGTGGGGTTAGGGCGAGTGCGTTTCGGGGGACCGAAGATCATAAATTTCGTTTTCTCTAAATTGATCTTGAGTCCCCTCGAGGCGCAGAATGAGACAAAACCGTCCAGAACCCGCTGGATGCCTGTTGATGTTCGCGACAACAATAAGGTGTCGTCTGCGAACATCAGAGCAGGCACCCGACCTGACGCCAACCAAGGGGTATCGCTATCCCTGACTCTCTCAAGTTCCCCCACCAGGCCATTTATATAGAGACTAAAGAGCGTGGGAGCCAGGGCGCAGCCCTGGCGTACGCCTCTAGTTACAGGGAAACGTGCAGATAGTTCCCCGTTCTTCCCGCACCTCACCCGGGCATAGTTCCCTGCATTAAACCGCTTCAAGACCTCCAATAGATAGGGAGGAAGGCCAAGATCTTTTAAGACCCTCCATAAACTCTCCCTCGGCACAAGGTCGAAAGCGGCCCGCAGGTCTACGAAGACCAGGTAGAGGCTGCCACCCTCGACACTTACGGTCTTCCAAAAAAGGACCTGCAGCCTAAAGAGTTGGTCCGTAGTCGAGATCCCTGATCTAAAACCGGCCTGGAGGGTAGTTATTACTTCATGCTCCTCCGCCGATCCCAGTATTCTATCCAGGAGTATCCGGCCCATCAGTTTCTGGGTAGTGTCCAAGAGACTGATTGGTCTATAATTTGACGGCTCCAAAGGGCACCCCTTCTTGAAAATGGGGACGATCTCGGCCCCCGCCCAGGTGTCAGGTATCTTTGCCCCTTGTAAGACCGCATTAAACAATACGGTTAGGTACGGCGCCCAAATCTTTGGCTGAGAACGAAAAAGGTCACCCGGTACCCTATCCAGGCCTGGTGCTTTGTTAGGGAGTTGTCTGGTAATTGCAGTCTCCACCTCCTTTACTGAAATACTCTCACCACTTCTCGGGGCCATCCTCACCTCGATGTCCCTATGGTCTACCTGGTGTTCCATGCTCGAGGCCACCCGCAATCGGTACTCGTCTTGGGCAGGAGAGACCCAGGAGGGACCTTCTAACTCTGACATCCCAGACCTATCTAAATGGTCACTGTAACTGGGCACAGGGCTAGTATAGAGTGCAGAGAAATGCGCCTCCCACACTGAGGGGGGATATTTGGTAGAGGGATCCCCCCACCATCATTTGTACCGGAATTTACTAATGCCCAGAATAGTTTGGCATCTTTTGTCACAAGGGCACCTATGAGTTTCTCCCACCTGGCTTCTTCCCACTCTCTTTTGCCCCTGGTCAACTCCTTTTTATAGATCAGTCTAGCTGCCTTAATGTTCTCTCTGTCTTTTGCCTTGATTGCCGCAAGGAGCTCCTTTTTTGAGTTCCTGCATGCATCATTAAACCAGGGGTGGGTTTTTGGAACATGCTTCTTAATTCTACTTATGGGGTAGAACACATCCCCTAGTACCTTAACTAGCTGTTTATGCGTATCTAATGCCTGCTGCCAGCCAGGCGAGTCACCCATCTGCGCTATAAAAGGGATAGCGAGTTGGTAGATTTTGGCAAGCTTCGAGGTTGAATCTACAAGGTGGGACCACCTAACCCTCCTTCTGTTATTAGTCAGCGTGAGGGGAAGTATCATTGTGATAGGTATGTGGTCAGGGGTGATTAGGCCAAATGACCCTGGTTTGAAAGTTACTACCAGGGCATTGTGATCACTGTCCTGTCTTTGAATGACCCTAAATTCTTTCAGCTTATCCCAGTTTTTGGCATCCACCATTAGGTAATCAATGATGGTTGTTTTGTTTGCCCGATTAAAGGTTGCCATTGCTGGGCGGTCAGGGTCCAATCTCCCATTGCACGCTCGCAGGGATGTCGCAAGGGAGAAACATTTTATTTGGAGCACAAGGGGTGTCCATGCCCTGACGGGGGCAATATTCGGGTCGGGGATATGCCATAGTGCATCTACCTCATCTTGGTCACCCAGTTCTAGACTACCCAGAGGCTCAAATTGGCAGATAAAATCCCCTCCGAGGATTATTGAGATAGAGGGGTCTAGCCCTTGAATGAAGGAATTCAGGGCTCTAACTGTAGCTGATTCCTGGCCATTCCTTGATGGTCTCGAGTAGGTGTTTATTATTGCTACTAGCAGTTGGCTTGGGGGTTCTATTAAGACACACTGGATGTCCGGGGAATTTGTTTGAATCTTGGTTGCTTGGATTCCCACGCGAGTCCATATCCAAATTGATAGCCCGCCCGACGGGCGCCCTCTACCTGTGGATACTGCCAAGATATCAAATGTTGCAAAGGTTGCACTCGAGGTCTCTTCTAGTGCCCAGGTCTCTTGCATCAGGCAGATGTCATATGCTGCCATAAAGGTGGCCCACTCGGGAGTAAGCAGCTTGTTTTTTAGCCCGGCTATATTCCAGGAAACCAATTTTAGGCATCCTTTTTCTGAGCTATCTGATCCTTCGACTTCCCTAATCCCCCTATTGCTAGTCCTTTCCCTAACTATATTAACAGCTTTTGGAACCTCCCTCGACATTGGTGTCAGGATATTTTCCTCTATTGCCCCTGAACTTCTGTGTACTACATTTGTGGCTTCTGAGGGTGACATTCCTCCTTGACTAAGTCAATCTACATTTTCCAAAACACTGAACCTATTCCAATGTGGCTGTATCGGGAATAGTGGACCGTAGGAAGACATGCCCTCCCTAAATACCCCCCCATTTAAAGTTCTATGTGATGTAGGAAACCCCCCCCTGTTATTGCGTGTGAATCTAGGACGACATGGTTCCAAGCTAGGAGTGGGATAAAAATATGAGAGGTGCAGCGGACATATTTGCGTGTCTGAACTATAGTGCAGGGCATTACAAATATACCCTACAGCAGAGGCATCCCTAAAATTCAGAATGATCATGTCACCAGCCACTGTTTTTGGGCTCCTCCCAATCCAACCCACTCTTCTGGCTGACAGGATTTCCCCTGAGACATTCCCCGGGAGGGGTCTATTTACACTAAGCCACTGGATGCACTTGTTTTTCAGCTCAGTCTCCCTTTCTCTTTTCCCCTCAGTTAACGGAGGAACTCCTGCGAGTGCCACCACATAGGATTGGGCTTCAGGGGGTAGGTTAATTGTTGGTGGCTGTCGAGAAAAGGATCTTGGTGTTTGGCTTTGTTTCAGTGGCGAACTGGTTTTGTTAATTCCCTTATCTCCCTCTTTTGTCTTTGGCATGTCTTTCGCTATGGCATTTGCCAAGTTTCCTGCTGCTTTGCAGATCTGCTTCTGAGTGTTGGTCCTTGACAGGTGTTGTGGTGGATCGTGCGTGGGCTTTTGGGAAGTTGGTGTAGCTACGACATTAGCGGTCTGTACTAGGGGGTTTTTACTTTCCACTACTCTAGTTCTTGGAACACTTTGGGATGGCGTATCAATACCATGGGGTGCAGAGTTTCTCACTTGTTTGGCTGGCTCAATTTTCCCTCCCCCCTTTGTATTTGTAGCAGCAATGAGTTTATCAAGTTTTGAAACCAGAGGCTTAAGTTGGGCAACAATAGCCCGCTCCAAGGATGCTTGTAAATCGGCAACCATGTTTGTGACCCAGCATGGTATTCCTAGCATTGGGCCAGTTGTACTGGTAGTTGGTGTCACAAGGTCATGGTTTGCCAATTTATTATTACCCAATTTATTTATAAAATGCCACTTCAGTTTGGACCCACCTACATGCAAATCAGTCTTGACCCTTCTCTAGTGGGAAAAGTCCATCCTGAACTGCCAAGCCAGGTCCTCACTGATCCTGAACACAAGCAAACCAGGGTCGGTTTCACCCTTGTTATGGGCTCATCAGCCGAGTATAGCTTAGTTCCAGTTGCACAGTGTGCATGGGGCCAACATCTGAACATACCCGCCCAACTTAGGGCAACACACTAAATTATTCTAAAGTGATGGATGGAATCCTTGAATTGATCTCAGCCACTGGTATTTACATGGGCCACATCCCACTCCATTGTTATTTTAAACACCATGCCACTTCCGTTTGGAAAATCAGTCTCAACTCTACTCCAATGGGAACAGCCTAGCCTGAACTCCCAAGCCAGATCCTCTCTGAACCGGAACACAAACCACCTAGAACGTGTTTCAACCTTATTATGGGCTCATCAGCCAGGTGTACCTTGTCTTACAAAATACCTTTACAACGTGTATTTACAGGTACAAAACTTTTCCGATTCGCAAATGTGGGCTACTTTTTTAGCTTTCTGATTTGCTAATGAGTGCCACTATTATTTTGGTGCCTGGGCTTTTTTGTGTCCCAGTCCGTCCCTGCTCATACAAGCCCAGAATTCGAGAAATGTGTTTGTCTGAAAAGGAGTACTCTCTCACACTGTTTCTTACTCACCTGTGGACTCTAAAGTGTTAGACAGATTAATAAATCACTTGCAAAAAACATTAATTTAGTATAGTGCCATGTAGCTGCAAAAGTGCAGGGCTATTCCTTACTAAGAGTTCAGTTGTGCATGTGTGTATTTAATGGTATTAAAAGCATTATGTTTCACATTATATAAATTGATTAACAAATCTTCATTCCTGTATTTAACTAAGACACCACACAAAAGAAGAGTGAACTCACATGACAAGGTTGATTCTAGCCCCACCCTCTTCAACACATTCATGAACCCATTAGCCATCAGCGTCAGATCGCACAAACTTAACATAATCTTCTACGCCAACAACACCTAGCTCATCCTCTCACTCTCAGAAGACCCCTCTACCACCAGAAGAAACTTCCACAGCTGTATGATGAACGTCACATACTGTATGAAGGACAATTGCCTCAAGCTCAACATGAACAAAAAGGAAGTGATCATGTTTAGGAATATTGTCTTGTCATCACAGAATGAATGGTGGCCTGCTGAACTTGGCCCATGCCCCTACCACGACAGACCACGCAGCTAACCTCAGCATCATCTTGGACAGCAAGCTATCTATGAAGAAGCAGGTAAAGACAATCTCATCCACCTGCTTCCACACCTTCCACATCTCCGCAAGATCTTCAGGTAACTCCCAGTCAACACAAGAAGGACCGTCATGCAGGTCCTCATCACCAGCAGACTACACTATGGGAACACCCTCTATGTGGGAATCACTGCACACCCCCTGAAAAGACTACAGACAATACAAAACTCAGTTGCTAGAATCATCCTAGACCTCCCCAGATGGACCCACATCACACCCCACCTCAAGAAGCTACACTGGCTCGCAATCCAAAAGATATGCCAGTTTAAGATGTTGATACACTCATGCAAAGTCCTGCACAAGGAAGGACCAGCATCCATCAACAAACTCATGACTTTCCACCAACCTTCCAGACCCGTGCCATCTGCCTCCCTCTTCCTAGCAGATACCCCCTGAATACACCGATTCAGCAACGGAAGATGCTCCTTCTCACATCTGGTGGCCAAAGCTTGGAAAAACCTTTCCCAGCACCTCAGGACCGCCTCATTGCTCCTGCATTGCTCATGAAAGAACTCAAGACCTCGCTGTTTGACTAATTAAATGAACACGATGCAGCAAGCAACCCTAGCACCTTGAGACTCTCATTGGTGAATTTCTTTACAAACCCTTGATTGATTGATTGATAGATGGTGAAATAATGAAGCAGCCTGGGGTACCAACACTGGGAAACGTCTTATTGGCTGCACACAGATAAAATGCTACCCCTGTGTCTTAACGGAGCAGAGCAGCAAAACTATCACGTGTCCTGCCCTGGCAAAAAAATATTCCCTTGTCCTACAAGAAGACAATGCTAGCTATATTAAAAAATATTACGTTTCACACTGAGATGGTTAAAATATTTGATGCTAGCAATCAATGACAGATTGTTGCACATGTGTCATTTTGTATATTTTCATTTTAACATGAAGTTATCACTGTGCACCTTGACTGCAATATGGCAATTTGAACCTTACAGCTTTAAGTATTTTCTTATGTAAATTAGGTGGCAAGACAATTAGGAATCTCATTAATCGGTGATATGTTGTTGTTCCTGCTATTGACCTCTGGCTATCAGTTTCCATCCTTTTCTAATAAAAATTAAAGCAAATTACCAAGCATATATTGAAAAAGATGATTCCAAAGACCAGGTCAATGCTATTAACCTAAGGATTAAAAGTTATAAATTGATGGGTAAAATCAACACATCCTTCAACTGCAAATGTGCTGGGAAAATACAAGCTAATCTAATCCACTTCCTGGATTACTTTAAAACTCCCCTGCACCTTAGAAGGAAGTATCTGCCATGTACTGTAAAGAAGAAGCGGTCCAGATTTAGGGCCTGATTATGAGTTTGGCGGATGTGATACTCGGTCATAAACGTGACGGATATCCCATCCCCAGTATTACAAGTTTCATAGTATATAATGGAATTGTAATATGGCGGACAAAATATGTGTCATGTTTGTGATGGAGCAACCCTGTCTGCCAAACTTGTAATCAGGCCCTTAGTCTTTTCACACAACTGAAGTCATTGTGAAAAATTGCAGAGCTGCATTTGCTCGAAGGACAGAAAATTGCCCAGCACCAGATTTAGTAAGAGTCTCCCCGCGATGACATTGTTTTCCCGGCTAAAGCTGGCTGTTAAGCATGGCACTAAAACTCATGCTGTTGGAACTGTACACCATTTAGTACAAGTTCCTAGATGTAGGCAACTGCACATGTAAAATGCGTGCTCTAAGGTAAAGCACAAATGTTATGTTTATGTACCTCAAGCGATATATCACTTGACCACTTACTTGTGCCTGCTTTTACTTTGCATTAGGACTTGGGGAAATTCAGAACGTGCTATTTAGTATATCTAGATTTGCACTAAAACCCAAAAGGGGTAAATTTATAAGGGCCTAGCGCCATCTGTGCGTCACTTTTTGAAACGCACCGGCAGCGCATTTTGCTACCCCATAGTTAGAAGGACACTAAAGCCACCCTGCGTGGCTTTACGTGTCCTTGTAAATACGGCCCCTTTTTACGCAGCACTTTGCGTTAAAGGGGCATTCCATGGGTGTTGCTGTGGGTGTTCCCTTACAACACCCATGAAGCCAGTCACATTCCCAGGTTTATGAGAAATCGTAAACCTGAGGAATGAGTCAGAATGCTACGGCACCCCAAGGGAGGCATAGAGAGGCATAGAAAGGCGCAAGGAGGAGAAATGTTTTCCTTTCTCTTCATTTGTTTCCTATATCTATGTGTGCTGTATTATGCAGCACACATAGAAAGAGGAAAACACCTCTTGTGATCGTTTTTGTGCTAGAAGGTGTCCCTATATGTAGAATCTTCCTTATCTAAGGTATATGTTTAATGGAATATTCTAGGATTATGAAAAAGCACATAGGGCCATATGTAGGTAAATGGCATTTACCGAATCGTAAATACCGAATTTTACCGATTCGGTATTTACAATTCGGTAAATGCCATGTAGGTAATAATTCTTAAAATATTACCGAATCGGTAATATTCAGTAATTACCGAATCGGTATTTACCGATTCGGTAATTGCCATTGATTCCTATGGGCCTTGAGGCCCATAGGAATCAATGGCAATTACCGAATCGGTAAATACCGATTCGGTAATTTTACTGATTTGTCAAGGGGGACAGGGTGTCACTTTGACACCCTGTTGCACCCCTGATTCTGGCTTGTGTGCAATGTGACACACATACATGCCCTTAGGGCATGTATGTGTGCCACATGGCACAGGTGTACATGCACAGATGTGCATGTACACAGAAATTCGTTATTTACCATGCCATTGTATTTCATGGTAAATAACGAATTTCTAAGGGCCTGTGGCACAGTTTACAGTGCCACCTACATCCCAAATTTCCGATTCTGTACATTTACCGATTCGGTAATTTACCGATTCGGTAAAATTACGGATTTGGTAAATATACAGAATCGGTAATTTTCAGGCCCCCTACATCTGGAAGTACAAATACCGGTCGGTAACGGCCGAAATCGGCCGTTACCGACCGGTATTTTGCCACCTACATATGGCCCATAATGTGTAGTTTATGAAATAAAAAATTGATGTTCTATTTATATTTTTTGGACATATGAACAAATGGAAACAACCTACCTTTTCTTTTGATGTAGGGCTGAGCAGCAAGATTCCTTGTGGTGCTGCCCTAAGTTAAAACCTCACAAATGAGCCCCTGAATATTTATGCTATGGTTACTAATATTTCTTTTTTTCACCGTGGGGTGTAGTCCACCACCAGGCTCTTACCTCGCCTTCGCATCCTACCAGTCGTGCCCGGCATTAATTGAGGGTGGGGGGCAGGGGTTCACAGGGGAGGGGGGTGGTAAAAGAATAAATGTTTCAAAACGTACCTGTCTGCTGGCTGGCGGGCCGGGTCCTGCGTTTTCTCTGCTCCTGCTTCTGTTCTCCTGCCTCTGGCAGGAACAGGAAGCAGGCAGCCAATCACAACACTGCAATGGTAGTGTGGTGATTGGTTGGGATGGCGCTCTGCCAGGCACCTATAAGGAGGCCATTTTCTTGATGTAGGCTGCATGCAGCCTGCATGGAGAAAGAGCATAGTGAGCATGACTGGTTTGGGTGGCCCTAGAGGGCCAACCAAACCAGTCATGCTAACTCAGGAGTGGGCACACCACTTCTCCCCTGCCCAGCCTTGCTCGTAGAGCAGCCCCGCCCACCTGCAACCAAACACTTCTGCTTTCTCGCAGTGTGAGAAGCCGAAACATAATATTGTAGTTTTACCATTTTGTGGTTCTGCTTCTCGCACTGGGAGAAAGCAGTGGGGCGATGCTCCTTCACCCTAGTGGAATAGCTGCCCCTGCATCATACCTGTTTTGGTGGGGCATGGTTAAGAATAGAAGTGAGGGCTTGCTTGGCTAAAGCATGTCCAGGCTTGGGAACAGTCAGGAAGTTCAAACAGTGTGCATGGCAAATACTGTAAGACTCAATCTGTACGCATTCACAAGGCCTATCTAGGCCATAGCCGTTCTGGCTTTGCTTGTTTTCCCCTTTTTAAGTGCCTGACCTATCAGTTTACAAGGGACTGCCCCATGGCTGATTTGCACATGGCATATCTCTGTCTAGAGAGCCTCGGTTAAAGAAAACTAGTAGATTGCAATGTGGCCAGAGTGACTGACAGTAGCTGACATTTATTAAAACATTCCTTGTAACCAATTAATTTTATCACTACACGATGTGTTCGTTGTTTTCAAAACTGGAGGTTTTTTTGTGACTTTAAACATATGTCAAACCATGTAGGAGTACAACAGTTTTGCATATTGTGACCTTGTTGGGGATACGCAACTATCTTCATATTCACGGTTTTCGTATTTGGATGTTCTACTAATTGGTTGTGATCACAGTTCACAACTTTCACAACTTATATAGTGTGAAAAAGGAAATTAAATATTCCAGCACATTGTTGTGTTGCAGAGCTTCTTAGGACAGCTGTGTATTCTTGTCTGCTCAAAAGATGATTTTTAATGTAATCAATAAGTATATTTGCTGCAGCCTCCTAGTGGAGAAAAAAAAGCAGTACAAATTCTACATACATGTACTGTCAGGCGGACAGGGCCAGACTAAAACTAAAATCATCCTTGGCCTGAGACCTCTCAGGCTTTTATAGTTGGATCAGGGCTATTGGGCCATCTGGTCTCCCTAGTCCGAGACAAAGTGAAAGTTTCATGCCGACCGCGATGGAGCACTGCACTGCTATCTCTCACAGTAGGTCTCGGTCAAAGTTTTTCTACAGCTTTTCTTCCTGGGGTGCCTCGAAGCTCTCAGCCAGTCCGAATTTGGTGAGGACTCGCCAGCTTGCCTTGCAATGAGCTCCTGGTGACCCTTATGGAAGTCCGACCTCCGGAGCTTTTCAGCAGAATGAACCAGAGGTCCAGGCCAGCTAGCGGTTGAAGATGGTCAGCTTGACTTTTGTGGTTGGTTCAGGTCACCTTTTCTACGATCAGACTAAGAAAGTTTTACGGAGCTTTTTTTCCCGGGTCCCTTGATGCACTTCATCAGGCTGGATTGAGTGAGTGTTGGCTGGCTTGGGTTCGGATCAACTCCCGTTGAAACTCTGGAAGTCTGACCTCTTTCAGCAGGACAAACCTGGAGGGCAGGCTGGCTTGCGGTTGAGGGTCGGGGTTTGGCTAGCTAGGTCGGGTTGGTCCACTTATGGAGATTTTTTTTTTTAAAACCTGCTCTAAAGTGTTTCAAACTTCTGGAACTTCCTCCAGAAGTTTCTTTGAGGGTCCCAAAGTGTTCACAACTCACTCCAAGTGTCTGGTAGGACCAATATGGTCCATGAAAGCTTAGGGCTTCAAATCCCACAATCCACTTTGACAAAACCATTGCATATCTTCTGGTGTTACTGCAGGCTGGGGATCCTTGAGGGTGATGGTCCCGATGGGCTCTGTAAACCTGTTGCTTGAAGGGAGTCCACTCTTTAATCCTTTTGAAGCAGGTTTGATCCACAGGGCTGTAGTTCCAGATTGTGCAGCCAGTGCAGTCAGTCAGAGTGCAGGGCCTGGTTGGTGCAAATCAAACTTCCAGCATGGACCCTTCTTCTTCCTTTAGTTTCAAGCAGCAGATCTGAGAGGCACTGCCCCTCTCAGATAAGTATGCAGTGTTCTTTGGAGTCACACTGGAAGCCACTTGTGTCCAATAAGGTGCAGGGCAACATCCCAGAGCATGACCACTTTCTCCAAAGTGGGGCACAATGTCTCCCAGAAAGCAATATTTTTCCAGAATTCAGTATGACTGAAATCCCAGAAGAGAGACAATAGCTGGCCAAAATAACCTCCAGAATGGCTCAACTCCATATTCTCAATTTCCCTTGCATCTGCACATTCCTTCTTTAAGCCTGCCATCTTTTGAAGATCATTGTTTATGACCGCTCCTCCTTGCTCTGGCATTCCTATGCAGCAGAACACTCTTGTCTCAGAATGGCTCTTTCCCCCCCGGGGCTTCTTATCACCTAATCTAGCAGCCTGGCTAATCCACTTAACTTTGACCAATCAGGACAGCTCACTGGAAGACTGCATTTTGTCTTACAGACAGGGAAGCCTTAAAACTTCTTGTCTGTACATTTTAGGATCAATTCAACAATATCATAATGTGGGATTTATTGATACCATTCTAGTAAGTCCTTGAATTATATTTTCTGTTTCTCCTGGCGGGAGTTCTTAATTAATAACTTCTTTCCATGTTAACCTAGGTGGCTGGGGAAGAGCAACACTTGCCTTTGTGACAACTCCAGATGCTGTGAGGGGAACGGCCGGCATTCTTGATACCGCGCCACGAGGGGAATGGCTGGGCTCATTCCTACATGCCGTGAGGTAAACGGCCATCGCGGTTAAAAGCCTCCAACTCCCAGCGGCCCACTGAGACCAGCGGTGCACCTCTGATGCGCCAGCTGCACCCAGAGGCGCTACAAAATCCACAAGCGCACCCCACATCTTGGGACGCGAGCAGGCGGCGCCCGGACAAAGCCCAGGCCTAGGGCGGGCCCGTTTGAGCCCGGAAGAGGCCGGACCGGGCCCCCCCCCTTCAACTCCAGTGGTTCAGCAGGTCTGTTTGAAATCCATTTTATCCAGTGACCCTGGGATACTAATATTTTGGGCTCTTTATTTTTACTGCACTCAGCTTGAGATGAATACTCATGAAAAAAAGATTAGATTTGCCCCTTCGGGGGGAAGCATCGCAGGGACTCTGGACCAATTTTTAATTACGGCCAGCTCTGTTCATGCACATGAGATCGCTCTGACCGAGCGTCGTCTACCTTTAGATGTTCTACAAACTAAACGTTCATCATTGGGCGGCCTGACATCTGCGCGTATGCCTGAACGCTGCTTGGTCGCAGGCTCTGACTCTTGTGGCTTAGTTGAAGGTTTTAGTCAGTCTTCACATGCCTGGCTGGATTTATCGGCAATAGTGGAGACCCCAAATAGTGCCCCTGCTGATGATTTGCCCCGTGAAGGTACATCTGCTGGCACCCGAACACGTGTTGCTACAAGGTCTGTGCCCAAATCTAAAACTCAAACTAAGGAATCCACAGTAACTATGCCGGAGCCATCCATATAGAGGAAGAGAGGAGGGGGCCGGAAAGGCAGAAAAGTGCAAAACTGCACAAGACCAACAGGAACGGCGGAACAGTGATTATGACACCTCCACTGACAGCAGAACCGCAGTCTGTTACACCTATTAATGCCACTGTGAACCTTGACCTGTTGGGTGTTCCCTCTGAAGCTCTTGAGGTTCTATGGGTGAAAATGGGGGCCATAATTGAGTCATCTTTCTCTCCCATCCTTGATAGGTTAACTCGTATTGATTGACTAATTTTGAATCGCATGTTGTGCCTAATCTTCACACTATTGAAGCCTCTCTGATAACAACTGGTCACGGGATTGCAATTCCATTGAATGTACTGTTCAATCCTGCAATCCCAAAATCCCCTCCGCCGACTACCTCAAAATATAATTCTAGGTTTCCATCCTCTAGTAGAATTGGTAGAGAAGTTTTAGTTCCTGTTGTGGGGTCTGTAGCTCCGGGCAGTCAGGTGGATGAGGATGGGAACATCTCTAGCGAATTTTCCCAGTTAATACCAGGTACCCCAAGGGAAGTGGGAAATAGACCCCGGGGTAGTTCAACAAGTAACATCACACACAATCGCTCTAATCGTGGCATAGGAACTCAATTAACCACGGACAGTCTGACCGAAATCCCCTTGCCATGCATAATGGTTTGGCCCATAGCTCTGTCGAGGATAGTCTTACGGCACTACATCTCCCACCGGCCGCTGCCCCTCTGGTAGTGGTCTTAAGGAATGTACTGACCCTACATGCCGGGCAGCTAGAATCAACTGACCAGCTAATGGCCAAAACAATGCACTGGCTTACAGCACAACTGAACCTAGCCGGGGCTTGGGGCTGGGACATCTGCAATCAAATGATAATGGCAAGACGGGCTCCGTGGGTTGGATATTCTATGAAGGATGGGGGGGTGATTGTGTAATTGCCAACTTTAATAACGAGCAGGTTGTTAGATTTCTACTGGAGCGCCTAGGGAGCAGAAGGCAAGGGTGTTATCATGGGGAAATCTCCCTCCTATCACTGGGGTTTTTCTATAGACCCGGCCATCCTTCTCTGCTAGGGGGGGAGGTCGGGTGTATCCCATAGACCCAAGGGAGATCTTCTGACCTTGAACTAGCTAATAGATTCACCCCTTTGTCAGGTTTAGATGCCTGTGATTGACTGCTACCAGTAGCTGCTCCAGTGATAAAGGAAGTTATCAGTCAACCCGCTGTTTCTCCTCTGCCTGAGATAAGTCCACAGTTAGTGGTGAGTATAGGGACAGCAAATCCCATTATATCTGAAGGTACTAATATTGGTAGTGTGGACTGTACTCCTGTCCCATGTCCTATTGATTTGGGTAGAGTTGAACTAATCAGTGATTATACCCATGAATTCTGAGCTGGAATATTGCGGGTTTAAGATCCAAAAGAGAAGGCCCCGACTGGCTATCAGGGGGATCATTTTTGGTTGGAAGGTTTTAGTTCACACTTTTTACCTGCATGTCCAGCTTTAGCGGGCAGAGCAAAAGGTGGTCTTCTGTTTCTCCTCTCTTTGGACTTAAGGGGCTCTGTAAAAAGGTTAGAGATAGACTCCCCCCACTGTTTGATATTGGAGCTTAGCAAGCAAAACTATCCAAAGCTTTTGTTAGTGAACATCTGCAACTCGGGGGAGTGTGACTATGTAAATCAGCACTTAAGCAGTCTGAATCGCTTTCTTAATGAATATAAGTTACACCAATCCACTTCTTATCATGTTTTATTAATGGGTGATTTTAATATGCACTTGTGTGACTCACATTTTTTATTTGACGATCCGCATGGCTTTAACTATGCCACGACCCCACATTTTGAGCACACTACATGCGGAGAGGGCCTTAAATCCCTTTTAACTGATGACGATCATTTAGAAGCTAGTTTTGCTAACCCTCAAGATCGGTGTCCCACATTTAAAGCTAAGGTAAGAAACAACATTATTGATTATATTTTTATGTCCCCTATGCTATTGAACAAGGTTTTTTTTTTTATAATGCTCAGAAATCTCCTTTGAGCGATCATAATCCGGTTATTTTAATCTTGGATATTACCTGTGGCATCCTGGGAAAAGGAGGTAGGAATTGGGTCCCGAATAAGGTGCTACCTTGTGATCAGGGTAGGAGGCTTAGAAGGGCCAATGTAACCCTGGATACATTCTTCACGCGCCTGTGGGAGAAATGTACATATAGTATCACTATTTGCACTGACCCTCTAAGCACCGAGGATGTGGTACCTAGAGTTTTTGAGGGCATTTGAACTCAGATAGGCCGTGGCCCGACCATAAAAACCAAACCGAGAACCAAATGTGGCCCTAAGTGGTTTGATGAGAAATGCTCACATGGTCACCTCTCCTTAATCTTAGCCCTGAAAAAACAATCTCGGGATAAGGATCTGATGGCCGGGCGGAGGAAGGAGTATAAGCTAGTACATCACAGAAAAAAGAGATCAAGGATGAGGCGTGTAATTCATTATTGTCTGTGGAGGTGTTAAGGGATAGTTCTAGGTTTTGGGCCATTATATATTTCTTTTCTGTGGAGGATAATGAGGCTCAGGATTGTAACATCACAGAAGCCCAGAGGCTCTCTCATTTTGAGGCGATTTATGAGTCATGAGGGGCTTTGGACTGCACCCCCTGGTCCTCGCTCCATCAAGCTAGCACCCCGATTGAGTTTAATGAGGGGGAAATGGAGAAAGCCGTAAGAGATACTGCAATATAGCACCGGGCCAGGATGAGGTTCCTGCAGATCTCTATAAAAGAAACCCTCAATTCTGGGCTAAAACCCTTGTAAATGTTTTAGTGCTGTGGGGTCAGCAGGGTTCCTGGCCTCTTGGTTAAAATCAATTATTATTCCTATTTTTAAAAAGGGACAGCGAGGGGCTCCTCGGTGTTACAGGCTGATATCCCTCATTGATTCCTCTGTGAAAATTTTATGAAAGGTAATCTTAATTAAAATTACGGATTGGGTAAATGAGAGGGGGATTTTGTCTAATATGCAAATGGATTTAGATGTGGAAGGAGCATTATGGACCAGTGTTTAAATCTGCATCTATTAATAGGCAAATACACTAAAGCCAAGGAGGGTTACCTGACGATGGCATTCATGGATTTATCCAGTGCATTTGACCTGGTCAACAGGTCAAAGCTTTGGAACATTTTATTGGAAAAGGGACTTGACCCTTGTCTAGTTTATTTTTAAGCTAATCTTTATCAAGACCTTACAGCTTCCGTTAGGATATCAGAGGCTGGTGACTGCACCAGATCTTTTAACTCGGGCAGGGGCGTCCGGCAGCGATGCATTTTAGCGCCCCTGCTTTTTACTCTTTATATTATTGATCTGGACAAATCACTTGTGGAGGGAGCTCTGGATATTCCGCACGTGGGAGACTGCCCAATCCCTGTTCTCCTATACGCGGACGACGCTGTACTTTTAGCCCTTACTGCGGTGGACCTTCAACGGCTCTTAGATGCCTTTGGGGCATACATGCACTCACTGGACTTGATTGTGAATAATGGAAAGTCACACACTATGACAGTAGGACACAGAGCTAGAAAAACATTCTACTGTAAAGGCGTGGAAGTTTCCTGTGTGTCCTCTTTCACTTACCTGGGAGTACTATTTGATGATAGGTCATCCTGGGTTCTGCAACAAAAAGTCAAAAAGAACGCAGTCATACGAGCTTCCTCATCTCTTTTAGGGTTTGCCCAGCGTCTGGGGGCTAGACCAATAGAGGCTATCCTAAAGGTTTATAAAGCCAAGTGCTTGGCTAAATCGGGCTATGGATCTTCTATATGGGGCTATAAAGATCAGGCTGGGATGTAGATAGCTGAAAATAAATTCCTACGGAGTCTTTTGTCTGTACCACAATCTACCCCATTGTATGCTATACATCAGGAGTTAGGGCTAGGCTATGTCACTGATATTTTGAGTACAGCTCCGTTGCTTTGCTGGCTCAAAACTTGTCTGAATCCTGATTTAGCCCTGAACCATATGATCTTACGTGACTGTGTTAAGTTAGATAAGTCCTCTAAAATTAAATGGCTGTCGTATGTTAAAAGCATGTTATCCAAAATAGGACGGCCAGAACTTTATGAGGAACCTGATAAGATTCGAAAGGAGGATGTGTTGTGGGTAAAATGTAATTTTAATAATTTTTTGATGCTGGGGCGGGAAGAACAGGAGCTTTGTAAACCTTTAGTTAGGGCCCATTACCTGTTAAAAACATCTATCAATATGGAACCTTACTTGTTAATTGTTAACAAGCCTCATCATTGTTGGCTCCTAACTAGGCTCCATTTTAATCTGATTCATCTCACGTTGGGGGATTATCAGGGATGGTGTAATCCTGATGATGCCGAACCCTGCCAATGCGACATTTCTCATCCCAGGATACTTTACATTTTATGATGTTGTGTGACTTTTATTCCAATATTCGCATGAGATTTCTGGTACCTATCCTGAGAGGAAGGGGTTTCTCTCAGGTTTGACTAGCGTTCCTTTTTCTACAGTCTTTTTGTAACCCTGGTGATATTTTTAATATTGCATCTTTTATGGTAGTGGCAGTGAGGCTAAAAAATAATAGAAATTTGAGGATGATTTCTTCTTAAGTAAGAGTTTAAGGTCTATTGCTATTTTATTAGGACAAGGGGTTTTACCCAGTGATAGTGTTTCTATCCAAATTAATTGAAATGGTGTCTATGTATTTTAATTATTATGTTAAATGATTTGTAATATTGTCTATGTTTTTGCTTGTTTTTGTACTTTTATCATTTTAATTAATCGAATAAAGTGGATTGACTGACTGACTGACTGGCTGGGGATCAGCAATGCAATGTGGGGCAATTTCTCCAACACCAGGGCTTATAAAACATATTTTGTAAGGACCTTGCCTATATCTACAGGACCCCACACCCCTGGAACAACAAGGGGAGACTATAGGGGTTCTGAATATCTATAAAATATTGCAGATCCTCATTCCACAGTGTTCCTAGCACAAAGGTCAATTTTGGGAAACACTTTACTACAATGTGGGAAGTGAAATGTGCAATTTCACTAAACGCAAAGCATATAAAACCTATTTTATAAGGGTCCTCTTTATAATTAGTTGACCCAGCCCACGACTGGGACACCTAGAGTAGATCCTGGGGGTACCTAATATGCCAAAATATTGTCGTTTGTCAACTTATAATTGCCCCAAACACCAAAGTCGGGTTTGGCCACAATTTCCATGTTAAAAACCAGTCTGCAACACAGGGCTGCTTTAAACTGACCTCAGGCCTCAGCAGTACACACATGCAAGTGCAGTAAGGGCTGCTGGCCTCTAAATATCCCTGCACTATTATATACTAGGGACATAAAGATGGTGTTGATCCCATTGCCCTATTATGAGCTAGGGCATTATAGGTGAGGTTATGCCAATCATAGGGGTACCGTAACTCATAGTGTATGTAGGTGTTTTCCCTGTATCTAAGTGTTTTTTTACCATAGCACTGGTACTGGGCCTGCCTGGCACGGCCCAGGACACTCTCAGAGTCAGCAAACCAGCATCTAGGGGTCTCAAATGGGGCAAAAAGTGGGGGGACACTGGAAACAGGTCCTGATTTCCAACACAAGGTGTCAATAATCTCAGTCCTGAGCACCTCAGGATTTAAAACTGGAGTGCCCACATCTGAGGTAATTAGTGACTCTCCCTCTCATCAGGCCCGGACTGGCCGTAGTGCGCACCGAGCATTTCCCTGGTAGGCCACCAGGGTGGGGGCCGGTTTTAGACCCTGGGGCTCTGTTTTTGTTACCATGGGCCGGTTTTGCAGCACAGCTGCAATATCGGCCCCCAGCAACAAAAGCGGCACAAAGCTTTCCTTCCACTAGCACCCCCTCCCACCCGGCTGGCCGAGCTCTTTGCGAGGGCCGGTTTCGGTTCCCTGTCCGGTCCTGCCTCTAATCATTAGGGGGAGGGCCTCAAGGCACTTTTGCCAGGCTGACGAGGTCATGCCCAAAGGGCTGGGAAATTCTCTGCCTGGCAAAGTTCAGCTCATGCAGCCTTGAGCCTGCGCATTTAGGGCATGTCTAGTTCCTGGCTGCCTAACCTGAAAATGAAGAGTGTCCTTCAGGCTGACCATTGCACAGCCTGACAGACATTATTCTTCTCTGGAAAAAGATTAGAGGTGTGGTCCCTTTGCCCATAAGGACAGGCTGCAGCTGCAAAAAGCCTTTCAAAGAATTACTGAAATACACCCATCTGCAAGCGTATACAGTCTTGTGGTCGCAGGGTCAGCAAAGTGTGTGCATTGCAGGTGAACGTGCTCTTTCTGGTGGCACGATTCACAACACTGCCTGTGTTCTTTGATAAAGCATGCAAAAAATGCATGGAAATAGCCAGTCGGTTTCCAGAAAGTGTCCTGTTCGGCAAAAAGCATGATAAACAAGGCCAGATTTACAAATTTGCTACCAAAATGCAGAGCTTTAAAAAAAATGGTAAAACACTTAAACAATAGACTTTAAGAAACAAAACACTATTTTGTTCAATATTAATTTTGCCTTCGGTGGCTGCTTTCTTCATAGGCATCACCAGAATATGACAAAATTGTGTGACAGATGTCAACCAATCAATCAGCATTTGTAGAGCGCAGCACTATCACCCCTGGGGGTATCAGGGTGCTGTGGTGCAAGGTCGCTGTCAAAAAGCCAAGTCTTGGGGAAACGCCAGGAAGAGGGAAGAAACTAGCAGAAAAAGGCAAAACAGAGAGCAGAAAAACTAACAGAAAATGCAAAACAGAGCAGAAGAGGGCAAAACAGAGTTCATTACAATATTAGTGAATCTGCCTCAAATGTGTGAAAAATATTAAAGTCACTCTAAACATAGCATTTCGTCTCTGGAAGTTGAGGCTTCCAATACAAAACCTATGCAAAATATCATACACACACCTGTGCTCGATGGTGCGCAGGTGTGTCCATGGCACGAGGCATTCTTTCTTGCGCCCCAGCGCTGAGGAAAAGAACAGCATCGCCATATATCAATGATGGGCCTCTGCAGGGCTGTCTCCCCATGTGCAGCGCCATGCAGCAAATTAGGTTGCTGTGCTGCACTATACATTTTTTTTAGTAAATATGCCCCACAGTCTCTTTTCTTATGTACTCACGGAAGTATTGGCTGAAAATTCTCAAATGAGGGCTCTACCACGGAGCATCCATAAAGTAATATGCAAATATTGTACTGAAGCAATATATATCCCTACAAAGGCTAGCTCAGTACAGTGCTTAACTTAAGCCGGTGGTTTCCGGTTCTCAGCACCAGCACTCAGACAAAGAGCGCCACCATGTGCCAAACGGCCCTGATTTAGAGATCAACACAACAATATTTGTTTATTAATTCAATACACTATAAAAGTCAAAAACCTTGACACAAGCCATTCTTATACCTAGGGGGGGCCTAGAATAGTCTGAATTGTCACAATTCTAGGAGTGTGGTGGTTAGTAGTTGTGTTGGTACTGTTATTGGTAGCGCTGATATGAGCAATGGGTACTGCAAGCACCACTGATGTCCTGAGAGGGCCCTGGTACTTATTTATTTTTTTTTTTACAAATTAAGCACTGGCTCGGTAGCTGTTTTAAAGAAATCACAAAAAAGCATGACCTCATTTTTCTCAAGCTTCCAATGATATTTTCCCTCATTCCGTGAGTACGCATCAATGTCCTCTCTGAATGACGACTGCGTCGTGAAGCAGCTGTGTACAGGCAGGAGAGCCTTATAAATGCAAACTAAAACCAAACGTGTTTTCAACGCAACAAACTGTTATTGGTATTGTGTCGACTCTCCGCCGTCAAATCAGAAATAAAGCACGCCTGGCCCACTTGGGCACGGCTTATTGCAAAAATGAGTTATTCAAAGCTGCAAACCGGTTATTACCGCTAAAAATAACCGCGATCACGACTCCACCAATCTGTCCATCACATGCTTACTTTATACAATCTTCTCAGATAACCCTGAGGTTCATACATAAAGCTTTCAGAAGCCATTAATCAGTTTTCATTACAGCCCACTTGTTTCCCCGCTAGCTTCTAATTAGGCGGTAATATCCAATGAAGCAGAAATTAGCAGAAGATAACTGACCGCAATAGACAGCTGAACAAGGGCTGCTGCGCGTGGACAAGGCGCATTATAGCAAAATGTCTTTGCTCCAATGCAATTAATCGTTCTCATGTCCACAGCTTTTTTTTTTTAAATGATTTCGATCATAAAAAATATCGGGGTTACATTCGAACGCAGAGGAGCGCTAAGGAAAAATAAAAACGTGTTTTCGTTTGCAGCTTCCTTCAGACGTCTCAAAGAAGGGCACACGAAATGGGCCTGCTTTCTAACAAAAATAGCTGCAGGACATGCCAGCCTCCCTAGCACGAAATGCTTCCTGGAAAATCAAGACGTAAAATGTTCATGGCAGAAAAAGAGTTCTAACCTATAAAGAAGAAAAATAAAGGGAATTATCTTTCGCTTTGCATTTTTTTGAAGTGACTACACGCGTATCTCCTTGTACCGATCATAACTATGTGAACGTGTGTCCTCGCTTTTGTTATCGATCTGAATGAAAGGGTTGTTGAGATGAAGAAAGACTATGAGCCAACTCATTAACACACGGTCTTGCATCGCATCCTGGGGCTTATTTACAAGCCCTTTGCGTCGCCAGTGCGTCACTTTTAATATGGGAAAAGTGACGTACCGGCGGCGCACTGGGCTTGTAAATAAGCTCCGCTGTGTTTTTTAGGTCTGGCCGATGAGAGAGTTGGTTGCATTCAAGTACAATGAGGGGCATATTTATGTAGGAGTTGTGTCGCTGTTGCGCCACTCAACGAGGCCTAAGAGCGACGCAACTCCTAAGTACGATTTATCTAGCCAAGGCAAGGCCATCATGAGTGGCCTTGCGTGACTGGATAAATCCAGAGTAACACAACACAGTGCAAATCGCTGCGTTGCGTTACTCTGCCCCAGGGACGCATTCCATAGGTGGAGCGTGGGTGTCCATCCAACCAATGGATTTTGGCACATTCCCAGATTAACCATCAGTGGTAAACATGGAAATGCAAAGAAAATTCTACTCCTCCCTTGTTTTTTTTTTTTAAACACAATTTTTATAGTTCTGTACACAGAGAAGACGACATTGTGACAAAAAACATCAGTACTTCCATCCCCTCAGAACTACAATCCCCCGTCAATTACACGTACGGTGGTGTCTGCCTTTGCCCAAAGTGGTACGTAAACAGGCTTAAAAAAGTCCAGGTGACTGCTTCATAAATCCTGAGAGGCAGCAACCTATATCTCCTACAATCTCCCCCCACCCTCCTCCAAACTCGAACCCATACCTCTCCCTCATCCTCCCAAACCCCCTCATCCCCCCCACCCTCCCGAGCAAGAAAACCAACTACCAAAAACCCCTACCTCACCCCCCCCCCCAGAACCCCACCCTCCCGAGGCGTGTCGGAGTGCAACCAGTGTGGGCTGGAACCCATCAGCGGCAGCTCTAGCCAGAAAAAGACCATCAAAAGTAGGCCGATATTATCATCAGTCGTCACGTGAGAGGGGTAGCAATCTAGGGTGCAGACTCTTAGCAGATGGCGGCCTATACTATGTCACCTGAGGCACAGGACTATGTGCGGGGGACTCTACGTCTTCAGCCTCCGTAAGTGTGAGTTCCAGAACCAACCTTTCCCATGCCCTTGCCCTCTCCAATGCCGGCTCATTACCTGATCTAAGTGCCATTTACTGAGCTCCGCCTTCCATTTCTCAACAGCAGGTCCCCTATTCGCCATCCACTGGGAAGTTATGGTACGCTTCCTCAGGATCAACCCCAGGTCAAGAAATTTGCTAGTAATTGTGTTCTTCGAGGTGTGTGGGAACCAATGTAGGATGCAGTGTGCCATTGAGGACTGCAAATCCCGTTCAGTAATCTCCCGTAAGAGCTCCACCACCCCCTGCCAAAAGGAGCCAAGTGCCGGACAGGACCAAAACATATGCTGGAAATCAGCCTACTCCGCCGGACAGGTCTACTCCTCCCTTGGTGAGGAGTAAATGAGGAGACATAACTTTATTTCTCCTCTTAACTTCCTCTTTCTATGTGTGCATTCTGCAGTAGACATGGAAAGAGGAAAATGCTTCAGCGGATTGTTTTTTGGGAAAGAAAGTGCCCCTTCTGGCACAAAAACAATTCTGTTTGCAACACAGGCACCCTTGCACCACGGCGCAAGGGTGCCTGCATTATTGCTAGGCATTCAAAAGGGTGCCAACGCAAGGAAAGGATGGGAATGCAACGTAGCATGTTAAATACGATGCAATCCAGCCCTTTCGCGCAGCAACTGCGCAGCACTGTGCAAAAACTGCATAAATATGACCCTATATGTGCAGCATACGTGGCTGTTGTGTGCAGGGCACTCGGGAGAACAACAGCCAAACTTCACTGCTAACAATTTAATGGGGGAATGAGGAGAACTAACATCCTAATTTGAGTCACGATTACTTGTGAGCGTATGCAACTGGACTAGAGCCTATTTCATCATGTGCATTCCTCATTTGTTTGTCTCTGTACCTTTTCATTTTTAAACCTCAATCCCGGTTAAGCAACACCTTTTGTTTGTATTGTTTTTCCTGAGTTTTACTGAATAACCAATAATGAAATATTAGGAGAAAAAAAGATTACTTGTGAGGGACCATTGACTGTTGCGGTACAGTACACAATACGGGTAGTCATTCTGCTGGCCAATATCTGGTGAATAGTGCTTTTTGCTCTCAGACTAACTTGACTTAATACCTTTCACTGGCTGTTTGGGGCTTTCCCTCAAGGAGTTTTAGCTGTTATGATTTAGTATCAATTGAGCCTGTTATCACAGTAGCTTGGGTCATTGAGGGTTGTAGTTCCAGTTTTGTATACAGTCTGTGCCAAATAGTACACTGTAAAAAACACTGGACTAATAACATTGGTCTCAACCAAATAGATTTAAAAATGTGCTTACAAGGCAAAGACGTATTGGAAAATCGTGGCAAATGGAGCAGTTTAAGCAGATTTCTTTAGAGTTTGTTATTTTCTTTCTAGATTTGCCAGCTCACAAAAACGTTATGTTATTTACAGGATAGGATGGTTAGCCATGAAAACCTTTCCTGCCGCCAGGTGAAAGGATGTCTCTTGCTCAGGCTCTTTATCCCAACAGTATATTGGACAAAGAAGTGACAAATTGATTGTGATGAAATACAGCATAACTAATTTTAAACATCCTAAAACTGAAGCTCAAAGGGACAACAGTGGGGCATACCAGAGAAGTCCATTTCATGAACAAGGATTAAAGGCTAACAAGGTGCCCTGAAACAACTAGACTTCTTTGCAATGTACGATACCATAAACAAACAGAATTTACAGAAAGGTCTGAAGGAATGGATTGGTTTGTCGGCATCAGCCTTAAAGTGAATGTCATTCACATTCGGAAATAGCTAGTGGAGTACCTTAGGCATTCTTCTCAAACCTGCTTTTGAATATTTTTATGCTTTGGCTGGTAGATATACTTGTGCTCCATAAACTGTATTTCCAGTATGCGTCGACGACTGCAATATACATCTGACTGGACAACAAACCAGGAAGCCAGGGAAATTTTACTCTTGTCTGGTTCAGCCTGGCATTTGCATGCCGGTATCTCTGTGGCAAATGGAGCCAGAATCAATTGTTTTTGGCCTGTTCAGGTCTTATAATTTAATTGTGATTAGGAAAATACCCCCCCTCCCTTCTTGTGCCTAAGGTGTATACCTGAATTGCTTCACTGTATTTACAGTGTGGCTGAAAAGTGCTTGAATGCAATTTTTATTTGGTTAACATAGATAAGCCATAGGCAAAACTTTTTCATGTTTATCTGGATTTCAGACACATATACAATATTAGTGTGGCTTTATGTGCATGCCTTGATACATCTGTAATGTTTCCCAGGGCTAGTCCCAATGCGAGCGAGGTGCTTGAAATTATGTTGCTGTCCCCAGTTAAATAATCTGCTGGTCAGGTGGTGGTTGCAAGCTACCCCCTAGAGAAGAGAGATTGGTCCTGCCCTGAGAAAAAAAATAGGGCGAGGAAGGCATTCATATAGGGTGATAAGCTGAAACTCTCTGACACATCTAGGCATATATTTTTCACAGGGGCAAAGAGGGAACAGGCTGAACTCTGGCACTAGTCACAGCAGGGGTTCTCTCTGAAGTTTCCCAAGGAGAAAGGAAACCAGTTTTCGAGTGTCATTTATGGACAGAGCTTAAGGGAAGAGGTCTTGCAGACCAACACTTGAATCTACTGACTTGTAGGAACTCAGAATGCTATGCAAGGAGGTGAGCAAGCCTTTGACTTACTCCCAAGTAATGTCTGTTGAGGTAGAGAGGTGATATGGTATTTCTGGATTGGGTAGGGCTGCTTGTATTCTAGAACTCATTCCAGACAAAGAACCAGGTACTTAGCTGAAGGGAAACTTTGCGCACCACCGGGTATTTGGTATGGTCTAAACAGTGGTTATACTAGAGTGGTGCTGCTAGGAAAAGGGGTGACCTGTACAACCCCTTGACAATGTAATGTGCAAAGCACTTGCATATAATTTAGTGAGGAGAAAAACCTGCGCACACACAAATTAATACAGAACTATAATAAATTCTTTGGTCTTGATTTCACAGCAACAACGAAGGACAGTTGGTAAGTGCAGCAATAATGTTTATTGCGCCAGCCAACACGTGCTTCATTGGAGTGAAATGCACTCCAAATCTTCAGAGCCAAATCCAAATGGAAAAGAAGAATAATCCCCCACGACTGGTGATAAGTCCAACCCAGTCCGGGTACAAAGGATCTTCAGGTCAGGCACGCCAGTTGAGCGTAGAATACACTTCTCTTATCAGTTCTTGAGGATTAAAATTGTGCTTTTGGCATCAAGGACTGCCAAGGTAGTGCTGTAGTCAGTGGCCTTTAAAGGAGCAGTAATCCTCCGGGAAGCCTCAATGGGCAAAAGTAGCCGGCACCGCCCTTAGACGTAGTTCGGTTTCGCTTGCACTGGTGTTGTTGCTCTCTCCGGGTCTGGATCACCACATTATTGCTGCACTTACCAACTGTCCTTCGTTGTTGCTGTATTCTAGAACTCCTACACTCCCACTTTCACTTTTAAACCTCTGCACAGGGGCAAATACTTTAAGTGAAGATGGGACCACAGAAAAAGAAGGATGGACTGACTTACCGATGATACCCTGCCTTGAGTGGAAGGACCCTGGACTTGTACTTCTTGAACTCTGTGTCCTCAGTACTCCCTCTGAGGCATAGTAGAGGGCAAACTTCCAGGCATTTCTGAAGGAAAGAGTCTCTTTGGACTTCTTTTATCATGTTTCAGCTGGACCTACCATGGGAAGGTTTACAATAATGAGGTTCTTTTGCCCAGGTAGCAATAAGTTGCAATGCGGGTTGACATTACAGAGCATCAACACTGACGCCAAGCAGAAGTAATAAGGCTTATTAGAACTTCGGAATGTTGAAGCTTCATTGATTATAATGAAGTGGCACAGGGCCAATAATGGTTGGTAGAGACCCTCTGATCCTATATTTTTATCTTTGTTTTTCTGTTCCTCTCATTTTAATTTACAACATTCTACCCCCAGTGAGTGGAATGTTATAACAGCCTTATAGTCCTGCTTCAGGCTATACCGGTTGCTAAAGGTCCCCTCCCTCTTCATAGACCCTTTCTATTCATTGGTCTGTTCAATTTTCATTCACGTTGTGTTTCCTCCCATCACAGCTTACAACATGGCTGCTGTGTCAGTCCACTTTATAGGCTCATGTATGTCTCTGTTAGCGATGGCATTCTGCCTCCCTCAATGTCAATATCCACAGATAAAGTAGTTTCTTTCACTGCCAGGGACTTGTCAGTGTGGATTTTAAAACATTTTCTGTTACTCATTTTTATCAAAGAAGGAAAAAAAAGTTATTTTTTTTCAGTTTTTTTCAAATTTCGCATGTGTGTACCGTACAGCACACATACAAACGGAGAAAAGTTGAAAAGTAGTAAGTGTAGCCAGAGTGTTTTGTACTGGATAGCTGCCCTTCCAATACAAAATGTATGCTAGACTCGTAAAGAAAACCTTTGCATTGTGCTACAAAGGTGTATGCAACATTAGACAGGTAGAAAGGGAAACAGTGCTTGGGCAGAGACCAGTAGAGCCATATCTTTGAAGGTGTGGTGTTGTCCTGCTCACTATTTTTCACACAACTCAGCAGCTTTGGTTACTGCGCTGTGTTGCGTTAAAACACTGTACATTTGCCCCTATGTTGATAACCATATGAACAGATAGCTTTATGGTTATTTTTCCACCATTCTTCTAATTGTCTATTCTCTTATTCAAAAATATTCTTCAGAGAGATTTGACGATGCAGCTCCATTTGGGTATGTGAAAGTGCATGGGTTTTTATAAGCAATATTTCCTGAAGATATGTTATTTTAGGATACAGCAGAGTAAGATTTTTTTGAGCATAGACTCTGAGTTTACCTTTTAGATTAGATTATTCAAAATGAAATGAGAAACTTAGGGCTTCATTGTGAATGGATCTGAAAATGACCTTGATTTTCCCCACCCTCAAAGTTACTGATAACGGAGTAGCCAAGGGCCAGATGTAGGTGGCCAATTACTGGTCGGTAAACCCGAAATTCGGTAAATTTCAGGTTTACCGACGGGTATTGAGCCATTTGCTATGTAGGGGAGATTCGGTAAATACGGAATCGGTATTTACCGATTCTGTATTTACCAAATCATCATTTACAGATTCGGTATTTACCGAATCGGTAATTGACATGTAGGAAGCACTTTGAAGAGTGCTTCTGTGCTTTAAGGATTCGTTATTTACCACCAACTATTAGTTGATGGTAAATAACAAATACGTCTGTAAATGCAAATCTGTGCATTTACACCAGTGCCATGTGGCAGACATACATGCCCTTAGGGCATGTTTGTGTGCCACATGTGCACACAAGCACTATTCAGGGGTGCAGCAGGGTGTCAATGTGACACCCTGCCAGCCTTGACTCTTTCCCTAATTCACATTCATTCCTTTGGGCCTCCAGGGCCATAGGAATGAATGTGAATTACCGAATCGGTAAATACCGATTCAGTAAATACCGAATCTTAACGATTCTGTAATAATGACCAAATTTTTCCCTACATAGCATTTACCGATTCTAAAATACCGAATCGGTAAAATCTGGTATTTTGAATTGGTAAATGTACTTTACCTACATTTAGCCCCAAGTCCTTCCCAGAAGATCTCCCCCTATGTCTTCTTTGCCTGCTCAGGACCATGAACTTTAAACAAATGATCTAGAACCAACATCCCAGTGCAGTGAGCATCTAAATGGACTATGATCCGAAGGAATATCAAAAAGGGATCTGCAGAGATGTGCAAAGCTGCCAGCTTATGGAAACCATAAACTGCACACCTGTTTCTCTCACACGTCTTCATCCATTACACTGCTAAGCACTGCATCTACTAACACAATAACTGTGTCTCAGTGATCATCAAACACAACCAGGCGTCGCCAGTGCAAAAAAGAGCAGTGGGGCCGGGAGGAGGTGGAGAAGCAACAGACAATGACAATGGAAACTTAATGTGTGGCTCAATGGTTAGAGCGGCAGACCCTGATGCAGAGGTCTAGCCCGGGACCAGGGTTCAATTCCCTGCCTCGGCGGGTCTTGGGCTCAAAATTCCACGGACCTGATAATTCTCGCCTCGGTGCCTATTCCAATCATGGAGTCCCACTCTGCAACTCTGGGCAATAGCTTGCTTAATCTCCACAACGGCCCCCACAACGCTAAGGATGCCTGGCCTCCACCTTGGGGGTGCCCAGGAGTGGATGCCTCACAGGGAAAGCCAGGATGGGTTCCACAGCGGTATTCGTACAAGTGCCTTGAGACCCTTGCGGGTGAGTAGTGCGCTATACAAGTATCAATTTACAATAAAAAAAAAACATTTCTGTCATCGTCGTTTGTCGAAGACCCCCTGCCCCACCACTCTTACCTGCACGGGCCGCACCTGCACACAACATGGAAAACCTTCTCACATAGGATTAAAACAAAGACAAAACACTTACAACCATACAACCTACAGGGTGTGGCATGCTACTCATGTAAGCAGCTGCTTCAGGTAGTAAATACTGCATAAATGTTGCTTAACAATACAAGACACTGATCTAAACATTACATTCATATTGCTAACTAAAGTGGGGCACAGTACTGCAGGGGAGCCTTTGCTTGACACGCACAATTAAAGAGGTTGAAATGAAAATCTCCTTACAGGCCATTGACAACATGCAAGGGTATTGTAGAGGATGGCTTGCACATTCTTTTTTATGATTTACAAAAGGGGGTGGTGATGAACAGAGTGTCTGAATTGAGCAGACCACTCTTACCCAGTCCAAAGATCAGGGCTTGATCCATCACCGTTATTTATCTCACTGCCCCATCCCAGCTCAGAATCTGGCTATATGCAAATCAGTCTGTCCCTGGCCCAGTGCATCATGGGAACAGGGCAGACTAAACTACCAAGCCAATTCTTTACCAGAAAGGAGACAAGCTACCGGGGACCGGTTTCTGGCATTTCAGCCTCTTCGGCCCGGCTTGCTTGAATCCTGATGGAGCAGTGAGAAAGGGACTCATGTCTGAGTATACCCTGCCACACCTATAGTGGCCAAAATCGATTTACAAAAGGGGGTGGTGATGAACAGAGTGTCTGAATTGAGCAGACCACTCTTACCCAGTCCAAAGATCAGGGCTTGATCCATCACCGTTATTTATCTCACTGCCCCATCCCAGCTCAGAATCTGGCTATATGCAAATCAGTCTGTCCCTGGCCCAGTGCATCATGGGAACAGGGCAGACTAAACTACCAAGCCAATTCTTTACCAGAAAGGAGACAAGCTACCGGGGACCGGTTTCTGGCATTTCAGCCTCTTCGGCCCGGCTTGCTTGAATCCTGATGGAGCAGTGAGAAAGGGACTCATGTCTGAGTATACCCTGCCACACCTATAGTGGCCAAAATCGATTTACAAAAGGGGGTGGTGATGAACAGAGTGTCTGAATTGAGCAGACCACTCTTACCCAGTCCAAAGATCAGGGCTTGATCCATCACCGTTATTTATCTCACTGCCCCATCCCAGCTCAGAATCTGGCTATATGCAAATCAGTCTGTCCCTGGCCCAGTGCATCATGGGAACAGGGCAGACTAAACTACCAAGCCAATTCTTTACCAGAAAGGAGACAAGCTACCGGGGACCGGTTTCTGGCATTTCAGCCTCTTCGGCCCGGCTTGCTTGAATCCTGATGGAGCAGTGAGAAAGGGACTCATGTCTGAGTATACCCTGCCACACCTATAGTGGCCAAAATCGATTTACAAAAGGGGGTGGTGATGAACAGAGTGTCTGAATTGAGCAGACCACTCTTACTGAAATGCCAGAAACCGGTCCCCGGTAGCTTGTTTCCTTCCCAGTGTAAGAATTGGCTTTTGTAGTTTGGTTTGCCCTGTTCCCATCATGCACTGGGACAGGAACAGACTAATTTGCATACAGCCAGGTTCTGAAACTGGGATGGTGCAGTGAGCTAAAAAACGGTGTTGGATCTAGCCCTGATCTCTTGACTGGGTGAGAGTATTCTGTTTAATTCAGAGACTCTGTCCCTCACCACCCCTTGTTGTAAACATTCTTTTTTATGGACAATTTTATTACAGATGGGACTTCAAATAAACCCCAATATCCTTGTGCCAGTTTGTATCAATTTGCGTCCTCCAATGAATCAAGAACCATTATACGAGCTACTAGTAAAAACATCCTTTCATCCGTTTAATAGTTGACTTTAAAGGCAGTACTGCCAAATTGTTCCTTAAATCTGCACTCTTAATCCAGAAAACGCAGATGAACCTGTTTCACTAAATGTTTTCGTCTCATAAAAATCTTCCATATAAGACATTTCCATTCATACTGTTCAATGACCGTAACTAACTCGCAACTCTCCATGTTGATTGCGTTAACACCAATTTACAGTGTAGTCAAAAGCTTGTAAAATTCCAGTAAACAAACCCTTATCAATTTCATACTTTGGTATGTCATTTATATATTCGGAAAGTGCTGATGTGCAGAAAAAAGATCACGTTCTTGACACCCAGTAATGGCCGATAACAGACTAGGGATTTAGGTTTCTCCAGCCATTTGTTATGGCACCAAATTCTAAGAGATTTTCTCTGAGCATACCGAAACCATTAGGAATTTTCAAATATCGCTAATGCCATGCAAGGTGGGCGTGCCAAAATGTCAGCGACTGAAAACAGTCGCTGCAATCGCTATCGCCTATGATCAACACAGGCGTAGTTTTGGAAATATTCTCGCTAAGCGCGAATATCTCCAAAAGCTAACGCCTGCCATGACCAGTTCTTAGCCATGTTATCCAATGAGAGGTGGATAACATGGCTAAGAGCGTTGTCATGGTAAGGCCTGAATATCGCTGTATTGACAGCGATATTCACGCATTTCGTCCGTTTTTTATCGCTTCTGAGATAAACCTTGATAATAGCAAGGTATCGCAGCAATAAAAACAGGTGAAGGGCGGCGATAGGAATTTTCCCGCTAAGCCAACATAGCGATAATTATCGCTAGTTGTTGGTAATATGCCCCTCAATTTTGCTAAAAAAATCAAATCGGTCATATTAATGCCGACTCCAAGATAAAATAAGACTAATTAATGCTCTGCTATTTCAATACCTAATATGTTCACTAATAGAATCGAATGCGAAGTTAAGAGTATCAAGTGAAAGTTTGAACATTTTCATGAAAAGGTTGAAAAAAATTGAAATCATCAGAATAACGACTGCACGCATTGACGATTTCTTTTTTTATCTGCATTTTAATTGGAGTTTTTCTATCTTGTCAAGATTTCACAAATTGAACATAACGCCTCAAATGATGATGAAGAATGCATCTTCTACATAAAACACATATCAACTAGACCTGGGGGAAATGTAATTACTCTGAAGTAATTGTAGTAATTTAATTAATTACATATTATTCTTGTGATGCGAAATTACAAAAATTGTTCCAGCTGAAGTAATTAAGAATAATTTGGGTCAACAATCCTACCCAGGAACAACAAACTAAGAGAGAACGAGTAGCTGTTTGATCCTGCTATTTATGTCCTGTAGCCTTTAGTGTTATTTCCTTAGCGCAAAATACATTATCAGACCCCTTTTGGATGCGAGGGTGCATTTTGCTCTAGGAAAAGAATGCAAAATGCTGGGTTGCACTTCTCACACAATTATGCATAATTACGAGTAAATTTGCAGTCATTACGAGTAATTACGCTGGAGAGAATTACACGAGTTATGGTCACCCCTAATAAAACCATCTAAGTAGGAAACAAATGAACATACAGCCAGTAAAAGAGGTGTCAGCCATATAGAGGCTCTGCCCGAAGAACTTATGATATTCTTTACTGGTAATAGAGAACATTTAATCTGTAAAGGGATGTTCCCCTGCCCATTAATAATCCTTGGGGTCTGCACTAAAGAAGTCTGTGGGGGAGATAAAGAACAGAGGAGAAAGATGGTAAGGCTCTCACTTCTGTCTGGGTCTAGGGGGCTCCCATGCCAGAATAGTGTAACTTTTGGGCTGCGCCTTGCCGCCTCCTACTTGGTGCCCCAAGTAAACCACAGAAGCCTGCCCTATTTATCACTTACTGACCTTGATAGTCAGGCCTGCACTCTGGAGATCCTGAATCCTGACGGTAGGTCATTTGGTCCTCCCAACTAGAGCTGAAGACTGCAATGTCGTCTAGGTAGGTGGCACTGAAGCTCTCTAAATCAACCAGGACCTGATTGACTAGCCTCAGGAAGGTGGCAGTGGCATTCTTCAACCCAAAAGGGATGAACTGGAACTGGAAGTGCCCTTATGGTGTTGAGAATGCTGACCTCTTATTAGCCTTCTCGGACAGGGCAATCTGCCAGTACCTAGATGTTAAGCCAAATGTGCTGAGAAACTTTGCAGCTCCAAACAGATCAATGAGCTCATCAGTTATGGGGATCGGGATGTGTGTCAGTCCGGGTGACTGCATGCAGATCAATGAGCTCATCAGTTATGGGAATCGGGGTGTGTGTCAGTCCGGGTGACTGCATTGAGCCCACAGTAGTCCATGCAGATCTCAAGTTCAGGTGTGATACCTTAAGGGGCAACCTTGGGAACCAACACCACTGGGCTGGATTATGGGTCGTTTGAGAGCTCAATAGCCCCTAATGCTAGCATCTTGGAGACCTCCTTCTTAATGCTAGCCCTCACCTTATCAGATAGCCTGAAAATTTAGTTTTTGGTTCTCTCACAGGTTGTCTATAAAACAGTTCAAAAGGGTTTAAGACAACCCCCTTCCCTAACTCTAACCCAGACATGTATTCAGAGACAGGCAGAGGCACAGAATGGTTAAGTAAGAAAATGCGAACTTTCTTAAAGTTGCCTTTTCACACTTGCAATTTAAAAACGAACTTCCCTAAAACATGTGTTTTTAGATTGTGAGTCCAGAGACACCAAACTCTAATTTTCTATCTGCTCCCTTTGAGAAATTACATGTAAAATATGTTTTAATGCAATCCCATGTTAACCTATGGCAGAGATAGGCCTTGCAGTAGTGAAAAATGCATTTCGCAGTTATTTTACTACCAGGACATATAAAACTCAAAAGTACATGTCTTACCTGTTAAATACACTGTACCCAGTCCATGGGGCTACCTCGGCCTACCTTAGTGGTGACTTACATGTAATGAAGAGGAAAGGTTAGGCCTGGCAAGTAGGTTAACTAGCCAGGTTTAAATGGCAATTTAAAACTGCACACAAAGGCTATGCAATGGCAGGCCTGAGCCATGTTTAAAGTGCTACTGAGTGGGAGCACAATCACTGCTGCAGGCCCTCTAGTGGCATTTAGTTTATAGGCACTGGGCAGGTATCGTGCACTTTAGTAGGGACTTACAAGTAAATAAAATATGCCAACTGTGGAAAAGCAAATGTTACTATGTTTAGAGTATAGAGCATATGCACTTTAGCACTGGTTAGTAGTGATAAAGTGCCCAGAATCCCAAAGCCAGCAAAAATTAAGCTAGCAAAACAAGAGGTCAGAAGGCAAAAAGTCTGGGGAAACCACGCCAAGTTTAACAGCCTATTTAAACTTTATTGAATTCTTATTGATAAACAATTTAAGGCAATGTCTTCAGCATACAGAAGATTATATATAGATTGAAATTTGACTTAGAAATGAAATGTATTTCTCTTTTTTACCATATGAAGTCTAATCAGTCAGGTGTTTTTAATATATCTGATACATAAGGAATTTAAAGACAATAGGTCCTGTTATAAATATTTGTTATACATAAATGATGTATAATTGAATATTGTATCCAGTGTTGACATAGCAATTTTCTATTACCATGTGTACACTGGGTGATATGCAATATCTGTTTGAATGAAATACAAATGGAAGTGTACAATAGCCCATAACCATTTTAAAATGGCCGACATTATTAACACTCAGAAGGTTGCCAGGTTGATCACCACTGTATGTCAGTTGTTTTATGTTTACACATGGGATGTAATGGTTAAAAAAGGCAAAAATCCAAAATGGTGCTTATTGTGATCAAGTCAAAGCTTATAAAGTATTTTCCTGATGACAGCTAACATCAGGGAGAGAGTGAAGAATAATTACTGTATTTTTAATTTTGAGCACTTAGAGAGTTTGAGTCAAATGTCAAACATTATTACGTTTTTTACATTTTGTTATTTTTAGACAAGGTTTGTACAAGTTCAGAAAAAGACACAGGGACACAAAGGTAAACTTAGACATTTGGTCTAATCTTAGACCAAACATCGAATTTTACGACTTTACAAAGGGCATTTATGAGTAGTATCTTTATGTCTGCACTCAGGGCGGATCTCTGCCCCGAGTGACATAAAGATAGTACTTATAAATACTCTTTGTGAATTCCCAAAAGTGTAAACTTAGACGTTTACTCTAAGTTTAGACCAAAAGTCTAAGTTTACCTTTGTGAATCGGGCTCATAGTCTGTAATGTTTGGGAATTCTGCATAAGGCACTAAATCACCATGTGGTGGCTTCTCTGTGACTCTGCAGACTGTCGGAGATAGTGTGGATGTGCGACAAAAGATGGTGCCATGTGAGGAATGTCTGATGAAGGATGTGGATTGTCTTGAGATGTGTTTGACCCTCCCTGCACCTTGAAACAATGATGATTTGGAGAATGACTTGCCTTTTGATTGGTAAGTGTGCCTGTCACTAACTCATGTTTCCTTTGCGTATATGCCATGTGGGTCTAAAAAGTCACATCAAAGGGATATGCTCAGAGAATGCTGTCCTCTCATTAGCCTGTGAGGTACATCTACCTCACAGGATTAAGGGCCATTTGGGGTTAATTGAATGTATTCATGTGATTTTATGTGATGTATACTTATCGTCATTATGATTTGTTTGTAGAATCCCCTGAAGAAGGATGGTTTTGACACCCAAAATGCATAGGGATATATGTTACCCATGCTTCACATGTATGATTGATATCTGGAAGACGATTAATTTTTTTAAAAATTTCTACTTTTGAATAAACAAACATCTACGAAGCAACAGAGTGACGGTGTCAAGGAAATTCATTGGGACATTGTTGACCAACTTATGTGTTGCTTGTGATTGTGTTAAAGTTTTGTTTAAGGTTATAAACTAGTCTATTTGGAGCATAATATGTGTAAGACACTCTTAGAGTGTATGTAGTAGTGCACTTTCTGTCTAAGACTTGCGTCCTAGTTTTCCTCTTCAATTTTGAACAGGTGGTTGGGTAGAACCACTTCAGAGGGTGCACACTATAAGTTAGTACAGTTTATTTCTGCTGAATACTGAGTTTATTTTGTGTAATTTGAGTGCAACACAACTGTTTCTCAGGTTTTCTACTGAGAACAGGAGCAGCATTTTGCTGATTATATTTTCTGGTGAGAAGTTTGCTTTGAATACTGTACACTGTAATTCTTAAGACAACCTTAAGGTGACCTCAGGTACTGGCAATTCTATTATTTAGTTCTACCATTCTAGAAACATCTTTATTTTCCTAGAGCTGGGAGAACCCGATAAAAGGAATGCTGTCTGTGAAAGTGAACATTCCCCTTGTATCATTGGCAAGTTTAGGTGATTCTCATGGCCACGCAGACCTCATGTTATCATGTTTTCTCCATTAACAGATGGACAGTTCTAGAATTGTACACCTCATTAGACTTAGTGATACCAATCATTTCCCCTGAGGCAGATTACCATTGATCAGTTACCTGTTCTCCATCCCCAATTCAGCGGTTATGTTGTACGTGTCAAGAGTTGTCAATGTTCCTCAATATCCAATAAATGTTCTCCATGGGAACACTGCTTGCTGTGTATTTATTTCACTTTAGCTGGAAAGAATGCTAGGTCACTAAAGGCTAGATGTACGAAGCAAATAAATACTGATTCGTAAATTGCGAGTATTACCTAAGCAAAATTTACAAATTGGTACTTGGTATATACAAATGTGAGCATCTGGCCATACTGATACAGCACGAGTCGAATTAGCTATTTAAGAAATCGCAAATATCGATGCAGTAAACAGCCAATTGGGTCACAAGTACCGAATGTTTACCTGGCAGTGATTAATAACATCACTAACAGGAAGTAGAGCAGCGGCAGGCCTATAAGAACACTGGAGAGCCTTGAGACAAGTTTAGCCAACACAATCCCATTGGGATCTGCAGCAGTCACAGTCATCCACCCCTGGAAAGCAGGAAAATCTGCAGGCCAAGGCTTGGGAAGGAGAAGGACCTTGGAGGGGGGAAGTGAAAATGAAAATTCCCAGAAAAGAGTTAGAAATACTCACTGAGGAATGTGTGGCGAACCATGAGGCCTTGTTTGGGAAAACATCCCCCTCTGTGCCAGAAGCACAGAAGAAGAACATTTGGCTGAAAATCCAGGAGCACATCTACTCTGTGGGGGTCACACAGACATGCATTGAAGAGATCTGCAAAAGGTAGTATGACCTCAGAGCCAGGACCAAAGACAAGATGGCATTCCAGTGAACTGAGGCTCGGGAAGCAAGAGAAGGACCTCCAACCTAGCCACCACCAATTCCTCAGGAGGAAATGATTGAGTCCACCCTGGGGCCAGAAACTGTGTCTGGACTCAGCAACATTGACACCTCATAGGCTCTTTTGACTTCAAAAGGCAAGAGGGATGCATACACCTACGATATCACTATAACTTGTTTGCAGTAATGTGTGAGGTAACATTATAACCATATCAATCTGGGAAATATTTAGTTACAATAGAATATAAGAAAAATACAGTAGAAGTATTAGGCCTACCTGAAATGTGCATAATGAGATATGTAGAACTCCATTATGAACACATGCAGCACAAACCAAACCTAGGATACTATAATTTGATACAAGCAAAAATGAACATAACATTTATTCACAAACATGTACACATAGCATCTCTATACAGATTTTCTAACACCAACAGAACATGAGTCAGAGGGAGAAGGTCAGGAATACACACAGATGTCCAGTCAAGAAAGCAATGAGTATATAATGCCACATTCATCACCCCAGAGGCAAAGTATCATTCCTGAACATTCCAGTCAGAAACTTGCAATTGAGGAAGTGGATGATGCAGGGAGTACACGTCCCAGAAGAACCTTCAGTGAGGCGCAGACAGCTGTACAGGGGTACATAAGTCTGGCATTACAGCATCATCAGGTAGCCTAATCTCAGGTCAGGGTCCTAAAAAGCTATGGGCTATATCACAGATGGATTTACTGTTCTCGAAGTCTCCATGTTGAAGATAAACCACCTACAACACAAGCAAATACTAATTATTACAAAATAATTAGCTGGAATAGAAAGAAGCATAGCAACTGGCTTCCAACATGTAGCAACAACCATTGAAGATTACCTGAAGTCTTTGGGGGCAATTGTATACTCAAGAGGCTCTGAACAATCTATGTGGCAAATGCAAGAGGACAATGCAATGGGCAGGCGTACTCAGCACTATCTATTCACCAGTATAGATATGCTGAGTTGTTGAGTAAATTGCCCTGTACAGCCTACATCACCACTGTCACACCATACTGTAGGGCTGCAGGTTGAAATGAGCCACTATACTGACGATGTGGCACGGTGCCTTGTGCAAGTGACCATTGTAGTAGAGAACTTACAGACCACTCAAATAGCACAAAACGGAGCAGCTGGCCATTCTGAAAGTGAGGACCTAAACAGCATAAGCAGTGTCTCTTTGAATCGGGCAATGTGTGTCCATTGCAGTAGATCATGAGGTGGTGTTGTTGCTACAGAAGACTCCACTACGCACGTGTGAAAAAGTTCAGTTTGCAGTCAAAACAGCAATCAGTTTACCTTTGCACCCCATATTGTTTTGTCATTTTTTGCTATTTCAGTAATGTGTACTGATTTACTTTCATTTGAACATTCTGAGGAGTGAAAAGTATTTTACAACTCCCTTTACAACCTCAGAAATAATGGTTATTTTGTTTAACCCTTTGACCGCGGCGCAAATTCTGCTGCGGTGCTGGGGAAATTATGAGTGCCCCACGTACAAGCACACACAGTTAGAAAGATTTAAAAGATTTAAAAAAACAAATTAGCTCAAATGAACAGCGTCTTCAATCTTTGTAGAAAACCGGTTGGGCATTGAACACAGCTCCGACCTGGTTTAGGCAAAGCAGCGCGACTATGTCATGATGCCTCTTAAATAGGCAGCGTGGAAAGCCTAGAGCACTACCCGGCCTGCAAACTAATATGGACCCCAAGAACGAGCAAAAGTGCAACTAGGCAGCAAAAGCCTCCCGAAGTGCCCCACGTATAAGCACACACAGTTAAAAAGATTTAAAAAGATTTAAAAAAACAAATGAGCTCAAATTAGCAGCGTCTTCAATCTTTGTAGAAAACCGATCGGGCATTGAACACAGCTCTGACTCGGTTTAGACAAAGCATTATAAGAAGACGTAATAGCAACCAATCCTTTTCCTTGCGCCGATTTTGAAAAACAATTGATTGGCTGTTGTGTGGTTAAGTCTACCTTCCTCATCCTAACGTTGATTGGCTTGTTTTTTCTATGTGACATTAGGATACACTCACCATGTACGTAGCCCATTTTGTGATACACTTTATTTTACTATGCGTTTCAAAAACTAGTATCTCTGAATGGGTCTCCTTGCAATTGGGACTAGGGGAAGTGTCTCCCTCCCCTAGGCCTCCAGACACCATTCCTGAGAGGCCCAGGGAGGGAGGGCCTCCGGGGGGCCTGTGCTGGACCCTAATTGCAAGGAGACAGGGAAACAACAGGGCACACGATCGGTTCTGGGCCCCATGCAGGTGGGCTGACTTTTTTCCTTTAGCCTGGAGTAATTTGTCCTTTCATTACATGTATATTTCTTCAAAGAATCCTTGAAAGAAAAGTGCACAAGTTTTCAAAATATTTTTATTGAGTCTTTTATATTCATCACATGGGTGAAATGCAATATTTCTTTTTCATTCATTGGTATCGCGCGTTGGACCACATTTCTTTTATTTTATCATAAGCACTCATTTCTTAAGTTTACATTATATAAGTGTTGCCCCATCATCTTTTTTTATGTTAGGGCTTTTTTTACATTCAGATAAAGTAGAATAGTAGTGCTATGACAAACACTCCCTCACTACATCATTTTTCTTTTCTATGTACATTTCATGTTATTATTACATTTTACAATCATTTTTAAAAATTGAAAGAATTAATATTCATATTAACATTTGAAGACACAACTATATTATTTTGTTGAAAAAAAGTGCTTGCGAAGATAATCCTCTTGTTCTTCACGAGTGAAAATTGGTGAAAGCACTACTCAATATAAATACTTTTAACCCATTTTCACTCTAGAAGATAAAGAGTATTCTCCTTTATTGCAAAGTATTTTCTCGAAAGCATATTTATACTAAATTTTTCAATCATTAAGAAATACTTGCATACAAAAAAAAAATACTCTGTTGTAAGTCATCCAACTCCAGTTGTAGGATCATAAAGTTCTATATAATTAAAATATACATTAACAATATGTTCCCTCTGTAGAAATGGAAAATAAATTGAAGATTATGACATCGCTCCTAATCATTACTTTGCACGTAGTAATTCCTTAAATACATATATATTATATTCTATTTAAACAAAACCATACCACATTCTATAATCATTTAAATATTTCTGCTTTCTTTCTTAAATATATAAAACATATACCTATTAAGATAATTTACCTCTCTTCGATATTCTTTCCTTCCTCTGTCGAAATTCATCCAACTCCTCTTGAGGGCACATAATGTTTTATGTGTTTTTAAATATGCATTGACAATATGTTCCCTCTGAGGAAATGAAAAATCTTGTGTAGCAGTCATTTGAGATGTCATCAGTGATGTCATCAGTGATGTCACTGACTAGGTCAGGAATGTTGTAATATGTGACATCATCAGCAGTGGATTGCGGGCGCGCGAGTTATAGTTAGTACAACTAACTATAACGTGGGAATTTCAATGGTTTTGTACGAGTGAAATGTCCAACTAACTAGAACATTTCTGAAACCTATGGTTTTTTCAGTGAATTTCTAAGATTTTTTTAAATGCGAATTCCTAACTATAACCTGCCTGAAGCCTATGTTTTTTTCAGTGAATATATTTATATATGCATACACACACACACATACATAGAAAGTTCCTGCAAATAACCAAGTCTCTTCCATCAAGCCGAGCCGGTGCGGAAAAACAAATGTAGATCCCGTTATGTATTTTTCAAAAAATAAAGTACCAAAAAATCAGGATACAAAATATTCCACACTTCACAGTTGAAAAGTTTCCGAATATTCATTAGACAATTCGTTTCAATCAACCGGTCTTCTTCATGGCCTTGAAACATTTAGTACACAAATTCTGTATAAAATATACCTTAAACAATAGACATTGAGACACCTACGTGAGCTAGAATTGTGTAATAGACATAGAAAAACATCAGTGAGCTTGATTAATTGACTGTTGTTTCCGAATGAATGCAGGTCATATTACTTGTAGAAACAGAATCGTTCTCATATTATTGTCAGAATCCTAAAAAATTACATCAAGATATAAAGAAAATGTATATGGTGCCTTGCATCACTTCCTTAGGAATACTTCGCAAACTCATAAATGTACTGTTTTAGTTCCATTATCAAGCACATGTTCACATTGTCTCATTATTCCAGTTACAACATAAGTTGAATAGAACAACAATGCCCTTGCACTATACAAATTAGAACATTTTAGTAATGATAGTGTTGAAAAGAGATGATCAGTTTGTATACATCCACACTTTCGGAGTGACTTTAAGAGAATCAATCATCCAAGTTGAGGTATAAGAGTTCAAAAAAGATGTTCTGTTCTTGGTGTTAAGTAATTGTTTATTGTTCCTTTAGTGATGCCAACACGTGTTTCATCGCAGGGAACACACTGCGAATCTTCAGGGCTGAACAGAAAACACAAAAAGTGCATTTGCAAAAGGTTCTTGTTTAGTATGCAAAAAGCTAGTGACTTGCTGTGAGTGCCAACGTGAAAAAGTGGGCATGCCAAAGGTGACTCTGTGTATTTGTGACTCATGTTCAATAGTTGAGTGACTTGGTGAGCTATAGAGTGTACGTGTGGTTGAGTGAATCTATTTTGACATGTATTAATATCTTTTATTTCTTTTTAGTGCACTTGTCCATATGAACAAGGAGTTGGTGAAAATAATTTAAGTCTAGACACTGGCCGTAGAGAAAGTGGTATGGTGTTGTGAAAAGAGTGTTGCTGTGTTTGAAAAGGCGGTATTCCCATGTGACATAAGTGATAACGCGAGATGGTTGAATAGCATAATATTAATAAATATCAGTTCATCTGTATACACACATAACCACTATCAAGAATATTTACTGCGGCTAATTATTTTCATTTTCAAGCGTATCATTGCAGTTACTTCACTGCGTAATGCATTCAGGTTTTGAAATTAAAGAAAGTCTACAACTGGCTTGTTTGAGTGGTTAATTGAAATGTGGTTATTTCACTACGTAATACCTTCAAGTTTTCGAATTAATCAACGTTTAGTGTTCGCTGGTATGTGTGGTTCTTTGATTAGGCCTACGTGGTGTGTGGAAAAAGACAGTCAGTGGCTAGATTTAATGGGGTATTTACATAAATCAGTTGGGTAAGCATGCACGAAATGACAAAAGAGGAATTGGTTGGATGGGGTGGTTGTGAGGAATAAGAGGGGCTGTATTGGTATATGTCCTTGGTATCGTAAATGAGCTTGAAATTGTAGTGAGAGTATAGCTCACTAAATATGGCTCCAAGAATTGGCTGCTTTGAAGAAAATCCCTAAAAAACTATGTCACACTCACCCTCATGAAGAAAGTATGACACTAGTGCTGGAAAAGTCCGTTTCCGGGCACTGCTTTGGTTAGGTTTCTTGGTGGTTCGAAAACTGTGAACACGCTGAATGCGTGGTTGAGGGATCTGGGTGGGAACAGTCTATTGTTAGTTCCCGAATAACAAATAGTAATATCAACAAAAAAAGGGGTAAAATGCTATCGCACACTCCTACCTTGATCAGTAGTGGTGTGTGTTGTTACCGGGAGGAGTCGACAAGTATTTTGAAGGACGTAAATTGTGGCGTTCTATTTCCTTAAAGGCGGGTACACCTAAAAGAAAAAATTGAGCAATAGGAAGATGTTTGAAAGCGTGCTGGCTTTAATGCTAGGATATGGGGTCCTATTTCGAGCAGGAGAGAGCTCGCTTACCTTATTCTCGCTAAGCTCCCTCTTGAGGTTCCCGGTGCCGTTTTCCAATGACGGTCACATGACAGGAAGTATTCACTAATTAAATACCGGAGTTCCGTTTTTCACTTACTGAACAACTAGAACGTGCCTTGCTTCTCAGTGGAAACAAATAACGGCACCACAAAGAAGAGTTACTTAACTTCTTCGATATTTATGTAGAAAAAAGTGGGTAGATTTCTTGGTAAGTCGGTAACGTATTTTATGAGAAAGCTTATGCATTTAGTTAAGATCAGAGCTGACTTTCGTTTTAATGACATTTAGGTGGCATAATTTTGTTATGTAGGAGACATTGTTAACGATATGAGTTTATTAGTGTGGGGGTCACAAGGTAGTAGCGTGATGTATTGCGTACGTGAAATAGTTACTGATTGTGAGAACTTAAGTGAGGGGGTGGCGAGGAATCTCCGCACCGAGATGAAATTAGAATTTTGTTGCGCCAAGAGTACCTGTCTGTGGTCCGTGTATAACACAGATAGCGGTAGTATACCAAAGGTGTTAACAGGGGGCGAAGTTTTCTTTTAGATGGGGCCTATACCAATGAATGCCTCATGTTTGGTGGTGGCAGTATGTATACCCCTAAATGGTCTTATTGAATCATCGTGGAGCCATATGTTAAAATTATACATGAGGTTCATATACTTCATGTATATCGATATTATTGTTGGGTTATGAACTAGATGAAAACATGATAATATAACAGACAAACAATCATAAATGAATTCTAGAATTAGAGGCTGATGTTGTGTACAAACCAAAATAAAACTTTTTTGACAAGGTATTATTTGTAGTGTACATGTGGATCAATACAGAAAGGTAAAGTTCGCTGTTTGTGCAGATTTGGCAGAGCGAGAACATCTGAAACAAGAGTATTTCAAAAGTTTGTTATCCTAGGAAAAATTGCAGCTCGGGATCGTAGTTAAGCCCGAATTCGATGCTCCGGAGACGCATGATCCAGGTGGCTTCTTTCCGTCTCAAAGTCAATTCCCGGTTGCCGCCTCTTATATGGGCGGGCACTGTTTCAATTCCGTAGAAAGAAACACAAAAATCCTCTGTGTTAGCCTGACACTTTGCTACATGAAGGGCTACCGGATATCTTGGATCTTGCTTCTGGATAGCCCTCATGTGTTCTGATATTCTGTCTTTTAGCATCCTGATGGTGCTTCCTACGTATTTTTTACCACATTGGCATTCTATTATGTATATCACATATTTGGTCGTACAGTTGATGTTGACTCTAATCTCATAGTTCTCTAGTTTGGGTCCTTGAAAGTGCTTGGTTTTGTGTTTAGCCCATTTGCACATGGTGCAGAACCCACATTTGAAAAACCCATTGCTGCGTTGAGTAAGCCAGTTCGGGGTCATATCTACGTGTGGGACCGTAGGGCTTAGTCTGTTCCTCAATGTTCTCCCTTTGCGAAAAGTGATTTGAGGGGTAATTGGAATCAATTCTCTCAGTACTGCGTCTTCTTTTAGCAGATCCCAATGTTTAGTAATACTGTTTCTGACTAAATGGTGTAGACCATTGTACTCGGTGATCATTCTAACCGTAGACTCTTTCGCCTTTTTGGAGTTGGTCATTAATAAAATGTCAGGTCTCTTGATTTTGTCAAGTCTCTTTTTAGCTATAGATAGGGTGGCCTTCTGATAACCCCGTTTTACAAATCTTGTTTCCATATCTTTTACAGTTTTTTCGAGATCCGTGTCATCACTGCAATTACGTCTGGCTCTGAGAAATTCTCCGAAAGGTATCGCCTTGATCTGGTGAGAAGGATGATAGCTGTCTGCACGAAGTATCGCATTGCAGGATGTTGGTTTTCTATAGAGTCTGCTTTCTAGTTTATTGTTTTTCACATGGAGTTCTAGATCTAAGAATTCTATGTTGGTTTTACTAGATTTCATGGTGAAACTTAGTTCCCAGTTATTGAGGTTAAGGTGGTTGGCAAATTGTTGTAGTAATTCGTCTGTCCCTGTCCATAGTAAAATGCAGTCGTCTATGTATCGACCCCAAAACAGGATGGAGTCGGTATAAGTACTTCCATGGGTGACCCAAATGTGATCAGCTTCAAATGCACCCATGAACAGGTTGGCGAAAGAAGGAGAGAATTTTGACCCCATGGCTACTCCACGTTTCTGTTGGTACCATTGTTTATGAAAAATGAAGAAATTGTTGTTGAGGATCAAGGTCACCATCGAAATTAACATTTGGGTGTGTGCCCAAAGGGATGCCGGTCTATTGGACAGAACCCGGGTAATTTCTTTTAAGCCTAATGTTGGATTAATGCTGGTGTAGAGTGCTACAACATCCATAGTCACTAGGGTGGTATTAGGTTGCCATTCCAGGTCACTCAAAAGGCTCAGTATGTGCTTGGAGTCTTGTATATAGGATGGAAGATTTCTGACTAGTGGACCTAGAAACACGTCTACATATTCAGCCAGTCTTTCGGTGGGGCCCCCTATTCCAGAGACGATAGGTCTGCCTGGTGGGAAAGGGAGATCCTTATGGATTTTTGGGAGAGTGTATAGCCATGGGTATGTAGGTTTATTTACTTTTAGGTAGAGAAATTCGTCATCGTTTAGAAGACCATCCTCTTTCCATTTTCGTAAGTGGTCGTTGATGGTCAAGGTCAGTGGACCCATAGGGTTGTACGCAAGTGGTTTATAGCAAGTAAGATCTGCTAATTGGTTTAATATTTCGTTATTGTAGTCATCAGTGTTCATAACCACGATATTTCCTCCTTTGTCTGCCTCACGGATAATAATGGTGGGAATTTGTGTAAGTGTTTTAAGTGCGTAACGCTCTCCTTTAGTTAGATTATCTTTGAATGTAAATGTCTTGTTCAATTTTATAGTATTGATTTTATTCAGGTCTTCCAGAATCCGTTTATGAAAATTGTCAATGTTATTGCCACCAGGTAATGTGTGAGATTACCGCTCGCCCTTTTGCCTGTACCAGCCACTTCACAGTACTCTCCACTTTGCGGATATACAGGTGTGCGCCCAATCTCCCTGGTAAATGTAAAAATCTCCTTGCTGTATAACAACAAACTACAACATAAGTTGAAGTAAAACAACAAAACACAGAGGGCCTCATTTATGAGGCCTTGCGTCACTTTTATTTCAGCGGGGCATCACTTTTTGTGACGCACCAGCGTGTATAAAATGTGCCTTGTTGCACCATGTTTACAATGTGATGCATCTAGGTAGATGCGTCACTTTGTAAAACCCTGAGCCACATTATACCTGCGCCAGGCATAATGTATGCAGGTGAGGCGTTCTGACGCAAGTAAGCCTTGTAGAAGTGACAAAATGAAATCTATAGGAATTCACTGCGTCACTTCTAGGACGCAAATGTTTCAATATCTTACGCCTCCTTCACAGCAGGCGTAAGACTGACGCAGGCACATTTAACATGGGACTTGCCCATGTGAAATGACCCATTGATGGAGTTGCGTCACTTTCGTGACACACTCCAGCAATGCGTCATTTTTGCGCCTAAAGATACTGACGCATCTGTAACTCCTTGCGACATGATGCATCATACTGTAAATATGATGCATCTAGCATGTTGCAATGTAAGGATCTAGCCTGCACACCTTAGTTTTAACTAATGTTAATCTATTTTAGAAAAATTTGCGTTTGTGTTTTGGGAGCTTCCCAGTGGGTCAGTTGTGCCCACAACTGTAGTTAAACTGCTTTGTTTGGAGGCCTAGTATAAACTAGGTCTGAACCGGGAGCTCTCACTTCGTGTCCCTAAGGTTTCAGAGTGTATTAATTCTGTTAGTGAAGTTCAAATCAATGGTTATTCAATAACTCATTCAACAAGTTCTTTCAAAGTTTAAAGGCTTATTTAGTAAGCATTATTTCAATACCTTACTTCAGAAATATTTACAAAAAATAACATAGGTTCAAATGTCCATGAAGTAATCAAATTATTATCCACAAAAAATACAGTAAACGAAATTACACGTTTCCCAATGCATTTCGGGTCTAACTCGACCCTTCTTCAGGGGGATTTCAAAAAGTAGCAATAAGTTCTGTAAACAGTGTCAAGCACTTCAGTCCGATTTTAGGCACTGCAAAGTTAATAAAAAACAATTGTATTCCTTTTACAATGAGATCCATTATGTACAAGAAAAGAATAGAATTAACACTACATCCCGCTTTGTATTGTGCAATCTAACATGCAAGTGATCAATTATGCTGGTTGTGTATAGCACTGTGAGCCAATCCAATAAAGGTGATCAGTATAAACTATAAGTGATACCCACTAAATTGCCCTCTCAAGTCGTGTGAGTTTACACAGCACTCTCGTGACCCAAGGGAGTGACATATACGATATAAACAAGTAAGCCTTGTAGAAGTGACAAAATGAAATCTATAGGAATTCACTGCGTCACTTCTAGGACGCAAATTTTTCAATATCTTACGCCTCCTTCACAGCAGGCGTAAGACTGACGCAGGCACATTTAACATGGGACTTGCCCATGTGAAATGACCCATTGATGGAGTTGCGTCACTTTCGTGACACACTCCAGCAATGCGTCATTTTTGCGCCTAAAGATACTGACGTATCTGTAACTCCTTGCGACATGATGCATCATACTGTAAATATGATGCATCTAGCATGTTGCAAGGAGGGCGCAATGAAAAGTGACGCATCGCTGTTTTCACGCAGCAATGTGTCACTTTTCATAAATGAGGCCCAGGGAATTTTTATGGAAATAGGCAAGCGCCTAACAAAGTGTCATTTGCATGTGAAGCCGTACTGGAAAGGATAGATTGTTCCTATGTTCGTGCTTTTGCTGCTTACACTGCCACCATGGCAGGATGCGTGCCTATAAAGCTTAATCCTATCCTACTGCATAACAAAGGTAAAATAATGACAGTGATATGCACAATATTAGCAATGTACATCATTTTCGAAACAGCTGAGAGTCCCAGCAGCTATGTAACTTGCAGAAAATCCCCTGCTTTTCCCCAAATGCTTGCTCAATATGAAAAAGATACCCCACAGCACAACATCCAGACACAAAATAGTCAAATCTGATTAGTCTTGTTTGTCATCGAAAACTCACAATTGGCATTAACAGTCACTTCAGCGATCATGCTCTAATACATTCCCCAAGTGAAAAAACGAAAACAAAACCCATATGTGCACACCCCACTGTCATACCCTTGAGAAGGCAAAACAAAAAACACAGAAGCTGAATAAAAATAAAATGTTCCCTACCAAGGGTAAATGTCACAACAATGAAAAAGGGAAACGCTGCATCAGGGAGAGTACTGGGTACCCATCAACCATCACAAAACTGCTCATATAGAACAATCTTTGTACACACAGTTGCAACTTCCATAAAGGTTCGGAATATTAAAGAAATAAAGGAATAAAGGGACATATTACCAAGGTTAGATACAAAAATTTACCACTGAGCTGCGGCGATTTTTTATCGCAGATAAACCTCGCTATTACCAAGGTTTATCGCAAATGCGATAGAAATCGGCCGCAATGCATGAATATCTCTGAAAAGTCAGCGATATTCATGCATTACGGAGCTAATGCTCTTAGCCATGTTATCCACCTCCCATTGGATAACATGGCTAAGAACTGCTCAGGGCAGGTGTTAGCTTTTGGAGATATTCGCGCTTAGCGCGAATATCTCCAAAAGTTGGTAATAGGAGATAGCGATGTTAGCGACTGTTTCCAGTCGCTAACATCTTGGCACGCCCACTTTGCATGTCATTAGTGATAAATATTACTGACATGCAAATTGGGGCCCAAGATGGTCGCTATCTCCTACTAGCTGTCGCTAACTGGTGTTAGCGACAGCTAGGTAATAGGGAGATAATTTTATCTCTGCTTTCTTGGCTTTTAAAGCCAAAAAAGCGGAGATAAACCCCCTTGATAATATGCCCCAAACTCTCTTCAAGCTCCTCAACAGGGAAGAAAACAGAACATTACTTTCTTTATTTTGGCCTCATTCACTTCAGGCTCCAATCAGTCTCCTAAAACTTTTCTATGTTTGCCCTTGTTCATGAAGGAAGGCTTAGGCCAAGGAGGCTGCATCTTTCAAATCAGGATGCCCCGTTTCAGGGTCAATTTTATACGCCGAGAAGAAAGCTGTAAAGGTGTAATCACTAGACGTGATATATGCTCCTTGCATTAGCGCCCTATTAGCCCTCGTGCCTACCCATCCACTCCATCAACGACAGCCAGAAGATATTCCTCCTAGAGACACCCCTTGCCAGATCCATTTTTGGTATATACCAGAGTGCTTTGAGCCACTCTGTATAGAGGGGGGAGGGGGGGGGGGGATCACCCACCCATTTTCTACAAAGTTCCCTTCTTGTCAGCACAGTGAAATGAAAGAGTAACTTTCTCGTGTCCCTGCTTAGCTCCCCTGGCCCCTCTAGTGTCCCAAAGATGATCAAAGAGAGGCTTGCCTTAGAATCCACCCCCACAATGCACGACACGCTCTTATCCACTTCTTCCTAAAACTGCTGAATCCCTGGGCGTTCCATGATCATGTGGATGTCTGTCGCCTTCTCTGACCCCCATTTAGCACATTTGGCGACACCCCCCTTTCCCTGTGTTTGAGATTCGGTATGGCGTCCAGTAGGCTCTGTGGAGGGGAAAAAATAATTTGAAGCCGCCTTGACAATACTATAAAAAGCGTGTATCAATACCTGCCAAATACCTTGTAACTGCGCCCTGGGCAAGCATCCTTCCCAGAGTTCCTCTGCCATCTTGAAGTTCCCGCCCAGAGTCTCTAAAAGATCATTCCTTTCACGACCCACATCAGCTGATGTGTACTTGGAGCTCCTCATCCTCATTATGGACACAGGGAGACTTGCTGCCATCTGACTCCAGAAGTCTGAGCTTTCCTTCTCTGTCTCCACCTCGCATGCTCCAAGTGATCCTGTCAGTAGCAAAAAATGACAAACCGTCAGGGTTTTGGTTATGTACCCTTTACCCAATGCCTGGCTTGATATGCGCTTGATAATGGGACTAAAACAGTTAATTTATGAGTTTTTGAAGAATTGAGAAGTAATGATGCAAATCAGCATAAATATGTTATTTATATTTTGATGTCATTTGTTTATGATTCTGACAATAATAAGAGAATGATTCTGTCTTTTTTTGTGAACGTAATGTCACCTGCTTGCTTTCTGAAACAACAGGCAATTAATCAAGCGCTTGGACGTTGTAACGGTATGCTTGTTTAGGCATATGTACGATGAAGTTGTTCATTGTAAAGGCATGCGTGGTAAAGATGCACTCTTGGTACTAATTGCGTTGTTAAGGCATGCATTGTAATGGCATGCGTGGGTCCGTCATACAACCGTGCTACGACTTCTCAGATGACTTATGTTCTTATTTCCTGGGTTATACGTTATAGAAGCTCAAGTAACTTGGAATTTTGGTGCCTACTTTTTCCGAGAATTAATTCCTTAGGCAATGAATGGTTTTAAGGTATTTCAGCACTGTTGCAAATCAGGTTGAGTGTAAATTAAATGTGCATGTCCAACACCTGCATACTCAATGCTGCAGACTCAGGACCTTCGCACTCGTGGTGGAGGTCCTGCACTCATGGGGGAGTCTGCGCATGTGAGGCGGATTATCTGCACTGAGGATTCTCATTGAGGAGAATCCGCCCGAGTGCAGAGACTCCCCCACGACTGCAGGGCTCCCGCCATGAGTGCGGAGGTTATTTGTGAATTGAGCCCTGAGTGTGTCACACCTTGCAGAATGTTTGAGGCATTGCAATGCAGCAGTTTGTCACAGGATAGGGCTACTCATGTGCAAGACTAGTGTGGCCATTCTGCTGAAAGTTTAACCATCCTGCTCTCTTTCTCCTGCACTTCTCCTCTGCATCCCACCTCTCCTATCAAAAGTTGTCCTATCATCTATGTCTTCTCCCTGCTGGGAGTCATGCCGCTCAATGATGTCAATAAAATTGTGCTCCATCTCCTTGTCTCTTCTTTCACTATTCTATGTTTTGTTTTGTCTCCCTCTCCACCGGCTGAGTTAGTTCCTCTACCTTCTCTGCACCCTTTCTTTCGGTCTCTCTCTGTTCTGCTTGCTGTTTTGCGGTTCATCAATAGGTAGCAGATCAGGTGCGGTGAAGCCAGGTTTCTTAAAATGGTTGCCATCTGTTGTCACTTATCACTGTAGATCACTAATCAGCAACATAACAATCTATCAGTATCTCTCCATCTCCTGGCACCACATAAAGTTTGTTCTAATCAATGACGTAATTTCAAGGTGTGTGGTTCACCTGTCCACTGTAACTTTGGGTGGTGGATCAAAAACACAGGTAAAAGCTGCCTTTATTATCCCTAATAGGGGATTTTATGCTGACTTTAATATAATGTTTTGCAAGGGAAATTAAATGGGAGCAAATAAGAAAGAATATTGGTTGGGAGTAAAACTTGTGGTTTTTATATATCCTGCCCCTTTTTCACCAGTTGTATTCATGACCACAAGCACCAGGGCAGTAGATGTCAAGAAGGCTCAGTCGCCGTATGGAACATAAATTCAGAATACAGAATTCAGATTGTATATAGTAAATTGTTGACTTAACACAACTAACATGCAGGGGCATTCCCCTCTCAATTGCTGGTAGTTGTCTTGAAGTATACACCGTTACGTTCCCTGTTTAGGGATTAAGGAGCAGAATACAAGAATCTAACAAAATTAGCATTTGAACCATGAGTCATAAATGATGTAATTATGGGAATTAGCACTGGAAGTGATGTTAAGGTAAATGGTCTTCTCCCTGCGTATATTGACAATAACATGGAGGTAGATAGGGAGTGTGATACCACCTAATTGGTGTCTTGAGGAAGGGGTTAAAAATATTGCAACGTCGAAGGCACTCGGTGAACAGAATAAAACCTCAGAATACAAACTACTGTTAAGATTAGACGTTGGGATTCTCTTGCTTTCTTTAAATACAACTTATTTGCTACTATTTCCAGGGCTATAAATATGAGAAAGGGTGCTGGATTGATTTAACCAACATGTGCATCTTCATTCATTCCCTTCAGGATGTTACACTGTATATCAGATCGAATTTCTTTAGTGCGAAAACCTTAATGAAAGGCAACTCTAATTTTATATTAGTAAAGTACAGTAACAGAACATCACTTCAATCATGTACTGTCTGTATCTTTGCCTTTGACCTTGTACAGCACTCCAATGCATTTGGGCTGAATTTCCATCATACAAATACAACAAATATACAATTCCATGATGTGCGACCTGTTAGCTTTAGGATGGTTTTCCCCCTATCCTTTTATCTTCTCCCATCCTATATTTCTGACTTCGTTTATGTTTTTATTACAACTCCGTGCAGTTTACCACTGATAACTAGTGCTAAAGTGCTTGTGCACACTTACTACAACATGGTTACATTGGTTTACACCTGATTGGCATAATATATTTACTTATAAGGCCTTAGTAAAGTGGTAGACTGTATACCCAGGTTTGGTCAATTAAATTCTACTAGAGGGCCTGCAGCACTTTTTGTGCCCCTCAATTGAATAGCCTCTTAGGACATGCCCCAGGCCTGCCATTGCAGCCTAATGGCAATTTTAAACTGCCAATTCAACATGGTAAAATAATCCCTTTGCAATCTCCTTTTTTATTACATAGAAGTCACCCCTAAAGTAGGCTGAAACCATCCAATAGGGGAGGTTGCATTGTAATAAAAATTTTAGGCATGTAGTTTTAAGTTTTAAAAGTTCTGGTAGTAAAAAAGTCACACATTTGTTTTCCGGTACTGTGAGGCCTATCTCTCCTAGAGGATAAGATTGGATTACCTTATTACATTTAATATGTTATAACGTTTGATTTGGGAACAGGTGGGAAAGTCATATTTGATGTATGAGGAATTGATGTTTAAAACTACCTTTAATGGTAAAGTCTAAAAATGCTACTTTAAGAAAGTTGCCATTTTGTTGTCCTAACCATTTGGTACCTACAGCCTGTTCCTGGGTCACATGACTAGGTGCAGTTGGCAGTTGGACTTTGTGTATTCCATCCAGACAGTATCACAATACAGGTGGGTGTTCCCAGGATTGGCCATCTCTGGTAGGATGGGAGAGTGGTGCTGTCATCTGCCACACTTGCACTTCAGAGGCCCTTCATCAGTTCACACACAAAGGCCTTCACAATAGTCTATTTTTCCCCCAGACAGACTGGGATCAAGGCAGGGAGGCAGGAAATTCCAGACCCATCTGATGGGAGAAATTCCAGAAGCTTCTCACATTTCAAAGTGGGCACCAGGTATGAAAAGAAGACCCTCAGATGCACTCTTGAGATCACTTCTGGACCTGTTCTACGCCTTGGAGGAAGAACTGCCCAGCTGCTGTGCTGCCCTGCCTGCAAGATGGACTGCTCAGCTGCCCTGCTATCTGAGGAAGAAGGACTGAACCTGCACCTTGAACCCAGAACCACCAGAACAACTCCAGGGACATCTGGCTGACCTCCTGGTCTGAGGTACAGGGACAAAACAAACTCCAACATCCTTGAACACTGCACCTGGACTCTACTTGCTGTGAGGCCTAACCCCCCCAAATGGTGTCTCTCCAGTCCTTGGCCCTTGGAAGTGGGGATAAAGTCTCTCTGCCAGCCCAGCTGTGGTCCCTGTCAGAACCAACACAGCACAACTCAACCCGATGCAGCCCTTGCAGCTCCTATTCGGAACTGAGGCAGCATGACGCAACTCAACGCAGAGCTCGCATCACAGCCCTGGCAGCTCATAATTGAAACCTATGCTGCACAATGCAGCTGAATGCAGGACCCCACATCTCTCATCGAAACCAACACTTCACAGCACATCTTGACGCAGGACCCCTCATTATTCCTCGGAACCACTGCTACGTGGGGCTACCCCCTGCATCAAGGACATAAGGTGCATTTTTCAATGGGCCTCACCCGGTCCCTATATCTGGCACATGCTCCATCGCGGATGGCCTGAACTTGTGACTTTTCCCAGTCGGATGCAACCAGATAACCACAGTTGGCGCTTTGTGCTTTTAAGCACTATTTTTACCTAAACCTTTAAAATTACATATTTTCAGTTCTGCTAATTAGGTTTTTTAGTTTTTATGTCAAATGATGTATTAAATATTACTCTATGTATCTAAATTAGTGTCGATTTTTTTTTTATTGTTTTGCACTTTATTACTGTTTAATGCTGCATAACTACTTTGCACATTACCTTTAAGTTAAGTTTGACTGCTTATTGTGCCAAGCTACCAGAGGGCTAAGCACAGGTTAATTTGGTGACATTTTGTGCTTCACCTTCACAAGGATTGACATAGACTGTGGTTGTTTTTCGAGTAGGATTTCACACCCCCCTCAATCAACAACCACATTTCTCACACATGGCAATATGAATGCTTATGTCCGCTAGTTTAAAAGTGGATTTCACTGACATTTAAAAAAGCAGAGGGAAGTGATTAACACATCAAATCACTGATGAGAAGCATGGCAATACACATTATAAAAACAGGGACTATAATGAAATCATGAAATATTCTGATGGTTGACCTAGGAAGTTGAAAGCGATTGGTTGTAATCCAGAGTGGTCACACAATATTTTGTAAATAATCATTGATTGACACAGAGACACTGTCTTGTGGAAAATATGATATGAGATTCATGAGCGCTATGGATAAGGCGGTTGCGGTCTTGGAAGAGATAAGTAACAAACTAGAGGTTCCGATAAAGCAGTATCAGAATTTCTTACAATTTAAGAAATGGGAGGGTCACCTTAAGAATTGTACTGACCTCATGGTTACATTTGAGATGTGCTTCCCTTGACATCTGTGAATTGTACCCACAACAAATACTCATGTCATAGAAGAACAATATGTAGATAGATAGATAGAAAGATAGATAGATAGATAGATAGATAGATAGATAGATAGATAGATAGATAGATAGATAGATAGATAGATAGATAGATAGATAGATAGATAGATAGATAGATAGATAGATAGATAGATAGATAGATAGATAGATAGATAGATAGATAGATAGATAGATAGATAGATAGATAGATAGATAGATAGATTACTGTTTAGGCCAGCATAGGACTTGCCCTGTTTAACAATGTTCAACCTATATCACTGAAACTGTTCTCCAACTATTGCTGACTTTGAAATGTATACCCCTGAATGAAATGGTGATGTCATTGTGATGTATTACTGGTGATATAGGTGTCTAGTACAACACAGTAATGAGTTAAATATGTTTTCTTTCTCTGCAGGGACCTTCTGTACCCTGTGATGTCACCGAAATGAACGCCATGGATTTAATTAATTCAACAGAACGAAACTGCACTCTTGAAGTAATGCACAAGGGAACTGTGAGCAAGGTTCTGATTGTTCTCACACTTTCTGTCCTGACACTCATGACAACTGCCATCAACGCCCTGGTGATTGCTGCCATCATTGTCACCAGAAAGCTCCATCACCCTGCAAACTATCTAATATGCTCCCTTGCTGTTACTGATTTTCTGGTAGCCATCTTGGTGATGCCCTTCAGCATAATGTACATTCTGAAGGAGACATGGGTCATGGGACAAGCCGTGTGTGACATATGGCTTAGTGTTGACATTGCCGGCTGCACATGCTCTATTTTACACCTTGCTGCAATTGCATTGGATCGGTATCGTGCAATTACAGACGCAGTTGAGTATGCCAGGAAGAGAACACCTAAGCATGCAGGCTTTATGATAGCAGTCGTATGGATCTTGTCTATTTTCATCTCCATGCCCCCATTGTTTTGGCGGCACCAAGGATTCACTAAAGAAGATGAATGCATCATCAAACATAATCACATTTGGTTCACAATTTACTCCACATTTGGAGCCTTCTACATTCCACTTGCATTAATCTTGATCCTTTATTACAAAATATACAGAGCTGCCAAAACTTTATACCACAAGCGAAATGTAAGTCGGGTCGCAAGAGAAGAGCAAAATGGACAAATGCACTTGGATCCTGGTGGGAGGATTTCCAAAATAAGTTCCACGCTGTGCATAGCGGAAAAATCTTTGTCAGATCCCTCAACAGACTTTGATCGGATCCACATCACAGTGAGAAACCCAAAGTCTGAATCCAGGAGAGAGAAGGCCTGGAGAAGACAAAAAATCTCTTGCAACAGAGAGAGGAAGGCAGCAACCACCCTGGGGTTGATTTTGGGTGCATTTGTGATCTGCTGGCTGCCTTTTTTTGTAAAAGAAGTCATTGTTAATATTTGCGAAACATGCTATATTTCTGACGATATGTCCAATTTTCTAACTTGGTTGGGATACCTCAATTCTCTTATAAACCCGCTAATTTACACTATCTTCAACGAAGACTTCAAGAAAGCATTCCAGAGACTTATGCGATGTAGACATTATCTTTGACAAAATATTTTTCTGCAATAGATAGAACTTTATTCTTGTTTTTAACTAATAGTTATTCAATTATACATGATGATATATAAAAATCATTACCATAAACTGTTATTAAGAATAATATGAACCGCAGTAGGATATTGCTGCACATAATAGTGAATTTGGTTAGCAAAATCCTTTAAACAACAATAATATTAAAACTAATCCAACACATTTGGTTACCTGTAATCTTTGACTCTTCTGTGACCAATCACAGTATCTGCAATAAGTTCCTGCTTTCATCTGCTGATCAATTTCACTATTTTTGCGCTGGGTCTCAAACACATGTATTGTGTCATGGTTTTATTGTAATTCTGTATATTTTCATTGTTAATTACTTCGTTTTCATGTCTGTTTACTTTTTTACATTATTTGTGCCTATATGCTATAATTATCGGAACTGGGTCTCAAATTATGACTCTGCAATGACAACCAAATACATCACACACACAAATTTGATTTAGTCTGATTTGTAGTTTGCTCTCTGACCAATGCCACAACTATCAGCTAAAAAGAAAAATGTGTTATTTTCTGAACACAAGAACCTTATTGCCTTTCAATAAGGTTTAATATCTGGACGGTAAATAAACAAGAATAAAAGTATGGTCCAGAATTTCATTGTCGGAATATACTCTGACATAAATATTGGGTCCTACATATTGATTATAAAAATATCACCCATTGGTGTTAATAAATGAATATCTAAAACCTTTGGATAATGGGATGATGTGTTTTTTACAAAGTATTTAGTACACAATATTCGACACACGATATTTCTACAAATGATATTCTGACACAACTAGAACATATATTCTCAAACTCATTTTCGGGGCATATTTACAAGGGCCTTATCTCTGTTTTTTTGGCTTTAAAAGCCAAAAAAGCGGAGATAATATTAGCGCCCTATCTACAAGTAACGTATGTTAGCACCTTTTTTCCCGACGCTCGCTTTGCAACCACTGTTTTTGACCAAAACTAACCTCTGCTAAAATCCTGACTCATGTATGTTGAACATGGGGGGTGGATTCTTGTGTTCCGACCACAGGGTCGAATCATCAAGCATATCACCGTTTTGCAGGGTACATCGCTGGAAAACCAGCAATGTTCCCTGCAAAACGGCAATTTCTTCACTATCTCTGAAATTTACATCGCCCTGGAGAAACGCATTGTCAATAACGCGCTAACAGGGCGATAAATTCCAGTGATAGCCGTCGATAAATATAAAAGCGCTAAGCGCGCTTTGCATTATTTATCACTGTCCATTGCTAATATGCCCCTTCATAAGTAAGGCTTTGGCACATGGTTTCGAGCAACTTAAAATATATTTCTTTTTTAGTTTTAGAATTTATTTAAACATAACATATGACTTACGTATAGGACATATACTCAATATAGTATATTACTCTATTTTTTAAACATCACAATATAAGATGACTATCGATGAATGAAGCACCCGGGAACTCGAAATTGGAGGATTTGGAACTTATACTCAAAGAAGGTTACATCAAGTGACTCTAGAAACCACTATACAGGTAAACTGTTGGATCTTTTCATAACAGAAACTATATGTGGAGACAAATTTGTGAAAATGGGTTACGTTGAAGTTGGACACATGAGTTCGGTTCACTCAATCTGCCTTCATTCATAAAGAACATGTTGAAATGGTGCTGCATTAAGACCTAACAGCAATGTGTCTAGAAAATGGTAAAACATAAGGATGGTAATGGAACAACACTGTTTTATCTTACCTGTGGTAAAACTTCACAATAATTAAAAATGGGAAAGCAGCAGAGAGATACTAACTTCAAAAACAGTTTAAGACCCGAACTCTGCATTGTATGGAATTTAACTCAGAAAAGTTACAAGTTATACACCTGGGGCAAAACAGTTGACATTTATGTTAAAAATGGGTTCTAAGCAGGCTTCTGTCATGTAGCTCCGAGAATGGTCTAGGGAAATTGTTGCCAAAAAACTGGATGTAGGAAGCTTATGAAATGTTGTAGCAAAAATTCAAATGCAGTTCTATATCAGGCGGTGCTGAAACAAATAAAGAGAAACAGAGAGTTGAAACAGAAACACATTAATCCCACTTCATAGTCTATTCTTAAGCGTTATATAATGAATGTTGTATTCGGTTTTTGAGATGCACCCCACAAATGGTGATAAGATCTAGAAAATGGAGTGAATGTTTATAGTATTAAAGAATGGTTTGAGGGCTTAAGGTACCATAACAGACTCATTAGCCTGTGCAAAGTGTTGTTGGGAGGAACCTTAATAACTCTGTGAAATAGTTCGAATATAGTGATTACCACAAAGACAAGATGGCAGTGAAAGCATGGTATATGGAAACACTAGAAGTTGGCTACCAGGAAACTCCTTCAAAGCCTTCAAAGCATTTAACTATGGGATGGTCAGAAGTTTTTCATTACAAGGTTGCAAGCAGTTGCATACATTAGTACAACAATTAGTCTTCCACATATTGAAGAGAACTTGCTTTGATGATCTACCAGGTCCATTCCAACTCTATATCTTGTTTAACTCTAAACCATCATTGTGCTGCATAGGAAAGAAATGCTCTTAATTGCAAAATGTAAGGGCGATCAAAGGGTACCTAACACAAGAGCAACTCTAATTTAATTCGTTAGTGTTAGACTTGCCCTCCTTGATTGGTTCCACCAGACTTTTTGCCTCTGCCTCCTGCATTTTTGACTGCAAGCTATATTCTGTTTTTTCTGACTTAGATGCTTTGGGCACTTTCCCACTGCTGATCAAAGTCAAAGTGCAAGTGCTCACTGTGTAAATTGTAACCATGATTGGTCATCCATGGTTGCATAGTAAAGTGCACAGTATGTGCCCAGGGCCTAAACAATCAAATACTACTAGTGAGCCTGCAGCACTGATTGCGCCACCTGCACCACTAGTCTTTCAAATGTGTCTCAAACCTGCCACTGTAGATTTGATTCAATTCAATTTATTTATTATGATTTGGAACTTCTAAGAGTTCCACATAAAAATACATCTTAAGACCAATATTACACTCCATAGAAATCGACATTGATGTACTAAATTCATCATAACATATCATATAAAGACACAAATGAACATATTAGTAGAAGCCATCCTATAAACTTTCGAATGCCAAGAGGAGTGAACCATAAAAAATCGGATTACCATAGATGAATACTTGCGGACTTATACAAAGTTTATAATCTGATACTATCATAAAGCTTTCAAAATTAAAACCTTATTATAAAATGCTGGAATTGACAATTTGCTATATAGTACTAGATAATGAGTGGTATAATTATGTAGAGAAAAACTGTAATTTGTCTATTCACTGTACAGTACAATATAACCAGCAGAATAATAACAGTGCAAGAGTGATTAAAAACTTTACAGGGCCATTTTCAGCATGAAATGCATGGTAAATAACAGCAAAAAAGGATTGGTAAGGTGCAAATGTTCAAATCGTACATAGTACTTCCGCATACAGGACTCGTAAACTAGCAGCAAAAAAGGTTGAAAAAGTGCATGTGCTCAGTTGCGTACATAATAAATCCGCCTCTTTTGTTCCTTAACCTTAGGAATGAAAAGTTGAAAAAGTACAAGTGCTCAGAACTTACATAATAAATCGATCAGTACTGCTCTAATTTTTATCAAAGAATTGTTTAAAAAAGCAAAAAAATGTAAAACACATAAGTTCAGATGTCGGTGCCAGCAGACAGTTCCAGGCCTCTTCTGCTGTGGCAATAATATACTTTAAAAAACAATTCCTTAGGTATCTGCGACATACTGTTTGTAATGTAGGACAAACAAACAGGGCATGATTTAGATCTTGTATACAGGAATTAGACAAATGACAAAGTCTTTCATGTCTAGCGATACCCTCCCAAGCTCCTGTTACAATTCTTAGAGAAAGTATTTTCAGTCTAAGCAACAGAATCACCCTAGGTACTCCATGTTTAAGATTCCATAAAACGTAAGGCTGGGTTTTTTTGCAAATACTACTCCCCACAATACAGTCATTATTGCTATTCTCTGCATACATTTTAATGTCTCTTTCAGGAGAAACCCAATAGATTGATTTCTCAATTCTAATTTTCAAGGCCCTTTTACAGAGGTCCGCCGCCCCATCCTTATCTAAGCCGAACATTGTTGATGCTTATAGGTGGTTCCTAAAAAGAGCACTCTTTTCTTATTGGCAAACAATTCTCTATACAGTGCTACCTGTAGTGGATTCTCTTAGCTATTTAATAATGCATTGGTCCATCTTAAGCACCCAGCCATCAATAGCACATAAGTGGAGAGTAAACCAAATTCAAGCCTAAGCGCTGCACTTAGGGGAGTGCGGTTCAAATTACATATTTGACGCCAGATCTGCCCTTCCACTTTCTCAAATGTATCCCACTCAAGTTCAATTTATTTCATTTATGATTTTGGAACTCCAAAGAGGTCCACATAAAAGAAGAACAAAAAAAAAAAAAGTAAATAAAATATACATTTTCATACAATCGAGTACACGGCCTATCCCTGCTGACGAGGGGTGATACCCCGAAACACGTGTCCAGGGATGGCGAAGACAGCGAAGATAGCAGAAGAGCGAAAGATGATGCATTGCGGAACACTTAACTACACTAACCAGAGTCCTTAGGGGCGATACCGCCGGTGTGTGAGTAGTGTGCAACCCCACCCCCATTTATAACATTTTAAAAACATCAAGTAGAATCTCTTAAAGGATCGTGACATCCATAAAAGATTTGTTTAATATATATATAAAAACTTTTTAAAAAGTTAAAAATTCTGTAGCGGAACATTTCATTTGGTGGATTATAAATGGCGTCTATAAATACGGTGGCAGACAAAATAGTTAGTTGTAAGCAAATTGGTCTCATCCACTGACGCCGATGTAAAAGTTGAACCGGGCAGACAAAAAGCACATGAGTAACATTCTCAATTGAATTATTGCAAAGATTACACACAGCTGAAGAACCATACCATCTGGACTATACATTATTCAGAGGAAGAAGATCCAGCCTCAATAAAAGCCAAAGACGGCGTACTCCTTGAGGGAGATTCCAAGTAATATAAGGTTGTACTTTTCTTATCAGACAAGAGTCAATGGCCAGAGCAACACCTTTCTTCGAAATACGAGCTTCCCTATCCATAATGAAACTTAATTTCCTGAAGGCCAGTTTCAAAGTGGACTTTAGCTGATATGGGGATAGAGTGAAAAGTACAGATTCATCTAATTGAAGTAGATCAACCGCCGTTCTAAAAATGTTTACAATTAAAGAATGCTCTTTCAGAGTTCCTAATAGTTCTTTCTGAATAAGAAATCTTAATGTACCAGTTTCTCCCTTTGCGAGGCTTAAAACCCAACGCACTATCCCTGCAAGGCCGTGAACCCAACTACTACGCAGACCAAACTCTAGCCTAAGGGCGGCCATGGAACAGCCGGAATTAACTGAAGTTAAACTCCGCAAAATTTTGCCTTCAGTTGTATTTAGAAAACCCCACTTTACCAGGTCAAGTAATTCAATGCCATACAGTAAGGAAGCTGGGATTTTAACACAGAAAACCTCTAGTAGAAAGGCAAAATGTCTTTTGCCTGTAGATCTATAGAGAGAAATTAAACTTTTGCCTTGTGCATTGCTTTCCGAGTATTGTTTGCTATGTGAGCCTTATCACTTAAATTTCCACCTATAGTTTTTCCTAGGAAGACGTAGGATTTTACCACTTCCAATTTTTGTCCACCTACAGACCAGACAAAACTCCCATATTTCGGCTTTTTCCTTCCCGTAATACACATTACTTTACTTTTTGACACATTTATCTTTAAGTGGTGGGCCTCTGCATATTCATGTAATGCCTGCAGACGATTATTTAATCCCCTCGGTGTTAAGTCCAGGATTAATATTTCGTCTGCGTAGAGCAGACAGACAATCGATTTACCCCCTAATAAAGGGGCAATACCTTCACTTGAAGACAGGGCATAGGGGAGGTCAGATATGTATAAGGAAAATAATAAAGGGGCCAGTAAACACCCTTGTTTTAAACCGTTTGCCATAGTAAAAGATTGGGATAGACCTCTTTCCCCTCCCATCAAGACTCTACACCAAGTATCAGAGTGAAGAACCCGAACTAGCTCCAGAAGGGTAGACGGCATGCCAAGATCTGATAGTTTCCTCCACAGCAAAGGACGATCTACTTTATCAAATGCTGTGGAGAAGTCTATGAAGGCTGCATAGAGTCTCCCTCCTCGGACCTTAATGTATTTTTCTGTTAAAACTTGCAATGCCGTTAGATTGTCCATGGTTCCATGCTTTGGCCTAAACCCAGTCTTTTCGAGGGGTAGAATTTCACCCTTGACCACCCAATCATTGATCAGCTTCAGAAGGCATTTGGCAAAGACTTTACTTATGGCATCCAAAAGGGCAATTTGTCGATAGTTATGTGGAGCATCACGGTCTCCCCTCTTGAAAAGGGGGACTAATATGCTCCCCTTCCAGGATGGGAGAACAGTTTTGCATGCAAAACAATAACTAAACACCGGGAAAAGAATTTTGCTCCACATTTCGCTATTTTGTTTTAGACCCGAGATTGGAAGCTCATCTGGACCCATAGCCCCAGAGGAACGCAAACTCTTTATGGCCAGTTCGATGTCTTTTTCAGAAGGCGGACCATATGGTGAGCAATCCACTTTTGCTCCACTACAGCCATCTACCGTTCCGTTACTTGCGTAAAGGTTCTCTATGTAACCAACCCACATATGCTCTTCAATGGCTACTGGGGTATGTTACCCCTACAACGCAACTTTTACGTCGCATTCCGTTACAACGCAGATTTTACAACGCGGGATCCATTACATCGGATGTCATTACAATGCATGGCATTACATCGCAGATGCTATTACAACGCATACTATTACATCGTAAGTATTGGTAAGTATTTAATTTTTTTTAATTTTATTTAATATTATTTAATTGATTTAATTATTATTAATTATTAAAAAAAATATTTATTTTTGTTTTTAAATATTATAAATTAAATATATTAATTTAAGTGATTTTTTAAATAAGTATGAGTATAGGAGTATATGTTTTGGGGTACTGAGGTATATGTTTTGGGGTGTTTGGGTATTTATAGGTTTTAGGGCAGGGTTTGGGTTTTGGGGTACAGGGGTGTTTTTAGGTTTTAGGGCAGGGTTTGGGTTTTGGGGTACAGGGGTGTTTTTAGGTTTCAGGGTAGGGTTTGGGTTTTGGGGTACAGGGGTGTTTTTAGGTTTTAGGGCAGGGTTTGGGTTTTGGGGTACAGGGGTGTTTTTAGGTTTTAGGGCAGGGTTTGGGTTTTGGGGTACAGGGGTGTTTTTAGGTTTTAGGGTAGGGTTTGGGTTTTGGGGTACAGGGGTGTTTTTAGGTTTTAGGGTAGGGTTTGGGTTTTGGGGTACAGGGGTGTTTTTAGGTTTTAGGGCAGGGTTTGGGTTTTGGGTTACAGGGGTGCTTTTAGGTTTTAGGCAAGGGTTTGGGTTTTGGGGTACAGGGGTGTTTTTAGGTTTTAGGGTAGGGTTTGGGTTTTGGGGTACAGGGGTGTTTTTAGGTTTTAGGGCAGGGTTTGGGTTTTGGGGTACAGGGGTGTTTTTAGGTTTTAGGGCAGGGTTTGGGTTTTGGGGTACAGGGGTGTTTTTAGGTTTTAGGGTAGGGTTTGGGTTTTGGGGTGCAGGGGTGTTTTTAGGTTTTAGGGCAGGGTTTGGGTTTTGGGGTGCAGGGGTGTTTTTAGGTTTTAGGGCAGGGTTTGGGTTTTGGGGTACAGGGGGGTTTTTAGGTTTTAGGGCAGGGTTTGGGTTTAGGGATAATTAAATTATATTTACCATTTTAAAATTAATTAAAATATATTTAATAAATTAAATTAATTATTTTACATTAACTAAATTTTTTAATTAAATTAATTAAATTAAATAAATTAATATTATTAATTTAATTTCATTTCATTTTAAAAAATATGTACATTAAACTAATTACTTTTTTAAATTAAATTAAATTAATTACAATTTTTAATAAAATTACATTTATTAAATAGGTATTATTTTAATAAATTAAATTAATGACAATTTTTAAATGTCTTTTAATTAAATTATTTAAAAAAAATTAATTACAATAAACTAAATAACATTTTTAAAAAAAGGTATACTTACCTGTACTTACGATGTAATGCCATGCGTTGTAATAGCATCTGCGATGTAATGCCATGCATTGTAATGACATCCGTTGTAATGGATCCCGCGTTGTAAAATCTGCGTTGTAACGGAATGCGTTGTAATACAACGCGTTGTACTGACACCAATCCACTACTGGGAGTGGTCTAGATCTTACTCCACAACCCTCCCCAATGAGAGACCAAAATGTTCTTACTTGACCTTTAAACGCAGCTTCCCGTAATTTAATCCATATAGTATCTTCCCTCTCTTTTTTCAACCTAACCTTCGCCCTACTTCTTCTTCTTTTTAGTAATACTATTCTATGGTATCTTTCGAGCGAATAAGTCAGATACTGTTCCCTTATTAACCCCTTCCATGCTCATGACAAGGTCAGCTCGTCATGGTTGTTACCTGCGCTGTGCGTTTGACGAGCTGACCTTTTCATGAACAATGGTGATTGAATGATTGCAGCACAGGAGGGGAAAACCCCATAGCAGCCAAGGATATCATCATATTCAAAAATCATCAAAACATTCTATTTCAAACCTGTTCCAGTTAACCAAATTGTCCACAGTAGCCTCTAGAATACTCTCCAAACCTCTAATTGTCCTAATATCCCAGTGGCATCTCCCGGAATTCTTTCAAAGCCGACCAATTCACTGTTTAATGACCATAGGTCCGTCTTAGATGGATTTAGATTTACAGTGATAGTTAATACTTTATGATCGCTATATAATGTATTAGAAACCGTAAGATCTTTCAAAAGGGAGAAGGAGGAACTTCCCACTATCACATCGTCTAGAATGGATTCACTATTATTAGATTTATGGGTAAAGTTCGCCGGTGTATCTGAGGATAACCTTCCATTTGCTACAATACCTTCAATTTCTGTCAATTCCTCAAGAAGCAGTTTCCCCCTCTTATTTGTCCTAATATTGCCCGGAAAAAGGGCTTGAGGAATCTGCAGGGATTCCTCTTTGTCCTTATTTCTGAACATCTCCAGGCTGAGGTTGGAGATTTTACAATTAAAATCCCCTAGCAAAATTATATGAGGGGTAGGTTCTGCAGCAATAATTTTTTTTATATAAGAAAAAACCTTTTTTAGAAGTGCATTGTAGCGGGCATCTGGAGGAATATAGGAATTTATCAAAATCAGTGGTTTACAATTTTTAACATTGTCAAAATTAGGCAGTGTTATTGCCTGGAAAAGATTGCTATGGTCTATATAGTAAACAAAATCCCATTTTATCTTGTTAGACAGCAAGCAAGCCAACCCGCCCCTTGCATGGCCTCTCCTAGAGGGAGTAGCTCTTCCATCTAGCGAGAAATAATCTTTACCCGCAAATAATTTCTCTGCACACCAAGTCTCTTGGAGACAGATCAGGTTAGCATCTAATGTATGTAGAAATTGTAGTTTTTCTGGGCTATTCTTTATTCCGGCAGCATTCCACGATATTATTTTTAGGTCATTGCTAGAAATGAGGATGCAGTTTAGGATTATTATTAGATCTACTCGACAATTTATCCCACTCTTGTGCGTCTATTGTTTTGCTTACAAAGTTCAGTGTGGGTGGTGTCTTTATTTTATATACTGTGATGATATGTGAGAAGTGTCTTTTCCCGCAGTGTATGTAAAGACGGTTAATTGCAAAGGCTTGTGAAATTGCTTTGCCTTTACAGTGGTCCATATGATTGCTAGCAGAGCACCTGTTTGTAAATATCTTTCCTAGATATGAGTAAAACTTGACCACTTACAGTTTCTCTTTTCCCAAAAACTAATGCAAGTTTGTTATGACCGTACATCCTTGACAACTAAAAATCATGATTTTACTCTTTAAAATATTTATTTTTAAATAATACGCTTCTCTATACCTGATCAACTCGGCAAGTCGTCTTTGTAGTCCAATTGGGGATAAATCCATTATTATGGAGTCATCTGCATAAAGCAGACAGCTCAGTTTTAAGTTTCCTAAGTTAGGGGAATCCTCTTTACTGAGCCCCACTCTTCTTGGCAAGTCATTGATGTAAATAGAAAAAAGTAAAGGGGCCAAAAGGCACCCCTGTTTCAACCCGTTACTAGTTACTATTTTTCTTGAGAGGCCTTGTGTTCCATCTAATAAAACCTGTGTCCAAGTGGTGGTGTGAAGAGCAATAACTAATTGTAAAAGATTCCCTGGTATCCCCATGCTGACCAATTTTCTCCCGAAACTTCCCCGATCTACCCTGTTGAATGCTGTAGAGAAATCTATAAAAGCTGCATATAACGGCATTCCCCGACTCACTGGATATTTTTCAGTTACGGTTTGCAAGGCGGTAATATTATCGGAGGTGCTTCTATTTTTGCGAAATCCGGTTTGTTCTAGGGGAACACAATTATTTCTGAATGCCCAATCTTGCAGATGAGTGAGGATGCTCTTTGCAAATAATTTCCCAGTTTCATCTTGGAGAGAGATCTGTCTAAAACTGGCAGGGGAATTGTTTGGACCCTTATTGTACAGTGGAACAATTATATTTCCCTTCCAGGATTGTGGAGGATCACCATGGGTATAACAATGGACAAACAGCGGATGCAGAAATTTTGCCCACTCTTCAGAATCCTGTTTTATTATGGCTATTTGTATGTCATCTGGGCCCATCACACTAGAATATCTTGCCCCCTTGATGTAACCCTCTATTTCTAAGCATGATGGTGCACCATAATCGCTCCCCACGGTCGGGTCAGAGCTAACTTCTTGATTCTTCCCACCTGTGAGAATTAAGGCATACAGCTGGGAAATATACGTAGACCATTCTGCTTCTGGAATCAAAATAGGTTTTGACTTATCTCTGCCATCACAAAATGTAGCTATCAGTGCCCAATACTTCCTAGAATCTCCAGAAAGAGTGACCTCTCGAAGTCTAACCCAATTTGAGACTTCGACCCTTCTATGATCAGATACCATTTTCCTTTTCCGAACTTGTTTCAGTCTAATAATTTCTCTATGCCTTTGTATTGTGGGCAGCCTAAATAGATCTCTAATTAAAGCGTTACTTTCCAGATTCAATTTTTCAATTTCTCTTGTTATAGTTACTAATGGTACAAAACTATTAACTTGCTTTTTTCTTCCAAAGGTTCTAATTGCAACCAAGATTCTCTCAAACCTGTGAATAGGGGTTTCCTGAATACAAATAAAAGCAGTATTTTCAAAGACCCTCTTAAAATTTGGGAGCGAATTAATTGACCAGCAGGTGCGCCCATTATTGCAATTGTATAAGTCCTTTTCATCCCTCTGATTCCAGAGTTCAGCCTTCTCGATTTCTATATCTACATTGACAGCTAAAATACTATGGTCACTCATGCTTGTAAAAAATACCTTAAATTGTGTACATACATTAAATAGTTGCTAGAATACCACAATGTAATCAATTAAAGAGTGGCCATATGCGCACGATAAGCATAAGAGGCAGGGGAATCCTCTGAAAATCTGCCATTAAACATTACAAGCTCTAAAGTTCTGAGATTATGCAGAAGTAATAAGCCTCGTTTATCTGATCTTAAATTGTCCGGTAATACAGGATCTGGAATGGACTTTATGACAGGCAAATGATGATAGCCAGTCTGAAGTGAGGTCAAAAATTGATACAGAATTTGCATTTAACAAATCCCTTGTAGGCGCCTCAACCTGCCAATTGTTCTAATACAGGCACATGTGAGTTTGCCAATACGTTTCCAGGTGTGGGGTTTCTATTTGTTTCATAAATAACCAAATTAATGTACCGGGGAAGACTCTGATTCACACTGTCACCAAGTTGACTTGAGGGGTCCCACTTACTTCCTGTCCCTCTTGGGTCTGTGGGGCAATCAGCGTCAAGTTTAGGCAGATCAGCTGATTACCATTATCTAGCCCAGTTTTATGACCCATATTCACTGTAGATTGCCCTAAGATCCCGGGAACCTTTCCACTTGGAGGTGATTTTGTACTATATAACTCCTCAATTACCGGAGGGAACCGCATTTTTTCTGTTTTCGTTTTGGGATGCATCAAATCCAGTTCTTCTTCTTTCCCCTCCGACCAAATCTGGTATTACTTTCTCTCGGTGCGGGGACCTCCTCTAAGGGTTCAAAATCCAAAGTATTTGCAGATTCTTCAGTTAACTAAATTTGTTCGGAGGGCCTATAAAACGTGAGTTGTTTGAAATACTTTTTGTTAAAATGGGATATACCCGTAATGGGAACTTGTAGGCTGGGCACTCTCTATATGTTGCTTAGCGAGAGATAAACGTAACATTGGGCTACCTGTGAGCAGTACAGCTTTAGAACCCTTCTTCGTTTCCCAATCCTCTAACTTAATTCCACTCTTTGGCACCATGTTACAAGTCTGGCATGAGCAACAAAGAAATTCAGGAACCTTTATTAATTTCTTTATGGCTTGATTGATCTGATTAAGTTCTTGGACCCCTATTCATATGGGAGAGGGGTTTTCCAATATATGATCAGAAATGTACCATACTTTTTTCTAACAGAGATAAGATTGAGGAAAGAATTCTCTCCAATGCATAGAAAATCTCAAAGGTTCCACCCCTCCGTGTATTCTCGATTGAGTTCATGATGCTATCTGCCCCCTTATCCAGTAATACTGCTGATGTCCCTACAGCGTACAGTTCTAATGAATGAACGTGTGGTAAGCTAGTGGGGTGCTACTATACAAGGCGGGCATACGTGCTTGACCAGCTAATAAGGCCGGAGAGACTCCCAATTCCAGATCCATCTCCATGGTGCTTGTTTTTCTCATATGCGCCTTAAGTTCTTAATTTTTTTCCATTTGTTTAGCAATGTGCGGTAGAGTATAGTCCTCGATTTTTGCCAGTTTGGAGCTAGAGCTAAGGTCTATACAAAGTGGTACCTTTAGCGCCGGCTCACCCAATGAACGGAGAGGGACATGACTTAATTCTGATCATACTTCTTGGATTGGCTTGGGAATTGTCAAACAGAGATACCAACCCTGCCAATGGTGATAATGATGTTGTTTATTTTCTATTCGAGTACTCTTTTGGGTGGCCTTCCACTTTGCCTACTGCTAGATCCATTTCCATCTTACTGTCCTACCCTCCTGATTGTAATACAATTTCACCAGGTGGCTGTGTAGATGATGACAACTGAATATTTTCACCATTATTATTCTATTGCTGAATAATTACGGCAGGGTAAAGGGTCGCTTTGACCTCTGTAAAAGTGAACTGAGAGCCCTTCTCATACTCCGATATTATATGGTTGTCCATCTCCACATCCTCCAGGGCCTACTTTTTCTCTTCCTTTGACCCCTTATCATGCTTGGAGCATCTTACACCCTTTGTGAGCATTCACATCCCAGATGGGTAAGTTTTCAAATGTAAAAGATGATTCCTATTTCTCCTTCGCAGGATAGTTTTTTTGAGTTTAGGAGGACTACTGTTGTTTGTGTTGCGGCTTACTGAGCTAGCAAAAGGCCCTGACAGACCCGTAACTGTTTCTACTGTTGCATTTGAGCACAAGCACCCGGATGGCATTACCAGATACTCAATTATACTCTATTATAGTCTGTTATAGTCTATTGTAATTGCACTGGGCAGGGAGTGTGAAGGATAAGAAGTCCGGATCAGTGCTCTTCTACAATTACTCCACATTCTCCACTGACTCCACAGGCTCTCTTAAACAGGAGGGATTCACCCCCACAGTGCCTGCAACCTTGTCCACCGTCATTAACCGTGCCCTATGTAAGTTATCATGACTTACAGGGCAGCACGAGTGAAATGGGAGTAAAAAAGTCAGTAGTCTCAGCCCTCAGTTGGAGGTGCTGGGAAGTGCAGCCTGAGAAGCATTGGTCCACAGGTCCACAAGTCTGCAGGTCCACAGAGTCTCAGTACCTCAAAACCTCCTGCTCAAACTCCTAGCTCCTGGCTCCCACTCTTTCACCCCTCGCCTTAGCTGTAGCTGTAGGCACAGCTCCCCAGAGAGAAGCAAAGGTGTTTACAGGACTTTTGTGAGGCAGGTGCGCGATACAAGGCGATACAGGGGAACAGGAACTGGAAAACAGCAGAAAATGATGGAGTACAGCGAAGTGCAGTGAAGAGCAGCATGACTCCCCCTGCTCACTTGCACCCATTCTCGCTCTCACCTGGGATGCAGCCTCTGGCTTCTACCACTGGAGGATCTTGGGATGTTATGTTAATTTCGATTTATATAGCGCCAAATCACCGACAGGTCTCTTAGCGCTTGCTTTGGGAACCCGTCCTGGCTTTCCCTGCGAGATAACCCCTACTGGGCATCCCCAAGGTGAAGACCAGGCATCCCATTGCGGTGGGGCCATAGTGGAGATTAAGCAAGCTATTGCCCAGAGTTGCAGAGTGTGAACCCATGATTCAAGTAGGAAGCGAGGCGAGAATTATCAAGTCCGTGGACATTTGAGCTCAAGACCCTGCTGCATCGAGAATTGAACCCTGGTCCCGGGTCTGACCTCTGCATCAGGGTCTGCCTCCTCTAACCAGATAGGTCTTTTGCTGTGCTTTGCTGTGCTTTGTCCACTTAGCACTCAAAGCTGCTCAAGTTACTCCAATCCCATCAAATCACATGTTCAACTGCCTGTGCCAGTGTTTAATGCTGCCTCCCTTAAGCCTCATGTGCATTTTTGTTTTGCAAGGCGCCGCTACCAACACTGACTGCCACTGACCCTGGACCACTGCCACCTACTGGGCGGGGCTGTAGGGGCTCTGGGTGGTTTCGCTGGGTAGTTCTAATAGTGTGGCAGCTGTGGGCACAGAGCGCACGGGCGCGGGGCACAGGGCACTGAAAGGGTCTGGCTGGTTTGTTCCGATGCCGGCTTGCTCCAATGCCGGCTTGCTCCTGTGCCGCCTTGCTCCGGTACCGGGGCTCATCAATGCTTTACTCAGCTCAACACTCAACACCGCTCCGCTCAATCGATCCATCGCCCTCAGAGCCGGAAATGAAAATCACGATGGAGTTGTCAATCCAAATGCGATAGTGACTACAACTGACCCTCCCCCTGTAGTGTCTGCGTGCACAGATTTAAACTGCCAGTCGACCTGGCAAGTGCACCCACTTGCAAGCCTTAACCTTCCCCTTCCTTACATGTAAGGCAACTCTTAGTTGTTTTACATGTCCTCTTAGTGACATACTGCCAATTTCGTTTTTCACTATTGCAAGGACTAGCTCTTGCATAGGCTAACATAGAAGCTGCTTTGTAACAATATTTCAAGTGTAACTTTGCATTGGGAACAGCTAGAGATTCTGTTTTCAGGCATTCTGAACTCAGAATTTAATAACACACCTTTTAGTGAAGATGTTTTTTAAACTGCTTGTTTGATAATGCTACTTTTAGAAAGTGATATAAAGCAATGGGGTAACCCAGTCTAGTGGAGAACATGGGGGTTAATACTATAGGAAAAACAGTGGTTCTGCCACTCTTCAAAGTCAAAAATAATTTTTAAACAGTTATGCCTCTCCAAATGGATGAGAACAGTCAACAAATGAAAAAGAGCACAATATACCTTATATTCAAACCAAAAATCTGAAAACTCTTAGATTACTTTCACAATATATTTCTTTATCAGTATTTTGAAAATCTAGTGCAAACTTATTTTAGTACATGTATTTATATATACACAGAACAGTTCTTCGGAACAAACATTTAGGACTTAAAGTGCACAAAAATTAAAATATTTACATGTCACAATACATTCCACAAGATACATGGACATATACCACATAGAAAAAATTATATCTAAATAGAGTGCAAAGTTTTGAAGAAAAAGAAAAAATATCAGCCCAGTGAGTGATTAATCCTGTGTTTGTTATCCTGGGTGATCATCAACACTTGAAAAACGAAAGCGTCTATGTTTCGACCCCTGAACAAAGTGCGATAATATAACCTTCTTGGTGGGGTCTTCCTCAGGACAGATTGAAAGGACTGTGTGTATCCTTAATGGGGCTACCTTTCCTGGCACTGTGGTCCTAGTCATGTGCTGACAGTGATCTGTCACTTCAAAGAGTAATCATGTGAGCCATTCCCCTGGCATCAGGCACACGTGGCTCCATGTGGGTATCTTTACAAATGAAAAGGGGAATTCCGTGGGGCCTCCCGCCCCCGGCCCCTAACCAGAAGGAGTTCTGTAAAGGGCCTAAACTAGTATCCAGGGTAATGATTCCCAGTCCCCTGTTGGCAAAAAGTCATGGCTCCCTAGAGAGAGGCCTGGGGAGAAGGGGTTCACATGAGAGGGGATCCCAAGTGTCCCAAGTCTACAATGGCCTATTGGCCTGTCACATGGGTTGGTGAGTGTAGTACTGGGAGAGGAGTTGGTCTCAAGTGAAGGTTGGGAGCCAGTTTAGATGACCCTTGTCTCACTTGGGAACAGTGAGATGGTCCAAAGAACCCTCCTGCCTGATAACACTAAGAAATACGGGCAGTTGGTAACCATCAATGGACAGAGGGTAGAGGATCTGAGAGACACAGGAGCCAGTGTGGCACCATTCAGCTGTCAGTGGGTATCTGAAGAGCAGATCCCCAATTTGCTTTACCCAGTAGCTGCAGTGAACAACTCAAAGCACATATGTAAGTTGGTGCAGATTTCCTTTGAATTTGGGGTCTCAGGTACCTTGAGAGTAGTTGTGAGTTCCACCATGCCTGTTGATTGTCTGCTTGGCAATTTCATAGATAGTTCCTCTTGAGAGAAGGAGGAAAACCGAGCTCATTAGGAGATGTTGGGTCAGCCTGAGTGGGCGTGTGAGTTAAGGGCAGCCTGTAGGGGTGATCCACAGGGTCTTGAGCCTGAAAGAGTGGTCTAGGTGCCTGCCAGAAAGAAGAGGGGCAGGGGACATGAGAAGCCCACCCCAGTAGTTCCCACCGTCCAGGAGGAGGCAAACCTTGAGGTGGATGTCCTGAAGCCTACAGGGAAGCAAGTGTCCAAATTCGGAGACCTATCTGAGCTGACTCATTCGCAGCAGGAGGGGAGTCCCACCAGGGAGGAATACTGCCATGAGCAGATGTAATGCCCTACTCTATTTGGTTTTCACAAGCATGCTGCAGACCGGGCAGCTGATGATCAGTTTGGATCCCATTGGATCTACTAGGATAATGGTCTCCTGTAAAGTGAGGCTTAGGTTGCTGAGCCAGGGTCAGCCTTTGTGCTGGTGGTAACCCAGCACTTAAGAACCTTCCTACTGGGTCTGATTCATGATGTGCCTCTGGCCGTATATTTTGGGCAGGACAAAACCTTTGCCAGGAATGGTACTCACTTCTAGGTGCTCCAAGTATGAAGGCAGTCAGATGCACACTGTAGGTCTTGTCAGCCAAATGGTAAGAGTGGGAGGAAGGTAAAAGCTCCTCTTCTGCCTTTTCCAGAGGTGAGCACTCCTTTTGAATGGGTGGGAATTGACATTGTGCAGCCCCGGACCCAAAGACAGCCTTTGGCAACAGGTACATCCTGGTCTTGGCAGACCATGCCACCTGGTACACAGAGGCTAGCCCTCTCAGGACAATCTCGGCCCCTCTGGCGAGCTGTGCATTGATGGGCATCTTTTTCCACATTGGCGTTCCCCAGAGAGCTGTTATCTGACCAAGGTACCAACTTTATATCCAAGTATATGACATCTCCATGGGAGGAGTGCAGTGTGAGTTATAAGTTTGTGAGTTATAATTTCACTACTCCTTACCATCCACTAAGAAATGGGTTGTTTAAGAGATTCAACCAAATCCTGAAAGACATGATCACAGGTCTAGGAGACCCCATAAGGCATAAGTGGGATGTCTTTTTACCATGCCTTCTGTTTTCTTACAGAGAAGAACCACAGAAATTCTTAGGGTTCAGACCCTTTAATTGCTGTATGGAGGAACTCTCAGTCTGGTGAAAGTCTGGTAAAAGAAGGCTGGGAGAAAGCTCCCAGTAAACCTCCCCATGATGTATTTAGCTACATGCTGGCCTTTAGAAACCAGACTGTGCGCTTCAGGAAGCTCACTCAAGAGTAGCTAGAAGCCAGCCAGGAAGAGATGAAATGATGGTATGTCCAGAATGCCACTCTGACAGAGCTTCAACCTGGCCAGAAAGTGTGGGTGATGGTGCCAGTGGGGCCTTGCATGCTCCAGATCAAGTGGACTGGACCATTTGAGGTGGTGGAGCACAAGAGTGACGTCACCTACCTGGTGAACTTGCAGTCTCCAAGGAACCCTTTGGGGATCCGGCACATGAACCACCTCAAACCTCACTTTGAGAGGTCGGAAGTAAACGTGCTCTTGGCAACAGATGATGGAATGGAAGAGGAAAGTGAGCCTCTTCCTGACTTCCTTTCTACCTAAGAGCATGATCAATTAATCAATGGATTAAACCCAGATCTTTTGACTGGGTGTGAGTGTTTGATTGGTTCAGATGCTCCGTCCATTACCACCCCCTTTTGTACTGCTTTGGGCCACCATAAGTGTGGCAGGGTATGCTCAGACGTGAGTCCCTTGCTCACTTTGCCACTGGATTCAAGCAAGCCGGGCTGAAGACGGCTGGAATGCCAGAAACCGGTCCTCAGAAGCTTGTTTCCGGTCCAATGAAGGTATGGCTTGGCAGTTCGGGCTGAACTGTTCCCATGAGGCACAGGGACAGACTGATTTGCATATAGGCATGTCTGAACTGGGGTGGCAGAGTGGGCTAAAGAACGGTGATGGATTAAACCCAGATCTTTTGACTGGGTGTGGGTGTTTGATTGGTTAAGATGCTCCGTCTATTACCACCCCCTTTTGTACCACTTTTGGCCACCATAAGTGTGGCAGGGTATGCTCAGACGTGAGTCCCTTGCTCACTTTGCCACTGGATTCAAGCAAGCCGGGCTGAAGATGGCTGGAATGCCAGAAACCGGTCCTCAGAAGCTTGTTTCTGGTCCAGGGAAGGCAAGGCTTGGCAGTTCGAGCAGGACTGTTCCCATGAGGCACAGGGTCAGACTGATTTGCATATAGCCATGTCTGAACTGGGGGGGCAGCGTGGGCTAAAGAACGGTGATGGATTAAACCCAGATCTTTTGACTGGGTGTGAGTGTTTGATTGGTTCAGATGCTCCGTCCATTACAACCCCCTTTTGTACCACTAGTGGGCCTGCAGCACAGATGTTACCACCCACACCACTAGCCTTTCAAGTGTGTCTCAGACCTGCCACTGCAGTGTCTGCACCCACAGTTTTCAACTGCCATGTCGACCTAGGAAGTGCGCCCACTTGCCAGGCTTTAATCTTCCCTTTTCTTGCATGTAAGGCAGCCCTAAGGTAGTCCCAATGTGCACTCATGTGCTGGGTGCAGTGCATGTTAAAGGTGGGACATGTACTGGTGTGTTTTACATATCCTGATAGAGAAATACTGACAATTGTTTTTTTTTAACAACACATTTTATTGAAGAACGAAAATAACACATTACATCATAATGCGTTGCACCATACATTGCATAACCTGGCGACGCACGCCCCCACTCATGTATAAAACCCAGCCAGAATATGACCCCCCATTATAGCCTTTGGGGCACCCAAGCCATATGTGCACATTGCTCGTTCTGAGAATGCCGAGTCTTTGGTGCATAAGATTATCATTCCATGACACTGAAAATATTTAGAATACGTAATAAACTTAACCTCTTCCCCCCGCCCCACTCCCCACGGCTCTATAACCTTTAAAATGTACAGTGTCGTGCATTAGTGAAGTCCGTGGCTCCCTTTCATCATCTATAGCATAGTTAGGTATCCCCCCGGTCAGCTGTACTGCTATTGAGCGTTGCCCATCATATATGGCCTTTATTAACGTACATGTCCATTGCATAGGGCTCCTGAACGATAGCACTCTGGGGATGCAGGGCACTGTAACCCAGAAACCACTGCTGCAGTCCTTAATGAGTACCGGAGGGCGCATCGCCTACGGGGGAACATTCAAGGGCACCAGGGAGCTGGAGCACTAGAGCCTTTCAGAGAAAGAAAACAAAGGAAACTTACAAAAACTATAGGAACAATATCACCCCCCCACCAACTTGCGCAACCTTCCATTGGTTTCATATAACAACACAATTTAGGGTCATAAGACATGGGTGCTGAGGAAGTACATAAACAGATCCACAGAGCTACCTTCTCCCCAAGATCCCACCCACCCCCAACCCTCCCCTCCCAGTCCCTCCCACCCCCTACCAATAGGTCCCAGTGGTCACCCCCCAGGGAGATCAGCAGGCACAGCCGGGGCATCTAACCATAATCCCCTATAATCGGCCCACCTCTTCCACATTTTATAGTGTATGCGCGGGCATCCACGGGCCTGAAAGATGGGTTGCTCCAGCCCCATATTAAAATCAAAGCCATTTTTCCAGAGTGATAATGGTGGAGCTTGGACATCCTTCCACTTTCTTACGATATCTCGCTTCGCCAAGGTGAGCCCCAGGAGTAACAGGTGTCACTTATAGACATTGCCCCCAACTCCCTCCATAACATGCAGAAGGGCAAGCTGGGGCGTTCGCGGGAGCTCAGACCCCAGGACCTCCACCAGGCAGGAGAACACCCCCCTCCAAAACCGATCCAACACAGGACATGTCCACACAGTGTCTAAGAACGTGCCTTCTTCCCAACCACATGGAAGGCATTCCGGGAAGGCCACCATACCTGCCCGCCATAGCCAGGCCCTCGTAAAATAGACCCTATGTAGGTACTTAAACTGTATCAGTCGGAGACGCATGGCTATTGCCGCCCCACGCGGAGCTGCCAATGCCTCCCTCCAGTCATCCTCCTCTCGGGTGCCCACGTCCGCCTCCCATATCCCTCTCAGATCATCCAGGGCCGGCGCACTGTGGGTGACCAACAATTGCTTTATCTTTGCTATTTTCTTGGTCTCCAGATCGCCCATGAAGACCTTGGCCTCCAGGGGGCTAAACTCCGGAAGCGTGGCCACTCCCTCCAAGTAGGGGGACAGCGTGTGCCGGAGCTGTAGGTAGCGGAAGAATTGAGTCCTTGGCATGCTAAACTCCCTCTGGAGCTCCGCAAAGGACTTTAGGCTCTCCTGCCTGAGCACCTCTCCCAGAGTCGAGATCCCAATGGCGTCCCATCCCCTAAAGCCCTGAAGGGCCGCCAGCTCCGGCAGGTACCCATTATGCCACAGCCGTAAGGGTATTCCACCACCCCACATGCTTCAATGATTGTCTCCAGATTCGGAAGATCAGTCTTGTGCCCGGTGGTAGCTCCTTTAACAAGGATGCAGAGTTCAGAATGATATGTAAGGAGTGTGGGTCCATCAGGCTGCGCTCTAGCGTGTATGCCGGGTCCCCTCTGTCCCCGTACAACCAATAATTCTGAACGAGAAGGTGGGAGGCCTGGTAGTAGGACAGGATATCGGAGGTTGCCAGCCCTCCGCAGTAGTTGGAGAGGAAGCATTTACGGATTGCCATGCGTACTACTCCCCCCGCCCAAAGAAACTACCCCAGCGGAGAATCAACCTGCTGGAACCATATGGGTGGTTCTGGAGCTGGTATAGCAACCGGGGGAAAGCGGCCATTTTAAAAATAGCCGATCGGCTGCAGATGGTAAGAGGCATGCACGACCAGAGTTTCATGTCGGCCCGAGCCCGCTCCCACACTGGCGCAAGGTTTCTCTCCCACGCCACCTCCGGCGTGTCGGTAAGGTACCCCCCAAATATCGGACACCGGCATCCGCCAGCTGCAGAGTAGAGGCCCAGGAACCCACCAACCCGGGATCGCCCAGCATCCACAAAGTGGACTTCCGGGGATTCATATATTCATATATAGTCCATAAGATTCCCCAAAGATGATCTCCAGGATCCTAGGACCCGATTTGTCCATGTCAGTTAAAAATAAAAGGACATCATCGGCGTACAGTGTGATCCTGTCCGACATCCTGGGTGCCCACTCCAGACCCTTCAGCTGCGCATCCATACGCACCCAGGCCGCCAGCGGATCCATCGCCAGAGCGAAGAGGTTGGGCGACAAAGGGCAGCCCTACAAGTTCCGCGCCGCACTGAGAAGCTCGGCGATGTAGCCCCGGCAACCCTGACCGATGCTGTCAAGTCGGTATATAAAAGATGTATATATGGCCAAAGTTAAGTCTGCGCAGTAGGGCAAACAGGTAAACCCAGCTGAGGAAATCAAACGCCCGATCCATGTCTGCAAGCAAGAAGGCTGCAGGAACCCCCAGCCTTCTCGCTGTCGCCAGAGCTACATGTGCCCTCCGAATATTATGGTGGGTCTCCCGCTGGGGCATAAATCTGGACTGATCCGGATGCACTAAGGTTGATATGTGAGTTAAGAGGTGGGTCGCCTGGGCCTTAGCCAGGACCATGGCCTCAACGTTCAGCAAGGAGATTGGGTGGTAGGAGGCGTGCTGTTCTGGCCGTCTGCCCGGCTTTTGAAAAACAATCACCTCCGCATGTCGCCAGTCCGGGGGAAGCCTGCCCGCCTCTGTGGAATCTTCAACCACGGCTCGATAATGTGGAGCCAGCTGGAGAAAGTACCTCTTGAAGAATTTGCTGGGGAACCCGTTTGGGCCAGGAGCCTTCCCGGCATTCAGCTCCCCCAATGTCCCACCCTGCTCCTTGTCCGACAGGGGAAGATCCAATAGCTACCGTGTATCGTCAGTGACTGCCTTGGGCAGAAGGTCCGCGATAAACCTATCTACCCACTCTGCAGCCAAGCACTCCTGAGGGGCATAAAGGGCAGCGTAGTAATCAGCGAAACTATCTGCGATAGCCTGGGGGCCCGCTAGTGGTGCCCCGCCAACGCCGAGCACCCCCGGAAGGACCTGGGGACTAAATGTGCCCTGACATAGCCTACACAATATTTTGCTACACAACATTTTGCCGGACTTGTCTCCCCACTGGCATATTCTGCTACCCGTCACCAGCCATGCATGCCTCGCCTCTTCCAACAGGAGGGAGGCGTACGACTGCTGCACCTGTATCAAGCATCTCACCCCTCTACCCCGTCCGCTTCCCCACTCTAGTGTTCCAGATGCACTATCTCCGCCTCTGCCTTGACTAGTTCCTCCTGGCACTTCCGGCGGGCCTCCGTACACCAGGCTATAGCGACCCCCCGGAAGAGTGGGCTTCACCGCTTCCCAGACAGTTGCCACTCCCGAAACTGAGCCTACATTCGTGACCAGGAAGTCTGCAATCGCCTCCCTCATTTGATTGTCATAGTTTTTGTTGAGTAGATGCCATACCGAGAGGCGCCAACGAAATGGCGACCACCGCCCATCCAACTGCAGCACCACATATATGGCTGAATGGTCGGAGAGCCCCCGTGGATGAATACCCGCTGACACCACCCTCTGGCCACCTCTCTAGGGACAAAGAGGTAATCAAATCTAGAAAAGGACGCATGCACCGACGAGATGTAGGTGTAACCACTCTCAGTGCCATGGCGGAGGCGCTACGTATCAACCCAATCAAGGCTGGAGGCTAGGGAATGTAACTTCGTGGGCTGGGGCCCCCGATACCCACCCGTCCAACGTCTGTCTCGGGAGAGGTCCATAACATCAATCCAGTCCCCCCCCTATGACGGAGGTCCCCTCAGGGATATCAGCCCATATTATCAGCAATTTTTCTACCAAGTGCCACTGCATTGGAGGAGGGGCGTAGACACAGCCGAAGACCACAGGGGCCTGTCCAATGGTTCCCCGAATAAAGACATAGCGCCCCTGCCCATCCACCCACTGCTGTATATGTACATAGGGGATACGGCAGTGTATCAGAATGGCAACCCACCTGGACCCCAGGGTAAAACCAGCATGGAAAATGTATTGATAGCCATAGCACTGCAGACACATAACCTTTGAGCCCATCAGGTGAGTCTCCTGCAGTAGCAGGACGTCCGCACCAACCCTCTTGGCCTGGCGCAGCACCGCTCCCCATTTAATCTTATCAAGAACCCCCCGGACATTCCAGCTGACAACACAAAGTGTACTCAAGGGACCCGGAGCCATCAGCCGTTCACTAGCCATTCAAATACATACACTCCCTCCACCCTATCTTGCAGACCCAAGGAAGAGGAAACCCTCCAGCAGGAACCCAGTTTGGATGCGCATTTCAACCCCATAACAAAACCACCCCAACCCCCAACCACCCCCCCCCACCCCATACCTCAAAGAACTGTGAAGTATCTGTTGCGGCAATACGAGGACCAAGCCCCCGACAGGGGACCCGGGCCCGCCCCTCCAATGGATCCCCAACTTACCACCCATTACAGTCCCACTTGCTGCCTACGGGTGTAGAGTCAGTAGTGTAGAAGCCCACCTCAGAGCTCCCTCAGACATTTTTTAATCAAGTGTCCCACCAGGTCCTATCAGGAGGCCCCATCTGCCCGGTGACTGCCCGCCGGAACGAATGCGCCAGTGTCCCGCAGCTTTGATCCGTTGTCTCCCTCCAGCACTGGACTGCAGGACAGCGACCGCCTCTTGGAACAAGATCGTCTGGTGCCGCGCCTACGCGGATTCTGTGTACCTTTTGGCATCCCTTCACTCAATGAGGAGTCCGAGTATATGCCCTGTGGAGTGTGAGGTCGTACTCGTACAGTTTCGTCCGTCCACTTGAAGACGTCCTCCGGAGAATCAAAGAACATGGTGCGGGACTGGAACACCACACGAAGGCGCGCCGGGAATAGCAGGGCATATTGCAATTTGAGCTCCCACAGCCAGGCCTTGGCCGCCTGGAAGGACTGGCGCTGCTGCTGCACCATGCGCGTATAGTCGGGGAACACCATGATGTGGTGATTGTCATAGAGCAGGGGTTCCTGCTTCAAGATCGTGTCCCGGTCGAGATAGTTCAGGAGCTTCGCAATTTTTGGTTGAGGTCGGGCTCCCACCGGTGGTTTCTGAGTGAGCGCCCTGTGCGTCCGCTCGATCACGAAGCAGCGAGACATGGCATCCGGAGGGAGCTAGCCCTCCAACCACTGTGTGAGGAATCGCTCCATATTGCCAGATTCACATTCCTCCGGAAAGCCCACAAAGTGCAGGCTATTGCGCCTGGCCTCCTTCGGCGTCCTCGACCCGCAGCGCCAGGCCCTTTTGGCTCTCCAGCTTCACCACTTTCTGTTTGAGGATGGTGATATCGTCCTCCACCCCGACACTTGCGCCTCCTCCTCTGTAATACAGGACACTGCGTTGCGCAAGTCCTGCCACAGCAGCGTCACGTCCGACCCAACCGCACCAATCTTGGCGTACAGCATGTCCCACGATTGGGTAATCGCCTCCAGTAAAGCTGCATTGTCCGGCGGGGTCCCTTGTGCCGAGCCAGCCGATCCGCTCGCCATCCTGGGGCCAATAAATTTATCTATGGACCCATGCGTGGTTGGGCTGCTGCCTCCTTTGCCCCTTGTCATGTTCGGCGCCCACCGGCTCCCCACCGGGGTCACCGGGAGGCTGACCAGCAACTCACATGCCCGACTGCCACTAACCGGGCCCTCCTCCAGTCACTGCACTCCCTCACGTCAATGGCTGATTCCGTCCACCACGCTGTATCAGAGTGTGTCACCACCTGGACCACCACCGACCAGTAGGCGCCGTCGTCTAGCGGGGAGAATGGGAAGACCACTCCACCTATGCCACCTCCACGATCTCGTCTGCCTGTCTGTTGTGCTTGCCCCTCTTAGTATCTGATGCCTCCACGGCTCCGCCAGTCATTCATGCAAGGAGGGGGTAGGGGCACCGTTGGTCCTCCACTGCTGAGCCCCGGCGCCACCCCGAGCTGCCCCCCAAGGATATAGGCCTATCTGATGACCTTGGCGACGCCCGCCACCCGCAGCACACCGGCGTGGCCCGACCCAGCCACCGAGCACCAACCTGTCCCGCAGCTGACCCGCCGTGGGCCAATCTCCACTCGTTACCTCCTAGCCACTTCCACTGCTCAATGCATGCGCGGGGGGGGCCGCGGCCCTGCAGGCCTCTGCTGCCGCCGACACCTCAGCAAGGCCAGGCTTGGCCTCACACAGCGGACCGGGCACCTCTCCTTCACAGCCCCACTCGGGGGAGACCCACCAGGAGTCTGGGGCTGCTCCGCCCCCGGCAGGGACTCAGTGCCAGCCAGCCGCAGCCTCCGACCGGCTGCCGTCACTCGCCTTCCGGCTGCCACCTGCCGCTCTCACCCGGGTCACTGCACTCAGCACCTCCCGACTGCACGCGCGGCGACCAGGCCGCAGTCCCCGGGGCTGTCGCGCCAGCTCACAGCAACACCGGTCACCCGGATCAGGAACAGACCGTTGCCTCCGGGGTCTGCGTGCAAGACGCTCCCTCCTGGACCCAAATGTCATCCGAGGGAGCCAGGATAATTGCAGGATCTTCTAAGTGCTAGACGGAGCTCTTCAGCACACGTCCGCCATAGCCGCTTGGCAAGCCACGCCCGACAATTTTGTTTTTTACTATTGCAAGGACTAGCTCTCCCCTAGGCTAACATGGGAGTTGCTTTGTGACAATTTTTCAAGTGTAACTTTCCATTGCGAACAGCTAAAGATTTGAAATTTAGGCTCTATAAACTCAGAAGTTAATGACACACCTTTTAGTGAAAGTGGTTTTTAAATAGTGTGTCTGAAAATGGCACTTTTAAAAAGTGGGCATTTTCTTGTTCAACCATCCTGTGTGCCTCTGCCTGTATTCACTGTATGGTTTTGGAGTGACAGGAGCTTGGGATGTGTATTCACTCTAGTCAGTCACAAGGGGGGTTGAGGTGTGTCCTGCCTTTCCTGGGTGATTCATAGCCAGGCTGAATAGATCTTTCTGCATTTAGAGTGGTGGGAGGAGTTTTCACTAGCACCTGAATACTCTGCACAATTCTGTCTCCACCTCCTGTAGTGAAGCTGGACCAGGGAGGACAGAACTGGTTTTTACTGAGCTCAGAGACTCTTGCAACATAGACTACAAAGAGAAAATCGGATTAAATATTAGACCTAAACCCCCAGAACTTTAGATTACTTCTAGCTATGTGTGGAGCACTGACAGCGTGAGTGAGGGGTGAGTTGGCCTGCAGTTGCAGCTTCTATTTTTGGGCAGAGGAAAAATGACTGACTCTTTTTTGCCCTGCTGTGGTATCCTGCTTGAAAAGATCTCCAAGGGCTTGAAGTATAGTTGGCCTCCTGTTCTGAAGTCTCAGACCACAAAAATGTCTGCTGCAACTTACTAAACAGCACCTGGACTCCTCTCTTGGACTTTTGTGGTTGCTGCTGCAACCCAAGAAAAACAACATTGATGCCGTCAGTATCGACACCAGTGATGCTGCTACCTGCACCAAGGCAGGGGGCACTGCTTGTGATGTGCAAAATGCACCACCCTGCCTGCGCTGCAGCTCAGACGCCTTGGATGCCTGCAAGTTGTCGGCCTTCTGGAGGGCAGTGATTGCATTGACGCGAGTACCTCCATTCTGTTATTGCTGAGCCAATGACTGATGAGGGTGACTTCCTGAAATCATCGGCACCACTCAGCCAAACTAAACTGACACCTCAGCACCGATGCCACATCACCTCCCCTGCACCGGACTTGATGCCTTACATTCTCTCGGATTTGATGCCTCACCTCCCCTGCAACACTACGGAGCCGGACCCCTCTGCCCCTCAATGCCTCATCTCCACGGCACTATGCATTGTCTGTTGACTTCATTTTTCAAGATACTGTCGCTTGAGAGTCTGTGTGACTCTGTGGCTGGCCTGGGCACCTTGCGGTTGGCGCCGCACTTTGGATTTGTGCCTATCAAAATGTCGTAATAGCCCCAGTTGGAGCTATTTGTTTTTACAAATTCTATTTTTGCAATAATCATTCTAAAAGTGATATCTTGATATATGTATATAGGGACTCCGCAGTGCCTGCCATCCCTCTGCTGCCTGCTTGGGCACTTGCTTTGCCTCCTGCTCCACTCAGGAACCAGCACTGCCATCACCAACAGGGAACTACAGTGCCAATCAGCACCCCGGAGGCGCGCCTTCCCCATTTCGCACCTCCCTTGGCTGATTTAATCCTCCTGTGTCTCTAGCCTCCCGGGATGTGTACGAAGCCCTGGACAAGGGTGGTCCCATGTTAACCCATTGGTGCCCGGAGGAGGCTGTATTGGGCCACCCCTCTTTCGTCCACAGAACATATGAGGTACTGTACCATGCCACCTGGTTCTTCCTGTCACCATGCCCAACATTACCTCTCAACTGCCCCTTCACTAGGCTCCCAGTAGCCGAGCACTCAGCTATGCCCCCTTGCTCCTGGCAGCCTAGTCCAGCCAAACGTGCCCTGGCAGGCATTTTTTTCTTGCCCTTTTCCCTCTCTCCCTGCCTGCCCTGCATGCAGGAGACCCCGTGACCTGTCCCTTGTCCTGCCACTCTGCTGGGCCCTCCCTTCTGCGACTCACAGGCCTGTTGCTTCCTTGCGTCTTGCCTCCCGCATTTCTCCCTGTTGTACCTTGGGACTTTCCCAGCTGATACCACCACCACCCTCTTCAGTGACCCTGCTTGCACTCCAGCCCGGAGACCAAAGCGCACCTTTGCAGCTGAAGCTCACAGAGGGAAAACCATGCGCTTAACTCCCTCTCGGCCAGGACTCCAACTACCACAGACCTCTTTTGCTTCACCTCGGATTAACTTTGAGCCTTGGACCCCAGACACCAGAACAACAGCTGTGTCCAAGCCTCCCCCAGTACCACTGGGGGCCCCTTCTTCTGCTGGAACTGCTACGCTACATGTATCACAAGGGAAACAACTGATGCAACGTCCATCAGCCACACCATGTCTCACAGATCCAGCAGCAGACCTGTGCGAACACCTCTGGAGAGATTAGCTGCCTGCTGATTAACGCACGCTCACTAGGAAAACCACCCACACCCAAAACGCCATCTTCATCATGGAGACCTGGCTGACACCGGCCGGATGCAAACTCGTGCACTTACACTGAACCAACAGAAGCGGCTGCGGCATACCCATAATCTATAAAGAGACTCTCAAATGCACAACCACCACAGATGACACCACCCCTTCATGGAGCACCTCAACCTCTAATTCCAAATGAATAGCAAAGCCACAGTCCAAGCACCAGAGCCTACAGACCTATAGGACCTCGCCCTCCCTTCTGTAACACCATCTCCAACTTCATTGCTCCAATTGTCATTAACTTGAATTTCCTAGGACACCTCAACTTTCACATGAAAAGACAGATGACAGCAGCACGGCTACCTCCTAGAAAGTATGGCCAACCTCAGACTCAAGCAAGTTGTCACCGACCCCACCTACATCACAGGGCATACGCTCAGTCCTAATTTCACAGCCAGCAACAGAGTAAAATACACCCAAATTGAAGAGCTCACATCGACCGGCCACCAATGCGTACACTTCGTCATCTCTGCAACCCTCAACACCACCACCTCCACCACCAGTGAAACAGGGTGCAGCTGGTCCAAGGTATCAGAACAACACTGGACCAACACCCTCATCTCCCTTCTACCCACCATGAGGACACAGAACAAGCAGTAGACAACTTCATAAAATGGATCACAGCAAGCGCTGACAAAGTCACCACGAGGAAACCTACCTACCCCAGGAAATGAATATGACATCCCTACTGGTTCTCTGAAGAAATAAAAACCCAGAAACGCAATTGCAGACAGGCTAAAAGGAGGTGGTGCTCCAGGAAGACTGTCAAGGACCGAATATACTTTAAAGCTACCCTCAACTGCTGCCACCCACTCTTGAAAAACACAAAAAAGGTCACCCTAGCTACCCACATCAATGACAGCTCCAACAACTCCAAGGAACTATCTAATATAGTCAAGCAATTTACCAACCCTTCAGCAACAGAAAACAACATCACACCCATGGAAGGAGATATTGGGTCAGCCTGAGTGGGCGTGTGAGTTATTGGCAGCCTGTAGGGGTGATCCACAGGGTCTTGAGCCTGAAAGAGTGGTCTAGGTGCCTGCCAGAAAGAAGAGGGGCAGTGGACAAGAGAAACCCACCCCAGTAATTCCCACAGTCCAGGAGGAGGCAAACCTTGAGGTGGTGTCATGAAGCCTACAGGGAAGCAAGTGTCCAAACTCGGGGGCCTATCTGAGCTGACCCATTCGCAGCAGGAGGGGAGTCCCACCAGGGAGGAATACTGCCATGAGCAGATGTAATGCCCTACTCTATTTGGTTTTCGCAAGCATGCTGCAGACCGGGCAGCTGGTGATCAGTTTGGATCCCATTGGATCTACTAGGATAACGGTCTCCTGTATAGTGAGGCTTAGGTTGCTGAGCCAGAGTCAGCCCTTGTGCTGGTGGTAACCCAGCACTTAAGAATCTTCCTACTGGGTCTGGTTCATGATGTGCCTCTGGCCGTATATTTTGGGCAGGACAAAACCTTTGCCATGATTGGTACTCACTTCTGGATGCTCCAAGTATGAAGGCAGTCAGATGCACACTGTAGGTCTTTTGGACTTTTTCCACAACAAATTGATCACCATCTACCAACATTTCTCACCACAACACCCTGCTGCAGACAGCATCAACTTCCTCTTGCCAACCGACACCCACCCACACCAGCTCACCTTGTGGAACCCCCTCACATAAGAAGAAATGGCTACCATCATGAGATCCATCCCTTTGGAGCACGTGCAGACCCCTGCCCACCACTCTTTCAACCTCGGCCACCAATTCATCAGCAAAGAACGCACCAAGATCCTCAACTCCGTGATCACCACAGCCCACTTCACCCAGAACTGGAAACACACCGATGTGAAGCCTTTGCTGAAGAAGCCATCCACGGACTGAGGAGGACTGAAAAACTACTGTCCCATCTTTTTGCTCCCCTTCCCAGTCAAGGTCATTTAGAAGGCAATCAAAATCCAGCTCACCAGACATCTGGAGATCCACAACCTCCTGGACTCTTCCCAGTCCATCTTCAGAGCAAACCACAGCACCGAGACAGTTCTAGCCACAGCCACAGATGACATCCAAATGCTGCTAGACCAGGGACAAACAGTGGCCTTTATCCTCCGCAACCTCTCAGCAGCCTTTGAGACTGTATTCCACCACACACTGATCAATACGCTCCATCAAACTGAATCCAAGGAGCAGCCCTTAAATGGATTGCATCATACCGCAGTGGAAAAATGAAGACAATCATCCTCCCTCCCTACTCCATGCTCCCTAAGAACATCACTTGTGGGGTACCTCAAGGCTCATCCCTCAGCCCAACCCTCTTCAACACACACTTGGCTCCCCTTGCCAACATCGTCAAAAGCCACGGGCTCAACATCATCTCTTACGCCGATGACACCCAATTCATCCTCTCTATAACAATCCAAGAATGATCAAAGACAAGTTCCAAAGATGTATGAAAGATGTTGCTGACAGGATGAACATCAACTGTCTCAAACTGAACACCGACAAATCAGAAGTACTCATCTTCAGGAAACGCAAGGATACACACTAGAACAATGAATGGTGGCCCCCGGAATATGGGCTCAACCCGATACCCACGAGCACACCTGCAATCTCAGCATCATCCTTGACAGCCAGCTATCCATGAAGAAGCAAGTCAGCACCATCTCCACTGCTTGCTTCCACATGCTCCATATGCTCAGAAAGGTGTACAGATGACGGCCGACCACCACCACAGGAACTGTCTGAAGTCACTTGTCACCAGTAGACTCTACTAGGGCAACTCCCTGTACATAGGAATAACAGTCCAACTTATGAAGAAGCTCCAGACAATTCAGAACACAGCGGCCAGATTCATCGTCAACCTTCCCAGATTGTCGAACATAACCTCTCACCTTAGGAAACTCCACTGGTTACCAGTCATAGGGCGATTCCAGTACAAGCTACTTACTCAGGCATACAAGGCACTGCACAACAAAGGGCCTGCATAGCTCAACCAGCAGATGAACTTTCACCAGCCCACCAGGAAACTCAGATCTGGATCCCACGCCCTAGTTGCCACCTGTTGCATCTGCCAGACAAACAGCTGAGGCCGCACCTTCTCCCATCTGACGGCCAAGACCTGGATCGAACTCGGCCTGCACATCAGAGCCGCACCATCACTCCAGCAATTCAGGAAGTGCCTAAAGACATGGATGTTCAACCGTTAGGAGAAGAGGCAGTTTATATTAGACAGCGCCTCCAAACCCTCACGCGTGAAGCAGCTGCGCTCTACAAATCCTGATTGACTGATTGATTGATGTATGGTGTATTTTTGTCGTTTTGGTCTTGTTTGGTTTAGATAAAGGTACTTTATTGTTCTAAAATGGTGTTGTGCTCATTTGTAGTGTTTTCACTGTGTTACTGCGTGTGTTTTGTACAAATGCTTTTCACATTGCCTCTGAGATAAGTCTGTCAGCTCGTGCCAAGCTACCAAGGGGGTGAGCTGGGTTATCTAAGTGTGTGATCCCCTTACACGGACTAGAAGGAAGGGTCCCTACTTGGACAAGGTGCATAACTCTGCCTGCTACAGATTCCCATTTCTAATAGTTAGTTACTTATTTTATACTTTTAAAATGAACATTAGTCATTGACTGCATAATCTTGAAAAACATACTGCTGGTAGTGGTGGTTCATCTATGTTATGACAGCATTCTTAGATGCAAATAAGACAGTCTTCTTATACTCTTGATTTGTACTTCAGGGGCATGGTTTTCACTGTTCTGCAATGATTTGGTTGATTGTCAATTATATTCAACTTATACACAACCCGTTTTACAGTATTCTTGACAATTATGTGATTTGGCTATGACATACACTGGTAATAGACAGCGACACCTAAAATTGAGCTAGAACAATGAGAATTGTCAAGCAGTCACATATTACCATCTGCACATCCATCAGTATGAATTACAATCAACTATACTTAAAGACATTACGGGCTTGATTCTGCCCTGTTGAACCAGCAAATTTAAATTATTCCTTACCTAAACCTACATTAGGCATCAAAGAAGGTAGTCAGAAGCCTCAGTTTGACCGCTGATAATAATTTATCCTTTCAATCACAGAGCTTTAGAGCTGTGAAGGGTTGCAGGACTTCTCAGTTGCACACTTAATTAAGTCATGTGCAGTCTTCTCCAACTTTGTGTAGTTTGGATATTAAGGAAATACAGAAGATCTGAGAAAATGGGCTTCTAAGGAGGTTGTGCAATATCTTTTTTTAACAAAGGAATAAGTAGAAAATATGGTAAAACTCATCATCTTCACCAGATTCTGACAGTGGAATAAAAAAGCTTTGGCATATTTGAAATAAAGCAGTATTCAAGGAACCTCATTTTCGTAATGATTCCCGATCATTCCAGGTTGATTCTTTCAAAAGTCATGACCTACACCATATTGCTACAGGAGCATTTCATCTGGCTTCTGCCAAATCTCTCAGCAAAACGCAGGGGGCAAGAACCCTTCTACTTCTCTTATTAGTGGATTAAAACTTTCAAATGGTCACACAAACATGAAGATTATGTATAGGATTCCAACAAGACACCACATCCATGTCAGGACTCCCTGGTTTACCATTAACATTCTATTTAATATTATGACCAAGTAGCTTACAAGACAGCAAACCATGGGCCATATTTAATAAGGGTGCATCTGGAGTAATGTGGCCCAAAGTAGTGTAAACTCTTCCTAGGGGATCACTGAAATAATATAGACTGCCAAAATATCGACCTGCAAAAATATCGTTGCCAAAATATCGACAGACAAAATATCGACTTTCTATCTACAAACAGGTAAGTACAAAAATATCGAGTACAAAATATCGTTAACAATAATATAGATGTAAAAAATATCGACTTTATTAAAAACAGTGTTAAATTAAATTAATATTAAATTTAAATGACTAAAATATACTTAAAAATACTTAAATTAAATTATAATAATTAAATAATAAATGAAAATAATAAAAAAAAAATTTACAAACTTATTTGTTGACCCTGAACCCTAAAATATACCCCTTTACCCAAAAACCCAAAAACTGACCCTGAACCCTAAAAATACCCCTTTACCCAAAAACTAAAAACTGACCCTGAACCCTAAAAATGCCCCTTTACCCAAAAACTGAAAACTGACCCTGAACCCTAAAAATGCCCCTTTACCCAAAAACTGAAAACTGACCCTGAACCCTAAAAATGCCCCTTTACCCAAAAACTGAAAACTGACCCTGAACCCTAAAAATGCCCCTTTACCCAAAAACTGAAAACTGACCCTGAACCCTAAAAATACCCCTTTACCCAAAAACTGAAAACTGACCCTGAACCCTAAAAATGCCCCTTTACCCAAAAACTGAAAACTGACCCTGAACCCTAAAAATGCCCCTTTACCCAAAAACTGAAAACTGACCCTGAACCCTAAAAATGCCCCTTTACCCAAAAACTAAAAACTGACCCTGAACCCTAAAAATACTCCTTTACCCAAAATGTATCAATATTATTTAATTACCAATTAATTATTAATTAACAATAACAATAAAGTAAATATATTAGCACATTAGCTGTAATTATTTTAATAATTAATATTATTTTTTCCCAATTAATTACTTAAGAATAACACAAAATTATATATATTAAAATGTACTCTAATTAATGTAATTAACTAATTACAATTAATCAATTACCAATTAATTACTAATTCAAAATATGTACAAATTATGTTAATTAATTAACTAATTATTATTAATTATCAATTAATTATTAATTATAAATATTTACCAACATATATTAATTAATTAATTATTCCCACCCTATTCCCCTATAAACCCACAACCCGCTACAGAATTACATAACGCAATTATTAAAAAAACAAATTCCATTTAATAAAATATTTTATAACATTAATACACACTTTTCACACATATTATTACATAAAAATACACTATAAAATATTATATATTATTAAAAATTCGATATTTTTGCTATCTATATTTTAAACAGTCGATATTACTTCACTTACCTGAAAAACGATATTTTTGTAGTCGATATTATGTCCAGTCGATATTTTGTCCAGTCTATATTTAAAACTCGATATTATGTCCAGTCGATATTTTGGAGTCGATATTTTGTCTGTTCACCCTTCCTAGGGTATTTCTTTCAGGCGCAAAAGGTATTTGCACTGAAAAGGTGCCCATTTCTCAGCCCATCACTTTGCTCTGCTTTTGTGGCAAGGTGCATAAAGGGTGCGCAACTTGGATGTAGCTTTGGTGAATCAACACAAGCACATTTGGAGGCATATTATCAAGAGATTTTTCGCTGCTTTTTTTGGCGATATTCAGTGAAAAAGCGGCGAATTTTCCACCTCACTATTTACAAGGACTCTGTAACATGCGTAAGCGCTTGCTTCCTTGGGAGTCCTGCCACTTTTTTTCTACTTTGCATGTCAGCGATATGTATCGCTAATGACATGCAAAGTGGGCGTTCCTCACCTAAACTTCATGGTAACAGTCCAAACACGACTTTGCCCTATTAACAATGTGGGCCCAGACCCGCGAAGCGATAGGAAAACTCGCGCTAAGCGCGTTTATCTCAGGAATCTAATACAAACTTGAAACTTGACTTAGGCATCCTGTGAATGGGAGGTGGATTAAATGGTTAAGTACACACATGCCTATTATCAAGGTTTACATTAGCTATGCATGATCATCGCAGGAATTCACACAAGATTTCTGCTTATCGCCGTCTATCGCTGGTTTTGTCATCGCCTCTGTGCAAAGCTTTGCTAATACGCCTCTAACACGGTGATGTCAACGAGCGATAGACGGCGATAATAAAAAACGAGCTAAGTGCCATTTGCGATAATTATCGCATGCTGTTGTTAATATGCCCCTTAGTTTTTAGTTTGTCATACAAAACCCGATTTACTGAATTAGCCAGACCATGCTTTACATCCAAAAAATAACTGCAAGAGGCAGGCACATACAAGAAGAAATATCTTCATTTCTCAAAAGATGTCACACATAGCACATGCGCTGTACTGTATAACACACATATAAAGTGTGCAATGTTTAAAATAGGTTTTGTATTAGAGGGGTTTGCTGCTAGTACAAATCCTATGCTAGACATCCCTCACACACTGCACTGTGGTTCAAAAGTTATGTATTGTCAGAGCTCTGTTTAGAGGGTCGCAGGGAAAGCAGGAGCTACAGGCCCCAACTCTGTTGTTTGAAGGCTTTTTCTTCTGATTTCCCTGGGCCTGACCTACTATGACTCCGGAAAGACTGGGCCAAGTACCTCCAAGACTCCCAAGGGTACGGGAGGAGGATACAGGGGGGTTAACACGGGCTCGCAAGTCAGTATGCCTGCAACAGCAGCATAAATGATTATTGTGAGAAAAGAAGTATTTTATTTTACAGTTACCAGCACAAAGCAAAATATGACATTTGCAAAGAACTACACAGTGTCCCTGAGGTTGGGGCTCAAGCCTTTCTTTAGGGCGGCTGCCTGGGTACAACTCCCTCTTTGTTGCTAGCTATATGCTTATTCCATGATCACTATTGGCAGCATCCAGGGTAAGCCCCAGAAGTAGTCAGAATCACAAGAGTTCACTCTGACTCTATATTAAAGTTCACAGTGTTCCAGCACCACAACACTGTCTAGAAAGCAAGAGCCCCAGAGGTAGACCAGCCTGAAATCAGTTTTACCAACACCCGCAGGATCAGAGCGACTGGAGTTCCTGTGGGCGCCTTTTCTGAGGCAGCTGGGGCACCAGCAGCTGATTCAGGTGAGTAAGTTGCACATGGCTAGTGAGAATTCTTCCCCCGGTGCAGGTGTGCAGGGGTCCGCAGAGTGGCCTCACACCTACGGTGACTACTTTGGCACCCGTTTGGCACTGCAAGGTCCTCAGCAGAGGACCCTGCTGGCACAGGGCATCATGACTCACCCCGCACAAGGGCTATGACCCTCACAGCATTGCAATCTTCTTGCAGCAGCCACTCCTGGTTAGGGGGTTGCCTGCTACTCAGTACACATGGGCTCTGGGCCCGATTGGTGCAGCGATGCAAACGGCTCACTCCACAGCAGCCCTTCTCTGGCATAAAAGAGTCACCGAATTAGTCATGCACATGGGCAATGACCTGATCGAAGCAGCAGCTGTCTCCTTGCAAAAAGGAGTCCACCTGACAGGGCTCGCCATTCCAACAGTCACCTGTTTCTCACAGGGCACTCTGATCTTGGCAAGCAGGTAGATGCAGGTGCTCCAAGCTCAAGGACAGACTGTCTTGGATTTCCTTGGTGATGTCCTCTGATCCAGCATGGAGTCTAACAGGGCTTACATCGAGTCCTGGTCGCAGGCAGAAGTCTTTCAGTGCTTCCCCTCCTCACACAACCTATCTGGCTGAATAGCAGTGACACTTGTTGAAGTCTCAATCTCCCCTTCTTCTAGTCCATTTCCAGACACCAACTGTGATTTAGAGTCTGAGACTTTGAGGTTTATGTTGGGGTCTGCTTCCATTTGAAGTGCCCACTCCTCTGCCTTCTCTTCCTCTTGAAAGCAGGCTGTCACAGTAGGAGGTCCACAGCCTCACAAACACAGGCCATGGGAATGACTAAAGTTCACACCTGGATGTCAGGCACAGTGATATGTGTAGCAAAAGGTTAGCCAAAGGCCTCAGCCCTACTTTTTATAATTCTCTTATCAGCCCCATCTCCTTCCTTAGATGTGCCCAGGCCAGTTCCTTGTGACCTCTCTCTGAATCAAAGAGTACCCTTTAAAGTGTACGGGAAAAACCTAGCTCTCCCCTCTCCAGTGTGTCCCACCCAGCAGCTTACAAGAATGCAACAATACCAAAATCTCTCAAAGGGGATTCCTCTACCTCCTCATGTTTCATAATGCAGTCCTGGGTTTCCCAAAATTGAACCCATAGTCTGCCATGCATTCTATCATCCACAGGCACACATACACTCAGTACATGCATTTAATCAACATACACTGCACAGCACTGTATCTTTCATGTACTGTATCACTCAGTGGCACACATACCACCAGCACACACACTTAACATGCACGCAGTGCACAGCACTACATCCTTCATGTACTGTACCATTCACAGGCACAAATACAGCAAGCACATGCTTTAAACATGCACGCACTGCACAGCACTATATACTTCATGTTCTGTGCCACTCACAGGCACTCATACACATTTAACATGCACGCACTGAACACAACTACATCCTTCATGTACTGTGCCACTCACAGGCACACATACACATTTAACATGTACGCACTGAACACAACTACATCCTTCATGTACTGTACAACTCACAGGCACACATGCTGGGTACCTCTTAGGTGAAGTCCAGTCATTCTGGGGACTGTTCTTTGAAGTATCAATTTTTTTCCAACCTGGACCCCTGTGCCTTCACCTTCAATCTAAGCATCTGAAATTCAGGTTAGGGCTGAAGGCTCATCTTTTTTGTCCTACTAGTGTATCTTAATAAAACCTCTGAACTACTCTTTAAACTTTCCTTCTGTCACGTTGTCTCCTTTGTGGCGCTCAGAAGCAGCTCTGCACGACCATTAACACAATTTCAAACGTGATAGAAGAAAGCAGCATAAGTAAATGCCCCTTCTGTTGCTAAACAATTTGAAAAACGTAATGCCCTGTCACCCTCTCTTCAGGAGCCGTGGAAGGTTCTTTGACTTCTTTCAATGCTGCACAAAAACAATAATTAGAACATGTCAGTGCTATGACTTGTTTACTTTACAACCTTTCCTTGGACAGACATTCAAATCAGATTTTGTAACAGTTTCTCATAACAGGGTCTGGGAATGGTTGGTGTCAATGTTCCAGATGATTTTTTACTCCCAGCTGTAATAGTCTTCATCAGCAACAGATCCTGGTCGTACCCTAATACCATTCCAGAAGCTACTCGCGGAGATATCCCTTCGGGGCTGATTCAGGCGCGATATAAGCATATAAATAAATAAATAAATAAATCCTATTGCTGCGACTTTCAACGTTTAATGCTAAAAAAGTACAGTTTTCCGGCACTGGCTTGAATTAGACTGACAACAATGGCTCCTAGTTATGAGCGGGTTTGCATTGCTCTTTCACCACACATGTCTTTTCAGAAGACCCCACCATGGAACACTCAGAACTGGCCGTGTGAAGAGATCTATTACTCATGTGTTAAATTGCACATCATTTTATATTTATGTAAATATAGAGGTATATTTCTCAATTCAAATTCACTTTTTATGAATGACAAAACTGATTTTGCAATCGGTAATGCTGCTATTTGCTCACCTAAAAGCCACTTTGCTGCCCACAAAGACTTGCCACTCGGACCCTTGCTGTGAGCATTTGAATATTAACAAGCAAACTTCCAGAATGTAGTGAAAGATGATGAGCTCATTTACAATATTTTAACACACAGAAGCACAGCAAGCCTTCCTGCAGCGCTGCCGTGTGTTAAAAGAAAAGGAGAGGAATGAGCAGTATCTACAACATACGGCACATTCCTGTCCTTATACCCTCTGCTGGTGAACAATGGGCTGCCAAGCGCCAACGCAGGCTCCCTTGCACCATGGTGCAAGGGTGGTCTGCGTTGTAGGGGTGATTGTTTTTGTGCAGGAAGGGACATCTTCCTGCACAATAACAATGACGAGAGGTGTTTTTCTCCTTCTAGGTGTGCTGCAAAATGTAGAACACAGAGAAAAAGGAAAAACGAGGAGAAATAAACGTATTTCTCCTCGTTGCTCCTCTCTTATGTCTCCCCTGGGGAGGAGTAGGACTCTAATGCATTCCCAAGTTTACACGTCCTTGTAAATCTAGGAAAGCGTCAGGTTCCATGGATATTGCAAGGGAACAATCACAGAATGACCCAAGGAACGCCCCTTTCACGCAGAGTAAAGCATGAAAGGGGTCAATATTTACAAGGCCATGAAAAGACAGGCAGGGTAACTTTACATGGCCTTGTAAATATGGGCAATCACACTGCACCATCAGTGCGTCAAAAAAAGTGACACACCTATAGCGAAAGGGGCTTGTATATAAGCTCCTGAATGTACAAGAAAAAAATCTATGCCACCAACATAATTTATGGGCCTCATTTACAAAAAAATGATGCAGTGCGATGCCACAAACCATTTTGCAGCACGGAGTGGCGTCATTTTCAAAGCACAGGCACACTGCCCTGCTGGTGCTCAAAAAAAGAGATGCACCAGTAGCACAATGTCCTTGTAAAAATGACACTCTTTATGTTTTTAGATTATTCATAAATCCCCCGGACGTATTACCCATTGAACACGATCATCACAAGTGTAAAATGAGTACACTTGACCTTTGCAGATCATTCAGTAATACATTACTGACCAATTATTTTAACAGCTGAAATCTGAAATGGGCAGAATCCATGGTCCTCATTTATGAGAAATGACGCATCGCTACCTGAAAGCAGCGATGCGTCACTTCTCAGTGCGCACTCCTTGCGACATTCCTGATGCATCATATTTAATGTATGACGCATCACGTCGCAAGGAGTTACAGATACGTCAGTATTTCTGACGTATCTGTAAGCGCAAAAGTGACGCATTGCTGGAGTGTGTCACAAAAGCGTCGCAACTCCAGCAATGCGTCCTTTCACATGGAAAAGGGCCTGCGTCAGTCTTACGCCTGCTGTGAGGCAGGCGCAAGATTTTGACGCAACGGCATCCTAAAAGTGACGCAGTGAAATCTCATAGATTTCACTGCGTCACTTCTACGACCCTTCCTTGCGTCAATACGCCCCCCTTGCATACATTATACCTGGCGCAGGTATAATGTGGCGCAGGGGTTTACAAAGTGACACATCTACCTAGATGCGTCACTTTGTAAATATGGTGCAACAAGGCGCATTTTTTACGCCACTGGTGCGTCACAAAAAGTGACGCACCGGCGGCATAAAAGTGACGCACAGCCTTATAAATGAGGCCTCATGAATTTACCAAGTACCTCATAATCGATCCCGGTGGTACTTGTCTTAATCAGGATTACTGAGTCTTTGTATTTGTATTTGAAGTGTGATTTATTTTTTTATAAAGGCTACAGAATGTATAAATGTGAAAATTACTTCAATTTTCATATTGGTTAAAAGCCCGTATGTAAACATGACAGGTTCCTGTACTAGTCCATTCATTTTAAAAATAGACCCCATTTATTGAAAACGCTTTCCAGGCAAATGCGGTTTAAAAATAAACCTTGTAGTCTATAATAAAGTGTTTAAAAATAGTACAGAAAAGGTCACAGTTGAAATGCCAGAGCTAAAAGTGGTATTCAAGCTTTTTTAGTAAGTAAGGCTAGGGAAGCAGTCATGCATAATGAGGCCAAAAGAGGATTCCGCCATTTCAAAGCAACCATGGAAAAATGCAGATTGTGCGTTTGAGGCTATCAGAGATAATTCGGTTACAAAACAATGTTTTCACCCCATTTACAAACTTGAGCGGAAATGGGGTGTATAATATATGAAAACAGAGTTTGGACCTGGTTGAGCACATTATTATCTGTTTTGTCCTGTTTAATTGTTGCAGTTACCACCAGCAAAAAAGCACGCAGTAGGTGTTTGTGTAAAACTAGATCAAGATTTCGGCGCCAGTTTTATGTTGCTGGTAGTACAAAAGCGCGTACAATTATATTCAGATGTTTTTGCATTCAAGAGGTGTTATATTACTGAACAAAAAATAAAAGTGAGATGTGGAGAACCGCAGCCTTAAGGCCCGGCAGCGCAGGGTACGCCTGAAATCCCCGGGATTCACCTGCCTTGTCAAAACAGAGACACAGACTCTTCGTCTGGCGAAGAAGATGGTATTTATTAGCTGCAGCTAGTACAGTGGTCTTAGAAGTCGTCAGTCCAACGAGGTTCAAAAGAGACTGCCACTTAACTCCGTGGCGCACAGGTTTATATACGATACAATACAATACAAAATGCAATCACACAAGAGCATGAGCTATAGGCAAACGTTATAGACAATGTTTTAAGACCAAAGCAACTCAAGTTCCCGGTTCTGTTTGTCACTTGACCCCTGAAGTGAATCACAAATGAATCCACACAATTTGATTTACAAGTAGAGGAAACACAGCTGCGTGTTGTAGAAGGACAGTCGTGAAACTGGAGAATGCATGAGACGTGTAGCGAAGGACAGCAGATAAGATAACTAAAAGGAAACAATGGTGTGAACCAACATGTAGTCCGGACGGGGATTAATCAGCTCAGACAGGAATTAGTGTACTCGGACAGACCCTGGCACTCGTTAGTAAACATAAGCAAAGAAGCCACCTGACACGCAAAGACAGGAACGACAAAAACATCGCGTTCGCCGAGCTGCCTGAGTGAGGGCAACATAAAATGGTGGCGATCACAAAATGGAGGCTGAGCACGAACGAGTTCGTAATTTACAGATCCTCAGATGTGGAATGGCCAAACTTGGGGGCATATTAGCAAGGAACATTGTTAAAATTATCGCCGTTTTATCGGCAGGAAACTGCTGATAAAACGTCAATAATGGGCTTGATAATATGCGTTATAGAGTTCCTATAGAATCCCAGGTTGGATATGCAGGACAGGAGACGATAAATAGAAAATGAAATTGTGAAGGGAGAAAAATATGGGGCCATATTATCAAGAAAGGGCACTACATTATCGCCGCTTTTACCTGCAGGAAACTGATGCTAAAGCGGCGATAATGGGCTTGATAATAGGCTCTTGTGAATTCCCATAGAAGCCCAAGTTCTGGTGTTAACCTGGGCTTCTATGGGAATTCACAAGGGCATATTATCAAGCCCATTATCGCCGCTTTAGCGGCTGTTTCCTGCCGATAAAAGCATCGATAATGTAGCGCCCTTTCTTCATAATATGGCCCTTAGTTTCGTTTTTATCGCTTAATATGTTTATTTCGGCATACATGCCATTAACGATTTTACATCTTCATTATCAAACCATTAAAGCAGGTGTTTACAAAGTGTGCAATAGTAAGAGGATGACAAAGAGAAGAACTGCAGAGTGAAAGCAAGAGGGTCATAGTTGGAAGAGCAGCACAGCGTTTCATTGCAAGTGACTTGTAATTCCCAGTGCAGACGTGCAGTCATCAACATTAGTTACCTAATCAGGAATAAAAAAATTATGCAGGAACAATGCGGTCCGGAGTTTTTCACCAAGGCATTTCATCTGCTGAAAATCGGCAAAATGTCCTAGTGAAAATCCGGCCAAAAATTTACAAAAACGTGTTAAGAGATAGAGAAAAACGTAATCCTACATGTTATTCCTCATTATCCTGCAATTAAAGGTAACCCTCTCAAATTACTAATCCTACCACTGTATCGATATTTCCAGGGTATTCAAGCCAATTATCAGCCCATTCGTACTGGGCTCCGAAGCGACAACAATAAGCAAAAGCATAGCAATTTAGAGTTAAAGTTTCAAGGGGGAAAAATAAAGAAGTGTCTTAGTTTAACTGATATTGAAAAAACTGCAGTTAGAAGGCGATGCTGAGAGGAGAATGCTCACTTCAGAAAATGTTAGCAAAGAGCGGAACTTAAAACATAAATGGCAGACAAAAAAGTGCTCTAAAATAGAGAATGGAGCCAAGGAAGCTGTCACATGACTGAAGGAAGATACCTTTGGTGTATTAGAAAAGATACAAAGATTATGCTTTGAGTATTCCATTCTCTTAGCAATTGATCGGTCAAATCCAGGCAGTGCTTAATTTGTAAAAAAAAATAAGTGCCAGGGCTCTCGTCAAGAGGCACTGCAGCTTGCACCACACATTGCCCCTACCACGTTGCCAGTGATAATAACAGACCATCTACTAACCAATCACATGCATATAAATGTGACAATTTGGACTATTTCAGGCCCCCATCGCTACAAGAATGGCTTGGGCGGTGGATAATAGTAATTTTTAATGTATATTTAATTAATAATTAACTGTTGTTGTGGGCCTCTCTAAAGTAGCCAGACATTGCCACCTTGTGGCAGACTCTCACAAGTGCCAGGGTTGACAATTAAGTGCCGGTGCCGAGCACCAGAAACCACCAGCTCAAATTAAGCACTGATTCCAGGACACCAGAGTCCTCAATACAGGGCAATTAGGAGCCCCTGTACAAATGCAGGCAGTTTCTTCAGTCTCAGGCACATATATTTCTCCCATGGAGAAAGCCATTTCCCTACTTATACCAGATCTAGGGGTGATCAATGACATGAAAATGGAAGTAGTTCTCACATCAGTACATTCTCTGGCCTTCACAAAAAAAGAGCATTGTGTGGGGCATTTTGAGTTCTGTGGTAAATCCATGCATTCCCCTTCCTAGCCTAGACGTGAAGTTACTCCATCCCTGTGCTGAACTAAACCTCACACCATTTATTTTCAAAGTGGGAAAGGGTCAGATTGGAGTTTGGGAAAGCCAATAAATGTATGTTTGTGAGTGTTCCTAAACTACCAAGGTCAACCATGCCTTGGAATTCACACTTCTAAACCCTGGAGTGGAATTTATGACTTTGGAGATCTCCATACTTATGGTAGAGATTGCTCATTCGCTTGTGAATTGCTGCAGTGGTAAAAAAGGTAAATGTGGTTGTAGACATATGTTTACAACTGAATTTACCTCTGCAAATACATCCAACGTCACAAAGCAGGGTGAATGAATGAAGCACAACAGAGAAAGAAATCAAGTTGTATAAAAATTCAATGTGACCTCTCTCTAGAAATAAATCAACCCTGATCCAACTCTTGCTATTTGGGGTTGGTCATACATTTATAAATAAAGGTATCTTGCAAGAATGAGTTAGTAAAATAGCTTCCACTATGGCAAATGCAAGTTGCCATACTAATTAACTGTTCAGTATTAAATTTGTTTTATTGACAAAATACAGAGCAAGAAATGACCCACAGTCAAAGTCGCCTACAACCCAGCGGGCCAATTAACTGTTTAGAGACAAATAAAGGTTGCATAGTAGCATAGAAATGTTAAAAAATGGGGAAACTATAAACAGGTAAAGCTGTGTAAGAGCCACCCTTCTTGTAAGTGACCCCACTAAAAGGTAAGCCTCATGGATATGGCCAGGTGCAAGAATACCCTGCACTCCACATTATTTAAGTAAGGAATCCAGGTGCCATTTTCTACAAAGACCTTTCTCATACCCAAAGTAACCGGAGGGTACATGTTGTATCATCGCAAACTGCAAGGAAGGAGTACTTAATTTCTTACCTTACAACAAACATGGTTGTTATGGTTAAAGGTAAGAACATTTTGATTTGAATGTCAAGGTTTCATTAATGGTGTGAAGCTGTTCAACTTCATGAAGTTGCAAAGTTTGGAACTCTGGCTAAACTTCTTAGGTAGATAATAACCAGTGCTTAATTTGAGCCAGTGCTTGCCGTGGGAGTCCACCAGCACTCATTTATGGGGACCAGCATTTATTTTTCATCATCAGACATTGACATGAGCATGAGAGGGAAAACACGCAAAGGGCAAAGGAGCAGGAAGTGACAGACGGAAACAGCATTGCAAAGGGAGAAAGCTGGAACCTTCATAAGTGAGATAAAGGGACAGGGAGTGTCCGATTGTGGAAGGAAGATCCTCGGACTTCTGAGTAGAGCTTTGGACACCTGCACTCATTCTATTACAAATTAAGCACTAATGATTTCAAGGAGAATATGTCAAGAAACAATGTTTAGTGGGTGTAACTATCTTGAAGAAAATAAAAATCACCAACAGCATTTATACCAGAATCCCAAAATACTTCATAAATAAATTAAAACTAGCCCAGAATGATGCTGTCACACTAGCGCTTCACAAATACAATGGTATTCCACAAAGTTGAAGATCATTAAGCTAGCTAAAAGCAGATGCTTGGTTTGGACTCAAAACCCTGGGTCTCGTGTATAAACCATGCACTGGAAATTGGCATGGTACAGGCTATATGATGCCAGGAATCCACGTACTAGTACATGTGACTCTCTGGGTCATAAAAAAATCTGCTGACTACTTTAAGAGTTCAGAGACAGAAACTGGGTAGTAATAGTTTTTTCTTTTTGGGGGCTTTGGTTGGGTAATCATCTGCATGATAATCTGAGACAATCGAATTAGAACCTCAAATTTCACTCCTCTATTAAAAAGTTCCTACTAAATTAATTTATGGTTTAATCAACATCTTCACTCTGTGACTTTTAGGCCACACAGCACTACAGCGGCAAGAGACATGTTATGTAGCATGCATAGATAAAAATGCAAGTCTTCCTTCCAGGTTCATTTTCTCTCTCAAAATGAGCATTTTAATAAATGTTTCAGCCACTACTTTTAAAAACATTCACAGTTTCCTGAAATTAGTAAAGTGTGTGATATAAAAAGCACACTTCATAGAACTGGTGGAGTTCACCTTCACCCATAACTAGCTAAAATGGGATTACCAACTTGAGTATCTTCTTAGTTAAACCTTATCCCACATCTACTGGTGTCCAGTAGAACAATGGTTCCAAATGAAAACTCCATTGTGCAGAGACCCTTCCATGATAAAGTGCCGCACTTAATTGTTGAGAACTTTATTAAATATATTGTGCAGCAAAACAATCTTCCCATATTTTGCTCCAAAACTCCCTGACATTTAGGAAAATGTGCATAATGGTGACCATTCTCGGTTTTGGCTACTTATTTCACAGATGCTTAAATGTTGTGATTTTTTGGAATTACCTTACTCCATCTTCAGTTAACCGACCACTGGACGTCTCTGTAAATTAGGGGGCATATTACCAAGATTAAGCGATAATTATCGCTTAACGCGGTTAGCGGCAATATTATTATCGCCGAGCTCCGCCGATTTTTATCGCAGATAAACCTTGCTATTATCAAGGTTTATCTCAAAAGCGATAAAAATCGGCCGAAATGCATGAATATCGCTGTAAAGTCAGCGATATTCATGCATTACCGTGCTAATGCTCTTAGCCATGTTATCCACCTCCCATTTGGATAACATGGCTAAGGACTGCTCAGGGCAGGCGTTAGCTTTTGGAGATATTCGCGCTTAGCGCAAATATTTCCAAAAGTACGCCTTTGTAGGTAATAGGAGATAGCGATGTTAGCGACTGTTTACAGTCGCTAACATCTTGGCACGCCCACTTTGCATGTCATTAGCAATAAATATCGCTGACATGCAAAGTGGGCCCCAAGATGATCGCTATCTCCTACTAGCTGTCGCTAACTGGTGTTAGCGACAGCTAGGTAATAGGGTGATAAAATTATTGCTGCTTTAGCTGGAAAAATTCCCGCTAAAGCGGCGATAAGGCCCGTTGTAATATGCCCCTCGGTTATTTGCTAAATAGAGCTCTGTTTTCTGATAGTCACCTACTGTTCAACAGCAGCTCTTTCAGCATCGATATGAGAGATTTTACTGTGCCCTAGTGCGTTTAAAAAATTCTGATAGCACAATATCGCAACACATCCATGTAGGTAATTAGAGTAAAACTAGTTAACAAAAAGGATGAAAAAATGTTTATAAAAGACAACAATATTGCTTCTTTCCATGCCAAAGAAGGATGTCAAATGCCTTCAACCCTAAAGGAAGATTTATAAATATTTGTCACAAAAGTGATGCAAACCAGTACAAAATTCTTTTTTTTTAAATTAATTTCCAGCCAAACCTTGTTTTGCGATGGAAAGTTGCCAGAGATTAACACAAAGCGCCACCAACAATAATGCCACTTGAAAACGGGTTTTAAAAAGGAGAATGCTTTTATTTCTCATTACATTTCCAACTTTGCATGTGTCCCACATTGTACAGCGCACCTCCAAAGTGTAAAAAGTTCTAACCTTGTGTCTATGCATAGTAGTTTGTTCTGCAAGGGCAATCTTCCATTACAAATCCTATGCTTGACTCTCGTAGACACCTTTGCAATGTGGCTCAAATTTAGGTGTGTGGCACTCACCAGCAAGAGAAGAGAGTGCCGTAACTCTGCAGAAATGGTGCTTTCCTGCTCTCCCCCTGTCAAAGAATGCAGCCAACAACTTTGGAGGATGCGTTGCGTTGTGTGACAGATACATAAATCTGGGCCCCAATGTCAACAAGGTATGTCTGATCTGGGATGTAAATGTGGACTTGAGGACTTGCATTTATAGATTTGAGACATCTATGCATTGTTTTCATTGATTAAACTAGAAAGTGCCCAGTAGGTTGTATTCTAACCGAGGAGTAGAGTGAGATGAAACAGATTAACCTTTTGAAGACAAGTGTTAGGCCTCTTTTAACGCATAGAAATAGTTTCTACTCATGTGTAAACTATTATAACGTGTACGTTTGGCATTGGGTTCTTGTATCTATTTATTATTTGCCCTTCCTTATACCACTGTTTCCTTCAAGAGTGTTTTCTATGGCTTTAATATTATGCCTGTTATGTAAACATGTTGATATATGATGCAGAAAACCATGACTATAGCTCATTATGTTTTATGTAGTTTGTGGTGTACTGCACCACACATTATATATGCCCTTACCTAAAGCATATTTGAACATTCTTTTGACAAAAGCTATTTTTGTAAAACATGTTAATATACTATAATCAATGGATCACCTAAGAATACTATGCAAATGTAAGCAGTTTGCCTTATGCTTGTTTACTGTTTAGTTTAGTTTATTCAGCCAATATATGACCATGAACACAAAAAAGAAGCAAATACATTACATTATTATAAAAGATAAAAATACAGTATGTCATCTGTTTAAGACACATTGTTGTGCAGAACACTATTTCAGAGTAGTATTTTATTTATTTATTTATTTATTTATTTATTTGTGGTTTTGTATAGCGCTAGAATCACTCCATCAGGCGTATCTCTGCGCTTTTGACCGGTAACTCCACGAATTTATTGATATACTGTGAGATGTTTAAATTTGATTTTTGAATAAAATGGTTATGAATAACACAGAGAGCCAGACTCACAATGTGCAACCTGGTGCTAAAGTGCTCGTGCTCACATAGATCTCTACTGTTCCACGCATCCTTAAATTGATATAAAACATCCAACAGTCTCCTATCGGAGTCACAGTGATGATATCTAAAAATTGTGAAAGCTGTCAGGTGTCTTTTTCAGCAAATATCAAAGTTGACTTGTCTGGTCTGCTGGTTGTACAAAGAAATGTTCTAGCATCTTTTTCCTCACACTGCTTGTTTATTACGAGGGAGAGAGCACTCCTCTGCCTCTTCATAGTCCTTAATTTATGAAGGCAAATCTATATCTGGGAAAATACATTAATATAGTCTCTTGAATTGAAAGACTGTGCTGACGATATACATTGCCCAAGAAGGTGGAGAGATCAAAAATGGGCGGTGATGAGGAACAAAAGGACTCGGTGCAATAAAGATTGCTGGTAAGTAACCAGAGCATTACCACCTCGCCAATCGTTCTTGTCACAGATGTGGCCCTGTTGCAAGACAGCAACGCTAACCCTTTCATTGGAAAGTCTGGCTCTCTAGTATTAAAAAAGCTCATGAGAGAAAGAATGACGAGGAAAAGCAACAACATAGACACGAAACCTGAACATAGTGATTCAATGCACCCATTGATTCCCAACCAAAGGCAAACCTTGGAATGCAGACAATAACAGAATATTGGCACATGATTTTTAGTGACAACAGAACACACTAAGGAACTACAACACCCGAGAAAGTACTAGACCACAGCTGCAAGAAATCAACATCTGTACTGTACACCACTTATTCTAGAAACATACAAATGACAGCTATCATACATAAAGATCCAGCTGAGAATTACACGCCAAGTCATCTGCACCAAAGTATGAAACAGAAGAACACTTAGCGGTCATTAGGAGGGCGGGTGGACTTTGTCCGCCCGCCATCCTTTCGGGGATTGGGACCGCCTGCCGAGGGTCCCGTCGTTGTCATTAGGATGCGCCCGCCACTGCCACACTGGCTGGCGCATCCTGCATTCCCCCAAATTCCAGGGGGCCTGCTACGGGCCCCTAATGGCAAAAACTGCCTGCCTTTCCGTGACGGCAACCCCGCACATATGCTAATATGGATGGTAGTGTCTCCCAGACACCGCCACCATGTTAGCAGCTTTTCCGCCCGGTCGACTCTGCGACCGAGCGGAAAACCGGCGGACAGTCTTTCCATCCCCTGGGGTCCTCCCCGCCATGGTAATGTGGCAGGGGCTAAATGCAGAGCGGGTGGAGGTTTTTCACGCGCAGAATGCCACCACCATATGGGAGGTGGCGAGCCGCCTGCAATCCTAATGAACCCTTTAGATCCCAAGATTTTAAGACAGCATCCCGAAAATTAAACTGCGAAGGGAATAATCCTGAGGGGGATGCGGGTGGGGGTAAATCAAAAAGCACCAACTTTCAATGTGAGGTGTGCAGGAGTTAGAGTGGTTTCTGAAAGAAATGAGTGAACCTTCGGAATAGTACACGGTGAAGAAGAAATTGGAAAGGAAGAAGACACCTCCTAACAAATTCATAGCCTTAATTGAAACCTCCTGTAATATGTAATTATTTGATTGCACAGCGAGATAGACACTGTCAAAAGAATATTTCCTTGTGTTTGAAAAGAAAATGAGACAAAGAAAACTGCTGCTTAGTTGTAAGACTATTTATAACACGGTGGGCTATTGTACAATAAGTAGAGGAAAGCAAGAACCTACAGCATTACCAATATTCCCTAGTGCCTGCTCATCAGGTATTGAACTTTGCTACTGCAAAATTTCTTGCAATCCAGAATGCTTATCAGCGCCACACTTCAAAACCTACCTTGTATGGATCATTTAACACAGAGCCCACAATACAATTACATTCACACAAAATAAAATGAAAAAACTCTTAATATGAGTGTTGGACATGGCCCTCTCTCTCTGAAGGGTCACTCCCAAAAATGTTGGCATATTTAATTTAATTATAAGCCCCTTGTAGCATGGTAAATTATATGCTCAGGGCCAGTAAATTAAATGCTGCTAGTGGGCCTACAGCACTTATTGTGCCACCCCCCTAAGAAGCCCCATAAAATATGTACCAGGTCTGCCATTAAGCCTCAATGCAGTTTTAAATAGGTCTGGGTGGAATTCCGCGGAGTTACAACAAAACTCTGCAAGATTCTGCAAAATTCCATGAATGGGCTGAAATAGGTGCGTTGTGCTGCTTGTGCTATGATTTGGTGCTGATAGCTCATCCCATGTTGAAAATTCTGTGCGAATGGCACAACGTGGCGTGCCAGAGAGTGCAGCTTCTCCAGTTGATATTGCTGCTGCTCAAGTACCCTCCTAGTGACCTAAAATCATGCTAGAGGGTGTCAAATCTTGTTTGAGCTTTCCAACTTACAGTTTGCGAGCTACAAATGAGAAAAAACTCTACAACACAACAGTTGGCAGGATTTGGCCAGAATTCCGCATTACAAGCGTAACGCAGAGTGGTCAAAATTCTGCCAGTTCTGCCGGTGGAGCGGAATATATCGCCCACCCTTAGTTTTAAACTGACAAATTGACTTGGCAATATAGCTCCCTTGCCAATCCTTAAATTCCCCTTTTATTGCACAAAGTCCCCCCTAGGGCAGACATAGGGTAGCTCATAGAGTAGGGTGCATTGTAATTAAAAGGTTGGACATGTAGTTTTAAGTTTTACTTGTCTTGGTAGATGAAAACCTCCTAAATTCATTTTTCACTGCTGTGAGGCTTACCTGTCCCACATGATAATATTGGGTTGCAGTGCAATATTTAATAAATGATAACTTTTGAGATGGAACAAGTAAACATTTTGGGTTTGGTGTCTGAGAATGTATAATTAAAAATCATCTCTATTGGTAAAGTTGGATTTTAAGTTACAATTTTGAAAATGGCAGTTTTAGAAAGTAGCATTATCCTTTCCTACACATTTCTTTTGCCTGGAACCTCCCCTGGGTCAAATGATTGGTTGTAGCTGGCAGTTGGACTTGTTACTTCCTCCCAAACACTAGAGGTATTAGGTGTGCCTGGATGAGCCATCAACTAGAAGGATGGGAGGCCAGAGCTGGACACAAATGAATAGACTGTGCTCTGCCATCACACAAAGGGCTTGTCACCACTGCAATGTTCCTGCAGTCAGATAGGAGCCAGGTCAGGGGGGTTAGAAAATTCTGCTTCAACAAAAAATATTTTCCTAATTCAAAGGCACCAGATGTAAAAATATGGCCCTCAGACCCATTCTTCAGTTTATTCTCTGGACCTGCGGAAGGGCTCTCAGAGGACTGCCTGCTGCTGTGGCCTTCAGTGTACACCACAAGACTGCTTGGCTACACATGGAGGGACTGCTCTGCTGCCTGGAGCCTGCGTTAAACCCTCAGAGGCCTTCCCTGCTGTTTGAGCCCCACTGTTTGAGCCGTGCTTCATCACCTGAACCTCAGACTACCATTGTGACTTCACAGGTTAGTTTTCTGGCATCCTGTTCAAAGTCAAAGGAACATAACAGGCACCAATCATTTTTAACCCGCACTACCACCCACCAGATTGAGTCCTGATCCCCCAAGTGGTGCACCTCCAGTCCTGAACCCTTGTTTGTGGTTTAAAGGTGCCCAGATAGGCAAGGTCCCAAACTTTACTGCTTCTAAATGCCTTCTGTAAATACCAAGAGTAGTAAGTTTAGGATTTAATCTCAGATTAGTTCTGTGAATCGGCCCCTATATCCATACCTTTGAGAATGCAAAAAAAAATCATTATTCACAAAACAGTACAATGAGCCAGTAAAGACAGCGGGCTAGATGTAGGTAAATTAGATTTACCGATTCTAAAATACCGAATTTTACCGATTCGGTATTTTAAAATCGGTAAATCTGATGTAGGTAATAATTCGGTATTTTTTACCGAATCGTTAAGATTCGGTATTTACCGATTCGGTAAATACAGAATCGGTATTTGCTATTGAATCCTATGGGCCATGAAGCCCATAGAATTCAATAGCAAATACTGATTCGGTATTTACCGAATCGGTAAAAATACCGAATTGCCAAGGGGGACAGGGTGTCACTTTGACACCCTGTTACAAACCTGTTTCTGGCTTGTGTGCCATGTGGCACACATACATGCCCTAAGGGCAAGTATGTGTGTCACATGGCACAGGTGTACATGCACAGATCTGCATGTACACAATAATTCGTTATTTACCATGCAATTGTATTACATGGTAAATAACGAATTCTAAAGGCCCTGTAGCACTGTTAGAAGTGCTACCTACATAGGAAAATACAGATTCGGTAATTTTACCGATCGGTAAATGTACAGAATCTGTAAAATTTACAGATTTTGTAATTTTACAGAATCGGTAATTTTACCGATTCAGTAAAATTACCGATTCGGTAAAATTACCGATTCTGTAGGATTTTCAATGCCCTACATACCAATGTCAAAATACCGGTCAAAAACGGCAGAAAATCAGTATTTTCGGCCGTTTCCGACCAGTATTTTGACACCTACATCGGGCCCCACATCTCATCAAATTTCTACATTTCATTATTTAAAAAACTAAACCAAAACTGAGCTGTCAAGTGCAACCCATCTTTTAACTGATTTTAAATACTGAGGAGCTTGACGAGATTTCTACAATTTGCAGCAGTCAAGATGGGTTCAACCCAACTTCCATGTCCCTAAAGATGAGGATGATGTTATTTCATACCTTGAAATAAGACCAAGAACAGTTGTCTTGAACTGCATTTTTATGATGCTACCAAAGAGATGGCCAAGATAAGAAAAATGAAATCTCCAAAAGTCTTCTGAATAATAGATTTCCCACCATATATGTAGTCAGTCCCCCTGATTTGTTTTCTGAAACCTAAAACGTATATTAGGAGCAGTTAAGTTACAATTATGAAGCTGCTAAGAGAAATAATACAAACACCACTTGCTGTTACACTGCAAACAACAAAGGTTTAAACTTTTGCCACATGAATGTGTTAACTGTTAAACCATAATCCAATACCCAAGAGACAACATTTGCAACTATCTAAATCCTCATTATGCCAAATTTTATACAGCAACCACAAAACACAGCTCAGATAGCAAAGTGGAAGAGATATGGCCAGACTTCCAGCTAGCTATGGGTACTTGTTGCATTCATACAGATAAGGATTCTGGGAATGAGATTTAATACCAGTCTGCAGAGCACAGCTGCCGAGTTGTTCTAGATCCTGCTTGATGCAACAGGTATCATGAAGGTATGCCAGGCTTCCAGGATATGAATCTGCTTGCTGGCCCTATTGTGATAAAACCAAATGAAGTAACAAGGGCCTCTAGAATTTAGTCAAAAGAAATGTAATGAGCACAACCACTTCACAGGACAATACACATCAATGAAAGATAAACAAACTTAGAAAGACACAGGTAGGAGCACCCCACTTCACAAGAAATCCAAATCTTGGAGACACGGACAATTAGGACTTCCAGGTTTAAGATCTGTTACCCATGACCTCCGGATGAGGGGAGGGCTCAGATATGTTTCTTACTGTGAAGGACTAACATAGTAGCCTGTATCTCAGGTATGAACCCATTCTCATGATGTAAACACAATAATAATACAAGACAAAGTAGTAATGAGAATGAAGAAGGTTTAACTAGAGTGAAGAACATTTGATTTGTCTTTGTAGAAAAAAAGCGTCCTTCAATTAAGGAGACATAGCACTTTGGACTCTTTGCAGATGACTGTGGAGAAAGTAGCAGAATAAGACAAGTTTTGACAGACATTACCATGCATAACATAGCTTGGTTAGTTTAGAGGTTTATTTTAAGCGTTCCAAAAAGGTATGTTCATATGGGTAAGAGATAGTGTTGAGAAAAATATTTTTATTAATTAAAATCATCAACAATATAGCAATTCAGGTTCAATACTTTGAACAATAATAACAGCACAAGAAAGATAAATAAAGTACATCATAGATAAAATAGGAATACATAGAGGTACACAGAAATAAAAAAACTGCAGTATAAAGGAAAACACTTAAAATTTAAAACAAAACCATTTCAGTATAGAATTGTTTTTTCAAGTCAAACACAAATAAAATAAATTAACTTTGCTAAGCAGACTATAGTTTTTGAAAGTGCAAATAAATTTACTAAAAAACAAGTTATGTTTCCAATCCATTAAACATAAGCTTTAAGTATTTCTTTCTCAATTATTATAATATGGGGAAATTACTGATCATGTGTAGCATTTCTGATTTCATCTTGCAGAACCTGGAAGCATCAATATCTGAGTTAAAAATACTACAAGGTAATCTAAATTAGAATATAGGATTAGTAAAGAAAAGTAACAAAATACATTTCTCACAATACAATCTTGACTTGAAATATAAAAAGTAAACAGGGTGAGAAACAAATTCATAAATTTGATGATGTACATAGCAACTCTCCTACTTCTTAAATCCTTCTAATCCAATTGCCTAGAGCGGAAGTTAGGAGATATTCTTCTTGTACTCCTTATTGAAATACAAAATCAGATGTGTCATGAGTTAGATGGCTAGAAAAGAAGTATCCCAATAATCATTGCTGCAGACACTAAGTAAAATTGAAACTTTTATTTCAGATTATGGATCCAGAGATCCTCCTTCAAAAACAAGTTTATCAGTTATTTTCTCTAGTACTACTGCATTTTTTGTAATTCATGAAAAAAGAGAACAAATGAAAAATGTATAACTTACTGCTAGCTTCCTTCAGGGAAGACCACCATCGATGTGTATGTTATTCAGCAAATCAAGCAACAATGAAGTATGCAATATTGGCTTTTTGCAGTGTTAACATTGGACAACATAAGAATGTAAATATTACCCACCCTTTAGTAAATTAAAATACAAACTGAAAAATATTCTGTCTGACTAGAGATAGCTCAATCTGTCTGCAAGGGGGCTTTGCCTGAGACAATAGTCCCTAAATATGGCATGAAATGTAATACCAAAGTTACCATTAACTACCTGTGGGAAATTAAAAGGCAAACACAAAAAAATCTAAATATTTTTTAAAAGATCCAGTGGTTCTTTATGATATTCTAATGGTGTTCTAAGATAAATTATAGACAAGTAAATCACACATATAATTTACTTAGTACCTCAATATTTGGTAATATTAAACATTTTTACAGACCAGTGATAGGGGGGAAATCTCTTGGTAATCTCTCTTTGGAAAATGTTGTAGATGTGGCACAATTAACCTTTAATTACCATTACCCTTTTTTACACCATTATCTATTCTAAAGGTGATGACTCTTTGTCACTTTATTTTTACCAAAATAGCTTCTTCCTTAATACAGGCAAGTAATCAAATGCAAATACATATGTTGTCCATAATTTTTTATTTTTTTTAATAATATTTTTTTGTCCTCATTATCCTCAGATTGCCTTTCATGCACCTCCATCCATGACCGCCCTTTAACGTGCCATCAGAGCAAGGACCTGATTTTCATCTGCCTTACCAGGAGACTAGTCAATTGCACTTCATTAAGCCAAACTTCCTGTCTTTCGATTCTCTTACCTTACTACCATTTCTTTGGTCACCGTATCCCCCCCCGGTGCTCTCACTAATGCCACTACACAACGGCGATCACTGTCCTATTGATACCTTCAACTCTCTCTCTCTGTTGGGAAGTTTCTCTATATGTCTAATATCTACTGGGAATGTAATATTATATTTTTTGTGGTAGATAGACAGTTCAATCCTCTCACACAAGAAAGTCCAAATCACGATATGCAAAGGTTATTCTCTGATTTAGGCGCTCCTTGCTCCCTTGCTCAGTTACCACTTACCTGGACGGGGAACACATCCGTCCACATAACAGCATCTGACTAGAAGAAAGGTTAGTCTCATCAAGAAATAACACTTGCACAACTGTTCACTAAGAACTGGGGTCCCTTTATTACACAATAGCAAATTATAACATCACAATAACTAGCAATCTAGACATAGCCTGAAAAGTAAAGGAAAATAGGTACATCTAAGGAATACACAGATCTGCGGGGTCTCTTTATTGCTAACACATCCACATATAGCTGAATAATGAATTATAACAGGACTGCACACCGCTGAAAGAAAAGGGATTAATCAGTGCAACAATACAGTAGGGAATATAGCCTAGGAAAAAAGGAAATGATTAATGTATATATATATAGGCACTAATATAACAGGACAGATATCACCTGATTATTATGAAGTCTTGTTCTAGCTGTCATCTGGGTTCCACTCTCGTCTGTGCCTTGGCTCATCTCAGATTCTCCCCTGCACTCTTGGACACACATCTGCGCCGATCACTCTGCACTGGATTCCTCTCTCCCACGAACTATCTTCACCTTCCAACTTCAGTCTAATGATATAGTTTCTGCCGCTCTGATAACCATCTGCTCCACTAGCTTCTTCACTCTGTCTGATTGTTCCAGCTCCAATGTCCAACTCACTCCAGCTGCTCCCACAGACTCACAGTGATCAACTGCTTGTTTCATCTAGAGACTTGAGCCCAGGGACATTTCTTGATAAGATTCAGCTCCGGCCGGTTCTCTCTAGTTTGCAAAGAGCGAACAACACCTCATAACTAAAACATCACGCTTTGACCTACAAGCATCTCAGTCTGCAGAGGCAGAAAGCAAAATGGAGTCTCTCTGGTTCTGGGCCTTGTATGCCCGAAAAGGATGAAATAGACACATAGCTCTATCAAAGTACATACACAAACCCTACCAATAGGTAATATAAAGTCAGAACTACAGGATCCACCCTCTACTATAGGTCTTCAGGCCTGAAAATGATGAAAGGACACATAATTATGTCAAAGCCAATAGGCAATAGATGTATTAGAGTCAGAAATAAGGGATCTATCATCATATAAAGCGGCGATCCTCTAGTTTATGCTTCTAGGTCGGAAAAGAGGCCTGAAAAGGACCAAAACAAGCTAAGAATAGGGATCTAGGATGGTAGCAAGCTAAAGTCACCATCACTCAGAAATAGAACCAAAAACCCGGTCAATACACTTCCCTACTCAGACACCCCACCAGCCTTTTACTTTACCAAAACACACCACATGTATTAATTCCTTGTGGCCGAGACCCTCTCATGCCCTTAGGATGATGGATTTCTTATGGGACCATTAGACAGGGGGTAACAATGCTAGTGTAGGTTCTTCCTTATATGGCCACATAGTCAATAAAGGCTCACCTGGACAATGTTAGCCTCATCTCCTTTCGTTTGGGGTGGGGGTTACGTAGGAAGGTGTAATCTGACTACATGGTTGCCCCCACTTTTTTCTTGGTGTTTCAATGTTTTTTTTACTTAGTTTGGCTGGGATCCTGCTATTTAGTGCCCCAGCCTATCTGCTTTCCTCTCTAAAATGATTCCATGTACTTTGGGTACACTCCAGTTTGGCTACTGGGGTACCCTTATGAATCCCTAGTATATGGTAACTTAGGTACCAAGGGCATAGGTACCCCAGAGGCCTACCATGGGCTGAAGCATGTATTATGCCACCCCTGGGAAGCCTTCCAAAATGACACAACAGGTCTGCTACTGCAGCCTGTGTAATGTGGTGTATGCATCCCTTACTTAGATATAGGTTCCCTATATCTACCTTATATCACTACACATATACACCTATCAGTCACCCCTATGGCAGGCCTTATCAATCCTGAAGGCAGGATGCTGGGTTTTGTGTGAGAGGGTGCCCATGCATGAGCAGGGCCCCTCTGCAGCCTTCAGAATCTATTCTCTGTGGCTGTTCTATGATGCAGCCAGACCATATACTCTTAAGTGCATTATGTCCTTGCTGTAAATGCTCACTTTGGAATGGCTGCAACACTTTGGAATCATACCCCACCAGTCCTGGCGGTGGGGGTATGTGTCCACCCTTCTAGAGGGAGAGACATGTACACATCGGTACACCCGGTACCAGTTTAAAAGAACCCTGGCATCACAAAATTGATGCCACAGACACAAGTATGGCCTCCTGCTGCTCAAGGTAACTCCAGCAGGGGAGGCCTGGACAATAGGTTTCCCGTCACAGGGAGGTGTCACCACCTCCCAGACAGGCTTTAGTGTATTTGGGCTGGGTGGGTGCACTCCAAGAGTGCTTTGAAGTCTGCACTGGGGGCACATTTGGTGTCCCTGTGCATAGCCCAGTTGAAACCGGTCGCAGGGGCTACCAGCCAAAGTGTCCACAAAATGGATTTAAATGGATTCATAAACAACCCTGACGGTTCCCCAAAGATTTCCATAATACAAAGCTACCTTGGTCCCGTTCTGTTAACATCCGTCAGGAAAAAACAGGACATCATCAGCATATAACGCAATGCGATCTGGTAATCCCTGGTCCCACTCAAAGCTGGGTACCTGAGTCCGCACCCATGCCGCCAAAGGCTCCATCCCCAAGGCGAAGAGAACTGGTGACAGTGGGCACCCCTGCTGGGTACCCCGTCCAATAGGGAAGGTGGAGGAGACAGACCCAGCGATATGGACCGATGCTGTAATGTCCGTATACAATAGCTTTAAATAGGACAAGAAGCGTGGACCCCTATTCAAGCGATCTAGAAGGGCAAATAAATATCTCCAGCTAAGGGAATCGAACACCCTGTCCATGTCGGCCAACAGGAGTGCAGCTGGCACATCCAGCCCCCGGATAGTATCTATGGCAATGTGCGCCCAACAAATGTTATACGCGTTGCCCCTTGAGACATATAGCCAGCCTGGTCTGAGTGGACCAACGAGGCAATATGGGAATGGAGGCAGTTGGCCAAGGCCTTAGCCAAGATTTTAGCCCCTATATTCAGTAAAGAAATGGGGTGGTAGGATGCATGCTGGTCAGAGGGTCGGCCCGGTTTGTGAAACACGATCACCTCTGCATGCCTCCAGTCCTGGGAGAGGCATCCGCATTTCCGTGCCTAATCCACCACCTGAAGGAGATGAGGTCCCAATTTCGCCGAGTATCTCTTAAAGAACTTACATGGGTACCCATTAGGGCCTTGGCCCTTCCCAGAATTTAGATCTCCTAGAGCTGAGCCCAGCTCCTTCTCTGTGAGTGGAAGATCCAGCTCTGCCAAAGCCACATCAAAAAGTGCACTGGGCGGTAGGTCCCCTATGAAGAGGCGGACCATATCCTCCGATAGGGATTCACTGGGGCATAAAGTTCTACATAACATTGTGCGAAGCTCTCCGCAATGCAGAAGGATCCCCGAGAGTCCTCCCATCAGGCCCCAAAAGCCCAGGAAGGACCAGGGGGCGCATGACTCCCTGGCATAGATGATGGAGTAGTTTGCTAGATTTATCTCCCCACTGGTAAATCCTATTACGGGACACCAGTCATGCCAGTTGAGGTTCATGCATCAACAAGTGAGCATGCGTTTGTCTCGCCACATCAACTGTTGATGCACTGGGACACCCCTCTCCTCCCTACCGGCCCGCTCCAGTTCTACAATGTGGGCCTCAGACCTCAACAGAGACTCCTTCTTGGTCTGCTGCACAGCAATATGAGATATCTACGCCTTTATGGTCGACTTCATTGCCTTTCATAGTGGTTCAGCTGCCGCCCCTGAACCCACATTGAACTCCAAATATTGATCAATGGCCTGACCTATATGGTCCCTATACTGTTTATCCTGCAAATTCCAAGGGGAGAGATGCCAACGGAAGGGTGGCTTCATAGGGCCAAGCTGAAACATAATCACAACCGGGGAGTGATCCAAAAGACCCCTCACTCACTCTTCCAGCTACACCGAAAGTCACAAATAGATAGTCCAATCTTGAAAATGAGTTGTGTACATTTGAGAAATATGTACAGCCCTGCTCCTCCCCATGCAACCTACGCCAAGAATCCACCCAGCCCAGTCCCGACACCACAACAAGGAAGATAGGGGCATATTATCAAGCCTGTGCGCTAAAATTATCGCCGCTTTATCGGCCGAAAACGGCCGATAAAGCGGCGATAATGGGCTTGATAATATGCTCTGTGGAATTGCAATCGAAGCCCATGTTAGATGTCTTCACATCTAACATGTGCTTCGATTGGAATTCCATAGAGCATATTATCAAGCCCATTAAAGCCGCTTTATCGGCCGTTTTCGGCCGATAAAGCGGTGATAATTTTAGCGCACAGGCTTGATAATATGCCCCTAAATTTAGTGGTTTGGCAGGCGGTCCCCCTGTCTCTATCTATCCCTAGCCATATCCATCACATCATTCCAGTCTCCCCCTATGATTGTCAAGCCATCCGGTATGTCTATCCACAAAGTCATAATGTGATCAACCAGTGACGAGGATAATGGGGGGGAATAGACACTGCCTAGCACTACCTCTTCCTCATAAATAGACCCCTGAATAAAGACGTACCTCCCTTGCCTGTCTACCCACATCTTGGAATGGTTACTCGCCGATGAATAGGAATGGCAAACCCCCCAGGAACCCCTCGAAAACCCTGAGTGGAAGACCTGCGAATAGCCATATCTAAAAAAGCAGAGGGCCTTAGTTCCCAACAAATGCATTTCTTCAACATCAGGACATCAGCCCGATAGCGTTTGGCCTGCTGAAGGATGGCCCCACTCTTTACCTTGTCCAACACCCCCCTGACATTCCAACTCACAATCCTGATAACCCCAGCAAGAAGCTGCAAACTAACCATGGGGCCTGACATCTACATAACCAGCAGTATTCATGAGCAGGACAGGTGACACCCTGTAGAAAAACAGCAGTACATGATAGCGGCGAGGCAGTGTAGTTAAATGATAATAACATCTCAAAGCGTGGTACATGAAGCAATCATCATCTAGAGAGCAGGTAAAGCGCCTACATAGCAATTATCCAGTGTGAACAAAAAAAAAACCTAAAGATCCCAACAAACCCACACCTCCGCCCTAATACCTCAAAACTGCTGAAGTATCTTTTGCGGCTAAGACGGCACAGGGACCCCAACAGGAGCCCCCGCCCACCTCCACCAATGGATCCCCGAAACCCACCCATCGTCCACAGGCTGTCATTTGGACCACAAAAGGTCAAATGAGGGTGTTAGCCCCTACATTTGCTTCGTCTCTTAGAGCGGATGTTTGTGAAAGTTCACCATCTGAGAGAGTGCCTAGTAAATTACGAGGCCTAATTACACAGACGAGGCACCATGACATATCTACTGACATCACTGTGGGACTGTGAGCAGCGTCTGGATCTTGATCATCTGGTCCCCTTGAGTTTAGGATTAGGTGGTTAATGGACTGATTCACCAGTCGAGGAATCTGACTCCAGCCTGGGTGGCGTGTGCGGTCGTACCCTCACCGTTTCGTCCGTCCAGTTGAAGACTTCTTTGGACGATTCGAAAAACAACGTTCGGGACTGGTAGACCACTCGCAATCTCGCAGGGTACAGGAAGGCATATTGTAGCTTCAAGTCATGAAGGTGAGCCTTCGCTGCCATGAAGGACTGACGCTTCTGCTGAACCAAACGAGTATAGTCCAGAAACCCCAGGATGCAAGCATTGTCAGAGTGCAGGGGTTCCTTAAGTCGGACCTGTTTCAGGATAACGCCCTGATCATGGTAATTGAGAATCTTTGCTATGATTGGTTGTGGCCTGGCTCCCGAGGGCGGCTCCTGCAAGAGGGCTCTATGTGTTGGTTCAATGACAAAACAGCAACACATAGATTCTGGGGAAGCCAACTGACAACCCACCTGGTCAAGAACTGTTCCATGTCTCCCGCTCACAGCCCTCCGGGAACCCACAAAGCGTAGATTACTCCTCCGTGCCCTCCCTTCTGCATCTTGGACATAAGAAGCCAGCCCTCTAGTAATAGTTTCCTGCATTGCTACCTTCTTTGTCAACGTGGTAACTCCCCCTCAGAGACCCTGGTCTCAACCACTGTAATGCATTCCATTGTGTTCCGCGGGTCTTGGCAGAAGAGCAGGATTTCAGAGCCCACCTCTCCAATTTTGGTTTCCAGGGCTGTTCTAGACTGTGTGATAGCCGCCATGAGCACTGCGTTGTTGGGACCCCACCCTGAGTGCCTCTGGTGAACAGCTGAGGCCCCGGGCCCAGTATAGCTGCCCAACGTGCTTTGTTTGGCCGAGCCCCCCTTGTGCTTGGCTCTTGTCATGATGGCAATAGTGCTCCAAAACTATGAAAAATCCAGCCAGACTAGCCCCCACACGGAATGCCCAATCCAAGTGGACCAGCCCAATCCAGGGCCCGCAGCACCTCCACCTGCCCACTGTCGCTCAGCGTAGATCAGGTTCAATATGGCGGCTCCAGAGGGAGTAGGACATGGGAGGAGATCTCTCACCCACAAGCTGCACCGAGCGCTCGCCTGGCCGCCTTCACAGGCAGTCGAAACTCCCTCCCTCCTAATGGGTTTCCCCTTTTCTCCACAAGATTAGGACACACTGTCCCCCAGACGTCTGCAGTGAAATGCCTCAGCAAGACTCCTCAAATGGTGGTGTGTACATGCACCCAATGGACAATGCCCGCCCCGGTATACCAATTCAGCTGCTGCCACCACTTCCCTCAGCACCAACTTCAGGATCCCGTGGGCCCAAGCAGGCCTCTCCTGGGCCCTGGCCTCCAATAAGAAGTTCCTGTGAGCCAGGATAGGCCCTAAACCAGACGGATTGTGAACAACTCGGCCTGGCCCCCTATGACTACAAGGGTGCCACACAGGATGGCTCTAGAGCACTGACACACACCCCCAACACTCGGCCCGGTCTGGGGGACACAGAGGAGAAGGAGCCAAGGGCACAGCCAGGAGAAGCCCCCGTGCCAGGAGTATGTGAGCCATGTGAATGAGCACCAGACGACTGACCCAGCCCCTCACCCGCGGCCTGAATCGCCCACCAATGGATCACCCCCAAAAAATATTGGGGGGGTGGAAGCCCAAGTCGCCCTCCAAATTGCCACCATACTGCTCACACCGCTGGATCCAACCTCAGACCAGCCCGATCTCAGGCTTCCATATGTGTATGTCCGCAGGGCCCCTCGTGTAAAGTCAGCCCCAAGGGCCAATGGTGCCACTAACCCTCACCCCCTCACGGTGCGGCCGCTCAGCCTCCCCCCCGTGTGGCCTGATCCGGCCACGAAGATGTAAGCAGGCACGGGGGAATAAGGGGCCAGCGACCACACCCAGGAGAATCAGGCCCAACAAGGGGCCCTCAGACTCCTGTGGGGTGACAATCCCTACCCTTCGCACGGCCCAGAGAGGCCGCCGAATCTAGCAAAGGGGTGGGGGGGAAGGAGTTAGGCCCAGCTGACTCACCAGACCGCCACCGCTCCTCCGCATAGACACACCAGCATGGCCGACCCCGCCATGACCTCGAAGCCAAAACCAGGGGCCAGCGACGGGCACTCAAGCTCTCTTCACACAGGGCAGGGCCGCACCTCGGCTCCAACCACACTCGCATTCGGCCGCCGCTCAAGTCGCTCCACCCTGATCTCAACTGCATGGCCTCCAGGCCATGCACTTCGGGGAAGATGCCTGAGGACTGCACGGAACCGGACGGTATTACCGTCGCCGTGTTCCCTTTACATCCCTGTGATACGATAGTTTAGATTATAGTCGTGCACAGCTAGGCGTTAGGTTCTGTATTAAGGCGTGACTCGTGCACCTTTGTATACTCCCTGCTTTGGAGTATATACTATGAACTACGAGAAGCACTAGCACTGAACGGCACTAGTGTCACAAAGGGCACTGATTCTTGGTGTGCTGGGTAGACCAGCAGAATTTAATCAATAAAGTATTCCAAGCTTAAAGTTCCTTTTCATTGCAGTATTTTATTCATACTTCGATGAAGATATTCAATAATTAGCATTCAAACTACTTCGTGTACAAAGAATAGTCTCAGACCCGAAGGAATCCAAGACACAAGCACTAAGCATGATCAATAAATTCAAAAAAAGAGGATACCCAGATGAAGTATTACAGGAAGCTCATAAAAGAGCCACAGCAAAGAACAGACACACCTTACTTTCATCTAAAACTAGTAAGAAAACCACTAAAATCACATGTGTGAGCAAATATTCCACGATCACTCCACAATTTAAGAAAATCATCAAAAAACATTGGTGTTTGCTCAAAACAGAACTAGATTTTAACAACATCTTCCAGGATGAACCCATATTTGCATTTACCAGAGCGAAGAATCTTGGCGAAATCATGAAAAAACCAACCCCCACAAAACAGCCAACCACCTTCAAAGGTACCATTCCGTGCAGAAACTGCAGTAACTGCAATAATATCATGGAGGGTAACAGCATCACTCACCCAATGCGGGGAAATAAAATCAAACTACTGGTTAATGGAACCTGCGACACGAAAAACGTCATCTATATGCTAAAATGCCCATGTGGGAAAGCATATGTGGGACAAACTGAACGTAAGCTCAAAACAAGACTGACTGAACATAAAAGTAACATAAGAACAAAAGTAGCTAAATCAGCGGTCGCCAATCATTTCATTGAACATAACCACCAAATTAACCAAATCAGAGCATGCATACTGGAAATTGTGGAAAAAGATGAGGAGAGTGATAACAGAAAGACTTTGCTAAAACGTGAAAACTACTGGATATTTCATTTACAAACACTGCGCCCTCAGGGGATTAATGAAAGAACTGAATTTAGCTGCTATCTATAAGCTTACTATGATTATACAATAGCGCATTATGTATCTTTGTTTCTATCACAGATTAACTGTAATTATTCGTCTCGTTGTGAATTGTTTGTAATGCTTTGAAATATCTTCACATATTTGAACTGGCCCTTTAACAAACGTAGGCGCGCCTTTAAAACTTAGAAGCACAACCCACACGCGTCACACGCCAACTTGCACCGCGCTGTAAGCCTCGCTAGCAGCGCTGAAAGAAACCGCATTCCCGTATACCTGGTAAGAAGGAACCTTACATAACCGCTGGCAGTTTACTCGTAGCATTTTACATCAATTTAACATTAGCACAGAGAGCATTCATTCTGAGTGCTCCTGCATGCATGTGAACTCCGCACTTTGAGACTTGTAACATAATAACCGTGCCGCGTTACACTTAACGATTGGAGCTCACTTTAAAGACACGTGAATTTTTTTAAATGTCAAAACATTGAACGTTCACCTCCACGTACGTTTGCCAGCTAATGCGTCCTGTTAATGATGAAACTAACCAGCTAGGTTCCTTAACTTAGTTAGCAGTTCATAGTAAATTGTGTATCTTCAGATTTTAACAATGGATAACAACAGTGAATGCAGATTCATATATGGGTTGTTTTATTATTCGCATCTACTTAGTACGAATTTCTAGTTAAAGTTACCAGTCTTAGAATGTGATTTGAATACTGTTGTGAAAGTATAAATAGTGACAGATACTACTCCTTGTTTCAGAGAGTTCCCAGACGAAGGCCAGTGGGCCGAAATGCATTGGAACTAATGGATGGTTGGGAATACATGAATTGTTACAAAAAGCAACTGAACATTGAATGCTAATTATTGAATATCTTCATCGAAGTATGAATAAAATACTGCAATGAAAAGGAACTTTAAGCTTGGAATACTTTATTGATTAAATTCTGCTGGTCTACCCAGCACACCAAGAATCAGTGCCCTTTGTGACACTAGTGCCGTTCAGTGCTAGTGCTTCTCGTAGTCCCTTTACATCCCTCTCACCTTCTGATGGCCTTCCCGAGCATTCAATCAATCAATCAATCAGGGGTTTGTATTGCGCGCTTCTCACCTCTGAAGGTCTCAAGGCGCTTCAAAACCGACGAAGTAGGACAATTAACAGAATATTACGACGGGCTCAGCGGAGCTCACCTAAAGAGCGACCGCCATGTTGGCTCACTAGGCCATGCCCCCAACAGTCGCAGGTTTGCCGGCATACTCCTGGGAAACTGTTCTAAATGTCATATTATGTAGTTAACACCAGGATACCCTTTGCAGAGAAATGTCGCACTACAGAAAGCCATGCATCAGTTTGGCAAATGTAGATGGTTAGAGGTGCCACTCGTAGTCGTCCTTTGGAGAGACTGTTGCCAGATTGTATGCGGAGTGTCCCTTGAGGTGCTGGACCGGACAAGACTTGCCTGAACTCATTGGGGAGACCTGAGCCTGTCTGGGCAGTGGGCGCGGGACTGCGAGTCCCAGCAGGCTGAGCGCTCGAATCATCAGCGCACCTGGAACTCTTCCCACCCCACCCCTCCCCTGCTGCTGATAACGGCTCGTGGCCCCCGCTTCGCGGGGGCCGCTCGTAGCCGTCCTTTGGAGAGACTGTTGCCAGATTGTATGCGGAGTGTCCCTTGAGGTGCTGGACCGGACAAGACTTGCCTGAACTTATTGGGGAGACCTGAGCCTGTCTGGGCAGTGGGCGCGGGACTGCGAGTCCCAGCAGGCTGAGCGCTCGAATCATCAGCGCACCTGCATATAGGTCATCCCATTATTGTGCACGCGGGACGGAGCGCGGGGCGAAGCCCGGGCCAAGGGTGGGCCCGTTTGGGCCAGTTCGTGACCGGTCTAGACCGGACCGGGCCATCCCTCTTACTTTTGGCCTTTTGAACCTTTTTTTCTGCTAACCCGGTACTACATGGCTGGACGCGAAACCAGAAGTAGGACGTCGTCAGCCGGAGGGTCTACAGTCGGAGGTATGGAAAAGTTCCTCATTAGAGCTAACTCTATTATTGACACCTAAATTACTGTCCTGGAAAAACGACTGTCTCAAGAATTATCGGCTATTAAAAGATCCTCCCTGGGGACAATTGCTGATGCCAAAACGCCAGAAAGGCTTCTAGATACTGTTACTGCTGCTCCCTGTGTGGCTGGCCAAGTTACTATCCCCGAAGGAGATGAACATGCAACACAGGACTTGGACATTTTAGTCAATGAGATACTCCCTGAAATTAATCTAATCCTTGATAATCATTTATCTAATTCTTCTGATCATGATGTTACTGTTAATAATACTTTGTCACAGGGGGTTAAAGAAGGAGCTATCTCCAAAAGAAAGAGGGCTTACAATAAGAAAGATGGAAGCAAGGTAAAATCAGCTAAGTTACAGCATGATACTACTTCCCCTCCAATCGTTTTAACTCAATCCTCTTCCCTTAACTCGCCTACCAAAGATCTATCAATTGAAAGAATGGGTGCTTTATTTAAATCGATTTTATTTCCCCTAGAAGCCAAACTGGAGCGAATTGAACTGAGACTGTCAAATATAGAGAAAGTCACAGCTGCCATATTAGTAACCCTGGGCGAAGAACTATGCTCCGTTTGCGGAGTTTTGGCAACTCCGCGTTCCGCGGAATTTGCGTAGCTGTCGATAACTCCGCTATCCGGTGCGGAGCGTAGTTGTCTCGCGCTAAATAACATTATCGCGTGCGCGGCAATGGCTTACCTTGGTTCTGCGTTCGCTTTTTCCCGGTCGCGTCTGCCACCATGTTTGTAAACCCTCCCGTGCGACTGTGCGAACGCGATAACGTCATTGGAATCGCGATAAAGCCATAAGGACGCGCGAGTATGTGAATATAGCCAGAGTGTGTGATCCAAGATGGCTGCGCCCATCGCGACCGCGCGATATTTAGCGCGATCACGCACTTTTGTAGTGCGAACGAGAAGATGAGTTCCCGAACATGTCTTGCACAACGCGACCACGTTAATTGTGACCCGGAACAGGAAATAAGGGAACGCAAGCAGGCGGGACAAACTTCTGGGGTAACTTAGCGCGCTAGCCATCCCAAGCATGCAGGCAATGCCCCGAACACGCGCACCGCGCTCCCGAAGACGAAAAACGGCGCGCGAACGGGCCCAGCAAGCAACTCCGCATGGCTGCGGAGCTACGCGTAGTTCGCGGAGTGCAACTACGTATTCGCGGAGCTCCGCGGAGTCCGACTCCGCGAACTACGCCCAGGGTTACATATTAGCGAATTCTAATAAGTCTTGCAAGCCGACTACCATCCAGACTACCATCCCAGTCCCTGGACCCCAGCCTGGGGGGGCTGGCGCCCAACTAGATAATGAGGCCCAAAAACTTACCTGTAGATCCTTAGGCTCTCAGGGCCCTAACCCGGTGAATATCGTGCCCTCTCAGCAAATACCTGCGCTTCCACCGGGTGATGGCAAAGCCCATGGGATAACTGATGATGGTCAGGTAGGCTCACCAGTAAAAGAGCATAGAGCCTCCAGACCACACTTGCCAGACCTTCCACCGGCAGCAAATCGCTTTATGGTTGTCTTAGCGGGAGCCCCCACTTTGGAAGTAGGGGAAGTTGAAACTTTTCACGCGCTAAAAAGATAGGTAGTCAGGTGGCTCAACTCGAATAGACCTTTGCCGGCCCACCTTCATAACGAAATTATCATGGTAAGAAGGGTGCCCTGGCTGGGTAAAACTGTTAAGACCATAAATGGGGACTGTATAACTGTTAATTTTAGAGACCCCAGAACCGTTTCCCATTTCTGTGCGGGTTTTAATAGATCATTTGATTCCACCATCCAGACCCTTCCCTTGTCCTTCTTCTTTCCACCCAATTGTATGAACTATGGTAGAGGAAGGGATGACTGGAGCAGGGTTGAGCGGAGGGGTAGAAATAGAAGACATGAAGTAAGACCGACCCACATGCCCCTGAATGCTCCCTTTTGTGATTATAATCGGTTCAGTTGTCTGGATGCAGTCGACTGACTACCCACAGCTACCGAGCCATTATCAATGACACGATTCTCCGCTTCTGACCTGAGTAAAGTATTAACAGTTGAAGTGGCTGAGCCCAATGGAAACACCCTTGTAGAGTGCTTGCCTGTGGTTGTAGTCCCCTCGGAGCTATCTCATCCCGTGCTCCTTACTACCATTAATCCCATAGAGCAAACACAGGATGTAGATCAACCGGACATACTCCACTCACTGGTCTCCGCCGTTTACTATGAGGAGTCGCTATTAAACCCAGTACCCCTCAGTGATCTTGTGATCACTGAGACAGTCCTTTGTGATCATGGCTATAAATTATTGAGTTGGAATATTGCCGGTTGGCGCCAGAAGGTTTCGTCTCTCGGTTGGAGGGAATCCATTTCCAAGTATGACATCCTCTGTCTACAAGAGACCTGGTCTACGGCCGAGATCCATTTTGATGGCTTTGTGTCCTACAACTGTCTGGCGCAAGAGTCCACTATGGGTAGGGAAAAAGGTGGGCTCGTGATTCTACTGTCTGTTAACTTTCCAGTACGTGTGAAGTCCCATTCTACCGTAGGATCACATTCGCAAATACTATGGCTGGAACAAAGAGGGGGTCGTGATACTTTGTTAATTAATCACTATAACAATATGTTTGATCCCACGAGCACTTGTGTTGTTAATGATCTTGAGTCAGCCGTTATGAAAATTGGTAGGGATATTCATAATCCTTACGATATCATTTGGGGAGGGGATTTTAATATTCGTACTTGCCCCCACTCTTTTACAAATGTATGTGGTTTTGACTGGGCTAATGGGGAGGACCGGGCTCATTTTATCCATACCACTTATGGTGACTCCCTTAATACCTTTATGCTCAATTTTGAATTGTTAATTCATCAGCCTGCTGAGGATAGAGAAGGTAATATTGTACCGACTTTTGTAGGGAGGAACTTAGCTTCTGTTATTGATTATTTGTTGGTTTCAGTATACATTGCCCCTTATTGTGCTGTTACCGAAATTGTTGATTTAGGCCTCAGTGACCACATAATGCCATTACCATGTCGACATCTATTTGGGGGACTATGTCTACATCTAAGTGTAGGATTGTTGATGAAATTATCCCTTGCGGGCAAAATGTATTAGGATCAAATGGTGCGGGGAAAACTCTGATAAGTTGCTGCGATAAATAGTGGTAGCTGGCTCTGATGAGCTGCTTCGCTGTCTTGATGACGATGCTGCTCCATCATGCACTATCGCTGAATTTGAAAAACTCTGCGAAATTATTAAAAGGACCCTCACCATTACTAAGGTTAACACTAAGAGGGCAACTGTGGGATGGTTTGACAGAGCCTGCACGAACTCTCTACAAGAACTAAAGAGGGCACTCTCAAACCATCCTAGAGATAGGGAAGCCGTAAAACTTCTTAGGGCAACCTACAAACTCCATTTGACCCGTAGAAAACAGGAGCTTAGGGAACAAGCGTGGGATAATTTGACTAAAGCGGCGTAGCTGTGAGATAGCAAGTTATTCTGTAGTACTGTTAACAGCCCATCCAAAAGGAGGAATTCCCAGTTTTAACAGTTCAGGTCAGCGAGGATAGCTGGGTCCAATATTTTACCGGAATCTTTGACCCGGCCGGGGAGGACCACGTTAGTTTAAGTGCCGACATTATTGGGTCTAAGCTACCCCTGGAGATCACATTACTAGAAGTTGATAACGCTATCCGTAACAGCAAGGGAGGGAAGGCCCCAGGACCGGACGGAGTTCCGGTCGACCTGTATAAAACTGATTTATCGTTATGGAGCCCCCTCCTGACCCAGGTCTTTAATGCCTCCGTCAAAGAAAGTACACCATCTACATGGGGTGAATGCATAATTTTGCCGATTTACAAGAGGGGAGATAGAGGAGAGGCCAAGAACTACCGCCCTATCTCCCTTCTGGATTCTTCGTCGAAAATTATGAGTAGGGTCCTACTACTACGTCTGGATGAATGGGCTGAAGCTAACAGTATCCTTGCGGATTCCCAATTTGGTTTTCGCAAGGGTCTTGGCACTATTGAGCAGTGTATCAATTAAGATCTAATCATCGGGAAATACACTAAAGCTAAACAGGGCTCTTTATTTCTCTGCTTCGCAGATCTTACCAGTGCCTTTGACCTGGTGGATCACGCTCTTTTGTGGTCCACATGGCGCGAAATGGGACCCTCCGCTGCAATTATCTATTTTCTGGCCAGATTATATAACAAGTTGTCAGCGCAGATTCGCTTCGGTCCAAGCCGATGCTCCCCAAGTAGAGGGTCAAGCAATTCCGGTACTGCTTTACGCAGACGACACTGTTCTACTCTCGAGAACACCTATTGGTCTGCAAAGATTAATGAACCATTTTTATGATTTTATAAAGGGTAGGAAATTAAAAATTAATAATTCTAAAACTTTTATCATGGGTTGCGGGAAAAGGGTGAAACAGCTTAAACCGTTCCAGTTTAAGGATCACAGAATTGAAGTGGTGGACAAATTCTGCTATTTAGAAATTACCTTCAGGAACAGTGGCTCGTTGGCCCAAGAGTTACTTAACAATAAGGCCAAGATGGGCAAGGGGTCCTCAGGAGTTTTTCGATTTGCCTCTAAATTAGGCAGTCGTCGCATTCCTGATATGCTAAATGTCTACCGGCACAGATGTGCTTCAGTTGCTCTTTACGGTTCGGGTGTATGGGGACACTGCCAACAAGGGAATTTGCAAGTTGTCGAAAATACATTTTTAAAGAGGCTCCTTTGTCTCCCACCGTCGGCATCTACCGAACTGATTCATAATGAGGTGGGGTTGGAATACTTGACTGATTTAACTGGATTGAGGCCCCTCATGGCCTGGAGGTCAATATGGGCCAAGGATAAAACAGGTTTTACCAGGCGAATAATACAAGATTGTCTTCGCCTGGATAAAGTCAGTCAGATCCCTTGGTTAAAATATGTTTCGACTTCTTATAAAGAAGTGTTTGATCTGGATGTTTTTAGTGACCCTGTAAGTGCCACCAATATATCTAAACAGGAGGTCAAACGTGTCTTTTTTGGGGATAAATCCAATCTGTGTAAAGAAAACTGTAGCCACTTTACCACTCATTTATTTTATAATTCTAACAATGTGGTAGGTTATGGCATTCCAAAGTACCTAAAAGTAATTACTAAGCAATCTCACCAGTTTGTTCTCACTAGGTTGAGATTAGGTATTGTTCATAACCTGGTGGCATTCCCCCGGATGAAAAAACATACGTCAATTCCCTGCCCATGTGATGGAACTACTAAACAGAGCACGCTCCATTTTTTGCTAATATGCCCCTTTATTTGCATCTCTGTATTTTCTATCTTAAACCCCTTTTTAAGAAATACTCTGTGTTCACAGTTACAACTGTTATGAGACTCTTATTTGCACTTGATGTTCCGGATGTCTGTTTTTATACTGCGACCTTTATTCTAAAATCAATGTCCACTAAAAAAAGCCTGGAATTCTAATTTTATCCTTCCTGTATTAATTGCTGCTATGTCTACTATATTCCTTCCCACTGAACTGTCTTGAATCTTGTATTATACTGTAATCGTTTTTAATAATTTTATTGGTGCTGTATCTAATATTCCGTGTGCTTTTATGATTGTTTATTGAATAATCGAATAAAGCTTTCAAACTGAAACTGAGATGGTTAGATTTAGAGAGTCGGCAGAGCTAATCTGCACTTGATAACTTTGGGGCATATTACCAAGCAATAGCGATAATTATCGCTATTGCTTGGTTAGAGACAAAAATTTACAGCTGAGCTGCGGCGGTTTTTACCGCAAATAAACCTTGGTATTACCAAGGTTTATCGCAAATGCGATAAAAATCACCGCAATGCATGAATATCGCTGAAAAGTCAGCGATATTCATGCATTACCGAGCTAATGCTCTTAGCCATGTTATCCACCTCCCATTGGATAACATGGCTAAGAACTGCTCAGGGCAGGTGTTAGCTTTTGGAGATATTCGCGCTTAGCGCGAATATCTCCAAAAGTTGGTAATAGGAGATAGCGATGTTAGCGACTGTTTTCAGTTGCTAACATCTTGGCACGCCCACTTTGCATGTCATTAGTGATAAATATCACTGACATGCAAAGTGGGGCCCAAGATGGTCGCTATCTCCTACTAGCTGTCGCTAACTGGTGTTAGCGACAGCTAGGTAATAGGGAGATAATTTTATCTCCGCTTTCTTGGCTTTTGAAGCCAAAAAAGCAGAGATAAACCCCCTTGATAATATGCCCCTTTGTTTCTTTCTTTCCTTGAGGACATTTTTTTTCTTGGTGTGGAAACCCCTTTCATTAGACCCCCACCAAATTTGGTGATATTGCGATCCTCATCCTCCCTTTGAAATGAATTTACTTCCACTCTTCTAATGATTAGATTTCCAACCTCATTTTGGGTAGGAAGGGGTTGGAGAAGAGATTGCCAATACTCACAATTGTTTAGATAAGTAGTGTGCAGAGACTGCCTGGGCATTCCAGCCCTGGAGCACTCACTCCTGGTTTACATAAAAACCTTCATGTCAGTAAATCCTTTTATGAGTGGTTTTGCACTCCTGCCAAATCTATTTAACTTTGTGACTCTGGCTTATTAGTGCTAGTCAAGCACTTACAAAGAACAAAGCTTCTCAAACGGCAAACACTGTTACTGATGTGGGAGGCGGATATCTTAAAAGGACTTGTACCAGACGATTCTATTCAGGCCAGCATGTTAAATAAAGCTTTTAAATTAATACAGCGAAACAGGAAATCCAGAAAGCACCTGTCGTTGTCCATTAGTATCAGGATGCATAATTAGTCAAGGGCTGTATGTTGAAGAAGTGCGCTCTATTAGCATGTTTGCAAATATAGTGGCAGAGCTCAGCTGTTAAGTGTTTGATGGACATGTAATGCCTGATTACAATACTACGATAATGAAATACCCATTTTACGCAGGTCTTGAAGTAGTGCCTTCAGAAAAATAACTGCAATAATCTTTTTTCCGTTGTCCTTGAGCGATGAGGCAGCACTTAAAATGACGCATGGTACAAGGTGTTTCTGAGGGGAAAATGTTTGAATTTCAAACCCTCCAGTACGTATCCACAATGTATTTCATACAAGATAAGCTCGTAACGGGACTAAAAGCAATGCATAACCTTTGCTTTACAAAGATTTTGCACCATGTTTGCGTCAGAAAAGTGACGCAAATTGGCGCAAAATCTTTTTTTTCCAATTTACAAAAAGTCATGCAAAGTCATGCACTGCTTTACATTACTTAGCATCATGGGGGCGTACCCAGGGTGGCACATGGACCTTCCCATGCAACCACCCATGGTTTCTCACTCTAAACCCAAATTTACTAAATAATGTAGATTGGGTTTACCATGAGAAAACTGTGCCCTTTTAAAGTAGCCGCAAGGAAGGAGAAATGTTTTAATTTCTCCTTCCTTTTCCGACTTTGCATCCGTTCTGTACTGTGCAGCATGCATACAAAGTGGGAAAAGCTTTGCATTTTGTCTAGGCATAGTATTTTGTACAGGAAGGGTACCCTTCTTATACAAAACCTATGCTACGCTCACGGAGACACCCTTGCACCATGGCACAAAGGTGTCTCTGTGGCGCACGGCAGCTGATTTTAGCACCAGCCCTAGTGAGAGGGGAGGAGAGTGCCCTATTTTAGTAAATAAGGTGATCTCCTTCTCACTCCTGTTCACATAGTGCAGCATTTGTGGCTGCTGCAGTGTGCTTCGTGAAAACATAGTAAATCAGCCCCTCAAAGTTCCCAGAAAGGCTATAAAAATATATACAAAGTGAGCTATTTATTGTATAAAGTGCACATAGTTTAAGATAAAAATGATGGAAATCCTGGGCCAGATCTACAATAGATTAACACAGCGCGGTCCAGCAAGTCATTTTGCGGCACTGCACTGCGTTCATTTGGAAGCACAGGAATGCAACATATTTACAACAATAGGTCACATCTCTGGGCTTCTCCCTGCGCTGGCACACAAACTGCTGCCATGCACTAACACAGGCACCCTGACACCATGGTGCAAGGATGCCTATGTCACGGGGATGATTGTTTATATGCAGGAAGCCTTTCCTGCACATAAACAATCAGAAATCGCATTTTACAACTTCAATGTATGCTGCATTAGCACACATAGAACTTGTGAAACATCATTGATTTAAAGGATTGTTTATGTACAGGAAGGCACACCTTCCTGTACATAAACAATCAGAGTTAATTTCCTTGTTCTATGTGTGCTGCAGAATGCAGCAAGCATAGAAAGAGGAAAAAACTAGGAGAAATAATACATTTCTCCTCATTGTGTCTCTCTAAGCCTCCCCTTGTAGCATTCAGTCGCATTTCCAGATTTACAATTTCTTGTAAATCTGGAAATCTGGAAATTTGTCTGGTTCCATGGGTGTTGCGTGGGAACACCCACAGCAAAACCCATGGAATTCCCGCTTTAATGCAAAGTGCTGCGTGTAAAAGTGCTGTATTTACAAGGACAGGAAAAGCCACACAGGGAGGCTTTTCCTGTCCATGTAAATATGGGGCAGACAAATGCACAAGGGGCTTATAAATCTGTCCCCCTGTAATTTGGGAACAGAAGCGAATTGCAGAGAATTTATTTTAAGTGAATTGATCGACACCTTGGGGCAGATTGAATAAATAATTTGTGCAGCAACCAAAACTGCTGCGTTTCGCTGTGCTTTGTTGCATGAGAGAGAAGGAAAGCACCTTATCTACTAAGATGTGCTGCCTCTTTTTTCTCAAGCGCTGGCTCACTTTCAGGCTGCTTAGCGCCACAGATAAAGTTTGCACCATAATGCAATGGTGTGTGTGTAATGCATAGCATAGGTTTAGTACCAGAATGACAACCTTCCAGTACAAAATACTTTGCTCAGACATAATTTAAAAGTTTCCTCACTTTTTTTTTGAAGCAAATCCCTGTCTACTATTGTTAGTAGAAAGGACAGGAGTGGGAGCAATGGAAGGTCCATGTATCACCCATGAAACCCTCCTTGACACAAAGTAATGCAAAGTTGCAAAAAGCATTACTTTTAGACATCTTTCCAGAGCAAACAGAATTTTATGCTGGAAACTAAAGGGGACCGGCATTTAGAGACTCCGAGATGGTCGAGCTGAATTGTCCAGCTCTACAGACCGCATTTCTGACCAAAGGCTGTTCGGATTTAGACAGCCTTTCTGAATCAGTCTCTCCGACACAGAACAGTTGTTGGAAACTGCATTTGGGGGCCCATAGCAGGTTCGCCTTCACCCTGAGGCCTCCGGTTGGGGCCTGTGGGGGTACCCCTGAGACCCCCCTTTTAAACCATGTACAGTGTGTTAGGTACCATGGGGTGCCTGCGACAGAGTGCAAGGTTTTCTGCAACTACCCCTTTTTTCAATGGGAACCTGTGTTGTCGGTCAGAACACAGGCTCCCATTGAAGTCAATGGGATACTCTCAGAACGTTGTAAGAAACAATTGAAATCAGTCGGTCGGATTCGCAGAACATGAGTCCGTCAAATCCGATTCCGACAAGAAGTCAGTCGGATTGCTTTCCGACCGACATCATAATAAGGTCCATTGGGACAGTCCACAGCAGCTCTCATCATCCAGCTACCCCTTCAATCGTTTGCTCACTATATTTTTGCTTTTTCCCTTGTACACCACTTTGGTTGCCTCTCAACTAGATTTCAGTTATACATATACTGTATGTATTGATACTCCAAGAGATATGCAAAGGTGGAGGCGCACATACTAATTATGAGTATAACTTGTAACATGGTTCCTGCAGGATAATGCGCAGTGCAGAAAGAACAAAAAATATGGCACCAATCATCATCTAACCTAGTAAACCAGTTGTTAATGATGCACATTATTGCATGCCCTGTGTTAGGGATCAGACCATCATCCAAAATGTGTCCCGAGTAGTGCATTTAAAGGCTATCCAGTGATATGCACGCCACTCACACAAAAATACCAGTCAAAGGATGGGGAGAGTTAGCAAACCCATTTGTTGTGGGACAGCAGCAGTGCACAGAGGCCCTGCTTGCCTGTGTGTTGTGGGCCATTGCCCATGGGCATCATTGGGTCCATCGCCTGTTAGGACTGATTGAGGGCCATTGCCGGAGTATGACTGGATCACTGCTCAAGTGCTTCATTGCAGCGATCACTCAAGGAATGAAGCGAACTCTCAGAGACCCCGCCCTGTCTAGAAGACCCACTTGACTTATGGGCCACAGTCCATGACCACATGTGTGTATCACCAAGATCACTAAGGGCAAGGTGACAGGGGGCTGCTTACCTGCTGTGACTACCGGACCGGCCTGCCCAGGAGGATTCTGCATGAACAGAAGGTTCCTACCTTCCCTCTAAATTGCCAACCCCTGCCATAGGTGTTCTCTGCCGCCAGAGAAGGTTCCTGCATATCTGAAGGTGCCCTGTCTTCTCTGTTACAGTGTTAAGATCACTAGAACGTAAACTGAGTATAGAATTGGACTGTTACTTTGTTGCTACTTCCTGTGTAACACAACTCAAGCAGGGGCTCACTAAGACTTGGGGACTAAGATGCAATGCACTGCATGTGAGAACTATGTAAGAGACTCGCAAGCACTGGCTATGAACTTTGTGAACAGAAGCCTAAAATGGAGGGGGGGTTGCAACTAGGAGAGAATTGCCTCACCTATGACCTAGACACTTGAAAACAGGGAAATGGACATAGATGGGAGAGGCTTGGGTGAACTCATCTAAAGTGCTAGAAGTGGCTCTGCAAGGGACTGTGTTGATTATTTTCCTATGGTAAATTTGAACTGTAATAAATATATGTTTTTCCATTAAACTCAGTATCAGGCTGGAGTGGATTTATCGGGGTTGCTTGTGTCACGTCATTAGGATATGCTTGCAGCAGAATACAAAGTTCCCCAGGGAGCGTGTGACAGCGTGAAGCAAGGAGTTGGTATTGTCAGTACCGTGGCTGGAAGGAAGGGTTCCCTAGTCGGAACTTAGAGAGCCTCACACACCCAAAGTAATAGGTGTGAAACACACCCTTACTGGAGGGTGTCCAGTGTCATCATCGACTCACTGCCCCTCGTCAGACCGGCGCTGCAATGTCTGACGGAGTAACCAAAGGTACTCTTTTGACGGGGTTCTTTTGTTCCTTGCCGATGGTGGGTGTAAGTGAGGATGAAGAAAAGTGTAGTCAGTGCAAATGTGAGTGAAAATAGTAAAAAAGGTAATCAGTCCACTCTCAACTTTATTAACGTGGCTGGTTCCTTAGTTAAAAGGGGTGGGAGGGGAGTTAGAGACCGTATAGGTGTACAGAACAATAACTCAACCCCCTGGTGTGGTCAACATGTTTCTCGCCAGAAGGTGATTCGTCAGGACCTCAATAAAGTACTACACAAAAACAAATGTGGACTCAATGCTCAATCTCTATGAAGCAAGCAAATACAACCTCGCTGGGTCGGAGGACAAGAGGGCCAAGGGGTCCTGCTCTATTTAGGCGACCTAGAGGTAGGGAAGAAATATGACAAAGAAAGAACAAGTCAAGTCAAATATTACATAGTGACTTAATGCTCAGATAGTGCAACGTGACTTTGGTGACAAAGGCTCCACACTGTGAGGAGTGAGGGGGGTAGTGTGTGTGGGAAGGGAAAACAGTTGTACCAGGAATTGGGTGCAAAGTCCCTTCTGAGTCATACTAAATATGACACAAACAAAGTCTCACATTTGGAGGGTTTCCATAGTGTGTTTAAGACAAAACGGTGGTGTGAAGCCAAAGCTTTCAAGACAACACCCCACACCTAGGAAAAAACAGCAACAAGCAGCAATAGTCATGTTCTTACCCTAAAGGGATTGAATAGGGCCTCGCAGCATACTCCCGTGAGGCCAGCGCTATTAGGTTGGATGCACCTATGGGGTGTATAAGGTAAGTAAGGGTTGGTAAGTGGTTAACCAGAAAAGGAATGGGGAGATATAGACATGTAAAGTAAAGGAGGCTGGTAGTGAACTTGACATCAGCAGTGGCGCCCCCAGATAGCGTACGAGACATTATCCCGAATGCAACTCACAGTCAGTGAAAGAGGGAGAGACTGGGAGGAAATATCCCCACTCTATCAAGCCCCCCGTGTGTCAGGAGAGGAATGTTAAGCACACACCTCTCACACTCCAATCCACAGCACAGTACAGAGTTGGAACCGTAGCTGTGGAGGAAGGTCATTAGTGTGTTGGAACCGGTATGCCTAAATAACCATGGAGGTGAGGAGAGTCAGAACAAACCAAGGATGTGGTGTGCAAGGTAGACCGAAGGTAGACAGTGTAGTGTCTGGAGTCATGCGGAAAACGCAGGTGGACCAGGGTGCTGCCCTAATTCCATTCGGTTATTGGCCGGGCAGAGTGGGAGCAGGACGAGGTAATGGCCGGGTGGGGCATATTACCGTACTTGATGTAGTACCTCTTGACTTGCAGGTACTAACTAGCGGGGCAGGGGGAAGGCTTGTAAAAATCAAGATACTCGTCGCGGGTCCAGTAAAGTTGTTAGGAGGCTTTACCCGATACTGTCCCTTGATCTAGGATCCTGGCAACGACACCAGGAGCTTCGGGGGTCGCGACGAGAGCTTACCTTTAAGGAGGCGCTGGATCGGCGGGACACCTACCCCTCACGCTCGCGGCACCTGGTCAGGGTGCGGAGCAGCTGGTGAGGGTTTCCACTGGTGTGCGCCGTTATGAAGGGAGTAGACCTCTGACGTAGGTACAGGTCCGGTGGTGGCGCGTCTGTTATGCGTCATGCGCATGCGCAAAAGCCTATCTAATCGAATAGGAAGTGTTTATTCTCGAGTGGCACAGAATGGGGGCCATATTGGAAGGAGCAATAATGTCGAAAGTTAAGGATTGCTTCGTAAGTAATATACCAGGCAGTTGGGTGATTTGTCAGGAGCAGGCGACTCAGCATGGAATGCAAAAAGTAAGCAAGTTGGTATGTTATGGTGCGAATATTCGCGCGTCCAGCGTAATTGTGTACACAATGTGTCGGTCTGTACCTGTCGGTCTGATTGTGAGATGCAGGGATAGATTGGCCAACTCTGGGGGCCCCGGGGGGAGGAAGGGGGAGAATCGGGAGGTGGAAGGAGGGACAGAACTCGTGACGGGGCAATGTAGATACGACGTGAAGTATTGCATCTACAAAGTAGGCAGGGCAAATGATCTTAGTGTCATAGGGGGCTCTCGTCACACAGGGCTCTCGTCAAGTTCATAGAGGGCCCCTCTCATGGGCCAGATGTAATTGGCTCTTGGAGTTGATAGCCATGGTCAATCGGATCTTGAACGGGGCCCGGGATACTACCTGACTAGTACTAGTGGATCAACAAGGTTTTGGACTGATGATCCTCTGTTAAGGAAATAAAGGTAAATCAGGATGGGAGTAACAATCAGAGGCTGGGTTGGGTTGCTAGGTGTCCTAAACCGCTGGCCAGGGGTGTATAGCTGGAGGAGTGCACCCTGGACATGCTACTCGGACGGAAAGGATACCTGGGGGGTCGTATGGGGGGTCTTTATCTTGAGACACTTGCCCAGGGAATGGCGTCATTCAGCCCTATTATGTCTAGCTGGAGACGATGAACCCATCTTTGTTCAAGCCTGAACAAAGCTTGTCTGGTCATGGCTGGTTGGGACTCAAGCACTAACCATTGGATGCTGTCAGCAGGGTGATTATGTAGTTGGTAATGTTCATAAAGTCTCGTGTGGGTCTTGGAGCATCGTATGTTGCTTTTATGCTCCGTTATTCTGAGCTTAACCTGTCTCATGGTCATCCCTGCATAGAATTTGCCACAAGGGCAGATGAGAAGGTAGACACACTTAGAGCTATTACAATTAGTATGTCTATTCAGTTTCCATGTGAAAGAATCGGTTAGCTTAATTTCTTTGCACTGTATAGATTGGGGACAGACCGCACAACCTCCACAGGGGTAGTGTCCAACAACGGGTGGGAGGTCCCATAGTGTTCGTTGTCCAGCACATGGTGGTTTCTTAGGACGTGTGTGTATCAAGGAGTCTTTTAGGTTAGTTGTCCGTTTAAATGCAAACCTAGGCTTGGGTAAATCAGTACCCCCTGAGTTGAGAATACCCCAGTGTTAATTCACTGTTTTTTTAATGAAGTTAGAGTTTCTGGTGAAACTGGTGACACATGTTATTAGGTTGTCGTGTTCTTTTTGATGTACTTCGAGGAGGGCCTCCCTATGGTTGTTAAGGGCTCTCTTACTAGAGTCTCGTATCAATTTGGTGGGGTACCCTCTGTCATGTAGTTTACATTGTAGGGTGTTAGCTTCCTGCCTGTAGTCATCCCTTGAGGAGCAATTTCTACGTATCCTCAAGAATTGGCCAAAGGGAAGATTTTCACGTAGTGCTCTGGGGTGATGGCTGTTAAACAGAAGGAGGCTGTTTCTGTCCGTCTCCTTACGGAACAGAGTGGTACTCAGACCGGCTGGTCCCAGCCATATTGTGAGGTCAAGAAAGGGCAGGGCTGTCTCTGACATGGTACCTGGGAATTTCAGGTAGGGATTCTGTTGGTTAATCCAGGTGCAGAACTGATTGCAGCTCTCTCGGTCCCCCCTCCATAGTATCAGAATGTCGTCGATGTAACAACGCCATAGTGTAAGATGTTGTCTGAAGGGGTTAGAATCGGGATAGATGATCTGGTTCTCAAAGGCCGCCATGTAAATGCAGGCAATGCTAGGGGCAAAAGTCGAACCCATAGAGGTACCCCTGATCTGGTGGTACAGCTGTGAACCATATTGGAAGAAGTTTTCCGTCAGGGCGATACTCGCGCAGGCCATGATAAAAGATATAGGGGTAGGCGAGGACCATTCCTGCTGCATAAGGGCGGATTCCACGGCCTCTAGTGTGGCTGCTTGGCGAATGTTAGTGTATAATGCTTCCACATCAAGCGTAAGAAGTAGGTCCACCTCTTCTCTACCTTCGATCGACTCAATGAGGCGCAAGACATCTCTTGTGTCTTGTAGGAAGGAGGGTATTTCCTTTACAATGGGTTGAAGAAATACATCACAGAACTTTGATAAAGGTTCTAATAATGAGCCAATGCCGGAGACAAAAAAAAAACGTCATTAGGATATGCCCGTTAAGAAACACCACCATTTACATGGTCACATTACTGAAGTTGTCTTCTCTTTTAAACACAGTGACTTCGACATACATTTGCATGTGTGGCCACGTAGAATAACATTCTCTGATTCTGTATTGCTTTCATTTCTGCTTTGTAGTCACTCTATCACATCACCTTGAACATTGAGTACAAGGGATAAGATTCACTGCGCAAATATCAATATTGTTATTGTCTGATAGGCAATGAAGCAATCGAACTAGAATAAACAACTTTGGCCTGACTTGGGTTTGGACATGGCCATATGAGTGCTGTTTGTTATATATACTGAACTGCTTCCTTGTTTAGAGGAGAGGAGACACTGCGAGGTCACTGCATGCTGCAATTCCAGCTGTGCTGATTTCTGTTTACCGACACGAGGGATGCCCAGCTCTACACCAAGAGAGACAGCCTGATAACATTTGTCACAGATAATGGGAAAGTTATACAGGGATTTGGCAAATCACCCACCCTAGGCAAACTAGGTTAGGTATTGCTAGGTAGTAGTACACTATACACAGTACTTATATGCCAGCATATATTCACTGTTGTAGCACAATGGTGGAATTGTTCTTCTTTTTCACTATTCTCATAATGCTAATTACATTATTCTGTTTCTTTCTATTAGTCATCGCAGTGCACATATTTTACTTCAAGAATCACAATGTTTTGATAAATATTGTAATTGCTGGTTGTGTATTTCTTTGGTTATACATGAGAGTCCAAACGAAAAGGCTTTTAGATCTGTGACCATGATTTCCTTGGGTAGTCAGGTTTGTCATGTTCTGAGTTTGCACACATGTGTTGTTTTATTCAGATAAATATTGACTATTTTTCTAAACTGGTGTGCGCCCGTTTTGTAATGTTTTTAGTGTGTTACTGTGTGTACATACAGATGCTGTACACATGCCTCTGAGATAAGCCTGACTGCTCGTTCCAAGCTACCAAGGGAATGAACAGGGATTATCTTAGCTGTTTGATTACCTTATTCTGACTAGAGTGAGGGTCCCTACTTGGTTGTGGTGCAAACCATTGCCAACTAGAGAAAGGGCAAATATTTATAAGGCCATGAAAAGCTATGCAAGGTGGCTTTGCCTGGCCTTGTGAATATGCTGTGGTACATTGCGCAACTGGAGCATCAAAAAAGGGTATGCTCCGACAGCATAAAAGTGCCACTATGAGCCTCGTAAATGAGACCCACAATTTCTAACACCCTGTAAGGTTATGGGTACAGATGGTAGACTGTGAGTTAGCAGGACAACAGTCCAACAAACCTAAGGGGGTGCATGGAATCAGTCTGGCACAATCCTGACATTTATGTTGTTTAACATATGGACAGGTTTTTACTAGGAAGTATAAAGCTGTATGACACTGGGGGACATGCTGAGCTGTGTATTTTAGCCCATACTGCACTCTACCTCCCATTCAAAAGTCTTGGACTGTTCAACCTGAGCTACCACTGAGAGTCCAGTGCTGGCAAGTTAGTACTTGGCCCAGTTGCGCAGAACTTATTGTAAGCACGACCCCAAGACAACACAAGTAAAAGGCCCCAACCACCACAGTGGGGCCTACTGACCCCTGACTGGCTTGTGACCTCTGAAAGATCAGACAATTGGTAGCAAGTAGTGGGATGGGTAATGTGTTAGGAGTCAAGATGTGAGGAAGACATAAAACCACTTCAAATTTGCAAGGTAAATAATGGGAAAAATAGGGTAAGGCGTAGACCTTAGCACCACTTCTATAGATCAGATGAAGAATCTATGTTGGGAAAGAGGGTGGAAGGCTCCCAGAAACAGTGACAGAGGTCCTTGCTGATTTTATTAGGGACCAGTTTGAGCAAATGGTCAAAAGGGAAGAGGCTGTAGCAGATTCAGTGGAGGAAACTATGATTGGAACCCAAAATGGGAGCACTGTGGAGTCTGGGCTTAGGACCGTCTTAGCACAGATCCATCCCAGATACCCACAGAGTGTGCCCCTAATGTGGTTTCCAGGAGTTTCCCAGCACACATAACCCCTTTAGTTGTTAGGGATCCACTGTCACCAGTTGCAGAAATAAATCCCTTGGGTGGGTTAAGTCTAGCAAAGACCCAGAACTTGCAGAATGGTTATTCAGAAAGCTGTGGATCAGGAAGAGAAGAAGGTCAGGGCATTTGAGAGGGAGACGCTGAGGCTAGCTCACCAGGAACAAGAGGATATGAATCAGGAGAAACTGAAGGAATGGGCCGGAGAAGAGAAGCATAGGGAGAGTGAAGAGCTGGAGTGGGAAAGGATAGCCCTGGAGACAGAGAAGTTTAAGACGGCAGCAGAAACAGCCACATCTGGATAAGCTCACCACCTCCAAGTCAGGTCAAATGGTGGCCAAGGTTCCAAGAGGGCTTGTGCATACAAACGTGGAAGAGTAGTACATTTTGGAATGGGGTGAGAGCTTTGAGATTACTTGTAAAGTGCAGGCTTTGAATGTAGGTGGCTAAGGCAGCTGCTTCGATGAGCAACTTATTTTTGGAAGGGACAGCTGTCACTGGAAGGATGCCTGTGGCAGACCAGATGCTCTATGAGAGAATGAAATAAGCTCAATGAGGCACAGGCTGAAGCCAGCTCATTACATTCAGAGATTCAAGGAGTGCAAAAGGGCAGATGGTGTTCTATTCAAGATTTGCATTCATGGTGTATTGAGAGACAGGAATGAGTGGGGGAGAGGGATGGAGGCCAAGGGTTATCATTCCTTGAACTAGTTGATGGAGACAGAGTGACTCAGGTAGGAGTGTCCTACCCCACTTATGCAATGCCTCTCTGATTTGAAAGAATGGAATACAGAAAAATATGCATTATTAGTTGATAAGTGGTTGGATAACAGGATTCACAAGGGACTAGAGCAGCAGGGTTGTGTGCCACAAGGGGAGCGGAACTCTTCATTGACTATTTCCAAAACCAGAGGGTGAGGGCCAGGATAATTCCTAAGGGATACAGGGAAGGCCAAAGACAAATGGTAATGTAATGGTGTCTTCACAAAGGAGCATCATGAGAAGGGGGACAAGGGGGGGGGGGGGGCGTGCCCAAGCTAGCTATGCGAGCAGACGTGCTCTGCTGAGGCTCCACGATCGGGCTAGCACACTGCCCGTTTTCCAGCGCCGTTCTGAGCAGCCGAACCACCACACAAGCACCGGACGACAAGCTGCATCCGCTCGTGTACATGAGATCCAGCTACACAGGGTAATGTCCGAGAAAAAGTGGGGAAGATCAGACTGACGACTGGCTGGGACAAAATGGCGCCTGCCCGCCACCTACTACAGACTTGGAGAGGGGCAGCCCATAGCGGACATCCTAAGCACCACCCGTTCTTATTGTCGGTCCGGCGCAACACCGATTGCAGTACAGTCACCCAGGACGGAATCAGAGCTTCGATGGCGACCAGACAAATCCTTCCTACCGCTGGGACTTAAGATGGCGTCCCGATCCTGCATTACTGCGCAGCACCGGGGTTGAGAGCTGGTGACCTCCCCGTGGAGACCCTCCTTCAGCGGATTGCTAGCGGGGGTCTGCACTCCAGATACCAGGTGGAGGAGTCCGCCACTACATGCCGTGAGGTGCAACTTTCCCGAGGCTGCCTGATCCTAAAATGGTTCCCAAGACCCACGGCACGTAGAACAGCCGGAGTCGCAGTCTGGGAGCCGGTCTCCCACATCCCAGGTGAGCCATCAGACTCCTGGCCAAGGGTGGGACTGTCCAGCGAAACCCCACCACTCCAAAGCGGCTAGATTCCGGGGTGTTGCACCAGACAATGCCTGACCTAAGCATGGCGGCGTAGACACCCTTATTGCTCCTTGCTGCAGCCTCCACACCTCACCGACGAGGCGCCATAGGACCAGCCCCTGCATAGACTCTGTGGTGCCCTACTCACCGGCAGCCCCGCCTGCTCTCCTAAGCCCAGTAAAACAGTGACTCCGGGCCAAGGGCGGAACCACTCTGAGACATTCCCACCATCCTGAGGCAGAGAGTCTCCGACGCCCAACCTGAACATGGCGGCACTGTACTCCAGCTCATCGCCCACCTTAACCCCTCACACCTCGCAGGGGGTGCGCCGTGAGAACTATTGCACCAAAGACCCCTGCGGCGCCCTAATTACCGGCGTTAGCATAAACTGCCAAACCCAGTGAAGAGGCGAATCCGTGCACAGGGGCAACTAGAGCGGGAACTCCAATCCACTTCAAGAAGCCACTAACTCGGCAGCACCTATTGGCCGGGTGCTAATAGCCTGTTGGACTCTCCCTGGCCTAACACTGCGGCGCACTGCTCGCAAGCCACGCGTCCCCCGTCTGTGATGCCTACACTACAAAGGACCCCCCCTCCATAGGCCAATAAGGGGAAACCAAGGGCATCCCAGCAGACCGCAGTGCCGGAGACCGCTCCTGAGCATATGCCAAACACTAGGATGACAGCCACCCCCACTGTGGCTCAGAATGACTCGTCAATATCGGACAAGCTCGATGAAGTATTGACGGCTATTAAACACTCCAGGATCTCCGTGGAGAAACGACTGGGCACCCTCGCGACGGACATCAGTCTCCTACGCGAGGATCATCGCAAACTCTCTGACAAAGTGAAGGAGGGTGAGAAGGAACTCGTGGGGCTGCAACCTACCGTCAAGAAACACCAAACCACACTGCAAGAGGTCCTACACCGCCTATCTACTATTGAAGAGCGCACAGACGACTTGTAAGGACGGTCGCAGTGCTGCAACATCCGGGTACTGGGCCTCCCGGAGGGAATCGAAGGCACTGACCCGTTGGGGTACATGTAGACCTGGGTGAAATCATTCACCCCCGCAGCGGACAGAACGGCATTTTTCTCCGTCGAACGCGCTCACCGAGTGCCAGCTCGCAAGCCGTCGCCAGGAGCACCTCCCCTACCGATGCTGGCGAAATTTCTACATTTTCGAGGCCGAGATGCAGTACTCCGAGCAGCCAGACAAGCAGGCCCCATACATGTGGAAAACAAGCAGATAATCATATTCCCAGATTACGCGCGGGCGGTGCAACAGCAACGATCTACGTTTTTGGAAGTAAAACGCCGACTATGGGCGAACAACATACAGTACTCTCTCCTCTTTCCAGCCCGTCTTAAAATACTCTACAATGGTACGGCTACTTTCTATACGAGTGCGGAAGAGGCACACGATTGGGTGGACCGCCACTGCAAGCAACAATCCAGAACAGATTAAACGCGGGACCCAACCTCCAAACTGCCACGCACAAAGAGACGCATTCCAAAGCAACAGAACAGCGGGGCCAAGACCATGCCCCAGTCCAGCGCTCATGACTCCCCGGACCTCGAACAAATAATGAAAGACAGGCGAGGGGCCCTACAAGCGGTGATAGACCTGCAGACCCCCTCGCAGTCAGGGGACATTGATCAAGCTCCACATCTCTTCACCTCCGAAGTTGAGGACAACAGCGACGGGACGATCTCTGGAGTGGACATGGATACACCTCCCGTGGTCACCCCCCAGACAGCTGATACCATGATGGATGGACAAGGAGCCTTGTTCCCTGCTTGAACTGATCTCACAACCACTTCATGCCGAATTATATAACCCGAGGTCCTGTCTTGAATACTTGCGCCACAGCCATGAGTTGACACAATCCAGACGGCGCCATGAGATCCTATGAAAGCCCAATCGGCGATATGTCTCGCTCAGCACGTACTGACACCCCCATTGATTTTCTTTTTCTTTTTGTTGCACTCTCTGGTTAGAGAGAGTGGGTTTGGACGCATTGCAGACTGTAATGGGTCCTCAGCATTGGGACAGTTTCCCGACCCCAGTTTTCTGTAGTTATTTACCCCAGTTCAAGATCGCCCCATCCTCTCATGTAATCATTTGTAACAGGGTACCCGAGCTGGGTTTCCAAGAGCCAATTGGTGGCGACTGCGCCCCTCACATCACAAGGGACCCACGGGACACTAGGCCCCGGCAGGCATAGCCTTCCCACACAGACAATGACACCCTCATATGGCTGTAATGACACGCAACGCGGATATTAGCATCCTAACACTCAACGCCCGAGGTCCTCATACTCCACACAAGAGCTACACTGTATATTCCTATGTGAAACGTAACAACGCCCGAATCGTGCTCCTCCAGGAGACACATCTCACCAGCACTGAAATAGGCAAATTACAGTCCAAATGGCGCAGTACTATATGTGCAACGGCATACTCCTCCTACGCACGGGGAGCACTGATTTGGATTTGCCCTGGGACCCCCTTCCAGGAACTTAGACGGGTGGTGGATAAGGAAGGCAGGTATGCCCTAATAGAGGGCCTTCTAGATGGACACTCGATATTACTGGGCAGTATATACGCCCCGAACACAGACCAGGACAAGTTCTGGGACCACCTCACTGGGGCCCTCGCACAATTTACCTCCATACCGTGGATATTAGGGGGTGACTACAATTGTACATTGGACCTCACGCTCGATCGCTCCCCCCCCACCCACACATTCAGCCACGCAGAAACAAACAGAGCACTTCAAAGCTTGGGTCACACAATGGGCACTCACTGACGCATGGAGAAGGCAACATTCGCAGACCAAACTATACTCATTTCACTCTGTCCCCCATGACCTTCGGGTCCGCCTGGATAGATTCTTGTGCTTAACAGCTATCCTACCTAAAGTACATCACACAGACTACCTAGGGAGGATCATTTCTGACCCTGATGCACACATATTTCAATTAAACTGGAGACCCCCGCACCCCCCAGTCCCCATGTGGTGTCTCCCACGGGATTGCCTAGCAGACCTGGTTTTCACACATGACCAGGGCCGGAGCATAGAGGACTATTTTACAAACAATGCAGGAACGGCATCCTCCACATTAATAGAATGGGACACATTTAAGGTGGTAGGCCGAGGAGAATGTATCACACAAATCGCAGGAGTGAGACGCACGCTATAGAAAGCACTTACTAAAGCCGAGAAGCACCTCGCTTCTGTTATTAACCGGGATGCGCACTCAGAAGAGGCGGTGGCACAGATAGCCAGAGCCAGAACGGAATACACGGAAGCATGCGTCGATCTCCAACGCTACAACTTCAGGTTGTATGCAACCCGCATGCACAAGAAATGAGACAAAACAGGTACCCTGTTGGCATGGTTAGTAAAACAGGATAGCGAGGTGAAGCCTATCACTGAGATGACAGACCCCCGTGGTAACCTAGTGCGGTCCCAAGATCAGATCCTTTCGGTGTTTCACCAACACTACTTGGAGGTATACAGTCACCCAACCCCCATGGAGCAGGGCAGAATAGACCACTTCCTTGCTCCCCTGGTGATTCCTGAGATCACGAGGGAAGATCAGATGTCACTAAAGACGAGGATACAACCCGCAGACATCACCCAGGCCCTGCGCGCATTAGCCCGCAACAAAGCACCTGGATTGGAAGGTCTCCCCTTGGAATATTGTAAGACCTTCTCCCCCTTATTGGTCCCCAGACTGGCGGCAATTAACACTGCTGCATTAGATGCTGGGGAATTGCCGAAATCCCTTCGGGAATCGGTCATCGTGACCTTCTTGAAACCCAACCGCGACCCACAATTAATGGCCTTGTATCGCCCCATCACACTCCTCTCTACCGACTGCAAGATCCTCGGAAAGATATTGGCGGATAGATACACGCAAATTATACGGCCCCTGGTACATCCCGACCAATGTGGTTTTGTCCCGGGAAGAAACACATCTGAGAACATACGCCGGCTGTTCCATGTCCAAGATCAAATAGGGGACACCTACCCCAGAGCAGCTTGCCTTATCCTAGACCTTGAAAAGGCTTTTGACACCCTTACATGGCACTACCTTTTCTCGGTTCTACGACTACTAGGCCTTGGCCCTACTCTTTTGGCATACACACGGCTCTTATACACCAAACTCACCTCACGGGTACATATAGGGAACTGGATTTCACCAGAATTCGCGGTGCAACGGGGCACGAGGCAGGGTTGCCGATCTCGCCAATGCTCTTTGCCTTCACTGTGGAACCACTGGCCATACGACTGCGAAGGGAGGGGGAACAGTGGGGAATTTCCATAGCGAATACCACGCATATTGTTTCTATGTACGCCGACGATCTCCTAATTTATATCAAAGACATCACTGCTGATTTAACACCCATCTGGACCACATTGACAGAGTTCACAAGAGTCTCCGCGTTGCAAGTCAACAGGAAGAAATCCACAGTATACCCGCTGCACCCACACCCCCCCCCACGGGTCGTCAGACTAGGTGATCAAACCATCGCCTGGATCGCAGAGGCCCCCGATACCTAGTGATTCGTCTCTATCACACCCCGGCTGATATTTATGAAGGTAATCATCGTAGGGCACTAGCGGGCATTAGAGCCTCTGTAGGATTTTGAAAGAACCTCCCCCAAGCCCCGATTGGTCGAGTGGCTATCGCCAAAATGATCATGGTTCCGAGGCTGCTATACTCTTTCACGAACCTACCGATCATTCTGCCCAGATCTTTCTTCCGATACTTAGATGTACTCCTTGGCTCACTGATCTGGGGGACAAGCAGGCATAGGGTAGCATTAGCAAAGCTGCAACTACCAACCACACAGGGAGGGCTCGCCGCCCCTTCTTTCGAATCATATTTCTTGGCCGCCCAACTCCAGTGGCTTTCTTACTGGACGGCAGGCAGACACTTGGGAGAGACGCATACCGTGAACAGTCCAGTTCCCATCCCAGAACTCTGCCGGCTACTCTTACCAGGCACCAAACCTAGACGTACATGTCCCCTGCACATCACGGTGGCACGCAGATGCATGCAAACGGTACACCGTATGATGCCCGGAAGGGCCCCATACCCTCACCTCCTCCCTCTGGCCGGCTGGTCCATTCAGGAACGCTACTACACATCTCACATGTTACAAGCATGGATAGACTATGGTATCACTGAGGCGGAATCTAAGGATGGCCGGCTCAGACCATTCCAACAACTGACAGAGGAGTATGATCTCCCCATGGGCCAATTCTTACTCCACCGCCAGCTCCTCGCAAATTATCGTCCACACCACAACCTCTCGACAGGGAAACCACCTACACACCTAGTCATACACACAATTTTACATATGGGAGTGGGGCAACACCTGGTTACAATGCTCTATAAAGCTATTAGGGAACTCAGAAACGTACCACTAGAAGCTCTCAGAGCTACTTGGGAAGAGGAACTAGGCCACTCTTTACACGAGAAGGAATGGGAAAGGGCTCTCGAATACCCCATAAGGTGTTCCGAAATGCGCCCATTAAAAATATACAATTCTATGTCCTACACAGGGCCTAATTGACACCGGCACGTCTCCAACGCTTTTATCCCGAAACCCAGTTCTTGTGCCCCAGATGTCGATTACATGCGGCGGATTTCCAACACATGTTCTCGAGCTGCCCCACATTCCATTCATACTGGCAACACAAACATGATTCCCTCAGAAATCTTACTGGGCTCACGTTCTTAGATACATGGGGCGCCTGTGCACTGGGTACCTACCAGAGAAAGAAACAACACAAAGTACTCCTCAGGTTTGCCTCCCTAGCTATCTTATTAGCAAAACGAAACATAGCCATGCACTGGCGGTCCCTCACAGGCCCCCCGTTCGAGGCATGGGTAGGTCCAGTGAAGAAATGGGCATTAGCGGAGGAAGAAACGTTGAGGGAAGAAGAGCAGAAAGGGATAAGTAAACACCCCATATCAATGGAATTGGCCATCCTACTACATCGATTTACGTAACCATTGACTCAAGACGACCCGATGGGAGTTCCTCACACATCGAAAATCACACTACCACAGGGACAAGCCGCGGACACGAATGCCGGACCCTTACCACACGGCACACCCGCAGCTAACTGACGACAGCACCAAACTAAGCGCCTTCAGGATAAGCCGTCCTTTTGTCCCTAGACTTAGTGTGGGTCCCCCCCTCCACCCTTGTTACCCTGCTATGCTACATTATCACAGGAGTACACGTCACCCTTCAGTCACACCCGCTCTTTGTACCCTGCATTCCATGACCACCCCCCCAGTTTACCGCCCCAGTTATATTCAGCATGTCTTTATCGGACGACTTCCATAGCAACTGGACACTTGACTAGTAATGGCATGATCACTAATGCGCTCTGAGATAAATACTAGTAGCTGTACTATATGAGAATGTTAATTGATACAACATGCCACTGTCAATGCAAAATGTTAATAAAAAGAAGTTACAAAAAAATATATTTAAAAAAAAATGAGAAGATGGACAAGAAGTTTTTCTGAGCCCAAGGTGATGTCTTCTTGGCTTGGGAGTTCGGGCTGGACTATTCCCATGCGGAACAGGGTCAAGACTGATTTGCATATGGCTGGGTCTGAACTGGGGTGGCGAAGTGAGCTAAAGAACGATGATGGATTCAACCTAGATCTGTGACTGGGAATGAGTGTCTGAAAAGTTTCAGCGCTCCATCCATCATCTCCTTGTGTTTGCTTTGTTTGCCCTAAGTTGGCAGGGTATGCCCAGACGTGTGTCCCTTGCTCACTTTGCCACTGGATTCAAGTTAGCCTGGCTGATATGGAGTGTTACCCCGAAACCGGTCCCAGGATGCTTGTTTCCGGTACAGGGATGACCTGGTTTGGCTGTTCAGGCTGGACAATTCCCATGGGGCATAGGGTCAAGACTGATTTGCATATGGCTGGGTCTGAACTGGGGTGGCAAAGTGAGCTAAAGAACGATGATGGATTCAACCCAGATCTGTGACTGGGGATGAGTGTCTGAAAAGTTTCAGCGCTCTGTCTATCATCTCCTTGTTTTTGCTCTGTTGGCCCTAAGTTGGCAGGGTAAGCCCAGACGTAGGTCCCTTGCTCACTTTGTCACTGGATTCAAGATCGCCTGGCTGAGGAGGGATGTTACCCCGAAACCGGTCCCAGGATGCTTGTTTCCGGTACAGGGATGACCTGGCTTGGCAGTTCGGGTTGGACTATTCCCATGAGGAATAGGGTCAAGACTGATTTGCATATGGCTGGGTCTGTACTGGGGTGGAGAAGTGAGCTAAAGAATGATGATGGATTCAACCCAGATCTGTAACTGGGGGTGAGTGTCTGAAAAGTTTGAGCACTCCGGCCATCATCTCCTGTTTTCTTATAATTGCGTCAGGTAGGTCATTACAAAAGAGACTGTTTGGTGAAAAACCCTGTACCAGTGGCACCGATGATAGATAGTATGCTACATGTGGGTGAAGAGACCCATGGGTGCTCTGTTGCACTCAAGATAATGGCAGTGCACATATTGGAGAAGGATCCCACTGTTCTGAGGCACGTGCATCCAAACATGATACGGTTTGTGCAGGAAGTCCACATCAATGGGAAGAAGGTACCCGCCCTGAGGGATACTGGAGCTTTTAAGACTGGTTGAGAGATAGTATCTTAATCCTGAGGAAAATCTCTACAGTACCAAGCATCCAGTTTTGGCAGCCAGTGGAGAGGGTATGTAGTATTATTGATTACACCAAGTTGAGGTAGATATCAATGGCAATGTGGCCATGGTAGATGTTGGGGTAAAAGAGAAGCAAGTTGCTGGTTGCCTACATCGCAATGACTATATTGCCCCTTGTTTGGTGTCAGGACTAGAAACCTACATGGCTCGGACGCAGTCAGCTGTACTGACAATAGTACATGCTGCAAAGCAGTCTCTCGGGGAATCAGGAACAGTAGTTTGCAGGAAAGTGCAGACTTCAAGAAGGCACTGGCTGTGGAGATCAGCGCTTCTGTTCTAGAGGAAAGGGAGGATGGCGCTCCCTAAGTAGACAAAGTGCTGGAGTCACTGCTGGAGCTACAGGAGTCGCTAGCACCTGGAGGACCTATCTGGGAGATTTCCAAAAGGCAGAGGAGGAGTGCCCTAGTCGTGTGGGACTTCGTAGGGAAGCCCAGGAATAGGTCAACAAAGAAGTGGTTTGGAAACACTATGTTGGATGGGAGGATTGCCTAATGTATAGTGAACCGGTAATTCCTGACTCAGAAGCCAGCAAGAAGCTAGTGGTTCCATTAGTGCATAAGAATGTTCCTGTTGTCACTGGCCCACAAATTGCTCTTGGCACAGCACTTAGCCATTAGAAAGACCCAGGACAGGTTAGATCCTTTGTTCTACTACCAGGAATTCACAGAAACACACAGAGGTTCTGTAGGAAATGTGCACGTTACTAGCTGAGTGGTAAGCCAGAAGGAGGACTAAGGCACTATAATTTCCCCTACAAGTTGTAGATGTCCCATTTGAGCAGGTAGGAATGAACATTGTTGGTTCATTCAACCCCGTTCGTTGTCAGGAAATGAATATATCCTGGTGGTGGTGGTGGATCATGTCAAAGGTATCCAAAGGCAGTACCTCCAAGGAGCATGACTGTAAAAGTGGTAGAGAGAGCCCTGCTGGGGATCTTTTCAAGGGTCTGTTTTCCAAGCACTATGATTTCCAACGAGTGAACAAACTTCATGTCCTCATACATGAGAGAGATGTGGGAGCAAGCTGGTTTGACATACTAATTCTCCACAGAGTACCACCCACAAACAACTGGTTTGGTGCAGTGGTAAAACAAAACACCTAAGGGCATGATGGGAACTCTGCAAGAAAACCTAAGGGGGAGCGGAATCTTCTCCTGAATGTCTCTTGTTAGCCTACTCGGAGATTCCGCTGAAGGTGGTCGGGTACTGTCCCTTTGAACGTCGTTATGGTCAACCAGTGCAGAGACCATTCACCTTAGTCAGAGAAGGTTGAGAACGGACCACAGAGTCTCCATGGAAAGATGTGGTAGACAATGTGATTAGCCTCAGGAAGCTGATGGCGTTATCCATGAGTCAAGCAAAGGAAATCCTTCAGGCTAGCCAAGAGATTATGAAGGGATAGTATGACTAGGTACCACCAAGATCAGGAGGTGTTAGTGCTGAAGCCTATTTGTCTTAAAGCATTAAGGGACACCTCATGTGGGCCATACAAGATAGTACAGACGATTTCTGAGGCAAACTACTTGGTGGACGAAAGAGCTACAAGGGAGCTCAAGAGGGTGTTCCATGTGAACAGGCTACAGCCTTACCTTTGGAGAGATTATACAGTCAGTGTGTTGGCATTGTGGAGAAGGTTAAGGAAGACAGTGAGCCTCTTCCCGACTTGTTCCACAGTGACCTGAAAGATGACAAGGTGAACTAGGCCCAATTAGCCTCTGAGTTGATGCCAGAGCATCAGAACAAGTGTAGGGAGGTCTTGAGATGGTTCTTCAAATTATTCTCAATGAAGCCAGTGTTAAAACCAGTCAGTTTCAATGTGATGAACACAGGGTACAGTCTACTGGGTTCCGGAATGCTTCAAGGCAGGAGTTGCCAAGATGTTGAACCTGGGAATCATTGAGAGATTTTTAGCCTGTGGTCTAGTCCAATGGTACTAGCACCTAAGCAAGGGTCTACAGACTTTTGGTTCTGTGTGGACTACTAAACCATCAATGAAGTGACAAAGATCGATGCCCATCCAGTGCCGAGACCAGAAGAGCTTCTGAATTGGTTAGGTGCTGCAAAGCATTAAGCACCTTTGATCTAAATAGTGGGTATTGGCAGATCACTTTAGTTTTTCCGTTGGAAAGGAGAAGACAGCATTTTCTGAACCAGAGGTGTTCAATCAGTTCAAGGTAATGCCAGTTGGGTGGAAAATACTTTGCCTTTTTCCAGGGCCTGGTGAACCATGTTCCTGCATGGCTGCAAAAGTTTTGCGTGGCATACCTGGATGATATTGCAGTGTTTAGCAATTATTGGAAGTCCCTCCTGAGGCAGCTAGGACAGGTGGTGGATGGGATACAGAAGGCAAAACTGACCATCGAGGCTACCAAGTGTCAGGTGGGGCAGTCTTCTATAGTCTACCTTAGGAACGAAGTAGACAACAGTACGATTTGCCCGTTGGATGCCAGGATACAGTATGTGATGGAGTGGGAGTTGAATACTACTCAAACTGAGATGATGACCTCTTAGGACTCACAGGTATTACAGGAACTCTGCAGCCAACTATGGGAGTATAATCACCCTATTGAGTGCATTGACCTCAAAGAAGCACTAGAGGAGAGTGAGCAGGATTGAGGAGTGTCAAATGGCATTTGAGGAACTGAATAAGTTATTGCGCAATGCTACTGTACTGAAAGCACCAGATTAGTCAGAATTTCATTGTGCAGAAGGATGCTTCTGCCAAAGGAGTTGGGGCTGTGTTAGTTCAACTAGATAATAAGTGTAAAGAAGGTCCGGTGGCCTTTACTAGTAGGAGATTATTACTAATTGGATCTTCAGAACAGGGTAGTGGGCCAAGATGAGAGGGACTCAGGTGGATTCGCCAGAAGCCCGAGAAGTGGCTCTGCAAGGGTTTGTGTTGATTATTTCACTTAAGTAGATTTGAACTGTTGTGTATAAGAAATACTTGTTTTTCCATAAAACTCAGTATTGGGCTGGACCAGATTTGTTGGGGTTACTGGGGGAAGGAGAGGTCAAGCTGTGTGTTTAAGCAAACTTTGACACTCCCTGTCGAAAGCCTTGGACTGCTCAACCTACACTACCACTGAGAGTCAAGTGCTGACAGGGTAGTACTTGGCCCAGTTGCTTAGAGCTCATAGTAGGCTGGGTTCCGGAAAGCTAGAATAAAAGACCCCAATCACTACAGCGCCCTGTGCCTCTCAGGCATTGACTATATCAAAGGCAAGGACCTTCTGTGAGCCACAGAAAGGAGCTATTCACCCAGTGGTCTGTTTGAATGCTGTTGTTTTCCCTGAGAAAATGGAAACATCCATCGGTGAATATGCATATTTAACCAACCTTCCCAGAGTGGTCAATTGGCTATGTATATTTAACAGAGATTCCCAGAAAGGTCAATGAACTTATTGGAATTGCCTTTAAGAGATGTTTCTCCGATGTGTCCCCTACCTGTAAATCCTATGCATGTCCTTCTTTTCTGTGTGCACTTCTAAAAGTTACAATAACCTTCATTCGGAGCCTCCCAGGCTTTTGAACATGAGAAGCAAAGAAACAAGGACATGGCACCTTCAGGAAAGTAGTGGGAATATAGTCTAGCAGGTCTTGCTGTCCACCAATCAGTGCATCTGATTATACCAAGCAACACTACACTGCTCTGCTTAGAAATGGGCTTTCTTTCTGAACAAAATTACACCACCTGCCTTCCTTCAATCAAAGTGTTTTGCGCATTGCACCACCTGGCTACTCAGGACGCCCCTTTGCTGGGGCATTTGTGCGCTCTACAAATCCGGCTAACATAACATAACATAACATAACAACATACTCCTTTGAGTTTCCCAAGCTTTCTCTAACCCTATGGAAGACCATTACTACTTGGTCCATCGGCTTTGTAATTCTATAGAAATGTCAGCTCTGATACCTAATAGTCAAGCATCCTGTGACAGGGATTTGAGGGTATATAAACAAGGCGGCGATAAAAAATTATCGCCGTTTTCACGTGAAAAGCAGCGATAATTTTATGGCAATATTAACAATGTCACGCTACCTTGTGAATCCTTGCTTTAGCGCCCTTTCCTGTAATGCCCACCTTTCCATCTCTAATGAGATGCAAAGTGGGCGTTCCAGCTCAAAATAACTGGAGAAATGTTGCTAAATGGCATTTCTCCAATTATCAATGGGCACGCTAACAAGCATAGCGATAAGAAAAGTAGCGCTAACCTTGGTTATCGCTACTTTCCTTACCCCTGCTTTTCCTTTGACTAAACAATGTTAGTCAATGGGTGATGGATGTTAGGGCTGAGACCACTCAGCCCTATCGACAAGGATATTGCCGTTTTCCATGGAACTTCGCTAGAAAACCAGTGATGTTCCATGGAAAACATCGCTATCTCAGGAATAATTATCGCCATTGCGCTATGCGTTGGTAATACGGCGCTAGCATGGCGATAGTTATCTGAGATAGCAGGCTATAAAATTCCTCACGCTAAGGGCAGCCAGCGATAATTATCACCGCCGCTTGTTAATATGACCCTTGGATGGTTGCTCAAAAACGATGCCAATAGTTTTATCCTCTAGTGTTTCTGGTGCAGACAAATGCCAGCCATTTCTCACAGAAAATACATCTGAAGAAGCTAGCTCATATGCATAGAATATTACATTTTTAATTCAATTCTTTTCAGTTATTTCACTAGGGTTGCAACCTGATTTTGATAGACATTGCTGACGGCTACTTCGTGTACTGGTGTTCTCAGTGCAACAAAAGGTCCTTCCCTTCACTGGGCATAACACCATTTCAAAAAGCTCAGATTCAGCCTTCCTGCACAATAACAATCATTTATTTAATTTTTTTATCTTTCTTTTTTTTTTAAATTTGTTTATTGATTTTCTCAAATGAAATATAGGTAATCATATCATCCTATTACAGGTATTAAACATGTGACTTCCAGAAAATGGAAGTAATATTCATATTTAAAACAAACAGTACATACCAGTCCAAACGTTTCTGAACATATTTAAGGCATATGTCTCATATAAGGGCTATACAAGTACTTTATACACATCATACGAACATGGGTGATTCTGGGCATCATACATAATATACATTTAAAGTCTGGAGCATCATATAGGTCCCAACTACTGGCCCAGCAAATAAACCTGTACAAAAGGGGGTGATGATGGACGGAGCATCTGAATCAATCAAACACTCACACCCTGTCAAAAGATTTGGGTTTAATCCATCACCGTTCTTTAGCCCACTCTGACACCCCAGTTCAGACATGGCTATATGCAAATCAATCTGACCCTGTGCCTCATGGGAACAGTCCAGCCCGAACTGCCAAGCCATGTCTTCCCTGGACCGGAAACAATCTTCCGAGGACCGGTTTCTGGCATTCCAGCCGTCTTCAGCCCGGCTTGCTTGAATCCAGTGGCAAAGTGAGCAAGGGACTCACATCTGAGCATACCCTGCCACACTTATGGTGGCCAAAAGCAGTACAGAAGGGGGGTGGTGATGGACGTCCATCACCACCCCCCTTTTGTACAGCAAATAAACCTGGCACACCCATCGTAGTCTTGGGGACATATGCACATTACGCAAGAGGCAAGTATGTGGCCTAAATGGAGTCTCCCCCTATAGCCTCTCAGCAGCGGCATTTGGAAATACTGCAAATATTTGGTTATGTGTGTTCCAGCGCAGCTGGGCTTGCTCTATCTTGTGACCATTGTAGAAAGAGTTCCCAAATGTTTTTCGGCTGCGTCGCCAATGGCATCAGTTCCCAGTATACCTCCAGTTGGGTATGCCCGTATGTCACATCTGCCAGCCATGCTTTAAAAGTGGGAACTCTCCACCTACCCCATCTGATCGCAATCTGTCTCTTAGCATATAGTAGTAGGAGAGCATGTAATTTACGTTTTTGGGGCACCGTATCCCACACCAGTCCCAGTATACCCAGCAACGGGGAGGGAGAGTCAGTTCTCTCAATTATCTGGTTAATGGCATAAAAAATTTCCTGCCAGTATACAGTCAGCTTTGGGCAATCACAGGCCATGTGCAGAAACGATGCAGGTTCAAACCCACACCTCCAGCACCGCTCATCGTCTCTCAGGTGCATTCTATGGAGACTAACAGGGGTTCTGTAGAACCGGTGGAGAAATTTAAAATGAATGATGCGCAATTTGTAGTTTGGGGAAAGTTCCAAAAGTTGTTTGCAACAAAAATCCTATTCTTCAGCTAGTACTGGGGGGTCTAATTCTCTATTCCACAACTGCATTGAGTTTGGCGTCATAATCGGTGCTTGAGTCTGCATAGTAGTGTACAGGTGTGTTACTAATTTACGTGGGGAAGACCTTGCTAGTATGTTATCTAGAGCTAGAAGCGATGGGGGAGCTTCCGGAAACCCATCTCAGAGTGTGCGGCACGCTGCTTTTAGCTTGTGGTATGCAAATGGTTCTGTGAATGACGCTGCCTGACCCTCTTCTCCCATGGGTGGGGGCCTAAAAGTACCCTCAGGGTACAAGTCAATTTACAAGTAATTTGGTACCACAAGGCTGCCCTCAGCCAGTAGTACGTATAATTTAGATATTGTTACCCGTCATCTTCCTTTGCCCCAGATCAGGGTGATCACGAGTGAGTGAAGTTCCACAAAGAACCTCTTGGGTGGTCAGACAGGAATGGTGCGGTGGTGAAGAAAGATTGCAGTCAAGGGAGTAGTAGTATTTTGGAGATGGATATGTGTTCCACAGGAGAGAGTGCAGGGACTGTCTAGAATGGTAGGGAGCTGCATGACCCAGTCAGTGCCCTTTTGACATTACCATCTATTAGGTCTATATCAGTATGATACACTCTGAGCCCCAGATATTTAAAGGTGTTGTGGCTCCAGGGTAGAGGGGCCTCTGGAAGCCTCTGCCTTTGTTCACCTGAGATCGCTGTCAAAGGAAAAAGATAGGACTGATCCCAGTTCACCTTCAGGCCGGAGGCATCTCTGAATAGGCGCATTAGGTCCATCAGCCGGGGGATGTTGTCTGCTTCTTCGTGGAGGTACACCAGCGTGTCGTCAGCATATAATGAAATGATATGCCATCTCTCTTTGACCTCAATGCCCCATTTCGATGCTCGGAAGGGGTTCCATAGCCAGAGAAAAAAAAATCTGGGGCAGCCTTGTCACATACCTTTGCTCAATATGGAGCAAGTCTGAGATGATGTCACCTTTCTTCACATGTGTCAGTGAAGTATTATATAGCAGGGCAATCCATTTCAGAAACCTCGATCCCACTCCAAGTCTATTGAGGACCTCCATGAGGTAATCCCACTCTAGTGTATTGAACGCCTTCTCTATATCTAGAGAGGCGACCCAGAAGTTGGTGCCCAATGTCTTTTCCCAATCCATAAACATGAAAAGGTGGCGCAGGGTTAAAAAAGTGTTCCTACTGGGTATGAAACCATTTTGCAACTCTATTTAATGCGCATGCAGTTCCCCATTATTTTCTTTACATTCTTATTCATTGTGAGCATTGGCTTGCCTGTTTGCATCATTTGCTTTATATTTCTGACCTGTGTGTTTTATGTTGTTATGCCACTTACAGTATTTTTTTATTTCTCAATACCTCTTGACTCTTTGTGTCATGGTGAGTTTTATCTTTACTCCATTGTGGTACTGTGAGGAAGTATTCATGTCTCTGCACTTTATCCAGTCTTGCAACAGTATCTGCCACTAATTTAGTGGAGAGGGGTTTCAAGGAATTTTGAACTCATTTTTTAGCTTCTATTTGGAAGTCCTTGGGGCATATTATCAAGGATGTATCGCCGAGTTAACTGCACTTAATCGCAGCCAAAGTCGTGATAAATGTATCGCCCTATTCACAAGCTGGTGCTAACAGCCCACATCACCAGTTTACCTGCAAAAGCAACCGCAAAAAATATTGCCACAGATGACCCCCGCAACTATCGCTAATGAGATGCAGAGTGGGCCTTCCCGTACAAAAAGCCGCAACAACACCACTCCGCAACATTCTCAATGACCAGCCAGATCGGCAATGAGAACCCAAAACAGCTGATAAGGCGCGTTAGCAGCAGGAAATGAACACCTGCTCTGACCTGATGTAAAGTCGGACAACAGCCTGCACCAGAAAAAGGAGCCCAGGCCAGAGCCACACCTGAAGGGCAACAGATGCCATGGAGCCACTGACAATGCTGCTGGGAGCCCCAACAGGGCCACAACACCCACCGCCACCACCCCAGGACTCCTCCCCCTGGACAACCCCACCCCTCCCCCAGGCAAAGACATGTACATCAACTTCACGAAATCATGTACAAAATAATTTGTCTGATGTCGTACAATCACAACAGGTAACAAGCATGTGTTGTCACAAAAACAAGCATCACACATTCACCTTTGAATTACCAAGCAAAACATTTAATTTAAGAAAACTCAAAACAACAATTCTGAAGATTCATGGCGGGTCTCCTCAGGACAATCTGTAGGTCACTGCATGCAAGACAAAATTCCAGATAAGAAGGTGTGTCATGCGCACATCAAAGGACAGCGATAGAGCGAAAGAGAGAGAGAGATACAGAGAGAGAGAAAGAGAGGGAGGCAGAAAGACAGCAAGAGAGGGAGAGAGAGAAAGATGGAACGAGAGGGAGAGAGAGAAAGACGGAAAGAGAGGGAGCGAGGGAGAGAGAGAAAGACAGAAAGACAGAAAGACAGAAAGAGAGGGTGAGAGGTAGAGAGAGAAAGATGGAAAGAGAGGGAGAGAGAGACACAGTAAAAATAAGAGAGGGATAGGGAGAGAGAGTGCTGACACTGCGCAGCTAGACCTCACTGCTCACCTGCTGGCACAGGTGTATCTTCAACCATGTGCTGGTATGCACTGCAGTTCACCAGGTCCCTCATCTGAAATAGATCCCTCATCTGAAACAGAGTCCAGATACATGAATGGCAGATACATACAATTGCACTCGCAATCATCGCCTGTCCGCCCCTGCACACCCAAGCAGCTGCACCCCCAGCCCGTCCAGCCACCCAGTGGTGCATGCCCGCCCCTGCACACCAAGCCCTCACTGCTCACCTTCCCATAAATAACGGTGATGGATCAAGCCCTGATCTTTGGACTGGGTAAGAGTGGTCTGCTTAATTCAGACACTCTGTTCATCACCACCCCCTTTTCTGAATCGTTTTTGGCCACTATAGGTGTGGCAGGGTATACTCAGACATGAGTCCCTTTCTCACTGCTCCATCAGGATTCAAGCAAGCCGGGCCGAAGACGGCTGAAATGCCAGAAACCGGTCCCCGGTAGCTTGTCTCCTTTCTGGTGAAGAAGTGGCTTGGTAGTTTAGTCTGCCCTGTTCCCATGATGCACTGGGCCAGGGACAGACTGATTTGCATATAGCCAGGTTCTGAGCTGGGATGGGGCAGTGAGATAAATAACGGTGATGGATCAAGCCCTGATCTTTGGACTGGGTAAGAGTGGTCTGCTTAATTCAGACACTCTGTTCATCACCACCCCCTTTTCTGAATCGTTTTTGGCCACTATAGGTGTGGCAGGGTATACTCAGACATGAGTCCCTTTCTCACTGCTCCATCAGGATTCAAGCAAGCCGGGCCGAAGATGGCTGAAATGCCAGAAACCGGTCCCCGGTAGCTTGTCTCCTTTCTGGTGAAGAATTGGCTTGGTAGTTTAGTCTGCCCTGTTCCCATGATGCACTGGGCCAGGGACAGACTGATTTGCATATAGCCAGGTTCTGAGCTGGGATGGGGCAGTGAGATAAATAACGGTGATGGATCAAGCCCTGATCTTTGGACTGGATAAGAGTGGTCTGCTTAATTCAGACACTCTGTTCATCACCACCCCCTTTTCTGAATCGTTTTTGGCCACTATAGGTGTGGCAGGGTATACTCAGACATGAGTCCCTTTCTCACTGCTCCACCAGGATTCAAGCAAGCCGGTCCGAAGACGGCTGAAATGCCAGAAACCGGTCCCCGGTAGCTTGTCTCCTTTCTGGTGAAGAATTGGCTTGGTAGTTTAGTCTGCCCTGTTCCCATGATGCACTGGGCCAGGGACAGAGTGATTTGCATATAGCCAGGTTCTGAGCTGGGATGGGGCAGTGAGATAAATAACGGTGATGGATCAAGCCCTGATCTTTGGACTGGGTAAGAGTGGTCTGCTTAATTCAGACACTCTGTTCATCACCACCCCCTTTTCTGAATCGTTTTTGGCCATTATAGGTGTGGCAGGGTATACTCAGACATGAGTCCCTTTCTCACTGCTCCATCAGGATTCAAGCAAGCCGGGCCGAAGACGGCTGAAATGCCAGAAACCGGTCCCCGGTAGCTTGTCTCCTTTCTGGTGAAGAATTGGCTTGGTAGTTTAGTCTGCCCTGTTCCCATGATGCACTGGGCCAGGGACAGACTGATTTGCATATAACCAGGTTCTGAGCTGGGATGGGGCAGTGAGATAAATAACGGCGATGGATCAAGCCCTGATCTTTGGACTGGGTAAGAGTGGTCTGCTTAATTCAGACACTCTGTTCATCACCAATCCCTTTTCTGAATCGTTTTTGGCCACTATAGGTGTGGCAGGGTATACTCAGACATGAGTCCCTTTCTCACTGCTCCATCAGGATTCAAGCAAGCCGGGCCGAAGACGGCTGAAATGCCAGAAACCGGTCCCTGGTAGCTTGTCTCCTTTCTGGTGAAGAATTGGCTTGGTAGTTTAGTCTGCCCTGTTCCCATGATGCACTGGGCCAGGGACAGACTGATTTGCATATAGCCAGGTTCTGAGCTGGGATGGGGCAGTGAGATAAATAACGGTGATGGATCAAGCCCTGATCTTTGGACTGGGTAAGAGTGGTCTGCTTAATTCAGCCACTCTGTTCATCACCACCCCCTTTTCTGAATCGTTTTTGGCCACTATAGGTGTGGCAGGGTATACTCAGACATGAGTCCCTTTCTCACTGCTCCATCAGGATTCAAGCAAGCCGGGCCGAAGACGGCTGAAATGCCAGAAACCGGTCCCCGGTAGCTTGTCTCCTTTCTGGTGAAGAATTGGCTTGGTAGTTTAGTCTGCCCTGTTCCCATGATTCACTGGGCCAGGGACAGACTGATTTGCATATAGCCAGGTTCTGAGCTGGGATGGGGCAGTGAGATAAATAACGGTGATGGATCAAGCCCTGATCTTTGGACTGGGTAAGAGTGGTCTGCTTAATTCAGACACTCTGTTCATCACCACCCCCTTTTCTGAATCGTTTTTAGCCACTATAGGTGTGGCAGGGTATACTCTGACATGAGTCCCTTTCTCACTGCTCCATCAGGATTCAAGCAAGCCGGGCCGAAGACGGCTGAAATGCCAGAAACCGGTCCCCGGTAGCTTGTCTCCTTTCTGGTGAAGAATTGGCTTGGTAGTTTAGTCTGCCCTGTTCCCATGATGCACTGGGCCAGGGACAGACTGATTTGCATATAGCCAGGTTCTGAGCTGGGATGGGGCAGTGAGATAAATAACGGTGATGGATCAAGCCCTGATCTTTGGACTGGGTAAGAGTGGTCTGCTTAATTCAGACACTCTGTTCATCACCACCCCCTTTTCTGAATCGTTTTTGGCCACTATAGGTGTGGCAGGGTATACTCAGACATGAGTCCCTTTCTCACTGCTCCATCAGGATTCAAGCAAGCCGGGCCGAAGACGGCTGAAATGCCAGAAACCGGTCCCCGGTAGCTTGTCTCCTTTCTGGTGAAGACTTGGCTTGGTAGTTTAGTCTGCCCTGTTCCCATGATGCACTGGGCCAGGGACAGACTGATTTGCATATAGCCAGGTTCTGAGCTGGGATGGGGCAGTGAGATAAATAACGGTGATGGATCAAGCCCTGATCTTTGGACTGGGTAAGAGTGGTCTGCTTAATTCAGACACTCTGTTCATCACCACCCCCATTTCTGAATCGTTTTTGGCCACTATAGGTGTGGCAGGGTATACTCAGACATGAGTCCCTTTCTCACTGCTCCATCAGGATTCAAGCAAGCCGGTCCGAAGACGGCTGAAATTCCAGAAACCGGTCCCCGGTAGCTTGTCTCTTTTCTGGTGAAGAATTGGCTTGGAAGTTTAGTCTGCCCTGTTCCCATGATGCACTGGGCCAGGGACAGACTGATTTGCATATAGCCAGGTTCTGAGCTGGGATGGGGCAGTGAGATAAATAACGGTGATGGATCAAGCCCTGATCTTTGGACTGGGTAAGAGTGGTCTGCTTAATTCAGACACTCTGTTCATCACCACCCCCTTTTCTGAATCGTTTTTGGCCACTATAGGTGTGGCAGGGTATACTCAGACATGAGTCCCTTTCTCACTGCTCCATCAGGATTCAAGCAAGCCGGGCCGAAGACGGCTGAAATGCCAGAAACCGGTCCCCGGTAGCTTGTCTCCTTTCTGGTGAAGAATTGGCTTGGTAGTTTAGTCTGCCCTGTTCCCATGATGCACTGGGCCAGGGACAGACTGATTTGCATATAGCCAGGTTCTGAGCTGGGATGGGGCAGTGAGATAAATAACGGCGATGGATCAAGCCCTGATCTTTGGACTGGGTAAGAGTGGTCTGCTTAATTCAGACACTCTGTTCATCACCACCCCCTTTTCTGAATCGTTTTTGGCCACTATAGGTGTGGCAGGGTATACTCAGACATGAGTCCCTTTCTCACTGCTCCATCAGGATTCAAGCAAGCCGGGCCGAAGACGGCTGAAATGCCAGAAACCGGTCCCCGGTAGCTTGTCTCCTTTCTGGTGAAGACTTGGCTTGGTAGTTTAGTCTGCCCTGTTCCCATGATGCACTGGGCCAGGGACAGACTGATTTGCATATAGCCAGGTTCTGAGCTGGGATGGGGCAGTGAGATAAATAACAGTGATGGATCAAGCCCTGATCTTTGGACTGGGTAAGAGTGGTCTGCTTAATTCAGACACTCTGTTCATCACCACCCCCTTTTCTGAATCGTTTTTGGCCACTATAGGTGTGGCAGGTTATACTCAGACATGAGTCCCTTTCTCACTGCTCCATCAGGATTCAAGCAAGCCGGGCCGAAGACGGCTGAAATGCCAGAAACCGGTCCCCGGTAGCTTGTCTCCTTTCTGGTGAAGAATTGGCTTGGTAGTTTAGTCTGCCCTGTTCCCATGATGCACTGGGCCAGGGACAGACTGATTTGCATATAACCAGGTTCTGAGCTGGGATGGGGCAGTGAGATAAATAACGGCGATGGATCAAGCCCTGATCTTTGGACTGGGTAAGAGTGGTCTGCTTAATTCAGACACTCTGTTCATCACCACCCCCTTTTCTGAATCGTTTTTGGCCACTATAGGTGTGGCAGGGTATACTCTGACATGAGTCCCTTTCTCACTGCTCCATCAGGATTCAAGCAAGCCGGGCCGAAGACGGCTGAAATGCCAGAAACCGGTCCCCGGTAGCTTGTCTCCTTTCTGGTGAAGAATTGGCTTGGTAGTTTAGTCTGCCCTGTTCCCATGATGCACTGGGCCAGGGACAGACTGATTTGCATATAGCCAGGTTCTGAGCTGGGATGGGGCAGTGAGATAAATAACGGTGATGGATCAAGCCCTGATCTTTGGACTGGGTAAGAGTGGTCTGCTTAATTCAGACACTCTGTTCATCACCACCCCCTTTTCTGAATCGTTTTTGGCCACTATAGGTGTGGCAGGGTATACTCAGACATGAGTCCCTTTCTCACTGCTCCATCAGGATTCAAGCAAGCCGGGCCGAAGACGGCTGAAATGCCAGAAACCGGTCCCTGGTAGCTTGTCTCCTTTCTGGTGAAGAATTGGCTTGGTAGTTTAGTCTGCCCTGTTCCCATGATGCACTGGGCCAGGGACAGACTGATTTGCATATAGCCAGGTTCTGAGCTGGGATGGGGCAGTGAGATAAATAACGGTGATGGATCAAGCCCTGATCTTTGGACTGGGTAAGAGTGGTCTGCTTAATTCAGACACTCTGTTCATCACCACCCCCTTTTCTGAATCGTTTTTGGCCACTATAGGTGTGGCAGGGTATACTCAGACATGAGTCCCTTTCTCACTGCTCCATCAGGATTCAAGCAAGCCGGGCCGAAGACGGCTGAAATGCCAGAAACCGGTCCCCGGTAGCTTGTCTCCTTTCTGGTGAAGAATTGGCTTGGTAGTTTAGTCTGCCCTGTTCCCATGATGCACTAGGCCAGGGACAGACTGATTTGCATATAGCCAGGTTCTGAGCTGGGATGGGGCAGTGAGATAAATAACGGTGATGGATCAAGCCCTGATCTTTGGACTGGGTAAGAGTGGTCTGCTTAATTCAGACACTCTGTTCATCACCACCCCCTTTTCTGAATCGTTTTTGGCCCCTATAGGTGTGGCAGGGTATACTCAGACATGAGTCCCTTTCTCACTGCTCCATCAGGATTCAAGCAAGCCGGGCCGAAGACGGCTGAAATGCCAGAAACCGGTCCCCGGTAGCTTGTCTCCTTTCTGGTGAAGAATTGGCTTGGTAGTTTAGTCTGCCCTGTTCCCATGATTCACTGGGCCAGGGACAGACTGATTTGCATATAGCCAGGTTCTGAGCTGGGATGGGGCAGTGAGATAAATAACGGTGATGGATCAAGCCCTGATCTTTGGACTGGGTAAGAGTGGTCTGCTTAATTCAGACACTCTGTTCATCACCACCCCCTTTTCTGAATCGTTTTTGGCCACTATAGGTGTGGCAGGGTATACTCAGACATGAGTCCCTTTCTCACTGCTCCATCAGGATTCAAGCAAGCCGGGCCGAAGACGGCTGAAATGCCAGAAACCGGTCCCCGGTAGCTTGTCTCCTTTCTGGTGAAGAATTGGCTTGGTAGTTTAGTCTGCCCTGTTCCCATGATGCACTGGGCCAGGGACAGACTGATTTGCATATAGCCAGGTTCTGAGCTGGGATGGGGCAGTGAGATAAATAACGGCGATGGATCAAGCCCTGATCTTTGGACTGGGTAAGAGTGGTCTGCTTAATTCAGACACTCTGTTCATCACCACCCCCTTTTCTGAATCGTTTTTGGCCACTATAGGTGTGGCAGGGTATACTCAGACATGAGTCCCTTTCTCACTGCTCCATCAGGATTCAAGCAAGCCGGGCCGAAGACGGCTGAAATGCCAGAAACCGGTCCCCGGTAGCTTGTCTCCTTTCTGGTGAAGAATTGGCTTGGTAGTTTAGTCTGCCCTGTTCCCATGATGCACTGGGCCAGGGACAGACTGATTTGCATATAGCCAGGTTCTGAGCTGGGATGGGGCAGTGAGATAAATAACGGTGATGGATAAAGCCCTGATCTTTGGACTGGGTAAGAGTGGTCTGCTTAATTCAGACACTCTGTTCATCACCACCCCCTTTTCTGAATCGTTTTTGGCCACTATAGGTGTGGCAGGGTATACTCAGACATGAGTCCCTTTCTCACTGCTCCATCAGGATTCAAGCAAGCCGGGCCGAAGACGGCTGAAATGCCAGAAACCGGTCCCCGGTAGCTTGTCTCCTTTCTGGTGAAGAATTGGCTTGGTAGTTTAGTCTGCCCTGTTCCCATGATGCACTGGGCCAGGGACAGACTGATTTGCATATAACCAGGTTCTGAGCTGGGATGGGGCAGTGAGATAAATAACGGCGATGGATCAAGCCCTGATCTTTGGACTGGGTAAGAGTGGTCTGCTTAATTCAGACACTCTGTTCATCACCACCCCCTTTTCTGAATCGTTTTTGGCCCCTATAGGTGTGGCAGGGTATACTCAGACATGAGTCCCTTTCTCACTGCTCCATCAGGATTCAAGCAAGCCGGGCCGAAGACGGCTGAAATGCCAGAAACCGGTCCCCGGTAGCTTGTCTCCTTTCTGGTGAAGAATTGGCTTGGTAGTTTAGTCTGCCCTGTTCCCATGATTCACTGGGCCAGGGACAGACTGATTTGCATATAGCCAGGTTCTGAGCTGGGATGGGGCAGTGAGATAAATAACGGTGATGGATCAAGCCCTGATCTTTGGACTGGGTAAGAGTGGTCTGCTTAATTCAGACACTCTGTTCATCACCACCCCCTTTTCTGAATCGTTTTTGGCCACTATAGGTGTGGCAGGGTATACTCAGACATGAGTCCCTTTCTCACTGCTCCATCAGGATTCAAGCAAGCCGGGCCGAAGACGGCTGAAATGCCAGAAACCGGTCCCCGGTAGCTTGTCTCCTTTCTGGTGAAGAATTGGCTTGGTAGTTTAGTCTGCCCTGTTCCCATGATGCACTGGGCCAGGGACAGACTGATTTGCATATAGCCAGGTTCTGAGCTGGGATGGGGCAGTGAGATAAATAACGGCGATGGATCAAGCCCTGATCTTTGGACTGGGTAAGAGTGGTCTGCTTAATTCAGACACTCTGTTCATCACCACCCCCTTTTCTGAATCGTTTTTGGCCACTATAGGTGTGGCAGGGTATACTCAGACATGAGTCCCTTTCTCACTGCTCCATCAGGATTCAAGCAAGCCGGGCCGAAGACGGCTGAAATGCCAGAAACCGGTCCCCGGTAGCTTGTCTCCTTTCTGGTGAAGAATTGGCTTGGTAGTTTAGTCTGCCCTGTTCCCATGATGCACTGGGCCAGGGACAGACTGATTTGCATATAGCCAGGTTCTGAGCTGGGATGGGGCAGTGAGATAAATAACGGTGATGGATAAAGCCCTGATCTTTGGACTGGGTAAGAGTGGTCTGCTTAATTCAGACACTCTGTTCATCACCACCCCCTTTTCTGAATCGTTTTTGGCCACTATAGGTGTGGCAGGGTATACTCAGACATGAGTCCCTTTCTCACTGCTCCATCAGGATTCAAGCAAGCCGGGCCGAAGACGGCTGAAATGCCAGAAACCGGTCCCCGGTAGCTTGTCTCCTTTCTGGTGAAGAATTGGCTTGGTAGTTTAGTCTGCCCTGTTCCCATGATGCACTGGGCCAGGGACAGACTGATTTGCATATAACCAGGTTCTGAGCTGGGATGGGGCAGTGAGATAAATAACGGCGATGGATCAAGCCCTGATCTTTGGACTGGGTAAGAGTGGTCTGCTTAATTCAGACACTCTGTTCATCACCACCCCCTTTTCTGAATCGTTTTTGGCCACTATAGGTGTGGCAGGGTATACTCTGACATGAGTCCCTTTCTCACTGCTCCATCAGGATTCAAGCAAGCCGGGCCGAAGACGGCTGAAATGCCAGAAACCGGTCCCCGGTAGCTTGTCTCCTTTCTGGTGAAGAATTGGCTTGGTAGTTTAGTCTGCCCTGTTCCCATGATGCACTGGGCCAGGGACAGACTGATTTGCATATAGCCAGGTTTTGAGCTGGGATGGGGCAGTGAGATAAATAACGGTGATGGATCAAGCCCTGATCTTTGGACTGGGTAAGAGTGGTCTGCTTAATTCAGACACTCTGTTCATCACCACCCCCTTTTCTGAATCGTTTTTGGCCACTATAGGTGTGGCAGGGTATACTCAGACATGAGTCCCTTTCTCACTGCTCCATCAGGATTCAAGCAAGCCGGGCCGAAGACGGCTGAAATGCCAGAAACCGGTCCCCGGTAGCTTGTCTCCTTTCTGGTGAAGAATTGGCTTGGTAGTTTAGTCTGCCCTGTTCCCATGATGCACTGGACCAGGGACAGACTGATTTGCATATAGCCAGGTTCTGAGCTGGGATGGGGCAGTGAGATAAATAACGGTGATGGATCAAGCCCTGATCTTTGGACTGGGTAAGAGTGGTCTGCTTAATTCAGACACTCTGTTCATCACCACCCCCTTTTCTGAATCGTTTTTGGCCACTATAGGTGTGGCAGGGTATACTCAGACATGAGTCCCTTTCTCACTGCTCCATCAGGATTCAAGCAAGCCGGTCCGAAGACGGCTGAAATGCCAGAAACCGGTCCCCGGTAGCTTGTCTCCTTTCTGGAGAAGAATTGGCTTGGAAGTTTAGTCTGCCCTGTTTCCATGATGCACTGGGCCAGGGACAGACTGATTTGCATATAGCCAGGTTCTGAGCTGGGATGGGGCAGTGAGATAAATAACGGTGATGGATCAAGCCCTGATCTTTGGACTGGGTAAGAGTGGTCTGCTTAATTCAGACACTCTGTTCATCACCACCCCCTTTTCTGAATCGTTTTTGGCCACTATAGGTGTGGCAGGGTATACTCAGACATGAGTCCCTTTCTCACTGCTCCATCAGGATTCAAGCAAGCCGGGCCGAAGACGGCTGAAATGCCAGAAACCGGTCCCCGGTAGCTTGTCTCCTTTCTGGTGAAGAATTGGCTTGGTAGTTTAGTCTGCCCTGTTCCCATGATGCACTGGGCCAGGGACAGACTGATTTGCATATAACCAGGTTCTGAGCTGGGATGGGGCAGTGAGATAAATAACGGCGATGGATCAAGCCCTGATCTTTGGACTGGGTAGGAGTGGTCTGCTTAATTCAGACACTCTGTTCATCACCACCCCCTTTTCTGAATCGTTTTTGGCCACTATAGGTGTGGCAGGGTATACTCAGACATGAGTCCCTTTCTCACTGCTCCATCAGGATTCAAGCAAGCCGGGCCGAAGACGGCTGAAATGCCAGAAACCGGTCCACGGTAGCTTGTCTCCTTTCTGGTGAAGAATTGGCTTGGTAGTTTAGTCTGCCCTGTTCCCATGATGCACTGGGCCAGGGACAGACTGATTTGCATATAGCCAGGTTCTGAGCTGGGATGGGGCAGTGAGATAAATAACGGTGATGGATCAAGCCCTGATCTTTGGACTGGGTAAGAGTGGTCTGCTTAATTCAGACACTCTGTTCATCACCACCCCCTTTTCTGAATCGTTTTTGGCCACTATAGGTGTGGCAGGGTATACTCAGACATGAGTCCCTTTCTCACTGCTCCATCAGGATTCAAGCAAGCCGGGCCGAAGACGGCTGAAATGCCAGAAACCGGTCCCCGGTAGCTTGTCTCCTTTCTGGTGAAGAATTGGCTTGGTAGTTTAGTCTGCCCTGTTCCCATGATGCACTGGGCCAGGGACAGACTGATTTGCATATAACCAGGTTCTGAGCTGGGATGGGGCAGTGAGATAAATAACGGCGATGGATCAAGCCCTGATCTTTGGACTGGGTAAGAGTGGTCTGCTTAATTCAGACACTCTGTTCATCACCACCCCCTTTTCTGAATCGTTTTTGGCCACTATAGGTGTGGCAGGGTATACTCAGACATGAGTCCCTTTCTCACTGCTCCATCAGGATTCAAGCAAGCCGGGCCGAAGACGGCTGAAATGCCAGAAACCGGTCCCCGGTAGCTTGTCTCCTTTCTGGTGAAGAATTGGCTTGGTAGTTTAGTCTGCCCTGTTCCCATGATGCACTGGGCCAGGGACAGACTGATTTGCATATAGCCAGGTTCTGAGCTGGGATGGGGCAGTGAGATAAATAACGGTGATGGATCAAGCCCTGATCTTTGGACTGGGTAAGAGTGGTCTGCTTAATTCAGACACTCTGTTCATCACCACCCCCTTTTCTGAATCGTTTTTGGCCACTATAGGTGTGGCAGGGTATACTCAGACATGAGTCCCTTTCTCACTGCTCCATCAGGATTCAAGCAAGCCAGGCCGAAGACGGCTGAAATGCCAGAAACCGGTCCCCGGTAGCTTGTCTCCTTTCTGGTGAAGAATTGGCTTGGTAGTTTAGTCTGCCCTGTTCCCATGATGCACTGGGCCAGGGACAGACTGATTTGCATATAGCCAGGTTCTGAGCTGGGATGGGGCAGTGAGATAAATAACGGTGATGGATCAAGCCCTGATCTTTGGACTGGGTAAGAGTGGTCTGCTTAATTCAGACACTCTGTTCATCACCACCCCCTTTTCTGAACCGTTTTTGGCCACTATAGGTGTGGCAGGGTATACTCAGACATGAGTCCCTTTCTCACTGCTCCATCAGGATTCAAGCAAGCCGGGCCGAAGACGGCTGAAATGCCAGAAACCGGTCCCCGGTAGCTTGTCTCCTTTCTGGTGAAGAATTGGCTTGGTAGTTTAGTCTGCCCTGTTCCCATGATGCACTGGGCCAGGGACAGACTGATTTGCATATAGCCAGGTTCTGAGCTGGGATGGGGCAGTGAGATAAATAACGGTGATGGATCAAGCCCTGATCTTTGGACTGGGTAAGAGTGGTCTGCTTAATTCAGACACTCTGTTCATCACCACCCCCTTTTCTGAATCGTTTTTGGCCACTATAGGTGTGGCAGGGTATACTCAGACATGAGTCCCTTTCTCACTGCTCCATCAGGATTCAAGCAAGCCGGGCCGAAGACGGCTGAAATGCCAGAAACCGGTCCCCGGTAGCTTGTCCCCTTTCTGGTGAAGAATTGGCTTGGTAGTTTAGTCTGCCCTGTTCCCATGATGCACTGGGCCAGGGACAGACTGATTTGCATATAGCCAGGTTCTGAGCTGGGATGGGGCAGTGAGATAAATAACGGTGATGGATCAAGCCCTGATCTTTGGACTGGGTAAGAGTGGTCTGCTTAATTCAGACACTCTGTTCATCACCACCCCCTTTTCTGAATCGTTTTTGGCCACTATAGGTGTGGCAGGGTATACTCAGACATGAGTCCCTTTCTCACTGCTCCATCAGGATTCAAGCAAGACGGGCCAAAGACGGCTGAAATGCCAGAAACCGGTCCCCGGTAGCTTGTCTCCTTTCTGGTGAAGAATTGGCTTGGTAGTTTAGTCTGCCCTGTTCCCATGATGCACTGGGCCAGGGACAGACTGATTTGCATATAGCCAGGTTCTGAGCTGGGATGGGGCAGTGAGATAAATAACGGTGATGGATCAAGCCCTGATCTTTGGACTGGGTAAGAGTGGTCTGCTTAATTCAGACACTCTGTTCATCACCACCCCCTTTTCTGAATCGTTTTTGGCCACTATAGGTGTGGCAGGGTATACTCAGACATGAGTCCCTTTCTCACTGCTCCATCAGGATTCAAGCAAGCCGGGCCGAAGACGGCTGAAATGCCAGAAACCGGTCCCCGGTAGCTTGTCTCCTTTCTGGTGAAGAATTGGCTTGGTAGTTTAGTCTGCCCTGTTCCCATGATGCACTGGGCCAGGGACAGACTGATTTGCATATAGCCAGGTTCTGAGCTGGGATGGGGCAGTGAGATAAATAATGGTGATGGATCAAGCCCTGATCTTTGGACTGGGTAAGAGTGGTCTGCTTAATTCAGACACTCTGTTTATCACCACCCCCTTTTCTGAATCGTTTTTGGCCACTATAGGTGTGGCAGGGTATACTCAGACATGAGTCCCTTTCTCACTGCTCCATCAGGATTCAAGCAAGCCGGGCCGAAGACGGCTGAAATGCCAGAAACCGGTCCCCGGTAGCTTGTCTCCTTTCTGGTGAAGAATTGGCTTGGTAGTTTAGTCTGCCCTGTTCCCATGATGCACTGGGCCAGGGACAGACTGATTTGCATATAGCCAGGTTCTGAGCTGGGATGGGGCAGTGAGATAAATAACGGTGATGGATCAAGCCCTGATCTTTGGACTGGGTAAGAGTGGTCTGCTTAATTCAGACACTCTGTTCATCACCACCCCCTTTTCTGAATCGTTTTTGGCCACTATAGGTGTGGCAGGGTATACTCAGACATGAGTCCCTTTCTCACTGCTCCATCAGGATTCAAGCAAGCCGGGCCGAAGACGGCTGAAATGCCAGAAACCGGTCCCCGGTAGCTTGTCTCCTTTCTGGTGAAGACTTGGCTTGGTAGTTTAGTCTGCCCTGTTCCCATGATGCACTGGGCCAGGGACAGACTGATTTGCATATAGCCAGGTTCTGAGCTGGGATGGGGCAGTGAGATAAATAACGGTGATGGATCAAGCCCTGATCTTTGGACTGGGTAAGAGTGGTCTGCTTAATTCAGACACTCTGTTCATCACCACCCCCTTTTCTGAATCGTTTTTGGCCACTATAGGTGTGGCAGGGTATACTCAGACATGAGTCCCTTTCTCACTGCTCCATCAGGATTCAAGCAAGCCGGTCCGAAGACGGCTGAAATGCCAGAAACCGGTCCCCGGTAGCTCGTCTCCTTTCTGGTGAAGAATTGGCTTGGAAGTTTAGTCTGCCCTGTTCCCATGATGCACTGGGCCAGGGACAGACTGATTTGCATATAGCCAGGTTCTGAGCTGGGATGGGGCAGTGAGATAAATAACGGCGATGGATCAAGCCCTGATCTTTGGACTGGGTAAGAGTGGTCTGCTTAATTCAGACACTCTGTTCATCACCACCCCCTTTTCTGAATCGTTTTTGGCCACTATAGGTGTGGCAGGGTATACTCAGACATGAGTCCCTTTCTCACTGCTCCATCAGGATTCAAGCAAGCCGGGCCGAAGACGGCTGAAATGCCAGAAACCGGTCCACGGTAGCTTGTCTCCTTTCTGGTGAAGAATTGGCTTGGTAGTTTAGTCTGCCCTGTTCCCATGATGCACTGGGCCAGGGACAGACTGATTTGCATATAGCCAGGTTCTGAGCTGGGATGGGGCAGTGAGATAAATAACGGTGATGGATCAAGCCCTGATCTTTGGACTGGGTAAGAGTGGTCTGCTTAATTCAGACACTCTGTTCATCACCACCCCCTTTTCTGAATCGTTTTTGGCCACTATAGGTGTGGCAGGGTATACTCAGACATGAGTCCCTTTCTCACTGCTCCATCAGGATTCAAGCAAGCCGGGCCGAAGACGGCTGAAATGCCAGAAACCGGTCCCCGGTAGCTTGTCTCCTTTCTGGTGAAGAATTGGCTTGGTAGTTTAGTCTGCCCTGTTCCCATGATGCACTGGGCCAGGGACAGACTGATTTGCATATAACCAGGTTCTGAGCTGGGATGGGGCAGTGAGATAAATAACGGTGATGGATCAAGCCCTGATCTTTGGACTGGGTAAGAGTGGTCTGCTTAATTCAGACACTCTGTTCATCACCACCCCCTTTTCTGAATCGTTTTTGGCCACTATAGGTGTGGCAGGGTATACTCAGACATGAGTCCCTTTCTCACTGCTCCATCAGGATTCAAGCAAGCCGGGCCGAAGACGGCTGAAATGCCAGAAACCGGTCCCCGGTAGCTTGTCTCCTTTCTGCTGAAGAATTGGCTTGGTAGTTTAGTCTGCCCTGTTCCCATGATGCACTGGGCCAGGGACAGACTGATTTGCATATAGCCAGGTTCTGAGCTGGGATGGGGCAGTGAGATAAATAACGGTGATGGATCAAGCCCTGATCTTTGGACTGGGTAAGAGTGGTCTGCTTAATTCAGACATTCTGTTCATCACCACCCCCTTTTCTGAATCGTTTTTGGCCACTATAGGTGTGGCAGGGTATACTCAGACATGAGTCCCTTTCTCACTGCTCCATCAGGATTCAAGCAAGCCAGGCCGAAGACGGCTGAAATGCCAGAAACCGGTCCCCGGTAGCTTGTCTCCTTTCTGGTGAAGAATTGGCTTGGTAGTTTAGTCTGCCCTGTTCCCATGATGCACTGGGCCAGGGACAGACTGATTTGCATATAGCCAGGTTCTGAGCTGGGATGGGGCAGTGAGATAAATAACGGTGATGGATCAAGCCCTGATCTTTGGACTGGGTAAGAGTGGTCTGCTTAATTCAGACACTCTGTTCATCACCACCCCCTTTTCTGAACCGTTTTTGGCCACTATAGGTGTGGCAGGGTATACTCAGACATGAGTCCCTTTCTCACTGCTCCATCAGGATTCAAGCAAGCCGGGCCGAAGACGGCTGAAATGCCAGAAACCGGTCCCCGGTAGCTTGTCTCCTTTCTGGTGAAGAATTGGCTTGGTAGTTTAGTCTGCCCTGTTCCCATGATGCACTGGGCCAGGGACAGACTGATTTGCATATAGCCAGGTTCTGAGCTGGGATGGGGCAGTGAGATAAATAACGGTGATGGATCAAGCCCTGATCTTTGGACTGGGTAAGAGTGGTCTGCTTAATTCAGACACTCTGTTCATCACCACCCCCTTTTCTGAATCGTTTTTGGCCACTATAGGTGTGGCAGGGTATACTCAGACATGAGTCCCTTTCTCACTGCTCCATCAGGATTCAAGCAAGCCGGGCCGAAGACGGCTGAAATGCCAGAAACCGGTCCCCGGTAGCTTGTCTCCTTTCTGGTGAAGAATTGGCTTGGTAGTTTAGTCTGCCCTGTTCCCATGATGCACTGGGCCAGGGACAGACTGATTTGCATATAGCCAGGTTCTGAGCTGGGATGGGGCAGTGAGATAAATAACGGTGATGGATCAAGCCCTGATCTTTGGACTGGGTAAGAGTGGTCTGCTTAATTCAGACACTCTGTTCATCACCACCCCCTTTTCTGAATCGTTTTTGGCCACTATAGGTGTGGCAGGGTATACTCAGACATGAGTCCCTTTCTCACTGCTCCATCAGGATTCAAGCAAGCCGGTCCCAAGACGGCTGAAATGCCAGAAACCGGTCCCCGGTAGCTTGTCTCTTTTCTGGTGAAGAATTGGCTTGGAAGTTTAGTCTGCCCTGTTCCCATGATGCACTGGGCCAGGGACAGACTGATTTGCATATAGCCAGGTTCTGAGCTGGGATGGGGCAGTGAGATAAATAACGGTGATGGATCAAGCCCTGATCTTTGGACTGGGTAAGAGTGGTCTGCTTAATTCAGACACTCTGTTCATCACCAACCCCTTTTCTGAATCGTTTTTGGCCACTATAGGTGTGGCAGGGTATACTCAGACATGAGTCCCTTTCTCACTGCTCCATCAGGATTCAAGCAAGCCGGGCCGAAGACGGCTGAAATGCCAGAAACCGGTCCCCGGTAGCTTGTCTCCTTTCTGGTGAAGAATTGGCTTGGTAGTTTAGTCTGCCCTGTTCCCATGATGCACTGGGCCAGGGACAGACTGATTTGCATATAGCCAGGTTCTGAGCTGGGATGGGGCAGTGAGATAAATAACGGCGATGGATCAAGCCCTGATCTTTGGACTGGGTAAGAGTGGTCTGCTTAATTCAGACACTCTGTTCATCACCACCCCCTTTTCTGAATCGTTTTTGGCCACTATAGGTGTGGCAGGGTATACTCAGACATGAGTCCCTTTCTCACTGCTCCATCAGGATTCAAGCAAGCCGGGCCGAAGAGCTTGTCTCCTTTCTGGTGAAGAATTGGCTTGGTAGTTTAGTCTGCCCTGTTCCCATGATGCACTGGGCCAGGGACAGACTGATTTGCATATAGCCAGGTTCTGAGCTGGGATGGGGCAGTGAGATAAATAACGGTGATGGATCAAGCCCTGATCTTTGGACTGGGTAAGAGTGGTCTGCTTAATTCCGCATACTTGCAGTTCCGCACGAGTACTTTTTGTTGGGTCTCCCATCGAAAGTACTTCCTTGCATATACAGCAAGTAACTTTTGTTGCATTCACCTTTTTTAAGCCTGGTGAAAAGGTGAACAATTTCCAGACAATGCTGCTATATTTTTCCTTTGGTGGAGGTTCAGGAACAAATTCTTGCTCTGATCTGTTCTCTGAATCAGAGGATGATGGTGGATTAGCAGCCATAGTATCTTTAAATGAATCTCTTCTCCAAAACAGAAAGAGCAGCAGATCTTCTAAGGAGGTCTTTCCCTAAGAAAAGTTCTAATACAGCAGTCTTCAATCTGTGGGGCGCGACCCCCAGGGGGGTCGTGGAGTCCTGGGAAGGGGGTCGCAGAGTGCAGTTCCTGGCTGATCGAGGGTGCTCACGGCGGAGGCCTGATTCACACCGAGGTGTGAAAAACATCAACGCCTCATTAACAAGTAAAAGGTCTTTTAAAGACCTGTCAAGTACTTGGGTGTGACTGTGTGTGTGTCCCTGAAGCTGTTACAGCCGGGCTCACATACACGAGCTGGGGAAGGGGGCTGGGGGGTGGGGTCTGGGGGAGCAGGCTGTAGTGTAGCCCTTTGAGTTCAATGGATGTTGCGCACCTGGAGCTGTGGGTCCCGTGACACGTCCCCCGCCCCCAGCAGGGAGGCACAGAGATGCCCTCCCATGAGTGGGAAAAAAGAATGAAGATGACAACTGATTCTTCCCCCCCCCCCCCTTCCCCATGAGAGAGGCACAGAAAAGGTGGGTGGATGAATGATGGGTGAATGGATGGATGAAAGGCTGAAGGATGGATGGATGTGTGAAAAGGTGGGTGGATGAATAATGAGTGGATGGATGAATGAAAGGGTGGATGGATGAAGGATAGATTGGTGAATGATGGATGTATGGATGGAAGGATGAATGGGTAGATGGATGAAGGATAGATGTATGGATGGAAGAATGAAAGGGTGGACGGAAGAATGGATGGATGAAAGGGTGGATGGATGAATGATGGATGGATGTGTAAAAAGATGGGTGGATGAATGAAGGGTGAATGGATGGATGAAAGGGTGGATGGATGAATGATGGATTTATGGATGGAAGGATGAAAGGGTGGATGGATGAAGGATAGATTGGTGAAGGATAGATGTATGGATGGAAGAATGAAAGGGTGGATGGATGAAGGATGGATGGATGAAAGGGTGGATGGATAAATGATGGATGGATGGATGGGAGGATGAAAGGGTGGATGGATGAAGGATGGATGTATGTATGGATGGGAGGATGAAAGGGTGGATGGATGAAGGCTGGATGTATGTATGGGAGGATGAAAGGGTGGATTGATGTATGGATGGATAAAAGGCTGCATGGATGAATGATGCATGGATGGATGTGTGAAAAGGTGGGGGGATGAATGATGGGTGGATGGATGAAAGGGTGGGTGGATGGATGTATGGATGAAAGGGTGGATGGATGTATGGATGGGAGGATGAAAGGGGGGATGGATGAAGGATGGATGTATGGATGGGAGGATTAATGGGGGATGGATGAAGGATGGATGTATGGATGGGAGGATGAAAGGGTGGATGGATGTATGAATGGATAAAAGGTTGCATGGATGGATGAATGATGGATGGATGGATGTGTGAAAAGGTGGGTGGATGAATGATGGGTGGATGGAAGGAAGGGTGGATGGGTAAAGGACGGGTGAATGGATGGATGATGGATGTATGGACGAATGTGTGAAAAGGTGGGTGGATGAATGATGAGTGGATGGATGAATGAAAGGGTGGATGGATGAATGATAGATGTATGGATGGAAGGATGAAAGGGTGGATGGATGAAGGATAGATTGGTGAAGGATAGATGTATGGATGGAAGAATGAAAGGGTGGACAGATAAGGATGGATGGATGAACGGGTGGATGGATGAATGATGGATGGATGGATGGATGGATGTGTGAAAAGGTGGTAGGATGAATGATGGGTGGATGGAAGGAAGGGTGGATGGGTAAAGGATAGATGTATGGAAGGATGAAAGGATGAAAGGGTGGATGGATGAAGGATGGATGTATGGATGGATGGATGAAAGGGTGGATGGATGGATGTGTGAAAGTGTGGGTGGATGAATAATGGAGGGATGTGATGAAGTCTAACAGGCGCATTTATGGTTTTCAAAAGTTGATGATGAGGAGTACCAGTTTCTAGAAACTTTTGTCGGAAGGGGGTCCTTACGCCTAAAAAGGTTTTACAAGGGGGTCTCGGCATCAAAAAGTTTGAAGACCTCTGTTCTAATAAGAGTGATTAAAATGGGTGGGGTTCTTCAATAGTTTCAATAGGAAGTGTAATGAACCAATCAAATCTCTGTTTTTGAAATCACATGGGGTGTGCGTACGTTACTCATAGGATGCGCACACTCAGCACATGGTCTGCTTGCATCGTGCTCGCGTCCAGCGCGACTTCGCGAAATTGCATTAAAAAGTGATGTACTTTTTAAGAAAGTTAAAAAATATTATTTTTATAAGAACCTCAGATAATCTCTTGTCTTAATATGTATATTAAATATATATAAATAAGTATTCCAACACCCACCGCGTCCGATATGCATATGACGTCACGCGCTACTGCGCGTCCGTCACGTTGCCGTAATACTTACATCTTGCGTATGCGCCAAGCGTCGTACACAAGTCGCATAGCAACCGCGTTGGAAAAGTCGTACCCATCGCACACCCTACGCAGATCCTCGACAGCAACCCTAAAATGTCGGACACGTTTTGCGCAGTAAACGAGCAGGGTGTTCGTAGGGTACGCAACTCAAAAAAAAGAAAAAAAAGAATAAAAATAATTTAAGTATAATATGAACAATATATAATAATGAGAAAAAAAATATCTTTATGTCAAAAAATGTAATAAGAAAATGTGTACTGTACTTTAAAAAATAACATCTAAAAATAAAAAGATTAAAAACATGTAGTCAGAAAATATACAAAAAACCAATACATATATTTTGAAATTATTATTTAAAACATCTTTGAAATTCACTAAAAAAAACATAGGTTTTGCATATGTTATAGTTATGAATTAGCATTTAAAAAACCTTAGAAATTCACTGAAAAAAACATAGGTTTCAGAAACGTTATAGTTAAGAATTAGCATTTAAAAAATCTTTCAAATTCACTGAAAAAAACATAGGTTTTAGATAAGTTATAGTTACGAATTAGCATTTAAAAAACCTTAGAAATTCACTGAAAAAAACCATAGGTTTCAGGGATGTTATAGTTAGCTGGACATTTCACTCGTATAAAACCATTGAAATTCCCCCGTAATAGTTAGTTGTACTAACTATAACTTGAGCACCCGAAATCCACTGCTGATGATGTCACATATTACATCATTCATGACATGGTCAGTGACATCACTGATGACATCACTGATGACATGTCAAATGACATCACTGATGACATCACTGATGACATCATCCATGTGACAAGCTGATACACCTCATCATACAGTAGCATAACCTTTCAACACACATTATAAAATATGGAGTATCATGTTTGAAACCAGTGACACAGCAATACAAGTTTCTAAAAACCCACTTAGTGATTCCTACATCTATACACACATCTATTTTTATTTTTTGAGCTTTTATGCAAGGAATAATGATTCTTCAACAAATACATCAGTAGGTAAGTGGGAACAAAATCAAGAAACAAAAAAAAGACATACATTAGCAAAAATGGCAGCAGATACATTAAGATCAAACCAAGAAAATACATCAGAAAAAAACAGCAAAGAGAGAAAGAACAAGCAGAGAGATGAAACAAATCATGGAAATGGAGAACAATTCAAAAAAATAATCAAACTTCAATCTAGATCATAGTCTCTTAAATCCATACCGCCACAGGAGCCCACATTTTTGCCCCCATTACTCTCTTCCTGTTCCCCTTGGTCTTATAAATTGCAGCTTCAAGATTGTACATCGCCAGAAGTCTAGCCCGCCAGCATGTGAATGAAGGAGGGTCAGGGGAAATCCAATCTTTCGTGATACAAGTGCGCAGAATCGCCATGCAAATAAACATAAAAGAAGTCATAGCTTTAGATCTTATTTGCACTTCAGAATCTGACTTGACTCCTATCAGGACCAGTTCCCTGGTAATACAGACTGGTGATCCAGTTATTAGTGCAAGAAAGCATTCAATAGACGGGAACAAGTCAGCAAATTTAGAGCACGAATAGAACATATGCACAGCATCTGCAGCAAAAGAACCACACCTTTTACATTTAGTAACTGCTCCTGTGCCCCAATTAGAAATGTTACCAGGGGTATAGCACAGCCTGCCGGTCAACAACACTTCGTTTGTCAAGGAGATAGAAGTATTTAAATCAATTCCCTCTGCATTTAGGTTCCTTGCCCACTTCTCTTGACATTGCTCTAAGTCATCTGGTAATACCTTTATCAAATCAGAATAAAAAAGACCTATGGGCATTCCTTTCCCCATCCGCTCTATTAAAGAAAATTTTCTAAATTGAGACATTGCAGGCGGGCCTAACATACTAATAAAACTGCGAATTTGAAAATATAAAAATCATGTTTTGGCAAACCATATTGAAATGAAATGAAATTAAATTGGATTTATAAAGCGCATGGCTGCCCGTCAGCGTCCCAGCGCTACCATGCGAAAATAAGAAGCTCTGAAGGGGGCAGGGGGATTTAAAAGTCTTTGGGAAAAAGAAAGAATTTAAGACATTTGCGAAATTTGACAAGGGACGGTTCAGTGCGAATGTGTCTCGGGAGGGCGTTCCAGGTCTTCGCTGCATTTACCGAGAAGCGACGGCCTCCCGAGCGGGCTTTCCTAATTCTGGGGACTATGACCAGGTTTTCAAGGTCCGATCTCAAGGCCCGTGGGGGTCTGTACGGGCGTATCAGGCTACTTAGGGCCTGGGGTCCTTTACCTTGAAGAGCTTTGTGGACGATGCATGATGATTTAAAGGAGATGCGCTCGCGCACTGGGAGCCAGTGCAAGGTTTTCAACAATTATTTTGCTGATGCTCTTCTTGGGGCACCCAGGAGCATCCTGGCAGCAGCGTTTTGTACTCGTTGTAGGGTGTTGATAGTGGCTTCCGGGGCTGCCAGGAGCAGAGCATTACTATAATCCAATCTGGACAGGATCAGTCCCTGAATTAGTAATTTTCTAGATTGGAAGGGTAGCAGTGGGAGGACTTTCCGCACAGTTCGGAGCAGGCCGAAACATGTGCCTGCCACTTTCTGGGCATGTGCCCTGAAGGTTAGTTCAGGCTCGAACCATACCCCCAGGCTCTTGATTAGCAGCCTGATTCATGAAGTGAAATTGCGCCCGCAATCGCTGCGAAATCGCAAATGCGGGCGCAATTTCCGTAATCGGCATTCAACAACAAAATAGCGAATTCGCAAACACATATTTGCGAAATCGCTAATATATTCGCAGAATCCCAGCCGCTGAGCATTAGCGATTCCGAAATAGCGACACACCACGGATTCTTCGATAATAATAGCGAAATCGCTAAATAATCGCTATCGGTATTCAAGAAAAATCGCAATTAGCGAAAAACCCAAAAATCGCATTTTGCACCGCGCAAAATAAGGACAACTCAAAGCAGGTGGTAACCATGAAAGCCATGGAAAAAAAACTTTCAAAAAACTGTTGTCCTATCACCAACAGGTACTGGCCTGACCAATCACACATAAGGACCATCAGCAGCAGCAGCATTAGGAGTCCCACAATGCCAGGAATGTACATGGTGGTGAGGCGTCGCAGGCTACAGCGATTAGCACGGAGGAGACGCAGGATCCAGGACAGGATATTCCGCCAGCGGGTCACCTTGCTGGGCCAAACCAGAGAGCAGATATATGCTAAATACAGGCTGAATGGGGAAATGATAATGCAGCTAATACAGGACCTTGACCCCCTGATGCAGCACCCAACAAGCCGTACCAATGCTGTGCCTACACATGTGCAGGTATTGTGTAGCCTGCACCTCCTGGCCTCCGAAAGTTTCCAGGGGGTAGTAGCGGCTGCTGGGGGAATATCCCAGCCCACCATGTCACGCTGCCTCCACACTTTTGTTGACGCCATGCTCACCCAGCTACACCATCACATCAAATTCCCCGCCAGCCAACAGGAATTGGACATGACAAAGCTACAATTCTACAATGTAGCCCATTTTCCACATGTGCTCGGATGTATAGACTGTACCCACGTCGCCATCTGCCCACCAGCTGGCATGGAGTATATGTTCCGCAATAGAAAGTGCTACCACTCCCTCAACATCCAGATGGTCTGCAATGCCAAGACATACATCACTGACATCGTCGCACGGTACCCAGGGAGTACCCATGACTCCTTCATTTTCCGGCACAGCGGACTCCACACACGACTGGTCAGGGGAGAGTTTGGGGAAGGACACCTACTTGGTAAGTACACTTTGATTGAAATGTCACATTGCAAAGATGTAACAGCGCAGCACAGGCAATCACCATCTGCTCCTCTCATTCAGGTGACAGTGGCTACGCCCTCCGTGAATACCTCCTGACCCCATACCTCAACCCTGCTACACCCCAGCAACGGCGCTACAATATTGCACACATACGGACAAGGAATTGCATAGAAAGGACATTTGGCCTGCTCAAGAGCAGGTTCCGCATACTGCACAAGACAGGTGGGGCCATGTATTACAGTCCTGAAAAGTGCTGCCGCATAGTGGCTGTCTGCGCAATACTACATAACATTGCAACCAAGCGCCGGATACCTGTTGACATCTCTGGCAGTGAATCTGAGGGGGACAACCGGCCACCTGCACATGCGCGCCATGCCCAAGGGGAGAACCCAGCAGAAGGGCACAGACGTCGCAACCACATCACAGTGAACAGTTTCTAGTACAACCACTTGCATCACCCCACAAATCAACAATGCATGCAAAATGTAATGATGACACAACGCTAATGTGTGTAGGAAAATAAATGTATTTGTTAAATTCACAAAATGAAATATAAGGTTCTGTCCAAATAGCAAAATAAATGTACTTGTTAAATTCACAAAATGAAATATAAGGTTCTGTCCAAATAGCAAAATAAATGTACTTGTTAAATTCACAAAATGAAATATAAGGTTCTGTCCAAATAGCAAAATAAATGTACTTGTTAAATTCACAAAATGAAATATAAGGTTCTGTCCAAATAGCAAAATAAATGTACTTGTTAAATTCACAAAATTAAATATAAGGGTTCTGTCCTAATTAGTCCAACAAACAGTATTACGCCATACTGCTGTGCATGAGTGCATGGCAGGCTTGACCTCAGCCTGTGCCATTGGTGAAGTGCAGTTCTCTAGGTGCGCCTAGTGCGCGTTCCTCCATAGCGCCTCTGAGGGGCTTCCTCCTCCGGGCCTTCAGGCAATGGGGGGGTCCTGGTGCTGCGGGTGGGTAGTGGGGCCTGTGAGGCAGATTGTGAGCTGAGGCTGGACGCCCCCTCACTCGCATCATCACCCCCCACAACAGATGGAATAGGTGGAGGGTGAAGAGCAACGACGGCCGTGGTGAGGGTCTCCAGCACCCTTGTCATGTCCTCAGTGCACTGGATGATTGCGTGCTGCTGGGTCAGACTGCGCCGCGCCAAAAGAGATGTCGCATTCGCCGACACATAACTTGCCCTGCTGTAAGTGCCAAGCCGGTTCAATAGTTGGCGGTGGCGCCGGCGTTGCCCACTGCGCACTCTCAACATGGCACGGGTGTTGGCCTCCACGGCTGCAGCAATGCGGGCCATTCCAACTCCCACACCTGCCAGGTCTGCCTTCATGCCTTCAATGTGGCCTGCAACAGATGCCATGTTGCGGCCAATCATGTGCAGTTGGAGCTGTATAGCTCCCTGCTGCTGAGCCTGGCGCTGGTGAATGCGCAGCATCTGTCTCTCGACGCTGAGCCACGCCAGTCCATCAGCATTGGCCTGCCTGGTAGCTGCTGTGGAGCGCTGGCGTGACCTGCCACGCCTGCCCTGCTGGCCTGAGTGTGAGGCTGGCCGCTGTGTGGACAGTGGCGCTGCCCCGGATGTTGAGGCGACAGCTGCTGGGGGTAAGACCGCCGGTGTTGCAGGTGAGCCAGTCGCAGGGGGTGTGCCTGCTGGTGTGGCAGTAGCAGTTGATGCAGGGGGCACAGGAGTGACTGCCCTGGCTGCGGCTCTGGGAGGAGCAGCGGTGGCAGGAGGCACAATGGGGGCTGACATGCCAGCGGATGTGGGTGCCGCACCTGTTGCAGGGGGGACGCTGCTGGTGGTACTTGCTGCTGGTGTAGCTGCAGCGGCAGGGGCTGGTGCCTGGGTTGGTGTTGGCACCTCCACCTCCGGGACGCCCTCATCGATCTCCAGCCTATCACTGTCACTGGTATCGCCACCTGTGGGGGTAAGTGGTGGACCATTAGTTGCATGCATCTGGCAGACGTGCAGTTGCTACATGCATGCTGGGTGACATTCCCTGAATGGCAGTGGCTTTGTGTGCATTGGGACCTGTCTGGCTGCATTGTGGTACTACAACATTGTGGCCAGACTACATCTCCCACAATGCTTCAGGACATTCCTTGATGTGCAACTATGGCATGCCTATGGGACATTGGGGGAGCCTATTTGGTCATGGACATCCATAGGGGGCAGGGTCGCAGTCGCATGCCACTTACCTTGGGTGTCTTGGGTGGGGCGGGATGAGTCCAGTGTAGTGAAACCGACACAGGCCTCCTTCTCCAAGGTGTTCTCAACCTGGTCCTCCATGGCGGTGTTTGGTGGTACCGTTGGTCCTCCTCCTCCTGTGCCAGAGGACTCCCCAAGGCGCGCCGCCACCTTCTCCTTGGCACGGCCTCGGAGGTCGTACCACCGCTTTTTAAGTTCGTCAAGGGACCTGGCCGCCACTCCCACCGAGTTCACTGCTGAGGCTATCCCCTGCCATATGCGCCGCTTCTCCATTTCTGGGACCCTCCGTGAATTAGCGCCAAACAGTTGGTCATGGTTGGCCACAACCCCCTCAATTAGGTGTTCCAGCTCCTGCTCAGAGAATTTCAGTTTTCTCTTTCTCCCAGACGAGCTGCTGGTCCCAGGTGCTGGTTCCTCAGCCATGGTATAGGGTTGTGGATCTGTGGATCTGTGTACTTTCCAAGATGAGCTGCAGCTCTCCAATGTGCTCCCTCTCTCTCTGCCTCAATGTGCAAAATGGTGGTGGGAACCGGCAGCTTCCTGGTTGTGATGTCATCACTGGGCTCGAAATGCGACTTCCCGTTTTCCCGATCTCGCGAGTTTGCGATCTCGCAAATAGCGATACCGCAAATAGCGATATCGCTATTTGCGAGATCGCAGTCCAGGCGCGGGTAGGCGGAAATTGCGATTATTCTGCGATTAATCGCAATTTCAATCGGATCGCAATCGGATTTTGCGATCGCGTGCGAATCGCTTTTTTTAATCGCAATTATTCATGAATTCGGATTTGCGATTTCTGAATAGCGATTCGCTTTTTTTCGCTATTTCAGAATCGCAAATGCCGATTTTCATGAATATGGCGGTTTGTCTTTTGGTGAGGGCACCTCTCCCATGCAGGGGGGCCAAGATTATTATTATTATTATTATTAAAAAATGTTATAGAGCGCGTAGTCACCCTGAGGTATCCCAGTGCTAAAAATCCCTACACCAGTGGGGGCGGGGGTAAAAGAGGGGGACAACAATTTTGTACAAAAGCAGTTTTAAACAGAAGCAATTCCAATAGGAGTGGTTAAAAGTTGTTTAAGGGAACAAGTGAGTTTTGAGTCGTTTCCTGAATCGTAGGTAGTTCGATTCTTTCCTCAGGTCTCGAGGGAGGGCGTTCTATAGGCGCGCTGTGTGGATCGAGAAACGTCTTCCACCCGTCCGGGCTTTTTTGAATCTGGGCAAGGTGATGAGGGACTCCTTGTCTGATCGGAGAGATCTAGGGGCTTTATAGGGTTGTATAAATTTCCTCAGAATGGGGGGGCCCTGATTCTGCAATAGCCTATGAGCCAGGCTTAAGGCTTTGAATGTTATTCGTTCCCTCACTGGGAGCCAGTGAAGGAGCGTCAGAGCAGGTTTGGCTGAAGCTCTGGCAGGAGTGCGCGTGAGGATCCGGGCGGCAGCATTTTGAATTTTCTGCAGTTTGTTTAGGGTTGCTTCGGGTGCGCCCAGGTATATAGCATTGCTATAGTCAAGCCTGGACAGTATAAGGCCTTGGATGAGAAGTCTTTGCGATGTGGGTGGAAGGAGGGGCAGGATCTTTCTCATCGATTTGAGTAGCCCGAAGCAGGTGCCTGCTACTTTTTTGGCCTGCGTGGTAAAAGAAAGATCTGTTTCAATCCATACTCCCAGGCTTTTTACTTCCTGTTTGGGGGCAGGGGGGGGGGCCCAAACAGGGTGGCCAGATGTTCAAAGGGAAGGTGAGTCCTTTCTGACCCAGAAGGAGAATGTCAGTTTTAGAACCATTCAGCTTTAAGGCTGAGTTATTCATCCACCCTTGGATCTGCGTCAAGCAATTGAATAGGTCCGCTGGCTGTTGACTAGGGTGGGAAAGGGAGACAACTAGTTGTGTGTCATCCGCATAACTGACAATGCTCACTCCGAACGGTATGACGACCTCCTCCAATGGGGACATATAGATGTTAAACAATGTGGGGCTCAGGGAGGAGCCCTGAGGCACCCCACATTGGAGGGGTGTATCGGAGGAGCGGGTGTTATTTTCCCAGATCTGGAAGGAGCGTTGGGCCAGAAAGGAGGAAAGCCAGGATAGAGTGGTGCCTTCTACTCCTACCTTCTTGAGTCGTTTGACCAGGAGTTTGTGGTTGACGGTGTTGAAGGCCGCGCTCAGGTCGAGGAGGATCACTGCCACTGATCCTCCCTCGTCTAAGAGCGCTCTGGCCTCCTCCACTGCAGCCAGGAGGGCGATGTCGGTGCCCTGTCCTGGGCGGAAACCTGTCTGTGAGTTTTTTAGCAGATTATTAGATTCAAGAAACTGGGAGAGTTTCTTATTCACCAGTTTCTCGGCAACCTTGCTGGTCCCGGGGAGGAGGGATATTGGTCGGTAGTTGGCCAGTTCCGCTGGGTCCAAGGAGGGTTTTTTTAGCAGCGCCTTAACGACTGCCGCTTTCCAACTAGGGGGGACGACTCCCTGTTGAAAAGAAGCGTTAATCAGCTGGGTGAGGGGGGGGGATGATAATGGGAGCGACTTCTTTAAGGGTCCGTAGCGGGGCGGGGTCCCTAGGAGATCCGCTTTTGATGGATGTGAGCGTATTCTCTACTTCTTCGTTGGTTATTTGTCCCCAGGAAGTTAGGCGAGGGGTGATCGAAGTGTCGGGGGGATCGTCGGTCTCGCTCGGATTAGTCGGAGGGATGGAGTCCAGAATTTTTGGGATTTTTTCTTGGAAAAAGCTGGCTAGCTGATTACATTTTTCCTGATCTGCCTTTGGATCTGGGGGGTTTCTAGGGGCGGGGTCGGGAGCCTTAAGGAGTTCTTTCAGGATGGTATATGTTTCTTTACTTGAACAGGCCGCTTTTTCGATTCGTTCCTGAAAGAATCGACTTTTTGTTTTGTCGATCATAGATTTGTAAGCTGATAAGGAGGTGGAGTAGGCGTCCTTATTAGCGTTGGATTTCTCCTTTCTCCATGACCGTTCAGCTCTCTTGCAGTCCTGCCACAGCGACTTGAGCTCTGGGGTATACCATGGGGCTGAGGGTATACGTTTATTGTGTCTGAGGGTGGAAGTTTTGGGGATAAGGGTGTCGAGGGAGGAAGTGATCCAGGAGCAAAACTGTTCATCGGCCGTTGTGGCGTCGGAGGAAAGCACTGGGGTGGTATTAGAGAGGATGTCCGACCATTCTGATGGGATGAGTTTATGCCATCGTCTGTCAGTGACTTTGATTTTCAGAGGCTGGGTGGTCACGGTAGGGGCCTCCCATGAAATGGGGACTAAGAAATGATCAGTACATGGCAGTGGCAAAGGTGGTGATATTGGCATTGGTGAGGACGGGATCTAACAGGTGACCCTTGTCGTGGGTGGGCTCCTTGTTGACTAACCTGATATTAAGTGACAGAAGGCCCGCTAGTAGGTCCGAGGCAGACCGGTCAGTGGGATCTGTAAAGTGAAGGTTCAGGTCGCCCACGATGAGGAAGTTGGAAACGGAGGCGGCTAGTTGAGAAGCTGTTTCGGTGACTGCATTGAGAAATTTCCCAAGAATACCTGGAGGCCGATAGATCAGGAAACCCGAAAGGGAGTGCGTCGGGGAAGATTGAAGGGAAAAGTGGCAGCTTTCGGAATTATCAATTTGGGCGTCACTAGTTCTGCAGGTAAGATGTTCCCGGTAGATTATGGCCAACCCGCCTCCTCTACCTCTTGGTCTATGGAGGGTTTGGATGAGGTAGCCTGGGGGAAGGGCGGATACAGCGTCCGCATCGGTGCTGTCAGAAAGCCAGGTTTCTGTAAGAAATAATGCATCCAAGCATTGGTCTTGGATCATCTCATTGATTTCGAGTGCATGCTTGGGGAGGGAACGATAGTTGAGAAGACCCAGTTGTAATCTAGGATTGGCTGTGGTCTGGATGGTTGGATAACAACGCATACAGCTTGTGAAGGGTTTACCTGTATCGTGAATGTAACGACAACCTTGGTTTTTTTCGGGTCGGAGATCCAGAAGCGTGTCTGCTGAATACATCAGGCGACTGGGGGGTAGATCTGGCAGAGTCCCTGGGCCTGGGTCCGTCCGGGCACAGACGGGCTTGCCTTTGGCGCGCCTTCGGCGCGCATCCGGCGCTCCCGCTGCCCTCGTCCGCTGCGCGTCCTGTGTATGCACATTTCTAGGGCAAGGGGGCGTGGCCTCAAGTGGGCGTGGTCGGCGAGCACGCCTGATCTAATGGCGGCCGCTCGAGTCTAGAGAATAGCGCGACAGCGTTTGCTCAGCTGTGTGCTAGAAGAGGGTTTTGCTGTCTTGTCAGGTAAGGTTTAAGAACACAGTGCTGATAATTAGAGTGACACCACACAATGAATACAATGATTAAAAACAAGTTTTGGCAGTGACTGCTAAGTACCTCCAGCTCCCGGCTTCCGCCTCAGGACTGGGTCAGAGATTTCTTTGTTGCGCTGTTGATCAGCGTTTAAGTAGGCGGGCCGGGGGGCGTGGCCTCAAGTGGGCGTGGTCGGCGAGCACGCCTGATCTAATGGTGGCCGCTCGAGTCTAGAGAATAGCGCGACAGCGTTTGCTCAGCTGTGTGCTAGAAGAGGGTTTTGCTGTCTTGTCAGGTAAGGTTTAAGAACACAGTGCTGATAATTAGAGTGACACCACACAATGAATACAATGATTAAAAACAAGTTTTGGCAGTGACTGCTAAGTACCTCCAGCTACCGGCTTCCGCCTCAGGACTGGGTCAGAGATTTCCTATAACTCTGTAAAAGACAGAAATTGGCCATGCAGCCAGAGATCTCCTAAGCGACAAATTCCCGTCTGACGCCACCTAAATACAGTTTGGTCTCGAAAGATAAGAGGGAGTACACCGGCGGCTTCCAAGGGAGTATAAGCGTTTATATTCAACAGACCCAGATGCCGCTTGACCCGCCTCCACAAAGCATAGGCGGCTTTGTGAATTTTAAATTTGTTTTTTTTAAAGTAGCTGGGTTCCAGAATTTAACCAAGCAACTGTTAGCCTCTTCCCCCAGCCCAAACTCATATATCGAGGGGCAATGGCATGGCAAAGGCCTAGCCCTTTTTCCAACAACCAAAGGGGAAATAAGTTGCAAAACTGCCGCGTAATAGTAAAACAAGAAAGGCGGGATGGCCCAACCCCCACTCGTTCTATGGAGCGCCATCTTTTTGTACACCCTTCTGTGCCTTTTGTAGCCCCATAAAAATCTAGAGCTAATATTCTCAAGTCTTTTTAAACAAGATGCTGGGAATTCAAGTGGGATGGTTCTAAACAAGTAAAGAATTTTGGGCAGCACGAGCATCTTTAAAGCATTCGACCTCCCATGCAGCAATAAGTGAAGGTGGTTTATTCGCTCTAGCCTAGAGTTCACTTCATCTAATACAGGATTCATATTTATTTCAGGGATCTTATTAATTGGTGAGCAAAGCTTGATTCCCAGGTAGGTGGCTTCCGAGACGGTGGGTATACCATCTGGAGGGTTGCCACCACACATTAGATCTAGTGGAGAAGTGTGGCGGCAGAGGTCAGCCCGGGACCAGGGTTCAATTCCTGGCTCGGCGGGGTCTTGAGTCCTAAAAAAAAAAAAAAAATGGCCATGGACTTGACAATTCTCGCTCCGGTGCCTACTCGATTCATGGGTTCACACTCTGCGACTCTGGGCAATAGCTTGCTTAATCTCCACAACGGCCCCTCGCGGCGGGATGCCTGGCTTTCACCTTGCGAATACCCTGCCGGGGTTATCTCACAGGGGAATACCAGGACGGGTTCCCTAAGCAAGCGCTTAGAAACCAGTGGTGATTTGCGCTATATAAATTCCTGTACATTTACATTTACATTTACATTTACATCTGTGTTTTAGTTAAGTTTAGCTTGTACCCGGACTGCAGCCCAAACTTTGATGCGAGTTATAAACAATGCAGAAGCCAGGTCAGTGGTAACAATGACAATGTTGTCCGCATAAGCCAGAGCTCTATACTCGTTGTTGCATACTTTAATTGGTTTGATATCAATAGAGTATCTTAATTTGGACAGAAAAAAATCAATATATAAAGCAAATATTAAGGGTGAGCTCAGTCAACCTTGTTATGTTCCGCGAATAATTGGAAAGAGAACACATTCTCTACCTCATAAACGTATACATGCAGTAGGTAGCTGATATAAGGACTTCACTGCTTGTAGTATACCAGGTCTGAACCCCTTCAGACATAGAACCTCATAGAACCTCCCACAAGTATAGCCAAGACACCCTGTTGAATGCCTTCTCGGCATCCAACAGGGTGATTCCAAGTGAAGTCTTTGTAGCTTCTGCCCAATCCATCAACTCTGTCACACGACGAACGTGGTTAGTAGTGTCGCGCCGGGGATGAACCCATGCTGAAATGGTGAAACCAGGGTTGAAATGATCCTCGATAGACACGCGGCAAAGATTTTGGAATATATTTTACTGTTGGCGTTGATAAACGAGATAGGTCTGTAAGAGGATGGTAGAAGGGGGGTTTATCTTTTTTTAAGAACACCGTAATAATTGATTGCCGCCAAGACAATGGGGTTAATCCCCTTTGTGCACTTAAGAATGTCACTAACATTTGCTCTTTTAGAACCGACAGAAAAGTTCTAAAAAATTCAAGCGGGATCCCGTCTGGTCCTTACCTACCGCGAGCGATAATATTGCTGCCTCAAGTAATGTTGGCATCTAGCTCTTCTTTTTGTTCGATAGTTAACTTAGGAAAATCCTTATCCCCCCAAAACTCTGTGGCTTTCCCTTTTACTTCCATGGTGTCCTCATTTCAGTAAAGATGGCTGTAAAATTTGCTAAAGATCTTCAACTCTTTCGCAGGTTCCCTGTGGAGTTGCCCCTGCTCATCCTGAATTGAATCAATCCTCCTAGCTACCTCTTCCTGCCGTAGCCTTTTAGCAAGTAACCGACCTGAGTTCTCCCCCACCTCGTAAAGGTCAGATCGATGCACTGCAATTTGGGCCGCTAGCTTAGTAGCAAAGAATTGGTACACCCTCATTTTCTGAACAGCAAGATCGGTCGAAATTTGATCATAGTCCTGACTACTACTGACTGCCAGCATAAAGTTAGTTTCTAAAAGCCGCAATTTATTTATCTCATCATCATGTTCTTCCCTTAATCTGCGTTGTTTATTACAGGAATAACTAAGGGACTCTTCCTGAACTCCAGCCTTAAACGTGTCCCATATCATACACACTGGGGCAGACCCACAGTTAAATTAAAAAAACTTAGCTATCCACTTAGACATTTGTTCATGATAACCAGAGTCAACAGTTGACGCTCAAATGTCCAAGGTTTTTTTAGGGGATTTGTACAGCGTTTCTGTTTCTAATTATTTTAGGCTGAATGTCAATCCTAGCATTAGTCAAAAGTTCTGTAGATGTGAAAAAGTAGTCCAATCGTACATGTTTTTGATGAGGGGCAGAATAAAATGTACTACCTGGAGCACCCAGTCCTTTCAACCACCAAATGTCTACTAAACTAAAGTCATTAAAAAGACCCTTGGTAGCTTTAAAAACGTTATTCTTTTTGCCCTCATACTGATGATTACTTCGTATGTCTACATCTCCTCCCGTCTGAAGATTAAAATGTCCGCATAGGATTAATGGAGATGGCCAGGAGGCCAATTCAATGCTAATATCGGTCAACATATCAGGATCGTCAGAGTTGGGACCATACAACAAACATATAGTCACCACGAGGCCATCTATTCTCAGATCAATAATCACCCACCGACCGTATTGATCTGCCTTAACACGCTTAGACTCACCCCACCCATATTTCTTCAAGATAGCAACCCCTCTTGTGGTCGATCCATGCCGTGTACAGCACACAAGTTCCAAGCCCAGATCTTTTTAGCCAAGCCCTATTGTTCCAAGCAATATGTGTTTCCTGAACACACACCAATTCTACCCTCATTGTTTTGAGGATCTGAGCAATAATCCCTCTATTTTTTCTATTATTCAAACCACATATATTCCATGAGAAAATGGCCAATTTACCCATCCTTAAATGAAAATTGTTTTTATCGTAACTGAAAAACCCCACAATTTCTGTCCCACGCGTCAGGGAAAAGAGAAATTGACTCGAGGTGTCAGAAGGTTTGGCAATAAAAGTTCAGTGAACTGTTTCCCGAGGAGTGGCGTCCTTGAGCTCAGGGCAACTTGAATGATTTAACACACGGGAGCCTTAACCGTGGAGGATTGCACCGCCCACGTAAAGGAAGTGTGGGTCTGCCTTTGCTCGGATTATCGGAGCTGAGACTGCAGCATGGGGGACTGCCTTATCGAAACTGCCTGCCACCTCGGGACCCACTGGAGGGTTGAAAATGCTTTTAAATTTCAGTGACATTGAGCCACAACTCGAATCCCACTGGAGGGAAAGAATTGCAGCACTACATCTCCCAGCATGCGTGAACCCACTGAGCTGAAATAAAAGCAGCATGCTGGGTAAAAAGAAGGTGTGGTGCTTTTTTGAGAAGTGGCAGAAACTCCCTTTGAAAAAGCGGCAGGCGCCGCGAAACGCGTCAGGGAAAAGAGAAATTGACTCGAGGTGTCAGAAGGTTTGGCAATAAAAGTTCAGTGAACTGTTTCCCGAGGAGTGGCGTCCTTGAGCTCAGGGCAACTTGAATGATTTAACACACGGGAGCCTTAACCGTGGAGGATTGCACCGCCCACGTAAAGGAAGTGTGGGTCTGCCTTTGCTCGGATTATCGGAGCTGAGACTGCAGCATGGGGGACTGCCTTATCGAAACTGCCTGCCACCTCGGGACCCACTGGAGGGTTGAAAATGCTTTTAAATTTCAGTGACATTGAGCCACAACTCGAATCCCACTGGAGGGAAAGAATTGCAGCACTACATCTCCCAGCATGCGTGAACCCACTGAGCTGAAATAAAAGCAGCATGCTGGGTAAAAAGAAGGTGTGGTGCTTTTTTGAGAAGTGGCAGAAACTCCCTTTGAAAAAGCGGCAGGCGCCGCGAAACGCGTCAGGGAAAAGAGAAATTGACTCGAGGTGTCAGAAGGTTTGGCAATAAAAGTTCAGTGAACTGTTTCCCGAGGAGTGGCGTCCTTGAGCTCAGGGCAACTTGAATGATTTAACACACGGGAGCCTTAACCGTGGAGGATTGCACCGCCCACGTAAAGGAAGTGTGGGTCTGCCTTTGCTCGGATTATCGGAGCTGAGACTGCAGCATGGGGGACTGCCTTATCGAAACTGCCTGCCACCTCGGGACCCACTGGAGGGTTGAAAATGCTTTTAAATTTCAGTGACATTGAGCCACAACTCGAATCCCACTGGAGGGAAAGAATTGCAGCACTACATCTCCCAGCATGCGTGAACCCACTGAGCTGAAATAAAAGCAGCATGCTGGGTAAAAAGAAGGTGTGGTGCTTTTTTGAGAAGTGGCAGAAACTCCCTTTGAAAAAGCGGCAGGCGCCGCGAAACGCGTCAGGGAAAAGAGAAATTGACTCGAGGTGTCAGAAGGTTTGGCAATAAAAGTTCAGTGAACTGTTTCCCGAGGAGTGGCGTCCTTGAGCTCAGGGCAACTTGAATGATTTAACACACGGGAGCCTTAACCATGGAGGATTGCACCGCCCACGTAAAGGAAGTGTGGGTCTGCCTTTGCTCGGATTATCGGAGCTGAGACTGCAGCATGGGGGACTGCCTTATCGAAACTGCCTGCCACCTCGGGACCCACTGGAGGGTTGAAAATGCTTTTAAATTTCAGTGACATTGAGCCACAACTCGAATCCCACTGGAGGGAAAGAATTGCAGCACTACATCTCCCAGCATGCATGAACCCACTGAGCTGAAATAAAAGCAGCATGCTGGGTAAAAAGAAGGTGTGGTGCTTTTTTGAGAAGTGGCAGAAACTCCCTTTGAAAAAGCGGCAGGCGCCGCGAAACGCGTCAGGGAAAAGAGAAATTGACTCGAGGTGTCAGAAGGTTTGGCAATAAAAGTTCAGTGAACTGTTTCCCGAGGAGTGGCGTCCTTGAGCTCAGGGCAACTTGAATGATTTAACACACGGGAGCCTTAACCGTGGAGGATTGCACCGCCCACGTAAAGGAAGTGTGGGTCTGCCTTTGCTCGGATTATCGGAGCTGAGACTGCAGCATGGGGGACTGCCTTATCGAAACTGCCTGCCACCTCGGGACCCACTGGAGGGTTGAAAATGCTTTTAAATTTCAGTGACATTGAGCCACAACTCGAATCCCACTGGAGGGAAAGAATTGCAGCACTACATCTCCCAGCATGCGTGAACCCACTGAGCTGAAATAAAAGCAGCATGCTGGGTAAAAAGAAGGTGTGGTGCTTTTTTGAGAAGTGGCAGAAACTCCCTTTGAAAAAGCGGCAGGCGCCGCGAAACGCGTCAGGGAAAAGAGAAATTGACTCGAGGTGTCAGAAGGTTTGGCAATAAAAGTTCAGTGAACTGTTTCCCGAGGAGTGGCGTCCTTGAGCTCAGGGCAACTTGAATTATATATATATATATATATATATATATATATATATATATATATATATATATATATATATATATATATATATATATATATATATATACCAAAGCAGTCGCCGGTCTCTTTGCCTCTCTATGGGGGTGGGCTCGAGAAGAGGTCGCGACCCTCATCAAACCCCAGCAATGATTTCTTACACTGTCCGCAAAGAATCCACTCGAGCCCAAATTCCTTGAAGCGTGATAATTTATTTAAACATGCAGCGAGTAAAACGCCTGATGTGTTTCGGTGCAGTCGCACCTTGATCACAGGTCGAGTAACAGTTTGTAAGTTTACTTAACATATAGTGCTAAATTCATGAAAATAAAAGTAGGACTACTCGTCTCGTGGATCAGGTACAATGGTCTGATGGCATGCTGCTCATGACATTAGATGTCAACAGCCTCTATACCTGTATCCCACACAAACTAGGAACTGAGGCATCCAATCACTTTTTGAAACAAAATGAGTTACTGTATTTAAAACACACAGAAATGTTACTGTCAATGACGGAAACATGTCTGGCTAATAACTATTTCCTGTTTAATCATGTTGTCTATTGCCAAACCCAGAGAACAGCTATGGTATCTTGCTTCGCCCCCGCTACGCGGGTCTGTACCTGGGCTGGTGGGAAGAGCAGGTGGCCAGTAACATCAGTGCTTTTACCCAGAATGTTGCCCTCTGGGTTAGGTATATAGACAACGTGTTTTGTGTTTGGAATGGAACAGAGGAGAAAGCCAATGAGTTCATAACTGAACTAAATCGAAACCAATACAATCTGAAGTTCAGAAATACTGTACATCCAGAGAAGATTGAATTTCGGAATGTAGAATTTATTGTGCAGAACAATAAGCTGACCAGCAGATTGTTTAGGAAATCTACTGCTGGAAATAGCATATCACATGCTAGAAGCTGTCATGCAAAAAATCTGGTCAACAGTATACCTTATGGAGAGCTCCTAAGAGCAAAAAGAAATTGTAGCTCCGAGGAGTTGTTCCAAATTGAACTTAAAACCATGAGTTTTCTAGATAGAGGGTACTCCTTAGAAACAGTGAGCCAGGCATATCTAAACGTCTCTAAGAATGACAGAGCATCTACATTGTTAAGCAAACCAAAAGTGGAAAATGAAGAAGAGCCTTTAAGGTTCATTACTTCCTATTGTAATCAATCTTGGGAATTGGTCAAATACCCGAAGAAATATTGGCATGTTTCGAACACTGACCCCACACTTAGTAAATATGTAGGTGGACAGCCATAAATCACCCACAGAAAATATGATGCATTATCTGATTCTCTGTGTAGTAATGTAATACCAGATGACAAAATTCCCAACCCGATACAAGGATTTTATCCTTGTAACTCATGTAAAGCCTGTAAGACCAGCCCTAGGAGCAAATAAATGATCCTATCAATCAATCATAAACCTTTCACTATAACCAAACATCTGACATGTAAATCAGACTATTGTGTATATGCCTTGAGTTGCCCATGTCCGCTTGTATATATAGGGAGCACTATACATCCAGTTAAGAAGCGGATATTAGAACATACTCAGGCAATTGTAAATGAGGATAAGCAATATCCTGTGGCCAAGCATTTTAAAGAAGTACATGATAAAAATGTGGGCCTTTTACAATGTTGTGCACTGGATAGAATCTCCAAATCTGAATGAGGAGGAAATAGAGTGAAGGAACTCAGATACCTAGAGTCTAAGTTAATTAGCAAATATGACATGGTACATCCGAGTGGATTGAAAAAGGAAGAAGAAATGTGGGTGCAATTAGTGTAATATGTAGAACGCAAAACTCTATTAAAATATCCTGTTGTGTATATACATTTCTATATGTCAAAGCTATATTTGTTTTTTAAATTCACTTCTATACACATTGATGGCACTTTTTTCATTTTTTGTAGGAGACAAAATTGTCAGCATTTCATGTTGAAGAATTGGCAACTAGATCACTTGTGACAACCGCTACGTGAAATTAAAGTTATTAAGAGAAAATTAGGAGTGATTGGTGTAGGAACTATACAGTGGAATATCATGTATTGGAATGTATTTTGTAACAGTCCCACTGGGGCAGAATTGAATATTATTATTAGACATCTATTTGAGCCAACTACTATCAGGATGAATTTGCAATTAATCATTAATGATTAGGAATCGAATTCAATTGGAATTGAATGTCATAAGCCCACTGGGGCATATTAGTAAGACATGTATGTTGCCAAATAAACATCGAGTTTGGTTCCTTGTATGTACGTTGGCCGAATGTGTAATTATTATAAACACTACCACTGTGAGGATTAAAATTTCCGCAAGTATCACATTTTATGTATGGCGGCATAATTCAGTTAAAATAGGGTGTATTCACATCAAAACACCAGTATACAACTATGTATGAGCAAAGATGCAAAAAATTGTTTTCTTCTATAAAACTTTATTGATATCACAATGCTGTTGGTTACAATGTAAAAACACCATTACAAAATGTCTGCCAAATACTGAGTGTAGAGACGAGTAGTCCTACTTTTATTTTCATGAATTTTGCACTATATGTAAAGTAAACTTACAAACGGTTCCTCGACCTGTGACCAAGGTGCGGCTGCACGGAAACGCGTTTGGCGTTTTACTTGCTGCATGTTTAAATAAATGTTCACGCTTTAAGGAATTTGGGCTCGAGTGGATTCTTTGCGGACAGTTTAAGAATCATGGCTGATATATATATACATATAAAAAAAATATATATATATTTTCTTGCGTTCTTTAACTTTTTGGTTGGCCGCTAACATTTTTGCATGCATAATGCAGGCACTATGTCGTGACACATGCAATGTTGCTTTCTCATTTGTTTTAACAGTCAGCTATCTTTTACTCCCATTGAACGCTTTTTTGATCCATGTTGGTATTTCACAATACACTATTTACAAATTGCCTTTATCACTGCTCTAAATGTGCAATCATGCGTGGTACATGTTGCTGTTCATGTGAAATTAACATGTTTTTAATTCAGGCACTGTTTCTTTATTTCCTCTTTTACTTTTGGGCGTGTTTTCCCAATCAAGCCCCTCCCCACACTTTATATATATTCCTTCACTTTTTCTGAGTGCATTTGTGTGAACAAGCTCCCTAGTGGAGTGAAACGCGTTACTTCTAAATAAACGTTTAAACCTGCTACTCACTTGAGTTTGGATCGTTTGTGAAGCTTTACACCTGGCTGTCTGCCGTGGCGCTTTGAGGTCTGCACCCTGCTGCTGCCTGTCATCCACTGACAGGTTGGGATTCCTTTTCATATATATATATATATATATATATATATATATATATATATATATATATATATATATATATATATATATAAATAAAGTTTCACTTCCTCAGAGTTGCTGGGACGCAGACGCGGCGGTACACCACAGGGTCCAGGGTTTCCCTGTCATCTCTAAAGTCTCACCATGCCATGCAAGCACGCGTGCACTCCTTCAAGTAAACACTGTCACTGTGTTTACTTGAAAGAGTGCACGCCTACTTGCATGGCATGATGAGACTTTATATATATATATATATATAGCACGAACACTATAAATATGTTAAAGAGCCCCAAAGAAATCAGTTACCAACCTGGTGACTTCTGGGAGTGGTAGTCCCCCACATCGGACTACGAAAAAGAGACTATGAGTTCTCAACTGGGGCCAGCTGTAATCCAATGATATGGGAGGAATCAAGTAGGTTTAAGTAAAGGTGCTACCTCATTCCGACATTGAAAGGCATCTGATGAAGACGGAATATCGAAATGCATTATGCTGCAATTTCTATCAGTAAAACGATCTTCCTGTTGAATTCCCGCTGTGTCCCTTTAGTTTCTCGAAAAGGAGTTGCTGTTTGTTGTATAAATAAATAAATATATATATATATATATATATATATATATATATATATATATATATATATATATATATATATATATATATATATATATATATATTCAATGAAAAAACCATTGGTTTTAGGCCATATATAGTTAGGGATTTGCATTTACAAAACCTTATTTTACTCGCATAAAACCATTGAAATTCCATATATAGTTATAAGCGCTAACTATATATCGCGCACCCGCAATCCACTGCTGATGATGTCACATATTACATCATTCATGACATGGTTAGTGACATCACTGATGACATCACTGATGACAACATCCAGTGACTGTATGTTTCTGTAAAGTTAAAATATGTCTTACATATTGAAGAATGAGTGGATGTATAAGTGTCTGGATGAAGGATTTAGTAGGTGCATGACTGACTGTATGAGTGAGTGATTAAATGTGTCTCACTGAGTGCATGGGTTAGTGACTAAACTGTTTTAATTTGTGCATCATTATATCTGTTGTTCTACAAACTGCTGCATATGTTGATCAGTAGCTATATGAGTAACGGTATGGGTTATTCATTGGTTGTCCAAGTATTTGTATGGGAAACTGAGTGTGTGTGTATGGGTGGCTGGGAGGTGTGTGACTGTACATAGATGTGTGAGTAGTTGATTCACTATATGTATGGATTCAAAAGTGTATGTGGAAACAGCTGTATGGGCGGTTGACTGTGCATGAGTGTATTAGAGAGTGAATGGATATCTCAGTGCTACATGTCAAATTAAGTACATATGTAAAACACAGTACATGTGAGAGTTGACATCTATAAATAACTGTGCATAAGAGCCAGTGAATGTGTGAGTGGCTGTATGGATCATTGTGAACATGTATCAGAGATTGTATAAGAGAGTAAAGTAAATATGTGTTAGTATATGTTTGAATAAGTAAGGTGTGTATAACTGTATAGTTGAGAAAATGGAGGTGTGATTGATTTTTGGCATAACTGACTAGGTGTGTGAGTAACTCCATGGATGAGTGACAGTCTGTGACTGTCTGTTTACACTGATTGTATCTAAGGTTATATTAGAGTCTGAAGAGGTTCATGGTATTATCACATGAATGATATCATCAGTGATGTTATCAGTCATGTCAAATGAGATGTCCTCAGTGATGTCATCAGTGATGTCATTTGAGATGTCATCAGTGATGTCATCAGTGATGTCACTAACCATGTCATGAATGATGTAATATGTGACATCATCAGCAGTGGATTGCGGGTGCGCGATATATAGTTAGCGCTTATAACTATATATGGAATTTCAATGGTTTTATGCGAGTAAAATAAGGTTTTGTAAATGCAAATCCCTAACTATATATGGCCTAAAACCAATGGTTTTTTCATTGAATTTTCAAGGTTTTGTAAATGCAAATTCCTAACTATATATCCACTATAACCTATGGTTTTTTCTGTGAATTTCATTGGTTTTTTAATAGCAAATATGAAAAGCTTTAAAATGTCAAGTACGTGATAGATAAAAACATTTTCGTATTTATGCACGCTGATGTGCTTTGAACGCTGCCCCCCCCTCCCCTCTTTTCTCTTAGTAGTACTCTCTCTTTGCAGATAGTGAACGGTAGTTAACGCAAGCCTTTGCCCCCATTGTAATCCGTCGTGCCTGCTTGTCTCTCCATTTGATTGATTGTTATCCAAGCATTTACTGTTTTAGAATTGGTTCTCTTTGGATCATTCTCTATTTACAAACAAGCACAAAGTCGCAATACTCTGTTTAGTCTTTGCAGATAGTGAAAAATCGTGTAAAAAAATAAAGTAATCGAGCAAAATCAGTAGGCCACTAATTGGATCTCTTTTTGACCTCGCTAAAATAGAAATATTAGGAACAACCCTTCATGAGAAATACGAAAATAGTGAGATGAACTGAGCTCCACACCATGAGGGCTGCAAGACAGCTCGACTCCGTCACCCACCCCGCCCAAAATAACGACAAACCCTATGCAAATATTAAAAATATAGACAACACACCAGCAAAGAAACAGGGTAAAACATTTTATTAACTAACTATTTACATAACTATTTTATACTTTTTATTGCCCGATCCGGCTAGCTCAATCGATCGAGCATGAAACTCATGCACTCTGATAGCAAGCGTTGCTACTGATGCTATGCAGACCAAAACTGGTTTTCAGTTTGTACATTTTTCTAGATTTTTCCATCCAAGGTTGGTTGACTTTGTAGAACGATGGCTTCAGATTTTCAACATACGGTGTGGTGGCGCGGACTGGGAGGGGGCGCTTCGCTCCTGCCCCCTCCCCAAGTAAGTTTTTCATACGTGAAAGTACGTTAATGGTTTTGGTCCCTGAGTTGCTTCAATGTCACTGCCATTCTCAAATGGCATAAGTTCTGGATGTTGGGTGCCATAGTTAAGAGTTCTGAGCAGTGCTTGTAACACTGTCTGAAGCTTATTTCCACCTACTGCAGCTTCACTATTCTCAAAGTAAGTGAGTGTCGTTTGTGGACCTGACTGCATTAGAAAACAATGTGATATGTTACCTTCCTAAACAGCTTGACGGAGGCCCCTGAGGGGCGGTGTGATGGCCATGGACTCGGAGAAGACGCTTGGCTCCGACACCCTCCCCAAGTCTTATAGCACTGGTGTAGCCTGAGATCGCCCCCGACATAAGCGGCCGGCTCCCGGGGTCCGGCGGAACTTTTTGCCTTTTGATGACTCTTCAATTCTGGACCTTGTCCCACAATCCGTTTGACCTGAAGACACGCTGTAGTGGGGCGCCCCTTTACCGTTTCAGTTGCCATTCCGCCCGCTTTTGCTACACTGTGCCTCTTCCGCCATTCTGCTGTTTACCGCCCGCTCTTGCGACTACAGCGTCTCGCTCATCATGTAGTTGAGTTGCTCCCGCTCTTGCGGTGCAGCGATAGGCGGCTGCCACAGGACTCTCAAAATGGCGGCCGGCTCTTCGGTTTTGGGCCTGGTCCACTAAAATGGCCCTGGGACACCTTTGAACTCGGACGCTTCCCTGATAGGGCTTGGGTCCCATTCTCGAAAGCGTCCCCTCAGCCGTGAAGATTCTACAAAAGTCTTGGGGGCCTCCGACTCCCGCAGGCTTCTGGTGGGGAGCGGCTGCCATGATTGCTCGTGGAATGGCCACGACGGAGCTACGAGATGGTAGTGCTCTCATGCTGACGCCAGCTTTAGTCTGAAACATCCAGAAACACTGTAGACTACCAATTCGATCACTTCCGGTAGCGCCCCAACATGACCCGGAAGAGAAGAACTTGCCCTCCCCTCTTTGACTGATGGTTCTTGTTGCCTGTCCCCTCTGTTGTCATTTAACAGAACTTTTTGGACTGCTGAAAGGGGTTGTGTTCCGAACGCTGGTTGGTGGAGACATTTTGACTATATTCTTGACCTACGTTGTCGCGTAATGCGTTATATGACACGCCGCGTTAGCGCACCCGGAAGTGATCCGAGGCGCGGCGCGCAGCGCGTAACGTAAGCATAACAGGTCATGTGACTTGTTAATAAAACTTTTCATTGGTTCATTTTGCTTTTGTTATTTTAATGATGAAAAGCTTGGTCATATGACCTAAAAATTACGCTTTTTATTGTTTTCGAACATTATTTTTTTTAAAACATATATGTTATAATATTCCAGGCTAATGTACTTTCCCGGAAAATTTACAACTGTCCTGCAAGTAAAATATATTCCTTTTTCGAGAAAAAGGGCGCTTCTTCGTTCCATGACGGAGCCGTTGAGTAAAAGAGACTCGGCCTGCTGTCTTAGTCGCCGATACGCCTGATTATCAGATTCTTATCGATCACTTTATGTTGCAGAAATGAAAAACACAACTGCCCTTGACCATTTATCTTTACTGCGTTCCTACATATTATACCTTTTCTCCGTCATGTAATTGGACTGCTTTATTTCACTTGCCTTTTACTGATTCGAAAACAGTGACTAAAAGTAAAAACTTTACCAATGTAAATACTACTACTGTGTTTTGTTTTAAAAACCTTTATTGTGAAAATGTCAGTATACAAATACGGGCCTATAACCACGTGGGCCGGCCACGGAGCAAACTGAAATCGTATATGATGAGGAGACATTTACACTGTAGAGGAACGTAACGGGCGGGCCATTAGGTTGCAAGAACTAAGGTGTCTAACAGTTGCGGAATCGGTGGACGTACATTTTGTAATTAAAATACGACAGGGCCACTTACAATAACATTTTCTAGATATACATTTGCGGGCAAGGAGTTACGAGTCCCATTTATACCGGCGCCATTTTGGGCGAGGCCGGGCAGGTCCAAGATATAGTCAAAATGTCTCCACCAACCATCGGCCAGACCAGAACCCCTTTCGGCCCTTTATGCTACAAGATGGTGTCTTCCATTCAGAAAATATTGTTGGCAGCATTTTGAAAGGAAACAGAAACAGCCGTTCTCCTAGTGAGTTTCACATTGTTACATTTAGGAAGAATGTTGAAGAGTAGTATGTGGAAAATCTGAAGCCATTTTTCTACAAACTCTCAATCAGACTTGGATAGAAAAAAAAATCCTGAAGAATGTACAAACTGAAAACCAATTTTTGTCTGTATAGCATCAACAGCAACGCTTGAGTCAGCTTTGTGTCAAGCCGCCATTTTCATTTAATCAATAGCGTCCCCCTGCACACATTCAGGGACCTGGTCGTGTCTTCAGATGAAACGTATTGTAGGAAAAGAAGCAGAAAGGAAAAGGAAAAAAGTTCCGCCGGACCTCGGGAGCCGGCCGCCTATGTCATGTGCGACCTTTGGCCACACCAGGGCAATAGTGAAGCTGCAGCAGGTGCAAATAAGCTTCAGACAGTCTTACAAGCACTGCTCAGAAATCTCAACTGAGGCACTCAACATCCAGGACTTGCCATTCGGATCTTGGCGCCTTGTGCTGGTTCCGACCTATTCACACATCGGTCCACTACTGACATCACCTCATAAGCCAACGGGGCACCCCACGCCGACTTTCGGCGCAGCATTGTAGGATGGCCACACCAGTGCGGCAACTTGCTGGACACAACCTCGGTGCCATCCGGATCTCGGCGCGTTCGACTCACTGTACCGCAAGAGTGACCGCAACTCAGCTGGACACGCCGTCTTTCGGCGCAGCATTGTAGGATGGCCACACCAGTGCGGCAATTTGCTGGACACCACCTCGGTGCCATCCGGATCTCGGCGCGTTCGAGTCACTGTACCGCAAGAGTGACCGCAACTCAGCTGGACACGCCGTCTTTCGGCGCAGCATTGTAGGATGGCCACACCAGTGCGGCAATTTGCTGGACACCACCTCGGTGCCATCCGGATCTCGGCGCGTTCGAGTCACTGTACCGCAAGAGTGACCGCAACTCAGCTGGATACGCCGTCTTTCGGCGCAGCATTGTAGGATAGCCACACCAGTGCAGCAACTTGCTGGACACTAACTCGGTGCCATCCGGATCTCGGCGCGTTGTGCTGCCTTCGGCCTATTCGCACATCGGTCCGCTACTGACGCCGCCTCACGTGCCAACGGATTTTCTACGCTTTTTGTAGCCCTATGCCGCATAACAGGTCATGTGACTTGTTTATAAAACTTTTCATTGGATCATTTTACTTTTGGTTTCCTAAAGATGGAAGGCTTGGTCATATGACCTAAAAATAACACTTTTCATTGGTTTAGAACATTTTTTTTTCCCAAACGATGAAAGCCCCACCTTGTTTCTGGATCATTCAGACTGAAGCTGGCGTCAGCATGAGAGCACCACCATCTCGTGGCTCCGTCGTGGTCATTCCGCGAGCAATCATGGCAGCCGCTCCCCACCGGAAGCCTGCGGGAGTCGGGGGCCCCCAAGACTTTTGTAGAATCTTCAAGGCTGAGGGGACGCTTTTCGAGAATGGATCCCAAGCCCTAGCAGGCAAGCGTCCGAGTTCCAAGGTGTCCCAGGGCCATTTCAGTGGACCAGGCCCAAAACCGAAGAGCCGTCCGCCATTTTAAGAGTCATGTGGCAGGCGCCTATCGCTGCACTGCAAGAGTGGGAGCAACTCAACAACATGGTGAGCGAGACGCTGTAGCCGCAAGAGCGGGCGCAACTCAGCTGGATGGCCGCCACCTGGGGAGGCCCGTTCACGCCGCCTCCCCCACGCCCCCCCCCCCCCCCCCCGGGCCGCCGCACGCAAATTTTCGGAGCAGCATTGTAGGATACCAAAACCAGTGCGGCAGTTTACTGGACATCACCTGGGTGCCATCAACATCTCAGCGCGTTCTGCTGCCTTGGGACTATTCGCACAACAGACCGCTACTGACGAGGCCTCCACCCGCCCCACCCGGGACGCCCCACGCCAATTTTCGGAGCAGCATTGTAGGATCCCAAAACCAGTGTGGCACCCAGGCGACATCACCTGGGTGCCGTCCAGAACTCTGCACGTTGTGCTGCCTTGGGACTATTCGCACAAAAGACAGCTTCTGACCATTGTTGCTTTTTTGGGTGAAAAATGTTTAAATGTTTTTACAGTTTTTGTTCCGTTCATTATAGTTAAATGTTAATAAAGTTTTAAAATCTAACTTTGTGCTATATATGTTTAAAAAATCGGGTGAATGGGGCCTTGAATCGGGTTATTGTCATGTGTGGGCTTTGCAAGTGTACTGCTACAAGATCGGACATTTCAAACTCAAATGCACGTTCTTTTTCTTACCTTTCCGAAGCATGGAGCGCAATAGCAGGCAGAGAAAGGGTGATGCACGTGTTGAACACTGCCTGGCCTGGCAAGTTGCTGGCAGTGCCCCCCCCGTCCGCTCCTGAAAGAGGGCACACACACACCGCCGCCCCGAGTACTTCACAAATCTTTAAAAGACCATGCGCTTGTTCATGAGGCTTAAATGGTTTATCACCCCTTCTAGAACCCCTGCATTGACCCTCTGACGTTTCCTGGAAGAATTAGCACGTAACACAATACCAAGCCCTGTCAGCTGAAACCCCCGAGAAATCATGGGGCATATTATCAAGGGGGTTTATTTCCGCTTTTTGGGCTTTAAAAGCCAAAAAAAAAAGAGATAAAATTATCTCCCTATTACCAAGCTGTCGCTAACACCAGTTAGTGACAGCTAAAAGGTGATAGCGACCATCTTGGGCCCCGCTTTGCATATCAGTGATATTTATCACTAATGACATGCAAAGTGGGCGTGCCAAGATTTTAGCGACTGGAAACAGTCCCTAACCATCGCTATCTCCTATTACCAACTTTTGGAGATATTCGCGCTAAGCGCGAATATCTCCAAAACCTAACACCTGCCCTGAGCAGTTTTAGCCATGTTATCCAATGGGAAGTGGATAACATGGCTAAGAGCATTTGCTGGATAATGCATGAATATCGCTGACTTTTCAACGATATTCATGCATTGCGGCCGTTTTTTATCGCATTTGCGATAAACCTTGCTAATAGCAAGGTTTATGTGCGATAAAATTCGCCGATGTGCGAACAAGTTAGAGACAAAAATTATCGCTAGTTGTTGGTAATATGCCCCCGGGTTTTTGCTTGCAGGAATCGGGAGGCGGGAGACTAGCACTGAAATCAGTAGTCTCACGCCTGAATCGGGAGGGTTGGCATGTCTGGATACTCTACAGCTGGGGCCATAAACTACATCCGCAGGGCTAGGTGATAGCCTGGGTCCGGCCTGGACAATCGGACACAGAGGAAGAGGAGTGTCAGAGGGTGCGGTAGTGAATAGGGTGAAAGGGAGGTGTCGGGCGGGCACAGGGTGTGATTCTCAGAGAAGAGCAGCGCAGATGGGGGGAAGTATATGGCCCATGCATGAGAGAAACAGCGGGGGTGACCAGTGCGTGGGGGAGATGCTTGCGAGGGTGGGGAGCCATGCTGAGGATCGGCGGCGTGCAGAGAGTGGCCCTGGTCAAGGCATCTAAAATGGCTGCCGTGCACGACAAAATTGTGGCATTGGACAAAAACGCAAGATGGAGCAGACAATGTTTATCAATAAGGATTCATTTATAACAAAATATTTACTCGCAGTGACAAAATGGTGGTCAACACTTCCTGATTTCCATCGAATCGAACGTTAACAAACGTCACGCAGCAAAAAAAAAAAAAAAAAGCTCACGCACAGAGCAGTTTTTAGCCATGTTATCCAATGGAAGGTGGATAACATGGCTAAGAGCATTTGCTGGATAATGCATGAATATCGCTGACTTTTCAGCGATATTCATGCATTGTGGCCGATGTGCGGCGATAATTTTTGTCTCTAAACAATTAAAACGAAGCACAAAATGGCGAATTCCCGTTTCGCTACCAGTTTGCGGCCCAGTTCGCGGCCCGTGAAGCGCTTCTACCGTGAAAAATCATTTTTTTTTTTATTTTCCCCACGGGACCCTTTAATAACCCCAACAACAATCCTAGGGGGTCAAGAGGGGTATACCTTGCCCCCTTTCAATAAATTCCCCCTTCGTTTTTCACCTCTTCTTCTCTCTCGATCCTACCGAGAGATAAGATGGCGGCCGCTCCGGACTGTTTAGAATGTTGACAGACACCGGAGAGCCAATCAGCTTTCTGTTATCCAATGGAAGGTGGATAACATGGCTAAGAGCATTTGCTGGATAATGCATGAATATCGCTGACTTTTCAGCGATATTCATGCATTGTGGCCGATGTGCGGCGATAATTTTTGTCTCTAAACAATTAAAACGAAGCACAAAATGGCGAATTCCCGTTTCGCTACCAGTTCGCGGCCCAGTTCGCGGCCCGTGAAGCGCTTCTACCGTGAAAAATCATTTTGTTTTTATTTTCCCCACGGGACCCTTTAATAACCCCAACAACAATCCTAGGGGGTCAAGAGGGGTATACCTTGCCCCCTTTCATTAAATTCCCCCTTCGTTTTTCACCTCTTCTTCTCTCTCGATCCTACCGAGAGATAAGATGGCGGCCGCTCCGGACTGTTTAGAATGTTGACAGACACCAGAGAGCCAATCAGCTTTCTCCGTTTCGCGAAAAGTAAGCGGACCGGATCGCTGCCCGGAGCGCTGTTACAGATATATATCTTGTTTTGAACGTTAATTTCTCAAAAACTACTGGAGCACATATATTGAGACCTAGCAAAGGCACATCGGGCTAACAGTCCCTACAATTTTGCCATGTTTCGTGCAAATCCATTCAGCCGTTCGAGCTAAAAGTGAGTCCAACCGCCCTATGGAAAAATGAATGGGAAAAACGCGTTTTGGGACCCCCCTTTTTTCTCGGCCCCCCCTTGACGAAACCCCACCAAATTTTCAGGAGCTGCTCAGAAACAAAATGTGCCATTTTCCTGAAAATTTCAGCCGATTCCGTCCACAAACGCCAAAGTTATTAGACATAGAATTGTCAAAAGTTCCATAGAGAAAAAATCCTAACTATATATACCTACTGGCGACCGCCAGTAGGTAATATATATATATATATATATATATATATATATATATATATATATATATTCCAGAAGCTTGGCGAATTTCATGCCTGCACCTCCTTTCCGTGGCGGGCCTCGACGGGGTTTCGCCTCGCCCCGTTTAAATTCCAGACACATTACCGTCATACATCCTTGACAGAGAGTCGTGGCCCAGTTTTGCTTTGTTCAAGTGCTGTTTATTTGGCAACTACAAAACTCAACGCGTTTCGCAGCCTTCGCCGCTTTTTCACGAGTAGCCTTTTTTTTTATAAATTGGAGCCGGCTCTTCGGATTTGGGCCTGGTCCACTAAAATGGCACTGGGACACCTTGGAACTCGGACGCTTGTCTGCTAGGGCTTGGGCCCCATTCTCGAAAGCGTCCCCTCAGCCTTGAAGATTCTACAAAAGTCTTGTGGGCCCCCGACTCCCGCAGGCTTCCGGTGGGGAGCGGCTGCCATGATTGCTTGCGGAATGGCCACGACGGAGCTACGAGATGGTGGTGCTCTCATGCTGACGCCAGCTTCAGTCTGAAACATCCAGAAACACTGTAGACTATCAATTCGATGACTTCCGGTGGAGCCTCAACGTGACCCGGTAGGGAAGAACTTGCCCTCCTCTCTTTTGACTGATGGTTCTTGTTGCCTGTCCCCTCTGTTGTCATCTAACGGAACCTTTTTGGATTGCCGAGTGAGAAAAAAAAGGTGGGGCTTTCATCGTTTGGGAAAAAAAAATGTTTTAATCCAATGAAAAGTGTTATTTTTAGGTCATATGATCAAGCATTTCATCATTAGGAAACCAAAAGTAAAATGAACCAATGAAAAGTTTTATAAAAAAGTCACATGACCTGTTATGCGGCTTTGGGCTATAAAAAGCCTACAAAATCAGTTGGCCTGTGAGGCGGCGTCAGTAGCGGACCGATGTGCGAATAGGCCGAAGGCAGCACAACGCGCCGAGATCCGGATGGCACCGAGGTGGTGTCCAGCAAGTTGCTGCACTGGTGTGGCCATCCTACAATGCTGCACCGAAAGACGGCGTGGGGTGCCCAGGGGGGGGGGGGGGTGGGGTGGCCCGAACTGGCCTCTCTCGCCTCCCCAGGTGGAGGCACCTCATGTGCAGTGCGGCGCCCCTTACCGTTTCACTCGCCTTCCAGCTGAGTTCTGCCCGCTCTTGCGGCACAGTGCCTCACCCTCCATCCAGCTGAGTTCCGCCCGCTCTTGCGGTACAGCGTCTCGCCCGCCATCCAGCTGAGTTTCTCCCGCTCTTGCGGTACAGTGACTCGAACGCGCCGAGATCCGGATGGCACCGAGGTGGTGTCCAGCAAGTTTCACTGGTGTGGCCATCCTACAATGCTGTGCCGAAAGACGGCGTGGGGTGCCCGTGGGGGGGGAGGCGGCGGAAACGGGCCTCTCCCTCATCCCCAGGTGGAGGCACCTCATCTGCAGTGGGGCGCCTCTTAGCGTTTCACTCGCCTTCCATCTGAGTTCCGCCCGCTCTTGCGGCACAGTGCCTCACCCTCCATCCAGCTGAATTGCGGCTACTCTTGCGGTACAGTGACTCACCCGCCATCCAGCTGAATTGCGGCTACTCTTGCGGTGCAGCGAAAGGCGGCTGCAACAAGACTCTCAAAATGGCGGCCGGCTCTTTGGATTTGGGCCTGGTCCACTAAAATGGCCCTGGGACACCTTGGAACTCGGACGCTTGCCTGCTAGGGCATGGGCCCCATTCCCAAAAGCGTCCCCTCTTTTGACTGATTGTTCTTGTTGCCTATCTCTTCTGTTGTCATTTAACGGAACCTTTTTGGACTTCCAAAAGGGGTTCTGGTCCGACCGCTGTTTGGTGGAGACATTTTGACTATATCCTGGACCTGCCCGGCCTCGCCCAAAATGGCGCCGGTATAAATGGGACTCGTAACTCCTTGTTGTGTACTGGTTGCCCAACCTTGATATCACGAGATACGTATGCAGTTTTGAAGCACATGGCGGGCGGGGACGAGTACTGATTGAACATTTGGACATCCCTATTGATATTAAGTTCTGATGTGTTATTGATTACTGTACTATTGAAAGTTCGAATTAACGTCACCCATGGTACTTGCCCGCAAATGTATATCTAGATAATTTTATTGTAACTGGCCCTGTCGTACTTTAATTATAAAATGTACGTCCACCGATTCCGCAACTGTTAGACACCTTAGTTCTTGCAACCTAATGGGTCGCCCGTTACGTTCTTCTACAGTGTAAATGTCCCCTCATCATATACAATTCCAGTTTGCTCCGTGGCCGGCCCACGTGGTTATAGGCCCGTATTTGTATACTGACATTTTCACAATAAAGGTTTTTAAAACAAAACATGGTAGTAGTACCTAGATTGGTAAAGTTTTGAATAATAGCCACTGTTTTCGAATCAGTAAAAGGCAACTGAAATAAAGCAGCCCGATTACATGAAGGTTAAAAGGTATAATACGCAGGAACGCAGTAAAGATAAATGGTCAAGGGCTGTTGTGTTTTCCACTCCTGCAACATAAAGTGATCGATAAGAATCCGATATTCATGCCTATCAGCGACTAAGACAGAAGGCCGAGCCTCTTTTGTTTAACGGCTCCCTCATGGGACGAAGAAACGCCCTTTTTCTCGAAATAGGAATATTTTACTTGCAGGACAGTTGTAAATTTCCCGGGAAAATACATTAGCCTGGAACATTGTTAGTGATAAACTGTAAATGCATCTGGGTCCTTTGCTTTACAAGTCAGAGTGAGAAAAAAAAGGTGGGGCTTTCATCATTTGGGAAAAAAAAATGTTCGAAACCATTGAAAAGTGTTAGTTTTAGGTCATATGACCAAGCCTTTAATCATTAGAATAACAAAAGTAAAATGAACCAATGAAAAGTTTTATTAACAAGTCACATGACCTGTAATGCTTACGTTACGCACTGCGCGCCGCGCTCTGGATCGTTTCCGGGAAGCTGCGCCTCGCGCACCGGAGCACTTCCGGGTGCGCTAACGCGGCGCGTCATATGACGCATTACGCGACAATGCAGGTCCAGAATATAGTCAAAATGTCTCCACCAACCAGCGGTCGGAACACAACCCCTTTCAGCAGTCCAAAAAGTTCTGTTAAATGACAAGAGAAGGGACAGGCAACAAGAACCATCAGTCAAAGAGGGGAGGGCAAGTTCTTCTCTACCGGGTCACGTTGGGGCTCCACCGGAACTGATCGAATTGGTAGTCTACAGTGTTTCTGGATGTTTTAGACTGAAGCTGGCGTCAGCATGAGAGCACCACCATCTCGTGGCTACGTCGTGGCCATTCCGCGAGCAATCATGGCAGTCGCTCCCCACCGGAAGTCTACGGGAGTCGGGGGTCCCGGTGACTGTTGTAGAATCTTCAAGGCTGAGGGGACTCTTTTGGGAATGGGGCCCATGCCCTAGCAGTCAGGCGTCCGAGTTCCACGGTTGCCCAGAGCCATCTTTGCAGGCCAGGCCCAAGTCTGTGGAGCCGACCGCCATTTCGTGAGCTCCGTAGCAGCCGCCTGTCACTGTACCGCAAGATTGGGTGCAATTCCGTTGGATGGCGGGTGAGACGTAGTAATAGCAAGAGCAGGCACAATTCAGCTGGCCGAGCGAGGCACTGTGTCGCAAGAGCGGGCGCAAGTCAGCTGGTCGAGTGAAGCGCTGGGGTGTAGCTGAGAAACCTCCACCTGGGGAGGTGGGGGAGGCTCGTTCGCGCCGCCTCTCCCTTCTACTGCACCCCACGCCATCTCCTGGCGCAGGTATATGTGATGGTCAGACCAGGGCACCGCAGGACGTGTCTTCAGGTCAAACGGATTGTGGGACAAGGTGTGGAGCAGGCGCAATTATTTCGGGGGCCTCCGTCAAGTGGTTCAAGGAGGCACCGCATCACATTGTTTTCCAATGCATTCAGGTCCACAAACAGCCCCCACTTACTTTGAGAATAGTGAAGCTGCAGCAGGTGCAAATAAGTTTCAGACAGTGTTACAAGCGCTGCTCGGAAACCTCAACTATGGCACCCAACATCCAGTGCTTATGCCATTTGTGCAAGGCAGTGACATTGAAGCATCTCAGGGACCAAGCAACATACCATATCCAGAGTCCTTCCCACAACCTCTGCCTTCCTTCTTACCTAGTTATTGTTCTTTCACTCTCACTCCAGGCTTTTAGTCTGTGGATGGAAAATCATGAACCTACACTCACCTATGAAAATCTTACTATTGATGGTTTATTTTGAGCCCAAAATACAAAGGCTTGTTTGGATCGATGTTGCAGCAGGCTGCCATGTAAATAGTTATTTAATAAAACGTTTTACCCTGTTACTTTGCTGGTGTGTTGTATATATTTATAATATTTGCATAGTGTTTGTCGTTATTTTGGGTGAGGTGGGCGGCGGAGCCGAGCTGTCTTGCAGCTATCATGGTGTCGAGCTCAGATCCTCTCACTAGTTTCGTATTTGTCATGAGGGGTTGTTCATAATGTTTCTATTTTAGCGAGGTCAAAAAGAGATCCCATTATTGGCCTACTGATTCTGCTTGATTCCTTTTGTTTTTTTAACGATTTTTCACTATCTGCAAAGACTAAACAGAGTATTGCGACTCTGTGCTTGTTTGTAAATAGAGAATGAACCAAAGAGAACCAATTCCAAAACAATAAATGCTAGGATAACAATCAATCAAATGGAGAGGGAAGCAGGCACGACGGATTACAACGGGGGCAAAGGCCTGTGTTACCTACCCTTCACTATCTGCAAAGAGAGAATACTCCTAAAAGAAAAGAGATGGGGGGGGGGCAGCGTTCAAAGCACATCAGCGTGCATAAATACGAAAATGTTTTTACCTACCACGTACTTGACATTTTACAGCTTTTGATATTTGCTATTAAAAAAACCATTGAAATTCACTGAAAAAACCATAGGTTATAGACCATATATAGTTAGGGATTAGCATTTACAAAACCCTAATTTACTCGCACAAAACCATTGAAATTCGCATATATAGTTAGTTGCTCTAACTATATATCGCGCACCCGCAATCCACTGCTGATGATGTCACATATTACATCATTCATGACATGGTCAGTGACATCACTGATGACATCTCAAATGACATCACTGATGACATCACTGATGACATCTCATTTGACATTACTGATCACATCACTGATGATATCATTTATGTGATAATACAATGAACATCTTCAGACTCTAATATAACCTTAGATACATTCAGTATAAACAGACACTCACAGACTGTCACTTATCCATGGAGTTACTCACACACCTAGTCAGTCATGCAAAGAATCAATCACACCTCCATTTTCTCAACTATACAGTTATACACACCTTACTTATTCAAACATATACTAACACATATTTACTCTCTTATACAATCCCTGATACATGTTCACAATGACCCTTACAGCCACTCACACATTCACTGGCTCTTATGCACAGTTATTTATATATGTCAACTCTCACATGTACTGTGTTTTACAAATCCATTCACTCACCAATACACTCATTCAGACAGTCAACCGCCCATACAGCTGTTTCCACATGCACTTTTGAACCCATACATATAGTGAATCAACTACTCACACATCTATGCACAGAGTCACACACCTCCCAGCCACCCACACACACACTCAGTCTCCCATACAAATACTTGGGCAACCAATCAATAACCCATATAGTTACTCATATAGCTACTGATCAACACATGCAGCAGTTTACAGAACAACAGACATAATGATGCACAAATTGAGACAGTTTAGTCACTAACCCATGCACTCAGTGAGACACATTAAATCACTCACTCATACAGTCAGTCATGCACCTACTAAATCCTTCATCCAGACACTTATACATCCACTCATTCTTCAATATGTAAGACATATTTTAACTTTACAGAAACATACAGTCACTGGGTGTTGTCATCAGTGATGTCATCAGTGATGTCATTTGAGATGTCATCAGTGATGTCATCAGTGATGTCACTGACCATGTCATGAATGATGTAATATGTGACATCATCAGCAGTAGGTATGGGCGAATTTTGCGAATCTCGCGTTCGCGGATTTTGCGGATTTGCGAACTCGCAATCCGCAAAATCCGCGAATTCCAGCGAATTTGCGGATTTTTTTTTTATGTTCGCACAGGTTTCTGCAAGTTCGCGAGGGTTTTGTACAATTTCGCAAATTGCGAAATTGTACAAAACGCGTGCGAACTTGCAGAAACCCGTGCGAACACAATGTGCCCAGTAGGGTATGTGCCTCGTCTTGTGTGAATAAAAGGTCAGAGAAAGATCAGTTCAGCAGATGAAGAGAAAGAAGCTCCTGGTCACAGGAACAGCACGGGTATTGCGCTCGTGAAAGTCAAGGATGCAAAGCCTATCCAGCATCACAGCTGATTTTCCACGGTAGATTTGGGAAGAAGGCACACCTGTCCAGCCTCGACGACACTCACGATTGTTTTTGGGCTAATGAATGAGTCACTGAATTTGAGCATCAACTAGTTCGAGCGTCCATGTGTGTGTTACTATGCAATCGTCCCTAAGGGCGCAGGGGTCCCTTGAGTCCTGTGTGAGCTGTAACTATTTTACAATGGCGCCAGCAAGCTGCCAGCGCCGTTGTAAAATAGTTACAAAGTTAGCTTGCACAGGAAGCACTTAGATAAAATAAAGCAGGACCTGCTTCGTTTTATCTAGTGGTTCCTGTGCAAGCTAACTTTGTAACTATTTTACAACGGCGCTGGCAGCTTGCTGGCGCCATTGTAAAATAGCTGCATGAGTGGGGGTTCAACTTTTGAACCCGTTACGTTCGCGGATTATTTTTTGCGGATTTTGCGGGAAATCCGCAAAATTCGCGGATTGCGGATTTCCCAAAAATCCGCAAAATCCGCGAGCGTAACGGATTTCCCGCTCACACTTAATCAGCAGTGTATTGCGGGTGCGCGATATATAGTTAGTGCAACTAACTATATATGCGAATTTCAATCGTTTTGTGCGAATAAATTAAGGTTTTGTAAATGCTAATCCCTAACTATATATGGTCTAAAACCTATGATTTTTTCAGTGAATACATATATATATATATAAGTAACTTCAATAGGAATGTTATCGAAACTGAAGTCTTATAATTTGATGGACTGTATTGATTCATTCTGAGAAGGGACGTTAGCCGATCCACGGCTTGATTATCTTTTCCATTTTGGAATATGTATACCATACATACCATAATCAGAATAGGGTAACTGCCCATCTATGGGCCAAATATCTACCAAATACATGGTAATGATTGTGCTTTAATATCACAGCAAACATTGCAAGATGGCCGCCCCTATTTTGTATATGGTGTTAGACCCTTTTCTTTGTTGATGTCCCAAATGATGTGGGTTTGGCATAATGATGTTTAAAAATCATGTCGACACTAAACGCAGTGTAACACACACTGACGAAGGCAGCACGCCGAAACGCGTCTGTGTGTGCCCCTCCGCTAAATAAAATCTAGCGTGTTGGTAACATTTCACCCCTCGAGTGCTGTCTCATCCTTTTGCTGGAGTTTGGGAGGATTTGGAGCGTTATATATATATATATATATATATATATATATATTCAGCTCCAAAGTTACCCACAGGTTTGAGGAAGCACTCGGGCAGCAGCAGTGCTCGGCAGACCGCACACGCAGCAGGAGCAGCCTGACGCCTTTCGGAAAACTTCCTTCCTCATAGGCTTAGTCCCACAGAAGAAACAGCAGTTAAGCCCACACTACATTTATTGTTTTAACTGCCTTCTGATAGGCCACTTAATAAGCCCCATCGTGATTGGTGAACACACCACTCTGATATTCTGGGACATGTAGTGCGGCAATCTCACCCTGATGGGTGCTGTGTCCTCTGGGTCCTTGATGCAAATCCCTTCAATGGGCCCCACTGTGCACGCAGTCTGAATTCCTGGCGCTGCTTACCCCGTGTGGAACTGGACGTATTTCCAGCCCCTAGCCCGCTTCTCCAATTCTAACAGTGGTGCTCCCTCCACCGCTGGGCAGCCACGTAAACATTCAGCTCCAAAGTTACCCACAGGTTTGAGGAAGCACTCGGGCAGCAGCAGTGCTCGGCAGACCACACACGCAGCAGGAGCAGCCTGACGCATTTCGGTAAACTTCCTTCCTCATAGGCTTAGTCCCACGGAAGAAACAGCAGTTTAGCCCACACTACATTTATTGTTTTAACTGCCTTCTGATAGGCCACTTCATAAGCCCCATCGTGATTGGTGGACACACCACTCTGGAATTCTGGGACATGTAGTGCGGCAATCTCACCCTGATGGGTGATGTGTCCTCTGGGTCCTTGATGCAAAGCCCTTCAACGGGCCCCACTGTGCACGCAGTCTGAGTTCCTGGCGCTGCTTACCCCGTGTGGAACTGGACGTATTTCCAGCCCCTAGCCCGCTTCTCCAATTCTAACAGTGGTGCTCCCTCCACGGCTGGGCTGGCTGGCAGTGTGGGTAACAGCCCCTAGCCCGCTTCTCCAATTCTAACAGTGGTGCTCCCTCCACGGCTGGGCTGGCTGGCAGTGTGGGTAACTTTGGAGCTGAATATATATATATATATATATATATATATATATATATATATATATATATATATATATATATATATATATATATATATATATATATATATTCCATATGAGAACACCAAACACTTGGAGGCCCACGCTTCGTGTTCAATACTTTATTCTGGCAGGCAGCATCGTACAGAGATGAGGTAGGTACAGCTGGTGCTTGCCATCAGTTTCGACCCGTTTCGGGCATCCATCCGCCCTTGATCACTGTGATGGCTTGTAGTAAAGGCAGCTTCGCGGGTGATATTAACGTGTTTCACTTTTATATATATTCCTTTTTTAATTAGCGGGCTGCAGGGTATTAAACATTGCTGTTCCAGCAGAAACAATGGGCCAATACTTCGCCATACGCGTTTCGAGCATTCCAGCTCTTGCTCACTGGCTTGGCAACAGGAGGACAGACAGCAAACAATAACGCCGCACTTGCAGAGATTTTATAGGTCTCGCCCCAGTGGGCATATTCAACATTGGAGAAAAGTACAGAGGCACTCACTATGGGAAAAAGTAAGACTCTAAGGACCAGAAAGCACTAGTTGCGTACGCCCACTGGGGCGCTGACTTCAGGTGGCTGCGTCATGTTTGCAAGTATATTATGGTTTGAAAAGCACCTGCTGCCACTTCTGTGGCCGCCAGCAATTTTCAGGCAACAATAAAAATGTCAAGATAACTCTGGTGATTGATGTTCTTCCTAGAGAGAAATCGGAGGATTGCCTAGTGGAATTTTTAACTCAACTGACGGTAAGGTAGCGCAGTGGGTTAATATGCCTGCTGTAAAGAACGTGTACCATGCACATCAAAAAGTGCATATAATGTAAATAGGTCAGTGACTGCTTTTGTCTAAGAGACCTTTTGTTACATGCAGGGAAATCCTAATATAGAACAGTAAACTACTAGCCATCATCAAAGACCTGCATGCAAACTACAAGGTATAGATTAGAGAGTTATGATTTTTTTCTTGAGTCTTTCATTATCCTAATGTTGGAAAAAGGGTTCATTTGGATAGAAACCAATTCTGATTGATAAAGAGAACCCCCAACTATTATTTACGGAGTTTTATATAGAGCGAACTTGACCCGGTATCAGGTATCAGAGCGCTTTACATGAGCACCAGTTGTGTTACTTGAGGACGCATTCATTCTTGTAAGGTACAGGGAGATTAAGTGATTTGCCCAGAATCACGGGATGTTATGCTTTATTGCTGAGACCCGAACCCGGTTCCCCAGATTCGAGGTTGACAGCCCTAGCCGTTAGGCCAACTATGGTGTTAGATTTTAAATTCTGAGTTTGTGCTTCTCCAGACCAAGCACAAATAAACTGTCTACCAGTATGGATGGCATGTGACTCCTACACATTGTAGTCCTATGTCTTACATAACATAACCTACACACTCTGGCACACACCTTTGCACTATGGCACAAAGGTGTATGTGTGTGGTGTTCGGCTGCTTAATTATACATCAGCACTAGAGAGACACCTGGAATGTGCCATTCTTAGCAGTCATGGCTTTTTCCAGCTCTCTCTCTCTGTTACACAATGCAGCACAGCAACTTTGGGCGCAATGTTGCTTTTGTGACAGTTTTTTAAAATCTGGGCCCTAGAGTCCTAATTGATAGAGATATCTCTGACTGCCCACATTTCAGTGGTAACTTTACCCTGTTTGGCTATCTTTGAACCATTAGGCGAGTGGCAGCCTTTCCAACTTTCCTGCTTAAGGTATTGGTCATGAAATCCTTTTTACACTCATATCTTGACATTGGCAATTCCATTTGCCAATAATTTCCTGAAAAAAAGTTTCGAACTGTCTCCAACATATTCAAAATGTGGCATCCGGCGTGTTTTTTTGTGCCTGACAAAATTTTACTTCCATTTCAAAGAAGCTTAAAGAACTACATTGATTCTAAGTCATGAAGAGGGTGGTCTTTAAAACAACTGCACAGAAGGACTTCGATGTTCCATCCGGGCCGCCCCTCACTTTTGTCTAATACAATCTGAATTCACTTAGAACCAGCGACGTTTAAAAGCATGGGAAAAGTGGGCTCTGGCCCATAGTCCCAGCCTTATAGAGGGCCCCCTGATGGAGCCAGCTATGTTCTGCTGAGTCTTGCCCTGATGAACTTGAATAATTTCTATTGTATTTCCATCCTTTATCTTTAACCCCTTGGCTGCGGCGGCTATTCCGCCGCAGCGCTAAGGGGGAGGCGGGGCCGCGCGGCGGTCCCTTGCTCGTGACGGAACCACTCCGTCACGGCCCGCGGGTGAGCTGTGCTTGTGACGGAACGGTTCCGTCACGGCCCCGCCCGCTCTTCAGAAAGTCCAGCGCAGGCGCGGAATTCGTGCCACGCAGGCGCGACGAGCGGGCCGTGACTGAACCGTTCCATCACCAGCACAGCCCACCCGAGGCTCATGACGGAACGGTTCCGTCACGAGCATGGGAGGGGTTAATGTGTGAGAGTCTATTATAGACATTTTGCAGACAAAATGTGTTTGTTTCATGCAAAATCCACATAAAAAGTTTATTTTAGATCAATTCAGGACCTCATATATGAGAAATGTGAGGATGTGACAGACATATTTTGCAGTAATATTAGTGAGCTGCTGCTGTGTTACAATACTGAAAACACACATCACTATCCCTGAATATCAGATGTACACACAATCATAATTTGACCAAAAAGGGCATGAAAGAGCTGAAACTGGATCATAAAATCAAAGCTGTTCCGAACAGGGCCCCCCAAAATGCATTTGGCCTAGGGCCCCCAAAATCAATCAAACATCCCTGCCTAGAACACTTGCTGTCTGTGTTCAATCTCTTTTTCACAATTTACCACCATAATCATCTAGATGAGGGTGAAGGCCCTTCTCTTTACAAGGTGCTATGGTGCAGAATTCCCACCTTATGTATATAACTAGAGAATGCAGTTGATTATGCTACGGTTGAAACAAAAAGGTGGTCTGCAATGTCTAACTCGTGTACCAACGCTAGGGAATTTCTAATCAACCTCAGATCTCATATCACACACCTGGACTCCCACGCTCTAGAACACCCATTCACAAATATCCAACATTATTTACAAAAAATGAAGGTGAGGTACATCACACACCCAATCAGGTTCGCATAGACCTCTATGTTCTGGTCATTCCTCGTGGTTTGTCATCATAGATACCAGATATTGTTTGGTCCATACAATAAATCAATAGGCATTAAACAATACAGTCTCTGTCTCTGCGTTAAGATCCTGCAGTTGCTATTCCTGTCTAGAAAACATAACGGGTGTTGCTGCCTTATACTATGAATGCTTTCTATCCTATACTGTGTGTTAATGGAAATTGTATTTTTTTCTAGTGTTTAGAAAGCAACATTCTTCCCACACAATTAAACTGTCAGAGAAAATAGTTTACTCATTTTATTGTTATTCACATTAATCTCCACAGAGTTCATAGATTAAAATGACACATCTTACGTATTATAATGTATATGGTCTACGTGTTTCAGCACTTGTCACTGCTCTGCACTTCTTTTCAAGACAAACAGGGTAAACACTTTGACACACATATCACTTGTCTACACCAGGTTACCCTACTGTATCCAGTATAGGCTACTCTCCAAATTGACACCGTCTTTTTTATGTAGGTGGCCACTAACGTTACCTTCTTTTCCTAAATATTTGACAGACGTGATAAACTGGTCCTGGATTTTTTACTTTGGAAAATAGATCATGATGAAACCTAATGCTGAGGCCCGCTAGAGTAGCATACCGCAAATGGCAACTTTGGTGGCACTGGAGAAGGCAATGAGACAACCTGAATGCTACATCCCAGGTGTTCATATTTAGCCAAAATGGATTGTATACAGCAACATTTTTAGTATTGTAGTGTATAGAACTCAGATTTGAAGCATAGCATATCTATGGAGAGTACAATCCATTTTGGCTAAATATGAACACCTGGGATGTTACATAGATGATGTTTTGTGCACCTGGGGTCAGCAAGTGATTTTTTGAGAAAAATATGTATATGATTTTGAGTTGGAAGAAAAATTACACTCTAATAGATATGTTTATTGATTGATTATTTAAAATCTTTACCAAAAGAGAATGCACAATATAAAATTTCAGTTATAGTAATACAGTAAAAGTAAAACAAGGGATAATTTCATAATCTTAAAAATTCAGAAATATAAACAGTATCATAGTTAATTTTTTTTTTTTATTCCATTTTTTTCCATGCACTTATTAAAAATTTTGAGAGGGCAGAGTTAATATGTATATCTTCCAAGCAAAGACATTGGATTAGTGCTTGTCTACATGTCCTTATTGATCTTTCATTGAAGTGCCTTTTTAAAAGTGTTAATCTTTCATTTTTTAGTTCCGGGCAAAGGCACAATAGATGTATGATGTTTTCTTCTCCTGCATTACACAATCGACATGATATATTATTACACTCTAAATACTACAAATACTACAAAATACTAGACTGCTTCAAGTTTCAGTGAATAGGATTTGACAGGATATCTTCAGCCTGAGGTTCAACACAGAGTACGTTGTGCAGAATATTATGAGCGAGGTGCCCATAACTAAATGTGAACCTTATTAGGGAGGCATTAAAGAAGAGAACATGCAAAATGGAATCCACAGTGCCAATGTGTCAAGAACATTAATACAGTATGTATTGATTGTGGTCAAAGTAGGAGAGGTATTGTTGAGGGGGGGTGTTAATCAAGGTGGATGTACATTAGCATGAGGCACATTTATGTTTTTTCATATTTAGTCATACAGAACATTTATAGCTTGAATACTGATTTCATGTAATTTATATCGAATTTAGATTCAAGTAATCTTTCTACGCTTCTAAGAAGGCAGCAGAAACGGTAAGAGATTCATGTGTTTTTCAAACCAATATGGAGAGAGTCACATTCCAAAAAGAGAACAATCATGAACTAAAATATGTGGCCATCTTTGAACTCTAGTATATCAAGGCGCTTACCCTAGAGAACCTTCCTTCCCAATGGTATTTTGTATGTCTGCTCCCATCTCACTCATTTTGAAGACTGAATTGTATTACAATCTTCTCTGGAATATCCTCTTTGTGGTGTTATCTGAATTCCCTCAGTGAACCCGATTGATGATGGAGTGCTGCCATCTGTGTTTGTATAAACTTGAAATGTCTTCTAAGGCGGTATTGTTTCATGATGGATTCTACTGAATTACAGTTATTCTTTCGACTGCTGAGTTATAAACTCCTATTTGTTCTAAAGACATACTTAATGTGCTTTTCTATTTTAAACTGTATTTGATATTACCCAAGGGATTAGGTTCTGCATGCATACATCACCATATCACAGAAGAGTTAGACTTTAGACTAGCATTTCATATTATATGTTGCAGTTGAACCATTTATGGGCTCAATTCACAAAGATAAACTTAGACAAAAAGTCTGTTTATGACCTTAGGTATTCATAAAGCTAAACTTAGACCAAATGTCTAGGCTTACGACTTTCAGTATTCGCAAAAATAAACTTTGACAAAAAATCTACCGGCACTATTGCGCTGCCAGAACATCCCTTTTTTGATGTTCCGGTGGTGCAATGTGCCACTTGCATATTTATAAGGCCACATAAAGCCACATTACGTGGCATTTCATGGCCTTATAAATATGAGCCCCTTTCACGCAGGAAACTGCGTGAAGGGTGCATTCCATGGGTGTTGCTGGGGGCATTCTCAGCAACATCCATTGCTTTTTGACACTGCCTCAGATTTACGAGAACTTATAGTCTGAGGCAGTGCCAAAAACATATGCCTCACCAGGAAAGGCATAAGGGAGGCACAACAAGGAGAAATATCTTTATTTCTCCACATTTTTCCTCGTTCTATGGTTGCTGCATTTTGCAGCACACCTAGAAAGAGGAAAAAGCCTCTTGTGATTCCTTTTGTGCAAGAAGGCTTTCGTTCCTGCACAAAAATAATCATCCCCGCAATGCAGGCACCATTGCACCATGGTGCAAAGGTGCCTGCGTTGACATACAGCAGCCCATTGCGTGCCGGCGCAGGGAAAAATGACAGGAATGCACTGTATCTAATAGATATGGCAAATTCTTGCCCTTTTCTTTTGCCATAGGGCAGCGCAAAGGCCTGCTGCGCTGCCCTGCTGCAAAAACCCATAAATTAGGCCCTACGTTTATGACTTTCTGTATTCACAAAGGCAAATTATGATTAGTATCTTTATGTCTGCAGTCAGGCCGGAATCTCTGCAATTGGGACGGAGTTTCTGCACAGTAAGGGCAGAATCGCCACACTCTGGCCGGAGGAAGTGTTTTTTTCCTTCCTGACACACCTGTGTCAGTGCCTACCATCCCCAACTAGCTCCAGGTGAAACTCCTTAGCCCAACAGCCAATTCCAGCCTTATTGCAAACATAAAAGCAGAGGTGCCACAAACAAACCCTTTCAGGCCTTTCAATATGTAGCTGAATGGGTTTGTTGGTTTGTACCTTGCCATGCGAAAAGACAATTTGAGGAGGAGGAGGAGAGTAGAAAGATTTTTAGACAAAGAATAAACCTTTTTGGGATGTCCAGCCAAGATGTTAAGGCCAGATGCCATTTCCCCCGATGTCATTTTGAAGATGGTTTGTGAGTGGGAGCAAGATCTACACTGTGTGACATGCCGCTCCCACGCCATCCTAGTCTATGTCAAGATCCTAGCAGGACTCCATTTTATTGCTTTGGGGTTGTTTCAGAGGCTTTCTGGTGACTTGTGGGCATCTCTCAGGCAAGCCAGTCCCAATGCTCACATCAGGTACTGAGATGTGTCAATAGGAGAGCTCATTTCCACATATGAATGCCCCATACACTGGACAGGAGGCGAAGGTAGCTAAGGGTTTCTACCTCTTTCCCTACTTCCCATGTGTGCTAGGTGCAATTGATTGCACCCATATGGCTCTTCAGCCACCTCACAACAGACACTGATGGCACTCTATTAGCGTGCAAAGACTGTGTGTGATACCAGTAGTAGCTTTACTGATGTGTATGCAGTGTTCCCAGGCAGCACCCATGACAGCTTCATGTCCTGCAGGTCACCTCTTACCCAGCAGATGGCAGCGGGAGAGTTTGGCAACATATGACTACTGGGTAAGTAACAAGCACCACACATGTCTGATATGTATGTTTGCTTTGTGTGAGAGGCTGGCCTGGTATATGATGTCCACAAAGGTAAGTGGGCACCTTGCACCAGTCCAGACAAGTCTTATGGCGATTTAAGAGGTCTCGGACAACCTTAGGAAGCTATCTAAATGACAGCTGTGGAGAGCAGCATTCAGGCTTAGTCTTGAATTAGTGTAAAACAGCTTGATTAAATGAAAGAGAACCAGAAAAGATATTTATAAAAATATGTATTTATTATATGATACTCTCTAGTATGTTCCAGTATCTTCCACACTAATACACAGCGGGGCCTGGGGGGGGGGGGGGCAGAACCATACACGTAGAGGATGTAGAACTGCTGGGACCCCAAGAAACCACCCAAGGTGAATAGAAAGGGAACCCACAGAGACCATGTGCAGTGTGAGTACACAACTGCGTGCTCCATACAAGTCTATGTGCAAGTCGCGGTTGGATTTTTAAAGGTTAAGGACCCTTCCCAGTTGACCCTGAAGAAACCCTGTTGAAGACGGAAGGTTCGAGATCCACCCCACCCGTGGATACTGTGGTACCCAAGTTACCTATCCCAGCGAAGCAGGGTGCATAGTTGTGAAATGGCATAGTCGGAAACCGCTGTCGAACCCAATAGAGGACTTCTGCCGCTGCTAGAAGAGGAGAAAGTGTCAGTGGGAATCTAAACATCGATTCTTGGTAAAGAGTACCTGAAAGCAGAGGAGACAGAGTCTGGGTCACTTGAGAGTGACCAGGGGCTCTGTAGGCTACTGCCCACCTATGTCCGGTGCTTCCGGAGAGATGTCGATGACCTTGACTCTCTAGCTGTGGGGACCAGGAGATGCTGAGGACAACCAAAAGCCAGATACAAGCTGTCCCAGAAAGGATGTTGAGTGCTGAGGGGTCGGTGTACGGTGGGAAAACCAACAAGCCTTAGCAAAAGCAACCCACGTAGGAGGTAAAAAAGTTGCACGAAGTGGACCAGCAAGGTCCAGGAGACTCACCACAAGTAGGAGAGTCAGGGCAAGCCCACAACCATCAGGGGAGACCATATATGATGCAATTGACCCTCTGCATGACCCACAGGTCAAAGACACTGGAGTCACAGGAGAACCTTGGGCAGCTTGACAAAACATCAGGCCACGGAGCACATGGTGCAATATGGTTGAAGATCTTTGCAGGAGAAGTTGCCAGAGGTTGGGGCTACTTGTAACCCAATGCACATGCTGCAGAATTGCCAACAAGGATTTGCACTTGCAAATGTATGTGGTGCGCAGGGGTTCGGGTATTGCAGCCCCCACAAGGGATTCTGACCTCAAACTGGGTGAGATGGCAGGTCAGCCTCAAGGCACATAGAAACCCACCTCCTGTGCTGTTGAACCCTTTAGAGTCTGTAGGCGCTCGAGATCAGCAGGCCGGTCAGCAGTGTTGGGATGCCTGCGATTGTAGGAGAGTGACTCCTTCACTCCAAGAGAGATTATCTTCGGGTGTATTGGATGCTCCATAGTCCCTACATAGATCCTGTATGGTGCACAGGCACAGACAAGGCAGCAAACTGAGAGGGAGATGAAATCAGGCCCAAACAAATTTCAGCGAAGTCCAGGTGGCCTAGAAGGTCGAAGTGCAGTGGTTTCAGTTCTGAATCTTGTCCATGACGAATCTAGGGACCTACACCCAGGTAGGCCCTTAAGTACCCTAAGGGAAGGGTTGGGAAGGTTCAGGGGACCCTCCCAGGGGAGGGTCTGGAAAGGGGGGAGGTTTCTCCCATGTCCTTTGTCCAGTTTCACAAAAGAGTGGGAGCCAACAGCTCCCAGGACTGGTTTGAACTGGACTTTGCACAGGGACACCAAATGTGCCCCTCATGCAGATTTGAGGGCGCTGGCAAGTCCACCCATCCAACCCTTATACACTAAATGCTGTCTGGGAGGTGGTCACACATCCCTGTGAATGAATGAATGAATTAATGAATTTATTTATTGTTTCAATTAATTAAAATTGTTACAAAAAGACTGGGCAAGGTGTCTCCATCTGCGCACCTTCTTCGACAATGAGTAAAACTTAATTATTTTATTTCATTTAGCAAATCCAATAATCACAACACACAACATTATGAAGTAAATAAAATTAGAGGTATATTCACTCATTTAAAGCTGTGTTCAGCCTCTAGTCCTTGGCTGAGTCTTTACTTATAAGTTTTTTCAGCTGGTTTGCAAATTTTGCTAGTCTGGCCAGTTTCATTGGAAACTCCAAATTGAAGAGAAGTTTCATTGCATCTGTGCAGGTACGAGTGCCGTATTCCGAAAACAGAGGTTTCAGTAATGTGTGATGTGCATAATTAAATCGGTGGCAGATGCAAACCAAGTGAGCCATAGATCCCTCGTACTGGTGACACAGTCTGCAGGTGGTGATCGCCTCTAATGTTTTCCAATGAGTATTTATATCTTTTATTGGCAGTACCATGAGTCGGACTAATAGAATTTTGCTTTGAAATTGTTTGGCTGAGTCAAGGTATGGCTGTCTCAGTTTATCCTGGAAGGAACTAGCTAAGAGCACAATTCTATTACTTTTATGTCATCTTCCTTAGATAATAGTCTAACTTGTTTCTTTAAAATGGATTTTAAAATTCCGAGTTGGTGACAGGATGCCTATTGTTCTGCCTTCCCCTGCTCGAGCTCGGCTCAGCAGCAGGAGGCCAGAAATGCGTCTCTGGTCGGCACCAACCATTTTTTGCTGTCCAGGACTAGAAGGCTGGTACCGGGAACAACAAGAGCCTAACGGAGGGGTCTCCCGGTGGGTGGAATCAAACCTCCCACACCGGTAACCAGTGTGCGGGTATGATTCCAACATGTTTGACACCAAACACATAAAGGTTTGTTGCAGCCGTTTTCGAGATGGTCTGCGTGCGGTCACATAATGCCCCTCTATATTAGTATATGGATGTTTCACTGGCAACATGACTTCGTAGGCTGCAGGGGTGTCCTGCTCGTGCAGGAGCACCCCCTCACTTAGAACCAAGCACCCTGCCCTCACGACTGTAAAAGCCTGCTAGAGGGTTGGCTTATAGGTATTAAGTGCAGTGACCCCTAGATATAGTAAACCAGGATGACTGACATAATATCGAGGGACAAAATATAGACTACTAAAAATATCGATGCCAAAATATCGACAGACAAAATATCGACTTCCTGTCTACAAACAGGTAAGTACCAAAATATCGACTCCAAAATATTGTTTAAAAATATATACTTTGTAAAAATATCGAATTTCTTAAAAATAATGTAAAATTAAAAAAATATTAAAAATAAATAACTAAAATATACTTAATAATACTTAAATAACCTTACAATTATTAAACAATTATTTAAGTTATAAAAAAATAATACAATTTTATTTGTTAAAACATATATATATATTAACATAATATTATTAAAAAATATACAATATTATTACCGTAGGATAGCAGGAGTTTAAAAATTACTATTCCCACTCCAGTGAGTGCAACAGTAGAGAAAGCGTTGGATAGCGTAGGGGTAAAAATTACTATTCCCTCTCCAGTGAGTGCAACAGTAGGGAAAGCGTTGGATAGCTTAGGAGTAAAAATTACTATTCCCACTCCAGAGAGTGCAACAGTAGGGAAAGCGTTGTATAGCGTAGGGGTAAAAATTACTATTCCCACTCCAGAGAGTGCAACAGTAGGGAAAGCGTTGGATAGCGTAGGGGTAAAAATTACTATTCCCACTCCAGTGAGTGCAACAGTAGGGAAAGCGTTGGATAGCGTAGGGGTAAAAATTACTATTCCCACTCCAGTGAGTGCAACAGTAGGGAAAGCGTTGGATAGCGTAGGGGTAAAAATTACTATTCCCACTCCAGTGAGTGCAACAGTAGGGACAGTAAATACTTCATATATTATTCAAAAATATATATATATTCATATCTATAGAAAATAATTAAAAGTAATTACCAATTTAATATAATATAATAATTATTCAATTAAAAATACAAATTAAAATTAATTATTACAATTAGTTACCTATTAATACAAATTAATTACAAATTAACAATTAATTAATTAGCAATAAAAAATTAATTAACAATTAATTAAAAAATACCAATAAATAAAATCAATTATTTAATTAAATATAACTAAATTACTTCCCACTCTATTCCCCAATAAACCCACAACCCGCTACAGAATTAAATTACGCAAAAATTAAATAACATAAAATTCATTAATTAAAATAAATTATAACATAAATACACACTTTTCACACATATAATAACATAAAAAACACTATAAAAAATGTGATATTATTAAAAATGCGATCATTTTAATAACCCATATTACATACTTCGATATGTTGACTTTCTAAATTTTAAAAATTCGATATTACATTACTTACCTTAAAAATGATATGTTTGATGACTATATTCTGTCCATTCGATATTTTGTCCATTCTATATTTTGAAGTCGATATTTTGTCCATTCGATATTTTGATTCCCACTCCAGAGAGTGCAACAGTAGGGAAAGCGTTGGATAGCGTAGGGGTAAAACTTACTATTCCCACTCCAGTGAGTGCAACAGTAGGGAAAGCGTTGGATAGCGTAGGGGTAAAAATTACTATTCCCACTCCAGTGAGTGCAACAGTAGGGAAAGCGTTGGATAGCGTAGGGGTAAAAATTACTATTCCCACTTCAGAGTGTGCAACAGTAGGGAAAGCGTTGGATAGCGTAGGGGTAAAAATTACTATTCCCACTCCAGTGAGTGCAACAGTAGGGACAGTAAATACTTCATATATTATTCAAAAATATATATATATTAATATCTATAGAAAATAACTAAAAGTAATTACCAATTTAATATAATATAATAATTATTCAATTAAAAATACAAATTAAAATTAATTATTACAATTAGTTACCTATTAATACAAATTAATTACAAATTAACAATTAATTAATTAGCAATAAAAAATTAATTAACAATTAATTAAAAAATACCAATAAATAAAATCAATTATTTAATTAAATATAACTAAATTACTTCCCACTCTATTCCCCAATAAACCCACAACCCGCTACAGAATTAAATTACGCAAAAATTAAATAACATAAAATTCATTAATTAAAATAAATTATAACATAAATACACACTTTTCACACATATAATAACATAAAAAACACTATAAAAAATTTGATATTATTAAAAATTCGATAATTTTAATAACCTATATTACATACTTCGATATATTGACTTTCTAAATTTTAAAAATTCGATATTACATTACTTACCTTAAAAACGATATGTTTGATGACTATATTCTGTCCATTCGATATTTTGTCCATTCTATATTTTGAAGTCGATATTTTGTCCATTCGATATTTTGAAGTCGATATTTTGTCTGTTTACCAGTAAACCTATATCATAAGAAATTGGTGCATGCACCAACTTACACCGGCTGCAATGTCAGGCCTATAAGTCCATTTGGAATGGTCTCTCATGGGTGGCACAATACATGCTGCAGCCCATGGGAGACCTCTCTGGTACCTATGCCCTGGGTACATGGGTACCATTTACTAGGGTCTGACAAGGGTACCCCAGTATCCAATCTGGGGTGTACTTAGGTACACAGCACACGAGTTTAGAGAGAAAGCAGATAGACTGGGGTCCTGATTAGAATGATCCCAGTTAGCATGGTCATATCAGTATTATAGAATGCGGGTGTGTGTCGTCCTCAGCTACCTCACTCATTATGGGGGATAGTGGCTTAAAGAGTGCAGCAGGATGACAGAGGACTTTGCTTGAAAGCGAGGATAACTCTGAATGACCTTAAGATGGCTGCCTGCACCTCCCTGTCATGAAGTGGGTTTGAATTGCTGCTCTCTACTGATGAAGGAACAAATCCAGAAACACGTGTATGGGCCTGATTCACAAGGGTCATCTCATATGGAAAACTCAATGTGGAGAATCTGCCCCGGGTGGAAAGAATGCCCCATGACTGAGGGGCTTCAGCCACAAGTGCCAAGACCTCCTTGTAAATCAGGCCCTATATGTCTAGGGATCCACAGCACCACCTGCCCCAACTTCGGTTAAAGACTACAGCCAAGATGGATGTAAGTGCAAAATGTGGGCCGCATGCACCATAATGCAAAGGGGGAAACTATACTGGAATGTGATGTAGAGTGTACCCAAGTCCTCTTCCCTTCCTGGTTCAAAGTTGCTGGCAATGTTTAGTTATTTTTCTCTAATTTTGAGGAAAATATAATAGTTTCTGGCCCATTTTCAGAATCTCTGGTCAGTTTGCGGAGTCAGTTCCAGATGCGTAAACTCTGCAACCGGGCCAGAGACTCCAAAAACTGGTCGAAAACTAATTTTTAAATACAGGAAATGACAAACAGGAAATACATGGCAGGAAGTTGATGACAGGATGTTTCAGGCAAGCATTTAATGGTCATTCTGAGTCATCCTCATCTCCTAATAGGATCCTCTGCCATCCTACAGCTCTGTTCTCCTAAACTGACCCCAACATGGCTAAGGGATTTGATGAGAAGGCATCCCCTTTCAGTGAGAGCCAACTAAAAGTATTAGCTGAGGGTGTGCTTGATAAGTACCCTCAGCTCTATTGGGATACAGCTGAGTAATTCAGCCTATGCAAGACTCAGGTCCCATATTGCTATGCCCTGCAATGCACTGGGCCTATTCCACAGACGGGCCCAATCATGTCGCAAACGAAGGGAGGACCTGAAACGCTGGGCCAGATTTAAGGCCCAGGAAATCTTGGGCCAGTCCTCCCAGTTACACGTGCACAGGCCATGTCTTATGCAACTGTCAGGAGTGTCCTGAGGGCAGCCTGGCTGAACCTCCATGCTCAGCTGGAGGAGTATGAGCAGCGGAGACCTGGTAAATGCATTAAATGCTTTATGTGTGTGGTTGTATGATGTGAGTGGTGACAGAGCTGTACCATTCTGTGTCTTATGTCACCATTCACGTAATCTGAGTGAAAGGTGCAGTAGTTATAAGGCAAATGCCTCAAAAGAGCATAATGGATGCACTGACCAGAGTGCATTCTGGAATTCGAGTGTACAAAAAACAACTGGAGAAATTACGCTCACATGTTGTATTTAAATGAATGAATGCACTGTCAACACCATGACTTGTGAACTAAGGGCCTTATCACTGCTGTGTACAATGGGGTAGGAATGGGTGACTGTTCTCTGGCTATATACAGAAATAAAAGTGAAACATCACCAGACATAACCCCGAAATATTGAATATGTGCAACTTGTCAGCTATTTACTCAATAGCATCTACATGCCAACAGTAATGATAAGTAAATGACGCACATTATCTATTGCCATTTAGCAGTTTTAGTTGAATACACCAGCAGTGATAGCCTACTGTTAGGGACTGAAGAATTGCAAGTTACCATTACTATCACAAAGGATTCTGAGACTTGTAGTGCAATGGATAAAATGAGACACATAAGGGTCTGATTCACCGTGTCATTTGCTTATACTTGGAACAACATTCATAGTCCCAAATGTAGTGTGTCACAGACATGTATCATTTAGTGTGATTGTTATAATCATCACATTTTACCTGGCACCACAGTAAGGTTGACTGTCACTGGCAGCTCGTGCAGCAGGTAGGGTGAATGGTGGTGAGGACATCCCTCTCGAGTGGGGTGAGATGGAGGGAGGTCCAGTCTGTCTAGCAGGAAGAGCTCTGGCCACTTCTATTTTGATGTACTTCTCCTTCACCCACCTCTTCTCATCCTGCAACTTCTTCTTAATGTTCTTTACTGTACGGACATCCTCCCCCAATCCAGTGACTGCAGTGCCCAATTGCTGCCATAGGGCTGCCTTTTGTGTGGCACAGCTAATGTAGGGGGTAGACCCAGCACTCATTATGAATTTTATTATCATGGTGGTCTCCTCTTCACTATAATTCTTCTTCCTTCTTAGTAGTAGCATGGTGGAGGCAAGGTGCAGAGCAGGCAGGCAAAACAGTATGTTTTGCCAAACCAGGGCCTCAAATGTGTGCTGATTTCATGTGGTTTGTAGTGTTGGAATTACAGGTGGTGTTGATAGTTGCAGGTGCATTTAATACACCTACTGTGGGTGAATGTCCGCCTCCAGTGCAAGACTGGTAGTGGCTGTTGGGCTAAGTAGTTTCCCCTGGAGCTGGTTGGGGGGATGGTAGGCAATGACACAGGTGTGTCAGGTGAAATCAAACTGTTGTGTGGTGTTTTAGGCTCCGACTGAATGTTCCCGATTCATGGCCTTATATAGGTACAATTCACATTGCCCTTATATAGGCATAGAAATCAAGACCTTATTTAGGCATATCCCATGCTACCCAAATACAGGCATGGCTACTTCCAACCGTACCAAACGTCACAACGATTTCTAGGAAAACCGGCTTAAGCAGTTAGGGAACTTCCCCTTGCTTGACTATTGATTTCTCCAAGAACTTAGTTACTTTACAATGAACAACTATTCCCCTGGGGTTCATTATGACGTTCATATACCCAACTTTACGTCAAACTATGGATTCCTAAACACCTTAAAGGTATAAATATACCTTCACTTGCTCTAGCAAGATACGTTGGTACGGAGCTGTTCAAAGACCTACTTGCTTGACGCAGCTTGCTACTGCAAGTGCAGAAGGAAGCCGACTCTCCAGCTGACGCACTGAACATGAAGCTGCCTTTCTCCTGCTGAGAATCCAGCTCCAGTGTTTCCAGCTCCCCTTGCGGGGTGTTGGGAAATCGAGTCCCGAGACAGAGATACCAGACCTCCTTCATTCTAACCAAGGTATGGAGCTGATAAGAACCTAGAGAATCCATTGGCAGATTCCTGGCAAAACTAAACCTATGCTACGCAATACTTACTTCTTCCCTCGTACTAGACTTAGGTTAGGTACATTGGGGTAGGCGCATTTTAGAAGCACCAGTTGAGTACTTTTAGTCTATGTTATTTATATATGTATTTTTATATGGCTTAGATACCATACAATGCTCTTACAGTATTATTGCATATTACTATTTACGCTGTATGCATTATACTTTGCAGTCTGCATAACGATTGTAGCAGTTCACCTCTCTTGCATGAGAAAGAAGGCTGTTCAATAAACCCTTTTATTGAAAACGCCTGTCTCACTATTTCTCTGCAAATCTGTTGAAACGAAGCATGCACGATTGACTGAGTGAAATACTTATCGATTGCTTGCGCGACTCTGAGACATATATTCTTATTCTTGGGAAACAAAGTTGTCATGTTTATACGGTTGTCAGAAACTAATCCCTTCTTGTGAATTCGAGAAAGTTTCTAGTGACCTCTGAGTTAGCTGGCACACACAGAATTAAGTTTAGTATATTCGATAGAGACCTAGTTGACCTCAGTCCTACGTCAAATCTATAGGATATATTATTCCAATACGCAGAGCCTATTGGGAATATACAGCCAGATGCATCAAGCGGAATGCGCTCGCAAAAGGGCCAGATTCTGAGAATCTGGCCCTTTGTGAGTGCAATTTTTACATTTGGGATTCATCATCCCAAATGCAAAAATCGCTAATAAAGAATTCGCAAATTTCCGAGGATTAGCATTTAAGGAATCTCTATTAGAGATTCCTTAAATGCTATTCATGAAACATTTTAAAATTGCGAATTCGCAATTTAGGAGCGCTATTTACCACGAAGTCAAACCTTGTGCTAAATAGCGAAAAATGCATTTAAATGCATTTTTCTAAGTTGCATGTTACACACACATGTCCTTTGGACATGTGTGTGCACAACATCAGTGTAAATTCACATTTCAGGGGTGCTACAGGGTGTTTTTTGGACACCCCTGCACCCTTAAAATCGCATCCTTATTTGCGATTAGCAAATTGCTAATCGCAAATAAGGAATAACTCCCCATTCATTCCTATGGGCCTTTGGCCTTTGGCCCATAGGAATGAATGGGGAGTTATTCCTTATTTGCGATTAGCAATTTGCTAATCGCAAATAAGGAGGAAGTAGGAATCGCAATTTATTTTGCGATTTCGACATGATCCCGATTTGCAGGTCCTTAATAGCGATTCCTTAATAATCGCTATTAAGGACTCGCAAATCTGGACTTTGATGAATCTAGCTGATAGGAACTACACTACAAAACTTCCTCTGCCCGAATGCGGAGATTCCGGCCCGACTGTGGAGATTCCACCCTGGCTGCAGAGAGATTCCGGCCCGACTGCGAATGTAAAGATACTACTCGAAACTTGCCTTTGAGAATAGCAAAAGTCCTAAACTTAGACCTTTGGTTCATGTTTACCTTTGTTAACACCAAATGACATAGACCTTTAGTCTAAGTTTACCTTTGTCAATCAAGCCCTATATTCACAGCACACCTACCTGCAGAGAGGTAACTAACTTAACCCCTTGCATGCTGATGACGGCCCCCATCCGTCATGCACTACGGCGCTCGTGTGCTGATTATGGCTGGGGCCGTCATAAACCCGCCCACTCGCGATTCTGCCACACAGGCGCAGAATCGCGGCAGCATGCAAGGGGTTAAAGAGTATAGAACACACAGGGCCTCATTTATGAAAAGTGACGCATCGCTGCGTGAAAACAGCGATGCGTCACTTTTATCTGCGCCCTCCTTGTGACACCAATGATGCGTCATATGTACAGTATGACGCATCATGGCGAAGGAGTTACAGATACGTCAGTATTTCTGACGTATCTGTATGGCGCAAAAGTGACACATTGCTGGAGTGTGTCACAAATGTGACGCAACTCCAGCAATGTGTCCTTTCACATGGGGCAAGCCCCATGTGAAAGGGCCTGTGTCAGTCTTACACCTGCTGTGAGGCAGGCGTAAGAAATAGACACATTTGTGTCCTAGAAGTGGCGCAGTGAAATCTTACAGATTTCACGGCGTCACTTCTATTACCCTTTCTTGCGTCAGAACGCCTCCCCTGCATAAATTATACCTGGCATAGGTATAAAGTAGCGCAGGGGATTACAAAGTGACGCATCTTCCTAGATGCGTCACTTTGTAAATATGGTGCAACAAGGTACATTTTTTACGCTGCCGGTGCGTCACAAAAAGTGGCGCACCGGCGGCGTAAAAGTGACGCAAGGGCTCATAAATGAGGCCCACAGTATTTTAGACAAGATAGATAATTTAGTTCAGAAGACTATGTTTGCTTATCCTCTTCAGGACTTGAATGCATGAGATAAATCCATTCGATGTGCGAGAGAAGGTGCTACATAGTGACATGTGTTTTTCCCAATATCCCTTTGCGATCTATGGGGCATATTACCAAGCAATAGCGATAATTATCGCTATTGCTTGGTTAGAGACAAAAATTTATCGCCGACCTGCGGTGATTTTTATCGCAGATAAACCTTGGTATTACCAAGGTTTATCGCAAATGCGATAAAAATCGGCCGCAATGCATGAATATCGCTGAAAAGTCAGCGATATTCATGCATTACCGAGCTAATGCTCTTAGCCATGTTATCCACCTCCCATTGGATAACATGGCAAAGAACTGCTCAGGGCAGGTGTTAGCTTGTGGAGATATTCGCGCTTAGCGCGAATATCTCCAAAAGTTGGTAATAGGAGATAGCGATGTTAGCGACTGTTTCCAGTCGCTAACATCTTGGCACGCCCACTTTGCATGTCATTAGTGATAAATTTCTCTGACATGCAAAGTGGGGCCCAAGATGGTCGCTATCTCCTACTAGCTGTCACTAACTGGTGTTAGCGACAGCTAGGTAATAGGGAGAACATTTTATCCCCGCTTTCTTGGCTTTTAAAGAAAAAAATGCAGAGAAAAACCCCCTTGATAATATGCCCCTATGTTCCCAGCAGTGGTTTTGTAGTCTCCTTAGAGTATAAGGTCGGCGAGACAGAGCAACATCACATTACAGACATCCCTACAGTGTTACCATGAATCTGACCGAACAAAACTCACCCTACGTCACTTGGACCAGGGAAATGAGTCACAACAAGAACGGACTTTAATATTGAACATATCCTAGCCCCAATTGACTCCTATTGAGGGGTTAGTGCTAAATAGTGCTAAATAGACATCTAGATTTTGTTACCATAGAGAAACAGGACCCGTTTCTGATTTGCTCAGTGTTTGGTCAATGTGTGCAGCATTTTTCTGATCAGTTGAGTGAGATCTTTTCAAAAGATTTGCTTTGGGTCGAACATTTTTACCCATTACAGTGCAATGAAGGAGAAGCAGGGAGTTCTGAGAATACACATTGCAAAACATAAAAAAAACTTGCCAGACAAAACTCAAACGTTTTAAGTTTTTCCAGTTCATTTGGTTAACTGTACTATCATTACATAAATCCAACATCAGGCATGAGAACGATAGAGGATAGTCATTTTTAAACAAAGTGGATGATACAGCAAATAAAAACACAAATTCACAATTCCATCATCCTTACAACTTTTTTTTTTTGAAGCAGAGGTAAAAAACTTAGGGCCATATGTATCATCATCACCATTTGCGATTTCTAAATAGCGATTTTTAAGGAATCGCTATTTAGAAATCGCAAAATGCTATGTATGTAGAAAATCGCTATTGTTTTGCGATTTCCAATCATTCCTTATTTGCGAAATCGCAATTTGCGAATTCGCAAATAAGGAATAATTTCACATTCACTATGGAGACCCATAGAAATGATTGTGAAATAATTCTCAATTTGCCAATTCGCAATTTGCTAATCGCAATTTGAGAATTATTCCAAGGGTGCAGGGGTGTCTCAAGGACACCCTACTGCACCCCTGAAAATTACATGTGTGTGCATATGCGACAACCTGTGGAGAGCAAAAAACCCCCAAAAAAGCTAAGAAAGACAACCACGGAACCCCAGGGAGAGGCTGGTATCCGTACCAACCCCTGAGTTAAAATCAGACCCCAGAAGGAAATCCGGACTCCTAAAATTCTTTTATCTCAAGGATCCAATGGCGGCCATCTACGCACAGACTGCGGAGGCGGGAAAGTTACCAAGCCCCATTGCGCCATTGAACGCACCCTCCCCCCGGGCCAATATTCTGCAGAATACGCCATGTAGCGATACAGCGTGTGTATCCCCACCACCGTTTTTGGGCTCCAACTGTCAAGGCAAACAAGAGTTAGTCATCGCCCAGGTGCATGGCCCCAACATACCCGCAGCTACAAACGAAACAGAGGGAGGTAGTGCAGAAAAGAATACCACAGATAATTGCCTCAAGAAGGACATCAGGTCGAGCGAGAACAAAAGTGAGGCAATCAAGGAGCCAACAGAGAATAGAGATCACGGAATGGCGAGCAAGAGCGCGCAGGAGGTCAATACAGACCACAAAAACCAATCCATCACATCTGGGCAAGAAGGAGACCCATGGTTACAGCCTCTTTTTCTATCCAATGACTCCCAACTTGAGGAACTCTCAGAGAGAATTATAAAGTATATCGATTCACAAGGAAGAACGTCACGAGAAGAATACGGTTTTGATGGCCGACATCTGAGTCCGGTTATGCGGGTCTCAACCCCGCGTGGCCTAGGGCCAATAAGAGACCAACAAAAAGGAAGCGTAAATGACAGCATCATCATGCAGGCAAATCAACCATACCACGCCCATACCGACCCAATTACAATCTCATCAGGGAGCGCGTCGGACTTAGAGTCCAAGGACCCAAGTAAAATCCAAAATGCCGAGCCCGCCGCATCATGGACCCAACCTTTGTTAAGCACTCTAGAGCAAGCAATTCGTGTGCTGAACTTTCAATCAAACAAAATGGAAGTCCAGATCGACCTCATCACTTTGATGGCTGGGCATATCTCAAGCATAAACACAAAATTGTACTCCCTTTCATTGCTCCTGTCAACCCAGGGGAAATTAGAACCCAAAACCAGCTGGAGCAACCAACAACAAATCTGCGGATGTGAAAGTATTATTGAAAATCTGGCAAGCCTCCCGGCCATTTTGATGGACATTTTAGGGGAAGTAAAACTATCTCGTGGCCAAAGCCAGATGACAGAAACTAAGCCAACCCCGGAGAACTCTCAGTCGCGCAAGAGAAATCTCTCAAACGGCCCAAAGAAAAGCGAACAAATAATGGATAAAGTACCATTACTAAAGGAATGTGGCCCAGATAAAGGAGACCCAAATATTGAAGAAATCGAACCATCTCACCAATCCACATTTGAGGAGCATCCCACAAAGAGACAAAGGAAAAGGGCAAGGAAGGCAAGGCTCAAATACAAGAACAATCAACATATAGATCAGGGCAAAACCTTCCCCATCTTTAACATCAATACCCTCAGAGAAAAAAAATCTAACCTTTTGAATGGGCCGTCAGTGAGTGAGGAAATCCACATAGACCGACTCGACCACTCAAACACTTCATTCATATCAAGGGGTGATGGCCCCCGGTCAGGAGCCAAATTAACCAAATCCCCTTCCACAATGGAAATTAGTAAAACGCTCACAATATTGAACCACCAATCACAAGCTCCAGAACCGGGAAAAGAACAAATAAAGCCAAAACAGGTGGTCAAACAGGGAGGCATCGAGCAACATGAGCCGACCACAGCCCGGGTAAAAAATAGTTTGGATTCTAAATGTGACTCCAAAGAGGGCACAATGTCGGCACAAAAACTACAATTGAGCAACAACTTTCTACCATATTGGAAAGTAATGCATATGACCCTCAAGGACCAGCAGCAATACCCGAATTTCAAACAGCCTCAAGCCCCATACAAATCACAGTTCTAGCAAAGGAACGCAAATGTTCGTTATTACGAAGGGAGCAAAGAACGGCCCAAACGCAACCCTATAACTCACTACTTTGCAAAACCGGAACATCACAAATGGAGCCAACTAATTACCCAGAGTTGTTTGATTTAAAGCTAACTTTTATCCCCGAATACGTAACTAGGGGGCCACAGGATTTCTTAAATCGAGGCAACTTGTTAAAATTGTTTAGCGAACTACCGGCTTTAAAAGAAATCAGTTCCCAGGATCTCAACTCTGTTGAATTTCAACAAAATGCTAACAATGGGGCGATTGAGGAAACAATTACAACTTGGGCCTCAAAGATCTGGTAGAAAGAATCTATCTTGAAAAATCGCAGTTTGAATCATGGGGAATATCTATAATGAGACACAAGCGCCCAAGGTACCCCCATCCCCTACAATCAAATAAAACTGTTCAAGACAAGGGACAGGGGAGCAGAGGTCAAAACATCTCTTGTCTACGTGGCGCCAGGGCTACCACGATAGAGCCATCAAGCGAAAGTTGTAAAGCGCAAAGAAACGGTTTTCACCACGCTGATAGAACGGATTGGTCATGGATACCTAATGTCCTCGGCAATAAAGCTACCTAACCCAGATCCAAACTTCCCCGTAAACCAGCAGAACGAATTGCTCCCCCAGAACCTAACAAAGAACTCATCAGTTTCAATTTGTTCATGGAACGTGCATGGTTTTCGAGAAATGGCCCATGATAGTGAAACCAGAGTCTTTTTCCAACAACAAGACATAATTCTGATTCAGGAATCTTGGAAACTGCAATCAACCCCAGTCCAAGGTTTCCATGAACATCAAATATATGCAGAAAGACTCTCCATGCACGGCCATCCCCGTGGTGGACTATCAACTTACGTAACCCATAAATATAATTGGGTATCTGAGGAAATAGACGTTAGCCTGAAGTGGGCCCAAGTGATCAAAATCACCGAAGTATCGCCACCGGGACTGAACCATGGAAATTGTTAATATTTAACGTCTATATCCATCCAGACAAAAAGGTACAAAAAGAAAAACACGCAACGTTATTGTCACTTATCAAGTCCATGCAAAGAACCTACTCGCAATACCCAATGGTAATTTCCGGGGACTTCAACAACGCCCTTATTGAACAAAACAAGGCGAAGGTGAAGATGACGGGAAATGATAGCTGAAAAAAATTTGCATCCAGATTAAAAGACTATGGTCTGGCGATTATGAATGGCAATACTAAGGGGGACATGCCGGCAGCAGTTACATACCTGAGCGGCAGGGTACACTCAATAATCGACTACTCCTTAGTAAGTGACAAATTAACTCCTAACATCAAATCATTCCACATAGAACATCGGGTAGAAAGCGACCACTTCCCACAAATACTAACCTTGAATATTGCACCAAGTATGGCGCTAACATCGACCGCCCTTCTGCATCATGCATCAAAGTTCAACTTGAAAAAATTGAAATGGCACGGAGAGGGGTTGGGCAAAATTACGGACACAGTAAAATCACATATAGCCAATTTTGGAATTCAAAATGAAGAGGACCTCGTAATAAGCTGGGAGCAAATGATTCGAGTTCTGCAGCAAAAGTTCCCAGCAAGGGAAGGGAAGCACAGTAACTTTAACATCAAGAAGGAGCCCTGGTTCAATATGGGCTTAAGAGCCAAAAAAAGAAAGGTCGCTAAGGAGGTTCGGGCCGTCGCAAACCAAAAAATGTCGGGGCTAGTGGTAAACAAATCCAACCTGAGGGGAGCAAGGAACATCTACAGGAAGGCATTGAGAGCCGCAAAGTATTCATACAAAGAATCTGTTTGGAATAAACTGCTAATTGCGGGAAAACAACCTAATAGCAGGGTCTTCTGGGGCATCATAAACAAGCTTAACCAAGGGGCAAAAATCCTACAAGAAGCCGGGGTTGGAGCAGAAACCTGGATCAGACATGTGCAAACCCTATATAGCAATACAAATACAGGTCTCGTTAAAGATTCAGGGGCAGTTAAAGCCAACATGGAGGAACCAAAAGGAGTGACGAAGAAGGACAATTGGAAATCCAACCAGGAAAAACCCCTTAAGGGGTCAACAGACCCAGCTGACTTAATCACCAAAACTGAATTAAGAGGTATAATTTCAAGACTAAAGTCAGAGGGTGCAGCAGGACCAAACGGTCTACCGAATGCGATATTTAAGCATGACCCGGATCTGTGGGCAGAAATTCTAACGCCACTGTTCAATCGAATATACAATCTCGCAGAGATACCCGCCTCTTGGGAGGGAAGTATCATCCACCCAATTTTTAAGCATGGCGATCATCGCAATCCTGCAAATTTTAGACTGATATCCTTACTAGATGTAGAGGCTAAACTCTACGCCTCTTGCATTCTACGTGAATTACAAGTCTGGATATCAGAAACAAAGATCACGCCAAAATTTCAAACAGGCTTCAGGCAAGGAATGGGAACAACAACTAACCTAACCTGCCTGTCTATCCTAACGGACCAAGCAATAGCAAATTGCACTCGCTTGTATGCCTGTTTCATAGACATCAAGTCTGCCTTCGATCGGGTAAACAGAGTGCGCTTGTGGAGCAAACTAGAGAGTTGGGGGATGCCTTACCAACTCCTAAGAGCCATCAAAGCTCTTCATTACCATACTTGGGTAAGAGTAAAGTTGGGAAATGGTGGCAGTACCACCAGTAGCATCCAAACGCCCCAAGGCTTAAAGCAAGGCTGTGTACTAGCCCCTACCCTTTTTAACCTTTTTCTCTCTGACCTCACAAGCGCGATCGAATCAGCAGACAACCATCCTCCATTTTTGGCAAACAATCCAATACACTATTTACAATATGCCGACGATATTGTATTATTGAGCAAGACACCTATTGGCTTACAAAGAGCTATTAATAAATTAACTCTGTACCTAGAACGGGAAGGCCTAGCACTTAACAAAGAGAAAACTAAAGTGGTCCGCCTAGTTGACCGGCAAAACCTAAAGTACAAATGGATGGCCCAAGGGGCACCAGTGAAAGAACAAGAACACTATAAGTACTTGGGCATTACAATAACAAAAGGAGCAAATTATAAGGACCACAAAATAGCACTCTAAGCAAAAGTACAATCTTTAATCTTCGCGTATCGCTCTCTAAAGGAAAAAATGGACTGCCCCAACTACAATCATTTATTAAAAACAATGGCTGCACAGATTATGCCCACTTTATCTTATGGCTTAGTCACGTGGTGCGGTAAGTAGGTGGACCTTTTGAATGAACTAAAAATTAAAATTTATAAAGCGGTCTTCAATCTTCCCAAATCTGCTTCAGCCGCACAAGTCAGGCTCGAATTTGGACTGCAAAATCAGAAGTTCCGGGGCATGAGCGGCTTTGTGAACTTCTGCCACAAACTTAGATCTGCAGATCCAGACTCCTTGGACTGGCTAAGCTGGGAGGAAATTAAAAAACGAGGGGAAACAGAATCTTTTTTTGAGGACAAAGAGTTATTGGCAAAACGGCGGCATGCCTGGACCATCCTGAACAGCTTCACAACCCCAAAAACACACACATATCTAACATCCCACTTCAGTGGTCACCTAAAAAAGTCTTTTACAGCCTATCGGATGGGGATGCATGTCACAAAGGATTTACTACCGTCCTGGAAATCATCACACCAGACAAATCAATGTCGCCTTTGTGGGTACAACACCGAAACACTTGTCCACCTTTTCTGCTTATGTCCGGCCCTGATAAGTCAGAGACGACTCTTATTGAAACCCATCTTTAATGCTCTCAACATTCGATCCTGCAGACACGCAGTCACAAGCTGGCTCGGTGGTTCCAACATAATCCTAGTATGCCGTGGAGTCAAATTCTTGGCAGAAGCAAGAAAACTTTTAGACCTAATAGAATATGAGGACCATCCAGTTCGTGGGCAAACAGGGCCAGCTTAACCCTAGGACCTCACAAGCCCCGCCCCCAAACAAAACAATAGCCGAGAGACAACAATTTTAGTAATTTTTTTAATAAATTTTGTATCGTTATTTTATTATGCGAATTTTGTAATAATTTTAACTAATTATGCAAATAAAAAACCTTTGAACCTTTGTACATGTGTGTGCATATGGCGCACATACATGCCCAATGGGCATGTATGTGTGTCATATGCCACCCTCACAAATGCACAATTGTGCATATTTACAAGAAATCGCAAATTACCACCAACTACAAGTTGGTGGTAATTTGCGATTTCTAAACCTGAATTCGCAATTTTGAAATGCTTCATACATAGCATTTAAGGAATCGCAAAATTGCGATTCCTTAAATGATTAAGCAAAATAAGGAATCGCAATTTTTTGCGATTTCTTATTTTGCTATTTTTTCATAGATTTCAAAATTGCAAAAAAGGCCGTTTGCGATTCGCTAAGGTCGAAATTCTGCGATTTTCGGCCTTAACGAATCGCAAAAGGCTTGATACATATGGCCCTTAGTAACTGCAAAAAACACAATAAAATGTATCAGTTGAACAGCACAATGTATAGCCCTCCTCTGTTGATCTTACATTTGAAATTCTAAATAGATGCATAAGGAATTTTGTCTGGCCTTTTCATCGAAAGGCCAAATAATAAAAATACATCTTTGTTTCATTCACATCATCCTTACATCAACAAACTCTTGACATGGACAGAGCATTAATCCACTTTTTTGTCTCATCACCAATGGACTATCTCCTACGCCACAGCTAACATAAATTGATCAAGAGTGAGGGATTCATAATCTTGAGATAGGGCTCACAACTCCAGAGCTTTTTATTGGCAAGATATATATATATTTCCTATTTTTGTCAATATTATAATCTCCAAATTGAATTTTCAATCCACTCTTAGGGGCAGATTTACAATAACTGGCGCATCCCTGCATATCAGCAGGGATGCGGCAGTTATTGTGCGCCGCAGCTCCGCCACCCTGGATGCGCCGCATTTATAATGCGGCGCACCATGGGGCAAAAACGGCACAGATGCGTCACGCATCTGTGCCATAAAAGCGCTGCATTGCTGGAGTTGCGTCGCAAGCGCGACGCAACTCCAGAAATGCTTGGGGGGCTCTATCGCCACAATGCTGTGTCAATCCTTACGCCTGCTTCAAGCAGGCGCAGGGTTTTGACGCAGCATGGGCCCAAAAGTGACTAGGGGAAATCTTGTAGATTTCACTCAGCCACTTTTGGGAGGCGCTCCTGCGCCGGAACGTCCCCTCCCTGCGATGGAACGCCTTCTTCTGGCGCAGGGCTTTACAACGTGACGCATCTGAGAGATGCGTCACGTTGTAAATACCCCGCACCATGGGGCATCTTTTGCGCCACCGCTGCGTCACAAAAGTGACGCAACAGCGGCGTAAAAGAGGCGCAGGGGGCTTGTAAATCTGCCCTATAGTACCTTAACTGAACTGTAAATCCAGCTTTGGCCTGTACTATGCCAGGAGAGAGACAAATATCAGGAAGGTCTACATTACTTCACAAATATTTTAGTTTAAACCTTGGAAGCTATGAGCTCTCCCTCAACAGATGGTCTCAGAGAATCTTTAAAATGGTCTCATTAGGATTATTCTAGAGCTGTATTCAGAAAAGTGAGATCTTAAAGTGATTGTGGTGGAAAACACAAAGGGCCTCATTTATGAGGATTGACGCATCGCTGCGTGAAAGAAGCGATGTGTACTTCTCAGTGGACACTCCTTGCGACATACCTGATGCGTCATATTTAATGTATGACGCATCATGTCACAAGGAGTTATAGATACATCAGTATTTCTGATGTATCTGCAAGCGCAAAAGTGACTCATTGCTGGAGTGTGTCACAAAAGTGACGCAACTTCAGGAAAGCGTCCTTTCACATGGGCCAAGCCCCTTGTGAAAGGGCCTGCGTCAGTCTTACGCCTGCTGTGAGGCAGGCGCAAGATTTTGACGCAACAGCATCCTAGAAGTGACGCAGTGAAATCTCATAGATTTCACGGCGTCACATCTACGACGCTTTCTGCGGGGAACGCCCCCACTGCATACATTAGATCTGATGCAAGTAAAATGTAGCGCAGGGGTTTATAAAGTGACGCATCACTTTGTAAATAGTGCGCACCAGGAGGGATGTTTTACGCCGCCGATGCGTCACAAAAAGTGACGCATCGGAAGCGCGAAAACTGACCCAAGGCCTCATAAATGAGGCCCATAATGTAACCAGTTCTTCCTGATGAAGCAAGGTGGCAGTGGCTTGACAGAGTGATAATACTAGTTTCAAAAACGTATTTCAATGAAAGACATGTAACTCACTTTTGATGGTCCCCAAAGAAGTGACCTGTAGAGTTAACATCGGAGGCACGTAGCATTGTAAACAGTCAATGAGGATCAAAAAGAGCAGCTGCCAAATGTGTGGATAAAAAGACTGTAAGCCAGCTACTGTTAAGCTCAGAATGTTCTCAGTTTTTTCACCTGCTTAGCACTTGCCCTAAGTAGCAAAACGTATTTGCTAATAATGAAACTCTGTGATCTGGGGTAAAGCTATTTCGTTCAAGAAAAAACAATTTTTTAGCTTTTGATTTGTACCCACAAGCAGGATCTTGTATTTCTCCATGTTAGTACTGGGCTTAGATTGAGTGTAGTAATTTTCGCATCTGCCAAATGGAACACAAGTTCTGTCACTAGGCGGTGCATCAAAATTGAGTTGTGCGCTTAAAGAAATATTTTGGCTACATCAGATACCAGTCTATGAACACCACACGGATTTGCTTTTAAGGCAGCCTCAAGGCCAGTAATACAAATATTTAATTGAAAAAAGGAGTTTGTGCGTAGTCTTGATGAACTCCAGGCACAATCAAAGTCCCTCAAATTGAGCAACTGCCACAGTACAAATATGAAATCGGCTCACATGCTCTATGTACCTGGGTCAAACCCCATTATCTTCATGATGTTAATGATTCAGGATCTAGACTGAAGATGCTTTTTAAATCCAAACATGCTAAAGTTATCTCCACAACAATAACTTTGGAGAAACTATCTTCATAACAGGGCCGGTCGCTCCACTCACCACACGGTCCCCGTGTGTCCTGGTCCAACCGCTGCTGCCGCGAATCCCGCCGCTGCTCCTGCTGCTCTAACACCCTGTGCTTCTCCTTGCTCTGTGCCCTCTTCTACCTGTTCCTCAGTTCTGCTTCCGTTGCCGCATTTGTGTCTGACCCACCGCTTTTGGGTCTGTATTTGTGCCACTGTTTTTTTTGTCTGTACTGGGGTCTGTGACACTCTATTTGGGTCTGTGCCACTCCTCGAGCCTTGCCCCCTCGCCGCCCTCCCCGTGTTTCTTTTCCCGCTCTCTGTCCCCCCGCTCCCCGCCGCTGCTCCTCTGCGGCCTCGCCCCCTTTCCTTGCTGCACCTGAGCCCCCTCCCCATTCGCCGCCCTGATCCCGCCTCCCAGCTGCTCCGGCCTCCCACTTCGCCATATATGTCGGGGACCGCGCGTACGCACAGCGGTCACGCGCAGCGGTCATGCGCAGCGGTCATGCGCAGCGGTCACGTGCAGCGTGCGCACCGATTCTGCGCCAAAGGTGCGCCAAAGGCAAGCCCGTCTACGCCCATTCACGCCTGGACCACGCCCAGCGCCAGAACCCCTGGACCTCGCCGGAGACAGCTCAGCCGACGGAGATATGACGCGACCACCCTCCACACACTCAACACCGGCCGACAGCCAGCCTGTTACCAAGCCACCCCGAAACGCACCCACGGGGCATTCACCTGCCGTGCCTGCAAATTCACCTGCCCTCGGCCCTGCACCATGCCCGCCGGAACCGGCGCCAACAACAACCACCTCCAGTGCATCCTGCTCAACACCCGCTCCGTCCACAAACAAGCCGTCGAACTCTGGGACATGCTTGACACCACAGCGCCGGATGTCGCCTTCCTCACGGAAAACCTGGATGAATGCCTCCTCAGCCCCCGACATCGCCATTGCCATCCCGGACGGCTACAAGATCATCCGGAGGGACCGCGTCAACCAAGCTGGAGGTGACGTTGCCATTGTCCACAGAAACACCGTCCGCATCACGACCAACACCGAAGACTCCCTCACTGCCGCCGAACACCTTCACTTCCAGATACACACCGACCCCAAGACCACCTTCAGAGGTACCCTCATCTACAAACCCCCGGGACCACGCACACATTTCAGCGAAGCCATCACAGACTTCATCAGCCCGCTCGCTCTCGCCTCCTCCGACTACATCCTCCTAGGGGACCTCAACTTCCACCTGGAGAACAACAAGGACAACCACACCACCTCCCTGCTAGACAACCTCACCAACCTCGGACTCAAGCAATTGGTCAACACCCCCACTCACTGCGCCGGCCACCCGCTCGACCCCGCATTCTCCTCCAGCAACCACATCTCCTTCAACCACGCCACCGAACTTCACTGGGCCGATCACAGCTGCGTCCACTTCAACTTCAGGAAATCAACGACCCACCACCGCCCGCAACAAGCCCCCCGAAGATGCTGGAACAAGATCACCACTGACCAGCTTACCACCTCCCTGAGCCAAAACCCACCCACCATCACTACGGACCCCAACGAAGCAGCCCGCAACCTCACACAGTGGATCACTGACTGCGTCGATGCCCTGGCACCACTGAAGAACCCCCCTAGCAACCCCGACAGCAAAAAAGCCTTATGGTTCACCAACGATCTCAAAGACTCCAAGAAATCCTGCTGTGCCCTCGAGAAAGCCTGGCGCCACGATTAATCAGCAAAAAACATGACATCCCTCAAGAACGCCATCCGTAAACACCTCCAGCTGATCCGCACCACCAAACATCATCCTTCAGAGAACGGCTGGACAACAACGCCCACAACAGCAAGGAACTCTTCAGCATTGTGAAAGAGCTCTCCAATCCCAGTGCCAACAACAACAACGACATCATGCCATCACAAGACCTCTGCAGCTCCCTCGCCACGTTCTTCCACCGCAAGATCGCCGATATACACGACAGCTTCGGCGATCCGACCACAGACCCTACCACCAGCGCCCCCCACCACCACCCTCTGCACCTGGACCCCCGTCAGCACAGAAGATACCACCCACACGATGAACACCATCCACTCAGGCTCCCCAGCCGACCCCTGCCCACACCACATCTTCAACAAAACGGACTCCATCATCGCACCCCAACTCCGGGACATCATCAACAACCCATTTGCATCCTCCTTCTTCCCGGAGAGCTGGAAGCACGCGGAGATCAGCGCCCTCCTGAAGAAACCCACCGCAGACCCCTCAGACCTCAAGAACTCGTCAACAAGCAGCTGACCGCTTTCCTCAAGACTAACGGCTCCCTCGACCCATCGCAGTCCGGATTCCGAGCAAACTACAGCACCGAGACTGCCCTCATCGCAGCCACCGATGACATCAGGACCCTGCCGCCCAACGTAGAAACTGCCGCCCTCATCCTCCTCGACCTATCGGCTGCTTTTGACACAGTCTGCCACCGCACCCTGACAACCCACCTCCACCAGGCCGGAGTCCAAGGTAAAGCCCTGGAATGGATCACATCCTTCCTCTCCGACAGAACCCAAAGAGTCCGTCTCCTGACCTTCCACGCAGCGACCACCAAGATCATCTGCGGCGTACCCCAAGGCTCCTCTCTCAGCCCCACCCTGTTCAATGTCTACATGAGCCCCCTCCCAGCCATCGCATGCAAGCACAACCTCAACATCATCTCCTATGCCGACGACACCCAACTGATCCTCTCCCTCACCAACGACCCCGCCACCGCCACCGCCAAAGCAAGCTTCCAAGAAGGCATGAAAGACGTCGCAGAATGGATGAAGCTCAGCCGTCTGAAACTGAACTCAGACAAGACGGAAGTCCTCATCTTCGGCCCATCCATCTCCACCTGGGATGACTCCTGGTGGCCCCCGGCTCTGGGCACCCCCCCCAAGCCCACGGACCATGCACGCAACCTGGGATTCATCCTCGACTCCTCCCTCACGATGACCAGGCAAGTCAACGCCGTTACTTCTTCCTGCTTCAACACCCTCTGCATGCTCCGAAAGATCTTCCGTTGGATCCCCACTGGAACCAGAAAGACGGTCACCCAGGCCCTCGTCACCAGCCGACTGGATGACGGGAACGGTCTCTATGCTGGGACCACTGCCAAACTACAGAAACGACTTCAACGCATACAGAACGCATACGCACGACTCATCCTGGACATTCCCTGACACAGCCACATCTCCGCCCACCTGAGAGACCTGCACTGGCTCCCCGTCAGTAAGAGGATCACGTTTAGGTTCCTCACCCATGCACACAAGGCTCTCCAAGGCATGGGTCCCGAATACCTCAACAACCGCCTCACGTTCTACACACCTACCCATCAGCTCCGCCAACCTCACCCTCCCCACCGTTCCACGAATCCGCAGAACCACCACAGGAGGAAGATCCTTCACCTACCTGGTGGCCAAGACATGGAACACCCTCCCCACCCACCTACGACTGACCCAGGACCATCTCTCCTTCAGGAAGCACCTCAATGACCTGGTTTTTCGAGCAGTAGCACCTCCCCCCCCTCCCAGCGCCTTGAGACCCTTGCGGGTGAGTATCGCGCTCTATAAATGTCTTGATTGAACAATATTTTTTTAGAAGTTAACTTAAGTAAAATACACTCTTTCAAATTCATCACAAATTTTATACACCGTTATTCTGCCTGAGCTTGATAACCATACTATTCCACATATATTCGAAGGCTTCTTCATAATCAATCCTGTAATCCAGAATAATAAATGTGTCCATCCAAAAGTATAACCTCTGTCCCATATCAGATTATAAAAATATTTTTATCTGCGCTGGCCCTAACAAGCAAACTCTTCAGAAGCCCATAACATGAATTGAATGTTAGTGTGCTCATAAGAATTAACAAAGCTTTATTTTTCAATCTTTCTAATTTTTTCTTCCAAGAGAGTGAGTTAGGAAGTAACAGTTCCACATTTAAATATTTTTTCATCAGCTGCACTTTTAATTTTTTTCTAGATACTATTGAAATGACCAATATCTTCTTTTGAACACCAAAATCCTAGTTCTATCTACATTGATTACCCAGCTTATTGGGAACATAATATTTCTAGAGGCAAATATTTTAGCACTATTGGTTTTAAATGCAATATGACCAACTCATCAGTATAGAGATATTTAAATTTAAATGGCGAAAATATAGAAAACTCATAACACTTTCAAGGCCGCTAGGTATTTTTTTCAAATGCTGATATCTCATAAACTACTACACAGATTTCCACAAAACCTTAAAAGGCACTCTATCTGAGTAAAGTTTTCTGTTCATGCCAAGTTTGGCTTTGTTTCAATACATTTTGGTAAAACAAATAAAAATTAAAACATGCCATGGTTAAACCATATATGCAGTATAATGTGCTATTTATCACCATTGTTGAGGAAGGGGAGAAGCACCATGACCCAATCGAGGCTTTGCCTTCATGACACATGGCCCCTTCACATACTCCTAAGTTACAGGTACTTACTGTATTGTACAAGTTTATTGTTTAATTAATATAATTACAATCTTTTGGAAGGTATTTTTTAGTGGGGTTAAGTAGGCACTTACCACAAGTAATAAGGCCACAATCAAAATAAAAGGTCCAGTCAAGGTCTTAATAATCCCCTTGCTCAACCATTGGTAGCTGACTGCGGACAGGCAGGCTTAACTTATGAGACAGGTGTATAAAGCATTTAAAAACACCAATACATTAAATAAGCGACACACAACACACAATAAAAATCCACAACCAATTTATAAAAATAGGCAATATTGTGTAACATAAAATGACACCAAAATGACAAAACTCCAACGTAGGGAACCGGAGATATGAGTTTTTAAAGAATAAACACTTTCTAGTGCCTAGAAGCCATAAACATCACTTTGGGACAGCTGGTCGTGCTTGACCGGGACAAAGTCAAATGTTCAGGCTGACAACGATGAAGCAGATTGGATACACTTACTGGTAGGGCCCATCAAGTTTTTACCTTCTGACGTAGTCACTTTTTGGAGCTTTTTCACTTGACGTTGAGCAAGGCTCCTTATCAACCCGGATTTCGAGTTGACGAAGGCAGCTTGACTCAGCGTGATGCCTCGGTCACCTTCAGAAAGTCTCGCCAATGATGAAAAGCTCTGGAGCGTCAGCAGGTCAAACTTGAATCTCAGGCCAGGTTGCGGTTGGACGTGACAGTCTTGACTCTCGTCAACAAGTTACTCACCTTATGGAGCTTTTTAATAAAAATTCTCCACTCTTCTCTAAACTTCTGTATTTTGTTCCAGAAGGTCACTGTGGAAACCCAAAGTGTCTACAATACGAATCCAAGGTTTCAGAATCTCTGAGTTGCTCCTTGGGATGTTGGAACTACGTCACCCACAATGCACTTGGTCAACTCCTCTAAAGTCCAGCTGAAGGTGGTCAGCTGGTTTCTTGTTACTGGAGATGATGTAGGTGGAACTCATTTAACCTGTTGCTTACAAGGAGTGCACTTCTTCTCTTTTTGAAGCAAGGCAAAGTCCTGAGGGCTAACGTTCCAAAAGTGTGCAGCAACTGCAGTCATTCAGAGTGCAATCCTCTTGGTGCAGGCCAGGGTTCCAGCAGGGCAGTCTTTCTTTTTCTTGTAGTTTCAGCAGGGATCTGAGTTGCTGGTCAGCTCTCCCATATTTATCCAGTGTTCCTGGGTGATACGTAGGGAGCACCCCTGACCAATGGGGTACAAGGTGACACCCAAAAGTATGACAACTTCCTCCAAAGTGTGACATATTCTTTTCCCGTAAAGCACTGTTCCTTTAAAATCTGAAATGGAGAAACACTCTCCTGGAGTTAAGGATCTGACTAAGCCAACCTACTGGTGTGGCTAACTTTCCCTAACACTCTCCTTTCAGCCTCTCCTATAATTCAATTATGGGGTCTCCTGTCTGGCTGGGGGTGCAGGAAGTGGGGTGAGCCTGTGTCCTGTCCTAACTATCATTCCCTCTTTAAAGGCCAGTTTGGCTACCCAGTCCCCACCTTGCCTTTTGCTCTGCTGCTGTAGATCTCCTCCCACCAGCTGTCTTTTGCAGGCCACTACACACCTCATCAGAGCAGTTTGGCTCAGCCTGCCAAAGGCTGTCCAATCAGGAGAGCCTGCTGGAAGGCTGGATTTTAATTAATCAGAAAAGAAAGTTTGAAAACCTCTTTTCTGTGATAGTTACAGTAAACCCAACCTTGGCAAGTTGTTGGATTCATTCTAACAATCATTTTGATGCTTTGAAGGTTTTAGCTGGCTCCTCTCAATATTCATACTTTAATAAAGTATTCCCTTGTTAGCCTGGGGAGCCATTGTGCTACAACGGGGAGTAAATTAAACTGTCTATTTTTCCCTACTCAGGGCATATAAAACATATTATATAACATCCCTGCTTATAGTTACAAGGCACCCTACCCCTCAGGCACCTAGAGGAGACCTTAGGGAGAATTGATATGTAAAAACAAGGTAGCTTAAGACTTTGGAAGTACCTTTAATTCCAAAGTCGAATTTCAATATAATTGACTTTTAAAAGCAGCCTGCAATGCAGGGCTGCCTTTAACGTGACAGCAGGCTACACAGCAATGCACACTTAAGTGCATTAAACCTAATGGGCCTCTAAACTTACATGCCCTACCATATACTAGGGGCCTCATTTATGAGGCTATGCGTCACTTTTACGCCGCCTGTGCGTCACTTTTTGTGACGCACCAGTGGCGTAAAAAATGCGCCTTGTTGTGCCATATTTACAAATTGACGCATCTCGGTAGATGCCTCACTTTGTAATCCCCTGCGCCACATTATACCTGCGCCAGGTTTAATGTATGCAAGGGGGGCGTATTGACGCAAGGAAGGGTCGTAGAAGTGACGCAGTGAAATCTATGAGATTTCACTGCATCACTTTAAGGACGCCGTTGCGTCAAAATCTTGCGCCTGCCTCACAGCAGGCGTAAGACTGACGCAGGCCCTTTCACATGGGGCTTGCCCGATGTGAAAGGACGCATTGCTGGAGTTGCGTCACTTTTGTGACACACTCCAGCAATGCGTCACTTTTGCGCTTACAGATACGTCAGAAATACTGACGTATCTGTAACTCCTTGCAACATGATGCGTCATACATTAAATATGACGCATCAGGAATGTCGCAAGGAGTGCGCACTGAGAAGTAACGCATCGCTGCTTTCACGCAGCGATGCGTAATTTCTCATAAATGAGGCCCTAGGGACTTACAGGTACATTGTCAGTGCCAATTGTAATTATACCTAATTGCCATGTACTTTTAATCAGAGCACAGGTCCTGTGTCTGGTTAGCACAGCTCAGGGCACAATGAGAGTCAGAAAACTAGGATCTCCAAAAGTCTATTTCCATGACATATAAAAACTTAATGTATAACATGGGTGACCCCTAAAGCCAATTCGGGCTGGGAAGGACCATGATGTAGCGGGACTGGAGGATGACGAATAGATGGAGGAATTGGCCTCCCCGAAAGACAAAGCTATTTCCTCCTGATTCAGATTGGTACAACTGAAAGCACTTCATAGGGTCTACCTCACTATGCCTGCTCTAGTGCGCATGGGTTACAAGACTGATCCGAGGTACTTGCGGAGATGTGGGCAGGAGGACACCTACGCACACACTATCTGGGAATGCATGCATATTCAGAACTACTGGGTGGGGTTGATTAAGTGTATGGAAGAGGTCATGGCTGTCACAATCAAACCCAATATAAAGCTGTGCCTCTTGAATATATGGGGTCCCACAGATCTAAGCAGCAAAGAGAAACTGTGGGTGATGTTGGGGACTATAACTGCAAAACGGAACATTGCCAAAAGATGAGGCACCCAAGAGTCACCAACTATCGTAGAATGGCAGAGGGACATGGATTGGTGCATGCTGATGGAACTGACAATTTATGAGTCGAGAGTGTGCCCTAAAATGTAGTCGCAGATATGGGGAAAGTGGAATGCTTACAGGGGGGACTATGTGAGTCTCCGAGGTTGGACCTCGACCTGGACATTGTGGAACGAGGGTAGCTGCGACTCGGTGGGCCACTGCATGAAAATGTACAAACCATGGGTAATAGTTGAATGTTCTATTGCAGACATGCTCCCTAACGACAATGACTGTGTGATAACTGTAAGTGTCAAGTTGTTATCAATAAAACGAAATTAGAAAAAAAAAGAAAACCAGGATCTAGTAGCCAAAATTGGGAGCCAAAACTGGGGGGTGGGGGTGGGGGGTGACTGGAAACAGGTCCTGGTTCCTCACAATCATTTTGAATCAACATGATAAAATGTTCTTGAGGACTGTACATTTCTGTTGCAAGTATCATCAAATATCACATATAGTCAAAATTACCCCAGCTATACCTCTGCAGGAAAATTAAAAAGTTGGTCAAACTCAATAAATATCTCATGGGCATCCAGCTGCATACTAATATGGCAAGAGCTCACTTTTCACAAATCTAAGTTTTCACTCGTAATGGGAAATGTGCAAATCATAAACCCTGTTCTAGACTTACTAAAATGTTCAGTATATTTTAGCTACTGGCCGCCTGCTGTTGACAACAGAGCATGTTAAAAACATTTATAGGACTTTTATGTCAAAATACATGTTCACAGCAGTTGACTTTATAAAAAAACTGGGTCATCACTCAAGGTGATATAAACCACTAATCTGGATTAGGCTTGTTCAGAGCATTCGCAAATCATGCACAACCACACTGAGGAATTTATCATATGTTTATTTATATTGCACTTACGTATATTAAAATTAAATGGTTGATGAAACAGAAAAAAAACAGTTTATGATAAGATATTTTTAAATTCACCTCAGTTAAAAATGTAACAAACCGGCAGGTAATCTGAGCTAATTTCCAGATCGATTTAGAGTAAGTGCTATCCCGCTTTTAAAAACACAGGTTTTAATAAAATTCGACGAGCACATAACAGGCTTGGGGATAGCCACAAAGCCTGCAACTGCTAGTTGGGCATTTTCTTACCTCCATTTTGGTGTCCGGTCCTAAATTGGATTTAGGTCAAGTCTTAACTTCAAAAATACATAAAAGAGACAGTCATATATTTCTGGATGCAAAAGTTCTCATAGAAATGTATAATCGTCCAGGTATGTGGTTTGACTGATAGTGCATTTTCATCTACATTAAACAAGAGTAGTTTTGCTGCTTGGTTCAAAAGGAGTTTTCAGCACACTACATTCATCTCTAGAGGCACAGAAGACTGCATTCCAAAAACGTGATAAGACTCTGATGAGTAGGACCTCCATGCAGGGCCGTTTCTAGGTGTTTTGCCGCCCTAGGCAAGAATTGAAAAATGCCGCCCCCTCCCTTTTACTACCATCACTCTCTCCCCTTGTCATCCAGGCTAGAGAGGCACCCCCTCTACTGCCGAACCCTTATATGTTACTCTCATTTACTATCAGGAAACACGATAACAACAGTCAGTCCTGCAAATGACCTCAACGAAAGGCCCACGCCAGACTATTAGAGGTAGCCATATACACTCAGAGAACTATGTACACAGATGCCCAGTAGAGCCTTGTGTTTAAATACCACCGAGGCGTCAGTGCACCTCGTTTTCCAAACCAGAAACAACAAAAATAGTAACTTGCACCATCTTCCAAGGCCAAGCCTAGTGGTTTTGCCACCGCTTTTTTTTCACTGAGGCACCTGAAATAGTTTTCATCTCCATTGTATCCATTTAATAGAGACTGATCACAACAATTAAAAGATTTCCACGTCAGGGAGATTATAGTGCTCAAATCTGCACTAATCAGAGACTATGGCAAGACGTTAAAAAAAGTTTGGCGTACAACACTGAATGAACTGCTTCTTGGCGCTGTGAATAGAAGCTATTGACAAGCTCGTGCATGTTACCGCTATGAGAGTAATCCTGACCAGAATTTGAGCCAGTGCAAGGCAGAATGCACACTTCACTATAGTTGACAAGTGGTTCCATGTTGTGGAACACCTTCAACCAATCCTGGGTTTGCGGCCACCTGTGTGTTGCATTCTGGCATTTGTATTCTTACTTTGAACAGGGTAAGCACTGGCTCAAAAATCCCAGCGTGGACATTGACATTGGCCTAAACAGTCACTACCGGATGACGGTATCGGATATGACACTAGGCTAGTGGTCAGTTCTTTTTTTTATGGAGATTTATATAGAACGATCTTGACCCGAAAGTATCAGGTATCAAAGCGCTTTACACAAGCACAAGTAGCGTTACATCATGAGGACACATTCATTTTTGTTAGGCACAAACAGCCTATTATTATACCAACAGACGCAAAGTTCACTGAGCTGCCAATATTTCAGCCCAGAATTCCGAAAGAGGACAATTACCATTTTTATTAGTTCAAGGCATGCTGAAGATAAAGCCAACTTAAGTACAAATCTCTAATCATTCAGGGGCATATTATCAAGGGGGTTTATCTGCACTTTTTTGGCTTTAAAAGCCAAGAAAGCAGAGATAAAATTATCTCCCTATTACCTAGCTGTCGCTAACACCAGTTAGGGACAGCTAGTAGGAGATAGCGACCATCTTGGGCCCCACTTTGCATGTCAGTGATATTTATCACTAATGACATGCAAAGTGGGCGTGCCAAGATGTTAGCGACTGAAAACAGTTGCTAACATCGCTATCTCCTATTACCAACTTTTGGAGATATTCGCGCTAAGCGCGAATATCTCCAAAAGCTAACACCTGCCCAGAGCAGTTCTTATCCATGTTATCCAATGGGAGGTGGATAACATGGCTAAGAGCATTAGCTCGGTAATGCATGAATATCGCGGACTTTTCAGCGATATTCATGCATTGCGGCATTTGCGATAAACCTTGGTAATACCTAGGTTTATTTGCGGTAAAAATCGCCGCAGCTCAGCGGTACATTTTTGTCTCTAACCAAGCAATAGCGATAATTATCGCTATTGCTTGGTAATATGCCCCTCAGTTTTTAAGCCATTAACATGTTACCAGTAATGAAATGCGTAAAGGTTATATGTGATACTTACAGGATAAGAGGCAATTGCCACGCAGTTACTCTGCTCAACCTTCCAACAATGTCCTCAAAAAGGTACCGAGCGGTTAAAAAAAAATAAAAAAATTATGAGACAAAATGTACTTTTTGTAAGTCTGATGACATCCGTTCTATTGGAGCCTTGGGCAATTTTGTATCTTCGGGTATGCATTATGCCAACAGGAATCACATGAAGGGTATTTGATTCTGTGATGAGAAATGAGTAAACTGGGTCTGCAGAGTCTGTGCAGCTCTGTGCATGGTGTGCAGACTGTGCGCAGGTGGTCTGTGGCTGGTGCTGAAGATGCAGAGCCCCAGAGTGGGGATGCCTTGAAGTAGCAGAGGATGGCCCCCTTTCAAGAAGAGGGCTATCCGCTTCCATCCTGCGTTACGTTGCATATTATTTGTACACCCCCTGTGACTACATTAAGGGTGCCTCAAAGCACTGAAATCAGTTCTCACTACACCACCCCTATATGAGCTCTCGGGGTTTTTGGAAAGCCGTGGAGAGCGGTTTAAAACAGTCTACATTCCCTGCACTGCAAGCCCCGTCTCTTGTACCGGCTGAGACGCTGCTTGTTAGGGATTTCAGCACTTTTTGCACCCATTGGAAAGAGATAAAGGGCCCGGGGTGGGGATTTGGCGCGCGTCGCCCCCTCTGGCAGGATTCGGCGAAAGACAGTCTACGCCCCCTGAAGGATCCTCAGAAGCAGGGCCGTTTCTACAATTAGGCAAGACTAGGTGGCTGCCTAGCTTTACGTTCGTAGGATCAAATAAAATAAAAAATCCCCCTTTCGCCGCCCTACCCTAATGGTAGAAACGGCCCTGCCTCCATGCGCCAGTGTATGAAGATTTGTCGATTTCCTACCAGTACATATTTGAAGGGAACCAGGTTCAGACAAAAAACATGGGGGCAGATTTATAAGGAAGTTCTGCAGCACAGCAACGCAAGTCCTTTGGCTGCGCCACGCTGCTGCACTTCCAAAGCACAGGAATGCAACACATTTGCAATAATATGTTGCATTTCTGTGCTCTCCCCTGCACTGGCACACAAACTGCTGCCATGCGCTGGCACCCTTGCACCATGGTGCAAGCATGCCTGCATCATGGGGAGATTGTTTTTGGGCACCTTTCTGCACAAAAACAATCACTACAGGCATTTTCCTCTTTCAATGTGTGGTGTAGAATGCAGCAGGCATTGAAAGAGGAAAAAATGAGGAGAAATGGAAACATTTCTCCTCGTTGCGCCTCGCTGCGCCACCCCAAGGGTGGCATAGCATTCAGACGTATTTCCAGATTTACGAATCCTCATAAATCTGGAAATGTGTCTTGTTCTATGGGTATTGCATGGAAACACCAACAGCAACACCCATGGAACGCCCCTTTCACGCAAAGTGCTGCGTGTGAAGGGGCATATTTACAAGGACAGGAAAAGCCACGCAGGTTAGCTTTTCCTGTCCTTGCAAATATGGAGCAGTAACATGTGCCACCAATACGTCACAAAAAGTGACGTACTGGTGGCGCTGGGGGCTTGTAAATCTGCCCATGGAGTGTATATACTTTAAGAAGGCATCCTGTCACCCTAGAGTCTGCTCTTGGAGGCCAAACTCTAATCTGATTTCAGTCTGGCCAATAATCTTTGGAATCGTAAAAACCGATATATAGTCTTGGTTTGCAGCAGGTCCAATTATTTAGCGTCTTTCCCATGGAACATGACTAAGCCATTGGTGAATGCTGGAATTAATTTTGCCGACATAATTTTCACACGATGATAATAAGTGGGGCACATTAGTTTGTCTCAAAGTGATTTGAAGGGGAAAATGAGAGAAGCTGTTTTGGCTCTTAATAGATTATTATCAAACACAGTACCAAGGTATGTATAGCTCTTAGCTGATTCAAGTGGTTTTCCTCTTGCATACCAGGCTCATGATCTTGTTGTAGATGCCCTGATTTTGGTTTTCTTAATTCTTAACTCAAGAAGATAAAGAGATATATATTTGTCAAAAGGAATTGATTAATCGTTGTAGATGTATAGGTGGCTGGCTGAGTAGTATGGTAACATCAGCATATTGAAGATATTTTAGAGAACTGTCTGCAAATTTTGGTGAAAGGGAATTTGTTGCTTGCAGATGTTGTTTCAAATCTGACAGGCATACACAGTATTTGTTAAAATACCCCTCACACACCAAAAGGTCCCTTGGTGTCATGCTTCATCATCGGGGTCTTCCCGCCCCGCTGCAGGACGGGCGTGCTACGACCAACGACTACGCTGGAGCACTCAGATATTGTAAGTGCTATGTGAGGTGTATTGTTGTGAGTGTAAGTAGGGTCAAAAAGTGATAGGAAAAGTGTGGTTAAAAGAATACCTGGCCTTTTGAAAACAAAAAATTCTTTATTAATCATAGGCTGGTATCGTTAAAAATTGGTGTGGCAGAGAAAAACACAGCTTGTCAATGAGCTAGTTCTCCTGATGGTGTCAATATGTTTCGAGGCTGCCTGCCTCTTCGTCAGGACGGAGTCAGATCCCTCTATCACTCACTAATGTTGCCATCAATGTGTGTTATGTGTATGTACAGGTGAAATGGATATTTTAATACCTATGTGGTATGCAATTAATTTACAGGTTATAGAGCCCTAACAGTATTACTGATTCGTGGGTCTGCAAGATAAAATTAGAGCACGTAAATATTTCATGCGCGCTTCCCAATGCGCGTTTATATCAGTCACCTGTGGAGATATCAGTCACCTGTGGTGAGAAAAGTATGGTGACATATAAGGTGACTTTGCGTCTCAATAATAAAGACACACTAAGGTGCTGTGACCTGTGAAAAGAAAGACACTACAGGACATAACAAACATATAACATAAAAAACACACTCTATGTCGTGAAGATCTGTACTCAATAGTGATGGGCTGAAAAAAGGAAGGAGCAAAACCAATATGCATGGTAGTATATGTCCAATACATACTGAAATAAGTTGGAGACAATGCCCCATGAGCCGATCAGGAATGTGGGGTAAATGAAACTTCCATCTGTTGGTAAAGAGGGAACAGAAGGGGTATTCCAAGAATCAGTACCTTCCTGTTATACTGATGGTCAAGGATTCTCTCCACCCTAAAACGGCTATGCCGTACTCACTCAACCTCGAGTTCTCCTCGCATCCTCCCTCGTCCGCGGCTTCCGTGATGAGAGCCGGTGGAGCGGAGGATGTCTCTTTATACTCGATTTGATTGAGTAATGGACAACACCTGTGTTGGCTTGGGTGTCGTTATTAGGCCCGTGGGGACCTTTTGGTGTGTGAGGGGTATTTTAACAAATACTGTGTATGCCTCTCATATCTTGGCTCACAGGAAAACCTTTTAGAGGTGGATCTTGTTGTTCAAATTTACCATTGACTGGAGGAGGGTGTATCCACCCCAGCGCTTTTTAAGCACTACCTCTTCACTCCCTATTTTGATTTTTGCTTGTTGTTTCAAATCCGCCATGAAAAGATTAAACAGACACAGGGCAAGCACCCACTATTGCTTTAAGCCCTTAGACGTGTCAATTCTCCATGTAAGGAAGGTTTCATCACCCAACTTAACCGGCACCCAGGTTTTCGTATAAAGGAGGATGATAAGGTCAAGTAATCTCAGAGGCACTCCCCATGCAGCTAACCTTTTCCATAACAAAACTCTAGGAACTGTGTTGAATGCTTCTTTTAAGTCAACAAAACAGATATATAGTTTTTGCTTCCTGAGTTTTGCCTTCTCAGTCAACGACGTTAGAGCAAGCAAATTAGTAGTAGTAAACTAGCCTTGCGAAAATCAGATTGGTTGGTTGGAATTAGGCACACTGTTGCTAACCATTCTTCAAACTCCTGTAAAAGACAAGAGGCGAAGAGTTTTGCCTCAATGTCCATCAAAGCTCCGGAGGACTGCTTTTGCAGATGGGTTGCAAAATACTTCCTTGCTATGCTTCAGGGACAGTTTCTGGCAGAATGACCTCATTATAAAGTGGAGTCATGATCTCTGCCCACACAGATTTGGCTTAATCCGTTTGAGCAATGCTTATGTGTCTTCTTTTTCCAGCAGCTTCCATTATGAAGTTAATGTGTCTACTCTGCTAACTACCACAATCGAACATTCCTGTTTTTCCTGGGAAATACTTCTAATTTTTCCTCCAAGATTCTCCATCAGTTTAATATTCCAAGAGGAACTATATTCAGCAGAAGTTACCAGTCCTGATCCGAACAAGTTAAAAATGTAGTCCACCCAGACATTGTCTGTACTCTTAGCGCTGCCAGCCCTATTGCCACCAAATTCAAGACTAATATTAATTGACTAAAATGCCCTAGTTTTATTGGACTTGCTTGCAAATAGCAGTTTATCCCATAGCTCCAAGTGGTAGTTGCTCTTTGCGTTCCATAAAGCTTGCTTGTATGAGTTCCTCAAAGCTTTCAACACTTGTTTAAGTAAAGATGGAGCAAACATGCATTTCTGACGGATGACATCCCTTGTCGCTCTATTCAGGGCCTTTTTGTTTTACATAGTTTGGGCGTGTGCCACTTATTGTTAGGTTTTACAAGAGGATTAGCCTTCCTTGCATTTTAAGCTGGGAATGTTGTGAATAAACAATTGCTTGTGGAATTCCCTTTCTCCCCCATGGAGATATTAACCCCTTGACCGCGGCGCAAATTCCGCCGCAGTGCTGGGGAAATACTGAGTGGGCGGGGTTCAGACAGCCCCCGCCCGTCCTCCGCACACGCCCACTGTGACGTTGGACGTCCGGGGGCCGTCCGACGCATGCAAGGGGTTAATGACAGCCAGAGAACAGCCAGATCTAATTAAAATCTCAGCTAGCAGCATTTTCTCTTCCTGTTTATTAGACTGCCAGACCAAACATTTCAGACTTTAGGAAGTTGTCACTTGATGAAGGAGTTAGAATTCTGTATAAAAAAAACAGTCAGATCTAAAGCTAGTTCTTGCAGATTACGGTCACTTTCAAGTCTTGGATTTATAACATAACCGACAACATGGGCAGACAGGCCCTTTGAAATCATGGTATTAAACAATTACAGAACTATGATGAGAAGACCTAAATATTGGAACTGTGATGATATCTTTCGGATATTTAAAAGGTTTTCAGAAATAATATTGGCTCTGGATCTTCCAGAACCTTGTAAGGCCATCCACATTCCAGGAGCAAATTGTTCTTTGTCAAGGTTAGCTCCACATCAATCATCAGCCATGGCTGTAGTTCCGGATAATGCAGATGAAAGCCAGGTCCAGGTTTCCCTGATGATTCATAGTAAACAGGGAGTCAATATTGTCCTTCCACAGATCGCATTAGGCATTTGTTGATAATTGACTTCAATAGGTGCCGATATGATAAGGTTGCTATTCTGTAACCTCTCCAGACTATTATTTTGATTTAAAACCATAGACGTTTTTATCTGACATTCAACATCATCAATTGGCAGAGTTACAGGTTTTCTTTTAAATCTCATCTTGGAGTGGCCCTCCTGTGCTTTGTTGTCTGGGTTGGGATATACAGCCACTTGCCTGAATTGTATCAATCTGCCTTTCAGAACAATCGACATCCATTGCTACCATTTTTGGCTGTTTTTGAGATCTATTATGGAATTCAGGTTTAAAGTTTGAGTAGCAATCTTTCATCCTATCTTCTTCTCTTGTGGCTGTTACAAACTCCTTAGATTTATTTTGGGCCCTCCTGAGCCTTTTCCTGGCCCTTTTTGTCAATCTTATTTGCGGATTAGAACAATTTGATATATTTCGTGTCTGGTTGCCTCATAATTTCATTTTCCTGTGATGGAGCTCTAATGCTCAACGTAAGATGATCAATTTGTATGATTGATGCATCTTGAGTTTGACAAACATTTTGTTCTGAGTGTGGGCCAGAGAATGTTTTTTTCTACAGGTTTTGCCATTTGCAAGGCGGGCATTCTTTTAACTTCATCCACAAGTGCCAAGTATCATTGGAAGGTTTGAGACATTATCCAAAATATGTGTATGTTACTAAATTAAGGGCAGCTGTTATTGCATCTATGGACCTGAAAGATCCTGACAAGGCTCTTTCGAGGACTTCACATAGTAAAAGTTAATTGTGTCATACTTAGCCATAAAAGAAAGATCAGCAGCCTCGATTGAGTTATTCATTAGATACCTATGATCAGCCGTATGATCATCTATTATTAAGCTTGACTAAATCAAAGGCTGATCACATATTTTGATTATACTTTTAAAAGATATATTTTCAAAATGTATTTTCAACGGTGTTAGGGTTGGTTTTGGAGCTGAGTTTTTAGAGCCTAAAGGGGGAAAAGGACTAAAAGGATCTCTTTCAGCCCTTACACGGCTTCGATCCAGGCTAGATAGAGCCTGTACAGAGATGATAGTAGGTGTACACCTAGTTTTTATTGACTGTTTTGGAACAGGCAATGCCGAGTTAGGAAAAAGTTGTTGAGTCATTTCCTATGACAGTAAAGTGTTTTTTAACTGTGATGGGAGTAGACATGACTCCGATTGGGGGAGTGGACTTGCACAGATACAACCATCTTGTAAAGGCCTAGATCATTATTCGACATTGCAGCACCATCTGAAATTTGCTTTGCTGAAGTAGCTATGTTTTTGTACCTACATTTTTTACAAAGACTGTGGGACATATTATCAACGGGTAGCTGCAAATATCGCAATTTGCGCGTAGCGCGAATTTGAATATCGCTGTCTATCGCTGGTTTATATCGCCGAGTTAGCGCATTATCATCAACGTCTAACGCCAAGGCGATAAAAAAAATGTGCGATTATCGCTGTAAATCCAGCGATAAAAGCACAGCGATAGGCAAATCCTTGTAGATAGGGGAGAGTGGGCTTATCCTTACAATCCACCGCCCACCGGATATAATGGCTAAGTAAGATTTAAAGCAGGCTTAATGAAATCTGCGATAAGCGTGGTTAGCTCTACTTTTCTCATTGCTAAGCGGATTAGTGGCCAGATTGATAATCAGAGTAAGTTTTGCTAGCGACATCATCCACGTTATTTTAGTAAGGTACGCCCACTTTGCATATCATTAGTGTTGCGACGCTGGGCATTAGGAAAACGGGCGCTGAGGCATGGGATCACGCGCTAGCGTGTCCTTGCTGATAGTGCGATAAAATTATCGCCGCTTTCCTCCCGAAAACGGAAGCTAAAGTGGCGATAATTATCTTGATAATATGCCCCTTTATCCATACCATGGGCGACAGAAAGATAGTTAGTACGTGGAGCTAGCTTTGAGGGGCTTAGAGGAGACGTTCCTAGATGATTTAAACCCTCTTGAGTAGTTTTCCCTGAATGCGTGCAGTAATCCACTATAGAGGATTGAAAAGTTATGCCCTCCTAAATATTGGTCTTAGGCTTAATCTCATTCCCGAGGGCAGATCCGCAGGCCTTGATGATAAGTGTCTTTAAAATTGCAGGTGAACTGATTGTTTAGTCCTTCAATCTTCCTTTTCTTTTGCTTTTTCAATGGCTGTGGGATCCCACAACAATGACCAGACTTCATTATTTACGGCAGCCTTAAAGGATCTAGGTGTCTCTGTGAGAGATGGGCCAGAGGCGGGGGGAGCACTCAAGGAACTTACAAACTGCTACTGGGCCTAGCCAGAAAATTACCTTGGTACGATAGCGGAAGAGCCCTGCCATTTGCAGGAAGATTATTAACAAAGTTAATCAAGTGGTCGCTTTCACTCTTGAAGCTTTGTGTCCTGATGATGACCCTTAAAGAAATTTTGGGTTGAACCGCCATTGGCGCCTTAAACATGGCTTAAATAAGAGATGATATTCATTTTTTTGATTGTATATTGTGTTTACTGTTAATTGTTTCTCTCTGCCACTGTTGTTTTTTTGATCTTACACATGTTTATGTTTTTTAGAATGTTTAGTCTGAGTGTAATTGTTTGAGCGCCCTTGTTGTTTTCATCAATTTCATTAAATGTATTCATGTAACTATCTATGTATTTGTTTTTTTGTGACATTGTGACACTCACAGGTTTTTTTCCCTTTTCCTTTATTCTTTCTTTGCTATATGGAGTTTTCTATGTCTTTTTTAGTCATTAAGTATGATTATGTAGCTCAAGAACCTTTGTTTGGATTACAGTATTTGTTACACCTGGTTCTTGTTCTAGGGTTGCCCTTGTAGTCAGTATACAGGTTCTCCACAAAGGCCGCCTTAGCCCCGACACAAGTCACTGCACCTCTTGCTCACTCTACACACCAGAAGTGTGGCTCACTGGTTAGAGGAGGCAGACCTGGAAGCAGAGGTCAGCCCAGGACCAGGGTTCAATTCCCGGCTCGGCAGGGTCTTGAGTCCTAAAATGTCCATGGACTCGACAATTCTCACTCCGGTGCCTACTCGATTCACGGGTTCACACTCTGTGACTCTGGGCAAAAGCTTGCTTAATCTCCAGAACTGCCCCTCGCGGTGGGATGCCTGGCTTTCACCTTGCGGATACCCTGCCGGGGTATCTCACAGGGGAATACCAGGACGGGTTCCCTAAGCAAGCGCCTTGATGCCTTCGGGTGATACGTGCGCTATATAAATCGCAATACATTTACATTTACATCCCTCGTATCATGCCACCAACCCTCAGGCCTACAAGCACTAGAAACTAAAGACTAGAGGGAGGCAGAGCATCAGGCGGAAAAAGGAGCAGGAAGACTAGGCGGCAGCAACAGTGAGGTGGTAAGGTGAGGTGAGGTTAAGCGGCAAGGTGACCATTGCCAGGCAGCAATGCATGTCCGCATACTCCAAGCACCAGCTTCTCCGATGCCTCCATGCTCCACCCTCACAGAGCATGCATGTGCATCGGTCAGGTAAAGTGCTCAGCACACTCAACAATGGTGGTAAATAGCATATTATACATACCCTGTGCAGCTGCATTCATTACAACATTTTAGGGTGACCAGACGTCCCGGATTTCCCCGGACAGTCTCGCTTTTCAGAGAACTGTCCCGATGCTTTTGTCAATTTTAACTAAATGTCCCGGATTTTGGGACAAAGGTCAGTTCAAACTACGAATCAGAAGCAAAATGTATGCTCTCCTTTCACATGCACATCTAAAGTCTTAAATAATTGAAGTATTTTATGCTTTCTGAGCTGCAGCACAGTCCACTACCTTATCCCTAAACACAGTGTATATCCTGAGCTAACAAAGAGCAAATAAAGAGGTATGAATAAACAGTAGACAAGCCATGTGTATCTTCTCTTCTTCTTTTTTATTTTTGTGTTTTGCAGTAATTCTTCTTAAAAACCTTCTAGCCGTTGTAAACACGTGTTTCGTCTTTGGTGGTAATAGACCACAGATTTCTTCAGGGCTAGAACAGTGCAATGTGAGTCTATCAATCAGGTTGTTTGATGTACAACAAAATCACAATGTTCAACATATCTACTTTATTAGACAAATTCATGTTATGTTATGTTATGTTATACAGGGGTTTTATATAGCGTGCGGCTACTCGAAAGAGTGTCCCGACGCTTTGAATTGCACACTAATCTCATAACACAACAGGGAAAGTAAATAAAAACAGAGAAAAAAAGGAAACCTAATAGGGCCCGAAACTAAGAGGTGAAAAGCCAGGTTTTAAGCCCCTTCCTAAAGGCCAACAGGTTAGGAGTGCTGCGCAGGGACACAGGCAGTTTATTCCACAACTGAGGCGCTAGTAATTTAAAAGAGCGGCCACCGATGCGAGCTCTCTTCACGCGGGGAACCGCAGCAAGAGACAAGGCTTCAGACCTAAGCGACCTGGCAGGGAGGTAAAAGGTCAGCCTTTTCTGAAGATATTTTGCTCCGGAGGCGTGCAAGGCTTTGTGTGCCAGGGTAAGAGTCTTAAAAATAATCCGCTTCCGGACAGGCAGCCAGTGCAAAGCCTCCAGGAGACCCGAGGCTCTGGCACGGCGAGATAGTCCAAAGATGGCACGTGCTGCCGAATTCTGGACAACCTGTAACCGTTGGAGCAGGTATTCTGGCAGGCCGAGATAGAGGACGTTGGAATAGTCAATTCTCGAGCCTATAATCGCCTGCACCGTGATCTTCCTGTGTTCCTCCGATAACAGGGGAAGGAACTTGTGAAGCATCCGGAGTAGGCCAAAGCAGGTGCCAGTGAGACCGATTACCTGCGAGCGTAGTGTGAGGCCATTGTCGATCTTAATCCCAAGGTTTTTAGCCACCTGGGACGAACTTGCTGGTGGAAACATGTTCTCAGGCCACCACACTTTCCAGTCCGGGTCCGAACTGCACCCAAAAAAGAGGACCTCGGATTTATCCGAGTTGCACTTGAGGCTGTTATGATGGAACCACTGAAACACAGCCTCAAGGCAGCCCTGGATCCTGCCTCCATCGAAGTCCGCACCCCTCTCACAGGTGAAGAGGAGCTGGGTGTCATCGGCGTAGGAAACGATCTGGGCCCCGAAGGACTCCGCCAGTGCCGCCAGAGGGGTCATGAAGATGTTAAATAGAGTTGGGCTCAGAACAGAGCCCTGAGGAACTCCGACACCCAATGGCGACATCTCGGCGGAGCAAGCAGAAGCCCAGACCGTTTGTCGACGGCCTGCCAGGAAAGATCGAAACCACTAACAATAGGTGTAAAACAGCAATCTATTCAAGTGAAGGATTCCCAAATCCAAAACTAACTAAAAAGAGCTGTAGAGACAAGGTAGCAGATTTTAGATCCATAATCTGTGAGTTATAACATCTCAAAAGGTGGGGCAAATAGTAGAAAACATCAAGATCCATGTGATGCATAGAAAATCCACCTCTGTGCACAAAGTCTACACATTTTAGACTAACCATTGAACTAATAGCCAACCTGTGTGTGAAAACAGTCCCAAAATCAGAAGAAAACAGGGGGATAAAGGTGAATTATGTCTGTCTCATCTGAAACAAATTTCAGGTCTTATTCTTGTAACCCAAATTATGTCGTGCTTGACTGTGTGGTCTCAATAACCTGCCAAAATCAGTATTAAACCTATGTTAGAACCATATAGTAACCGGACAAGTAAGGTCATTATTATTTCATCATAGATCGAGATCAAAACTCACTCGAGATTGTATGTTTCCCGGCTCCATAAGTGCAATTCAAAATCAAAGTCCAAACTCCAAGTATAAGGAGTGATCATATGTTCTTCCTAAGAAGATGTGGGGCAAAGAAAGCAAAATAAATACGTTCAAATCTTCACTCTATGCTTGTAGATAGTTTTCTTTGAAGAAATTAAGCCTAACGTTTCTTTACAGAGAATACCTTTGTTCTCGTATGTTTAAAGAGTCGAAATTCTCGCATAAGCATGGCTCTGTCATTCCACACATTAACTCCTAAAGGCGCCCATACAAGAGTTAGTGTACCCCAAACTAGTGTAATATCTCTGGGTCACGTCTTATAACACGTGCTGAACTCTTTCTTAAATTCACACGTATAATGACCAATGTGTACACCCAAACATGAACCTTTGTGTGTTAACCAGGTTCATTCGCCTCATCCTTTTCCAAAACTGGCAAGGAGTATCACCTCGGTGATCTAATCAAATCAAGGGAAACTATTAAAGCTTAGAACAGTTTCGGTGTATGGGCATAACCGCCCAAACTCGACAAAGTTGTCAGACAAAATTAAATCCAAGCACATAAATTATTCACGAGTATATCTTAGAATCAGTAGCTATGCAATATCAATACCGCGACAATCTTAAACTCACCAAGGGATGCAGTATCGTCTCGTGCAGAGAGGGAAAACTGGCGTCTAGCATCTGCGCCATGTTTTCCAAGTGTTAAAATACCCGTATCATAGTCATAGGCACTGAAAAAGGACTCCAAGTTCGGAGTTGGCAAGGTATTCTGAAAACTGTAACGGCACCCGCCATCTTGTGTAGGGTAGTGTAGTGTTTGAAATTTACCCCGTAAGCTGTCCGAAATATTTAATTCAGCTATCCAAATTCCTAAGCGATATTATATCATTATCCTTAGAGATTTATAATTCAAGTTTTTATATTCAAAGTCAACTCGTCCGGAAACATATATTATAAAATCGGTCGTAATTATTCTACAAATTCCTAGCTCCCAAATTAATTTATGTTAAGCCGATGCGCTCTCGCTACCGTAATTAAAGTGGTCAGAGCTATTTTAAGTAATATCTACGAAGGCATCTCCAAACCTACTTTATCGTAAACATTAATCTCCACGCTCCAATACGTCAGTTTTTACTATTTTCAGTTGACATCGACGAGTGCTGTCACCAGGCTGTTACTACCCAGCTTCCTTATTGAATATCTTTAAGCATCCTGAAAAGTTCAAATCAAAGATAAGAGCAAGATTAAAAAGGTAAAAGAGAGAGTGACAAAGAGGAAAAGAATATCAGCATCCATCCCCCTTAGGTGTCTTTACACTATTCCTAACATTTTCATATAATATCAGATTGAAACAATAATAAGGTCCACATATCATAGCGACCTAGATTGATATTTAGTCAGATATACTTCTTACAATATCCACAGATCATTTCCGATTCTCATTAGTGTATTTATACATAAAATCAAAATTAAACTTATTAAGTTCAAATCCACAATATACACAATGATACTAAAATTGAATACTGATGTTTAAACTTTCATATATAAATCAGTTTCACTTCCAAAATACCTATCACATATGTCATTTTAAGATCATAGTCCTTAGTTTTTGTATAAGAGAAGCATCACATCCATCATAAGCCCCTATGAGGTCATCCTGATTGGAGCAATTCATTAGTTTCTCAGACAATCCTCCCGTTTTATATCAGTACATGTCCATCTCTTGGAAAAATAGGATACAAAGTAAACATAATATCAAAATTACATCATATTGTCATTGAAAGTAGAATACATATTCTTGATAGCAATCCTAAATCAATTTCTATTGATGTATTGGTCATGGCAATGTGTCCACCAGGCCTTACCATGTGCAGCAAACCTAGAATTAACATCCGACTGAGTGACTCCAATTAATTCCCCAGAAAATATTGGAGTTCATCGTCGAAATTTAAACCCCTCTCCACTGCATGTACCTGCATTATCCACCTTGCTTCTAATTGTCGGAGTTTAAGCTCTCTATTTCCACCTCTTACATCAGGTGGCATTGTTTCAATCCCATGGAACGCCATAGATAGGTGTTCTGTTTGTAAGTTGCATTCCAATGCATGTACTGTAAGTGGGTGCTTTGTATCCCTGTTCTCGAGTGCCCTAAAATGTTCTGCCATGCGATCCCTCAATCTCCGAATCGTGCTACCAATGTACACCATGTTACACCTACAAGTCACAGCATGCACCACATAGGTGGTATTACAATCAATATGCGTCTTTATGTGGTAAGTCTATGAACCATTATAGCTGACTTGCAGTCTCCTATGCATTGACATTTTGCACATGCTGCAGTTACCACAGCGAAAGGATCCTTTGGCCAGTAAGTGCAACCATGTTGGGGTCTGTTCTATCACTCTGGGATAACTGGGACTAATCATATTCTTAATGATCATATCCCTACGATATTTAATGGCGGGATTGGAATCAATATGTTGCCGTAGAGCGGGATCCGAACTCAACATGAACCAATACTTTTTGTTATGTTATGTTATTAAAATTTGTAGAGCGCACGTATACCCGTAGGTGTCTTGGCGCTATGGACGGGCAAGGAAGTCTGCACTATCGGCTAGTTTTGGAATAGCCAAGTTTTCAAGCCTTTCCGAAAGCCAATGAGAGAGGAGGAATTTCTGAGCTCAAGAGGGAGTGTGTTCCAGAGTTTGGAGGTAAAAAAGTGAAAACTACGCCCGCCCCATTGCACAGTGCGGGTTATTGGTACCTGAAGAAGTTTAGAGCCTGAAGACCGCAGATTCCTGGTTGCTTCGTACCAGGAGAACAAATTTTGGAAAAAGGTCGGTCCTTTGTTGTTAAGGGCCTTAAAGGCTATGGAAAGAGCCTTGAATTTAATCCGTTGCTCCACCGGAAGCCAGTGTAACTCGCGGATTTCAGCAGTGACTGAGTGAGTTCTGGGGATATTGAGAAGCAGTCTGGCGGCCGAATTCTGCACGCTTTGAAGTTTTTTAAGACATCGTTTTTGGGCGTTGCCTAGTAATCCGTTGCAATAGTCCAATGTGGACTGGATCACAGCTGTGACAACGGTTTTTCTGGCTTCTACTGGAATGTAGGAAAGAATTTTTCTAATCTTTTTTATGAGGAAGTGGCTTGCTGAAACAATAGCGTTTCTGTGATGAATTAGGGTAAGCTTAGGATCAAGCCACACCCCTAAGTTCTTAACTTTTTCTGCTGGTCTAGGGGGTTCACCCATCTCCCCTGGCCACCACAGGGTACCCCAGGCTGGTTGGACATTGCCGAATGTTAGGATCTCTGTTTTAGAGGAGTTCAACTTGAGGCAGTGGGTGTTCATCCAGCAATTGACCGTGCGCATACACGTTTGAAATTGTGCAGCGGGAGATGATTCTTTTTTATATATTGTTATGGCAATCTGTGTATCGTCAGCATATGACGTGAGGCAGTACCCAAAGTTCTGAATTATCGGGGCCAGCTCTGAGACATACACGTTAAAAAGTGATGGGCTCAGGGACGAGCCCTGAGGCACTCCACAAGGGAGGGTGTAAGTGTCCGAGCGGTAGGCATCCAGCTTAACTGTGAGTCTTCTGTCTTTAAGGAAAGAGGATAGCAGAGCCTGTGCTGTGCCCCCGATCCCTATTCTCTTGAGCCGCTCAAGCAAGAGAGGATGGTCAACCGTATCAAATGCGGCTGACAGATCGAGGAGTATGAGCATGGCTGTGCCACCCCGATCCATCACCATCCTGATCTCTTCTGTAGCTTTAATTAGTGCTGTATCAGTGCTGTGCTCTCGGCGAAAGCCGAACTGAGATGGATCCAACAGGTTATTATCGTTTATAAATTGGGTGAGTTGGGAGTTCATAATTTTATCAATTATTTTGGCTGGTAGAGGAAGCCTGGCAATAGGGCAGTAGTTGTTAGGGTCAGTTGGCTCCAGTGAGGGTTTCTTGAGTAACAGGAAAATAGAGGTATCTTTCCAGATTGAGGGGGAACAGCCAGTGATAAACATGGAGTTGAAGATGTCTGTGAGACCTGGGCTAACCACATCACCGATTTCTTTAGGAATTATCGGTGGGCAGGGATCAAAGGGGGATCCAGATTTGGAATCTTGGATGTATCTGGCAACGTTCTCAACAGTGATGGGAGAAAAGGCAAGATCTGATTTAAGATTTAATCAGATTTAAGATCTGATATATCTTGGAGGACCAGGGATTGTAATTAGTTATCAGTCTCACTGGGTTTTTACCTGTGTTATTCGTAGTTGTATTCGGCTTAAGTGTTTGTCTTAGTAAGTCCAAGAACTCTCTTTTTGGCCTTACTTAAAACTGCTTGTCCATATCCCATGGAGAGAAATCTCTTCTCTATATAAACTATACTTTCTAGAAAGTCAGACTCTTTACTACAGTTGCGTCGTGCTCTGTAGAGTTCACCATATGGGATGGCATTTACAGTTGATCTGGGGTGTGGACTGTCATTGTGGAATACCGCAATACAGGATGTTTGCTACCTGATCAGTTTACTGCACAATCTCCCACTGTCAACAAATAGTATCAAATCCAAAAGCGTGATTCTCTCACTGCTATAATTAATGGGGAAGGTCATATTGTAAGTATTGTTGTTCATATATGCAAAAAAGTCAAGTAGTTCGACTTCACTCCCCGTCCATATAAGGAGTAGGTCATCTATATATCGTCCGTAATAATTAATAAAGGAATGCCACCGTGCTCCGCCCGGGCCCCAGGGATGCACCGTCTCCATCCACCCCATTGGTAGCACGATTCGGAGAATGAGGGATCGCATGGCAGACAACACTTGAGTTGAGAGGAAGCACAGAGGGCGCTAGAGAGTGGTAGCACTGAGCAGCAGCAGCGGGAGCGGCGGCGAGCAGCAGCAGAGGGAGGAGACGGAGAGCGCTGTGGTGTGCGGCGTGCACGGCAAGCAGGCAAGCAGGAACGCCGCCGCCGCCGGGACCCGAGATCAGATCCGAGATCCGAGATCTGAAAGGCCGATTTGAAAGGCCGTAACCCGGGAGCCGGACTTCGGACCCGCCGCCACCCCCAGCCATCGTGACAGCTGCCGCTACAGCCCACAGCGGAGGCGAGGAGAACGAGACGAGGAGAAAAGAACAAGAAGAGCGCGGCGGTGGCGGCACGCGAAATGCAGGGATGCAGTAAGCGGTAAGCGGAGACCTGCACCTTTACTGCACTGCACCTGCACCTCACCGCCGCACCGCACCGCCAATCACCACGCCAATTGCCACCCCAATTGCCACACTTGCCCACATATTTACTTGCCCCTCCCCCGCATCAAGCAAAAGATAGCCGGCTGTAGAGTAACAGCAAACAGCGGCAGTGGTAGCAAACAGTGGCAGCAAATAGCGGCCAATTAACCACAAGTGCGCAAGCACAAGTGCACAAGTGCAGCAGCAGCAGTAAGCAAGCAGCCTACCAGCCTACCAGCCTACCAGCCTACCAGCCTACCAACCCACCAACTCACCAATTTAAAGCGGCCAAGCAGCCAAGGCGAAAATCAACGCTAGGCGTGAGGCGCGAGGACCCTTCTTGTAGCCGGCGGATCCCACTGAAAAGCGAGTGGCAAGAAGCAAGAGGCGACGCCAAGAAGAGCAACGCAGCCCCCCCCACTGCCTGTACCCCTCTGAGCGGACTTTGTCCAGGTCCTCGCTCGGGGGCCTTGGCTTCCTCCAATCGAGTAGCAGTAACCCAGGAGCCGGCAAATCACCTAAGCCACCTAAGCCAACCTTAAAATGAGGACCAGAAACTCTACTCTAATCCAACCCTAGGAGAAGCCCCGGCCGCACAGCTCTGCCAAGAGAAGGAAGGGGAAGCTATTTTACTCTCCAGTATTAGAGCTAGCGGGACCTTACCAAGGCCCAGGGCCCTGGGATGAGGAACATGCAGGCGGAGTGGGAGTGACTGGAGCAACTCCAACCTTCCCGGGACAAGACCTCGATTTCATCGTGGAACTGCCGGCTCCTTCCCTCCCAGCCCACCCCCCATCTGACATCAGGGGGAAGCCCCCTAGCACCCCGTACCCAAACATGCTCAAGCCCAGGCTCAGCATTAAAGACCGCTCAAACTGTCCCGCCGGGAACAGAGACATAAGAGGTTTTTTGAATCCCAAAACATCCTCCACCCCTACTTGTTCCAGTTCTTCGGACAGCTTGCTCGCTATCAAAGTAACAGAGGAAGAAGAATTGAACTTAACACTTGCAAACCCTCGGGCAAACAGGATACCTCTCTCACCAACAATACTTACCCTCCAGAGTGGCATGCGCCCCAAACCTTTGATACTGGATATGGAGGCACTTGGGCCCACCCAACCAAATATCACAGCCCAGACCCTTCACCCTTCAGCGGACTGCCAGCGGAGCAGCCCTTCCGCAGCTACAGCGAGCATACATGTCACTTCAGACAGCTCCCATGCCGACAAGAGAGGAGGCACAAACCCCCCCCCCACCATACCAATGCACACAGAATTGTTCTATGACTCGCCGGCCATTGAGGAAGGTGTAACCCGACAATTATTCGACAGGACCCCAAAACACCTACTGAACTTACCTAGACCGGGTCCCCAAGAAGATGATAAAACGGCCCCATCCCTGCTCTCGGATAGCGGCCCTGTAAATACTAACCATCTATCATCAATCAGTGAAGCCCTTGTCTCAATGACCGGCGCAGCGATAATGCACGCGGACAAGCTTGATGTGCAGATCAACATTCTACAAATAGTGGCAAATCTGATATCAGGGATAGACTCAAAACTGGACAACTTGTACGCCCTGATACGCAGAGAGCAGGACAGCACACAATTCAAACAAGAGTCATGCAGTTGTAGTCCGATTCTGCATAGTCTAGAAAAACTCCCAAATATTATGACCACTCTAATAGAGGACCTCAAGGGTAAAGCAAAAAAAAAAACGGTTTTAAGAGTATGCCTTCAATTACACAGGGTCCCGCCAGGGCACACTCCACGGATAACAGCCCGGCCATCCCCCGCCCAAGCAGCTCGGAAAAGCCAGCACCCTTGGCCTCGCCCTACGCTGGCAGCACAAGATTAACCCTGACGAAGGCTGAAAGTCAGGTCCATCAACCAACCTTCAAGCCGTCCAGCCCAGAGTCACAAAACCTGTCAAGAAAAAACAAGAAAAAACTAAGAAAACTCAACAAGGAGAAGAAAAATAACGCATACGCCACCAGCGTTATTTACAATTGGTTACGACCCAATAAGCAGCCTACCCTGGCAGCCCCCATGCATACAGCAGAAGTCACAGGATCATCGACTGAAAACTCACACAACCCCACTTTAGCCCAGGACCCAAGCTTGCTAGCTCCGCCCCTGGCTTTTCAATCCGCGACAGCGCCAATAACACAAAAACATGCGCATGAATCGCAGGCAACCAATCATGATGAAGCCACACAACACCTGCAGGAGCCTCGCCAAACCAGATCTGAGAACCCAGCGCAAACCAAGTTCACAATGAGCAAAGCAATAGCCCCCGATAACCCAAAAACTATCAATGTCACCATCGGAGACTCTCAGAGTGCCCCCAATGGGCCAACTCCCTTTAAATCGGAGCAAGCCGTCGATCGGCAACGGAATAAGTATTGCTCCTCCAGCACAATGCCCATGGAGGCACCTCAAGCGACAATAGGACCAAACCAGCAGACAAACTCTCACCTACCCGGCTCGAAGATGACATCCCCAATCAAAATCCAGGGCAAAATTTGGCTTAAAGAGGCCATTCCAAGCCAAGCAAATGCTGAGGACCGGAAAATACTGTTATATCCAGAATACACCTCTCAAGGAAAATGGGACATCCTGAACCGAAGTAATCTCTTAACACTCTGCGCAAACCTGCCGGGACTGGAAGGTATAAAAACCAAAGACATCGAAACCATCTTTTCCTGCCCCCTGATGCAGAAGAAAAAAATGAAACAACGGAATTAACCTTCACCAGACCAAACCTGGCAGAGGCACTGACGAGCCAACAACCATCACTAGAAAGCTGGGGCATAAAGATAAAGGCAAAGCCGACCCAAAAATATCCCTTAATCTTAAAAGCATCAATCCTACACCCCAAGCCGGACAATCAGGCACAGGGCATGGTTGACTCTGCATCCATAAATGCTCCTTTCACCCATCGGCGAAAAATTGAGTCCGTTCTCCAGGGGTGCAAAGGTAGCATAAACAACTGCCCAATCGACGGCACCCCAATTAAGATCACAACAAACCTTACTTAAGGAAAACGATTGTGTACAACCAGGGGTCACTCATGCAACGACTGGTCCTGGCTGTCATCTGCACTAAATCCCAGCTCCTAATACAGCCCGCCCCGCAAACTCAGTTCAAACATCTCAACATGCTGCTAGCGAGCGAGTCAAAAATCTAAAGAAAAAAGAGAAATGCACCGAGAGCCTAAAAATACTAACGTGGAATGTCTCAGGACTCAAAAAGCTGCTACTAAGCCCAGCTGCGGTGAAATTCTTGGAGGAAGCAGACATTATTTGCACACAGGAAACCTGGCTGACCCAACCACTCTCGCTAAGAGGATACGCAGAATATAGTAAAGCGGCTAAAAAGACCAACATATTCGGAAGACCTTCAGGGGGGAAGTGCGTCTATATAAAACATGCCTTGAACATAGAATTCTTGGAACTACATAATCTACCAGACACCTTACAGGCGGGTATTCTGAAATTCCCCCACTCCACCAACGGAATCCCACCAATACTACTAATTAACATCTATCACAATTTGCAGGAGAATACATTTAACTCGCTCATACTCGCAAATCAATTAGAAACTTTACTGCTAGGCTATCCATCATTAGACTGCATTATCCTCGGTGACTTTAACATTCACAACATAGGGGTTTCAACCAAGCAAAAACAACACCGCGGGGGGACTGAAGCACTGAATGAATTCTTAAACTCTCACAAACTGGCGACGGCCCACACATTACTCTTAAAGAACACCCCGGGAGCCTTGATCGGTCACACGTATAACAACCAAACGACGATCGATTACATCATCTTAAGCGATAACCTGCAAGACAAAATGATAAACTTCATGGTTCACCAACGTAATGATAGCGATCACGCAGCCCTAACAATAACCATGAACTTATCGGTGCAATCACGATATCAGCCGATATGCGTGGGGGCATCGTACGGCCAAGAATTAACAAAACTGCCCAGAAGAATAAAATGGGGGCAGGTAGCCATAGCAACCTTTAACAACTGGGCAAACACGTGGACAGGCTGGCCCCCGTGCAAACACAACCAGAAGATAATAGCCATATGGGAAGGAATCACCTTGACCCTAGCGGCAGAACTTAGGGGAGGTGGAGACAAACCAAGGGCAATCCGCTGGCACCCTCCGACCACACTCGGATTCAACACAGACATTAAAACCAGTGCAAAGGACTTAAACAAAAAACGTACAGCCTACAGTAAAAACCGCACAACTAAAAACAAAATCCAACTGCAAGAGGTCGCAAAGAGCCACTCCATAAAAGTGTGGGCCGCAAAGCGTAATCATTGCGAGGCCCAGTGGCTGAAAATTTTCGATCTATTGAGCCCTGGAAAATCACAAGAGTTCTGGAGTTACATCAGTCATATCGGTTGAGGCACAAATCATAGAGAAAACTCCCTTGAGGCATCTGTCTGGGTCTGCCCTGTAAAAGCGCTTTACAAGGAAGAAGGATTAACCATCAAGCCTCACAACATGACCCCACAAAAACTGGACCCGGCTTTAACTACTAACACAACATCTCCTCCCGGAAAATCTCTAGTGTCCAAAATATTTTTAAAAAATCCGAGCAAACGGCGCACCGGGCCCCAACGGTCTACCAGGCCACTTATTCAAATCAAACATCGAATTCTGGTCTGAAAACCTGACCCACCTATTTTCTGACTGTTGGCTGTCGGGGGCTGTGCCTGACTCATAGCGAGGCTCGCTCCTGCACCCAATTCATAAAAAAGGGACCAAATCAGACCCAACAAACTATCGCATGATCGCCCTGTTGGACATTGAGGGTAAAGCTTACGCAAGTGCCACCCTGAAATACCTCACAGACTGGGCAAGCGAAGAAAATCTCCTGCCATTCTGTCAAACCGGTTTCAGACCAGGGTCCTCGACCGTGGATAACATCACAGCACTCTCTTACCTAATCAATCGAGCACGGCTGCGCAAAAGCCTCCCCTTATTTGCCTGCTTCATCGACTATTCTGCTACGTTCAATGGGGTAGACCATACCATCCTATGGAGAAAGCTGGTCCACTGGAACATCGATCCTTCCCTGTTAAGAGCGATACAATCCCTGTATCATAACACCTGGGTAAGAATCAAACTTTCAAACGACTCTGCAACTGATAAGATAGACACGAACCGCGGTTTAAAACAAGGGTGCGTGTTGGCGCCCCTACTGTTCAACTTATACACAGCAGACATGGAGACAGCCCTGCTGGGGGCCACCTTAGTAACACCAAAGATCGGGGCAACCAAAATACATTTCATGCAGTATGCGGATGATCTCGTAATTCTGGACCACACAAAAACAGGACTCCAAAAGGCACTCACCGCCCTGGCAATATATAACAACAAAAACAGGCTGGTAGCAAACCCGACTAAATCAAAAATAGTCATTTTTGGGCACTACCCCAAAAAAAAAGAGCAAAATGGAGCCTCTGCCATTTAACCTTGGACAGTATCCAGAAATACTTATACTTAGGGGTCTCCTTCCATGAATCAGGGTTGTGCGGTACCCATTCAAAGAAAATACAGGGCAAAGGTAAGTTCATCACCTTTGCCCTATGCAAACTACAAGCCCTTATACACAGTCCATCAGCAACGGCCATTCAAAGAGTCCTCAAAGCCAAGCTAATGCCGGCCCTTAACTACGCACAACAGGCGTATCCAGGCAAATTAAATAAGGAGTTGGAAAAAATCCATTGCGGGGCATACAAGAGACTGCATCACCTGCCGAAATGCACAAGAAACACTCTAATCAGCCTGGAATTCGCCCTTAACCAACAAACCTTGGAAGAGATGGCAGCCCTAAGTAAATATTATTACCTCACAACAGCGGCACGCGATAACACACTAAAGGCCGTCCTGAAACACATTTTTACTGAACCAGGGAACCCCTGGTCAGCTACCATCGAAGCTGCTGTGACGCAATTGAACCTGGCGATCGAGTCGTGGAACCCAGATCTTGTCAACTACACGACCATCAAACACGTGATAAAGAGGCAAGTGCGCGCATGCTCCCGGGAGCTGGACTTGGAGTCCCTCAGGAAAAGAGCCTTCCATGAGTCCTTATGCTTGCCACACATCGTGCACAATCCTCGAAACCATCTCACGCAGGCCGTGGGCCTCCCAGCTCTCCACAAGATTCTCGCCTACAGATTGCACCCACTACCGCTCTATGAACTATATCATCCGTAAAATGCAGGCACAGGAGTTCGGGATTGCAGACTCTGCAACTATAAACGAGAGTCACTGGCCCACTTACTGTTTTGCTGCCCCGCTCTACGTGCACCCCGCACACTCTACCTTAGGCCCATTCTTAGGGACGCTGGGACACGCACAGCCAAGGAAGCAATCCATCATCTATATACCTTGAGCGTAGTAAAACAGATGGCCTCATTCGGAAAATTTATACAACAGACTCGGCTCGAGTTGTTAGCTGCAAAGGCCACGCAGGAATAGAGACCTTGCTGTAGGACCCCCAGTGGCTCTCACTGGCCCCCAACTGCGTGTGCCCGTATGAACTTTGGGAACTTCTTAAAACCGCTTGTCCTCAGAAACTCTGTGGTTTTTTGCCCTTATGAACTTTGGGAACCTTTTAACATACGCTTGCCTACAGAAATTTTGTGGTTTTTTAACTTTTTTAATTTTATAACTTGGTCTTAATGTAATGGTTTTAAGTAACCACACAATAAAGTTATTCATTCATTCAGACAACACTTTAGGGCACTCAAGAACAGGGATACAAAGCACCCACTTACAGTACATGCATTGGAATGCAAGTCACAAACAGAACACCTATCTATGGCGTTCCATGGGATTGAAACAATGCCACCTGATGTAAGAGGTGGAAATAGAGAGCTTAAACTAAGACAATTAGAAGCAAGGTGGATAATGCAGGTACATGCAGTGGAGAGGGGTCTACATTTTGATGATGAACTCCAATATTTTCTGGGGAATTAATTGGAGTCACTCAGTCCGAGGTTAATTCTAGGTTTCCTGAACATGGTAAGACCTGGTGGACACATTGCCATGACCAATACAACAATAGAAATTGATTTAGGAATGCTATCAAGAATATGTATTCGACTTTCAATGACAATATGTGGTAATTTTGATATTATGTTTAATTTGTATCCTATTTTCCCAAGAGATGGGCATGTACTGATATAAAACGGGAGGATTGTCTGAGAAACTAATGAATTACTCCAATCAGGATGACCTCATAGGGGCTTATGATGGATGTGATGCTCCTCTTATACAAAACTAAGGACTATGATCATAACATGACATATGTGATAGGTATTTTGGAAGTGAAACTGATTTATATATGAAAGTTTAAACATCAGTATAAAATTTTAGTATCATTGTGTATATTGTGGAATTGAACTTAATAAGTTTAATTTTGATTTTATGTATAAATACACTAATGAGAATCGGAAACGATCTTTGGATATTGTAAGAAATGTATCTGACTAAATATCAAACTAGGTCGCCATGATATGTGGACCTTATTATTGTTTCAATATGATATTATATGGAAAATGTTAGGAATAGGGGATAGACACCTAAGGGTGATGGATGCTGATATTCTTTTCCTCTTTGTCACTCTCTCTTTTACCTTTTTAATCTTGCTCTTATCTTTGATTTGATCTTTTCAGGAGGCTTATGGATATTCAATAAGGAAGCTGGGTAGTAACCGCCTGGTGACAGCACTCGTCGATGTCAACTAAAATAGGAAAAAACTGATGTATTGGAGCGTGGAGATTAGTGTTTACGATAAATTAGGTTTGGAGATGGGCTTCGTAGATATTATTTAAAATAGCTCTGACCACTTTAATTACGGTAGCGAGACCGCATCGGCTTAACATAAATTAATTTGGTAGCTAGGAATTTGTAGAATAATTACGACCGATTTTATAATATATATTTCCGGATGAGTTGACTTTGAATATTAAAACTTAAATTATAAATCTCTATGGATAATGATATAATATCGCTTATAAATTTGGAGAGCTGAATTAAATATTTCGGACAGCTTACGGGGTAAATTTCCAACACTACACTACCCTACACAAGATGGGGGGTGCCGATACAGTTTTTAGAATACCTTGCCAACTCCGAACATGGAGTCCTTTTTCAGTGCCTATGACTATGATACAGGTATTTTAACACTTGGAAAACATGGTGCGGATGCTAGACGCCAATTTTCCCTCCCTGCACGAGACGATACTCCGTCCCTTGGTGAGTTTAAGATTGTCACGGTATTGATGTTGCATAGCTACTGAGTCTAAGTTATACTCGTGAATAATTTATGTGCTTGGATTTCATTTGTCTGACAACTTTGTCGAGTTTGGACGGTTATGCCCATACACCGAAACTGTTCTAAGCATTAATAGTTTCCCTTGATTTGATTAGATCACTGAGGTGATACTCCTTGCCAGTTTTAGAAAAGGATGAGGCAAATAAACCTGGTTAACGCACAAAGGTTCATGTTTGGGTCTACACATTGGTCATTATACGCGTGAATTTAAGATAGAGCTCAGCACGTGTTATAAGACATGACCCAAGGATATTACACTAGTTTGGGGTACACTAACTCGTGTATTGGCGCCTTTAGGAGTTAATGAGCGGAATGACAGAGCCATGCATATGCCAGAAGTTCGACTCTTTAAACATACGAGAATAAAGGTATTCTCCGTAAAGAAACGTTAGGCTTAATGTCTTCAGAGAAAACTATCTACAAGCATAGAGTGCAGATTTGAACTTATTTATTTTGCTTTCTTTGCCCCACCTCCTCTTAGGAAGAACATATGATCACTCCTTATACTTGGAGTTTGGACTTTGATTTTGAATTGCAGTGTTATGGAGCCGGGAAACATACAATCTCAAGTGAGTTTTGATCTCGATCTATGATGAAATAATAATGACCTTACTTGTCCGGTTGCTATATGGTTCTAACATAGGTTTAATACTGATTTTGGCAGGTTATTGAGACCACACAGTCAAGCACGACATAATTTGGGTTACAAGAATAAGACCTGAAATTTGTTTCAGGTGAGACAGACATAATTCACATTTATCCCCCTCTTTTCTTCTGATTTTGGGAGTTTTCACACACAGGTTGGCTATTAGTTCTATGGTTAGTCTAAAACATGTGGATTTTGTGCACAGGAGTGGATGTTCTATGCATCACATGGATCTTGGTGTTTTCTACTATTTGCCCCACCTTTTGAGATGTTATAACTCACAGATTGTGATCTAAAATCTGCTACCTTGTCTCTACAGCACTTTTTAGATAGTTTTTGATTTGGGAATCCTTCACTTGAATAGATTGCTGTTTTACACCTATTGTTAAGGCATGAATTCGTCTAATAAAGTAGATATGTTGAACATTGTGATTTTGTTGTACATCAAACAACCTGATTGATAGACTCCCATTGCACTGTTCTAGCCCTGAAGAAGTCTGTGGTTTATTACCACCAAAGACGAAACACGTGTTGGCAACGGCTAGAAGGTTTTTAAGAAGAATTACTGCAAGACACAAAAATAAAAAAGAAGAAGAGAAGATACACACGACTTGTCTACTGTTTATTCATACCTCTTTATTTTTGTTAGCTCAGGATATACACTGTGTTTATGTTTGTAAGGCATTGATTTGATCAAGCCTATTTGGTTGTAGATGGGTGGCCTAGACCTTATCCTTTGAGCTTTCTGTAATAGTCATAATACTGTTATTATCACAAGTAACCCAGCGCAATCATCTCGCAACCATCCTTACTATTTTTATTTTTATTTATTTTAAAAATTTATAAAGCGCGGCGTATACCCATGGGTGTCTTGGCGCTAAATACTACATTATCCCAGCAACAGAGTCAGAGTAGGGAGTAAGGCACAGGGTTGAGATATTGCCATATATAATGTTATGTGAACATAGCCTTGTAAATGTGTGTGTGTTTGTATATATATTCTTACACACAGATTTACAAGGCTCTGAAAAAAACGGGACAGACCAGACATAAAAGTAAGACAAATGGCTTTAGTCCTACTTTTATGTCTGACCTGTCCCGTTTTTTTCTTTTAAAAATGTGGGGGCATATTATCAAGGGGGTTTATCTCCGCGGAGATAAAATTATCTCTCTATTATCTAGCTGTCGCTAACACCAGTTAGTGACAGCTAGTAGGAGATAGCGACTATCTTGGGCCCTACTTTCAATGTCAGTGATATTTATCACTAATGACATGCAAATTGGGCGTGCCAAGATGTTAGCGACTGGAAACAGTCGCTAACATCGCTATCTCCTATTACCAACTTTTGGAGATATTCGCGCTAAGCGCGAATATCTCCAAAAGCTAACACCTGCCCTGAGCAGTTCTTAGCCATGTTATCCAATGGGAGGTGGATAATATGGCTAAGAGCATTAGCTCGGTAATGCATGAATATCGCTGACTTTTCAGCGATATTCATGCATTGCGGCCGATTTTTATCGCATTTGCAATAATCCTTGGTAATACCAAGGTTTATTTGCGATAAAAATCGCCGCAACTTAGCGGTAAATTTTTGTCTCTAACCAAGCAATAGCGATAATTACCGCTATTGCTTGGTAATATGCCCCGTGGTCACCCTACAACATTCTCCATGTGGTTGCACTCAAAACTGGACTGACGCTCACTAATAGTATTCAGTTGCTTTCTTCAAGTGACACATGACTTAGTAGCCCTGCCAGAACGTTCTGGTTAATGTGGTTCATCTATGGAAAGTTGCAGTTCTTACAATGAAGCAAAGCTTGATATCTTCTAGCTTCTTCAAATATTTTATTTTCCTATCTGCATATAAACTTAGGGACAGATTTACAAGAAGGTGCTGCAGCGTTCCTGCGCCATGCTGCGACACTTTCAGAGCACAGGAATGCGACATATTTACAATGATATGTCGCATTCCTATGCTCTCCCCTGCTCTGGTACGCAAACAGCTGCCATGAGCTGGCGCAGGCACCCTTGCACCATGGTACAAGGATGCCTGTGTCATGGGGAGATTGTTTTTGTGCAGGAAGGGGCACCTTCCTGCACTAAAACAATCACTACAAGCATTTTCCTCTTTCAATGCGTGCTGTAGCAGCATGCATTGAAAGAGGAAAAAAGAAGGAGAAATTAAACATTTATCCTCGTTGGGCCTCACTATGCCACCCCTAAGATGGCGTAGCATACTGACTCATTTCTAGGTTTATGTTTTCTCGTAAATCTGGAAATGCGTCTGGTTCCATGGGTGTTGCGTGGGAACATCCACAGCAACATCCACGGAACGTCCCTTTCATGCAAAGTGCTGTGTGTAAAATGGCCGAATTTACCAGGACAGGAAAAGCCAGGCAAGGTGGCTCTTCCTGTCCTTGTAAATATGGGACAGAGTAATACACTGCCAGTGCGTCACAAAAAGTGACGTACTGGCAGCGCAAGGGGCTTGTAAATCTGCCCCTTATACTTTATATGCCTGACCAGCGGCTGAAAACCAAACACACATACGATGGCCCTGTGCAGCAGGGACTGGCCACAAGTTCTGACCTTCTACCAGATCGGCACACCTTACCTCTGAATTCTATCAGGTATTTTCCAATAGCCTTGTTTTCACAATTTATATATAAATCGAAAATATTTTTTGAGAGAATAATGACTTTTTTTAAATATCAAATTGTGTCAGCGACATCACAATTTTCAGGAATATTGCACTTTTAGTGTAGCAAATCAAGTTTTTTTCTACTTTTTGTTCTCCTTTTCCACAACGCTGAGTACCCTGCATAGCGTTACTTTGTTACAATTTCATTCCAAAAAGGGAAAAAATAAGAAGGGGGATGTCTTACATTCATTTGACAAAAGTGTCCTTTTTTCCAAGATTTCTTCTCCAAGCATAGAATGAACAAGCAGCTGAACAGCCTTTCCAGCTAAGATGTGTCAACATCGCCATCCTGTGGACACCAATGGGATAGGCCAACCTCACAACAAAATGAATCATTGAAAACAGTTAAGCTCCGAGATACATACCCTTAAAATGTGTAATGCATTTAGAATGTTTGAGTGGATTGCTCAAACCCAGCAATTATAACCAGAATTATTACTGGCCTTCATCGCAGAGAACCCCTGCGTGTCAATTGGCAAATAGTGTTTTCAACAGAGTGACTCGAGGATTTAACATGAAGTCCGTTAGGCCTCATCTCGCCCCTTAAAGTTCCGTCGTGGGTGACAGAAGTAAATGTAGTGTCCAAAAAATATTGGTGTAAAATGGGAAGTAGCCTGTACAGTACGGGCATTCCAACACAATCACTTTACCATGCATTACCTTTACAAAGCAAGCTTTTACCACGCATATCTCTTAACCACGCATGCCTTTACAATGCAAGATAAGTATATATATATATATATATATATATATATATATATATATATATATATATATATATATATATATATATATATATATATATATATATATATATATATATTACCTACTGGCAGTCGCCAGTAGGTAGTTATATTTAGGATTTTTTTCAATGTTAAATCTCAAAATTCTATTTGGAATAACTTTGGCGCCAGTTGACGAATCTGCCTGAAAATTTCCTCAAAATGGCCTCGTCGAGCACCGGTCCTTCCCTGAAAGTTTGGGGGGGATGCGTCAAGCGGGGGCCAAGATAAAAGGGGGGTCCCAAAACACATTTTCCCCATGTTAATTTCCTTAGGGCGGTCGACCTCAATTTTAGCCCGAACGGCTGAATGGATTTACACCAAATTTGGCAAAATTGTAGGGACTGGTAGCCCGATGTGCCTTTGCTATGTCTCAAGATATGTGCTTCAGTGGATTTTGAGTAATTTAGGTTACAAAAAAATATATATATCTATCACAGCGTCCCGGTACGCGCACCGGGGAGCGCACCGGGCGCGTCACGCGACTTGCGCGCAGAAAGCTGATTGGTTCTTGGTTGTCTGTAAACATTCGAAACATTCCGGAGCGGCCGCCATCTTGTGTCTCGGTAGGATGGAGACACAAGAGGTGGCCAAAACAAAGGGGGAATTGACCATAAGGGGGCAGAGTAGACCCTCCCTGACCCCCTAGGTTTGATGTGGGGGCTTTAAAAGGGCAAAAAACACACAAAAGAGCAGACCAGGTCTGTAAACGGTGTGTAACTGCAACAGCGACCGTGAGACACTAATGGTGGGTGTGTGAGACAAAGGGTTGTGGAACAATTGAAGACTATTAGTCACAAAAGGCTAGAGAAATTCCCATCAGACCACCCATGTGGTGGAGTTTGCGTCATGTGGGAATCACTTAAACTTCCCATCCCAAGTTCGACCATATAGTGTCGAGGCGAGAAGGGTTGTCAAGACCATAGTCTTGTTGTGACACTCTAAGGTTATGTCAGTGAAAAAGGTGCAGTGCTCAAAAAATGTGTGATGATAAAATTGACTACTGGGACTCCGAAGAGCATTGCAGTAGAAGTCTAAGTGTCAAAGGTTAAAAGCACGCCAAGTAGTAAGACTACTCTATGGCGCTGTGCAGTACGGTCTGCTCTTTTGTGTGTTTTTTACCTTGTTATAGGGGAGCGAGCAGAAAGGTCATTAAATATTTCCCCCCGACCCTCCACACACCCGTTTGTTTTCTCGGCTTTAAAAGGGCCCCGCGGGGCAAAAAAATATATATATATTTTTTTATTTTTGCGTGGGGAGCGCCCGGTACGCGCACCGGGGAGCGCACCGGGAAGCGCACAACAGAGAAAAAAAATTGCCAGAGTTTAAAAAATTTTGGCAATATTTTATAAATGGGAGGTAGTTCTGTAAAGAACTTTTTTTTATGCTTTTTGTTGTTTTATATTTTTTTATTATTTTTCTGAACATTTTTTTAATTTTTTTGTGTTTTTGAACAATTTTATATTTTTGGTTTTTTTTTTGAGGGAACAAACAAAAAACAGAGAATTGGAAATGGCTCAACAGGAGCAAAAAAAAAGAAAAGAATTACTGTTTTCTTTCCTTGCTGCATTTGTGGTTGTCAATAGCAGTATTTATTAAGGTGACGCTAAGTTCACCATAGCATAACGTTTTGCCACACAAAATGCAAAGAAATTTGACCTTGCCAAATTTTGGTTGAATATTTGGCACCATTTGCCGTTCTTCTGGTCCAGAATGTGAGGGTACTGAAGAGGAAGTGCTGGCCACAGGGGGTGGGTTGTGCCGAAGTTCCCAGACTTCAGCCTGGGCCAAATTATTGGGATGCCACCTCTCCATGTGGCGAATCATGGTATAGTTACCAAAAGAATATTTCTTGGAGGGATTGCCCCTGGAGAGAACTTTGTCACAGATGAGACAGGTGACTTTGGGGGCGTTCACCTTTTTTTGGTCATCTGGAAAAGAAAAAAATTGCCAAATGGAAGTGCACTTTGACATGCCTTTGTCTGGGTTCTTCTTGGAGGAAGAGCCTTCGTTGTTCATCCTCCTCCTCCTCTTCTTCCTCCTCTTCTTCTTGCCCTCGTAGAAACTGTGGTGGTGGACCTTCTTTTCTGGGTGGTGGGGGTGGTGGTGGGGGTGGACCAGCTGCAGCAACAAGTGAAGCCATTGTCTCCTCCAAAATAGCTCTTGCTCTCTCAATGAAGAAAGTAAGAATGAGGAAAAAAAGAGGGGGCTTTCATTATTTGGAGAAAAAAAATGAAGAGAACCAATGAAAAGTGTTATTTTCAAGTCACATGACCCGATGCGCTTACGTTACGCGCTCCGGCGCGCTTACGTTACGCGCTCCGGGCCGCGCCGCGGAGCGCTTCCGGGTGCGTTTACGCAGCGCGTCATAAGATGCATCACGCGGCTACGCGATACGTCACGCTTACGTGACGCGTCACGATGTTGTTTTCGATCGCGACATTGGCGCTAACGGGACGTTTCCCGGTTCGCGCACCGGGGCGCTTCAAAATAGTACGCTTTCCAGGGCGCTCACCGGGGCACGCATCGGAAGCGCTCCAAGACAAAAAAAAATAAACATATTTTTTTTTAAAAATGAAAAATTGTAAGGACTAATAGCTATGTCTCAAGATATATGCTCTAGTTGTTTTTAAGAAAATTAACTTTTAAAAAATATATATTGGCCTATATTTGGGCTTTATATATGTTAGAGCCCAAATGTAGCCCAATGTAGCCCAATGTAGCCCAAAGATGGCCACCAGAGACAAAAAAATACAAATGTAGCCCAAATATCAACCAGATGTAGCGCAACTATAGCCCAATGATAGTATGTACCAGAGTGTTCTAAAGAACAACTAGAGCGGTAACAGTCTTACTTTTAAAGTGAGACTTTAAGTTAGGAATTAGCATTAAAAAGACCTTTGAAATTCACTGAAAAAACCATAGGTTTCACACCAGTTATAGTTAGGAATTAGCATTTAAAAAACCTATTAAATTCACTGAAAAAACCCATAGGTTTCACACCAGTTATAGTTACCTGGAAATTTTACTGGCATAAAACCATTGAAATTCCCACGTTATAGTTAGTTGGACTCACTATAACTTGCGCATGCAATGCACTGCTGATGACATCACATATTACATCACTCATGACATGGTCAGTGACATCACTCATGACATCACTGATGACACCATCCTTGTGACAGAGAGACTGACGTCCTTTCACTGTAAAGTAACCCTTGAAACAAATATTAAAAAATAGAAACTAACATTTTCAAAAAAGTGGAGATACCTATACCACTTACAACAACCGATTTAGTAATTCCACCATTTACATACACATCCACTCATTCACCAACAGTTCTATATAGTCAGTCATACATATACTCACTCATCATATGTAGTGAGACAACTATACATCCGTTAACACACCAACAGTCTTCCATAAGTTGCTCACACACATATTCACACATGCAAATAAAATATTGAACATCCATTTTTTTGCATATACAGCTATACACACACTACCACCTTACTTCTAAGGAAACTTACACATGCTTACTCTCTTAAACAATCACTTATAGAAACACATACTTATTTAAACAAGAACTCTTTCAATGTCTGACTCTCACATATACTCACTTATATACACCAATACTCACATATACTAGATTAAAACATATGCAGTTACTGATAAAGACACTAGTAAGACAGTCATTCACTTACTAACACATACATATACACACTCACTCACCCATACAGTCCGGCACATATGCTGGTTTCAAAACACATACAAACAGTGAGTCAGTCATTGATGCATCTGTGTGCTAAGTAACACCCCCACCAAATCATACAGACATTTATACTGATACTAAAAAAAACATCTTATAAGCCATAGAAACACACATGTAGCTACTCACCAACCCTTGCACCCACTTATACACAAAGTGAAACACTGATACAAACATTTAAATATTGAAACAATACTCGCTAATATATGTATTCACTATGATACACTTAATAAGCCAGTTAACCAATCATTTTTTTTTAAAACATCCATTAAGACACTTATTTAAACATTTATTCTTCCATTGACCTTTACATACACATATATAAAACATATTTATTTTACAGAAAGACACACATTCACTGGATGGTTTCATCAGTGATGTCATGAGTGATGTCACTGACCATGTCATGAGTGATGTAATATGGGATGTCATCAGCAGTGCATTGCACGCGCAAGTTATAGTGAGTCCAACTAACTATAACGTGGGAATTTCAATGGTTTTATGCCAGTAAAATTTCCAGGTAACTATAACTGGTGTGAAACCTATGGTTTTTTCAGTGAATTTAATAGGTTTTTTAAATGCTAATTCCTAACTATAACTGGTGTGAAACCTATGCTTTTTTCAGTGACAATATATATATATATATGTATATATATATATATATATATATATATATATATATATATATATATATATATATATATATATATTCAGGCTCAAACCATTTCCATAAAGAAACGTATAACGCACTCCAGGGGTTAGCGGCAAGATTTTATTTCAGCCCATAAACTTGTGTAAAAGACGCGTTTCGGACACGGAGTCCTTTGTCAATGTTTACTTTCTTGACCGTCTGGCAGCGTAATATATACATCATTAACGTGTAACTGACAACGGACAAATCTATCGGCGCATTGGAACATAGCGGCCATCTTAGAGAAGGTAAGTCACATATTTTACAATATTATTGATGTTATATCAGCCTTCATATCAAGTCCGCTATTGCCGGTGCATATTATATGTATATTGCTGTGTATCGGCAAATCACCGGCATTTTACCCAAGCGCTATTAAGCTGCACGTTTGTCAGTAAAAAGAGCACAGACTGATGAGCATATATATTTACGCAACAACCACATCAGTGGCTATAGCAATTACCGATCTTTGGTGTAAATACATGATACATTGTATACCTTAAATCAAAAGGCTGATAATAAAACAAGAAAACAAAGCCGTGTATCAGCTTTTCACCACGCCTTGCAGTACTTGGGGTGAGAGAATTATAGTTCAACAATTTCAACAATTTCATTCATATTCACATTTCAAAAACATCATTACTGCTTTGAGGGAAATCATGATGACCATTAGGGATCCAGTTCTTCACCACCCACATTATATCAAATTAGTTCAACAGTATCCATCCTCAAGAAAGAGTTCATCATCATTACATTTCATTTTACATGCATTCCTCAGTTCGTATATACATCTATTATCTCCCTAGATGAACAGTCAGTTCTTCCCCACTGTTAAGGCCTAGTGGCTGCTTTGTCTGCATGTCGATAATGTAACGAGACTCCAGTCTACAAAGACTCCGTAATCTGTCCCCCCTCTGGGATTTAAGGGTATGTGATCCACACCAAAGTACTGTAACAGCTCCTTGTTACTTTGATGCACTTCGGCGAAATGTCGAGCTACGGGATATGCCATATCTTTGTTCATAATTGCTCTTTGGTGTTCTAAGATACGCATTTTCACATTTTTGATCGTGCTCCCTATATATTGAAGTCCACAGGGGCAGGTAAGGCAGTGGACAACGTAGGGGGTTATGCGTATCTTGGGATTTGAAGTCCTTAGTGCGCTAAAGTTCATGTACTTTAAGTAAGTTCCAATGTTCGTTTGTCATTCATGCATGTCTTCAATTAAATACCTTTAGGCTGCTTTCACAGTTCTGGCAGGATGTTTAAAATTGGAACTTACTTAAAGTACATGAACTTTAGCGCACTAAGGACTTCAAATCCCATGAAGCATCAGGAGGCTTGTAAATAGGGAACGCCCACTGAGGGATTTGTATTTAATAAACCGGATATACTAATTAGTGTACTCATCCAGTGTTGTTTGTGCAGCCCATGAAGAAGGGGCCAGGGGGCCCTGAAACGCGTCGGCACATTGATAAAATGCAGAGCATGAAGGCAAGATGGAAATACATGCTGGAGTGCAGAAACGCTGTTGTGTGCTCTCAGAATGCTACAGGGCAATTTGTTGAATTTGTTTTTCCACACGGCAGCCTGGCCGTGCTGAGAGGCACCACCACCTGTGAGAGGCAGAACGAAACTTCCTGCAGGCAGAGGCTGAAGGTCACAACTATTGTGGAACTTCGAGGCACAGCGTTTCCATTTTAAACATCCTGCCAGAACTGTGAAAGCAGCCTACTAAAGGTATTTAATTGAAGGCATGCATGAATGACAAACGAACATTGGAACTTACTTAAAGTATATGAACTTTAGCGCACTAAGGACTTCAAATCCCATGAAGCATCAGGAGGCTTGTAAATAGGGAACGCCCACTGAGGGATTTGTATTTAATAAACCGGATATACTAATCAGTGTGCTCATCCAGTGTTGTTTGTGCAGCCCATGAAGAAGGGGCCAGGTGGCCCTGAAAGGCGTCGGCACATTGATAAAATGCAGAGCATGAAGGCAAAATGGAAATACATTCTGGAGAGCAGAAACGCTGTTGTGTGCTCTCAGAATGCTACAGGGCAATTTGTTGAATATATATATATATATATATATATATATATATATATATATATATATATATATATATATATATATATATATATATATATATATATATATATTATATATATTTATATATATATATATATGTATATGGGTTTCACTTACCTTATATATACTGAAATTCATTTGTAAAGGTGTACATGGTAAAGATAATGCATGGTAACGAATTGCGTTATAAATACAAGGGGGCAGATTTAAAATAACTGGCGTATCCCTGCATATCAGCAGGGATGCGCCAGTTATTTTGTGTCACGATAGACACCTCTTGCGCCACCAAGGATGTTCCGCATTTACAATGCGGTGCACCATGGGGCAAGAATAGACAGATGCATGACGCATTTGGTGCCGTAAAGGTGACGCATTGCTGGAGTTGCGTCGCAGCTCCAACAAGGCTCAGGATGCCTCTATGCCTAACGAGCTGCGTCAATCCTTACGCCTGCTTCAAGCAGGCGCAAGGTTTTGATGCAGCATGGCCGTAAAAGTGACTGAGTTAAATCTTGTTGATTTCACTCAGCCACTTTTAGGAGGCATTCCGGCGCCAGAACGCCCCCCCCCCCCGCCCCTCCTGCGCAGAAACGTCGACATGTGCTGCAGGGCTTTACAACGTGACGCATCTCCCTAGATGCGTCACGATGTAAATACCCTGCAGCATGGCGCTGGATTTGCACTGCCGCTGCGTCACAAAAGTGATGCAACGGCGGTGCAAATGTGGCTTACGGGGCTTGTAAATCTGCCCCAAGGTGTGGTACAGGTACATGGTAAAGACTAATACTTCAGACTATTACAAGATCAGTTTTATGAGCTGAGAAAGGCACACAAAGACAATTACTAAAGTAAAAACCAATATCAGCAACTCTCCCAACTGCCACAAGAAAATCCTGGATTCCTAAAAGCAAACTAAAACACATCAACTCTATATTTAATTATTTCTTCAGAGTAATACCACCACAGGCGGACCTCATCATTTTGGACAGGTGCACCACCGAGTCTCAGATTGCATAGAGTCTGTTGAGAGCTTGCACTTAATTTATTTTTAAAGAGGGTGCTACCTTTTACCTGTGTAGAGCATAGTTGCTAAAAGTGTGGCTGGGCTGCTCCAAACAACACTGATCTTCAATTTAACAGCTACCTCTCAATACACGGAACACCAAAGATTCAACACAAACTGCAGCTCTCCAACTGACAGCAGCAGCACTTTCAGGATGCTGTCTTGCATTAACACCTGATTAAGAATGGCATCAGAACTTGCATAATCACCTATTCCTTCACCCATGCATTAATCTCAGTGACTCAAGCACCCACTTGAGAAATTTTTCTTTAAACTATATGTCACTCATGCTTTAACTGTTCATGTTCCGTAATAGAGTGATGCTTGCTTTGTTACTGTCATACTTTCACTGTACTGTGAGGTAGTAAAGCTTGTGCTTCTGCAGCCTGATTTGTAACTACTGTGTGATGGGACAGGTGTGTCCTACTACTGCCCTAGATGTACCGATCCTCTGAAGTTGGGAAGTTTGCACCATTTCTGCATAAGGTGTACCTGTTCTGTGAAGTTGGATTTTTCCAATGCTGCTGCTCTATCTTTTGAAAATAGAATATTTTAAATGCACTTGCATAACATGCCCAGGCCACAAAAATTATGGGTGAATAAGGGAAATCAGGCGCACAGAGACATTGTAACCAACATATACTGAATCACAGCAGTCAGCAGTGCTCCATGAGTAGGGAAGTCAACTCTTCATCTCCAGAATACACAAAGAGAACTGATGCTCTGAGCACATGCAATATTTAAGTCCAAAAAAAGAAGTAGTCCAGTCGTCTTCCATTTTTTGCCAAATCTCATTTTTAATCGAATATTATACATCAGCCTCGCACCAGCCAACACGTGTTTCATCCTCGGGTTTAGTCACCCTACGACTTCTTCAGGGCTAGAATGATCAATTAATACAACATTGTCTGAGATTACAATATCCAATATTGCTCAGTCACAACACCATACCCAGTTGCTCCTGTGTTACACCCACAGCAGTGCTTGCAGCATTCAGATTTGCCCAGAGGCTGTTTTTTACCAATAGTGCTACAATACTTATTAATGAATAAATATCAAAAAACATTCTCCATGTGAGACATAATTGACAGAATAGAACAAACTTCGTGTATTTAGTTTTTTAATTATTCGTTTTTTAATGTTTAGTATTTATAATTGCCACAGCCCCCGGAGAGAAGTATGCATAGTCTGAATATATCCCCATGCAATGTGGAGGTCAGCAGATAACGTGCTCCATATTCCTATAATACTGTAAGTAAAATTATATTCCTATAGTATCGTGCCGTGTTCTAAGAAGAAAAATAAAAAAGGAAAAAATTCATGACATGGTGTTGTGTCTTGACCAATGATATGGAGTGCCATTAAGGGTTGTTAATGGCCATGCTAAAGTGCTCCATCTAAACACGTACCTTAAAAAATGTGCTGCTGTACCCACGCTACCCAATTCTTGTCAATTGAATCAACAAGGAATGAAGCATAAAAGTATATAGAATCACGTTGTCCAATAGTGGACTGCCACTTCCTACAATGCAAAGTGACACAATGTCGGACAAGCATCATACTTTGACTGCCACACAATACGGCGACATAGCAACTATTACAATGCTGCTATTTAGTTACATCCCTCTTACGAGTCAATATTTTAATTGTCATCGGGTTATTGCCAAATTAATACCTAAAAAACAAAAAACAACAGAGTAAATCCTCACCCGAGTGTGGTCAGGCATCCCTTGGCACAGCGTCTCCATGTCCATTGCTTGAGCTCACGCACCATGTTTACGGCAGCGTGCAGCAATATATGCTCAAAGAGCGTAGGGCCGATTATTTCTGCCATCTTGGACTAGTGCTAAGATACCTGTATGTAATGTAACGCTATTGACCTCATAATCTTATCGTATCATCAGCTAAAATTCACTGATCAGAGCTCCACAGAAAAACCAAAAAGAAGCTCCCCTTGAACTCAAGGGATGACCCTCTGACACTCTAAGGTCTAGTGAGTGACACCTCTGTGGGACGCTACACATTCAATTTATTTTCAACACAATTGCCTGTGCACAACCACTCTTGAACAGTATATATTTAAACTCCACAGAAAAATATCATGTTCTAAAATGTAATACCTCTCTGCATTTTGGTGCAAAACATAGTAAGGAGTCCATAATAGGTCTTGCACACTCCTGACGTCACTACCCACTTATTTCTTAAATCTTTTGTGTTGAACCCGCCATCTTGAAGATAGCAATTCCCAAAATAGCCCTCTACTCCATACAACGGAGTAGATTTGGTGATAGAATATATCTACACAGTATCGAAGAGAAGAGTAAAAAGACTCACAGTATTGTGTAAATAATGAAAATAAAGTTACCTGAACATAGAGACCAGTGTGTACCGAGGCAATGAGTGGAAGAACTTGCCGTATTGTATAAATAATGATAATAAAATGACCTTGACATAGGAACCTATATTCTGAAAGATATGCACAAATGTCCTGGGTAAGCAATAGCAATTAAAAACACCACAATTTACTAAAGAGGCTACATTAAAACATAACCATATCCAGTGTGTACTGGTATGCGGTGAGAATCAAATCTGGTTTAGATGCATGCATCAATATTACATATAAAAGAGCATCCAGGAAAAAATGTAAAGAAACATATCAAAACCCTATAGGAAAGAGTGAAAATCATGTCCAGTGTCACATATGCACAAGGCTATAATACACTCTATTTGGCACAGTTGTATATCTATATCTGTCATTTCCAGTATAAATCATTCATTAGATGGATTTTGAGCTCAGGGACCCTATTCATAACATGAAAATGTTATAGGTCATTTACCTATCTCCCAAAAAATAATGAAGTTTGTGATCCATGTTAAGTCTAGTTACAGCTGTCTGTAAGCGCAAAATCCATTTTGGCCTCACATCTCCTAAAGGTTAATTCTCTATTGTCTCCCCTTGGGTCACGTGGTATATGATCTATGCCAAAGAACTCAAAGTTCTTGTGTGGTCCCTGTGTTTTACACTCTCTTATGTGTACCACTACTCTGTATTTGGGATACAGCATTTTTAATGCTTTCATGTGTTCATATATCCTATCTTGAGAGCCCCGATCGTGCTCCCAACAAACATGAGTCCACATTTACACAATATGACATAAACCACAAATTTAGTGTGACATGTGATGTTGTGGAGTATGGTATAGTTTCTCCATCTCATATCTGTAAAGCCTTTGGTGTTGTCCCTGGGCCATCTGCACATCGTGCAATGTCCCCATTCAAAGAAACCCACTGAGTGTATCATTAACCAATTCTCTTGTGGTCCATGCTTTTGGGAACAAGGACAGAGTAGAGTCCTCAAGGTCCAGCCCCTAAGATAGGTGACTGAGGGGTAGTCTGTGAAGACCTCATCCAAAATGTTGTCGCTCCTCAACAGATGCCATTGTTTATTCAAGCACGTATGGTATTCAGTGGACATACTGTTGTAATTCGTAATATGGTGTACTCTTTTAGAATCACTTTTTTGTCAACAAGATCCTTCAGTGTCTGTTGTGTTTCTATGTTATTTATTCTGCTCTTTGCTGTTCTCACCACATGTGCACTATATTCCCTATCTAAAAAACACTTCTCCATATCCTGTAGACTCTACTGATATTCTGCATCATCACTACAATTCCTTCTTGCCCTCAACATCTCACCGAAAGGTATTGAATTAATGTGACTTTTGGGATGGGAGCTAGGCGCGTGTAGGTTAGCATTGCATGAAGTTGGTTTATTAAAGAGTTTCCTCTGCAGTTTATTATCCTTGACGTAAAGTTCCAAATCCCAGAATTCTTTTTTTCTTAGTAGAGACTCCTCCCCACCGGGGTTGCCCCTTGGTGGCACGCTTCCTCATTGGGTGTCATCCCAATCCTCTACGGATTGAGGCGTGCTATGACCAAATGGTAACGCAGGAGCACTTATAGATGGAGTCTATGATAAAACAGTGTAGGTGAAGGGGAGTGGAACTTAAGGGCTGGTAGGTTAAAAATACATGACTAGTAGAACTATTGTTTTATTCCCACCTCTAGTCGTTAAGGTTAAAATCAGGAGTTGTGACTGAAGGAGTGAACTGTAATGAGTCCATTCTCTTCAGAAATGATTGGTCAACATGTTTTGAGCCGTTCCCCACATGGCTCTTCTTTGGGACCTATAGGAAATGATTCCCATTGGTACCACTCCTCAGAACCCTCTAATAAGGACACAATGGATAGCATGCCATGTGCATACCCCTATTAAACATACAGTATCTTTTGTGTCATTCCGTATCTGAAACTAAATGAAGGTGAAAGATTTAAAAAACTAAAAGGCTATTGAGCCTAGATTATGCAAATAAACAAAAATGTGAAACACCCTGCTGTGAAGGTGGATTGTAAACATGTAAAAACTTGATCACTCTGTATGTGAAAAACAATAAATGCCCACCATCGTAGCTGTCACTCAGTGGCTGTGAAAATGTTTCCACCAATATGGTGAGGCATCGCAGGACAAAACAAAACAAACACAGAAACACCATGTTACATACATTTTGGACGCAGTACTAGTATGTCATGGTCTTGCAAGGGAGGAGGGGCCTGTAGTCAAACCCTAAGTAAAGGAGAAAATGGAACATTGAATCGTTAGGTGATAGTAACCAGTGTTGAGCTGTTGGACTGAAGAAAACGCGAAGGTTGTCGATTGAGTACCTCCACTCGTGGCCATCAGGAGCTATCTCACATGAGACCGCTCCTGTTTACTTACTTCTTCAAGGCCGTCCTCGGCCTTCTTGCCTAAATTGATTCCCGGGAGACCACATCTTGATGATGTGTGTCTCTGGTTCACTTTTCAAACTGACACGTAGCAGTTCCTTCTGCACACGTGATCAGTTTGTGAAAGGACTAGACCATTCTGTGTTCTTCACAAAAGGCCGCACACCACGGGTCTAAAGCGGGGCCATTTAAGAGTATTAGTTTGTATGGCTAATTGGCAATACTTTACCAAAAATCGCATCCTAAGGTAGGAATGTTTATTCATTAACTTTTCGCTATCATGAAGGCAGTGTGTAGGGACACCAGATTATACCCCATTTTAGATGGATTGGAGATGAAAATCTTAAAAATGTAAAGGCATTACTATCACATTGCTCATTGTGATGTAAGACCAATTTGTGGAGAGACTAGACTGCTCCTTGGTTTTCACAAATGGATGCCCGCCACAGTTCAAAACGGAGCAATCTATGGAAAATTATTTTGTATGGATGATTGGCCATAATTTACAATAATTAATACTCTAAGGGAGAAATATCTATTCAAAAACTGTTTGCTATCATAAGGGCATAGTGTTGGGATACCAAATATTACTTGTTGCTCACTGTGATGTAACAACAACTACAAGAAGTGATGCACCAGAATTCATGTGACCCCACGATGCTTTTAAAAAATGAAAGACTATGACCCGGTGTTACTCGTTGCAGTGTGGGTCCTAAAAGGGACTTCGACAATCGGTCCAATAAAGCATGCATCTCCGCACTGTTGAAAATTCGAAGAAAAAGACCCCTAAGAATATTATCATGAATCCCCTGAGAATATGTTCTGAGTTTGAAGACTCATCTCTGCTCCTTTTCCAGAAGCTGTTGGTCACAATTGTCTGTGTTCCTGATATGTTCTGGAATCACCCATTTCAAACCTCGGGTGCATGCTTCAGTTCAAGAAAATGGGATGACATCTTCATTGTGATGCATTGGTATTGGACATTGCTACAATGCTTGATTATTCTGGTGCTAATTTTGCGAGTGGTGATGCCTACATAATGCAAATTGCAGGGGCAAGTGATCAGCTAGACTACCCCTACAGTATTGCAGTTTGTCAGGTTACGAAGTTTCCATCTCATTCCATTGTTGAAAAACACAGTTTTAGTGATCTTAGTGAGATGGCAAATGCTGTAATTCCCGCAGGGATAGTAGCCCATAGGTGATGTTCCAGAAATAGATTGTCTCACTGGTCTCGTATTAGTGAGTCGGCGGGTATGCACTAGCATATCTCTCAGGCTTTTTCCTTTCCTGTGAGAGAGCATAGGTAGTGGTATGTTCAAATTGCCGCTGTTCAAAATCCACCAGTGTTTTCGTATAACTTTCAAGACTCGGTCTGAAGCTCTGTTACATGTAGTTATGCAGATATGCCTCATTTCTTCTAGCTTGTCTGGTGTGGGACGGGGTTCAAGTAAACTATCCCAATGGTTGTTTAAGGCACACTTTTCTGCTTTTGACACAATTCGCCTGGGGTAGTTCCTGTCTGCCTGTATTCTGTAATCTTTGCGTTCTGTACAGTTTCTCCTGAGTCTTAAGATTGTCCAAACTGTAGATTTTCTTTTAGGTGTCTGGGATGGAAATTGTCATAAAGTAGTAAGCAGTTTTTTGCTGTTGGTTTCTCGTGGGTATTGGTCTTCATAATTCCTTCTTCTGCAATGATGTTAAGATCCAGAAAAACTAGTTCCGTCCTTCTCAAAGTGTGAGTGAACTTCAGGAAGCTGTTCTGTGTTTTGAGCCTTGTTATGAATTCTTCAGCTCTGGACTCATCGTCATCCCAGATCACCAGGATGTCGTTCATGTATCTTTTCCATGTTTTTATGTGATTGAGAAAGGGGTTAGTGTCATTGAGAATTTTGTGTGTCTCCAGTTGATGTACATACAACCAACACCACCACACTTGGGGCAAAGGTACAACATGCTAGCCCCATGTTGTTGGAGTAACAGCATTCCTTCGAATGAAAGAAGTTTTCGGTTAAGGCCCATTTGCAGCATTCCAAGACCAGGTGTCTGGGTGTATGATAGTTCCAGTTTGCTTCAAACAGGACTTCCTCAATGATATTGAGGGTTTCCTGATGTGGTCAACTTGTGTACAGGCTTTCGAAATCAAGTCCAATCAAAATATTGGGATTAGATGGAAAATCCAGAAGGAGGCACACGACCGCCTTAATATCTTGTAAGTATGTATTAGTACTCAAAATCAGAGGTCTCAAGAGGGCATCTGCGAACTTTGAAAGGGGCTCTAATATAGAGCTGATTCCTGATACAATTGGTCATCCTAGAGGATTAGTAAGTGATTTGTGTATCTTGGGAATCATGTAGAAATATGGGGTGATAGGGTTGGTGTGGATTAAGAATTTCCCTTCTTTCTTACTGATCCAGTCATGTTTCACTGCTTCCTCTACCAAGCTATTCGCAATCATTCAGTTTGATCTTCCATTAGGCGTTTGTAGTTTCTTTCTTCATTCAGTAGTCTCAGACAGTCGTTACGGTACACGTCAGTTGTTTGCTAGACTATGGCGCCCCCCTTGTTCCTCTGGTTTTATCACCCTGCTTTTGTCGTTAGATAGTTTGAGGATGGCAGCTTGTTCTCCCTTCATGGTATTATGGAAAACTTTGATGGTCCTGGGGTCAATCTCACCCATATCTTTCAGAACTGCCTTCTCAAAAGCTAAGATTTCCACCAGAAGCGCTGAGCTTGGTGGTGTGAATGTGGATCTTGGTCGTAAGCCCGTGTCACTTGGATTGGCATAATGAGCTGGTTTATTGGCAAAGGAAACCTTCAGTTTCATTTTCAGGATAAAATCTTTGATTTCACAACTTAGTTTAAATTTGTCGAGGCTTGCTGTTGGTACAAAGCCTAGGCCTTTTTCTAAAACACTGACATGGGTTGTGCACAAGGTTTGTCAGTCAGGTTCACCGCTCCTGCAGGCCATTGCTGAGAGATCATGGATGGCGGTGGAAACTAAGGTAGACACTATCAGGGTAGACATGGGCCTTCTCAGAGCGGACCATAGGAAGCTGGTGAATTGTGTCACGGCCGCAGAAGAGGAGATAGAAAGCTTGAAGCCACCAGTCACGGCGACGACAAGCAAAATCACTGACATAGAAAGGAGAGTGTTGATACTGGAGCAAAGAGCAGAGGATGCGGAAAGTAGGGTCTGCCGGAATAACATTAGGATCACAGGCCTTCCCAAGAAAGTTGAAGGGAACGACATGGTGGCATACCTTGAGCGCTGGCTGCGCACAGAAGTGGTAGAAGAGGGGTTATCAACATTTTTTGCCCTAGTACAGGTGCCCAGAGTTCCAGCTTGAGCCCGCAAGCTGGCAGACCGCCGAGGCCGGTGGTGGCCTGGTTCCTGTTCTATAAAGATAGAGACCATGTGCTGGGGCAGGCGCACCTCAAAGGGCAACTTAAGATAGACAACAGTGTGGTACGGATCTTCTCAGACTTTTCACGGGAGGTGCAACAACAAAGAGCATCCTTTATTGCAGTCAAGAGGAAACTGCGCCAGATGGGGGTGTCCTACTCTATGGTTTTCCCAGCTAAACTACGCATAGTGCGTCATGGAGGCACTATATTCTTCACCACCTCACAGGATGTATGGGACTGGATTGAGGAGCAAGATCTCTGAGGACCGCAGCAAGAAGGAAAAAGCTCTGTTGAAAAGGCATTGACACACTCCCCCGAAAGAGGGACAACTTCAAAGAGTCACCCAACGATGGACGAGGCGAACCGGGCTAGAGCCAGTGCAATCGCGGCTGTGGCCTCGTGGAGTGCAGCAGACGTCCGTGAACCACTATCGCACTCCGGGGAAGAACAGAGGGACTAGGACTCAGAAACCAGCTCGAGTTCGGTGGGGGATGCTAGCCAACCCCTGCCACATGTAACTCCCAGATCGGCAGATGACCTGATGTGATGTGGGCCGCGCAAGCAAGTCTACACAGGACTATGTTCGGGGGAGGGGGGACATGTCGTTAGTATAGCCCTACACTTCAGCTGGGGGGATCTCCTGATGCCTACTTGAGATTTGTATTCCGGGGGGGGGGATGCAGAGGGGTGGAGAGGACGGCAGTCCTCTAGGCAGACATTGGCCTAACCACCACCTTCGAACTCTGACTGTTTGAGCACGAGAGTGTGAAGTTTGGATGGCGGAGATGTTCTCACTTGTCCTGGGGAGGGGGAGTTGGGATGGTTCTTTTAGCCTTAGGAGGGGTCTGGTTTTATGGTTAACAGGTAGGGACGCTGCTGTCGACGGGGGGGAAAGGCCAAGACATGACATTCCTGGGGATGTTTGCATGCTACACAAAGGAGGTCTGGGTCTCTGGACATGCAAGGGGGTAAGCATGAGCACTCATGCAGCAGACAAAGGCAACCTATAACATAATGTCATGGAATGTTAGGGGCATGCACTCCATGAATAAACGGTGTAATATATTCTCACAGCTAAATAGGAGAGGGGTGCAGATAGCGATGCTCCAAGAGACGCACACACTGGACAAGGAGGGTGAGGCGCTGGGCAGGCGATGGAGAGGGCAGGCGTTTTACACGTCATACTCAGCATTTGCCCGGGGAGTCCTGATCTGGGTGAGTGCGAGAATCCCCTTTCAACCTGTTGAGCTTAACATTAATCCAGAGGGAAGGTACGTGATTGTATCTGGAAGGCTTGATGGGCAGGATGTCACTCTGGTCAATGTGTATGGCCCGAACGTAGATCTCATTAGATTCCTGGAGCAGCTGTCGGAGATTCTGGCACCAAACATGACTGGGGCGGTCTTAATAGGGGGGGAGTTTAATTGCGTAGCTGATCCTGAAATAGACCGATCACACCGCCTCTTCAAGACTCTCCGGTGCATACCGGAGCTCGAGCTTTTCGAGACTGGCAAGCTCGCTGGGGGCTTGTGGATGCATGACGCAGCGCACACCCGACTGATAGGGACTACTCGCACTTATCCCACACTCACGATTTGCATGTCCGACTAGACACCTTTTTAAGCACACCGGACCTCTACACCCAACTGGGGGGGACGGAGTACATGACCAGGACGGTCTAGGACCGTAACCCACTCATGCTTTGGTACAAATGGGGAAAGTTATCACAGCCCATCCCTACATGGCACCTCAAGCCGGAAGCACTGGAAGACCAGGTCTTTCCACAGGAGACTAGGGAACATATCATACTGTATTTCGCTGACAACGCGGGCACCACTGGTTCTAGAATCATGGAATGGGAGGCCTTCAAGGCTGTAATCAGGGGGCGATGCATGTCTACATCTATTGGGGTCCATAGGACACTTACAGCAGACATAGAGAGAGTAGATGGGGTACTCAGGAACTTAGAGCGGAGACGGCCGGAACACCCGGAACTGGGTCAGGAACTCCTAGAGGCCAAGGGGGAGGTGGCAGTGCAGGAAGAGCGTCTACGATGCTTTGATTACCAGAAATACATGAATAGGACACATGCTGAGCGAGATAAAGCGGACAGTTTACTGGCATGGCTCGCTGACCCGTCTAGGAGGGGAAGTGCTATACTGACGGGGGCGCCCCTTACATAAGCAAGAGGAGATTAGTAACCGATTCAGGGAGTACTATGCCCGCCTTTACAAAAGCACTGGCAACCACAACATAGTCAGAATTGCAGAATACTTGGCACCCCTCCCTCTCCATACCCTTGAGGCGGTGGAGGCAGAGTTGCTAGGAGCTGCAATCACAGAATGGGAGATTAGGGGGGCAGTCAAAGCTATGGCACACGGGAAAACTCTGGGTACAGACGGACTACCCCAGGAATTCTATGCCACATACCTGGTGGAGCTGGCACCCAGATTAGTAGACCTATATGCTGGAAACGTGGGAGAGTGGGAGATTGCCACACACAACGAGGGAGGCGGTAATGATCCCCCTGCTCAAACCTGACAAGATCCCAATGGAGTGCTCAGCATACCGACTGCTATCGATGCTAAACCTCGATTTTAAAATTCTCAGTAAAATATTGGCCACCAGACTGCTACCACATATGACCTCCTTGGTACATTCCAACCAAGCGAGATTCATCCCTAGCAGAAACACCACCCTGAACATGAGACGGCTGTTCGCAGTGCTACAACAAGGTGCGGAAGAGGCGCCGTAGGAGGCGATCTTCGCTATTGATATCGAGAAAGCATTCGATAGCCTTGAGTGGGAATTTTTATATACAGTGCTCATGCGGATGGGGTTGGGGCAGGAGTTCATCCAATGGGTTAAAATACTATGGGGCAGATTTATGATAACTGGCGCATCCCCAGGGATGCGCCAGTTATTTTGCGCCGCTGCTCCGCCACCCATGGTGCGCCGCATTTACAATGCGGCGCACCATGGGGCAAAAACGGCACAGATGCGTCTCGCATTTGTGCCGTAAAAGTGGCGCATTGCTGGAGTTGTGTCGCAAGCGTGACGCAGCTCCAGCAAGGATCGGGGGTGCCCCATCTTTACAATGCTGCGTCAAGACCTATGCCTGCTTCAAGCAGGCGCAGGGTTTTGACGCAGCTTTGGCCAGAAATTGACTGAATGCAATCTTATAGATTTCACTCAGCCACTTTTGCGAGGCGCACCTGCCCCGGAACGCCCACCCTGCGCCGGAACTCCCACAAGTGGCGCAGGGCTTTACAACGTGATGCATCTGCCTAGATGCGTCATGTTGTAAATGGGTCATAGGGATGCGCCACGTTTACGCCGCAGTTGCGTGACGCAAACATGGCGCATTCCCAACATAAATCTGCCCCTATATACGGACCCAGTGGCGATGGTACGCACGAGACGCACCATTTCAATGAAATACAATGTGGAGAGGGGCACAAGGCAAGGGTGTCCCCTCTCCTCCCTACTATTCGAGCTAGTGATAGAGCCACTGGCGTGTGTGGCACGCTCGGGGACGCCATATGAGGGTATTAGGCTGGCAGAGCAGACACACCACATCGCATTATATGCATATGATCTCCTGTTATTACTGAAGGACTCAGTTGCAGTGTTAGGAGGAGCCTGGCACATTATGGACGAGTTCGGAACACTGTCTGGGCTATGCGTTAACTGGCAGAAGTCACCACTCTTTCCGGTGACAAGGGAGGCTCTGCCGCCCGAAGACTTGGGAGACCTACAATGGGAGCCGCGTTGTTTTAGATACTTAGGGGTGAGAGTATATCATGATCTCTCTGATGTTCAAGAGGGAAATGTAGGGGGGCTCTCTGATCGCTAAAAGGCAGTATGGCGTTCTGGGAGACGTTGCCCCTGTCAGTGGTGGGGTGAATATCACTGCTGAAAATGGTGGCGTTGCCCCGATTGCTATATTTTTTTACCACACTCCCAGGGTGGATCCCCAGGGAATGGTTCCGTTCCCTCAACTCTCTTATGGCTACTTTTATTTGGGGACCCAGCAGGCACAGAGTGGCATTGGCTACATTGAGAAGGACGCAAGCAGAGGGAGGACTAGTGGTGCCGGATATGGAGAATTATTATCTGGCGGGACAGCTTCAACGCTTCACACAGTGGGTGGCAGGTAGTCTGGATCCGGAGAGAAGGAAGCCCCCATTCACCCCGAATAGGCAGATGTCCTGAGTGCATTAATGGGCACCATTAAACAGCTAACAATAAACTCTTCGGAGCACAGGGTAATAAGAAATTGCTGGGTCAGATGTCTTCAGAAGACCAAAAACAAACATCCTTACTCCCCAGAGATGTCCATGGCGTTATTGGAGGTGCTACCACATGGTGGTCATTGGAGGGGACTAGAGGAATGGGCACAAGTGGGAGTCACTGAGATAGGAGACTTCTACGGAGGCGGGGAGCTTCTTACATTCGCGGCCTTCCAAGCAAATTGGGACATTCCACAGGGACACTTTCTAATATATGGAGTAGTCACTGGAGCTATGCGCAGGCACTAGGGTCAGGGGACACTAGAATACCCTACGCACTCTACATGCAAATACATAAGTCTGGCAGGAGGTGTCATTAAAGCGGTATTGTGCCTCTATCGAGCCATTCGACGGGACTCCATGGGGCCGCTGGGGGGCCTAAAATATAAATGGGAGGCAGACATTGGGAGTCCTATAGCGGATAAGGATTGGGAAAATACGGTTCTCCGAGCCACCAATGTATCCTGAAACGCACGATTCCAATTGATTAGTTTTCATACCCTGCATAGGACCTATATTACACCTGACAGAATTCATCGCTATTTTCATCGGGAGGATGCGAGTTGCCCTCGCTGCCAGGAAATAGGGGCTAGTTACATTCACATGATGTGGAGCTGCCCACAGTTAGAAGGGTACTGGCAATAAGTGGTCAGGGAGACAGCGCGCGTCACTGAGAAGGAGATCCCATGCACCCCCAGCCATGTACTGCTCAACATATTCCGACACTCCGCTAAAACCAAGGTCACGGTCAGGGTGCAAGACCTGGCATATATACTAGCAAAACTCAAACTCACCAGCAAGTGGAAGACCCCGGCAGGTCCAGGGGTAGGCAATTGGAAGTGGGAGCTAGTGAAGTGGGCAAACTGCGAACATAGAATACTGCTTCCGAATGCAGAGAGAGGCTTAGGATGACTGGAGAGGGCGCAGGCCTGGGGGGTGTTGGTAGATGACCAGGAGTCTACACCTAGCACGCCACAGGCTGGATCGCAACTGGGCAGTCCTGGTGGCCTAGGCCAAGAAGGGAATGAGGGGAGGCATGAGCGGGCCATAGCATCCTAACATCCACAAACAGGGTGGATTATATGAGTACGACACATGGCTTAGACGGAAACGAGCGAGACCCAGATCATGCATACATCGAGAGACATATTGGTGGGTTGGTCGACAGCAGCAGGGGAGGGGGCGGCTGGCGGGATAGTAGAAGGGGAACTGTTGAAATGTTATCATTGATGAGAATCAATTACAGCTAGAACTGCATAGTGCGACAGGCAGTCACATGGCGAGAGGAGATGTGAACAAGAGACCAAATGCCCAGATGGGTAGGACAGTCTGCAAGGTCGTTGAGACGTTAAATGACTGAGTAACAAATTGTATGTGCAATGCGATTAATGAATGCCAATAAAATATGTTTTAAAAATAAAATCCTGGGGTGTGGCCTAGCGGGCGAAGATGGTGGACGCAGCTTGCTAGAGCTCCCACCGGCCCGACATTTATCCGAGTCATTTATCCTAGCTCCCGGACCCACACGACAGCGCACTGGCCTAGACTTGTGGCGGAAGGTGTGAGGTACCCTCCGCTGTGTCAGACGGAGTTCCTGTGCCACCTGGAGCAGAGAAAACGGCCGCAGCTCTTCGAGGCCTAGTCCCGGCGTGTGCAGCCGGGGCCTCAATTTTGGTGGTGCTGAGACGGGCGTCCCTGGAGCGGACCTTCGGCATTGGCAATTGGTGCCGCCTGGATCGGCTGGCTTGGTGCCGGAGCGGGTGTCAGAGACCTCACTACACCCCCCCTGCCTCCTGATTGGCGGTGCGAGAGGTGGGGGCACCGGGAGGCGGCGGTCGCCTAAGCGGCGGCTTAGAAACCGGGGCCTGGATTTTCGCGCTCCCCGGTCGCGAGTGGTGGGGCCTGGGGCCGGCCCGGACAACGACCTGGGCGGCCCCGCTTGCAGTCTTGGGGCGACGCTGACGCACTGATTGTGCTCCCTGCCCAGTGGCCGACAGTAGGTCCTGCTGGAGTGGCATCTGGGTCCCTGGAGGAGCTGTGGGACGGCGGCTGATGTGTCGTGGCACAATCTGTGAGTACCTACGGCCCCAGTGGGGGTGAACATTAGACTCAGGGGCAGGTGCGAGGCACGAGCTGTGGCGTGTTGGGAATCCCCCTGCTGAGGAGCCTGGACGCGGCTGACCACCTCCGGTCAGGGACTTGACCAGGAGCCGAAGGGGCCTAGAGCCTAGGTCCCGGATTACATTGCTTCCCAGCTGTGAGTGTTGAGGCCTGAGCTGACCCGGACGCTCTGGAGCACTGGCTGGAGGGGTAGGAGACCCCTGGAACCCGGAGTGGACACTTGGGAAGGGTCTAGTCAGCGACAAAACCGTGCTCACAGAATAGCGGAGCCGAGTGGGACTCCTGCCGCCTCTCTTGATGCACTCTCGGAGCTGAGTTGGGGCCTGGGGCGCTCCGAATATTGGTGGGGGACCACGTGGTGGACCTATTTACCCTGGGGCGGGGACATCATCGTGGGTACGTGGTCCTGCTGGATCCTGGTTGTCCTAATTCTAACTGTGAAGAGCTCTGCTGGCTGCTGGTGGGAGGCTGCCCCCCTGAGTGACCCAGCCATGACCAGGGGCGGAGGAGGGAGCGGGTCCACCAAGCAGGGGCCCATCGACAAATTTACCGGGCCTAGTGGAGGGCCTGGTGCTTCCGGTGGTGGCCAAAGTGCAGGACCCGATAATGCGGCATTGATGGCGGCGATTACCCAATCTAGGGATATGCTGGACGCTAAAATAGGAGCGGTGGGGGCTGATGTCACTTTGCTGTGACAGGATCTTCGCAATGCTGTGGCCCGCATCACGGAGGCAGAGACTAGGATCACTGGAGTGGAAGGCGATGTGGGGACACTGAAACAGAAGATGGTGGCAATGGAAAGAATCCAAAGGGGCCTGGCGCTCCGGGTGGAAGATGCAGAAGGGCGGGCGCGCAGAAACAACCTGCGCTTCGTGGGCTTTCCGGAGGATTGCGAAAAAGGACACATGGACCGCTTTTTGACACAATGGCTGGAGAGCTGGCTCCCCCCGGACGCCCTGTCACGATGCTTTGTGGTAGAGCGCGCTCACAGAGCCTTGACGCAGAAGCCGCCCGCCGGAGAACGGCCTCGACCGGTCATAGCCAGACTGCTGAATTTCCATGACAGAGACATCATCTTACGGGAAGCAAGAGCCAAGGAGACACTCATGTTTGAAAGTCATAAAATCATGATCTTCCCTGACTATACTAAACTTGTGCAACAGCAACGCCACTCCTTCATGGCAGCGAAAGCTAAGCTGCGTGGCCTGAAGATACAGTACTCCCTGCTCTATCTGGCCCGTCTCCGGGTCATCTTTCAATCGAAGACTCACTTCTTTGATCCCCGGAGGAGGTTTTCAGATGGACTGATGAGACAGTCAGGGTCCGGCCGAACGCTCAGCCGGGCTTGGGCTCCGGTCCGTCGTGTGGATCCTCGCAGGAGAGGGACGACCCTGCAACCAGGAATAAGCGACACAGGAAATCCAGGTCACGGAAGCGATCCTTCTCTCATAGCGGCCAGCCTGATGAGACACAACTCGACACTGATCAGTCTGGAAAAGAAAACTGAAACCTTGGGAGTACGATTGCCTACTAGTTCCGAGGCCCTGCCGAGGGGATAGCTCGAAGATGGTTTGTGCCTACCTGGACAGCTGAACATTGAGCGCATGGTGCCGATACACGTCACGGATATTGGCCAGGGCCTTCCCAGGCATGTGAAAATGACACTGAGTTGCCACGTTATTACGGGCTAATGCTGAGGGGAGGTGGTGGTGTGGAGTTCGGGGTGCTGGTTTTATGGGGCTGCCTAATTCCCCCATGGGTGGGGGTTGGCCCTGAGGGGAGAGTTCTTAGTTAGAGGGAATAGTTGGGATCCATTGGCATGGTTTGCCTTGGGCGCTCCGTTTTGGGCCTGAGGTTCCCCATACCGCGACAGATACTTCAGAGTTCCGTGAGGTATAGGGGTGGGGGGTGGGTTCCAGGGGTTGGGACTTTGGGGAGATGGTGTTGGGGGGGTTAGGGGGGATCTGGGGTGGTCAGAGGGGTTTGCACGTGATTCCTAATGCCTTACAGTTACTTGAGTGGTGTGCCTGGACCGGGTGCTGGGGTCCTCAGGGTCCTTTCCACTTTGATTATGGTTGATGTACCACCTCCGGGACTCCCAAGAGAGTCCATGCGAATATTAAGCTGGAATGTCAGGGGGATGTTGGACAAAATTAAGAGGGGGCGATCTTGCGATGGGGTAAACGGGAGGCTGCAGATGTTTTGCTGCTGCAAGAGACGCACATGATGGGGTCAAAGGTGCTTAGCCTACAGAGATTTGGTTACCAACAGGTATTTCATGCCGGGTTCTCCAGGGGCTCGAGGGGAGTTGCTATTCTGGTTCACCGCAGGTTGGCCTACATTCATGAGCGACAATGGCTTGACCCGCAGGGCCGTTACGTCTTTATCAAAGGTATGATTGGTGCTGAACCGGTGGTGTTTGGGAGTGTGTATGCTCCTCCTCCGCTGCAGTGGTCCCTGGCTGAGAGGCTCTTTGAAGTGTGGGTGGACATCCCGGTATCCCTGGCTGTGTTGGGAGGTGACTGGAACGATGTTATGGACGTGTACATGGACCGTAAGAGGCTGCAAGGTACGATGGCGGCTGCTGCTCCTACTAGATTGAGTGCGACGGTGGAAGGGTTGGGCTGGGTGGATGTTTGGAGGCACATGCATGCCACAGTGAGAGAGTACACATATGTTTCTGCCGTGCATGGCTCCTTTTCTCGACTGGATTATGTTTTCATGCCGGGAGCATTCCTCGATAGGGTGAGGGAGGCCAGAATTCTACCTAGAGGACTGTCCGATCATTCCCCTGTCGCAGTAAGGATAGAGTTACATAGGAAACGTCAACCGTTCCGATAGAGGATGTCCTCGTGGCACCTTCAACAGGCAGACTATGTTCGGCACATGCGCGGTGCGATAGCCCATTACTGGCAGGACAATCTGGTTGAGGATGTAGACGCAGTGGCGGTATGGGAGGCCATGAAGCCTACACTGAGAGGCGTAGACATAGCGTGGTGCACGGCTGCCCGTCGTCGTCGCCGAGAGGCTATTGTTGCGGCGGCGGTGCAGGTTGAGCAACTAGAACAGCGGTGCCAGAGAAGAGGAGACTAGGTGGCGGTGCGGCTGCTCCTGCAGGCGCAACAATCCTACGCATCTGTTTTGATGGACGAGGCTCGGCAAGCATGGCTGGCCACGGGGAGCAGGATATATCAGTGGGGAGATAAGTCCTGTACTATGCTCCATAGATTATGTCAACACACCATGCAACCAGTCTCATTGCCGGGTCTCACGGACGGGGAGGGAGTTGCTATCACAGATCCGGCCACTCTGGTGGCGAGTTTTGCCCATTATTATGCGGAGCAATATGCTCAACTGGACTGCCTCCCGGCTGATGCGATCGACAAATTCATTGCGGACCTGCCCCCCAGGCAGTTTCCGATGAAGCAAGGAAATCCCTGGACCTCCCCCTTACAGCGGAGGAGCTGGGTGAGGCATTGGGGCAACTCAACATGGGGAAGGCACCCGGACCGAGTGGCTTTCCTTGTGAATTTTATAAAAAATGTCATCTCCAACTGGGGTCCCATTATAGGAAGGCACTGGAGTCGTCACGGGAACGGGGTTGCTTGCCAGCTGACTGGCGACACGCCGAGGTTGTGGTTTTTCAGAAGCCGGGTAGACCCCCGGACCGGCATGAATCATATCGCCCCATATCCCTACTCAACTTTGAGGCTAAATTGCTGGCCAAGGCATTGGCGAATCGCCTCCTCCCGTATGTGGCTGATCTAGTACACCCAGATCAGGCGGGCAGGGGTGCCCATTGTCCCCTTACCTCTTTGCGTTGGCCATGGAGCCCCTGGCCTCTTGGGTGCATATAGACGTGCAGCTTTGCGGCTTTGTGTGGGGTAGGGGACTCTCCGATAGAATCGCACTCTATGCGGATGATGTTCTCTTCTTCCTTACAGATCTTAACCGGTCCGGCCCCCGTATCCTGGAGATTATGCGCATATTTGGTGAGGTGTCGGGGCTTTTTCTCAACCCGCGTAAGTTAGCCCTTTGGGTGCTGGGCGGGGGAGCAGGTGTATACCCCTGGGCGTCGGCCTTGCAGGTGGCAGTTGGGGGACTGAAATATCTGGGAGTCTTCCTGTCCGAATCCGCTGACATAGCGTGGGAGCGCAACGTGTTGCCGGTATGGGAGAAGGTTCAGGCAGACATCAAGACGTGGTCCCGGATGCCTCTTACTATCTTTGGTAGGTCTGCGATTTTCAAAATGGTCGCACTTCCGTGCATGTTGTACCAATTGCAGAATCACCTGCATAGGATTGAGCCCCAGTGGTTTCGTCGGGTCAACTCGGTGCTGGGCCGTTTCCTGTGGGCTGGGGGCGCCGCCAGGGTGGCACTACGGGCATGTTTCCTGTCCACGTATTGTGGGGGTCTGGCCACATCGGATCTCTTGTTCTACTATCAGGCCTCCCACCTCTTCGTTCTTAACGAATGGTGGTATGGAGATAGAGGAGACCCTGCATACGCCCTCGAGCGCTTGTTGATGGGAGACACGACGGTACACACACTACTGTACTCGGCCAGGCAACGGAGGGGGCTGCCTCGGGCCACACAGGCGGTCTTCATGATCTGGCGCCAAGTGCTGCGTCGCATGAGCAGGTGGGGTACATTGACAGCGGAGACCCCACTGTGGAAGAACGGACTACTTCCCGCTTTGTCCTCGCTGGCGGGGTTTGGGGGCTGGGATTCAATTGGAATCTCTTCACTTGGACACGTTCTGACCGGGGTCACTCTCAAGTCCTTCCAGGACCTTAGCACAGAATTCCATATGCCCAAGTCCCAATTCTTCAAGTACTTACAATTTCGCCACGCGCTTGCACCTAGTTTGGTTGACTTGGAACAACTACCGGAGTTTAGCCCAGTAGAAGCAAAAATCTTCATGGGGGACCTTGGGGACAAGAAGGTGTCCCGAATCTATCAAACACTAGTCACTCATTGCTCCGCTTCTTTACTCCCGTTGAAAGACACCTGGGAAAAGGATGTTGGCCCCTTGGACGAGGACGACTGGATGAAGGCCTTGGAGTCCCCACGTGGGGCTGCAATCGCAGTGCGACTCCGATTAATCCAGTTTAAATATTTGCACAGGGCATACTATACCCGGGAGAGATTGTGGAAGGCGGGCCGGATTGCATCCCCAGAGTGCCTGCGCTGTGGGACTGAGAGAGGAACGCTGTTGCATACGGTGTTGTCTTGTGTTGGTCTGACCCGGTTCTGGAATGGGGTTTGGAGCTGTTTGTCGGAGGTACTGGGATGGGATCTCCCCCGCACTCCTCGGCTGGGACTTCTACATCTTTTGGAGAATGTGGATGGGAACATCTACAAGCGTCACCTTCTGCTGTTGGGTCTTGTGGTAGCTAAGCGGGACCTGGCGAGGGCTTGGAAGGGTGAACGGGCTCCTCCACTGGGGGCCTGGAAAGCAGACCTTGACTACTTCATGGGATTGGAGCGACCTGTGTTTGAGGCCAGAGGATGCCCACGAAAACATTTTAAAATCTGGAAACGGTGGGCGGATTACAGGGTCTTGACTCTGGAGCCTCCAGCAGCCCTGGATGATGGGCTGCCTACAGTGGAGGACCTCCAGGCCTAGGGTGGCACTCGACGATTGTTGTAATATGTTCAATTGCTGGGGCTAATGTGATCACGTGCATCGGGTTAGGGTGGGATAAGGGGTGGGTAGTTGGGACACTGGGTAGTTGGGGTTATTTGGGGGGGTAGAAGGGGTATTTCCTTTAAATGATTGGGTTGTAAGAATATCGAAACGTGCCTTGCCATTTGACAGTACCTTCCTGATTGTGGAGAACTGTATTTATACCTTGCCTAATCACTCAATAAAATCAGTTGTGAAAAAAAAAAATCCTGGTCTGTTCCAGGGGGTCGGACCACTGTACCTGATGGCCTTTCTTCTTTTGACCTCTCTGTGGTCCACAGCCTCGCCCTAAAAATGGCATTTGTGTTCCGAAGAAACCTGATGGTTGTGTCTGGACTGAATTCCAGTAGTCATATTGGTGTTGTTGGAACAAACAGATGCGGGTGGCCATAATGAAAAGATCCTGGAAAAGGCAGAGGACCCTGGAATACAGGCCATCTTCTCCCTTGCCCACCTGACTGTCCAGTGCAACTGTTGTAGTTCCTCCTTTTCTTATGATAGCCTCCTCTGTTGGTGCTGGAATCCGAGCTGTCTGATCAAGAGTCAGAACGGTCTGTGTCGGTGTTGTAGCCTGGATTCCTTCCTGTGGTGTTGTAGTTGTCCCTAATGTAGGGATACACCTTTTCATGTGAAACATTTTTGGCATTCTTTTTGAATTTCTGGAACTTACCGCCATATTCATGAAAATCGGCATTTGCGATTCTGAAATAGCGAAAAATAGCGATTCGCTATTCAGAAATCGCAAATCCGAATTCATGAATAATTGCGATTAAAAAAAGCGATTCGCACGCGATCGCAAAATCCGATAGCGATCCGATTGAAATTGCGATTAATCGCAGATTAATCGCTATTTCCGCCTACCCGCGCCTGGACTGCGATCTCGCAAATAGCGATATCGCTATTTGCGATATCGCTATTTGCGAGATCGCAAACTCGCGAGATCGGGAAAACGGGAAGTCGCATTTCGAGCCCAGTGATGACATCACAACCAGGAAGCTGCCGGTTCCCACCACCATTTTGCACATTGAGGCACAGAGAGAGGGAGCACATTGGAGAGCTGCAGCACATCTTGGCAAGTAAACAGATCCAGAGATCTACAACCCATACCATGGCTGAGGAAGCTGCACCTGGGACCAGCAGCTCGTCTGGGAGAAAGAGAAAGCTCAAATTTTCTGAGCAGGAGCTGGAACACCTAATCGAGGGGGTTGTGGCCAACCACGACCAACTGTTTGGCGCTAATTCACGGAGGGTCCCAGAAATGGAGAAGCGGCGCATATGGCAGGGGATTGCCTCAGCAGTGAACTCGGTGGGAGTGGCGGCCAGGTCCCTGGAAGAACTCAAAAAGCGGTGGTACGACCTCCGAGGCCGTGCCAAGGAGAAGGTGGCGGCGCGCCTTGGGGAGTCCTCGGGCACAGGAGGAGGAGGACCAACGGTACCACCAAACACCGCCATGGAGGACCAGGTTGAGAACACCCTGGAGAGGGAGGCCTGTGTGGGTTTCACTACACTGGACTCATCCTGCCCCACACAAGACACCCAAGGTAAGTGGCATGCGACTGCGACCCTGCCCCCTATGGATGTCCATGACCAAATAGTCTCCCCCAATGTCCCATAGGCATGCCATAGTTGCACAACAAGGAATGTCCTGAAGCATTGTGGGAGATGTAGTCTGGCCACAATGTTGTAGTACCACAATGCAGCCAGTCAGGTCCCAATGCACACGAAGCCACTGCCATTCAGGGAATGTCACCCAGCATGCATGTAGCAACTGCACGTCTGCCAGATGCATGCAACTAATGGTCCACCACTTACCCCCACAGGTGGCGATACCAGTGACAGTGACAGGCTGGAGATTGATGAGGGCGTCCCGGAGGTGGAGGTGACAACACCTACCCAGGCACCAGCCCCTGCCGCAGCATCTGCACCAGCAGCGACTACCACCAGCAGCGTCCTCCCTGCAACTGGTGCAGCGCCCACATCCGCTGGCATGGCAGCCCCCATTGTGCCTCCTGCCACCGCTGCTCCTCCCAGAGCCGCAGCCAGGGCAGTCACTCCTGTGGCCCCTGCATCAACTGCTACTGCCACACCAGCAGGCACACCCCCTGCGACTAGCTCACCTGCAACACCGGCGGCCTTACCCCCAGCAGCTGTCCCCTCAACATCCGGGGCTGCGCTACTGTCCACTCAGCGGCCAGCCTCACAATCAGGCCAGCAGGGCAGGCGTGGCAGGTCACGCCAGCGCTCCACAGCAGCTACCAGGCGGGCCAATGCTGATGGACAGGCGCGGCTCAGCATCGAGAGACGGATGCTGCGCATACACCAGCGCCAGGCTCAGCAGCAGGGAGCTATTCAGCTCCAACTACACAATATTGGCCGAACGTGGCATCTGTCGCTGGCCACATTGAAGGCATGAGGGGCGACCTGGCCGGTGTGGGAGAAGGAATGGCCCGCATTGCTGCAGCCGTGGAGGCCAACACCCGTGCCATGTTGAGAGTGCGCAGTGGGCAACGCCGGCACCACCGCCAACTGTTGACCCAGCTTGGCACTTACAGCAGGGCGAGCTATGTGTCGGCAAATGCGACATCTCTTTTGGGGCGGCGCAGTCTGACCCAGCAGCACGCTATCATCCAGTGCAGTGAGGACATGACGAGGGTGCTGGAGACCCTCACCACGGCCGTCGTGGCTCTTCACCCTCCACCTATTCCATCTGTTGTGGGGGGTGATGATGCGAGTGAGGGGGCGTCCAGCCAGAGCTCACAATCTGCCTCACAGGCCCCACTACCCACCCGCAGCACCAGGACCCCCCCATTGCCTGAAGCCCCGGAGGAGGAAGCCCCTCAGAGGCGCTATGGAGGAACACGCACTAGGCACACCTAGAGAACTGTACTTCACCAATGGCACAGGCTGAGGTCAAGCCTGCCATGCACAGCAGTATGGCGTAATACTGTTTGTTGGACTACTTTGGACAGTACCTTATATTTCATTTTGTGAATTTAACAAGTACATTTATTTTGCTCTTTGGACAGAACCTTATATTTCATTTTGTGAATTTAACAAGTACATTTATTTTGCTCTTTGGACAGAACCTTATATTTCATTTTGTGAATTTAACAAATACATTTATTTTCCTACACACATTAGCGTTGTGTCATCATTACATTTTGCATGCATTGTTGATTTGTGGGGTGATGGAAGTGGTTGTACTAGAAACTGTTCACTGTGATGTGGTTGCGACGTCTGTGCCCTTCTGCTGGGTTCTCCCCTTGTGCATGGCGCGCATGTGCAGGTGGCCGGTTGTCCCCCTCAGATTCACTGCCAGAGATGTCAACAGGTATCCGGCGCTTGGTTGCAATGTTATGTAGTATTGCGCAGACAGCCACTATGCGGCAGCACTTTTCAGGACTGTAATACATGGCCCCACCTGTCTTGTGCAGTATGCGGAACCTGCTCTTGAGCAGGCCAAATGTCCTTTCTATGCAATTCCTTGTCCGTATGTGTGCAATATTGTAGCGCCGTTGCTGGGGTGTAGCAGGGTTGAGGTATTGGGTCAGGAGGTATTCACGGAGGGCGTAGCCACTGTCACCTGAATGAGAGGAGCAGATGGTGATTGCCTGTGCTGCGCTGTTACATCTTTGCAATGTGACATGTCAATCAAAGTGTACTTACCAAGTAGGTGTCCTTCCCCAAACTCTCCCCTGACCAGTCGTGTGTGGAGTCCGCTGTGCCGGAAAATGAAGGAGTCATGGGTACTCCCTGGGTACCGTGCGACGATGTCAGTGATGTATGTCTTGGCATTGCAGACCATCTGGATGTTGAGGGAGTGGTAGCACTTTCTATTGCGGAACATATACTCCATGCCAGCTGGTGGGCAGATGGCGACGTGGGTACAGTCTATACATCCGAGCACATGGGGAAAATGGGCTACATTGTAGAATTGTAGCTTTGTCACGTCCAATTCCTGTTGGCTGGCGGGGAATTTGATGTGATGGTGTAGCTGGGTGAGCATGGCGTCAACAAAAGTGTGGAGGCAGCGTGACATGGTGGGCTGGGATATTCCCCCAGCAGCCGCTACTACCCCCTGGAAACTTCCGGAGGCCAGGAGGTGCAGGCTACACAATACCTGCACATGTGTAGGCACAGCATTGGTACGGCTTGTTGGGTGCTGCATCAGGGGGTCAAGGTCCTGTATTAGCTGCATTATCATTTCCCCATTCAGCCTGTATTTAGCATATATCTGCTCCCTGGTTTGGCCCAGCAAGGTGACCCGCTGGCGGAATATCCTGTCCTGGATCCTGCGTCTCCTCCGTGCTAATCGCTGTAGCCTGCGACGCCTCACCACCATGTACATTCCTGGCATTGTGGGACTCCTAATGCTGCTGCTGCTGATGGTCCTTATGTGTGATTGGTCAGGCCAGTACCTGTTGGTGATAGGACAACGGTTTTTTGAAAGTTTTTTTTCCATGGCTTTCATGGTTACCACCTGCTTTGAGTTGTCCTTATTTTGCGCGGTGCAAAATGCGAATTTTGGGTTTTTCGCTAATTGCGATTTTTCTTGAATACCGATAGCGATTATTTTGCGATTTCGCTATTATTATCACAGAATCCGTGGTGTGTCGCTATTTCGGAATCGCTAATGCTCAGCGGCTGGGATTCTGCGAATATATTAGCGATTTCGCAAATATGTGTTTGCGAATTCGCTATTTTGTTGTTGAATGCCGATAACGGAAATTGCGCCCGCATTTGCGATTTCGCAGCGATTGCGGGCGCAATTTCACTTCATGAATCAGGCTGTTAGTATCCTTGAGGGTGTCTTGGAATTCTTGCATTGTCTTATTCAGTTCTTCCAGCCTTTTTTTCAGTTCCGCCAATGTCTGATGAGATTTCAGATGTACTTCAATTATTAGTATCTCCTCTTTCATTTCCTGAGGTAGACGTGCTGCTGTCTTTATCATTAAAACCAACCAGTCCCCGGTGTAATGCCACGGTATCAGGTACCAGTCTTTTTTGAAGGTTTTATCATTTTGAAAGATGAATGGTTTATTTCGTACAATGAGACCTTGAGGTGCTGCATTCATTCTGAGGTATTCGGTCTTCATTATGGTGTGGATAATTGTCTTTATTTGAGCCCGTTTGAGTTCTGTTAATTCATCCCAACTTGTACCTGCTGTATTTGTTTCTGAGACAGCTATCCCATCGAAAGGAGAAATGGATGATAAAATCCTTTCAACATCTTCTTCTGAGAAAGTCAGGCCTGTAACTTCGGCTTTGTCGGTGTTGTTTTGTCATCCGGAAAAGGGGAACTCCCACAGCTGTGTGCTGTCAGTATACTCAACAAAAAATGAGGGAGCGTGAGGTAGAGGCTAGGTTCATGCTCCTTATAGATCGGGATTCGAAAAGAAACAGCCTAGGGAAGAGTGTATGAGATACAATAAATCTCCACTGAGATCGCAAAGCAACACCGACATGGCCAAAGTTACAGGCCTAACTTTTTCAGAAGAGGTTGAAAGGCTGGTGAGAGGCTGATATATAATATTCGATTAAAAAGAAGATTTGACTAAAAGTGGAAAACAACTGGAGTACTTCTTTCTTCGTAATTAAATATTGTATGTGCTCAGAGTATCAGTTCTCTTTGTGTATTCTGGGGCTGAAAGGTTGACATCCCTACTCTTGGAGCACTGCTGACTATTGTGACTCAGTATATGTTGGTTACAATGCCCCTGTGCGCCTGATTTCCCTTATTCACCCATCATTTTTTAACCTTTATGAGGTAGGCTTCACAGCATTACCAATACCCTTAAGATTTAAACATGGCCATTTCAACTGACCGAGCTAAAAAAGCGGATACGCTATTTAAAAATCTGAAGATGGGCACTAGTGTAGGACAAGCTATATGTGCAGAAACCCCCAAGGAAAGGAAGAACTTCGTAAGAGAAATTTGTGAGAGTGGAAAGATTAAAAAGAAATGAAATATCAAACTGGTGGCATGGGTTGACATTAAAAGAATATATCAAATTAAATAGGATTCCAAGGGGTCTGAGATCCCAGGTGCTACCAACATATGATGACCTAGAAGATGACCTTCAATTGGTGTGGGAAAGGGAAATGACATCTAGCTCTATCAGACTTATGGAAATACTGATTGAGAATAGTGATAGAAAAGTATCCAGACTTCTTACCGAAATCTAAAAATTGGAAGATGAAATACAGAATTTAAATCTAACAGATGCAACCAATAAGAATTTCAAACTTATGAATACCATCCTCGATAAACAACAGAATGAGGTTAAACAACGGAAGGCTCGGAAATTAAAAAGATATTAAGTGGACTACAAGACCAGGAGAGTATTTTCTTTTGCCAGACTCTATGATCATTTAATTAGGAGCAATGAGGATAATGGAGCAAGGATGATATCCACCTTAAGCATCAGTTCCACCTCCCTGAGTACTAATGTGAGCAGTGAGGGGGATTCCCAAAAGGGGGCAGGCTTCCCCACCAAACCTCTGGAAATGCCACTTTTTTACAAGAAGTCCAGAGAATCGGGAGAGGGAACAGAAACCAGGGTCAGAGATCAAACAAACAAAGAAAACAAGAAGGGATAGGAGAGGAGGCAGAACAAAGGGAAGCATGCACACCAGGTCTTGGGACAAGAAGAAATAGGATTAGGGGGTTCAGGGGTTTGAATTATCAACCTATCGGATACACCCCTTAGCTCAGATATGGTATCTTTATTACAACGGGGACTTGGTTTCTGTCCTAGTACTATAGAAGATTTATGCACCATGAAAATTGGCTTATATAAATGTGTTTGTCAACTAAAATGAAAAAAAAATCTTTGCAATGAACCCCAGTGGCAATAAAACGGAACGCATACTTAAAGCTGCCTATTGTGTGATGATTTATCCAGCCAGGATTTACATGATACAGTAACATTAGTATCCCTTACGGACATGGAGGCGGATATAACTAATGTAGCAAGTGTTCTAGAATCTCTGAATGTACCTTTTGATAAAAGTGTTGATACTGGATTGAAAAGTAAATCCCAATGGACACCACAATTATCTAGTGGCAACACTATTGACACATTTTATAATCTAATGAGTAAAGATATGGAAAAATTGGATACAGACAAACAGTGGCAACAGATATAGAAAGAAGACAATTTAAGTAGAGGAGAATGGGGGTGCTCGAGAAGGGACACATCTGGGGCTCAGGAGGTTAAAAATGGATTGATCACATTCTATACTGGGAGCGGGATATCAATGATTGCCTGTTAATTTGGACATTTTTCAAAAAAGGAGGTTTACCTACAAGGGATTTTGCTTTTCTAAAGTTTTGACTGCTTTTTATAACAACTGTTTGAAGTCACATCCTAAATAGTGGTGGAAGGTAGAATGAATCAAAAATAGAAATACAATAAAATCACAATTTATCAAATGAATCATAAATCATACACGGGGCAACAAAATATCTTTCAAAAAAGCATTCATATATTTAATATATCTGTATATTTAAAAAAAAATTATCAGGGAAAAGCAACAAAACATTGTATGTAAGGTGACGTCAAATAACCTATACAAAAACTATGTTGACACCTTCTCTATGTCATTCCAACAATAAATGTTCTACAGAGATAGATGTTTGAGTCGACGTTTAGGTCTGTTAAAGGAATAAAGCTTTTTGACAGCATGTCACGACGGACAAAACTTTGGCCGCTCGCAGAGATCTGCCCATTGCTACGAATTGACCGGCAATAAACAGATAATAGTGATACCGCTGATAGACGGTTCGACCAACACACAATACCTGTTTGACGAAATGCGACAGTTTTGTTTCTTGGTTTTCAGCAAAAATTCATCAATAACTACACCTGCCAAATAAATATAACAGGTTATAGTCCAGCTGAAAATTTTTGTGGAGCTACAGTCAACACTCTGTCCTGAAGATGGTCTGATGGTTTTATTCCTTTGACAGACCGAAACGTCGACTCAAACATCTATCTCTGTAGAACATTTATTGTTGGAATGACATAGAGAAGGTGTCAACATAGTTTTTGTATAGGTTATTTGACATCACCTTACATACTATGTTTTGTTGCTTTTCCCTGATAATTTTTTTTTTAAATATACAGATATATTAAATATATGAATGCTTTTTTGAAAGATATTTTGTTGCCCCGTGTATGATTTATGATTCATTTGATGAATTGTGATTTTATTGTATTTCTATTTTTGATTCATTCTACCTTCCACCACTATTTAGGGTGTGACTTCAAACAGTTGTTATAAAAAGCAGTCAAAACTTTAGATAAACAAAATCCCTTGTAGGTAAACCTCCTTTTTTGAAAACTTCATTGCCCATACCTGCAAGGGTAGATTGGGTTCCCACTCCATTTGAACATTTTGTTAATTTGGACAGGCACTGAGATGCAGCTGAATGATTTTCTCACTGATCTTAATTCCAACTATGCTAATATACGATTCACTAGCAAATACTGTAAGGATCATATAGAATTTTTGTATTTGGAACTTTACGTCAAGGATAATAAACTACAGAGTAAACTCTTTCGTAAACCAACTTCATGCAATGCTACCCTAATCGTATCTAGCTCCCATCCCAAAAGTCAAATCAATACAATACCTTTCGATGAGATGTTGAGGGCAAGAAGAAATTGTAGTGATGATGTAGAATATCAGACATGTCTACAGGATATGGAGAAGCATTTTTTAGATAGGGGATATAGTGCACATGTGGTGAGATCACCAAAGAGCAGAATAAATAACATAGATAGACAATAGACACTATAGGATCATATTGACAAAAAAAGTGATATCAAAAGAGTACACCATATTACGGATTACAACAGTATGTCCACTAAATAACATAGGTGCTTGAATGAACATTGGCATCTGTTGAAGAGCTACAAAATGATGGATGAGGTCTAGAAAGACTACCCCTCAATCACCTACCGCAGGGGCCGGACCTTGAGGACTCTACTGTGTCCTAGTTAACCTAAGCATGGACCACAAGAGAATTGGTTAATGATACACACGTTGGGATTCTTTAAATGTGCACATTGCATGATGTGCAGAAGGGCCAGGGACAACACCAAAGGCTTTACAGATATGAGACGGAGAACCTATACCATACACCGCAACATCACGTCACACTAAATTTAGGTTTTTCTTTTATATTGTGTAAATGTGGACTCATGTATGTTGGGAGCACGATCAGGGCTCTCAAGGAAAGCATATTTGAAAACATAGGAGAATTAAAAATGCTGGACCCCAAATACCCAGTAGCGGTACACATAAGATAGTGTAAAACACAGGGACCACATAAAAACTATGAGTTCTTTGGCATAGATCATATACCACGTGACCCAAGGGGAGGCAATGGAGAATTAACCCTTATGAGATGTGAGACAAAATGGATTTTGCGCTTACAGACAGCTGTAACTGAACTTAACACGGATCACAAACGTCATTATTTTTTGGGAGATAGGTAAATGACCTGTAGGATTTTCATGTTATGAATAAGGTCTCTGAGCTTAGAATGCATCTAATGAATGATTTATTATGGAGATGACAGATATAGATATACAACTGTGCCCAATAGAGTTTATTATAGGGATGTGCACATGTGACGTTGGACACGGTTTTCACTCTTTGGTATTGATATGTTTCTTTACATTTTATCCTGGATGCTCTTTTGATGTAATATTGATCTGTGCATCTAAACCAGACTTGATTCTCACCACATAGCAGTACACACTGGATATGGTTCTGTTTTAATTTTCCCTCTTAAGTAAATTGTGGTGTTTTACTTGCTCTTCACTTCGATACTGTATAGATATATTCTATCACCAAATCTGCTCAGTAATATGGAGCAGAGGGCTATTTTTTCAACACACCTTTGGGGATTACTATCTTCAAGATGGCAGGTTCAGCACAAAAGATTTAAAAAATAAGTGCGTAGTGACGTAAGGAGTGTGCAAGACTTATTACGGACTCCTTACTCCAATATTCGGAGAGATATTACATTTTTGAACATTATATTTTTCTGTGGAACTCTGATCAATGAATATTAGCTGATGATACGTTACAATTATGAGGTCAATAGCATAACATTACATGCATGTATCTTAGCACCATCCCAAGATGGTGGAGTTAATCGGTCCTACACTCTTCGAGCGTATATTGCTGCATGCTGCCGTAAACATGGCGTGTGAGCTGAAGCAACGGAGACGCTGTGCAGAGGGACACCTGACCACACTCAGTGAGGATTGACTCTGTTCGTTTTTGTTTTTTTAAGTATTACTTTGTCAATAACCCGATGAGAATTCAAATATTGGCTTGTAACACAGATTTTGCCATATAGTAGCATTGTAATAGCTGCTGCGTCGCGACATGTATACCTAATTGTGTGGCACTCACAGTATGATGCTTGTCCGAAAGTGTGTCACTTTGCATTGTACTATTGGACAGCTGGATTCTATATACTTTTATGCTTATTACCCCGTTGATTCAATTGACAAGAATTGGATAGTGTGGGTACAGCTGCACATTGTTTAAGGTATATGTTTAGATCGGAGCACTTTAGCATGGCCATTAACAACCCGTTCTGGCACTCATATCATTGGTCATGACACAACACCATGACAAGAATTTTTTCTTTTTTTTTCCTTTTTTCTTTTTCTTCTTAGAACACAGCGCCATACTACAAGTATATACTTTTTCTTACAGCATTATAGGATTATGGAGCACATTATCTGCTGACCTGCAGATTGCTTTGGGATATATTGAGACTATGCATACTTTTCTCCAGTGGCAGTGGCAATCATAAATACTAAAAATTTAAAAAACAAATAATTAAAAAACAAAATACACGAAGTATGCACTATTCTGTCAATTATGTCTCACATGGAGAATCTTTTTGAGATTTATTCACTAATAAGTATTATAGCACTTTTGGTAAATAACTGCCATGGGGCAAATCTGAATGTGACACGCACCATTGTGGGTGTAACACAGGAGCACCTGGGTATGGTCTTGTGAATAAGCAATATTGGATACTGTAATCTCAGACAATGTTGTATTAATTGATAATTCCAACCCGAGGACGAAAGACGTGTGGCTGGTGCAAGGCTAATGTATAATATTCGATTAAAAAGAAGATTTGACGAAAAGTGGAAGATGACTGGAGTACTTCTTTCTTTGCACTTGAATATTGCATGTGCTCATTGCATCAGTTCTCAAAATGCCAACGCCAGTCAGGAGCTTTTGTTGGAGCCGGGGCAAAAACGGCTTAAGAAGCACTGACCCAGATCCTCTGGTTTCCATCACAGCTAACCAGCTTGACCAAATTATGTGACTCTGGGCAATTACTTATCTTCCTTCTGCCTCCTTTTCTATGATCTTCACATTTGAGAACACATTGAAAAAATTCAGTTCAGGATGTGCACTGTACACAAATCTCACTCATACATGGTATAATATGCCATAATGTTGCTTCATGAAGAACAACAATAAAGGCCTTGTATAGGTGGCACTAGACAACTGACTTGCCTCTTGGATCACCCTACCCTCGCTTCTAGCACTGCAACATATCTTTCTAAAGTATAGGTGCGACTATCAAAATGTATTTCTTTCATTCACTAATAAAATTGTCATTAGGGCAGAAGGGGAAAGATTGTGGTACTCATCCAGGTTCGGAACTACACAATGTCTAACCAGGAAACCTGGCTTCCAAGCATGACCAAACAGTATGACCCTAGGCAATTACTTTTCTTCCCTGTGCCTTCTTTTCCATGATCATCTCATCTGAGAGCACCTTCAAATAATTCACTTGTACAACAATTTCTCCTGTGTATGGTTTATTAGGCCCTAATCATTCTTCATAGGAGAAGCAAGTGTTGCAGGGTGACTTGAAACCGTCAAAATGAAAAAATGTCATGGACTCCTTTTGGAGTAGGTTCTACTGCACGCGATCCCTCAGACGGAAGGCATAGCGTTTTTTCCACGCTCGTTTCACGCCCCATTTGCCTTGCTTCCTCTTAGATTGCGGCAGTCATTCATTACAGGACCGGGGACGCCCATGAAGCCAGCAATTGCAGAGCTTCTAGTAAGAGCGGATTCGCTCATCTCTTTATTATTATACTTTCTTCTCCTTTACACTAGTCTTTTTCCTCATTAGAATTGTTTGCCTTTGATTAGTGTATTCTTTGTGTGTCGGGCGCCTATGGAACCTACGTGTGTTTTGCGAGTGCTCTTTTCACGTGTAAGTTACTGAAGCACTACACGCTACCCTCAGTAGTGAGGATAACGACACCCACCACTATTCTGTATGTTTGCACCGTCCTTTGATCCATGAGATGATGCATGTGTGAACATAGACAGCACAGTTCACACCAAGTACAGTTATGAGTAGGTTGTACTAATTACGATCACAGACTCAGCCTATTACACAACAGCACGAATGTCAGTGGGATCTATGAATCATAGAGCAAACATTGAATAACTTCCAAGACGTGGTCACCACAAGATATACTGATGTACACGAGGTGCATCTCAAACGCTATGTATGTTCTTTATGTTTGTACAATCTGTTTGTTGCCCCAACCCCTTCCCTCATTTTCTTTTTACAGGTTTTTTTCCGAAAATCTTGGAGAAGAACACAATTTTGAAACTAACAACGATTTTGTGGTTATTGTTCGCTTTTCACGTAGTCGAGTGCAGGGTACGCATTAGCGAGTGTACACCACCCAGACTACAAGCACTGGTCCTGACGAAAACATACAATTACACTAATGGTTGAAACATGTAGACCAACATTTTTAAATCACCACACGACTTCCTAGACACCAACAGTCTACCTAATCAGGCTAAAGTGTCCCACATCATTTTATACGTTGCCCAATCACTCCGGAATAAATCCTACAAGTGAGTAATATTGGACAACTTTTAAACAATCACACACTGTACTCCTTTGCACATGTAAAAAAAATTTAAAAACCTGCTCCACTGTAGTCAGGTGTCGAAGCACACCCAGATGGCACTCGGCTGTCCGGGTGGACCCCGATGATGAAGCATGTCACCAACCAGGTTGGTGGGTGAGGGGTCTTCTAAGGCCCAAATGATGAAGGGCGGTTCCGAGTGGTGACTGATGGGTGCCAGAGACCAGACACTAACCTGACCTGGCCCCCTTAATTAATTTTCCAGTTATATGGCTAGAGGCAGCATCTCACTTTAACTGTCCTCAATACTTACCTGTAAATCTCCTGACCCTCTGATACTTCTTTGTGTTATATGTCTATGGGGCGTGTATTCAGAGCAGGTCATTGAATTGCCCTTGGGTCCCCTTTAAATGTATGTGGTATAGATGTCTTCTAAGGACAACATCTGTCCCATGTTGAGTGGCACTACATGCACCTCGGTATCTTTCTAAATAGAGGTAGTAGACAGCCTCTAGGGGGTACTCCTCCATTTGTTGGTAAGTATTCCATGTAATGCCCAGATAACTTTTGTTGCCTCGTTCCCTAGATGGTTATTATGTTTCAGAACTTCTATGGAGATCAGGTTGGATGATTTTAAATCCTCCAGTCTGCTAACGGCTGTTATCATCCATAAGATGTTCCCTCTTTTAGAGTATCAGCACTGCCTTTGGACTTGTATTGCATTTGTTTGTTGTGTATTTTTCACAGATTATGGGAGGTTCAGTGAGACGATCTGCTAACGTGAATTAGGTGTTGATTCTTACCCGTTTCCACGAGTTAGTTCTGGCTCCTTTTGAGGGAGGACCTCCTCCCCTGGGGAGAAATACCTGGTTCTGGTATCTAAGGTAGTTAGTTCCTGAGAGGTTTCTCCTTCCCCTAAGCGTTGCTCTGTCTAGAGTTGTTGCACTGCCCATAGAAAGCTGGTTGGGTTCGCCTTGTATTTTTATTGCAGTCTCTCTCGTTGCCCCCAATGCTGGTCTGCTAGATGTTGGGGTTGTGGCGCCTGTTCGAAAGTAGGCGGTTATGTCTGCCTTCATTTTCTGCCATTCCTTCTCTGTTTTCATCATTGCTTTGAATCAAGTGGAGCAGCTGGCCGGGCTGTGATAACCTCGCAGTTGACGGAGGCCCCCTCAAAGGATGAGGTCAACTGAACTTGTGGTCTTGGTCATTACTTCCTGCATCCATCTGTGAGTACCCACATTGGGTATGGTTGTTTTTCCTGTTGGGTCTGCTCTCTTGGGCCTCCACAACCACCTGGTCAGCTGCTGGATTGGGTGCTTCCATCCTCGAGGGGAAGTCAGCATGGGAAGCTGCTATTGAGGTTTTATTTGACTTCTTTATTTCTGACAGATCTCCCATCGCAGAAGGTAACGTTGACAGTTTCTGCACAACTTGTTTGCGTAAGCTGCATCACGGTTTGGCCTATCAATTTGGATTACTTAAATCGGCCAACGTGACATTAATATTTGAAACATATACGGCCAGTGAGTTAAGAAGTTGAATGTCCATTTTGTATGATTGGTATTGTATTATGTTGACTGACAGTTGCATGGAGTTCAGTAATGATATCTATATATAATCCGCCTCTTTTTGTTTGTCCTGGTTGATGTTGGTTTTAGACATGTTACTGCTTTTCTCCAGAGATAGAACAGGAGTATATGAGGCTACCAATTCTTCCCATTCCTGTGCAAGATACAAGACTTTGCAATCTGTGACCTGAGTATCTGGCCTGTGTGGTGATAGATCATTGTTGGAGATACTGAAAAGGGCTTTGCTTGAGGATCGAGATGAAGCCAAATAAGGTACACCGGTTGTGCATACAAAGGGGGTTTGCTTTGTGTCAAAGTGTGAGGATGCATTGTTTGCCAGCATTGATCCTGAGGTTGAGGTCTATGTGATAACTTGCCCATTGATATGTGAAATTGTGTCAGCCTCTGCTGGAAGTATCAGGGATGCCAGGGGCATTGTCAGTAGTTGCCTACTTGACATTGTGCTAGGTGAAAAAACATTTATTGGTACTTGTGGGGTCATTATGAGCTCCCTGTGTGCTGAAGATGGGCCTCTTTTGAGAAGAGATCCCTCACATTTGTCTGTCTGTGTTTCCTTGTTTGGGATTCTGCTATTTTTACTTAATGATATCTCCACCTTACCGGATGTCTCCTCTTTGGGTTTCACCTTGGCATCAGGAGTACTTGTAGACTCAGAGTCCTCCTTATTCTCTTGCCTTGTGGGCATTTCTAATCCAGCTCGGACTACATTGCCGTTGATCAATTACAGTGACTGTGCTCTTTTCCCTTGCATTCGTGAGCCTTTCACATACCACATTGTGCTGATCCACAATCACTGGTTGTAGTGGGGGTGGGGGGCCATATACCCCATCACTGCTTGAACAGAGCACCAGCCCAACATATTTATGAAGGAAAACTTGGTGTATATCTTTGATTGGCACCCTGATCTTGTAGTAGTTTGAGCGGTCACCTGGCTTGGATGAAAGGGTGATGCTAAAAGACCCTCCTGTACCTGAGTCTTTGTTTTGTTTTGTTTGCTTCACTTGTCTCTATACAGTTCCTTTTCCTTTTGTTCATTGCTGATGAGGCCTGTTGTCTCTCTCTCGCAGATCTCTTGTTGGTCAATTTAGACTGTGCCCATTCTATGTGTGCCTCCTTTTTTTGAAGAATCACAGTTGCCTCACTTGTTCCCACGCACTATGCAGCCAGACTTGGTTAAACAGCTGTCTGTGTTTCCCTTTGATGGACTAGCTGCTTTTAGGTGATTACAATATTTTCTGGGCCCCAAAATGAATAAGCTGTAAATTACTCCCATGTTACTGGTTCCAGATGCTGGAGGTAATATCGCGGTATGATGCTCTCTTGGTGCTTAATGCTTAGTGCTTCATGATGAGCGATCACTGGTTGCATACTCATTCCATTACAGCAGTTTTCTCCAGGTCTCAGACCTCTGAAGGGGCTGTTACGGGGAAGTAGCGGGGCTGTTGAAGGAGGCTGAGGAGAAGTGGCAGCATGCAGCACCATGCAGGAAGTAACGGGGCAGCAAGCCACAACATAGCCTGGAGTGGCAGCTTCCACTACTCACCACTCTATCCACTCTAGAAGCAGTAGCCCTACTGGCCGCCACCCTAGGACACTTGTTTCTCTCTAGTTTTCTGCCTGCTCACCTGTCTTAGTGCCACCTTCTGACCCAGCCCAGGACCCGGGCTGTTGCGCACTCAACAGGATTTTTGTGCTCTCCACTCAGGGCTCTTCACCTCGTAGGAGGCAAGCAGTTTTAAATGCCAAGCAAAAGTGGCAGTAACCTGCGCAAGCAGGCCCTGCATTGGCAGGCCTGGGATAGGTTTGAAAGGGTATACACCCGTTACAACGCATCTTTTACTCCGCACTACCATTACAACGCGACTTTTACTCCGCATACCATTACAACGCATTGCGCTGGGGGGCGCTCTAGGATAGGGAATAAGTATAATTTACTATCCAACACCTTCCCTAGGGTCCACGGGGACTGGAGTTAGAATAGTAAATTATACTTACCACTATCCAGCACCCCAAAGCGCTATGCGTTGTAATGGTATGCGTTGTAAAAGTCGCGTTGTAACGGTATGCGGAGTAAAAGTATGCGGAGTAACATGGTACATCCGTTTGAAAGGCTAAGCCTGTGTATGGCTCAAGAAGTGCTGCAAGCCCACTAGTGCCATTTAATTTACAGGCCCTGAATATATGGAATACCACTTTACAAGGCATTTATAAGTGAATCAAATATGCCAAACAGGTGTAAAACAATTATTCCATGTTTAGAGGAGAGAGCACATCCACTTTAGTACTGATTAGCAGAGCTAAAGTGCCCAGAGTACTAATGCCAACAAAACAAGGGTTAGAAAATTAGGCGGAGGAAGGCAAAAAGTTTGGGGATAACCCTGCAAAAAGGGCCAGGTCAAAACAAGGGAGGATGACCGCATACAAAACAAACCATTGAGCCATTATGCAGTGCCAATTTAAAGACTTTCTGAATGACTCAAGGCAGTTTATAATGGAAATTGGTTCCAAAACATCTAAAACCAAAACCTTTTTCTAACAAGGAAACTTTATAAATAAGGTACAAAGTTTCTTCTATTTGAGAAGAAATGGAAGTGGGATTCCCTTATAACCCTAAGGGTTCAGCAAGTTAATTGGGCAGTGGAGGCACTTTTCTGCTTTGCAGCAAAGTTAGGGCAGAAACCAGTAAGAGAATTGCTAGTGTTGTAAAGAGCACAATGTCTTTCAATTGCCAGCTATGGGGCTGGGGTATGGGGATACAGCCAGCAGCAGCCAGTGCGGGTAGGCACGGTGGGGCATGGTAAGGCGGGGCAAGGGGTATATCGACAGACGACCGAATAGGGAAAATTAAATAAATAAATTGTATTCCGTCGCCTGTCGACATCCCTCCACCATGCCTCGCTCCACTGCCCCACCGCGCTTACCTGCACCAGCCTCTACTGAGTACAGCAATTGTTTAAGGCTCCAAACAGTTGAGAATGCCTTTCTTAGAAAGTTCCTTTTTGCCACTCCGAGGCAGGTTTTAATTACCTGGAAGATTGCATTGGCCTCGCTCCCCTCCATTAATGCACTAAAATTTAGTGCACACCCATATTAGATTTTTCTCAGCAAATGTTCTCTGATTGTTTGTCCCTATGTAACTTTCAGAACATCCCATGGTTATGTTATGTTAAACGTGTTTTTGGTGACCTGGGCCTTATTGACTTGTGAAATAATACAGCTCACATCTCACCTGTGGCCAAAGCCCAAATTAAGGCTGTTTATATGGAAATGGTGTTGACCAGACATAAGAGTTAAATCTCCAGACAATCCGGCCTGTACATCAGTCCTAGTCATGCCCCCTTTACTCCAGTGAAGCATTTTTTTTATATCTTATATTTAAAAACCCCAGGCTAGGTTTCATTTGATGAGATTTCCTTTGGGCACCATGCACTTTCTAGTGGCTTTTGCTACTCAAGGAGGGAGGCTGAAAGATCGTTCTCCATACCCGTGTGATAATATGTCAAAACAATCTTGAGTGCACTTTCTATTCTTTTGTGCACTTTAATATCACATAAGAAGAATTTTTATACTCCTCTTGTAGAAGTTCCATAGACCTATCTCATTTCAGAATGATTTTAGACTTTTGTATTCACTGGAATCATATGAAATTTGCTATGCTGTTCTCAATTTCATCATGGGGCGCTTTCCAATAGGAGGCCATTATAGATAATGGGGTACCCAAAAATCGTCACCAGAGCTGGGTACAATGCAAGAATGAAAAGAATGGTCTGTGACTCCTTCAAAGAGAACTTGATTCAAATCTGTATAATCTGTGTTGTGTATAAACTACAACAGGGATTTAATCACATGTAGAAGCCACTACGCTGTTGCAATCAAAAATATATTATAATTGCATACACTGAATTAAGAAAACAAAAACAATGAAGTGCCAAGGAAGCAAATTTCATCTGCAATACATTTATTCTAAATATTAGACTCAAATCACAATTTTATACATTTGATAATAGGTTGCATAAAGGGAGAAGGAAAGGGAAATTAGGACGAACTTGTGTGGGGCAGGTGAAAGTGAAGATCACAGGTTTAGGAATAAACAATTCAAATAATTCTAACAATTGACTGGTAAAGAAGACTAGTGTCGAGAGATCTGTCCATTATAGAACATTTTTTTACAATAATGCATTCGAATCAACCATGCATCAATGCATCTTCAAAATGTAGGACGGGGTGACAGGTACAGGCCTCGTGTGGGTATAGAGTGTCGACATTTTGACTCAGCTAACGCAAGGAGGGTGTTTTGGGACCTCTGCTGCAAGTCTTCTTCAGGACGGGGTAAAGCAACCTAATCCTGGTGTCGTGCCGGCATCACAGATTTGTCGAAGATCCAAGATGGGCCAGTGACCTCTGTCACACGACCAAGCTCTGGTAGTAGGGGCGGAGGCTGGAGTAGCCAATTCTACAGGAGCCAGAACGTGGCTTCCTTACCCCTAGGAGTGGTAACATCCAATTACCTCATAGATATGGTCCCCAAGGTTGGTCCTTATTCGGCTGAAGCACCACTGCAAGGTGCACGGACAATTCTTTACCGAAGGAATCGTGATTTAATCAAAATTTGAATAAGGGCCAACCTTGGGGCCCATATCTATGAGGTAATTGGATGTTACCACGCCTAGGGGTAACATCCAATCATATAAATGCACATCATTGCCACTGCACCAGATGCAATTCCCCATGACCCAATCAGTACCATTGTCCAAACCAGGCACTTCCAGGCTCCTGGATGACCCCGCTATTAACTTACTGACCTGGAATGTGCACGGACTACGGGATCCCCGCAAATACAGACATATTCTCTGATACCTCGACAGCCACAACATCCAAATAGCAATGCTGCAAAAGATGCACCTTGATCGGACAGCACCAACCACTTTTGCTGTAAAATGGGCAACCCACACATACTTTGCCTCATACTGAACTTACACTCAAGGGACCGCTATATTGATCAAAACTATAGTTCAGTATTTCCCATCTGGCACCGTAATAGACCTGCAAAGTCAATACTGCGTAATGTGGGGACACATAGCTGCACACTCTGTCACACTGGTATATTGCTATGGACCCAATGTAGATGATGCTGATTTCTTTGGTAAGCTTTGGGGACTCATATTAGACATCAGCTCTACCAATTTGATATGGGGAGGTGACTTCAATATCGTGCTAGACCCAAGCATGGACCGATCATGTAGTGCTCCAGGCCCCCACACTAAGGCAGGGAAGCACTTGGCAGAAATCAAGTCTGCCCGCCAGGTACTAGATGCCTGGAAAATTCTGCTCCCCAGGCAAAAAGAGGGCACCTTCCATTCTAGAGTACATTCTAGTTGGTCCTGCATTGACTACTGGTTACTATCATGGGGACTAGGTACTTTGTTAGCTGAAGCGGAACATCTTGCATGAACATACTCTGCCCATTCCCCGGTACTACTACAGAAACGACCCCCGAGAACGATCTTCCTTATCAGTTGTGGAGGCTCCAGGCCACTACCCTTCTCGATGATTAGTCCTCTTATAGTCCTAAACTACCTCCATCATTGTTAGAAGTTGTTAGAGGTATGAACCCAGTCCAAGCAAGAACTACAATCCTAGCCAGGGTAAGTCAGATACACACCATAAATTAACTTGTGCTAACCCTTTGGTAGCCTGGCACATATCAGACTGGCTTAACTTAAGAGGCAATATGTAAAGTATTTGTGAAGCACTTCAAACAGTAACACAATGAAAACACCACAAAATGACCCCACACTAGGTTAGGCAAATAGATATTATTTCTGTAAATACAACAAGAACAAAACAACAAAAATCCAATAAGTAGTAGGGAAGGTAGGATTTGTGTAAAGATTAAATGTAAAAAATAGTGCTTAAAAGCAATAAGCACCTATGGGGCTTATCTTGTCACACTGGACTGGTGCAAAGTCAAGAGTTCAGGCAGATGGCGATGGAGCACAGGCCTGGTACAGGAATCACACAAGGCCTGCTGAACAATGTACCTTGATCCTGGACACAAAAGCGAGATGCGGGGTGGAGCCAAGCGATGCATTAGTGTTGATTTCGCAGTCAAGGTTATGCATCGATTATCTTCACGCAGTGGCAATGATGCGTCAGTTTAGAAAATGATGCACCAAGTGGAAAGGCGTTGGTTCCACAGAGGATGAGCAGGGTTTCTCCATGCAGTCGAGAGGATGTGTTGATCTTTTCACACTGCAGCCGCTGCGATGCATCGGTTCCGATGCGTCGCTTCTTTAAGGTGATGCACTGGTTCTAAAGGCGATGAGCCGATTCTGATCCTGCAACAGCAACGATGCATCTAGTCTGCTACACGCAGACAGGAGATGCATTAGTTCAACTAGAGCAAGCACCTGGGTCCACTTCCAATGGACCAGGCATAGGAGTCGGTAGTGAGTCTTTGATATTCCCGAGTCTCAGAAACAGAAGGCAAGCCAGCAAACCCTTGAGGATCGATCTGGGTTTAAGGCAGAGTCTAGCTCTACCTCAGTAGGATCGGAGGGCAGCAAGCATCAGGGCAGTACAGCAGAAAAGCAGTACTTCCAGAGCAGTATTCAAGCAGAGTAACTGTCCTTGTAGCAGCTCATCACTCCTTCTGACAGAGTTTCTTTACAGGTCCAAGAGTTCCTGATGTGTTGGGCTCAGAGACCCAGTATTTATACCAGTTGAGCCTTTGAAGTGGTGGTGACTTCAAAGAAGTATGTTTGAAGTGCACAGAGGTCTTTTCTTTCTAGCCCTAGCTCCAGACTCACTGCAGGAAGCTAATCAACCCTTTGTGTGGGGTCAGGACACAGCCTATTCAGGTGTAAGTGTCAGCTCCTGCCTTCCATCCTGCCCAGGATAAGCCCTCAGGATGTTGCTGGGCACTCATACACACCTAACCTTCCTATGTGTATGACTGTCTAGAGGGACTGCACAAAGTCAAGCTGTCATCCACCCCAGACATGTATTGTAGACATGCTGAAGGCACACAGAGCTTTAAGAGCTGAAAAATGCCACTTTTTAAAAGTGGCATTTCTAAAATGGTAATGATAAATCCAACTTGACCAGTATAGAGAATGTATAATTACTAATCCAAAGATACAAACCATGACAGGGCTACTCCTTCTTCATTAGGAATTACAGCTTAAAAGTGCAACAAGAAATTCACATTGAAAACTTATGAGAGGAGTGGATCTCACTTTGGTGAAAACCACATTTCTGTTTTTCACTTCCAGGACATACAAAACTTAAAACTACATGTGATACTTTTTACTTATACAACACCCTGCCCTATGGGCTACATATGGCCTACTCTAGGGGTGAATAAGGTGTAACAAAATGGAAGTTTAAGGCTAGACAAGGGGCTTTACCTTCAATTCCACACAGCAGGAAAACTGCACACACAGGCTCTGCAGTGGCAGGCCTGGTACATGTTACAAGGGATACTTGTGTTGGTGGCACAATCAGTTTTGCAGGGCCACTAGTAACATTTAATTTACAGGCCCTGGGTCCAAGTAGTGCACTCTACTAGGGGCTTACAGATAAATGTATTTAATTTCCCAATTTTGGATAAACCAAGATTACTATGTTTAGGAAAGAAGCACATGTACTTTTGCACAGGTCAGCAGTTGTAACGTGCTCAGAGTCCTAAGGCCAACTAAAAGAATCAACAAAAAGAGGAGGTAAGCAGGCAAAACATTTGGGGGAAGACCACCCTAAGGCTGACAGGATTAACAAGCAACCTCCTCCCACATGATGAAGGAACTCCAGTCTTTTCTGCTCATGATCCAAGGCTGAAGAGAGAATTTCTGCTCCTGGCCACCTGTGGAAACCTCTGCCCTCAGATCCCAGAGAGCCTCGGCCTTTCATGTTATAGTTCAGAGGTCCATCAATGCAGCTATCTCCTTCAGACATAGGCTCCCTCCAGTGTCCTTTGCCCACAGCATGAGAGACAGATATATTGGTATTCTGTGGTTTACGGCTGCAATGCAGGGCTTCATCTACAGTCTACCTACTGTATCCTTTTATTGCACTGCATGGAGGGATTCAGCCTCCTGTATCATTGCTCTGGTATCGGTTAATGCATCACTTGGATATAGTTTCAGGTGCTGTCAGTGCTCGAGGAACATGGCAACTTCACAGGGCTTCAGCTCAAGTTTTCCAGCACAGCATTGTTAGGCCTCAGCCTCACCTGCCAATGGCCTTGGATCCATCAATGACTCCCCAGGCCCAGGCAACCTACAACATTCCCTGCCACCAGCAAGGAGGGCCATCAGACTCACCTGTCCCTGATCTGGGTTCCAAGGTTACAGCCTTATACTTCACTTCCAGGCTGCTTCAATGCCAGGATACAGGGACTACTATGAATTCCTAGGAATTTGTTCCACTGTCAGCTGCTCTATGGTTGGTTTGTTTGAACATCACAACCACAGGTGCTCTCCGATGAGATGAACCCACTGCTAGTGCTTTAGTGTGGCAACTTTTCATAAGGACCACTTCATCAAACAAATCACAGTCTATCAAGTAAATGTGCTGAAATTTACACATAAAGACATGACTGAACTTTACACAAGCATACATGAGGCAACATTCAGACACTCCCCATTACACACAAATACACTCAGAAACATGGCAATCAATGAAGAATCACTTCCAGTTATAATAAAAGTGAGACCTATTGGTTTTGCCAAATACTTTTTATTCGTCCTTTAAGTGTGTTTTAATATTGGAAGCAAATGAGATTGGGAAATCCACAGAGTCATGCGTTGACATTTCTATAGCAGTTCTTAATTACCAGGCTTTTGATATCAGGGCTGGAATTACACTTTGGCTGCACCTTATGGCACCCTTAACTTGGAGTGCTTGAAGAGACCGTGGAGTAAACCTGATTATACCAAAAAATGTGTTGTCCTCGATGTAGGCACAAAGTGTGATATTTTGTGTCTGAGTTGAGGACAGCACACAGTTCAAAGAAAGGGTCACTGTATAAAAGCAGATCTCTGCCTTTCACAGGGGCCTCTGCTTGTGGAGAAATATAACTTGGAGGGTCCCCCTGACCCCCGTCATCCTCCTCCCTAGTAGTGTGCACTGCCTATGAACCACCTCTGAATGGCGTAGAGTTAGTACGCCTCCCAATGGCTTCTTTGCCTCTACTTCCATGTCTGAAATATGGCATGGATGCAAAGGCAAAGGGGCATATTTACAAGGGCATTGCGCCGCCGAAGAGTCCAACATGCCAGTAGCGCAATGCCCTGCTCCATATTTACAAAGCGCCATGACTTAACGCCGCCTTGTAAATATCGTACCAGGAGTGTGTAATGAGTGTTAATGTGGGTGTTCCAATGCAACACCCATTGCTTTTTGACGCGGCCCCAGATTTACAAGGATGTGTAAATCTGAGGCAGCGCCAAAAAACTAATGCTGTTTGTGGAGCAAACATGAGAAATACTTTTATTTATCTCCTTTTCTGCTATTTCTATGTGTGCTGCATTTTTCAGCATTCATAGAAAGGGAACATTGCCTTTAATGTTTTTTTATGTGCAGGAAGGTGTCACTTCATTCACATAAACAATCATCCCTGCAACACAGGTACCCTTGCATCTTGGAGCAAGGGTGTCTGCATTGGTGCTAGGCAGATTTTTGGGTGCCAGAGCAAGGAAAAATACAGTGAGCTGTTTTTGTGTAAGTACGGTGCATCCCTGCATTTTTTAAACAATGCAGTGTGGCACAGCTACTTTGCTTGCAGTGCCACGCTGCGCCATTTCTTTGAAAATATACTCCAAAGTGTTCACAAAGCGTTCCCTCAAGTGAATGGGACCAAGACCCATGCAAATGAGGGCTTTCCCCACAGTGACTGTGCCAGCGCAAATTGTGCGCAGGTGCGATCCCTATTACAGAACAGGTTGAACAAGCATCTGCAAGCCGCTCTATTAGGCCAAAATACCCCAGAGTGTAAGAAGCAGGCGCAAATGCCCGGTGCGCCATTGGGCACTTTCTGTTATACTGACCCAGTAGTGCAGATCTCAAGAACACAAGAAGGGTTGGGCCGAGGACAGTGAATATATCATCAGTCAGCTGATCATCCATTCGATCCATTTAATGTTCTTGTGGGAGTCTGATCATGAAGGAAAATAATAGCTATACCCTTAAAATGAGGGTCATTTCTCGTTTGAGAGCCATGCGACTGGGCAATTTCTGCCAACACATTCACCAGTCTTCTTCATCCCCCAGCCCGGATATGTTTGTTGGAAGAGTGAAACGCACAAAAGGTGATGGGAGCCTGCTTGCAATTAGTCTAACCACTAGCAACGCTCGGGGTAGCACTCCGCTCCATCGTTGTTTTGCTCACCTTGCCACCTCCGTTTGGAGCCTGGTGAGCAAAAGAACAATGGGTTAGGATACTGCCTGAGCTATTGGCAGTGGTTTGACAAATTGCAAGCATGCCTCCCATCACCTTTTGTGTGCATCATGTACCGCCTTAAGTGGCATGGGTATGCCCAAACATCCCATGTGTCACTGAAACCAAGGTATGCCCGACTGATGAGCCCATAACTACGGTGAAACCGCTCCTGACTTCCTTGGGCCTCATTTATGAGGTTGTGCGTCACTTTTACGCCGCCGGTGCGTCACTTTTTGTGACGCACCAGTGCCGTAAAAAATGCGCCTTGTTGCGCCATATTTACAAAGTGAAGCATCTAGGTAGATGCGTCACTTTGTAAACCCCTGCGCCACATTATACCTGCGCCAGGTATAATGTATGCAAGGTTGGCGTTTTGACGCAACGAAGGGTCGTAGAAGTGAGGCAGTGAAATCTATGAGATTTCACTGTGTCACTTTTAGGACGCCGTTGCGTCAAAATCTTGCGCCTGCCTCACAGCAGGCGTAAGACTGACGCAGGCCCTTTCACATGGGGCTTGCCCCATGTGAAAGGACGCATTGCTGGAGTTGCGTCACTTTTGTGACACACTCCAGCAATGCGTCACCGTTGCGCTTACAGATACGTCAGAAATACTGACGTATCTGTAACTCCTTGCGACATGATGCGTCATACATTAAATATGGCGCATCAGGAAAGTCGCAAGGAGTGCGCAGTGAAAAGTGACGCATCGCTGCTATCACGCAGCGATGGGTCACTTTTCATAAATGAGGCCTTGTGTTTTGGTACAGAGAGGACCTGGCCTGGCAGTTCGGGCTGGACTCCCATTGGAGCAGGGTCAGAAATGATTTGCACATGGTTGGATCCAAACTGAGGTGGCATGGTGGGCAAAAGAATGATGTGTTGGGTTGCTACCCCGAGCCTTTGACAGTGGTTAGACAAATTGCCAGCATTCCTCCCATAACCCTTTGTGTGTATTATGTTGGAAGAGTGAGCCAGAAGGCAAAAACAGAGAACCTGAAAACAGAAAATTAGACTCAAATAATGAAAAACTATGCCAGCCAACACGACAAATGAGCACAAGCCTTGCAGGTTCCAGTTTAAAAACTATAAATGACTAGCGGGAAAAAAACACAAAACACCGACGCGGCAATATTATAAACGACAAATACTCATTCCACCTGCCTCCTGCCGATGACTTCTTCATATATACCAAATTAATTCAAGGAACTATTCAGACGTCTATGACGTCGGACTACTGCACATTTCAAAACCTGTAATAATTGTAATTTGAATCTGAAAATCAAGACTCCGACAAATACTAATAACATGGGCAAAACACGTCCTTCCTCTCTGGCACCCACCAGGCAAATATTCAATTAATAATAATGCACGCAGTAAAGCAAGAAAGAAATGTGTACAAGAAATAATATTGATGAAATACCATTAACATGGCTCTTCCCACGCTTCCCCGCAGCACTTTAGTTTGTGAGATCAGGGGTCATCACAACAAACTGCAGGTTGTGCTGCCAGGGCTCAATTTCAAACATGTTAGGCGAGAATCAAGTGTGGTCTGTAGAGAGTAAAAACACTAAGCCAAAAATGAAAGTGGCGGTAAGAAATTGCTGGAGCAAAAAACAATAAGTAAAAAGACGTCTTTTGAGAATTCAAACTTATACTTCGAAATTCTTCCTTCTCTTATGTGTTCATTGCCTTAAGGAATGTAACCCTCTCGCCTTTCTTAGTTCCAATGCCTGTACTTTTCAGTTAAAAACTATTTTCATGGCACCCATTACGATGTAAATTCCAAGTAAAATTGCGAGTTTTTGTAACTATCGAAACAAGGCCTTATTTTATCTCGGCAGTTAGAAAGCCTTGTCACAAAAGTGACGGATATCCAGTCCGCCATTTTACGATCTCAGTACACTTCTTCCCTCGTTATTCACTTTGCACAAGAGTAGTTCATTGCACACTAGGCAACTATTTCAATATTTAGAGGTAAATTTTCAAACATTTTATGTGGGATTGGCGTCACTAAAGTGACGCTAAACAGCACACACTGGGCCTTATTTATGAAGCACTTGCGCCACCGGTGCGTCACTTTTAACATGGGAAAAAGTGACGCACCGGCGGCGCAAGTCCTTCATAAATAAGGCCCACTGTTTTTTACCAATTTACTTTATAGTGCAAAACCTGTTTTGCATTGGAAAGTACCCTAAAAGTAACGCAAAGCAGCACGAAGCATTGTTTTGCATTACTTAACGCCAAGGGGGCGTTACATGGGTGGCGCATGGGCGTGCCCATGCAACCACCCACACCTTTTGACGCAAAACCCTATCCACAAACAATTGTATAATGGGTTTAGCTCCAAAAGGGCCTTATTTTATCTCGGCAAATAGAAAACCTTGTCACAAACATGACGGATATCCAGTCCGCCATTTTACAATCTCAGTACACTTCTTCCCTCGTTTTTCACTCTGACACAAGAGTGGTTCATTGCACACTAGGCAACTTTTTCTATATTTAGAGGTAGATTTTCAAACATTTTGTGTTGAAACAGCACAACATGTTTTTTACCAATTTACTTTATAGTGCAAAACTTGTTTTGCATTGGAAAGTACTCTAAATGTAATGCAAAGCAGCACGAAGATTTGTCTTGCATTACTTAACGCCAAGGGGGCATTACATGGGTCGCGCATGGGTGTTCCCATGCAACCACCCACGCCTTTTGATGCAAAACCCTATCTACAAACAATTGTATATTGGGTTTAGCTCCAAAAGTTAACGCCATCTGAAAGAAGGCGTTAAGAGGAGAAATGTTTTCATTTCTCCTTTCTTTTCCTATGTTATATCCATTCGGCACTGTACAGCACACACACAAAGTGGGAAAAGTGTTGGAACTTGTCTAGGCTTAGTATTTTGTACAGGAAGGGTACCCTTTCTGTATAAAACCTATGCTAGACTCAGGCACGGACATTAGCGCTATGACGCAAAGGTGTGGGCGTGGTGCAAGGCAGCTGAAATCAACGCTGGTGCTAGGGAACGGGTAGGAGAGAGCCATCTCATAGATATGGTGCTCTCCTGCACCCTCCCTGTCCCGCAACGCGGTGTAGCACAGCATGTTTGGCTACAGAGCTGCGTTGCGTGACTTCTTTGAAAACCTGCCCAAAGTCTCCTCTACTGCTGACCCTGCCATCCTATCTCAGTCACCTCCTTATATTCATACTATGCTGTGTCCACTAATTAAATTTATTGGATTACGTTTTACCAGAGGATAGCAAGTTTTCTAAGGTGAATTAAAAACGTAAAAACACCAACCACATGTGCCAACTACTACCAATCTCTTCAGTCTTAACCAGCAGGTTTTGAGTGTATTACAGGACTAGGCAGGCAACAAGCTGCTTCGCCGAACCAACTCAGCAGTGGACATGTACAACCGCCTGAGTACCCTCAGTGGTGATTAGTGCACAATACAAATAAACATAATACAACACATGTTCTAGAAAAAAACGCAAAACTTTCCTTCCTCAACATTTCTTTGGATTGCAGGTCATTTCCGGTTTAGCACAGAGAGACCTTTCGTTGTCTGCATGCTTCAGAAATTCACAATAGCAGAACCACCACCTAAAACTCGCAGTCAAAAGGCGGTCAAGCTACCCCACTCTCAAACTCTTTAGTCCACATTCCACCCACAGGTATGAGAAAACCTGTATCAAATACTTCAGGAGTGTTACTGTGCCTCTGGAGGGAGGGCGGAGCCAGTCATGGTCGAATCAGCAGTTGAGTATAAGTCTGGGTCCAATTGTCATCTGCAGCTAAATGACATCCAATTAATAGTCATGAGAGGTTGCATCCTATCTGGAACAGCAGCGACACAGCAGCTGAGGAGAACAGCCCTGAGCTCAGTCTAGACCACCAGTTGTGCTGCAAGTGCAGATAACTGCCATTTTAGTTTATTTATAGCTCAGATACAATATTTTAAATTATGAAAGCGTAGTTTGGATTGTTTCAGTTAAGCACTTTCAGATTAGATATATCAGTGCACTGTGTGACCTAGTGATCCAAAACCTTTGTGTGCTGAATAATTTGCTAGTGACTCAAGAGCCAGGTCAAGTCTTGTGCTTCTTATAAATGTATTTATTGTTACAGATGCAATTAATATATATAAGGCCGTATACATGAGATTTTTTTGCACAGCATTCATCCTCAGCTGGATTGTTTGAAGATGCTCTTAAATATGATGATCATGAAAAAGGAGGCAGAGTGAAGAAAAGTAATTCTCCAGGTTCACATAGTTCGGTCAAAGTGGGAAGCCAGGATTAAATATGCTACAGGTGAAAATAGCAGAAAAGGCATTTAATTCAGATGTGACTCAGTAGCTCCACTTGCGGGCATGCCTTGGGTAAGTCAAGAGACAATTCAGTTTGTGGCAGCCATTTAATTTATTGAACCACATGTCAGAAAGGCAGTGGCGTAGCTAGAGCTTGTGGCGCCCGGGGATATCCCTCAGCTTGCCGGGGAAGAAAGGACGGCGAACACTTTAAAGAGGTCCGAGAGACACGTAGTATCGCCGCTAACAGTTGCCTCAATCATGCAAGTTACATGCACATACATGACACGGTCCAAGGCTACACACTGCATTATTTCTGTTGCCTACCAGGGTTCAGTGAAAAGTCCTGCAACACTGACTTGTGGTTTCACTCCCTTATTTAAACCCTGGGATCCTCCTGCCCAGAGATGAAACACCACGACACAAGGAACTGAAGACTTCACACTATGCCCTCATCAGCCTTTTGTCGACAGAACAAGAGGACAAACACATCGCCTGCTAACTAGACGGCAGTCACACCTTAAAGAAACAAGACATGGCAAAAGGCTATGACTGCAGTACTAACTGAACCTCTGTCTCCAAACAACAAACGCCACCTACTATCCTGATAGGGATTTCACCTCAATGGAACCAAGAATAGGATGTGGTAAAAAGGCTATCCAGCACGACTAGGACAGCTGCCTCCAGCACTTTCATACTCTAGAGGTTGGCTCAACACAATAGCACCAGGAATGCCAACAATAAATATCACTCACCTGGAAGGTTACGTCAGACCTACATTTTATACATCTTCTCTGCAGTGGAGATCCCAAAAGTGGGCTTTTCTTTGTACATTTGTGCTTCTGTCACTGTATTTGGGTGAAAAGCCTGCACTACTGCTGTCTAGTTCTTTTCTTCTCTGTCAATTAAGCAAGATGGTAATGCTACAAATTGTGCTGTACATGTTTCACTTCTGGTTGCTTTTCTGGCTGTCTTTGCGATGTGTTTTAGGAAAGCCAGCTCTAGGGCTTTAGGGACCCCGGGCGGAAGGGAATGTGTGGGCCCCTTCTCATTTGCATCCATTTCAAATCACAGGAAATGACATCACAGGAAGTCCAATCAATTAACTATTGTTGAGCGGCTTTGCAAGAAGCAATTTGTGTATTTATTTTAGATTCTATACCACAAGAAAATACATTATGTTAGTCCTGTGGTACACGTCCTGCCTCCCAGTTGTCATGCTGGCCAACTCTGCATAGTGGTTGGTCCCAGGGTCAGTGTTGTGGCTTACTACTGGGATGGGCTGCTTCCAGGATTCCCAGCTAATCTATTTGTTTTGCACCCACTATTGATTATCTTGCTTGCCTACATCAGTTCCTTGGCAAGGAAAAAAAGTTAGAAATCCAGGACAAACATCTAAAATGAAGAACAATCCTGCACCCTGCCACTCTGCTTTGGTAGGCCTCAGAGCACTGGACCATGGCTATGAGGTCCAGGGGAGAGGATGACTCTTGTGCCTCGCAGAACTGGATCATGCTGTGAGGCGCAAGAGAGCGGGACCAGTTGTGTAGCAATGCTGTCATTGGCCATCGTGCAAGCAAGGTAAATTGTTTCTTCCCAGTACCCTCTGATCATTGACTGGACAGTAAAATATAACCATAATCTGGGTGCATTGGATCCATAACCCCACTAGACCATGGTCCTATTGCACTTCCTACACTATTGCTATGAATTTGAATTTGAATTTATTTTATTGCACAGTTAATAAAAACTCACAATATTAAGCAATAGATAAAAAGTCATTGACTGCTTAAAAAACTTTTAAAAGAAGTATTGCACATTAATAAAATCACTAGGAGTCTGTAGTAAATTAGTGATTCTTTTTCCTGTTGGCCGTGACCTTAATACTTGTGGTTCTTATGATTTGTAATGCCGTTGGAGAAGTCACTATTCTCTTGATATGATTTTTGCACCCAACTGTCTTTTCGTTTGGTCTTATGAGTGATTTCGTCTTTTATTGTGATTGCCGTGGCTTTGGTAGATGTGGCCATATGTTTTTTTTTGTTTTGTTTTTTTAAGGCCATTAGTGGAGTCCGCTATTCTCCTGTTGCGATTGGGTTATTCCAACCAAGTGTTGTTTCATTTAGTTTTTTGGCCACTATGTCAAAGAATTTGACTGTTCTACAGTTTAACTGGGTCTCTTTAGGGTTGAAACAGAGCATCACTGCTTGCCTGCAGGTTTTTACGCCCTTCTGATTCCATATGGGCCGAAGCATGGAATGCCTTGTGTCCACGAGAGCTTCGCAGATGCAAATGATGTGTATAAGGTCCTCCTTCGCAGATTGGCAAAGGCGACATGCGTTTGATGGATTAGGCCTTTTTCCAAGGTACCAGATGACGTGCTATGGGTATGTTGCCTAAGCCCATGTTTAGGAACTTATTTTTTGTTTTTTGTGTGAGGCCCGTTGATAGATACTCTTGTGGCTTTGAGGTTCTGTACCCTTCGAGCACAACCCATCCGTGCACTCTTTTGGATAGGGTGGCTCTGTCCTCAAGTGAGGAAACCAATTTGATGACTTTTGTCACAGCTTTTTTGAAGGTCCCAAAATCCATTCTTGTTTCCCAGAGCGTTTTTAGGCCTAGGCTCTCCAGTGAGTTGGTTAGGTAGGCCCTTGCAGGTGAAGTTTCTTTGGCGGTAAGTTCAATCCATAGGTTGGCATTTAAGGATCCTTGCTCGGCCTCTTTAATTTTACGCCAGCTTTTTATATATTGACCTTTCCTCTCCACTGATTGTTTCAGCAGTCCGAATTCAAGACAAATTTGTGCGGGCGAAGAATTTTTAGGAAGATGGAATATTGCCCTATATGCACGGCTGATTGTATTATCTAGAATGCTTGCATCTCTGCCTCGCATTGATTCGCTGCCGTAGAAGAGCATGGGCTGCAGGCAAGCTTTTATTACCTGTAAGAGAGGGGCTAATGTCCTGTCAGGGAGAGCTTTCTGCAGGGGCCTTGTTGATATTTGGAAAGTCATACCCTTCCGGCGAATGGCCTCTAGTTGTTGCTTGAATGAGCCATTACCATCTATTATGACTCCTAGGTATTTATATGAGGTCACCAGTTCTAGTCTTTGATTGTCCAGGAACCATGCGGGTTTCCTTATTTTGTTATGGTTCATTGGCATGACTTTGGTTTTGTTCAGATTGATTGTTAGAGAATTTGCTTTCCAAAATGCGTTAGTTCTGTCCAGAAGGTTTTGGAGCCTGATAGGAGACCGGCTAATGAGGACCAAATCGTCTGCGTAAAGCAGATTTGAGAGCGTAATATTTCCTAACCGAGGTGCGTGTGATGTTACTGTATTTAACTCTTCGGGAAGATCCGCGAGGAAGAGATTGAACAAGGTTGGGGCTAGGACGCAGCCCTGTTTTAGTCCTTTGCTTGTTTTTATTTTTCTTGATAGATGTGTGCCAGATCCCAGTTTTATTTGGACCCAAGTGTCGGTGTGTAGCATTACCAGCTGCTGTAGGAGGGGACCAGGGATTCCCCATGAGCTCAGCTTCCGCCATAGTTTGTGCCGATCTACATGGTCGAATGCGGCGCTGTAATCAATGAAGCACACGTACAGGGAGCTTTTTGCCGTTTTTACTGCGTCGAACAGTAGGGTTAACGCCATGATGTTAGTTAGGGTACCCTGGCCCCATCTGGAAGCCCGTCTGTGTAGCTGGAATGATGTTCTTTTTTGTTGTGCGAGAATCAAGAGGGAGAGAGAGGACCAGAAAGCTAGTCCAGATCCCCGGTTATATGTCAGTAAATCAAAAAGAGACTAGCTAGAGATGGGGTTAGTATGACATTAATATTGTTATTGTCATAGCGACTCAGTATTGTTTTGTCAATTAGTGGTGGCACCTGTTGGGTGTCTTTAGAAAGCCCTCACCCACCAACCTAGTTGGTGGCATGCTTCATCATCGGGCCCACCCAGTGACACCTAGCGTGTCCCGGGTGTGCTTCGACGCCTGATTACAGCGGAGCAGGTATGTCACTGTGTGTGCGGTGAAGGTGTTTTGGTATGTGAGGTTAAAACGGCTTGGCGGAGGTCCCTGGGGTGAGGATACTTTATTAAAAGGGCCTCCGTCAGCGGCTAAAAAATAACGCTGTGGGACGTTAGAGGCGGGTTACGACCTCCTACGTCCTTAGAGTGTCAACATGTTTCAGCCAGTGCCTTATTACTAATCTGGCTTTCTTCAGGACAGTAAAATATGTGTAGGTTAAAATAGGGGTTGTGTGGTGTAGTCTATGTGTCTACACGCCCTAAAGTGTATATAACTGTGAGAGGGGGGGATTCCCTTCTCAAGATCACCTGTACATTTAACATTGAAAGACAGGGACAAGACAAACATGGGAGAAAAGAGTCACTAGAAAGTATTGATCATCTGTTATGACAGCCGGCTAAATAGCGATTTAGTGCAGGCTATGAGCGGCTCAAGTGTAATGATACTGGTGGTACCATTATTGTGGAATCGCACTAGAACTTCGAGAGTGAAGTGATTAAAACAGCGGTATAATATATTGCAGTAGTGAATTTGTGAGGAATTTTAGGCGCAAGGACCATGTCTTACGCTATTTTTGGCTTGCTTTTGCTCCAAGGTTATTGAAGTGGCAAGGGGTTGCCCTATTAGGGAGACAAAGGTAGGACCACTAGGGTTAGGAGACCTGTAGGAGAAAGTTTAGGTAGCGCTTACCTATTGTAGAGGTGTTCAGCATACTCACAGGATTTCTGGCCAGCATCAGCGTGGGACCTGTTGTGCCTCCTTCGCAGAACCGGTAGTGAATGGCTGCTGTTGCCGGTTTTTATACTGCCGGTAATTGTGTGAGTGAGGGCACCTGGAGGAAAGAGTAATGGTGGAAAGACTCGCATTTGCGGGTCGTTATCGCGCTCAGGTGTGTGCCCTTCGTATCGCGCTGGTGCGCGGTATAGTGTTTAGCCTTAGCGCATGCGCAGTCGGGGAGAGCGATCAGGCGCATGCGCGGCCGAGCAGTCGTTCGCGCATGCGCAGCAGCGTTAGGCCTGACACATGCGCGCATGGGCAGTTGTTCCTGCTCGCGCTTGAGAAAAAACTCGTTTTTGCCCTGGATCCGGGTTCATAACAAGGGCGATTTTCGAGGCATAGTAATCAGCGCTTGGGGCACATGGTTGTTCTCTAGTGCAGGGCTAACAGAAGCCCAATATCTCCTAGTTGTGCCCAGCTGGAGTTAAAGCAATGATCAAAGGGGCACTGGAATGTGCATAATGAATCAATGATCATGGGGGCAATGTGAGATATTGATGAGACTGGGGTGCTCAACTGTGTTCAGGTTGGGGGCGCACAGGACCGGGCAGTGTAGTGGCCATCACAGGGTCAGGGAATTCCAAGGGATGGCATCATTTAACCCATCTATGGCTGTAGACAGGCGGTATATCCATCTTTGTTCATTGTTTAGCAGTTTTTTGTCATTGTTGATCGGGCTGACAGGTATTTGCTCAATGACTGTCCACGTGAAGTCATTGGGGGTGTGACAGTGGGTGATAAAGTGGTTTGTCAATTTGCTTATGTTCTTCTTACAGCGCATCGTGCTACGATGCTCCGTTATCCTTGTCCTCACTTTGCGTGTGGTCATGCCCACATATCTGAGGCCACATGTGCAGGTTAGTAAGTAGATCACATTCTGTGAATTGCAATTAGTGTGGCTCCTTTGGGACCATATTTTGTTCGGTTCCAGGTTCAGGGTTTTGGTGTGGGATGTCAGGTGACAGACACTGCAGTCGTTGCATGGGTAATGTGCGGTTACTTTGGGCATCCCCCATGCATTGAGGATGGTGTTATCGGGTTTTGGTGGTGGTTTTGGTCTGGTACTGACGAGTTGGTCTCGGAGATTATGGCATCTTTTGTAGGCAAACCTGGGGCGTTCCCAATTCCTTTGCCCTGAATTGATGATTCTCCAGTGTTTCTTTATTATTTTTGCCACTTCGTTGGAGGCAGTGTTGAAAGTAGTCACACATGTTGTGGGTTGTGTGTCGCTCTCTTTGGTGACGTCTTCGAGTAGTGCGTCACGATTCTGGTTTCTGGCCCTCTTCTGGGTTTTCTTGATGATCGCCTTTGGGTAACCGCGGTTTTCTAGTTTGCTGGCTAGGTCCGCTGATTGTGAGAAGACGAGAGAGGCGACTCCAGGAACAAGCAAGTTGACAATCCTACTACCCAACCATCATTAGTGTTCAACCTGTCTAGTACCCCACTATCCAGCACAGAGAAGTCGGTCCTGGAGAGAGGTCTGTCTTTCGTACCAACCACAAGACTGGACAAGTTTAAACTTCATGCGGAACTAGCCCAATTCTTCAGGAAACTGAAATTGAAGTCCTTTTTTGAAAAATCCAACCAAGATTCTCCCCAAACTGATGAGAATACCAACACCACAGGACTCAGAGTGAAATCCACCTTTGTCCCCCCACCCTCCACCGTCCCTGCAGAAATAACAACCTTTGAACAGGCGGTCTATCATGACATTGAGAAACTCAATCCAACTGACCACTACAACAACATGTCATGGGAAGACAGGCAAACGATACAACGACTGCAAAACAACCCCACTTTAGTAATCAAACCAGCAGACAAAGGGGGTGGCATCGTGCTACTGGATAAAACAGACTACGATGCGGAATGTCGGAGACTACTCAGCGACAGCCGGAATTACCGCAGACTTGAGCAGGACCCCACAGAACAACTACGCACCACGGTACACAACCTTGTTAAAAAGGCAGCAGATGACGAGCATATCTCCAAACAGGAGGCCGAATACCTCTGCCCGGAGCACACCAGAACTCCATACTTCTACACAGTACCGAAGGTACACAAAGGGGTAATCCCACCCCCGGGCAGACCAATTGTATCTGGCATCAACTCCGTACTAGAGCCACTCTCTAGATACTGTGACTTCTTCTTAAACCCCCTGGTACAAAAAACCCCCACCTATATCAGGGATACCAAACACCTGTTACAAGTCATCACCAACATCACCTTTGACCGTGAGACACAACTACTGGTAGGACTGGATGTGGAAAGCCTATACACCAGCCTTCCACAAGACGCTACCTTACAGGTACTACATAACATCCTGGAAGAATCCCCCTGGCCATACCGGACACCAAGGAGTTTTGTTATGGACTGCGCAGCCCTCGCCCTCAAAGAAAACTATTTCGAGTATGAGGGCACCTTCTACCTACAAACCAATGGAACCTCAATGGGCAGTGTTTTCGCGCCGAGTGTAGCTGGACTATACGTCCACCACTTCGAAAGTACCCACATTAATGTGGAAGCCAACCCATTCAGGGACCATATACTAAAATGGCATCGATATATCGATGATATACTAGTCATCTGGGATGGCTCACGACCTGAACTGGACAACTTCCTGCAATGGCTTAATAACAGAGACCCATACCTCAAGTTCACCTGCACAGCCAGCAACCAGCAACCCCCTTTTCTAGACCTGGAAATAACAGCAAAAGGCGGAACCTTGACAACCACAACCTACCATAAACCCACGGCTAGAAACTCATTGCTGCACTTCACCAGCTTCCACCCCCGACCGCTAAAAGAAAACTTACCCTTTGGCCAGTTCCTCCGTATTAGAAGGAACTGCTCGGATGTAAACGATTATAAATCACAATCAGCGGACCTAGCCAGCAAACTAGAAAACCGCGGTTACCCAAAGGCGATCATCAAGAAAACCCAGAAGAGGGCCAGAAACCAGAATCGTGACGCACTACTCGAAGACGTCACCAAAGAGAGCGACACACAACCCACAACATGTGTGACTACTTTCAACACTGCCTCCAACGAAGTGGCAAAAATAATAAAGAAACACTGGAGAATCATCAATTCAGGGCAAAGGAATTGGGAACGCCCCAGGTTTGCCTACAAAAGATGCCATAATCTCCGAGACCAACTCGTCAGTACCAGACCAAAACCACCACCAAAACCCGATAACACCATCCGCAATGCATGGGGGATGCCCAAAGTAACCGGACATTACCCATGCAACGACTGCAGTGTCTGTCACCTGACATCCCACACCAGAACCCTGAACCTGGAACCGAACAAAATATGGTCCCAAAGGAGCCACACTAATTGCAATTCACAGAATGTGATCTACTTACTAACCTGCACATGTGGCCTCAGATATGTGGGCATGACCACACGCAAAGTGAGGACAAGGATAACGGAGCATCGTAGCACGATGCGCTGTAAGAAGAACATAAGCAAATTGACAAACCACTTTATCACCCACTGTCACACCCCCAATGACTTCACGTGGACAGTCATTGAGCAAATACCTGTCAGCCCGATCAACAATGACAAAAAACTGCTAAACAAAGAACAAAGATGGATATACCGCCTGTCTACAGCCATAGATGGGTTAAATGATGCCATATGTTGTATCTTGAGTGTCCCTGCTGCTCAGCTAGAATGCATGTGTTGTAGAATGTTGGATGAGTGGAATGTTAGTATGTTATGAATGTCAGTTGAGTGAGGGCTGAGCAGCAGGACAGCTGCTCCTGATGGGGTTAACATTATAACTTAATATCTTAATAAAGTAACTTAAGAACCTACAGTTCCAGCATCTCTTTGAGTACAACACCATCCCTTGGAATTCCCTGACCCTGTGATGGCCACTACACTGCCCGGTCCTGTGCGCCCCCAACCTGAACACAGTTGAGCACCCCAGTCTCATCAATATCTCACATTGCCCCCATGATCATTGATTCATTATGCACATTCCAGTGCCCCTTTGATCATTGCTTTAACTCCAGCTGGGCACAACTAGGAGATATTGGGCTTCTGTTAGCCCTGCACTAGAGAACAACCATGTGCCCCAAGCGCTGATTACTATGCCTCGAAAATCGCCCTTGTTATGAACCCGGATCCAGGGCAAAAACGAGTTTTTTCTCAAGCGCGAGCAGGAACAACTGCCCATGCGCGCATGTGTCTGGCCTAACGCTGCTGCGCATGCGCGAACGACTGCTCGGCCGCGCATGCGCCTGATCGCTCTCCCCGACTGCGCATGCGCTAAGGCTAAACACTATACCGCGCACCAGCGATACGAAGGGCACACACCTGAGCGCGATAACGACCCGCAAATGCGAGTCTTTCCACCATTACTCTTTCCTCCAGGTGCCCTCACTCACACAATTACCGGCAGTATAAAAACCGGCAACAGCAGCCATTCACTACCGGTTCTGCGAAGGAGGCACAACAGGTCCCACGCTGATGCTGGCCAGAAATCCTGTGAGTATGCTGAACACCTCTACAATAGGTAAGCGCTACCTAAACTTTCTCCTACAGGTCTCCTAACTCTAGTGGTCCTACCTTTGTCTCCCTAATAGGGCCACCCCTTGCCACTTCAATAACCTTGGAGCAAAAGCAAGCCAAAAATAGCGTAAGACATGGTCCTTGCGCCTAAAATTCCTCACAAATTCACTACTGCAGTATATTATACCGCTGTTTTAATCACTTCACTCTCGAAGTTCTAGTGCGATTCCACAATAATGGTACCACCAGTATCATTACACTTGAGCCGCTCATAGCCTGCACTAAATCGCTATTTAGCCGGCTGTCATAATAGATGATCAATACTTTCTAGTGACTCTTTTCTCCCATGTTTGTCTTGTCCCTGTCTTTCAATGTTAAATGTACAGGTGATCTTGAGAAGGGAATCCCCCCCTCTCACAGTTATATACACTTTAGGGCGTGTAGACACATAGACTACACCACACAACCCCTATTTTAACCTACACATATTTTACTGTCCTGAAGAAAGCCAGATTAGTAATAAGGCACTGGCTGAAACATGTTGACACTCTAAGGACGTAGGAGGTCGTAACCCGCCTCTAACGTCCCACAGCCTTATTTTTTAACCGCTGACGGAGGCCCTTTTAATAAAGTATCCTCACCCCAGGGACCTCCGCCAAGCCGTTTTAACCTCACATACCAAAACACCTTCACCGCACACACAGTGACATACCTGCTCCGCTGTAATCAGGCGTCGAAGCACACCTGGGACACGCTAGGTGTCACTGGGTGGGCCCGATGATGAAGCATGCCACCAACTAGGTTGGTGGGTGAGGGCTTTCTAAAGACACCCAACAGGTGCCACCACTAATTGGCAAAACAATACTGAGTCGCTATGACAATAACAATATTAATGTCATACTAACCCCATCTCTAGCTAGTCTCTTTTTGATTTACTGACATATAACCGGGGATCTGGACTAGCTTTCTGGTCCTCTCTCTCCCTCTTGATTCTCGCACTTATTGGCAGCGCACAGCTGTGAGAGAATACACGACCATGGCCGAAAACCATGGACTGACCTTCTCTGAGAGGGACTTGACAGACATACTGTCTGACCCGTCATTCCAAACTGATTTTAACATCTCCAATACAATCGCACAGACCACGGACTGGGAGACCTTAACAGAAAAAAAGCGCAACAGGATAGGCACCATCCTCCATGGAACAATACTGGCCCAATACCTTAGAACTAACTCAGCACCAAGGGGGCTACTAGTATCAAATGCACCTAGGATCTTCCTTGACGATCCCACGTTCAGGAAGGACTGGGCCCAGATCGCATGGCACTGCACCAGGGACTGGATGATTCTCATTCTTAAAACAGCCAAACGTTTGTCAGACACCCTATCCATTGAAATTGAAGAAACAGAAAGACACTTCAAAGCCACGATAACATCATTCAAGAAGAAACTTGATGACCAGAACCGGGAGATAAACGAGTATAAGGACTACCTGACCCAGGCAAAGTTCAAAAAATTTGAGAAAGACCTCAAAAAGTTCTCCTATGCCAAAGGTTATCCATACTCTGAGGAGAACTACACCCCGCCTGCCAAGGAAACCAACACACCCAACTCCTCAGGCGATGATAGTTCCGTCTCTAGTGACTCCAGCAGCGGATCACAAAAACGAGGAGGCAGAGGACGAAGAGGACAACGATGGCCCAACCACTGGCAAAGAGAACAGCCAAACCAATTATTTGGTTTCCCGCCAAACTTAGGCCACATGCAAAACCCCTACTTTGGTTTCCCTAACATGTACCCACAAGGACCAATGCCGTTCTTCGCGGGTAACCAGGGCAACGGCTTTCCTTTTTTAGGACGGGGCCTGAGACCCCGGGCCGCAGAAGAACAACCCAGCACAACAACGCACAGGTACACTGGGAAGACGAAAACCCGGTGAGTTCCAACACACGTCAGAAGACGAGAGAGGCGACTCCAGGAACAAGCAAGTAGACAATCCTACTACCCAACCATCATTAGTGTTCAACCTGTCTAGTACCCCACTATCCAGCACAGAGAAGTCGGTCCTGGAGAGAGGTCTGTCTTTCGTACCAACCACAAGACTGGACAAGTTTAAACTTCATGCGGAACTAGCCCAATTCTTCAGGAAACTGAAATTGAAGTCCTTTTTTGAAAAATCCAACCAAGATTCTCCCCAAACTGATGAGAATACCAACACCACAGGACTCAGAGTGAAATCCACCTTTGTCCCCCCACCCTCCACCGTCCCTGCAGAAATAACAACCTTTGAACAGGCGCGTCTATCATGACATTGAGAAACTCAATCCAACTAACCACTACAACAACATGTCATGGGAAGACAGACAAACGATACAACGACTGCAAAACAACCCCACTTTAGTAATCAAACCAGCAGACAAAGGGGGTGGCATCGTGCTACTGGATAAAACAGACTACGATGCGGAATGTCGGAGACTACTCAGCGACAGCCGGAATTACCGCAGACTTGAGCAGGACCCCACAGAACAACTACGCACCACGGTACACAACCTTGTTAAAAAGGCAGCAGATGACGAGCATATCTCCAAACAGGAGGCCGAATACCTCTGCCCGGAGCACACCAGAACTCCATACTTCTACACAGTACCGAAGGTACACAAAGGGGTAATCCCACCCCCGGGCAGACCAATTGTATCTGGCATCAACTCCGTACTAGAGCCACTCTCTAGATACTGTGACTTCTTCTTAAACCCCCTGGTACAAAAAAAACCCACCTATATCAGGGATACCAAACACCTGTTACAAGTCATCCCCAACATCACCTTTGACCCTGAGACACAACTACTGGTAGGACTGGATGTGGAAAGCCTATACACCAGCCTTCCACAAGACGCTACCTTACAGGTACTACATAACATCCTGGAAGAATCCCCCTGGCCATACCGGACACCAAGGAGTTTTGTTATGGACTGCGCAGCCCTCGCCCTCAAAGAAAACTATTTCGAGTATGAGGGCACCTTCTACCTACAAACCAATGGAACCTCAATGGGCAGTGTTTTCGCGCTGAGTGTAGCTGGACTATACGTCCACCACTTCGAAAGTACCCACATTAATGTGGAAGCCAACCCATTCAGGGACCATATACTAAAATGGCATCGATATATCGATGATATACTAGTCATCTGGGATGGCTCACGACCTGAACTGGACAACTTCCTGCAATGGCTTAATAACAGAGACCCATACCTCAAGTTCACCTGCACAGCCAGCAACCAGCAACTCCCTTTTCTAGACCTGGAAATAACAGCAAAAGGCGGAACCTTGACAACCACAACCTACCATAAACCCACGGCTAGAAACTCATTGCTGCACTTCACCAGCTTCCACCCCCGACCGCTAAAAGAAAACTTACCCTTTGGCCAGTTCCTCCGTATTAGAAGGAACTGCTCGGATGTAAACGATTATAAATCACAATCAGCGGACCTAGCCAGCAAACTAGAAAACCGCGGTTACCCAAAGGCGATCATCAAGAAAACCCAGAAGAGGGCCAGAAACCAGAATCATGACGCACTACTCGAAGACATCACCAAAGAGAGCGACACACAACCCACAACATGTGTGACTACTTTCAACACTGCCTCCAACGAAGTGGCAAAAATAATAAAGAAACACTGGAGAATCATCAATTCAGGGCAAAGGAATTGGGAACGCCCCAGGTTTGCCTACAAAAGATGCCATAATCTCCGAGACCAACTCGTCAGTACCAGACCAAAACCACCACCAAAACCCGATAACACCATCCCCAATGCATGGGGGATGCCCAAAGTAACCGGACATTACCCATGCAACGACTGCAGTGTCTGTCACCTGACATCCCACACCAAAACCCTGAACCTGGAACCGAACAAAATATGGTCCCAAAGGAGCCACACTAATTGCAATTCACAGAATGTGATCTACTTACTAACCTGCACATGTGGCCTCAGATATGTGGGCATGACCACACGCAAAGTGAGGACAAGGATAACGGAGCATCGTAGCACGATGCGCTGTAAGAAGAACATAAGCAAATTGACAAACCACTTTATCACCCACTGTCACACCCCCAATGACTTCACGTGGACAGTCATTGAGCAAATACCTGTCAGCCCGATCAACAATGACAAAAAACTGCTAAACAAAGAACAAAGATGGATATACCGCCTGTCTACAGCCATAGATGGGTTAAATGATGCCATCCCTTGGAATTCCCTGACCCTGTGATGGCCACTACACTGCCCGGTCCTGTGCGCCCCCAACCTGAACACAGTTGAGCACCCCAGTCTCATCAATATCTCACATTGCCCCCATGATCATTGATTCATTATGCACATTGAAGTGCCCCTTTGATCATTGCTTTAACTCCAGCTGGGCACAACTAGGAGATATTGGGCTTCTGTTAGCCCTGCACTAGAGAACAACCATGTTCCCCAAGCGCTGATTACTATGCCTCGAAAATCGCCCTTGTTATGAACCCGGATCCAGGGCAAAAACGAGTTTTTTCTCAAGCGCGAGCAGGAACAACTGCCCATGCGCGCATGTGTCAGGCCTAACGCTGCTGCGCATGCGCGAACGACTGCTCGGCCGCGCATGCGCCTGATCGCTCTCCCCGACTGCGCATGCGCTAAGGCTAAACACTATACCGCGCACCAGCGCGATACGAAGGGCACACACCTGAGCGCGATAACGACCCGCAAATGCGAGTCTTTCCACCATTACTCTTTCCTCCAGGTGCCCTCACTCACACAATTACCGGCAGTATAAAAACCGGCAACAGCAGCCATTCACTACCGGTTCTGCGAAGGAGGCACAACAGGTCCCACGCTGGTGCTGGCCAGAAATCCTGTGAGTATGCTGAACACCTCTACAATAGGTAAGCGCTACCTAAACTTTCTCCTACAGGTCTCCTAACCCTAGTGGTCCTACCTTTGTCTCCCTAATAGGGCCACCCCTTGCCACTTCAATAACCTTGGAGCAAAAGCAAGCCAAAAATAGCGTAAGACATGGTCCTTGCGCCTAAAATTCCTCACAAATTCACTACTGCAGTATATTATACCGCTGTTTTAATCACTTCACTCTCGAAGTTCTAGTGCGATTCCACAATAATGGTACCACCAGTATCATTACACTTGAGCCGCTCATAGCCTGCACTAAATCGCTATTTAGCCGGCTGTCATAACAGATGATCAATACTTTCTAGTGACTCTTTTCTCCCATGTTTGTCTTGTCCCTGTCTTTCAATGTTAAATGTACAGGTGATCTTGAGAAGGGAATCCCCCCCTCTCACAGTTATATACACTTTAGGGCGTGTAGACACATAGACTACACCACACAACCCCTATTTTAACCTACAAATATTTTACTGTCCTGAAGAAAGCCAGATTAGTAATAAGGCACTGGCTGAAACATGTTGACACTCTAAGGACTTAGGAGGTCGTAACCCGCCTCTAACGTCCCACAGCCTTATTTTTTAACCGCTGACGGAGGCCCTTTTAATAAAGTATCCTCACCCCAGGGACCTCCGCCAAGCCATTTTAACCTCACATACCAAAACACCTTCACTGCACACACAGTGACATACCTGCTCCGCTGTAATCAGGCGTCGAAGCACACCCGGGACACGCTAGGTGTCACTGGGTGGGCCCGATGATGAAGCATGCCACCAACTAGGTTGGTGGGTGAGGGCTTTCTAAAGACACCCAACAGGTGCCACCGCTAATTGGCAAAACAATACTGCGTTCTTTTTTGTTGCCCATGTTATTAGATCCTTCAGGATGAGGCCTGCGTAGTACTTTGCCTCTACGTCTATCAGGGCAATCAGACGGTAGCTGCTTGGATCGATCCTGGCGCCTTTTTTAAATATTGGGCTTATTATCGAGCCACTCCAAGATGCTGGTATTCTTCCTGTTTCCCTTACTTCATTGAATACTGGAGTCAAGGTGATGCTCCAAAAAGCTGGATCCTGTTTATATAATATTGCTATGAGGTGTAGGGTAGGAGCTTCCACTCCCTTAGGCCTTGTAACCATGGTCTAGTGCTGGGAGACCCAGGAGAGGAGACCTGGAATAGGGAGCCCTCTTCCATGGGCCTTGCAACAATAGTGTAGCACTGAAAGCCCAGAGGAAGGGTGTTCCTGCTTCTGACTTCCCCGCTATGATCCAGAGAGGCGAGGTGCAGGGGAGGCTGGTCCCATTCCCTTGGCCTCACAGCTATGGTCTAGTGTTGCAAGGCCCATTGGATGTGTCCTACTGCCCTGAGCATCACTCCATGGTCTGGTAATGCAAGGCCCAGAAGAGGATAGTCTCTCTCCCTAGGCCCCGCAGCCTTGGTCTCCAGACATCGCTGTAAAGGCCGAGTAGGCTGACCCATTTTCCACTATCACTTCACAGTACAATTTGTGCTTTTGGAGACACACTGCACGTGTGGAGACAGATTGTGTGTGTGCAGAGGTACCAGAAGCTGTGTCTTGGGGAACAGGGAAACTATGCGTCACATAGTGGATTTTGGAGGTTTCATTCTAAATCCCTCCATTTAAAGTAGGCCATATTGAATGATAACTCAGATGGAGATTGAGTTTATCAAGCTTGATTACTCTTCATACTATATTTAAGTTCTAATCCTTTTAATACCTCCTGGAGTAAGCCTTGACTGCTCGCTATTGCAAATTTTGAGCGACAAGTTTAGAAAATGAACTCTAGTACCTAAATGGAATGGCATAGTCTTCAGCGTTGAAACACACTGGTAGATATTAGTATCTACCACGCACACAGTCCAATGAGTACCCTCTGCCACAGGATCTGGCCTAGTGGATACGCTTTAGACATGGATATTTGACATCTATTCTCAGCTTTATGATGGAAATAAGCACTGTATTCTAAAGTGGGGAAGCCCATCACGAAGTGACTATTCCCTCAGAGGGGCAGTCCCTTTGCTTTGCCAACAGAATCACTGACACCCCAGTTGTGGTCTGGTGAACTAGTTGGAAATGTGGAACCAGAAGATGGAATTTTATTCTTGGCCTCCCATTTGGCCAAATTGTGTGCTCTTGGTCAATCACTTTTCTAAACGTATTGCTCTACTGCTCCCTTTTTGGCAAGATTGGCAGTTTTTGGAATTCAATGTAAAAACTACTGGCCAGTGTGATTTAAAAAAGGGCTGAATATTACCTTAGGCAAAAGAGGGTGCTTAGTTGTATGTTATTATCAACTAAATGCAGTAAAGTGGTTAATTTATAGCCTTTCTCCAATCAGCAGTTTAGTGCAGTCCTGGTTTTATTAATGTAACCAACTGTTAGATCCAGGAAAAATAATTTTTGCCTGTTCCTCGTCCACTGATTTGACAATATGGCAGAACTTTGAAACAGGTTTCATGTATAAAATTGATATTAAGAGCGTACACACTGGGCAGGGTCTGAGCATGGGGACAGGAGGGGAGAAGATGTAGCTTTACATCAGAGCTGCCGACTTTGGATTTGAAAATCAGACTTAACAGCCTGTGATCCTGGTCAAATCACTTAATCTCTCCCTGCCTAAAAAAAGGAATATGTCCTTGTAAAATGTAATTGGTACTCATGTAAAGCACTCAAATATCTTTAGTTTGGGTTTTCTCTATCTAAAAACTGAAGGGAAAAATGGGATTAATTTACTAATTCAAGGCTATTGCATCAAAATAATGGAAGGTGCTCTTGACCCTGCATGGAGCATGACCCCCTCCTGTGCTGCAAGCCTTTCTTTCTGCCACTGACAGGGATCTCTTTCAGAGCTCATCAGCGTCTGAGAGAGAGAGAGAGAGAGTTGCAATACAAATAACAAAAAACAGTTATTTACTAATTCAATATACATTCCCAAGCCATTCCTATAGCTTTGGGGGAATTGAACAGTCATAATTGTCACATTTGCACCAGAGTAATGGTTAGGAGTTATGTAGATACTGCGATTAGCGGCGCTGACAGTGACAAAGTGTGGTGCAAGCTACCGTGGCCACCTGACGAGGTACCTGCCACTTATTTTTTTTACAAACTAAGCACTGGGTGGACTTCCCTGGGCCTCACAATGCTGCACCATAGGTGCGAGGCCTAAGAAGATGGAACACTTGCGAGGCTCCATGTTGTTGTGCTGGAGCGAGGCACAGGCAGCTGCACTTGCTGTCCATGCCTAGCGCCGGCCCTGCCTAAGCAGATGCTGCCCATTGTTTGCTGAACCTACTTTGTGAATCCGAGCGAAGCTTGCAGTGCAGTTGTCCACAGCTGTCCACATCAGATCTGCTCATTATTCTGTGAGTCTGTGTGAGGGGAGACTGGTCTGCTCTTTTCCTGTGTGAGCCGGAAACCTACACTACTGGGTCCAGTAATGGACATAATTGGTGACCCAAGAAAGCTATAAAAGCTAATGCCCATGTTTCGACATTTTCTGTGAGTCAGATAAATGTCACTGTGACAACACATGCCTTTTCTCGTCTGTGTGTGAGGGATGTTTGTGCTCCTGGTTCAGTGCATATTCTGTGTGGGGATGTTTGCAGTGTTCCTGCTCATCCTGTTCTAATTATGTGTGTGAGGATGGTCTGCAGCGTAGCAGTCACTGCTCTACCAGTTCCATGTGAGGGAATAACAAATATTCAGCGAGCCTTGGTCAAGCTTGCTCCTGTTCTGTGGGAATGGGAGCGGGCTTGGTCTATGCTGTGCATGTTTTGTGCATGTGAGGGAAGCTTGCTGCACCATTGTTGGGAGTGCACATGCTCTTTATGTGAGGGAAGATTGATCATCTCCTGGTTCTGCGGATACAGCAAAGTTGACATACTTGACCCTGGATTGCACATAAGCGATTTCCCAAGAAAGGTACGAGGGTGGTATCCGTGCTACATTTCTGTTCTGTAAGTGAAGGGAACTGGACTGCGGGCCCACATGTTCTGCCTGTTCTTTCAGTGATGGACCTTTCCAATATTGTTGCTCATGATTCACCAGATTTGTGTGAATGAAGTATGCACTTCCTCTTTGCTTGTGCCTTGTGGTGACTATTTCCAGGGAGGGTATTCCACACCCAGGTATGAAGCAGGGTGCTAGTTGGGTGTACATAAGGGAAACTTGAAGTGCAGCTCATGCTGTGACTATAATCTGTTTGAAGCTTGCAAAGTGGTAACCTTTATGTTTTCATTTTATGAGTCAAGCGAGGATGTCTTTGACAGTGGTGAATGGCTGCGCTATATCGCCATTCTGTCTCTCACCACTCTTGATGCATCTCTTTAGCACGCTGTCTCGCTACCGCTTGTACTGCTAATAAATTCAGCAGCTCTCACTCATCTGCGGTTTATCTGCACGTGGCAACGCAGGTCACGCTGATTGAATGGCTGCCGCTGATGAGGAGGTGCTGAGCGTGTAGCCCCGCCCTGACATCGTTGGTGCACTCGCTTCCTTCTCGCAGCTGTTTGTTTGTGGGCTGATGACGTCTTTGGTGCTCTGGGTTTAAATGTCCTGCGTCCTCGCAAGCACCAGGAGACCCAAGGTCCCAAGCCAAGGCACCCCAAGCTCCACTGCACAACGCCGTCCACAGGAAGCGCAAGCACTACTCTGTGTCCAGACCCAGACCCCAGCCAGCGCGCACAATGAACCCGGCCGCCTCCGCCAGGCGCGAACCGCAGTCAACCTTGGAGAAGTTTTGTGCGAAGTTACGTGCCCTGCGCTGCAGGCAGAAGTTACAAGCAGCAGGTGGTGGTGCACGCGACACTGGTGACCCGCGTTGCAGCAGCCTTTGTAATTTATTTGGGGACACTGACACTACTGTAATGACTGACAGTAGTGTCAGTGAGTGTCCCCTAATGAATTATAATGGCGGCCGCAACTGGCCACCAGTGCCGTGTGGCCGCCGCCCCATTTATAGTGCCGCCTGGGAGGAAGCGGCCTCACCCCAAGCCCCCCCCCGCCCCCGCCCCACCCCAGCTACGCCCCTGCAGCAAGGCTTTTTGGAATTGCTCTTTCTGACAATTGAATGATCACAGCTTCAAATGTCATGGTTAAAGAATATGAGGAAGTGAGGGGTAAAGTGATCTTTCCATAAATTCATTTGAGGCGAGTTGGTAAAGGAAAAACTTGACTAATGTTTGACTCACTTTGACCAGGCCTAACTCTGTCAACCAACAATAGCCACCAGCCTGCCCTGACTGTAAGTCTCCGGTTTTGGTTACAAGTCTTTCCACCACAAAATGTGAGGCTCGAATCACACACAGAACCTCCTACAATTAGGGTGATGCATATGTCAGGTGTGCAAAAAAATATGTGTAATTTGATATTGCTTAATTATGTGCAATTCTGGCAGAATTACGGTATGAGAAAGCATTTGGGGGCTTCTTTACAACCTCCTTGTGCCCCCGGTGTGTCTCTTTTTCCCATATACAAAGTAACGCATCGGCGGCACAAGGGGCTTGTGAATAAGCCCCTTTGGGTCTTATTTACAACAAAATGACATGACGCCGCAAGACATTTTGCTGCACCAAGCTGCCTCATTTTAAAAGCACAAGGATGTGTTGTTTTTACAAAAACAAGACACATCCATGTGCTTTCCCCTGCACTGGCAAACAATTGGCAGCCATGCACCAACGCAGGCACCCTTACACCAGGGCGCTAGGGTACCTGCGTTGCGAGGGTGATTTTTGTTGTGCAGGAAAGGTCACATTCCTGCACAAAAGCAATCATTGATGGTGGTTTCCTCTTTTTTCTACAGCACACAAAGAAAGATGAAACAACGAGGCAAAAAAAAGTTTTCTTCTCATTGTGCCTCCTAATGCCTCCCTTAGGGAGGAGTAGGATTCTGAAGCATTCCCAACTTTACGAAACGTTATAAATCTGGGAACAAGGCTGAATCCATGGGTACTGCGTGGAAACACCCACAGCAACACCCTTGGCATGCCTGTTTCACACAAAGTGATGCGTGAAAAACGGGCTGTATTTACAATGCCATGAAAAGCCATGCAAGGTGGCTTTCCGAGGCCTTTTAAATATGGGCCTGCACACTGGGGCGTAAAAAAAAGTGATGTAAGGTGGCGCAAAGGGCTTGTAAATAAGCACTTTGGTGTTAAAAAATAAGTGCAAGAAAAACAAAAGCACTGTGAACAACAGTTGCTCATGTTCTGTTGCGTCTGTGTGTTTTTTGCGGTCATTTTTAACCACGGCTGGCGCATCCTCAGTATATTTTTACCGCAAATGGGGCCTAATTATGCCAAAGGAGCATGATTTGGGGAATTTCATGTAACAAGCGCAATAAAAAAAATCCTGAAATTATATGAATTACTTCACTGTAATTTAAATTTTGTGCAGGTCTAATTACTGATATGATGTTGATCATTGGAAAAATTAGCCATGTTAACTGAAAAATCAATTTTGCTTTCTTTCACGCATTAAAGGTTTATGATTTAAAAATGTCATTTGATGCATAAAAACTTTGACTTTTTTCTTTAATAAATGAAAGCTTTGGGTGCTCATGCAGTAAATGGTTTCAACCCTTCCGCCCAGGTCAGTTACATCACCGATCTCCAAGTAATACAAATAATTTACTTACTCCGCGCAAACCTTTAAATAAGAAGGCTTGAAGCACATCATCAGACAATAGAATGCGCATACTAACCGAAGACACTATGCCGAGATTTTTATTAGGAGCAACTGTATTTTCTCAGGATGAGACCTCCTAGAGATGTCATCGTACCAGTAACCAGAGCACTCAGCTCCCAAACTTGCAGGACTGCTGGGGGTTCAGTGGTTGTCTGCAGATAAACAGCAGCTGCTGTGCCCCACCCCACATTATTTCTAATTTTAAAAGAGGTTGGATATTATTTATTGAGAGCAGAGAAAATCCACCTAGAAGATGTTCATGTCATGACCACTAGATGTCGCTAACGCACCGTTCCTGAGCTAGAGACGTCTATTCTGAGGAAACCTCAATATTAATATAGAAGACAACTTCACATCTTGAACGACAAGCAGGGCTTTTAAAATAGTAAGTGCCAGAGAGAAAGATTTCTGACAAACTTATGGCCGACGCCATCAGCCAAAAATAGACCCAAAAAACTATTCGATCTCATCAAGAATCCAAGCTGCTCTCCCCCAACCTCCAAGTAAGAGGATTCCACAACTAAAGCAGCGACTTTCGCTATATTATTTTTATTTTTATTTTTGTTGTGCAGGAAAAGTCACATTCCTGCACAAAAGCAATCATTGATGGTGGTTTCCTCTTTTTTCTACAGCACACAAAGAAAGATGAAACAACGAGGCAAAGAAAAGTATTTCTTCTCATTGTGCCTCCTAATGCCTACCCTGGCGAAAAGTAGGATTCTGAAGCATTCCCAACTTCACGAAAAGTTATAAACCTGGGAACGAGGCTGAATCCATGGGTACTGCCTGGAAACACCCACAGCAACACCCTTGGCATGCCCGTTTCACACAAAGTGATGCTTGAAAAACGGGCTGTATTTACAATGCCATGAAAAGCCATGCAAGGTGGCTTTGCGGGGCCTTTTAAATATAGGCCTGCACACTGCGCCGCTGGGGGGTCAAAAAAAGTGATGTAACGGCGGCACAAAGGGCTTGTAAATAAGCACTTTGGTGTTAAAAAATGAGTGCCAGAAAAACAAAAGCACTGTGAACAACAGAGCTCATGGTATGTTGCGTCTGTGTGTTTGCGGTCATTTTTAACCACGGCTGGCGCATCCTCAGTATATTTTTACCGCAAACGAAAAAAGTGAGATCACTTGTGGATCAGGTCAGTCATCCTACCCCTCCAGAGGAGCGCAAATCCTTAGCCATTGGGCAGAACTTTGACCCCATCTCCGAAGATGCCCTCCTCAAATGCATCCTCGAAACAAAGCCCTCCAACCATTCTCTTGACTCTATCCCTAGTGCCATTGCCACTGACTTCTATACCCATTCTCTGTACTATTGGACCACTGTGGTTAACCTCTCCCTCTGTCAAGGCTCCCTTCCTGTTTCCTTCAAAACTGGGCAGGTCACCCCTCTGCTTAAAAAACCCACTGCTGATGAAAATGACCTCAACAACTTCCGCCCCATCATTAACCAACCTTTTCATGTGAAAATCATGGAAAGATGTGTAGCGAAGCAACTCTCTCGTCATATCAAGGACAATGATCTTCTCGACAATTTCCAGTCCAGCTTCATGCAAAACTGCAGCACTGAAACAGCCCTGCTGCAAGTGATTGATGACGCGCTGCGGAAACTCGATTCTCGGGAGTCTTGTCTTCTTTTTCTCCTTGACCTTTCTGCAGCCTTTGACACTGTCAATCACAACACTCTCCTTAACACTCTTCAACAGGGAATGGGCATGGAGGGCACTGTGCTTAAATGGTTTGCTTCCTTCCTCTCTGATAGATCCCAAATGATCAAAATAGCAAATAGTCTTTCATCACCTTTGGCGGTAGGTCAAGGTTTTCCTTAAGGTTCTATACTTGCACTCACATTGTTCAATCTCTATTTAGAACCCCTGGGAAATCTCCTAAATAAATCCGAGATCCACTATCATCTCTATGCAGACTACACTCAAATCTACCTCAAGGTTGCCTCCGCTCACGATCTCTCCATCCTAAGCTCTACGCTCGACTCCATTCAAAACTGGATGGTAACTCATCAACTGATTCTGAATCCCTCTAAAACTGAATTCCTCCTCCTCTCCTCCTCACTTTCTCCATCCCCGGTTCAATCATGGACAGATCAGATGATTCTACTTAACAATAAACCCATCATTGTCGACAGCGCAAAATCCCTCAATCTACTCTCCCACATTAATTCCATTGCAAAGTCTGCTCGATACCAACTGTGCCTTCTTTGGGGGATTTGTCGCTTCTTCCTGGAGCATGACCTTAAAACCCTGGTCCAATCGCTGGTTCTCTCCAGACTGGACTACTGCAACTCTCTTCTTACTGGCCTCCCCAAATCCCACCTGTCCCCCCTTAAATCTGTTCTCCATTCAGCAGCTCATTTCATATATGGGGCCAAAAAAAGCGACCACATCACGCCCATTTTATCCGCCCTCCGTTGGCTTCCCACCGAGGCGAGCTCTATCTGGAAGACTGCCTGTATCACCCACAAAGCCTTGCACTCCTCCTCTCCTCGCTACCTGGCGAATAAACTGAAACTCTCTGGAGGCTCTAGACCATCACGTAATGCGGAAAATCTATTGCTTGAACCTCCCACGTTCAAGAAGCAAAGGTCAATGGCCCAATCCTTTTCAGGCAACGCAGTGAGAATCTGGAACTCACTTCCGCCTCAGCTCCGGACCACCACCTCTTCGCAAGCCTTCAAAACTGACCTCAAAGACACTTCCAAATTTAATTTACGCCATCTCCATTATCTGAAGGAAGTCCTTCCTTTATAGGAAATTCTGTTCTAAATGACTATAGAAGTGCCTTCCCAATGTGTTCTTGTGGTTTGAGAGTCTGACATTTATTGCAGTACTATATTTCTACTTGTATTGTGTACTCTTTTATAATATGCATACGTCACTTTCCCTCTTGAAATGTATTGTTTGCTACCTCTTGTATTTTGTTTGCTTTTGATACATGCACAATTGCCACCATTGCCTCATGTAACGTAACGTTTATTTTTGAGTTTTGAGTATCTGCCATTTAGTATAGTATTATACCTCTATTTGTACTTTGTACACTTTTGTAACATACACACATGTCACTTTTTTCCTCTCGTAACGTATCGTTTGGTACCTCTTGTATTTTGTTTGCTCTAGATACATGCACAATTGTCACTATTGACTTACGTAACGTAACGTTTGCTCTTGTAACATGCTGACTTGTAATTTTTCTTCATGTTTCACTACTGTTCCTATTGTGAAGCGATCTGACACCTTCGGGTAAAGTCTGCGCTATAATATAAACGCATTAAATAAAATAAATAAATACAAAAAACTCATACCTTCAATCCACCACCATACACTCCTTTCACTTTATCTCTCTTGCAGGATATTTTCCCTTCACAATGCGAGGATCTGCAAGCCAAAACCACCAGCCACCCTACACCCCTGGGCCGGACTTGGGCATTGGCGAGGTGCGCCCAGACCCGGGTTGCCAAATATTCCGATAGGGCAGCGCGTCCATCCCACTTGGTTTCAATCTGGTCCAGTTAAAGACTTTGTAAACAGCCCTAAATGTATCTCAGCATAGTTGTTTGAACCCCATCAACCGCCCTCCTCCCATATTACTCACACCTCCTGCTGGCACACCAAAATTACCCACCTCCCCATCCTCCACAACTAACACTAGATTAGCTTTCTGCCCAGAGCACAGTCCCCGTCAGTCCGATTTAGGGCAGGCCCTGCTACTCCCCTAACTACAACTAGCATGGCATGCCAACACTACATGGTATTCAGGTTTGCTTTAATTTCACTTACCCACATTATAAATTCTGGTCCTAAGCATTTATTCCAGGTATTTAGATTTAATAAGCATGCTGTATTTTCCCCGACATTTCTGAGGAAAGCAATCCAATATTTGCATTTCTATATGTCAGAACCCAATTCAGAGGGACACAGGGAATGCAGGGACTACTGGGCCTAACAGTGGTGCTTGAGGCCTTTTACTTCTTTTGTCCATGGGGCCCGACCTACTATGGATTGTGAGTAACAGAGGCAAGTACCCTTTTCGCACTTAAGTCTCAGTGGAAGCTGTGGACGAGCAGTCAAAGGATACCCTGGGGAAGGGGGCCAGGGAGTGTAGATACAGGTTAGTGAACACAACTCATAACTCAAAATGCGAATAAATAAGTGTCCAGCCAAAAAAACGAATTTTAGTTTGAAAAATAAGTATTTTATTTCTAACTCTACATGTTCAAAGAAATAACTACCTTCGTGAGCAACACCATAATCCCCTTGAGGTCAGGGCTCTAGTGTTTCTCTGGTAAGTTCCTATCCCACCCTCATCCTTGCAATATGGTTGGTGTTATTCCTCATTCACTGTTGGCAGCATCCAGCGAATTCTCACTAGTAGGCCTTACTCAAGAGTTCTGCTTTGACTCAGTGTAAGAAATTAGGTTGTTGGTTGACTGGGGTGTAAGGCCTGGTCAAGCAGCAGCCACAAGCCTTGTCAGGGTTAGGCCCAATCAAACCCCAAATTAACTTGTTCTCACCCCCTTGGTATCTTAGCACAGAGAAGTCAGGCGTAACTTAGAGGCAATGTGTAAAGTATTTGTGCAACTCTTCAAACAGCAAAACAGGGAAATCACACTATGAAAGGAGCCCACAACAGATATATAAAATAGAGATATGTTTAATAAATAAAAAAAGACCAAAATGACAAAAAGTCAATTAGTAGAACTGGAGATATAAAATGTTAAAGTTGATAGCGAAAAATAGTGCCACAAAGCACCATTGGAGATATCTATTTGTGCTGGGTGTGACAAAGTCACAAGTTCAGGTGATCGAAATGGAGCATAGGCCATCTACAGGGACCCAGTTAGGCCCGCTAAACAGAGTACCTTAAATACTGGTTGTAGAGAGTTGTGTGGATCCAAGTCGAAGATTGCCACGCAGCCCAATTGATGCGTCGGTCCCAGGATGCGGCGAGGATGCAATGTGAGGTCCTGTTGCATATTTACTGAGGACCTCACTGAAAGGGCTTGCAATAAGAAGTCTGGTATCAGGAATTGGGTGAGCAGCTGGCCCTGCATCAGATCTGAGGAGCTACGAGGCTGCGATGCAGAGTCTGTCATCATCGCCGAGGCTGCCATCGATGAGAGATGCAAGAAGCAGGCTGTGAATGCACCACATCGCTGGGAGCGTCGATTCTAAGAACTGCAGCGGGTGATTCGAGTCTTTGCGACAGGTCCAATACACACAGGAGCGGCGGGTGCGCCTTTCAGCTGAGGAGATGCATTGGTTCTGCTCGGGGATGCGCCGCTCAGCAGAGAAGATGCGCTGGTTCCGCTGGCAAGCACCTTAGTCCCACCTCTAAGGTTCCAGGGCTGGGGTGGCACCACTTGGCTAGGCAGACTCACAGATGGCAGAGTCCATGTACAGGTGCAAGATGATTGGAAGCCTTTTATGTTCCTGAGGCTTCAGATCCAGTGACCAGCAAACTAGCCCTTGGAGTCACTCTGGGCTCTGGGTTCAAGTGATGCAGATCTAGTCCTCCTCACCCAGGCAGAAGGCAGCAGGCAGCAGGCCAGCACAGCAAAGCTCAAGTCCAGGAGAGTGCAGTCCAGCAGAGTGGCAGTCCTTCAGCAGCACAACAGTCGTTCCTGGCAGAATATCCAAAGTCAGAAGTGTACTGAAGTACTTCTTTTATACACATTTGTGCCTTTGAAGTGGGGAGAAGCTTCTAGAGGCATGCCTTTGAAGTGCACAGATGCCCTGCCCTCACTGCCCTGACTCTAGACTAGACTAACTACAGGGGGTGTGCAGCCCTTTGTGTGGGGACGTGACACAGCCTATTCAGGTGTAAGTGAGTCTGGCCCCATGGGAGAGATAGGCATAGGCCTTGCAGTAGCAAAACAACTACCTAGATATGTAAAATTTAAAAGTACATGTCCAACTTTTTAAGTACATTTCACTCAGCACTCTGGCTGTCCAGGGCCTGACCTAAGGGTGACTTATATGTATAAAAAGGAAGGTTTAGGCCTAGCAAAAGGTTTATTTCTTCATGACAAATTGGCAATTGAAACTGCAAACACAGGCTCTGCAATGGTAGGCTTGAGATATGTTTAGAGGGCTACTTCATTGGGTGGAACAATCAGTGCTGTAGGCCCAATAGTAGCATTTAGATACAGGGCCTGGGCACATGTCGTTCATTTTACTAGGGACCTATAAGTAATTAATTTAAATATGCCAATTGGGTATAAGCTAATGTTACCATGTTTTAAGGAGAAAGCACATGCACTTTTGCACCGCTTAGCAGTGTTAAAGTGCCCAGAGTCCTAAAGCCAACAAAAACAAATTCAGTAAAAAGTAAGAGGACAATGGCAAAAGGTTTGGAGGTGACCCTGCAAAAAAGGGTCTTTCCAACACTTAGGAATTGTCAAAAGTGTATATGGTGCTGCAGGACCTTCAGTAGCGAGTCCCCCGGGGTCTTACAGATCCATTTCAAGTCTTACCTACATCTGCAGCTTGGAAGCGTTCAGCGTTTTAGCACAGGCACCTGTAAGTTCTCGCTCTGTTCTGGAAGTTGGGCTGCTCACCCGATAACCAGCAGCCGCAGGCTATTTCCCATGTGGCTCTGCTGGCTTTACCCAGTGATGGCAGATGCTCCTAACCTTCTTAGACACAGTAAGTCAGCCTTTCCCCTCATGCGGGAGGGGGGATCTACAGCTCCTGACCGGAGCCCAGCTATGGCATGACGTCCTAATCAATGTCCTCCCAAAGTCCTCAGGTTGGTCGGGGGCACATCTCAATGCATGGACTCTACCTGCAGATCTCAGCTTCTCTTTTTCACGGGCAATGGACCGAACCTTTGGCAACTCAGTACCGGCAGCCTCTCCTGGCATACTGGGTTGCTGTGGTACTTGCAGGGAAAGCACCGGCCCCTCCAATGTCTCCTTGCAGGAACCAACAAAACCATCCTGAGGAGACTACAGGTAGTCCAGAACGCAGTGGCCAGACTGGTTTTAGGACTACCATGCAGGGCGTTGGCTTCAGTAGCATTGATGACCCTTCACTGGCTCCCGGTCTGTAAGAGGGTCTTATTCAAACTCCTATTGACAACCTTTAGAGCCCATCGTCACCTAGGCCCAGGATATCTCTCAGCTAGATTTAGGCCTTACACCACTATAAGGACACTAAGGTCAACCACTGCTAACCTGCTCAGTGTCCCAGCATTTAGGTTAGTCACTAGAGGTGGAAGATCAGCGACTGTCTTGGGAGCCAAAGCATGGAACCGCATGCCCAAGGAGCTTAGAGCCATGGAACATGAGGGGCAGTTCAGAAAACTGTTAAAGACGTGGATATTTGGTCTATCAGATGCTTGCTGCCAAAAGCTAATTTAGGCTTATGTCATCCACTTGATCTGTTGTTGCCTACAGCGCCAGGAGACTCTGTTAGGAGTGGCAGTTCGCGCTTTACAAAATCTCTTTTCATTTCATTTAATTTCAATGCAATTACCCACACCACAGAAGTCCCTACTGGAACACAGGGTCACCTTAAAATACACATAAATCTTGATGCACTTATTGGCACAATCACTTCACCCAGTAGCCCCCTTTGGAATATGGGTTCACCGCAATGAAGTGGTACAGGGTAAGCACTCTACTCACAGCATTCGATGCACGACTCCATCCAAGGCGGCCCTCTCCTGGCACAGGGGGTTGCCAAGTCACTCCCTTATATGGGAAATGAATGAACCAGCTCACAACTTTATCCTCATACCTCACACAGGGATTCCTCTCGGTAGGGATCCCCACTGAACCTCGCTCCTCTCAATGCTCTCATGGGGCACATTTGTCAGGGCAAGCAGGCAAGCTGGATCTTGGTTTCCCTGGGTGATGTCCACTTACCCAGCAGGGAGACTAGCAGGCCTCGGCCCCCAGTCTTGGTCACAGTTAGAAGTCTTGCAGAGCTTCCCCTTCTCATGAAGTCATCTGGCAGCTTGGAAGATGACATATTTTGGGATCTTAAATCTCCCCTTCTTATACTCCATTTCCAGACACCAAAGTGATTAAGGGTCTGAGTCTTTGAAGTTTTATGTTGGGGTTCTACTTTTCTGAAGAGTACACTATTCTCTCTCTTCTTTCCTCTTGAAATGCTGTCTGTCACAGGAGAAGAGACTCTAATGCTCATGGTTCATAATACTGGTTTGGGTTTGACCAGAGTTCATGCCTGGACATCAGCCACAGTGATATGTACATCAAAAGGCTAATCCTGGGCTCTCAGTCCTACTCTTTATGATTCCCTTGTTAGCCCCTTCTCCGTCCTAAGATGTGTCCAGACCTTTCCCTGTTATCTATCACTAAGTCAGTGAGCACCCTTTTGAAGTGTAAAGGAAGAGTCTCTCTCTGCCCTTCCTCCAGTGTGCCCCAACCAGCTTACAGGAATGCAGCAATACACAAATCTGTCTGGGGATTCCTCTACTTTACATGTATTCACCAGGCAGGCCTGGGCTTCCAAAAATGGAACCCAGAGTCCTCCATGTAATGAACCCTTGCAGGGTCACTTGCACTCAGTGTACATACACCACACTCATACTGTCCAGTACTGTCATATCCGTGTTTTGTGCCACCTTGAAGTACGCACATCTAGTACACACAATCACTCTGTGTGCACTGCTCATGTATTCCTCTCAGACATACAAACCCTTAGAACATGCACTAACCAGACATGTACTGCACACAGGGATTTAAGTGGGATGAAAAAACCGGGGGGTCTCTCATATGGGTGTGGCCACAGTAATTAAGGGTGTGGCTTAAAACACGTAAGCAAAAAATCTGTGCTCAGCATAAGGCGCTGCCCCACTGGTATTTTGCTGCTTCTGTCCATTCATCCAGATATATAACACAACAAGTAACATTACACCTACAGCAAGCCAAGACTATTTGCTTTGTTCATGATTGTAAGTTGCATAAGATAAATAAGCAGCAATTAACACTTCGTTGTATATAATATTGAAAATGCTACTCGCTCTTGTGGGCGAGGTTGTAGCTAAGGCTAGAGCAGTCGACCTTCGAGCTGAGAAAACAGGTTCTAGTCTGACATCCTGTGATTCAAAAAATGAATAAGCTGTTGTGTAATGTAACTGGTGGTCATGTAAGGCGTTCCAAGTTTGCACCATATAAAACTGAAATACGAGTTTCTTTAAAACCCCTTCGCTGCTGATGACGAGCTCAGCTCATCATCAGCCACGGTGGTCGTGTGCGGATGACGAGCTGAGCTCGTCATGTAACGCGGTATTTTTAAAAATGCCGCACAGTGGAAAAATAACCGCCGCAGCGATGCGGTTAAAGTTACATCAAAGGCAGTGATGGGTTATACTATTGCAGAGTTACGATTTTATTTTCACCCTGAGGGTAAAAATGGAGAGTGATAGAGACCTGTCTCAGGGACTTTTCTGTTCCAACACTATGAAAACAACATTTTCTGTTGCCCCTAAACCTCTACTCATTTCCCCCTCTCTCATTGCTATCTCTTAAGGTACTAGTTTACTATAAAATGCAGCATTTCTTGTCAGGAATGAAAATGTCTGGTTCGCACCACTCTTCTTTCTTTCATACAATGCATATATGTTTATATTCTACTTACCTTACAAGAAAAGTATCATTTTTAATGCCCATTTCTAGTATGCATCCTGTTGGTCCTTATCAATCACGAGAGTCGACTACAGAATCTACACACAATACTAATCTAATTAGTTAAATGGAGTCAAAACAATACTGAAAAACATACCATGTATTGGGTTGTCACAAGTAAGTCCAGGACTGGAAGCAGTGTTCGTATTGTCCTAGAAGTGGGTGGTTATCGTACCTCCAGTTCTATATCTATTCCTGAGTAAAATACAGAAAATGAACAATGTGTACTTGGCTGCTTTGATTTCTAGATACCCTGGCCCTTATTTATGAGGCCTTGTGTCAGTTTTGCGCCGCCGGTGCGTCACTTTTTGTGACGCACCAGCGCCGTACAAAATGCGCCTTGTTGCACCATGTTTAAAAAGTACGCATCTAGGGAGATGCGTCACTTTTTAACCCCCTGCGCCACATTATACCTGCGTCAGGTATAATGTATGCAGAGGGGGCGTTCCCCCGCAAAAAGCCTCGTAATAGTGACGCAGTGAAATCTATGAGATTTCACTGCGTCACTTTTAGGATGCTTTTGCGTCAAAATCTTGCGCCTGCCTCTCAGCAGGCGTAAGAGTGACGCAAGCCCTTTCACATGGGGCTTTCCCCATGTGAAAGGACGCATTGCTGGAGTTGCGTCACTTTTGTGACACACTCCAGCAATGCGTCACTTTTGCGCTTACAGATGCGTCAGAAATACTAACGTATCTGTAATTCCTTGCGACATGATGCGTCATACATTAAATATGACGCATCATTGGTGTCGCAAGGAGTGCGCAGTGACAAGTGACGCATCGCTGTTTTCACGCAGCGATGCGTCACTTTTCATAAATGAGGCCCCATATCTTAAATTATATCAGGGGCAGCTCTTCCACTAAGGCAGAGGAGCATCGCCCCACTGCCTTTCAGCACGGCAAAAAAGGGCGAAAAAATATTAACAACGCAATGGTATTATCATTTTATTTTTCTGTGCTGGGGCAGTTTGGTGAGGCGAGGCTAGGCTGCGCAGGGGGAGGAGTGGTGGCACCCTACTAAGTGCGCATGAATGCTTGCCCAGCCCTCTGGGTCCGGCCAAACATTCATGCAAACTTTGCATATTCTCCACCCAGGCTGCATTACAGCCTGGGTGGAGAAAATGCCAAGGCTGTTATTCCCCATCTGAGTGCCGAACCACAGCGCTCAGAGCACTCACAATGCTGCATTGCAGCTTTGTGATTTGCTTAAGGGAGCCTATCCTGCTTCCTGTTCCGACAGAAGCCAGGAACATGACAGAGATGACATAAGAATGGCGGCGCCTGGCCAGCTGGCCAGCCGCCCATCCGGCAGGCTAGTGATCTTTTTTAATTTATTTTTTGTCCCCCTCTTCCCCTGCTTCCCGCCACACTATCGCTTTGTGGGAGCAGCCACAACTGAATTATATATTCATATTTTTTCATTAATACCTCGCCTTTTTTACATTTGACCTTTGTCACGAACCTTGCGGCAATCTGTAGAACCAGCTCTCTGTGGTGTTGCTAAGTAATCCTCTGATTCGAACGGGATAAAAGTTTTTTTCACTGAATCGATGCAGATCTCTGATTTCGTCCCTGGCCAATTGTGAGAAGCTCAGGCAGCCCAACAAGAGCCGTTCAAAGCATTTGTAGTCTTTCATGTATAATGTGAAAATAAAACAAGCACCAGATTACAAGGACTAACAATGCAAATCAGCCTTTGATTTCTTTGAACTGCATCCCTAAAATGAGTGAGCCCTGCGTTATGTTGCGGGCTTAAAGCCAACAAACGCCAGTGATAATTTTAAAGTACACTTTATGAAATATATTGTCTGTAAAGCAACAGATTTTACAAGCAGTCCTTGTGTACAGTATATAAAGTATATATGTACCCCTATATGTAAGGTGGCAGCAGCCAGGCTAGTATGTAAAGCTCCATAGTCAAGCCAATTTCTACAATGCACAAGTATGCAAAGCACGTGCATCCACAATTCTACACCATTTTCCTCAGTGTCTCAGTATATTAAGCACCTTTCCTGGGCAGTATTCAGACTACCACAGTATGTAAAGCACCATGCCTAGGCAGTATCTTAAATGTCACAGTATGTGAAGAACCACGGTGAGGACAAAAATAGTTCAAAACCCCAACTTCACTGTATTAATTGGGTGTAACTCCACACAGTTATTTAGGGATTACTCCACAGATCAAATAGAATCAACAGTCAGACATTCTCAAAGGTTTGCTTATCAATCTAATTTTGGTGAATAATATTTACTTAACCCCTTCCATGCTCATGACGAACCCCAGCCGTCATGCACTACGGTGCTCGTGTGCTGATGACGGCTGGGGTTCCTCACGGCCCGCCCCTGTTCGTGCTGTTTACAGCACACCAGGGGAATCGCAGCCGCATCGAAGGGGTTAATACGTCCCTTCTAGAATTTGTGTACATCAAAATCTTTTGTATCAAGAATGCCAGCTATCTCCCAATGATGGGGCATTTCCTGGAAAATGTGAACATAAAACAGGAGTCATTAGTTTTGTTTCAGCTTACATGCCTGCAAAGTAGCACCTTAGTTGATGTGCAACTAAAAAGGTGATAATAACTATGTACACCAGAACATTATTATGTGCTCTTGTCACATTGAAAATCGCCCATGGAGACACGTCAGCGAACTGCCGCTTGCAAAAAAGAGCTTGTACAGAAAATCAGGTCATCGCTTCCGAGTCGTAAGATCTCGAGATATGCTGTTTTTGTGAACAGCGGTTGCTAATGCATCAAGATACGGGATCAGATATTGTTTCGTATATTTTCCGTAAAAGTTACAGAACAATAAAAAATGCACCACTGTTTGGTTACTACCGGTACCACACGGGCAGGGCATTTGCTCAAGGTTATTATTAAATCCCAGAGGGAAGCATATTTTACGGTACTATCCCTAAGGCGAAAAAGTAGACTCCTCTTCCATCGTCCAATGCTCTTAAAGAGGTATTTGGGTAGCATGTGTGTTTGAGAGCTGTTTGCTTCCAGGAGGGACATTTACCTGGCAACCAATGGTTTATGGCACTCAATGGCGTAGCTTTCATTGTTATACGATTCATACAATGCACCCTTGAGTGCTCTTTTGTTCATGCCCTCTAATGCTAAAGGATGTGAAAATATATGTTCAAGGTTCATGCTGGTTACATTTTTTCTAACAGCGGAAAGCAAGGGTATAGATCCACCTTAACGCATTTGAGGCAGTCTACAATAATCTCCCTTGTTAAAATTTCTGCTGGGTTCTGCCATATTTTTAGCCAAAATATGGCTGGGCATGACCTAATAAAATCTTCTATATAACACAAATTTGATTCCCTGTGACATACATAGGTTGGTTAAGAAATTTGGGCACCCAGGATTTTCCTGTAGAATCTATTTTCTTCCCATTGAAACCCGCTGCAGTTTGTAAATCCCCAGACTTCCGCACCATATGTGGCCATCGGGATGCACTGCGATTTATAGATCTGCATTAAGGGTAAAACCACCTCTCCCTCTTTTGGTTGTGGAAGACTCAGGATAGAATTAGTTGCTTTTAAAAACTTACTGAACAGCGTGAGCTTGCCAAGATCCTGGCCCAAATAGGGGAAAGTGCGAGTGCGTAACAGGGATCCGCTGCCAGAGGTTATTGAATTAATACAATGTTTTTTCGGCTCGCAAGTCATTATGAATGATTTATTCAAATTCGTACAAAGCTATAAATCAGCCATAAAAGATACAAAACCATTAACTAAAGTGCGCAGTGCGTTAGGGGTGCGGCCCATAAGGACCGCATAATCTGCGTATAAAAGCCGGGGGAGTATGTTACCATTAATTTTTGGTACGTCATTAGTCAGTTTTGACAGAGTGTTATGTAATTCATTTACATAAAGAATAAAAAGAACAGGGGCGAGGACACATCCCTGTCTGACCCCTCTACCAATAATAATGTCCCCTGAGACCTCCCCATTATTACTAATCCTCACCCGCGCCTTCAGATCCCTGTGCAAATGGGCCAAAAAATGAACCAAAGCCTCATCCAACCCATAATTTAAAAGGACCGACCACAAGCGTGACATGTTAACCAAATCAAACGCTGATGTGAGGTCCATAAAAGCCAAATAAATAGGTGATTTCTGTGCTATCGTAAACTTTCCAAGGATAAGATTTAAATTCAAACATTGTTCAAATGTTCCCAGTTTGCTTCTAAAGCCCAACTGGCACCAATTTAAAATTTGGTTCTATTCGGCCCAGGTCCTAATTTTGTGGAACACGGCCCTTCCTAAGATTTTTAAGGTGTTATCTATCAAAGAAATTGGTCAGTAGCAACTAGGATTAGATAGGTCTCCTTCTTTGAAAATGGACACAATGATACTAGCGGACCAAGTGCTTGGAATGACTGTGTTAGTCAAGTTTTTAAAAACATTACATAGGTAGGGTGACCAAAAATCTGGTTTGTGTTTAATAAGATCAATGGAAAGCCCATCCGGCCCTGGAATTTTGTTCCCCATGCTTTGCTGTATGGCATCCTCAACTTCTGTCACTGATATAGATATAGATACCTTAGCGACAGAAGGGCTAATGCAAGTATTCGAGGTCTTTGATAGTGCTGTGTAGATCCTAGCAAAATGCGCCTCCCATGATTCACTCATTATATTACAACTTATGGGAGTAAGGGTTAGGCCCATAGATCTCATGGCTTTAACTGCTGCCCAAAATCCATTTCCGTCATTAAGTGTCGCAGCACAGGCAAGGTTAACCCAGCGTTCTGTTAGAATGTCATCTGTTCGCAACCTGGTCGCTTTTTTCTAACGAGATCGTAATGATCTGACAAGAGTTTTATCCCTGGGTGAAGCCACTAATGCTGCAGGCAAGTCTCTATTTGCACGAGGGCAGGTACCGTCAAACCATCTCGGTTTCTCCCTGTGTTTAAAGCTGGTCTTGAGATCATATGTTTAATGCTGGCACATAGGCTACTAAATGCCTCAATAATCTCTGCATCAAGGACACTGCTTGACAGACAAGTTTCAATAAGCAGTGAGTGTAATTTTATTTTATCATGTCAGTAGATACCACAACACTTTTTGCCCCAGGTTCTTTAGCAGGACTGGGTCTGGGAGAGAACTTAATAATTGTTGATATTGGATTATGGTCACCCAGCGTGGTACAAAAAACCTTTGCTCTTACTAAGAGGTTCTCCAATGAGGGCCGATATAAAAACATAATCAATTATAGAGGAACAGGCACGACCCCTATTGGTAGGTATTAAGCAATTCTTGTTTTGATGTACATCTGCTGTTTCCATTACATTAATTACATTACAGATGGATAAATGGTCCACTAATTCAACCCCTTTTTTGCATGGAGGCTCAATAGCAGTGGAAATGGCAGTTGGGCCAATATCCCTGGCCCAACTGCCTAAACAAATTCCGGCCAGTTTATCATACACATTCTGATTCTGTAAGTTAACGATAAACTCAAACAAGTTCATAAAATTTGTGTTGGGTAGTGTTGTGAAATCATTATTATAAAAATTGACAAAAACAAATTGATGCCCCCGTGTATAGATCGTTGCTTGGAAGTTACCATTATTTGTCACAAGAGGTTTTATGCTCCCCCCTGCTGAAATATTAATCCAGGTTGAAAGTCCACCAGATGGACGACCTGCTTGGGGCTGGGTACAATACTATTATTACATACAAAGCCTTCTAAAAATAGTTCCTTTGTGCACCATGTTTCTTGAAACATTAAAATATCATATTTTTAAACTGTATCAACCCACTCCGTAGAATGTAACTTGGAAGCTAGTCCTACAACATTCGAACTAAGCACATCTAAGTTTAAATCGATCAGTTCAGGGCCAACAACAACGGGAGGGTCTGTTGGAAGTTCAATAATAACATGTGCAACAGCTGATAAGCAGGTCGATACTAGTCAGTCTGGGCTCTCTAGACTGGACAAAACAGAGAACCTGTTATGCAAGGTGTGTGTGGGGATAGCAAAGTTGTGTGAGTCAGGGGATGGTTTATAGAAAAAACCCAAAGGCAGTGACCAAATGAGGGTTGGAAAGTTATTATTGAGTTCCTGTGCTAACAATAACCGTTTTACCAATGGGTGTGGCGTCTACAATTGACAACAATGCAGTCCCATTTAATGTTTTTTTTAGAGGATCCAACCCACCCCACCCTGCGCACCATTAGTATCTCACTGAGATTTTCCACCCTCAAACCTTTATGTTTGGCTAGCCAATCAGCACTCTTATTCCCGAGTTGCTCCCAGGACTCAGGGGCATATTATCAAGGCAGGCGAAATAAAATTAGCGCCGCCTTTGCAGCCGTTTTCGGCCGCTAAGCGGCGATAATTTCATCGCCCGATTAGCAATCTGTCGCTAACATTTAGGGACTAAAAACAGTCGCTAACATTGCTATCGTCTATTATCAACGCAGGCGTAGCGATGGAAATATTCGCGCTAAGCGCAATAATCTCCAAAAGCTAACGCCTGCTCAGACTATTTTTCAGCCATTATAGCCAAAGGGAGGTCGATATTATGGCTAAGACCCTATTGGTGTTAATGCGTCAACATCGCTGTATTCTCAGCGATATCCACGCATTTCGCCGCTATCGCCGGATATTTTATAGCTTTAAAGATAAACGTTGCTAATAGCACGTTATCTCTGCGATAATATCCGGCGATGCTTGGCGATAAAAAAAACCTTGCTAAACCCATTTAGCGATCAATATCGCTTGTTGTTGGTAATATGCCTCTCAGTTTGGTCTTTCTTTTGGTGGGGATGCCTGCTAAGACTAAAACATAAGGGCATGCTTCAGGTGGTAGGTTAAGAACATCTAGGGGCGGCCTAATGTCATAATTGTCTGAGATAGAGGTGACATTTGAAATGTTTGGTTGCATAGGGTCTGGGATTGTGGGGTTGGCCAGCACAAGGTTACAGGAAAAACTATTCCTATTATTACTAGACACTATGCATGTTGGAGAAATCTCACTAGGAGTAGATTTGGAGAGTGAGCTAACTTTATGATTGCCACACATTACGCAGGCAATATTAGGAAGAGGAGGTGTGGGATCAGCAATCTGCTGAGGTGTATTTGGGGTTACTATTCTCAGGTGCTTTGTGCTCTGGGCCCCTCCGGTTTTACCTGTAACATTAGATATACCCGTATGTGTATGAAATTTGTTTATCAAATTCTCAAGCCGATCTAAGCGTTTCACAAGAGCATTACAGAAATTTTCCACCAAATTGTTCATAGGTCATAAACAGAGTCCACTATAGTGTCAATTGAAATGTCACCAGTCCTAATACGAGTCGTAGGAGCTATTGTGTGCTCGGTTTGTGTGTGAATAGAATAGTTTGTGGCTTCTGATGAGGTCAGAAATACAGTGGTTCTGATCATGAAAGGGAAGAGGAATTTGCGTCCATTCAGTTCCCCTGAATAGGTACCTCGATAATCACAGATGGGAATGGACACTTGTATCTACAATAACCATTGGTTATGTGTTGACAACCCTCATAGACGCTGAGATGTTAAGCGTGCGGTTTATCTTTTATCCGCCCCTTCTCTTGCGTCATGGCATATTCATCGGGTTAACAAACGGCGTGCTATATGCCAGCCTCACCCGAGGCAACCTCTGGAAAGAGTAGAAGTGTCCAGAGATAATGAGAGTTGGAGTGCAGTGCCACCAAGCAAAAAAAGTTTGCGAAAAAATCTAAAAACAGTGTTGCACCCAAACCAAAACCATATTTATTATAAAGAAGATGCACACTGCAAATTAAAAGGGGGAAATAGTGATATATGGGTAATCGAGTTACAGGATTACCATATAACTCTATCAATAGGTCAACATGTTTCCGCTCTATTGGGCCCAGCGGGTCTGTAGAGCTTTCGTCAGGACAAAGCAAACAAACAAAATTGAATACTCACACTATTAGTGTAGTGTTCAAATGGAAGTATGAGAATTTCACACTCAGATTCCTTCTATTTCAGGAAATCTCTCTGCATCAGGCGGGCCCAAGAGTCGCCACACACAAGGCGTTTGCCTCGTGTTAGTCGCAATTCCTGCTTGTGCTGACTCTGCCCCTGGAAAAAAGAAATACAGTGGTATCAGTTGTAGAAATAATAATGGGTCCCGCAGTCACAGTGCCAGCTGTGCCTTGTATCCAAGAACTCAAGGCTGTAGATTGTAGTTTAGAACAAGGTGGTTGTTTTCTCTTGATACTAATAGGTTTTACCACAGTTCTTTTCCTTTTAGCCCCTGTTACTTTGGGGTCTGAAACAGAATTTTGAACAGTGAATTTGACATTAGTCGGAGATTGACAATCCATAGAGTCCTCATTGATCTCATTTCCCTCAATGTTCGCCAACTCAGGACCGTCTAGCTGTTTTGTGCATGACTGACAGTGCTGATAACTACATTAGGTATCAAAGGAGGGTTAGGTTGGGGTCCAGGTAATCCCTCCATCAGTGCTCTACCTACTCCATCTGCCTGCTGCTGCGCCTGCTCCTGCTCTCGCACGGAATACCCCGGGGGTCCGAGACCCTTGGCCGCTGTGTTGCACTTTTGGTAAAGACCGGGAAGCTCCTATGGCCACCGCTGCTGCTGCTACTTCCTGATCCTTCATATGATGCTGAATCTTTCCATGTAGAGTCCACCAAGGGACACATAGTGACTGCCTAGCGTCCTGGAAAGTCTGTTACCAGAGACTCTTCAAAAATCTCTGAAACTGAAAACAACAGCTCCCAGCTTCTAGTAACCAGTTGAGGTTGAATAATTAAAGCGCCAAGAAGGTTGATCGAAGAGATGTAAAAAACAAAATATATATATATATATATATATATATTCCGTTCCGTGGGGTTGTCCAAAAAGCGGGTAGCACTCGAGCCTGCGTGCGCCTTCCCCAAGGCGTTAGTTGGTATGGGCAGTTGCGTGCTTGTAATAGGCCCGACGCGTTTCGGAAATTTATTTTCCTCATCAGGGGCCAGCAGTAAAGTGCACGACGTCTACCATCTCCCTTTATTAAACCAAGCAAGTGCTTGTGGGAGATGTAGTCCATATTATCCTGGATGGATGCACTTTCAAATTACTGCTCGTTCCAAAGGCTCTAACATGAGCCCCCAAACATCACTCCTGTCCTCATCCATCGCGCAGCTCCACATGTGAGACTCCTTGGATAGAGGGTCTCGTGGCCCCCGTTTCTTCGGGGTGATGCTACCCAGCGGCAGGACCGCCGCTAATACACTCCGGGGGCCACGAGACCCTCTATCCAAGGAGTCTCACATGTGGAGCTGCGCGATGGATGAGGACAGGAGTGATGTTTGGGGGCTCATGTTAGAGCCTTTGGAACGAGCAGTAATTTGAAAGTGCATCCATCCAGGATAATATGGACTACATCTCCCACAAGCACTTGCTTTGTTTAATAAAGGGAGATGGTAGACGTCGTGCACTTTACTGCTGGCCCCTGATGAGGAAATTAAATTTCCAAAACGCGTCGGGCCTATTGCAAGCACGCAACTGCCCATACCAACTAACGCCTTGGGGAAGGCGCACGCAGGCTCGAGTGCTACCCGCTTTTTGGACAACCCCACGGAGCGAAGTGTATTAGCGGCGGTCCTGCCGCTGGGTAGCATCACCCCGAAGAAACGGGGGCCACGAGACCCTCTATCCAAGGAGTCTCACATGTGGAGCTGCGCGATGGATGAGGACAGGAGTGATGTTTGGGGGCTCATGTTAGAGCCTTTGGAACGAGCAGTAATTTGAAAGTGCATCCATCCAGGATAATATGGACTACATCTCCCACAAGCACTTGCTTGGTTTAATAAAGGGAGATGGTAGACGTCGTGCACTTTACTGCTGGCCCCTGATGAGGAAAATACATTTCCGAAACGCGTCGGGCCTATTACAAGCACGCAACTACCCATACCAACTAACGCCTTGGGAAAGGCGCACACAGGCTCGAGTGCTACCCGCTTTTTGGACAACCCCAGGGAGCGGAGTGTATTAGCGGCGGTCCTGCCGCTGGGTAGCATCACCCCGAAGAAACGGGGGCCACGAGACCCTCTATCCAAGGAGTCTCACATGTGGAGCTGCGCGATGGATGAGGACAGGAGTGATGTTTGGGGGCTCATGTTAGAGCCTTTGGAACGAGCAGTAATTTGAAAGTGCATCCATCCAGGATAATATGGACTACATCTCCCACAAGCACTTGCTTGGTTTAATAAAGGGAGATGGTAGACGTCGTGCACTTTACTGCTGGCCCCTGATGAGGAAAATAAATTTCCGAAACGCGTCGGGCCTATTACAAGCACGCAACTGCCCATACCAACTAACGCCTTGGGGAAGGCGCACGCAGGCTCGAGTGCTACCCGCTTTTTGGACAACCCCACGGAGCGGAGTGTATTAGCGGCGGTCCTGCCGCTGGGTAGCATCACCCCGAAGAAACGGGGGCCACGAGACCCTCTATCCAAGGAGTCTCACATGTGGAGCTGCGCGATGGATGAGGACAGGAGTGATGTTTGGGGGCTCATGTTAGAGCCTTTGGAACGAGCAGTAATTTGAAAGTGCATCCATCCAGGATAATATGGACTACATCTCCCACAAGCACTTGCTTGGTTTAATAAAGGGAGATGGTAGACGTCGTGCACTTTACTGCTGGCCCCTGATGAGGAAAATAAATTTCAGAAACGCGTCGGGCCTATTACAAGCACGCAACTGCCCATACCAACTAACGCCTTGGGGAAGGCGCACGCAGGCTCGAGTGCTACCCGCTTTTTGGACAACCCCACGGAGCGGAGTGTATTAGCGGCGGTCCTGCCGCTGGGTAGCATCACCCCGAAGAAACGGGGGCCACGAGACCCTCTATCCAAGGAGTCTCACATGTGGAGCTGCGCGATGGATGAGGACAGGAGTGATGTTTGGGGGCTCATGTTAGAGCCTTTGGAACGAGCAGTAATTTGGAAGTGCATCCATCCAGGATAATATGGACTACATCTCCCACAAGCACTTGCTTGGTTTAATAAAGGGAGATGGTAGACGTTGTGCACTTTACTGCTGGCCCCTGATGAGGAAAATAAATTTCCGAAACGCGTCGGGCCTATTACAAGCACGCAACTGCCCATACCAACTAACGCCTTGGGGAAGGCACACGCAGGCTCGAGTGCTACCCGCTTTTTGGACAACCCCACGGAGCGGAGTGTATTAGCGGCTGTCCTGCCGCTGGGTAGCATCACCCCGAAGAAACGGGGGCCACAATACCCTCTATCCAAGGAGTCTCACATGTGGAGCTGCGCGATGGATGAGGACAGGAGTGATGTTTGGGGGCTCATGTTAGAGCCTTTGGAACGAGCAGTAATTTGAAAGTGCATCCATCCAGGATAATATGGACTACATCTCCCACAAGCACTTGCTTGGTTTAATAAAGGGAGATGGTAGACGTTGTGCACTTTACTGCTGGCCCCTGATGAGGAAAATAAATTTCCGAAACGCGTCGGGCCTATTACAAGCACGCAACTGCCCATACCAACTAACGCCTTGGGGAAGGCGCACGCAGGCTCGAGTGCTACCCGCTTTTTAGACAACCCCACGGAGCGGAGTGTATTAGCGGCTGTCCTGCCGCTGGGTAGCATCACCCCGAAGAAACGGGGGCCACAAGACCCTCTATCCAAGGAGTCTCACATGTGGAGCTGCGCGATGGATGAGGACAGGAGTGATGTTTGGGGGCTCATGTTAGAGCCTTTGGAACGAGCAGTAATTTGAAAGTGCATCCATCCAGGATAATATGGACTACATCTCCCACAAGCACTTGTTTGGTTTAATAAAGGGAGATGGTAGACGTTGTGCACTTTACTGCTGGCCCCTGATGAGGAAAATAAATTTCCAAAACGCGTCGGGCCTATTACAAGCACGCAACTGCCCATACCAACTAACGCCTTTGGGAATGCGCACGCAGGCTCGAGTGCTACCCGCTTTTTGGACAACCCCACGGAGCGGAGTGTATTAGCGGCGGTCCTGCCGCTGGGTAGCATCACCCCGAAGAAAGGGGGGCCACGAGACCCTCTATCCAAGGAGTCTCACATGTGGAGCTCCGCGATGGATGAGGACAGGAGTGATGTTTGGGGGCTCATGTTAGAGCCTTTGGAACGAGCAGTAATTTGAAAGTGCATCCATCCAGGATAATATGGACTACATCTCCCACAAGCATTTGCTTGGTTTAATAAAGGGAGATGGTAGACGTCGTGCACTTTACTGCTGGCCCCTGATGAGGAAAATAAATTTCCGAAACGCGTCGGGCATATTACAAGCACGCAACTGCCCATACCAACTAACGCCTTGGGGAAGGCGCACGCAGGCTCGAGTGCTACCCGCTTTTTGGACAACCCCACGGAGCGGAGTGTATTAGCGGCGGTCCTGCCGCTGGGTAGCATCACCCCGAAGAAACGGGGGCCACGAGACCCTCTATCCAAGGAGTCTCACATGTGGAGCTGCGCGATGGATGAGGACAGGAGTGATGTTTGGGGGCTCATGTTAGAGCCTTTGGAACGAGCAGTAATTTGAAAGTGCATCCATCCAGGATAATATGGACTACATCTCCCACAAGCACTTGCTTGGTTTAATAAAGGGAGATGGTAGACGTCGTGCACTTTACTGCTGGCCCCTGATGAGGAAAATAAATTTCCGAAACGCGTCGGGCCTATTACAAGCACGCAACTGCCCATACCAACTAACGCCTTGGGGAAGGCGCACGCAGGCTCGAGTGCTACCCGCTTTTTGGACAACCCCACGGAGCGGAATATATATATATATATATATATATATATATATATATATATATATATATATATATATATATATATATATATATATATATATATATATATGTATATATATATATATATATATATATATATATATATTCAAAATCGTCACTTTCAAATGCTGTTGTTCAGGCAAGAACCGAAAAGTGGACCCGCAACTCTTGTGCCAATCAAGTCTTTATTATTGCATATCACTGACCAGCCAGTCCGCCATAACGCGTTTCGACCACCACTGTGTCTTGATCACATGACGCATTGTCAAGGAGGAGGAGGCTATTTAAAGTGCAACTAACATAGGAAATGATATTTGACCCTCTGGATCATAGACAGCAAGGAATTACTATGCTTGTCTTAATGCAAGTTAATGCATGTGCAAAATGACGCAAGAAACAGTACAGGATATTATGTAATTATGCCAAATAAAAAATTCTTCTGGCTTAAAAAACATTTAGACATATATATAGGTCTAAAAACAATATTACATGTGCAAATTTCGCTAATGCAATGTAAACCTGATCTGTAAACATTATAATAGCAGCGTTGAAATATAGCAGCATAATGCAGTATAAGCAAGGTCTATAAGCAATATAATAGCAGCATTTAAATTATAGCAGCATAATACATATTGAATGAGCAAAAATTGTTTTACAGCCAATTGTAAACTGTTATGTGCAAATTTTGCAAATGATATGTAAACACGGTATATAAACACATTCACAGCAGCATTGAAGTTATAGCACAATAATGTATTCATAATGTGCAAAAATGTCTAGCAACCAGTTGTAATAACTTAAAACCACCGCCACCTTAGCTATTGCACTAGAATTATAAAAATATAAATAATTCTATTTCATAGGTATCCAAAATGTAAAACATTATATACAATCCTGCTCATATCTTGTTAAAAAAGACTATGCTATGCCACCTGGGCAACCAATAGCCTTAATGTTTTATTTATATAATTAAACCCCAGTGGGCATTTATGTATCCCGTACTGTTGTTAGTCTGTTGGATTTGTCTTTTTCCTGTGTATAAAATTAAGTGTGCATAATCTCCCCTATTAACTCATAATGTGTGAAAGTGTAAAAGTCCAATATTCTTGTCACATAGTATCTCTAAAAAAAACTATAGCCATCAGCTATCTAATCTTGATACTATGTGCCTCCTCAAGAAAGTGAATACACAAAATCTATGTTAAAAATGTGTTAAAAAAAATGTCATGTGGCCAAATCCATTACATATAATTGCCAATCAAATCATTCCTATACAGCATGAGCCCATGCCGTATATTCAACATCCAGTTTTGATAAAAAAACAACCAATAAACAAGAATATGTAAGAAACAGAGAAAAAATGCGGAAAAGCCAGGCTATCCTATTCCAAACCACCTGCCTACTAACATAAAATTAAGAATAAATGAATGTCCCCAATTATTTATTAGGTTATAGGCAAGTGTGGAAATCTTCGCTAGAGTTCAACCCAACAGGGTGCTTGGTGTCAAGTTCTAAAATGTAACGTGTCTCCAAAAGACTGAATCTGGCCTCTCGATTGCCTACTCGCTTCATGGGGTCAATAGAGTCTATTACAATAATATTGCACCAAGTTAGGGTTGCTATTGTGTGAGTGCTCGAAATGCCTAGCCACCGGTCTTTACCCGTAATGGCTCTAATGTGCTGGAGTATTCATTTATGGGCAGGTAGTTTAGTACTACCAATGTACCTGAGCCCACACGGACACTCCAGCACATAGATAGCAAAGTCTGTTCTGCAAGTCAATCTCTTGGTGATTTGAATAGGTTCAGTATGGAACGGACTGGTGTATTTGGTTCTATTACTGCCGAATTTACAAGCACTGCAGCTCGGACACTTTCTAAAACCCTTGATCTGCGACATCCAAGTTCCTTGGGTAACCACCTCTGGATTGTTTTTAATCAAACTGTTTCCCATAGTTTGGGATTTTCTGACAGTGAGATCCGGTTTGTTTGAAACCAAACCCCTAATCACAGGGTCCCCTTGCACCAGATTCCATTGCGGGTAAAAATCTTCCACAATTGTTGGTGTTGTATGCTATAAGTGAGTATTATTCTAGTTTGACAGCTGGGAGAACTGGTGGCCACCTACTCCCTCTGAGCTTTAAAAAGCAGAGCCTTACTCCTAGTCAGATGTTTAGTTTTGTTAATAGCATTATCCACAACACCCGGGGCATAGCCCCCGGCCACAAAACAACTTTTGCTGGCCTGGTATGCAATCTGATATTCCATATCTGAACTGCAAATGCGTTTGATACGCAGCATCTCCCCATATGGGATGCTGCGTATCAGATGTTGCGGATGGTGACTTGACCCATGCAGTACCGTATTTCCTGCTGTGGGCTTCCTGTATAAACGGGTTGCCAGTGCGTTACCCTCCACGTATACCGCTACATCTAAAAAGACAACAGATCTTGAACTTACTGTGGATGTGTAATTCAGGTTAAAGGCTGAATCTTTCCATGTAGAGTCCGCCAATGGACACATGGTGACTGCCTAGCATCCTGGAAAGTCTGTTACCAGAGACTCTTCAAAAATCTCTGACACTGAAAACAACAGCTCCCAGCTTCTAGTAACCAGTTGAGGTTGAATAATTAAAGCGCCAAGAAGGTTGATCGAAGAGATGTAAATATATATATATATATATATATTACCTACTGGCGGTCGCCAGTAGGTATATATAGTTAGGATTTTTTCTCTATGGGATTTTTGAAAATTCTATGTCTAATAACTTTGGCGTTTGTGGACGGAATTGGCTGAAATTTTCAGGAAAATTGAACATTTTGTTTCTGAGCAGCCCCTGACAATTTGGGGGGGTTTCATCAAGGGGGGGCCGAGAAAAAAGGGGGGTCCCAAAACACATTTTTCCCATGTTAATTTCCATAGGGCGGTTGGCCTCACTTTTAGCTCGAACGGCTGAATGGATTTGCACGAAACTTGGCAACATTGTAGGGACTGTTAGCCCGATGTGCCTTTGCTAGGTCTCGATATATGTGCTCCAGTGGATTTTGAGTAATTTAGGTTCAAAAAAAGATATATATCTGGGCGGAGCCTAACCACACATCTGATCTGATTGGCTGTCAGCACTTCATCCAAGAAGTGTTGGCAGCCATCTTGGGACCAATATACATGATAGCACCTCATTAAAAAGCATTGTAGTTAATAGAGGGTTTTAAGACTTTAGTTACATTATAAATCATTTGTTGATGGTACCATACTCGTTTTAGGAATTGTGGTGGGTTCTAAGGTGATTTTACCATGTGAAAAAACCTTCTGCTGTGATATCATGAATATTGTTTGAAAGAAACCTAATATCTCATAATTTTCCCACAGTGGTTTGGAAGGGGATCTATAAGCTAAACTGAAAGCATGTTTTCTGTAAATTCACATTATCTTTCTCAGTCATGTGAAAATGAAGTCTGACATTCTCAGTAAAACATGTACATCCAACAAGGACAGAGACTGTCAGTTGATTCCTTTGTGTTCTACTGCAGCCTCCTAGAGTGTTCTAAAGAACAACTAGAGCGCTAACAGTCCTACTTATTACAAAGGTATGGCACACCTGAAGCCCTCTTGATTGGAATAAAGTGGTAACTCTTAAAACATTTAATTTAAAAAGAAACTACATGAGGGGGTATATTTTGCCATAGAAAGTATGATTAGTGCTGCAGAATGAAAAATTAGGGCACATTTTGAGTGACTTCTCAAATCCTTTTCTATTTCATTAAAACATTCTGACATGCAGTCTCCCAAAATGGCCACCAGAGACAAAAGAGCCCAAATGTAGCCCAAATATCACCCAGATGTAGCCCAAGTATAGCCCAATGACAGAATGTCCCAGAGTGTTCTAAAGAACAACTAGAGCACTAACAGTCCTACTTATTACAAAGGTATGGCACACCTGAAGCCATCTTGATTGGAATAAAGTGGTAACTCTTAAAACATTTAATTTAAAAAGAAACATGAGGGGGTATATTTTGCCATAGAAAGTATGATTAGTGCTGCAGAATAAAAAATTAGGGCACATTTTGAGTGACTTTTCAAATCCTCTTCTATTTCATTAAAAAATTCTGACATGCAGTCTCCCAAAATGGCCACCAGAGACAAAAGAGCCCAAATGTAGCCCAAATATCACCCAGATGTAGCCCAAGTATAGCCCAATGACAGAATGTCCCAGAGTGTTCTAAAGAACAACTAGAGCGCTAACAGTCCTACTTATTACAAAGGTATGGCACACCTGAAGCCATCTTGATTGGAATAAAGTGGTAACTCTTAAAACATTTAATTTAAAAAGGAACAAAATGAGGGGGTATATTTTGCCATATGAATTATGATTAGTGCTGCAGAAAGAAAAATTAGGGCACATTTTGAGTGACTTCTCAAACCCTCTTCAATTTCATTAAAAAATTCTGACATACAGTCTCCCAAGATGGCCACCAGAGACAAAAGAGCCTAAATGTAGCCCAAATATCGCCCAGATGTACCCCAAGTATAGCCCAATGACAGAATGTCCCAGAGTGTTCTAAAGAACAACTAGAGCGCTAACAGTCTTACTTATGACAAAAGTATGGCACACCAGAAGCCATCTTGATTGGAATGAAGTGGTAAGTCTGAAAACACTCAATTTAAAAAGGAACAACATGAGGGGGTTAATTTTGCCATAGAAAGTATGATTAGTGCTTCAGAAAGAAAAATTAGGGATCATTTTGAGTGACTTCTCAAATCCTCTTCTATTTCATTAAAAAAAATTCTGACATGCAGACTGAAACATGCACTTTGAATACCAGCAGCAGACGTCCCTGGTGAGCAGTAGCTTTACTACAGTGATCTAATGTGCAACTAGAGTGCTAACATTCAGAATTTATGGCAAATGTGTGACACATCTGAATGCCTTCTTGATGGAACCAAAGTAAACAAGCATTGAAAATGCAATAGATCTTGCCCTCGTTTAAGTTAAAGCCATTCTGTTTGTAATGAGGTGGCTTTTTAGCTTTGCTTTTATTAGTGTTTTTTCAACTTTCATGTAAATAACATGCATCGGTATGCATATAAGTATATGTATGCATGCATTTATGTTTGTATTTATATAGATATACAGATGATATATGTTTATATATGTATGTATATATATATATATATTCACTGAAAAAACCATAGGTTATAGACCATATATAGTTAGGAATTAGCATTTACAAAACCTTGAAAATTCACTGAAAAAACCATGGGTTATAGACCATATATAGTTAGGAATTAGCATTTACAAAACCTTGAAAATTCACTGAAAAAAACATAGGTTATAGACCATATATAGTTAGGAATTCGCATTTACAAAACCTTATTTTACTCACACAAAACCATTGAAATACCATATATAGTTAGTTGCACTAACTATATATCGCGCACCCGCAATCCACTGCTGATGATGTCACATATTACATGATTCATGACATGGTCAGTGACATCACTGATGACATCACTGATGACATCTCAAATGACATCACTGATGACAACATCCAGTGACTGTATGTTTCTGTAAAGTTAAAATATGTCTTACATATTGAAGAATGAGTGGATGTATAAGTGTCTGGATGAAGGATTTAGTAGGTGCATGACTGACTGTATGAGTGAGTGATTAAATGTGTCTCACTGAGTGCATGGGTTAGTGACTAAACTGTCTTAATTTGTGCATCATTATGTCTGTTGTTCTGTAAACTGTTGCATGTGTTGATAAGTAGCTATATGAGTAACTATATGGGTTATTGATTGGTTGCCCAAGTATTTGTATGGGAGACTGAGTGTGTGTGTGGGTGGCTGGGAGATGTATGACTCTGTGCATAGATGTGTGAGCAGTTGATTCACTAGATGTATGGTTTCAAAAGTGCATGTGGAAACAGCTGTATGGGTGGTTGACTGTGTGCATGAGTGTATTGGTGAGTGAATGGATATCTCAGTGCTACATGTCAAAGTAAGTACATATGTAAAACACAGCACATGTGAGAGTTGACATATATAAATAACTGTGCATAAGAGCCAGTGAATGTGTGAGTGGCTGTATGGATCATTGTGAACTTGTATCAGGGATTGTATAAGAGAGTAAATATGTGTTAGTATATGTTTGAATAAGTAAAGTTTGTATAACTGTATAGTTGAGGAAATGGAGGTGTGATTGATTCTTTGCATGACTGACTAGGTGTGTGAGTAACTCCATGGATGAGTGACAGTTTGTGAGTGTCTGTTTACACTGATTGTATCTAAGGTTATATTAGAGTCTGAAGAGGTTCATCGTATTATCACATGAATGATATCATCAGTGATGTGATCAGTAATGTCAAATGAGATGTCATCAGTGATGTCATCAGTGATGTCATTTGAGATGTCATCAGTGATGTCATTTGAGATGTCATCAGTGATGTCACTGACCATGTCATGAATGATGTAATATGTGACATCATCAGCAGTGGATTGCGGGTGCGCGATATATAGTTAGTGCAACTAACTATATATGGTATTTCAATGGTTTTGTGTGAGTAAAATAAGGTTTTGTAAATGCGAATTCCTAACTATATATGGTCTATAACCTATGGTTTTTTCAGTGAATATATATATATATATATATATATATATATATATATATATATATATATATATATATATATATATATATATAATTTAGCAAAAGCACTCGAGCTTTGAGAGGGAAACACGACGCTGCTTCAAACCATCCAGCCTTGTTCAGCCTCGCTGCTACTTAGTTGCAACCTCTTTGATTTCTTTGTATCCATCCGACGCGTTTCGAGGCCTGGAACGCCCCGTAATCATGGAAAAAGCTCAATTAAGGACATGATGGCTGTGTGCAGTGTTCGTATTTATTGGTTTTCCTCCTCGAACATTGCCGCTTAGGGTGGGTGTGTCTTCGCAGCTGCCTCCTGGCATGCTGGTATCTGAAGTCCCTGTAGCACACAGCGATTGTTAATACCTTGAGTAGGCTCAGTTCCTTAATTGTTATTAGCGCTGTATTCATCTGCCTTGAGTAGGACAAAGAGTGGTTGGCATCCAAGTTTCATCTCCATTGAAGTAGCGTGCTATGTGGAAATGAAGGTTCATATCCAGAGCCGTTTCTGATTCGACTTTGCAGTCGTAGGAGTAACTGGTTCGCCTCTCCACGGCCGAGGCAGCCGTGTCCTTTATAATTTAGCAAAAGCACTCGAGCTTTGAGAGGGAAACACGACGCTGCTTCAAACCATCCAGCCTTGTTCAGCCTCGCTGCTACTTAGTTGCAACCTCTTTGATTTCTTTGTATCCGTCCAACGCGTTTCGAGGCTTGGAACGCCCCGTAATCATGGAAAAAGCTCAATTAAGGACATGACGGCTGTGTGCAGTGTTCGTATTTATTGGTTTTCCTCCTCGAACATTGCCGCTTAGGGTGGGTGTGTCTTCGCAGCTGCCTCCTGGCATGCTGGTATCTGAAGTCCCTGTAGCACACAGCGATTGTTAATACCTTGAGTAGGCTCAGTTCCTTAATTGTTATTAGCGCTGTATTCATCTGCCTTGAGTAGGACAAAGAGTGGTTGGCATCCAAGTTTCATCTCCATTGAACTAGCGTGCTATGTGGAAATGAAGGTTCATATCCAGAGCCGTTTCTGATTCGACTTTGCAGTCGTAGGAGTAACTGGTTCGCCTCTCCACGGCCGAGGCAGCCGTGTCCTTTATAATTTAGCAAAAGCACTCGAGCTTTGAGAGGGAAACACAACGCGGCTTCAAACCATCCAGCCTTGTTCAGCCTCGCTGCTACTTAGTTGCAACCTCTTTGATTTCTTTGTATCCGTCCAACGCGTTTCGAGGCTTGGAACGCCCCGTAATCATGGAAAAAGCTCAATTAAGGACATGACGGCTGTGTGCAGTGTTCGTATTTATTGGTTTTCCTCCTCGAACATTGCCGCTTAGGGTGGGTGTGTCTTCGCAGCTGCCTCCTGGCATGCTGGTATCTGAAGTCCCTGTAGCACACAGCGATTGTTAATACCTTGAGTAGGCTCAGTTCCTTAATTGTTATTAGCGCTGTATTCATCTGCCTTGAGTAGGACAAAGAGTGGTTGGCATCCAAGTTTCATCTCCATTGAAGTAGCGTGCTATGTGGAAATGAAGGTTCATATCCAGAGCCGTTTCTGATTCGACTTTGCAGTCGTAGGAGTAACTGGTTCGCCTCTCCACGGCCGAGGCAGCCGTGTCCTTTATAATTTAGCAAAAGCACTCGAGCTTTGAGAGGGAAACACGACGCTGCTTCAAACCATCCAGCCTTGTTCAGCCTCGCTGCTACTTAGTTGCAACCTCTTTGATTTCTTTGTATCCGTCCGACGCGTTTCGAGGCTTGGAACGCCCCGTAATCATGGAAAAAGCTCAATTAAGGACATGATGGCTGTGTGCAGTGTTCGTATTTATTGGTTTTCCTCCTCGAACATTGCCGCTTAGGGTGGGTGTGTCTTCGCAGCTGCCTCCTGGCATGCTGGTATCTGAAGTCCCTGTAGCACACAGCGGACGGATACAAAGAAATCAAAGAGGTTGCAACTAAGTAGCAGCGAGGCTGAACAAGGCTGGATGGTTTGAAGCAGCGTCGTGTTTCCCTCTCAAAGCTCGAGTGCTTTTGCTAAATTATAAAGGACACGGCTGCCTCGGCCGTGGAGAGGCGAACCAGTTACTCCTACGAATGCAAAGTCGAATCAGAAACGGCTCTGGATATGAACCTTCATTTCCACATAGCACGCTACTTCAATGGAGATGAAACTTGGATGCCAACCACTCTTTGTCCTACTCAAGGCAGATGAATACAGCGCTAATAACAATTAAGGAACTGAGCCTACTCAAGGTATTAACAATCGCTGTGTGCTACAGGGACTTCAGATACCAGCATGCCAAGAGGCAGCTGCGAAGACACACCCACCCTAAGCGGCAATGTTCGAGGAGGAAAACCAATAAATACGAACACTGCACACAGCCGTCATGTCCTTAATTGAGCTTTTTCCATGATTACGGGGCGTTCCAAGCCTCGAAACGCGTCGGACGGATACAAAGAAATCAAAGAGGTTGCAACTAAGTAGCAGCGAGGCTGAACAAGGCTGGATGGTTTGAAGAAGCGTCGTGTTTCCCTCTCAAAGCTCGAGTGCTTTTGCTAAAATATATATATATATATATATATATATATATATATATATATATATATATATATATATATATATATATATATATATATTACCTACTGGCGGTCACCAGTAGGTATATATAGTTAGGACCTAGTTTCCATAGGAAATCCGCAACATTCTATTGGGAATAACTTTGGCGCCGGTTGATCAATCTATGTGGATTTCTCAAAGAAGATGGCGCGTTACGCTCCGCTCCTTCCCTGAAAGTTTCGGGGGGATTCGTGAAGCGGGGGCCGAGAAAAAAGGGGGGTCCCAAAACGTGTGTTCCCCATGCAATTTTCCATAGGACCTTTAGACACGGCTACAGCCCAAACGGCTGAACGGAATGACAAGATATTTGGCAAAATGGTAGAGTCTGATTCGCAGATCACGCTTTTGCTTAAATGGTGTAAATCCCTCCAGTAGTTGCTGAGAAAATTCAAGTTGAAATCAATTATATATCTATAAGAGCGCACAGTGCGAGCACCGTGTGCGCACCGTGCGAGCAGCCCGCGATTTTTAAAAAAAAATAATAATAATTTTTAGGAGCCTTGGGGGTCCTTGTGGGACCCCCTGAGCAGGCCTAGAGGGTCAGGGTGCTTCTACCCTGCCCCCTTTTTGAGTTCTACACATTTGTTTTCCTGCTTTCCTGTGCCTTAGTCTACTGAGGCACAAGATGGCTGCCAACTGTTTCTGTTTTGGAGTGTTGATAGGCAGTAGCAGCCAATCAGCATGCCTTCCAGAGAAAGTTGCATGCTCATTGGCTGTCAACACTACAAACCAGGAAGTGTTGGCATCCATCTTGTGCTAGGTAGACCGAGGCACAAAAGAAGCAGAGCTCACAGCCCACACAGCTCTCACAGCCCACACAGCTCTCACAGCCCACACAGCTCTCACAGCCCACACAGCTCTCACAGCCAACACAGCTCTCACAGCCCACACAGCCCTCACAGCCCACACAGCCCACACAGCCCTCACAGCCCACACAGCTCTCACAGCCAACACAGCCCATACAGTTCTCACAGCCCACACAGCTCTCACAGCCCACACAGCTCTCACAGCCCATATGGCTCACACTCTCACAGCCCAAACAGCTCTCACAGCTCTCACAGCCCACATGGACCTCACAGCCCACACAGTCCTCACAGCCCACACAGCTCTCACAGCCCGCCTAGGTAGACCGAGGCACAAAAGAAGCAGAGCTCACAGCCCACACAGCTCTCACAGCCCACACAGCTCTCACAGCCCACACAGCTCTCACAGCCCACACAGCCCACACAGCCCTCACAGCCCTCACAGCACACACAGCTCTCACAGCCAACACAGTTCTCACAGCCCCACAGGTCTCACAGCCCACACAGCTCTCATAGGCCTCACAGCCCACACAGCCCTCACAGCCCACACAGCTCTCACAGCCCACACAGCTCTCACAGCCTTCACAGCCCACACAGCCCACACTCTCACAGCCCAAACAGCTCTCATAGCCCACACAGCTCTCACAGCCCAAACAGCTCTCACAGCCCACACAGCTCTCACAGCCCACACAGCTCTCACAGCCAACACAGCTCTCACAGCCCACACAGCCCTCACAGCCCACACAGCCCACACAGCCCTCACAGCCCACACAGCTCTCACAGCCAACACAGCCCATACAGTTCTCACAGCCCACACAGCTCTCACAGCCCACACAGCTCTCACAGCCCATATGGCTCACACTCTCACAGCCCAAACAGCTCTCACAGCTCTCACAGCCCACATGGACCTCACAGCCCACACAGTCCTCACAGCCCACACAGCTCTCACAGCCCGCCTAGGTAGACCGAGGCACAAAAGAAGCAGAGCTCACAGCCCACACAGCTCTCACAGCCCACACAGCTCTCACAGCCCACACAGCTCTCACAGCCCACACAGCCCACACAGCCCTCACAGCCCTCACAGCACACACAGCTCTCACAGCCAACACAGTTCTCACAGCCCCACAGGTCTCACAGCCCACACAGCTCTCATAGGCCTCACAGCCCACACAGCCCTCACAGCCCACACAGCTCTCACAGCCCACACAGCTCTCACAGCCTTCACAGCCCACACAGCCCACACTCTCACAGCCCAAACAGCTCTCATAGCCCACACAGCTCTCACAGCCCAAACAGCTCTCACAGCCCACACAGCTCTCACAGCCCACACAGCTCCCACAGCCCACCCAGCTCTGGCAAAGATAATACCAGCAGAGAACAAGCACTGGCAAAGACAATAACGGCAGCAAACAAACACTGGCAAAGACAATAACGGCAGAAAAAAAAAGGCAAAGACAATAACGGCAGCAACAAAAAAAAACACGGACAAAGGCAATACCAGCAGCGAACCAACACTGGCAAAGATAATACAATCAGGGGGGCAGGGGCACAAAAAACGGCACAATCAGGGGACAGAAGGCCCGACAAACGGCACAATCAGTGGGCAGAAGGCAAGAAAAAACGGCACAATTAGTGGGCAGAAGGCAACAAATACGGCACAATCAGGGAGCAGAAGGCAAAAAATACAGCACAATTAGGGTGCAGAAGGCAAGAAATATGGCACAATCAGGGTGCATGAGGCAGGAAATACGGCATAATCAGGGGGGGCAGAAGCCAAGAAATACGGCCCAATCAGAGAGCATCTTGCTCCAGTCCAAAAATCGGATCCCTAGGGCTGCTCAGGTGGTCCCACTAGGATATTAACATATTTAAACGTTATCCGCTAATAGAATTTGCATTTTCAAAACCTTGCAAATTCACTGAAAAAACCATAGGTTTCAGGCCTTATTCAGGTAGGAAATGGCATTTAAAAAACCTTTGAAATTCACTTGAAAAACCATAGGTTTTAGGCCTTATATAGTTAGGAATTAACATATAAAAAACCATTGAAATTCACTGAAAAAACCATAGGTTTCAGGCCCTATATAGTTAGGAATTAACATAAAAAACCACTGAAATTGCTCCTATATAGTTAGTTGAACTAACTATATATTTCGCGCATTCGCAATCCACTGCTGATGATGTCACATATTACATCATTCATGACATGGTCAGTGACATCACTGATGACATCACTGATGACATCTCAAATGACATCACTGATGACATCACTGATGACATCATCCAGTGTCTGTGTGTTTTTGTAAAGTTTAAATATGTTTTACATATTGAAGAATGAGTGGATGTATAAGAGTATGGATGAAGGATTTGATTATATAAGTGAGTAAGTATGTGTTAGTATATCTGTGAAAATGTAAGCTGTTCTGTGTTTAACTGTATAGATGAAGAAATCAAAGTGTGATTGATTCTTTACAGGACTGACTAGGTGTGTGAGTAACTCCATGGATGAGTGGCAGTGTGTGAGTGTCTGCATAGGTGTCTGAGAGCATATGATAGTGTTGTAATAATGAGTGACTGTATGTACGAGTGGTTGTATGGCTGAATGAGTGAATGTGTGTGTAGACGTAGGAATCAGTGAGTGCGTATGTAGTAACTGGTATTCGTGTGTCAATGGTTTCAAAAATGATACTCTGTATTTAACACTAGGTGTAACAGAGGTTATATTAGAGTGTAAGGAGGAGCATTGTATTATCACATGAAGTATATCATCAGCAGCAGCGGTGCGTCCATTGGGGCGTAGGGGCGTAGCCCCACTAAGCCTGTGGACGCACCTGCTGCGGCACAACGAGCGCTCCCAAATTAATATATTAAAAGTGCTTTCAGCGGGGGTTCCGGCCGGGACACACCCGCGGGAATCGGGAGTGTGCAGGGGGTGGGGCTGCCGGGCTGGCTGGCTGGCATTTAAACAGTAACAGTTTAACTTAACTTTTAAACAAAAACAGTGTAGTTGCGCATTATGGGCAGAAACTTGCCCGAGCATGCGCGTCAGCGTCATGTAGACGCTGAGAGCCTGAGACAGACCGAAGGAGCCAGCAGGGGGTGCGGCTTTAGCCGGCCCCGGCGTTTGGAAGGCGAGAGGGCGAGTGCTGTTTGGGCCCCCCTAGCCAATCCTGGTGCATATGCAGCACCAGGATTGGCTGGTCCACCGCGCCAAGGACAGGCAATCCATCATTGGATGCCGCGCGTGGGTGGCTCAGGCAGTCCGCTCAGCAGTATATCCTGCTGGCCAATCACTGTGACTTAAGCATGAGAAGGTTTCACAGTGATTGGCCATGCGCGCCGACAGACTTGTTGTTACGTGTTTCTAACGGTTGCGCGCCGCTCTCTCTCTCTGGAGTCCGACCGACTGAGTCATCCCTCTGTGACTGTCTGTCCCTCTGTGACTGTCTGTGACTGAGACACGCACTCGCCGACTGTGAAGACTAGAGACGATTCGAGATCGTCATCGATTCCCAGCCTTCGTGAGTGACGGTGTTCGTTTAATTTTTAAAGTAGCGGTGGGTGAGATTTTAAAGTGGTTCTTCTATGACTATGCCCCCTCTCTTGTGCAGCACTACTTTGGTTTGTAACTATACCCAGGGCTCGAGTCGGTAACAGCATCCCCCCCCCCACTTTTACGACTTGTGCCCTGACTATACCCGTGGTGCATAAATCGAGTGCTTTCATATTACTACCTGGCTTGGAAAGCGCCCAAGGTGTGCTGTGGTTTTCTACGTAACATATTAATGTAACCGCTACCATGTCTCCTTTATTTTTTATTTTTAAAGGGTGTTCTTTGATCTAGGATATTCTGTCTACATTTCAATCCAATTTAACAGTAACATCTTTCCACTAGCACTTCCTGTAGTCTGGTAACTGGTTTTCTCTTTTTCCAGATTTGCTATTTAAATAAGGCTTGGTGTGAGCCGGGTACCCCGAGCTGGTTCACATGATGTGATATTAGAAATTACATCGTGTATGAAAAGCCGGCCAAGCCGGTTTCCGAGCACCTGGCGGGGGCAGGAGGGGTTCAATACGTATGTCGGACTCTGGGCGGGAGTCCTTTCACAAAAAAGCGTGAATCCCTTTGACTCATAATTCAATCTCATTTTAGTAGTAGGAGCACATATACATGGAGCTATATATATTTGGTGTGCAGCAGGATATTTTCCAAAAGTGTGATCACACGAAGCTTTCAGTTGAACGCGAGGATAAGTAGGCAGTTTACAGTATAACTATCTATTTGTTTGACGTGTGAATATATTATAACCGGCCTCTTTAGATATTTTATGATATTTTTGTTCTCGAGGGAGTGGCGTGTGTGTACCCGCGTGTCTAGTGTATGTGGAAAGCACAATAGTGCGCTTTGGAGGCTACTCCTCAATAACAGGTATTTTCACCAGTTCCCTCCACTCCCGGCTTTTTTGCTATGAATTCGTGATGACTCATGAATAAATCATGAATAATCGGTGCACCTTGCTCTTGTGTGAGGGCGTGTGAAACCGAGCATTGCAGGAAGGGGCCAGATACTGCACGGTCGCCTGATTTCCTGTAAACCTACACAACTCGGTGTGTTTTTCTTGTGCATGTGTCTGTCTAGCTTCTGTGGTAGGAAGGGGCAGGTGGTATGTTTTTGCAGTTTTTATATATCTTATGCATGCTTCTATCTTCTGTGGTAGCAGGAATAAAATGCACATGTGATATGTATGTGCTGTATTTGTTGCGTGTGCGGACTGGTATGTGCGCCCCGTGGTCTTTCATGCACCCGCCTCATCCCTGGCGATGAAGATAGGCAGGGAAATGACATTTCAAGCAATCAATCAGGGTTGGTAACGCGCAACTACTCACCCGTGGGGGTCTCAAGGCGCATGCGGCTCCGTTGAGTGCTGGGGTCACTAGGAAAAGCCCGGCCTTGAGGTCCTTCCTGAACTCGGACATTTTGCACCGAAACGCACTGCATTCCAGTCCTCGTTTCAAAAACGAAAAATGAAGATATGTTTCGGGTGGCTGGCAGATTTCCGGTTGTGATGCAGACTGTGAAGTGGATCCGGGGGACATGGTGATGCAGCGTTGCCCGGTGTCTGATGCTGTGCACTGCACAGCATCATGCTGGACACCGGGCAACGCTGCATCACCATGCCCCCCCCCTGCACTGGTTGGGATGTAGGATGGTAACCTGAGCTGAGGATGGTAATAATTTATGTTGCAGGTGTGAGTGATAGTACCGATCAGCCACTGCTCCTTCCTGGCTGCAATGCAGCAGGCCAGGCTGGCACCCGGGGGTAAAATGCGCGGAACCGAACAGCTCCTGGCTACAGTACGGGTAGGCACCGTGGGGCAAAGGTTGAGGTTCGGTTCCTCCAGATGGCAGCTCATGCAGGGCTCACAGCTCTGGCACGGACTTCTAAAGGAGATTGGGAGAGGCAGAGGCCTAGTTTCTTCGCAGTCAGGGCCTGCACGTGTGACTGAGTGAGTATTTGAAAGAGGCAGAGGCCTAGTTCCTTGTTACCATCACATTCCAGGCTGCACGAGTGGAAGAGGATGTGATGATCATGGAGATAGAGAGAGCACATAGGCCTACTTTCTTCTTGTCAGTCGCAGTCAGGGCCTGCACGTGTGAGGATTTGAAGGAAGTAAGGAGAGCACACAGAGACCTAGACCAAAGCTATACATACCATTGTCAGGCCATGGCCTTTGTTTAAAGTGAAGTGGGTAAAGGGGGTGCACATTTATATAAGTAATAGAAGAGAAGGATTCCTATGGGCTACTGAAAATGCAGCTCTTCTGTCAACTGTAAGCTTGTCTTCACGTAAAACGCAAATTGTTTTGATCGTTGTGTATTCTTTTGCTGTCATTGGACATTTCAGCAATGAGCTTCAGACCTTCTACGGCGACTGGCACCCTTACAGCGCTGTACGCTGCTGTGAATAATCGAGTTCTGCTAAACAAGTTGTCAGTCTGAATATAACATTTGAGATTTATTTTGCTGAAGCTATTTGGTTTGATTATACACTGTCCAAAAATCACACCACACTGCAGACTACTGAGGCTAGAAAGAGTTCGCAGTGTGTTCTAAATGGTGCATGGCATGGGCAGACTTGGACTGTAATTATACTGAAGCAATGCTTGCTTTACCGTGCTGTGTGTAGTAAATTGGCATTCTCCGAAGGTTTGCAGGGATGGTGCTGACCAGAGACTTGATAGGACTACAGCCGTCTCTATTTGAACGTGGCACATGCATGATGCACTCCAGCCAAAATTAGCCGGGTGCTGTGAAATGTGTTTTTTAAATTGTGTCTGTGCTGTAAGCACTGGGCTGCCTGTGTGCAGGGGGGACAGTCGCGTGCAGACTCCATTTCAGTCCTGTCCAGGACACACAAATACTTTCTTCGTCATCCGCAGTCAGAGCCTGCGCTGAGAGTGAGGATCTGAAGGAGGCAGGGAGAGCACAGGGACGTAGTTCCTTGTTGTCAGTCGCAGTCAGGGCCTGTGCGCAGGACGATTAGGAAGCAGGTTGAGTATGAGCTCGCTTCTTACCTGTTGTAGTAATAATGTTAGACAGAGCAGAGCCGTGATTAGTCATTAGCGCCGGTGTTCCATCTCTTTGATTTATGGTGGTACATCCCGGAATCACGACAAGCTGCTTTAATTCAACAACCAGGGAGAGATAAGAAGCCGTTGGAGGGATTTTATTGGATGCTCAGGGACTGCCTTTGAAGTTGTTCTGAACTGAGTGACAACTAATCAGCGCCGCTGTTTGAAAGCTCCATTTTGGCGTTCCGGGCTTACATGTATATTCCTATTACTATTGACTGGGGAGATGCTGGCCTAAGTAAAAATAGTGGGCTTAATTTGTTTCAGTGTAATTCAGAGTCAGTGACCTCGCTTAAGAAACTAATTGAAAATGTGTTCCTGCCTTTCATTATTTTCCTGCACACGCCATATTACTGTAGATGTCAAATCCTTGCCGCAGCGCTGTGATATGGCCACCGTATGTTGGCAGGTTAAAACACACGGCGCGGCACTTGCCGCTAGTGGGTTGTTGAATTTCACAAGGGATTTGTTCTGCTTTGAGATTACCTAAACACTGATATCCGAATGCATTAATCAGATGATGGGACAATTGGAGGCGGGGTTGCTGGCACCTATAGAAACTGATCATGCTGATTTCAACATAGTGCATTTTTGAGAGCACAGCTTAACAATGAACCAGTTTCGCAATTTTTGACTTTCTGACTCCAACCTTTGCAATGTCTGCAAATTGGTGCCCAAGGGTAAAGGATATTCCAGGTAGTTAGCTGTGATGTAACCCGTGGGAAGAGGAAGCGTTTGCTATAACGTATGTAGTGGGCACTTGGGAAGCACAGGCGCGGTGGCACTTGTTTTCAGGGAGGCCCCACTTGTATATGATTATGATGAAGGAGATGGCCATATATCTTTTACAATTTGCAAGTTACACAGCATCGAGGAAGGAAACATTTACATGGATTGGGAGGGGGGGAGAGCCACGGTGAACTGGGAAGTGTCAGACTTTTAACCTACCATAGAGGTGCGAGGGGGGGAAGAGACTGCTGTAATTTTCACGTCACAATACTATACATTATAAAAATATTACGGAAATGACAAAGGAGCCGGGCTGCCTCTAATGTCCATATAGCCGGACTTGGTAGCTATATACCGAGCATTATACTATATAACTGTAGAGTAACATGTTTATGCCTTTCATGTCGGATTATATTATCCGTGCCATGTTTTTACGTTGCTACTTGCCTCCCCTTGGTGTGTTTTGACATGGTGTGATTAAAGCTATGATGATGAAAGAATTTGTCTATGTTTTAATCTGTAGAGCCGTAAGGTTTCCAGTCAAGTGTTTAGCATGTGATGACTGCACGTTATTGTATGTGCCTTTCTTCATTTTGTGGTTATCTTGCATTGGTAACATATGTCACTGACTCATGACCTTAATTGGGGTGGTGAGGAATGCCTGTTTCTGAGAAATGCCTGATTTCCTTTCCAGTGTTACTTTTACGTACCGTGGTTGCATTTAAATGAGTGGCTAGTGTCTTATACCGTACTAGATGGACAATAAGGTATGTTATTTTTTACATTTCATAATGTTATCTTTAACATTCCTAATTTGCAAATCCTGCTACCTTCTCACACTGAGCTTAATGATAGAGCAAGGCACCCAGATACATTTTAATTTTTTTAACAGATTTTTATTAAGCTTTTCATATTGATAATCAATTGTCATGTTACATTATAGTAATCATCACATCAAGCTTATGCTATCATCTCCAACAACGTTCTGTTATTCAACACCCCCAATTCCCCAAACTGCCCTCCCTTCCCTTCCCTCCCCTATGGGCCGCCCCCACTTTAGTCTGGCATCAGTAGATCAGACTGTGTTAATGGTAGTTCCCCTTTTCGGTGTCAGTTTGCGAGTGTAGTCGGCATGTTTGTGTCATGTTGGAGGTTGTGGGATGTATGTCTTCGCCTTTACCAATACAACTGACAGCTCTAGGAAGGAGCAGCGAAAGGGGACCCCTGTGTTGTTACCGGCAGTTTTATGTAGCGCGAACTTGTGGATACCATCAAGATGTGCCACTGGATATAGGTGCCATTCTTGCAAGTTAGTGTTACCCTAGTGTTTGAAAAATAAATTGTTATCTTTTCATTTCCAGCGCCTGGTCAAGTCTGACAACCTGAGACATTACTTCATTTTGGGCCAATTTTTCGCCAAGCAAGAGGACCCCAACCTCCTTTGCTGCTCTCACCTGACCCCAGCTACAACCCAGCAAACACCAGTGACCAGTGTTAAAGGTAAGGAAACTGATGCTATATATTCTTTTTTCATGGGAGTTAGGGCTATATATCTGGTCACTCTCCAGGCCCTGAAGCAGTGTCTCTTTCAGTGCCTCCAGCAACCACTATGCAACAGAGGGGCAGGAGGCAGTACGGCTGTATTTTAGCAGTCATTTTGTGGGAAGGGGAGCTGTTGGAGATGTATTTGTATTTGAACTGAAATTTCATATTATTGCACTCCACCTTATACGCTGTACTTTGATTATTGACAGGTTTATCAGCAAACAACAAGAGGACCCCAACCTCCTTTGCTGCTCTCACCTGACCCCAGCTACAACCCAGCAAACACCAGTGACCAGTGTTAAAGGTAAGGAAACTGATGCTATATATTCTTTTTACATGGGAGTTAGGGCAATGTATCTGGTCACTCTCCAGGCCCTGAAGCAGTGTCTCTTTCAGTGCCTCCAGCAACCACTATGCAACAGAGAGGCAGGAGGCAGTACGGCTCTATTTTTAGCAGTCATTTGAGATGTATTAGGATAATCCACAAGATATATGTATAATGTATTTATACTGAAATTTGATATTATTGCACTGCACCTTATACGTTGTACTTTGATTATTGACAGGTTTCTTTAATATATATATATTGGTAAGGCCAGCAACACACCAACATGAATACAGTACAAGAGCTGATTACAAAGTCATTCCAGTCACGGCCACTTGAACAAAAACTACAGATAAAACAATTAGGACCTCATCAGCCTGAAATAAACCTACAGCAAACTACCCAGGACAGAGGAAAAATGTCAAAACGTACATTCTCAAATGCCTGGTACAAAAAAGCTGATTGGCTTACAGGGTGCCCTATAAGAAATTCTCTGTTCTGCTTCCCCTGCTTGCTGTTTGGCTGTGACTTTTCTTGGACACGGCAAGGAATGGTCGACCTGAAGCACATCGCTGAAAAAATAAAGAAGCATGCGCTCACAAGAAATCATCTGGAAAACCTGACAAGACTGGGAATGTTGGGGGAAGACGCACCAATTGAGCAGCAGATAAATGATGCGTATCGCAAATCCATTCAAAAACACAATGAAGCTGTTGATAAGAACAGACAAAATCTATCCAGGATCATTGATTGCATTCGTTTCTGTGGTGCTTTCGAACTGGCATTGCGAGGCCATGACGAATCAGAAACTTCCTCAAAACCTGGGATCTTCCGAGGCCTGGTGGATTTAATGTCAACCATAGACCAGGATTTGGAAAGACATTTAGCACGTGCTACAGTCTTTAAGGGCACCTCTAATACAATACAAAATGAACTCCTTGACTGTATGCTCAAAGTTATAAGAAGCCATATTGTGCAAGAGTTGCAAAACACAGACTTTGTGGCTATTCAGGCTGATGACACCACTGATGTGTCCACTCAAACACAGTCCGTGTTAGTGTTTCGGTACCTTGACAGTGACAGAAACGTTGTGGAAAGATTTTATGGCTTCACACATTTAAGTGACTCTAGTGCAGCAACCATCACTAAATCAATACTGGATCAACTGGACTTAATTTTCCCGGACCTGCCTCAAAAACAAAAACTTATCGCACAAAGCTATGATGGTGCGTCCGTAATGAGTGGAAGCCTTAGTGGAGTACAGAAACGAATTCGAGATGTGTACCCTAATGCTCATTTTGTGCACTGTTACGCCCACCAACTCAATCTTATTATGCAACAGGCGGTATCAAAGATCAGAGAGACACGAGTTTTCTTTCAGGATATCGGAGGCATAGCAGCATTCTTCACACGTTCCCCAAAAAGAACAGAAGCCCTTCATGAGATTGTGGACAAAAGCGTACCAAGGGGATCCTCAACTCGTTGGAACTTTCACACTCGTACAGTCAACTTAATCTTTGAACAGAGGGATGGCCTTCATAAATGTTTTCTCGCCATAGCATCGAGAGCAGACTTTGATCACACAACTCAGGGTGAAGCCCATGGCTTTATTAGAACACTAGAAGACAAAGAGTTTCAGTTCTTACTGTTTTTATTTCATTACATAATGACTCCTGTTGAGGTGTTATACGATCAGTTGCAAAAAAAAGACCTGGATACTGTCTCTGTGAAAGCCAATACATCTGCATTTGTACAACAGATTATGAAAGTGAGAGATGGGGTTGACGATTTAGAGAGCAAACTGCCGGAGGATTCTATTTTTGCAAACCGCAGACAAAACATCACCTCTCTGGTTCGAATTGGAAAGGAGGTATGTGACATTGTAATTGTGCAGGCAAAAGAACGTTTTTCATTCACAAAACATTTGGTGAGTGCAACTTTATTGCAAAGTAAAGAGTTTGCACAATATGATGAATCCTTCCCTGAGCGTGCTCTGAATCAGGCTGTGGAAGCATATCCTATGCTCATAAAAGAGCAGCTGAGAACTGAGCTATCTGTACTCTACAGAATGCCTGTGTACCGGAAGGCCAAAAGCGCCTTGACTTTGCTGAGTTTAATTCATAAACTGCATATGGAAAACTCACTTACAGAGATAGTGACTTTACTAAAAATTGTGATAACGACTCCAATGACAACAGTAGAAGCTGAACGATGTTTTTCAGCCTTAAAGCGCATAAAGACATTCCTCAGGAACACCATGCTAGAGGAAAGACTAAATGCTTTGGCGATGCTATCTGTAGAGAGCAAGCTAGTCCAAAAGATACCGGACTTCAACATGAAAGTAATTGACAAGTTTGCTACACTGAAAGAAAGACGTGCGGATTTCATTTACAAAAAGTGAATGCTGCTACTTGTTTGTTGAATACAAAAATTCTGATTGAGGTAAGAAATGCATTGTTATCTCTGTTTTTAAAAGTTTTGTATTGTTTGTTCTATTTGGAGACTACACAGATTTGCTCACCTTTGTTCACTGGCCGGACCTGTCTCCCGCAGGGTGAACGATTCGTTGCTTGTGTTGCCTATCAAAACTTTCCCCTTGGCAAATTACGAAAACCTTTATACCATTTATATTTGGGGTACTTGCGTGGACCTATGTGAAGTGTGTGTACAAAGCTCAGCTCAACCAGAATCACGGTAACAGCGCATTGCGCTGCCTCTTTTATATTCAGTATATTGTAAGACTGTTTTTCTTCCCCCGCCTTTCCTTGTTTTGTTTCCCTGTTTTCCCCTTGCTTGCCATTCGTTACTCTAGAGTCTAATAATTAGTATGTTGCAAGACTGTTTTTCTTCCCCCGCCTTTCCTTGTTTTGTTTCCCTGTTTTCCCCTTGCGTGCCATTCGTTACTCTAGAGTCTAATAGAGTCGGAAGGCCGTAGGGGAAGACTGTGGACTTTTCTTCAAGTTCCTGACGCTCCTGCGGAACGAGCCTGGCAACCATTACACTGCTGTGCAACTTCTTCTACTCTTAGAGCTGAGATTTCCATGAAAGCCTTATAGTCTGAATCAGCACCTGAGCATAATAGGACAGAATGTATGAAGCTCTGGTAATACTGAATAAGCAGCTACCTATGTTATGCCATCTATTAATGTAATAACTGCACTTTCACAATTGCTTTATTGACCTTCCTGCTTTATCAAATTTGCTTGAAAATGCACGATTTTTCTTCTTTTTTTCAAAATTTTCGTGGGGGGGGTAATCCCCCCAAACCCCCTTTTGGGGTTCGGGCTCGCTCGCTGCGCTCGCTCGCTACGGTGCTGTATGCTAATTACTTTGCGCCCCACCACTTTAAAATCTCACCCACGGCTACTGATCATCAGTGGTGTGATCATTGATGTCAAATTAGATGTCATCATTGATGTCATCAGTGATGTCATTTGAGATGTCATCAGTGATGTCATCAGTGATGTCACTGACCATGTCATGAATGATGTAATATGTGACATCATCAGCAGTGGATTGGGAATGCGCGAAATATATAGTTAGTTCAACTAACTATATAGGAGCAATTTCAGTGGTTTTTTATATGTTAATTCCTAACTATATAGGGCCTGAAACCTATGGTTTTTTCAGTGAATTTTCAAGGTTTTTTAAATGCTAATTCCTAACTATATAAGGCCTAAAACCTATGGTTTTTTCAGTGAATTTCAATGGTTTTTTATATGTTAATTCCTAACTATATAAGGCCTAAAACCTATGGTTTTTCAAGTGAATATATATATATATATATATATATATATATATATATTCCTCACATTGTTCCATTTTACCGGGGGCCTCCAACACTGCAGGGACGGGCTCACAAACAGGAATGGAGATCCTGAAAAATTTTCAACAGAAAGCAAAGTAGAGCCCACAGCTTCGGCATCCTTGCACACTGACACTTTATTTGGTCTGATCAAGTGGCAGCTTTTTAACAACTCTTGTCTCCCTACGCGTTTCGGCGCCATGCGCCTTGATCACAGGTGAGTTGGTTTCGTGATTACAAAGTCCAAATGGTCACATGGTCTCAGTTGCGGACCACCATACCCAGAATGCACCATTATTCAAATCTGGCAGCATGGCTAGTTTGTTACAATGTTATTGCTCATTCGCCAATTTCCATGTTACCGCTTGATGCAGAGTGGAAAAATCAATAGCAAGTGCACTTTGCTGCCACAGTCCCGAAAATCCGTGTATGCGAGTGAAAACACGAAGTCTGCCAGAAGGAAGGAACCCCTTCTTCATCTCCCTTTCTCGAGTTCACGCCAAATACTCATGGAAGTCCTGTGACTGGCGTGATTCGAGCGCGTCATGCCCCCTCCATAAACATTCCTCACATTGTTCCATTTTACCGGGGGCCTCCAACACTGCAGGGACGGGCTCACAAACAGGAATGGAGATCCTGAAAAATTTTCAACAGAAAGCAAAGTAGAGCCCACAGCTTCGGCATCCTTGCACACTGACACTTTATTTGGTCTGATCAAGTGGCAGCTTTTTAACAACTCTTGTCTCCCTACGCGTTTCGGCGCCATGCGCCTTGATCACAGGTGAGTTGGTTTCGTGATTACAAAGTCCAAATGGTCACATGGTCTCAGTTGCGGACCACCATACCCAGAATGCACCATTATTCAAATCTGGCAGCATGACTAGTTTGTTACAATGTTATTGCTCATTCGCCAATTTCCATGTTACCGCTTGATGCAGAGTGGAAAAATCAATAGCAAGTGCACTTTGCTGTCACAGTCCCGAAAATCCGTGTATGCGAGTGAAAACACGAAGTCTGCCAGAAGGAAGGAACCCCTCCTTCATCTCCCTTTCTCGAGTTCACGCCAAATACTCATGGAAGTCCTGTGACTGGCGTGATTCGAGCGCGTCATGCCCCCTCCATAAACATTCCTCACATTGTTCCATTTTACCGGGGGCCTCCAACACTGCAGGGACGGGCTCACAAACAGGAATGGAGATCCTGAAAAATTTTCAAGAGAAAGCAAAGTAGAGCCCACAGCCTCGGCATCCTTGCACACTGACACTTTATTTGGTCTGATCAAGTGGCAGCTTTTTAACAACTCTTGTCTCCCTACGCGTTTCGGCGCCATGCGCCTTGATCACAGGTGAGTTGGTTTCGTGATTACAAAGTCCAAATGGTCACATGGTCTCATTTGCGGACCACCATACCCAGAATGCACCATTATTCAAATCTGGCAGCATGGCTAGTTTGTTACAATGTTATTGCTCATTCGCCAATTTCCATGTTACCGCTTGATGCAGAGTGGAAAAATCAATAGCAAGTGCACTTTGCTGCCACAGTCCCGAAAATCCGTGTATGCGAGTGAAAACACGAAGTCTGCCAGAAGGAAGGAACCCCTTCTTCATCTCCCTTTCTCGAGTTCACGCCAAATACTCATGGAAGTCCTGTGACTGGCGTGATTCGAGCGCGTCATGCCCCCTCCATAAACATTCCTCACATTGTTCCATTTTACCGGGGGCCTCCAACACTGCAGGGACGGGCTCACAAACAGGAATGGAGATCCTGAAAAATTTTCAACAGAAAGCAAAGTAGAGCCCACAGCTTCGGCATCCTTGCACACTGACACTTTATTTGGTCTGATCAAGTGGCAGCTTTTTAACAACTCTTGTCTCCCTACGCGTTTCGGCGCCATGCGCCTTGATCACAGGTGAGTTGGTTTCGTGATTACAAAGTCCAAATGGTCACATGGTCTCAGTTGCGGACCACCATACCCAGAATGCACCATTATTCAAATCTGGCAGCATGGCTAGTTTGTTACAATGTTATTGCTCATTCGCCAATTTCCATGTTACCGCTTGATGCAGAGTGGAAAAATCAATAGCAAGTGCACTTTGCTGTCACAGTCCCGAAAATCCGTGTATGCGAGTGAAAACACGAAGTCTGCCAGAAGGAAGGAACCCCTCCTTCATCTCCCTTTCTCGAGTTCACGCCAAATACTCATGGAAGTCCTGTGACTGGCGTGATTCGAGCGCGTCATGCCCCCTCCATAAACATTCCTCACATTGTTCCATTTTACCGGGGGCCTCCAACACTGCAGGGACGGGCTCACAAACAGGAATGGAGATCCTGAAAAATTTTCAACAGAAAGCAAAGTAGAGCCCACAGCTTCGGCATCCTTGCACACTGACACTTTATTTGGTCTGATCAAGTGGCAGCTTTTTAACAACTCTTGTCTCCCTACGCGTTTCGGCGCCATGCGCCTTGATCACAGGTGAGTTGGTTTCGTGATTACAAAGTCCAAATGGTCACATGGTCTCAGTTGCGGACCACCATACCCAGAATGCACCATTATTCAAATCTGGCAGCATGGCTAGTTTGTTACAATGTTATTGCTCATTCGCCAATTTCCATGTTACCGCTTGATGCAGAGTGGAAAAATCAATAGCAAGTGCACTTTGCTGCCACAGTCCCGAAAATCCGTGTATGCGAGTGAAAACACGAAGTCTGCCAGAAGGAAGGAACCCCTCCTTCATCTCCCTTTCTCGAGTTCACGCCAAATACTCATGGAAGTCCTGTGACTGGCGTGATTCGAGCGCGTCATGCCCCCTCCATAAACATTCCTCACATTGTTCCATTTTACCGGGGGCCTCCAACACTGCAGGGACGGGCTCACAAACAGGAATGGAGATCCTGAAAAATTTTCAAGAGAAAGCAAAGTAGAGCCCACAGCCTCGGCATCCTTGCACACTGACACTTTATTTGGTCTGATCAAGTGGCAGCTTTTTAACAACTCTTGTCTCCCTACGCGTTTCGGCGCCATGCGCCTTGATCACAGGTGAGTTGGTTTCGTGATTACAAAGTCCAAATGGTCACATGGTCTCATTTGCGGACCACCATACCCAGAATGCACCATTATTCAAATCTGGCAGCATGGCTAGTTTGTTACAATGTTATTGCTCATTCGCCAATTTCCATGTTACCGCTTGATGCAGAGTGGAAAAATCAATAGCAAGTGCACTTTGCTGCCACAGTCCCGAAAATCCGTGTATGCGAGTGAAAACACGAAGTCTGCCAGAAGGAAGGAACCCCTTCTTCATCTCCCTTTCTCGAGTTCACGCCAAATACTCATGGAAGTCCTGTGACTGGCGTGATTCGAGCGCGTCATGCCCCCTCCATAAACATTCCTCACATTGTTCCATTTTACCGGGGGCCTCCAACACTGCAGGGACGGGCTCACAAACAGGAATGGAGATCCTGAAAAATTTTCAACAGAAAGCAAAGTAGAGCCCACAGCTTCGGCATCCTTGCACACTGACACTTTATTTGGTCTGATCAAGTGGCAGCTTTTTAACAACTCTTGTCTCCCTACGCGTTTCGGCGCCATGCGCCTTGATCACAGGTGAGTTGGTTTCGTGATTACAAAGTCCAAATGGTCACATGGTCTCAGTTGCGGACCACCATACCCAGAATGCACCATTATTCAAATCTGGCAGCATGGCTAGTTTGTTACAATGTTATTGCTCATTCGCCAATTTCCATGTTACCGCTTGATGCAGAGTGGAAAAATCAATAGCAAGTGCACTTTGCTGTCACAGTCCCGAAAATCCGTGTATGCGAGTGAAAACACGAAGTCTGCCAGAAGGAAGGAACCCCTCCTTCATCTCCCTTTCTCGAGTTCACGCCAAATACTCATGGAAGTCCTGTGACTGGCGTGATTCGAGCGCGTCATGCCCCCTCCATAAACATTCCTCACATTGTTCCATTTTACCGGGGGCCTCCAACACTGCAGGGACGGGCTCACAAACAGGAATGGAGATCCTGAAAAATTTTCAACAGAAAGCAAAGTAGAGCCCACAGCTTCGGCATCCTTGCACACTGACACTTTATTTGGTCTGATCAAGTGGCAGCTTTTTAACAACTCTTGTCTCCCTACGCGTTTCGGCGCCATGCGCCTTGATCACAGGTGAGTTGGTTTCGTGATTACAAAGTCCAAATGGTCACATGGTCTCAGTTGCGGACCACCATACCCAGAATGCACCATTATTCAAATCTGGCAGCATGGCTAGTTTGTTACAATGTTATTGCTCATTCGCCAATTTCCATGTTACCGCTTGATGCAGAGTGGAAAAATCAATAGCAAGTGCACTTTGCTGCCACAGTCCCGAAAATCCGTGTATGCGAGTGAAAACACGAAGTCTGCCAGAAGGAAGGAACCCCTCCTTCATCTCCCTTTCTCGAGTTCACGCCAAATACTCATGGAAGTCCTGTGACTGGCGTGATTCGAGCGCGTCATGCCCCCTCCATAAACATTCCTCACATTGTTCCATTTTACCGGGGGCATCCAACACTGCAGGGAATAAAATATATATATATATATATATATATATATATATATATATATATATATCAATCGCTTCAGGAACCCCAATTTGTAAGAAGCCACAGGAAGTTTCATTTCGCTCTTTATTGAATCGACACCTTGCTGACAGGTCCCCTGACCTCCGATACCACTTCACAACATTAAAACGCCAAACGCGTTTCAGGAGAAAACATCCCTTCTTCAGTGGCGAAAGTTTCCAAAGAAATGCAGGCGCAGTTCATCACGCACTTATACTGTTCATACCTGCCGTGGTGGGCGTGGCCCACACAATGGCCTCCTGGAACATGTACTGCATATATTCCTCCCAAGTGGGTGCGCCATAATTTCTTGTATTAAAACGTGTCAAATCCCAAGTGGGTTGAAATGACACCAGAGCGGGCTCCCGTCTTGCTTTGTAGGTGTTGAAATGAACTTCAAGCGGGGCACTTCCTGACAAGTTCCAGCTTGTCTTCCTTCCGAAGCCCCAACACCGCCGTGGTGTCAGAGCGGATCTGCACAGCAGCGGGCTTCCTTACACGACCGGGAAGGCCGTTTAAACATCAATCGCTTCAGGAACCCCAATTTGTAAGAAGCCACAGGAAGTTTCATTTCGCTCTTTATTGAATCAACACCTTGCTGACAGGTCCCCTGACCTCCAGGACCACTTCACAACATTAAAACGCCAAACGCGTTTCAGGATAAAACATCCCTTCTTCAGTGGCGAAAGTTTCCAAAGAAATGCAGGCGCAGTTCATCACGCACTTATACTGTTCATACCTGCCGTGGTGGGCATGGCCCACACAATGGCCTCCTGGAACATGTAGTGCATATATTCCTCCCCAGTGGGTGCGCCATAATTTCTTGTATTAAAACGTGTCAAATCCCAAGTGGGTTGAAATGACACCAGAGCAGGCTCCCGTCTTGCTTTGTAGGTCTTGAAATGAGCTTCAAACGGGGCACTTCCTGACAAGTTCCAGCTTGTCTTCCTTCCGAAGCCCCAACACCGCAGTGGTGTCAGAGCGGACCTGCACAGCAGCAGGCTACCTTACACGACCGGGAAGGCCGTTTAAACATCAATCGCTTCAGGAACCCCAATTTGTAAGAAGCCACAGGAAGTTTCATTTCGCTCTTTATTGAATCGACACCTTGCTGACAGGTCCCCTGACCTCCGGGACCACTTCACAACATTAAAACGCCATACGTGTTTCATGAGAAAACATCCCTTCTTCAGTGGCGAAAGTTTCCAAAGAAATGCAGGCGCAGTTCATCACGCACTTACACTGTTCATACCTGCAGTGGTGGGCGTGGCCCACACAATGGCCTCCTGGAAATGTAGTGCATATATTCCTCCCCAGTGGGTGCGCCATAATTTCTTGTATTAAAACTTGTCAAATCCCAAGTGGGTTGAAATGACACCAGAGCGGGCTCCCGTCTTGCTTTGTAAGTGTTGAAATGAGCTTCAAGCGGGGCACTTCCTGACAAGTTCCAGCTTGTCTTCCTTCCGAAGCCCCAACACCGCCGTGGTGTCAGAGCGGATCTGCACAGCAGCGGGCTTCCTTACATGACCGGGAAGGCCGTTTAAACATCAATCGCTTCAGGAACCCCAATTTGTAAGAAGCCACAGGAAGTTTCATTTCGCTCTTTATTGAATCGACACCTTGCTGACAGGTCCCCTGACCTCCGGGACCACTTCACAACATTAAAACGCCAAACGCGTTTCAGGAGAAAACATCCCTTCTTCAGTGGCGAAAGTTTCCAAAGAAATGCAGGCGCAGTTCATCACGCACTTATACTGTTCATACCTGCTGTGGTGGGCGTGGCCCACACAATGGCCTCCTGGAACATGTAGTGCATATATTCCTCCCCAGTGGGTGCGCCATCATTTCTTGTATTAAAATGTGTCAAATCCCAAGTGGGTTGAAATGACACCAGAGCGGGCTCCCGTCTTGCTTTGTAGGTGTTGAAATGAGCTTCAAGCGGGGCACTTCCTGACAAGTTCCAGCTTGTCTTCCTTCCGAAGCCCCAACACCGCCGTGGTGTCAGAGCGGATCTGCACAGCAGCGGGCTTCCTTACACGACCGGGAAGGCCATTTAAACATCAATCGCTTCAGGAACCCCAATTTGTAAGAAGCCACAGGAAGTTTCATTTCGCTCTTTATTGATTCGACACCTTGCTGACAGGTCCCCTGACCTCCGGGACCACTTCACAACATTAAAACGCCAAACGCGTTTCAGGAGAAAACATCCCTTCTTCAGTGGCGAAAGTTTCCAAAGAAATGCAGGCGCAGTTCATCACGCACTTATACTGTTCATACCTGCCGTGGTGGGCGTGGCCCACACAATGGCCTCCTGGACCATGTAGTGCATATATTCCTCCCCAGTGGGTGCGCCATAATTTCTTGTATTAAAACGTGTCAAATCCCAAGTGGGTTGAAATGACACCAGAGCGGGCTCCCGTCTTGCTTTGTAGGTGTTGAAATGAGCTTCAAGCGGGGCACTTCCTGACAAGTTCCAGCTTGTCTTCCTTCCGAAGCCCCAACATCGCTGTGGTGTCAGAGCGGATCTGCACAGCAGCGGGCTTCCTTACACGACCGGGAAGGCCGTTTAAACATCAATCGCTTCAGGAACCCCAATTTGTAAGAAGCCACAGGAAGTTTCATTTCGCTCTTTATTGAATCGACACCTTGCTGACAGGTCCCCTGACCTCCGGGACCACTTCACAACATTAAAACGCCAAACGCGTTTCAGGAGAAAACATCCCTTCTGCAGTGGCGAAAGTTTCCATAGGAAATCTGCAAATTTCTATTGGGAATAACTTTGGCGCCGGTTGATAAATCTCCGCGAATTTCTCAAAGAAGATGGCCCGCTCCGCTGCTTCCCTGAAAGTTTGGGGGGGATTCGTCAAGTGGGGGCTGAGAAAAAAGGGGGGTCCCAAAAAGTGTTTTCTCCATGTTAATTTCCATAGGACGTTTAGTCACGGCTACAGCCCGAACCGCTGAACGGAATTACACCAAACTTGGCAAAATGGTAGGGACTGGTACGCAGTAGGGCCTTTTGTTTAAATGGTGTAAATCCCTCCAGTAGTTCCTGAGAAAATGAAAAGAGAAACAATTTATATATCTATAGCAGCTTACTGTAAGATTACTGTAAACTTACTTTACTCTGTACCTTTCCGAGCACGAGCTGAATGCTAATTGGCTGTCAACTGTCTGTCAACACTCCAAATCAGAAAGTGTTGGCAGCCATCTTGTGCCTCGGTAGACTGAGGCACAGGAAAGCAAAAAAACAAATGTGTAGAACTCAAAAAGGGGGCAGGATAGAAGCACCCTAACCCCCTAGGCCTGCTCAGGGGGCCCATAAGGACCCCCCAGGCCCAATACAAATTATTATTTTTTTAAATTGTGGGGTACGTGCACCGTACGTGTACCGTGCGCGTACGTACGCGTACGGTGCGCGTACCCCACGATTAAAAAAAATTGGGGGGGCCTGGAGCAGGCCTAGGGGGTCAGGGTGCTTCTACCCTGCCCCCTTTGCGTGTTTTGCACCTTTGTTTCACAGTTTTTTTGTTCCTTGGTTCTACCGAGGCACAAGATGGCTGCCAACACTTTCTGGTTTGGAGTGATGACAGACAGTCGCAGCCAATCAGCATGCCTTCCCGAGAAAGCTGCATGCTCATTGGCTGTCCACACTTCTAACCAGGAAGTGTTGGCATCCATCTTGTGCTAGTGTTGACTGACAGTGGCAGCCAATCAGCATGCCTTCCCGAGAAAGCTGCATGCTCATTGGCTGTCAACACTTCTAATCAGGAAGTGTTGGCATCCATCTTGTGCTTGATAGACCGAGGCACAAGAAAGCAGAAAAACAAACGTGAAGAACACAAAAAGGGGGCAGGGTAGATCCACCCTGACCCCCTAGGCCTGCCCAGGTGGTCCCACAAGGACAAAAAAGGCCCAAATTTTTATTTAAAAAACCTGGTCTGTTTTTAAAATAATTACCCCCCCGGGGGGACCAAATCGCGGGGGCATAGTGAAAAAGAAGTGTGGGGGGTCCACAATCCCCCCACACTTCCCCAGGGACCGCCGCCACCTGGCAAAGCAACGCAGCCCCTCGGCGCATACTGGAGGCTCCTGGTGGGCTAGTTGGCCCCCAGGGACCCCCAGTATACAAGGGGAATTAGTTCCTACTCTGCAAACACGCCAGGGGTTGCGCTGCAGAGAGGTGTAAAAAAGGGTGTGGCCTCATTACACCTCTCTGCAATGCAGCCCCCTGGCTTACACTGGAGGCTCCTGGTGGGCTAGTTGCCCCACAGGGACCCCCAGTATGCAAGGGAAATTAGTTCCTTCTCTGCAAAAGCGCGAGGGGTTGCGCTGCAGAGTGTTGTAAAAAGGGGGCGTGCCCTCTGAACACCTGCCTGCAAAAATGTAGTAAATCAGTATAAAAAAAATAATAATACATTTAAAAATTGTCATTTAAAAAAACGTCGAAATTCAATGAAAAAAACATAGGTTTCAGGCCTAATATAGTTAGGAATTAGCATTTAAAAAACCTTGCAAATTCAATTAAAAAACAATAGGTTTCAGGCCTTATATAGTTAGGTATTAGCATTTAAAAAACCTTGCAAATTCACTGAAAAAAACATAGGTTTCAGGCCTTATATAGTTAGGAATTAGCATTTAAAAAACCTTGCAAATTCACTGAAAAAACCATAGGTTACAGGCCTTATATAGTTAGGAATTAGCTTTTAAAAAACCTTTGAAATTCACTTAAAAACTATGGGGCATATTATCAAGGGGGTTAATCTCCGCTTTTTTGGCTTTAAAAGCCAAGAAAGCGGAGATAAAATTATCTCCCTATTACCTAGCTCTCACTCCCCCAGTTACTCATGTCTCCATGTGGGCTGGTGGGAGGAACACGAGCTCAGGACCACGCACCGTCAGTTGTTACCCAATATCGTCAACTACTGGCGTTTTATTGACGATGTTTGCATAATTTGGAAAGGTACTGTGGAAGAAGCTAATGCATTTGTGATGGATATAAATACAAATGATTTGAATCTTAAGTTCACAACTACCGTCACAACCAATGCAGCTGAGTTTCTTGATGTTCGTGTGTTTATACAGAACAACAAAATTGAAACATGTCTCCACCGCAAACCTACAGCAGGCAACGCGATCTTGCATGCACAGAGCGCCCATCCAGCTCATACTATCAGAAGCATCCCCTATGGGGAGTTTATTCGCATCTGCAGGATCTGCAGTGACAAAGAGTCACTTGATGTCTGTCTCAGTGAGCAGTGAGTCCAAGGAACGTTTTCTCAATAGAGGCTATTCTGATAAAATTCTAGAACAAGCGCTTCAGAAAGCAAGTTCCATTGGACGTGGTGCATTACTTGCACCAAAGGCCCCTAATGTTCCTGCATCTGAATGTAATGTGAGAATGATAACTAATTTCAATACACAGGAACGGAAGATCAGGCGCATTTTGTGCACTGAATGGCCCATAACCTTGACTGATGTCATTCTTGGGCCATTACTTTCCAAAACACCTAATATAACATTCAGGAGGGCGCCCTCTATGCGTGATGCATTAGACAGGCCAATGCCAGAGGGCCCACTTAAGAAGAGTCTTATCCACAAAACGGGCTTTTTTAAGTGCACCTCGTGTCGTGCCTGCACATTTGCGAAAAACAGTACACACTATGTAACTGCCTTTAGTACTACACCTATAGCCATCTGTGAATACCTTACCTGCAGGTCTGAGTATGATGTGTACAAACTAAGATGCTCTTGCAACCTTGAATATATTGGGAGCACTAAGCTCCCAGTACACCAATGTATTCTTCAGCACATTCGTGCTATCATCAACAGTGACAGTAACTATCCTGTAGCTAGGCATTTCCGTGCAGTACATGATAAAAAACTCAAAGACCTTGAGTACACTGTTTTATGTTCGGTGCCTCAGCCTACTCGGGGTGGTGACAGGATAAAGTTACTCAGACAGAAAGAATCACATTTTATACTATCTTTAGACACTAAGGCCCCAAATGGCCTTAATCTGACGGAAGATCTGAGTAACTTCCTATAAACAAACTTCTGTGGTTACTTATCCCCTGTCTTTTCATCATATTGGTGCTCGCCCTTCTCCAATAGTTTATTACTACCATCTAGCTCCTTCATCACTGTTGACCTTTTGGGTGTGCCTGTCTTGGGTCAGTCACCGGCTGGTGACTACCCTCTGTATATATTATCTGTAAATAGATATATAATGCATTTAGGAACTGAGGGCCTCATTTATGAAAAGTGACGCATCGCTGCGTGAAAACAGCGATGCGTCACTTTTCACTGCGCACTCCTTACGACATTCCTGATGCGTCATATTTAATGTATGAGGCATCATGTCGCAAGGAGTTACAGATACGTCAGTATTTCTGACGTATCTGTAAGCGCAAAAGTGACGCATTGCTGGAGTGTGTTACAAAAGTGACGCAACTCCAGCAATGCGTCCTTTCACATGGGGAAAGCCCCATGTGAAAGGGCTTGCGTCAGTCTAACGCCTGCTGTGAGGCAGGCGCAAGATTTTGACGCAACAGCGTCCTAAAAGTGACGCAGTGAAATCTCATAGATTTCACTGCGTCACTATTACGAGGCTTTTTGCGGTGGAACGCCCCCTCTGCATACATTATACCTGACGCAGGTATAATGTGGCGCAGGGGTTTAAAAAGTGACGCATCTACCTAGATGCGTCACTTTTTAAATATGGCGCAACGAGGTGCATTTTTTACACCGCTGGTGCGTCACAAAAAGTGACGCACCGGCGGCGCAAAACTGACGCAAGGCCGTCATAAATAAGGCCCTGAATACTTTATTATATGATTGATTATATCAATTTATACTAGCTGTCTCCAAGACCATCTTCTTAATATACTTAGTTTCTAGTTATGTGCTTTCCTTGAATCAAGATTTCACTATTTCTTTTGGTTTACTTCATCGCAATACTGCTTTTTTATTTTGTTTTTTTAACACATCTGAATTCACCACTTTTTGTATGTTAGATCATTTGATTAGAGAGACAGTCTATTCTAGTTTATACTTTACAATGTGTTCATTTCTTGAATATGAAGTGGACTCTGTGATGCAATAATAGGTCTGCAATTTTTCAATGCATTTTGGTAAACGCCCCTTGATTTTTCTCCATTGAAACAGGCACTATGCCGGTATTTTGTTGATGAATAATTTGGGGTTTGGTTTACCCTATAAATGAAATGTTTAATACATTTAATTATTCCATTATATGATGAATTGCATATCCAGTGTTTATTTTCATCATCTTTCCACAAATGTATGTATTTGTTCATTTTGTGAATAGTAATCTGTCTGTCTGCGTTTTCTTGCACTTGCAATACATTTAGTCTTTTTAACATTTTTATTTTCATTTTGCAAAGTGGGCGTGTACACTCTCTTGTAATGTCCTACCTTTATTTGCACTATATATATGTTTGTAATGGCTCTGAGCGCGCTATGTGAACAAGCTCCCTAGTGGAGTGAAACGCGTCATCTTCTATCGAATAAATTGCCACTCTGCAACTCACTCGAGGTTGGATTGTGTTCTTGACCTGATTTCCGCTGCATTTCATTGGGGCCACTGGAGGTCCAGACCTGCTGTGTTCCGCCGATTATTGACGGAACAGGGACTGTTTTTTTCATATATATATATATATATATATATATATATATATATATATATATATATATATATATATATATATATATATATATGTGTGTGTGTGTGTGTATATATATATACACACATACATATACACCACGTGAACATACTGAGCATTTTGGCTGTGTTAAAAAAAAAGCCCATTCTCAAAATATTTGAATCCCAACATTTGCCCTTATTCTTTGGCAGACTTTTTTTTATCTTTCTTGGTTCACCTATTCTATTGTGTTGCTCTGTAAAGAAACATCCCCACCCATAACCACTCTCGTGATATATTGACTGCCCACTATGTCATGACCTGCATGGGATTGTGTGGTTTAATTGGGAATCTTGATACCTTTTCTGTGAACTCCCTTGCAATATATTCTCACCATAAGGTTGTGCAATCATAGCTTCATCTAAGCAATGATAATAAATGGTTCCCATTGAAATCCAATCTCCCCAAAGCAGAACATGCTGTCACGTTTCTTTTGACATCTTTGTTTGTTTCAGATGGACTGCAGCTAATGCAGGCACAGGCTTCTACTGGTCGCATCACTTACAGACTTTTTGTGACTTTTTCTGAACCGATGTATTTATCTTTAAGAAAAACAGCATTTACATAACCATGACAAAATCGTGGCAGGAATCCGAGTGCCTGGAAGCATGGCCTTTAACAAATAATAATAGTAATTGTTATCATGTAGATGGTTGTGCATAGGAAAAGAAAATCATGAAAAATATCCATGATATGACGCAGAATCCACAACTGGGCACATTTACAGATAAAATGATTAGCTAATACCTTGAATCACAAGATATTTCTGTATATGTGTATATACAGCGCTTTACTGTGCAGGTGGCGCACATCCACCCAACTGACGTGTTTTTTAATGAATAAAAAAGGTCTCCACCCTCACTGCCTCTGCCGTCTCCCTCCCCTTCTGGAGGCCATGTTTTAGGACGGAACACTATATCACAGCCTGGTTTGCTGGGCAGTGTCCCTAGTACCCCCTTTCTTATAAAAGGAAATAGACTGTACCCTTATCTGAATGCTAATTTCCTAGTTAAAAAGACAGCCCCTGCATAGAACGAGCACGAGGAGGACTGAAAAAGTTTTATATCACAGATGCAGAGTGTCAAATGCAATAATGCAGCTGCAGCACGCACTGAAGCCTCAATTCATTAACCCGAGGTCTACCAGGCACGGTGGTGGCAAAGGCCTCAGGAGGTGCACAGCACGGCCCTTACAAGCCACCTCGTCCCCTCAGCATGGAGCCTGCAGATAGGGGGCGACAGGCCCCTCGCCTCGTTAAACCACCCGGCTAATCCACCTAATCCCAACTGAGAGGGCTGAAAAGGAAGGCCAGCCAAACGCTTTAAAGCTGCTCTTTATTTACATGACCTCCCGCTGGGAGGTGCAAAGGGGGCACTGAGCTCCCCTTTTAATTGGGGATCTCTATGAGCAGTTGTCATATGGCAGTGTTTAAATAAAGATTATCGTGGCACTTCACTCTATTCCACTCCGTTTACACCATGAACGCCTTTCTGAGCAGGGGATTAGTAGGGTTACTGTATTTGTGTCGTTTTCAAAATAATTTTCTACACAATGTAACCAATTCCTTTCAGGGGAGAGGCGCTTGGTGTTTTGGTTACCCCTCTCTGTCCGGGCTGGCAGGCTGTTTATTTACAACCTTCCGATAACCCGAATAATTATGAACGTGTTTACAAGACTACTTAAGTTAACATTATTGTGGTTCATGTTTTCACAATCAGACCGAGAACGCACACCCCGAGGCTAGTTGCAGAATTCAAATACTTTGAAGGTAACTTGTTTTGTTTGTGACTGGAGCTAAACCGTCGCATAGCGCACCTTTAGTGTTTGGCAGTCTGTACTGTTGTGTATGTTGCAGAAACTAAGGGGCAGATTTACGAGCCCCTTGCGCCAAGTTTACGCCGCTGTTGCGTCACGCAAGGCGGCGTAAACGTGGCGCATCCCTACGAGGCATTTACAACGTGACGCATCTATGGAGATGCATCGCGGTGTAAGGCCCTGCGCCACATGAAACCTGCGTCAGGTTTCATGTAGGCGTTCCGGTGCAGGGGGGGACGTTCCGTCGCAGGAACGCCCCTGGAAAGTGACTCAGTGAAATCTACAAGATTTCACTGAGTCACTTTCCCAAAGCTGCTACGTCAATTCCTTACGCCTGCTTGAAGCAGGCGTAAGGAGTGATGCACCATGTAATGTATGGGTGGCCCCTGTGCATTGCAGGAGTTGCGTCGCGCTTGCGACGTGACTCCAGCAATGCGCCGCCCGGAAGCCAAAAGATGCGTCACGCATCTGCCCTTCCTTGCACCATGGTGCGCCGCATTGTAAATGCGGCGCATCATGGGTGGCGCAAGGATGGATTTGCGTGACGTATCTTTCCTGGCGCATCTCTGCCGATTTGCAGAGATGCGTCAGGCAACGTAAATCTGCCCCGAAGACTACATGAAATCATGCAGTCAATGTTCTTGCTTAAATACTATAGCTTAAACAATGAATATATAGAGCGTGGCAATAGAGTAAATAGGCGTTTCATTTGTCTCAGTGCCAGCCGCCTTTTAGTGGGAGAGCACTTTGCCAAATTGAAATATAGCCGAGTTTACACTCCTGATTAGAGTGGCAAGCGCAGGGCCCACGGCCATCAGCGTGCGGGAGCTGCGCTCCCTGACACCTGATTGTCACTGGATTAATGTGCAAACAGGGACAGCAAACAGCAAGATCAAATAGCCCAGTGTCAAAGCTGTGGGTGGCACTGTCCATTTGTGGAAACTTGGCAGAGATCACTGTTAGCATGAGCTGAAACCATTTTGTTTGTGGCATCCATTTAGTTAGCCATGTGTTTGCAATTTGCTTCCCCGTCTTCACTGTTGCCTGCTTCTCTATTACGCCTGAGTCATCATCTATAGTTAACTCCTTCAGCACTGAGCATGAGCACTGCACCTGCTCAGGAAGGGCTGTAGCTGCTAGAATGCACCTGTTACAGTCTTAACTGTCAGGCTATTTTAACTGAAGTCAGCAACTATGTAACTCCTCCTACTCTGTTGACTAAGTGATTCTCATGTACCCTTATATGTAAAAAGCTATTTGTGTGTACACTTGTACTGCCTCTTTTTGAACCTCCGTGCTTACACTGCAACTATCACAGTATATAAGCACCATGGTTTCTGTACTCCATGTGCTGCCTCATACATTGCCTGAGGGTTATGTATTGATGTAGTTCCACTCATGAGTCCTAATAAATTATCTTTGTAATATTAAAGCTTCCGTGCCAATCTCTATTTTGTCAGTCTAAAGGATCAGTGCGCAAAAAAAAGGCGAACCCCTGCACCGGTAAGCCTCTGAAAGGCTCACCCCCACAAATTGGCACCCGTCACGTGGGGCTCATCGGCGACTCGGATGCCTGAATGAGTGGTCTCGACAGAGGTTTGGAATCTCGCTAAGGATGTACACTGCATGAGGAGAGCCTTGTCTTTGCAGACCAAAGTGCTTTTCCGATTTTCCCGATTTGACCCTCCAGGTGGTGCCGGTCTCTGACTGAAATCCCTTTTGGCATTCGTCTTGCAGTGACCATTAGGTCGATTCAGAACTTAGAACTAGTTTTTTGACTTTGGCTATATTATGGCACCGATCCCGACATACAAGAAAGGACTTTTATAGACGGTCAGGTCGGCCACTAGACGCAAATTGGGGATTATACATGCCCGGTTATTTATGTATTGAAGCTGGACGACCTTTGCTCCAGATGATGATTCAACTTGTTTAATCAAACCAAAATTTTAGAATCAAAAATAAAGGTCTTAATTTTGACAATACGTGAAGCTCTTTGGACTTGTCTTTTGTGGACCATCTTTGTCCTTAAAAGTCTGTATCTGTTTTCAACAGTGGAGCATTTGTGTGGCAAGCTCTGGATGTGTCGTGCACAAATCAAAAATTAACGAATTTACTTTGAAATTGAGGTGCTGGACCTTGGTCAGCCACACAGTCTGTGTCTTTTCAAAATCGATTCAGAACTTGGCAGTTAGAGGCAGAAGCCTTTTATTTGGTAAGGTTGTTATAAGAAACACTTCTTGATTTGTTTGGCCAAAGATTCTGGTTTGGTTTGGGTATATATATATTGCAATTTATAAAGGCAGGCACTGTGGAGATTTTTCTCTAAATTGTGAATTATTGAACGGTACTGTATTTGCGATAAGTACTATTTTTGTTATAACATATTTATTATAATATTTTTGGCATGCCTGTTTCAAGAATGCTCCAAAGGATGTGTTGCTTTCTTGGAGGTACCAATATGGATTTAGAACAAAATCAGCCGACTCCCCCCGAGGGGACACCAAATAGGTATATGTACATTAAAAATTGTATTTCTTACATAATGTATAGTGCACTATGGAATAAATACACTAAGATCCTGATTTACAATGGCCAATACATGGGTCATTTCATATTAGAAAAATTCAGTATGTGGAACAATGTGTGTTTAAGCACAAAAGTAGAGAAGATATGTTTGATTGTGTACGAATGCGGGAGAAAGAAGTGCATAAGAGAGTGAGGTAAGAACAAGCACTAGTAGAAAAAGAACAGCGCAAAAATATTTATGCAAAAGCGCTGGGGATGAAAAATAAAGAAATGAAGGAAATTAAAGAGAAAGAGGATTAGGAGGGTCGTCTACAGGTAAATGGCCAATACCCTATCTCGCACCCCCTTTATCCTCTACTTAATCAACCTCAGGATGATTCAATTCTATTAGATCGATCTCCACCTCCATATACTTTTCCTTCTGCCAAATTGATTCTGATGATGACAAATCTCCCCCAGGTCAGAAAGGTACAGAATTAGAGGCTAAATGACAGACTCGCTCCATTTTGACTGCTGACCGAGCAGCCACTCTTAGATCTGCTGCTCGTAAAGCAGCTCTTGGCGACACCTCTGCTCCAGACATTATAGCAAATGTTCAGCAATGGCCGGGATCAGAGCAGTTGTATTTTGCAGAGTTGTTTACTGGAGAAGAAATAGCAAATTTCAGGAAACATTCCAAAGACTTAGAGCCTGTTGATATAAAAATTGATCATAAACAATTGAGTGACGGTCTTTTTCTCCATTCCAAGGTGGCCGATTTAATTAGACTTGTGGTTAAACTACGAACTGATGCATTACGTTTGCGAGAGGAGAAGAAGGCAGCTGCTGCAGCTGACCAAACAGCTCAGACCCCCGTGCCGCAGGCGGAAGATCCAGGGACAGATAAGGATATTGTAGTTCATGGAAAACCAATGCGTTAAGATGTGCCTTTGTATGTCCCTCCTAGGGGTGCGGGAACAAGTGACAATAAAGATTCAACTAAATCACAGGAACATCATAAAACTGATAGAAGCCATAGGCCTGTCCAACCCTATAACTTCACAAGACATCATCTCAATAGAATTTATAGCACCAAGCAAGGGACAAACAAATGAAGCCACAAAGGTCACCTGGCACTCGAGAGAGGTAATGAACAAGAATTTAATTCACTCAGAAACCTTCAACCAGTGGGGCATCACCATACTCCCAGGCAGGGAACCAGAATACCCTCATGTATGCAGGAAACCCGAGCCATTGAGCGCCTCGCCCACAGCGAAAGGTCTACTCGGTTTGAGGAACTCCCACCCCGACTCTGAGGAATCAAAAGCAAGAGATGGCCAGCATACATTAAACAGGGGGCTGGAACAGGCCTGCACATAGTCATGGTTCGCGGGTTCTTTAAACTCAACCCAGCTGCTACGCTGAAAAAACAACAGTCAAGAGGTACAAGAAGCCTGCCCACTAAGGATCTGTTCTTGGAACATAAATGTGCTATAGAACAAACTAGAAGATGAAGCCACAATCTCCTACATATAGTCATTTGATATCCTACTGCTACAACAGGCATGGCTCGTGAACGTGCAGCATTTCGAAGGGTTCAAAACTCACCACACTCTAGCTATTAAAACGAAATCATCAGGACAAGGTAGCGGAGGCCTAGTTATCTACATATCAACAAACAATGCAATTACCTCATGGGAACTCACAAGCCCTTCCCATTCTCTCCAGTCTGTGGGAATCTCTTTGAACACCTGGCAAGGCCAGCCCAGGACCATCATTTTATTGAATGTGTATATTCGTCCAACTTCCGTGTCCAGGCAAACCCTCTCAGATGAGTTGATAGCGACAGTGCTAAGATTGAGATCAGGATTCTCTAACACAGACATCATACTATTTGGAGACTTTAACATGTGGCTAATGTTGGACCTTCAAAAAAAAGAGGTAACCAAATCACAGGAAAGTGTTGCCATACCACCGCAATATCGTACTGGATGGCGCAAGGAGGACCAGAAAGGCCGTACCTTACAAGAAAACCTAGAACATTTTGACCTCAGAGTCCTTAACGGGCATTCTTTCCTGACAAGCCACCTGGCCTCTCATTCCTATCGAATACTGGCGCATCCTTAATTGATTACACTTTCGTTAATCTTTCTCTTTTGAACCAAGTAATCCCCTTCGGGTTTGGCAATAGACATGAAAGCGATCACAGTCATCAAGAAATTTTGCTCAGCACCAGATTAGTGCAACATGCTGAGGCGGCGGCACTAGCTTTTGAAAGCTTTACGATCAATCTAAAACGCATTAAGTGCTCGGTCAACAACCTACAGCAGGTATCAATGGAGGCAAAACATTTGATAGAGTACATCAGCAGGACAACTGTTTATCAAATTGCAAACTGGTCAAGTTTCGCAAGCAAGTTGGCAGCCAGATACGATTGACAAAAACAAGCATGAACCGGCTATGGCGGGAATTAAAAATAATGCAAATGGATACTGTAATTATAACCAAACTGCGAGTAGCTTACAGCTATCTAAAAAAAGCAAACAGAGAACATCGAAGGGCTTTTGTGCCAAATTCTATCGAGATATAAGGTCAAACAACTCTGCGACGTTCTGGCACACCATAAATAACCTTGGGGGTCGTGTCCCAAAAGTTGCCCCATCAGACATACTGGAATCCGAATGGTATTTCTTTCTGCACAGTTATTTTAATGACCGACAAGACCACACCCCGAATCAGGTTATCGGCACAAAGAGTAACAATGCTCCGACAGAGTTGAACTCACCTCCAAACCGCTTTTGCAAAGGACTAACAATGGAAGAGTTCTTCCACAAAAGCCCAATAACCAAAAAGGAAATAGAGAGACGAAACCATGATAACAGCACTAAGCATAGTATAGCTCCGGAGGACCAAATTTAAAGGCAGATAAAAAAGTGTCGGAAAGATGGGTCCGCAAGGCCAAGCAGTATTCCCTGGGCCTTGTTTAAGGAGGATCTGGCCTTCTGGGCTTCTACGCTAGCTCCACTTTTCACTTCTATCTTAGCAAAGAACATCATTCCACGCTCTTGGCAAGGATAGATTCTTGTTCCAATTTTTAAAGGAGGGGACAAAAAATCCCCAGGAAACTTTTGGTTAGTCGCTCTTATCGATAACGAAGCAAAGTACTTTGCGGGGCTTTTGCTGAATTAATTGCGGGAATGGTCCGAGGGACATTCACTAATCCCTTCAAACCAAACTGGTTTCACAAGTGAAACTGGCACTGCGGTCAACCTTATGACTCTCTTTTGTCTGATAGACCAGGCAGGGATCAGCACCAGACCGTTTTACATGGGATTAATAGACTATAGATCGACGTTCGACAAGGTTAACAGGGCCAAGCTATGGCAGAAGCTCTCCACACTGAACATCCCAAACGGTTTACTAAAAGCCCTACAGCTATTGCACCAGGAGACATGGGTCAGGATCAAGATTAGTGACAGTTCCAGACTGTCATAACCGATTTTTACAACAAAAGGACTCAAACAAGGATGTGTCTTGGCCCCACACTTTTTAATTTATTTTTATCAGATCTCCCGAAAGCCCTAAACACAGTCAACTCTCATGCTCCCAAACTATGCAGCCTACAGCTGTCAAACCTATCATACACTGACGACGTGATCCTTCTAAGTAACACAAAGATAGGTTTATAAAGGCTTATGGACACAACTGCTGCATACTCAAATAAGAATGAGCTCCAGATAAACAACAAGAAAACTAAAATCTTGGCGGTTAGCCCGGGAAGGCCTAAGAAGCTGGCATGGATCTTAAATTTGGAAAGCATCATAGAATCCAAATGCCATAAGTACTTAGAAGTCTTCTTCAACAACATTGGAAGATAAAAAAGCCATCTGGAGTGGTGTGGCTCACTGGTTAGAGGCGGCAGACCCGTAAGCAGAGAACGGCCCAGGACCAGGGTTCAATTCCTGACGCGGCAGGGTCGTGGACCAAGGTCAAAAACGGACTCGATAATTCTCGCCTCGGTGCCTACTCTAACCAGGGAACACACTCAGCAACTCTGGGCATTAAGCCTGCCTCATCTCTACAATGGACCTCACAGACGCCGGGGAGGCCTGGTTTCACCTTGCAGATACCCAGAAAGGGACCATCTCACAGGGAAAACCAGGACGGGTTCCCCAGTGGTCTTCAGCGCCAGGATACTCCATGGAGTCGCAGTGCGCTTCACAAGTGCACCCATATTTACATTTACATCTGGGATAGCAAAAATAGAAAGGAACGGTGCTAGCATTTGCTCTCAGTTCTAGTCATAAGAAATTACTTGGCCCAACATTCGCTCCAACACTTCAGGTGACACAGGCAAAAGTCATCCCAACCTAAACATACGGAAGCGAGGTGCTAAAAGGACTGTGTAGTGGCCAATTAGACACAATCATAGCAAAAATATTTAGAACAGTTTTCCAGCTACCATCTTTCATGTCGCCGGCACAAAACTGGGCATCTGCAAACAATCACTGGGCAGAATGATGAATTTTCTAACGTGCTGCCACAAGCTGAGGACATCAAATGAGGGCAGCTTAGTGGAACACCTATGGTTCAATTTGAATACAAAACGATGGCAAGCGTGACATGGCTATTTGTCAAGCGGACTAAAAATGCTAGGCTTGAGCAAAGTTTGGGACCTTCACGTTGGCCAAAACGAGTTCAAAAGGCTAGCAAAAATAAGTGCACAAAAGATCTCCATAATGGAAGACAAGCTGAGTCTTCCAAGAAGAAGCCATGGTTGGATGACTCTCATATCATATGATCAGCCGACACCTCAGAGTTACTTAACTTGTCCTTTCAACGTACGACCAAACTCTGTTTTTTACAACTAAGATTGGGGTGATCAACTTACCCTGCCACTTTCCCAAATGGAAAAGGGAATAAGCCCTGGAACCATGTCGATTTTGTGGGAACCATAGGGAAGACATAATTCACGTTCTGTGCCTATGTCCAAGCCTGCTGAAAGAAAGAAGGACCCTTCTATGGAGGGCCTGGAACAACAAGGAATTTAGATCGTGTAGATCTGAAGTATTGGCCTGCTTTGACCCACGGAATACACACTTAAACAGTGCACTGGTGAGATTTATGGACTGTGCAGCAAAGAAACTAGGGGAGGGGAGATGTCGATCGCTACCTCAGCCAGAGGCGCAGATCCACGGACCTCTACAATAGCAGGAAATCTTGCCTTGCGGGCACCCAGACATACAAAAAACTATCGGAAACACCAAAACAAAACTGCTACAAAAAAGGGATGGGCGTATAGGTTGGACAACTTTGGGACTCATAACACAACCTTGGTCATGACCACAATTGCCTTGCAGGGATCGTCTTCATAGGCATTTGCAGTGTAGTGCACCTACGAGAGAGCTCGGACATGTGGGGGGCCAGGTGCTGTTCATTAATGGAACCAGTGTTCTTTTTTATCAAACCTAACAAGTGTCATATTTTTATCAATTAACAAGTGTCATAATTTTATCTTTTGTACATTGCAAAGGTTTCTTTTTAAATCATGCAATAAATTTATCTTATACTAACTGATGTGAAGGGATATTTTGTTTATAATTGGGTCTATACTCCTTGGAGTAGAGCGGATGTCATGGCTCTTAAAGCTGCTTTGCCTGACCCGCTAAAAAATCTGGCTGCTTTTTATGAAGAAGTTGAATGAGCTATTAGTTCTTCCACTATGACTTTGCCTGATATTGACATGTTTTTGGCCTTATCTTACCCCATGATATGTGGAGATTGATTTGGAAGGTAGATGGTCATGCAACTTTTGCAGATATTTGGACAGAAATAGAGAGAAAAGATGCAGAAAGGGCACCCGTGCAGAAACTATCATAAGCGATATTAGACCTCCGAAAGGCTATCATAATTAAGTTGAAAACCCTTATACCTCCTAAAAAGATAGATTGGACTATGTTAGCATCCTGTAAGCGAAAGGTGGATGAGTCTGTTTCTGATTTCCTTACACGTTTTGAGGAGACATTCCATGATTTTAGTGGACAGTCATTGACAGATGACATGGGCAAGCATCTGTTCGTTGACAAACTTGTCACGAACATGTTGACAGGAATAGCTAGTCGCCTAAAGGCCAGCGAGAGTTCATGGACTACGTCTTCCCCAGTTTCCCTTTTGACTATGGCCCAGTATTATGAACATCAGGAATTGGAAGAAAAAGACAAGGAGGATAAAAAGGTTAAGGATTTAAAAACAAAGGTGATGTTAGCTCAGGTTTATGGTCCATCTTACAGAAGTGGCGCTAGAGGCAGACGTGCAATGTTTCGTCCTGGTGCACCCTTTTTCCCTCAAGCTACTTTGTCTTCTGATCAGGGTGCTTATTGTAAGGAGATTGGTCATTGGCCTTTTGAGTGCCCACTTTTGCGAGGTCAGCAGTATCAGCGTGGTAGAGGACAAATGAGAAGCCGCCCGGGGAACTCAGGAAATAGGGGAGGTAAGGATAATTGCACTAGGTTTGAGGCAGTAGAGTATACTCAAAATTCTTGTAATACTTTTGACAGGTGCAATCAATATCAAATGTCTGATTATTCAACTGATGATTTGAAGGATTATAATTATGCATAGGAATGCCTAGGATGGGTAAGGAACCAGTTGAAATCCCAGGATATCAGAAGGGCCCCAATGTAGATGCAAATATCTTGGGTTCTACTGATCAGTTTCTGGTTGATATAGGAGCTACTCGTAGTGCTCTGTCCAAACAATTGGTTCATAGGGCTCCCCTGTCTGGCTTAATTATAACATCATAGGATTTGATGGGACACCTTCCCTTAGCCCACTGTCACAACCACTTGAATTTCATGTTGATAAATTCACTGCTGCATGTCCTTTCTTGCTATCCCCTAACACACCGGATAATATTGTGGGTCTCGATATGCTCAAATGTTTTTGTGCTACGATTTGGTGTTCCCCAGAAGGTGTGCATGTTATTTCAAATGACAACTATCCTATGGCTGAGAAGTCTTCTCTCCTTAAAGAAGATATTGCTTTGGCATCACTACCTAGTACTTTGTGGGCCACATCAGATACCGATGTGGGGCAAATGGTTATCCCACCAGTTCACATTCAAGTAAAGGAAGGTGCTTCATTACCACGACTCCCTCAATATAAAATATCTTGAGAAGGTGAAGAGGCACTAATACGTATTTTTCAATATCTAATTGGAGTAGGGGTTGTGGAAGCAGTCCCTTACAATATCTGTAATAGTCATATCCTTCCAATGTTGAAGAAAGACACTGATACTAAAATATATAGGTTTATAATTGACTTACGAGAAGATTGTAGTACCCCAATATCCAATAGTCTCTTATATCACGACACTTCTTACTATGGTTCCTCCGACTTGCAAACCACATTTGGTGTGATCGATTTGAAGAACGCTTTCTTCTCGATACCTATTCATCCTGACAGCCGTTATTTGTTTGGCTTCACTTTGAATATTCGATCCTTCAGATTCTGTAGAGCTTCACAGGGGTATACAGAGAGTCCTAGCATTTACAGCCAAGCACTGAAAAGACAGCTTGATTATTTCCCTGTGTTAAAAGGGGTGGGTCTCATACAATATGTTGATGACATCTTGTTGGATGCAGATACCCCTGAACAGTGCAAAGAAGGAACACTGTCATTGCTCTCCTTTCTTGCATCTCACCATCACATGGTTTCTTGGAAGAAGTTGCAATATTGTAGACAGCAGGTTACCTACTTAGGTCACCTCCTGTCTTAGGAGGGACGTGCACTCACACCAGCCCCCATTCAAGCTATTTTAGACACACCTGTGCCCTGCACTCAGAAGGATGTTTGTGCACTGATTGGCCTCACTTCTTTCTGTAGGCAGTGGATCCCTAGCTTTTCTCACATTGTTAAACCCTGTTGGCCCTTTTGACTAAAAATACTCCAATGACCCTTCCATGGACTACTGAATGCCAGAATGCTTTCCAACAGTTGTGTCAAGGTCTATGTTCTGAACCACTATTAGGCACTCCAGACTACACTAGGGCTTTCACACTCTATGTACACGAGAGGGATGGTTGCGCTCTCATAGTTTTAACACAAACACACTGTGATAAGTAGCGTCCTTTTGCATATTTCTCCGCTGCTCTTGATCCAGTCGCTCGTGCGTTGCCTGGGTGTTTTTCCTCTGCGACAGCTGTGTCCATACATCAGAGTGATGGAGTAGTCTTGTCACATAGATTGCTTGTGTTAGTGCCCCATGCAGTTGATGCCCTTTTGAACCAAACCAAAATGCAGCATTTAGCTAGTGCTCGCTTGACAGGATATGAATTGACACTTTTGGCCCCTCATATCACCATGAAAAGATGTTCAACTCTTAATCCGGCTACTCTATTGCCATTCTCAGCTACTCAGTCCCAGTCAAAAGTGTCCCATGACTATATATTCCCTAATGAGGAACAAACAAAGGGTTGTGTTGACCTGCAAGATACGCCCCTTTCAAGTGTTGATGGGGAATTGTGGGCTGATGGGTCTTGTTTGAAACTACCAGAGGGATGACATCAGCTACATATGCAATCACAACACTTCAGACAGTAGTTCAGACAGCTCGCATTCCACAGAAGTTAGCTCAGGCAGCTGAGTTGATAACATTAACGTGGGCGTGTGAGCTTAGCATTGATTTGTCTGTTAACATCTACACTGATAGCTAATATGCCTTTGGAGTGGCTCATGATTTTGGGCTGCTCTGGAAGGAAAGAGGCTTTCTCACATTACGTGGGACACAAATAGAGAAATGGAGAATTAGTGCATAACGTCCTTACTGCCCTGACATATCCTAAGAAAATAGTGATTGTTAAGTGCAGTGCACATAAAAAAGTGACTGATAAAGTAGAACAGGGAAATGCCTCCGCAGATCACACAGCCCGTGAGACTGCAATCTAGCGAAGCACTACATCTATGTACATGGTTAAGTCACAAGCTGAACGATGGCATGATGCTAGGCAAGAAGTACTGGATATACTGCGATCTGCCTCTGCTGAAGAATTAAAGCAATGGTCTAAGGAGAGATTATTGGATAACGAGGACTGTTGGCGAAATAAAGACATGCCCAAATGGAGATTGCCCACAGCCTATTTACACCCTATGATTCACATGGCACATGGGCCGGCGCATATTGGAGCATCCTCAATAGCAAAGCTACTTATGCAAGTGTGAGATCATCCAGAGATTGCCGGCACAGCTAAAAAGATAGTTCAGTATTGTCTGATTTGTCTTCAGTATACTCCTGGAAAGGGAACACAAACTCCAACAGGAGATTGCCACACCAACTGCACCTTTTGAGGTTCTGCAAATGGATTACATCCAGTTTGAATGCCGTAATAACCTGAAGTATGTCCTAGTAGTGGTATGTGCCTTTAGTAAGTGGATCGAGGCGTACACTACGAAAGATAATACAGCTCTTACTACAGCAAAGGTGCTTCTAAAGGAGTTTTCCCCAGATACAGCATTTGCCGACTTTTGTGGAGTGACAACGGACCCCATTTCATTGGGCAAGTTGTTGAGTATGTCTTCAAAGGATTGGGAATCAAGCAGAAGTTCCATGCTGCTTTTCACCCACAATCGGTACAAAAGGGGGTGGGGATGGACGAAGCATCTGAATCAATCAAACAATCACACCCAGTCAAAAGATCTGGGTTTAATCCATCATCGTTCTCTAGCCCACTCTGCCACCCCAGTTCAGACATGGCTATATGCAAATCAGTCTGACCCTCTGCCTCACTGGAACAGTCCAGCCTGAACTGCCAAGCCATTTCTTCCCTGGACCGGAAACAAGCTTCCGAGGACCGGTTTCTGGCACTCCAGCTGTCTTCAGCCCGGCTTGCTTGAATCCAGTGGCAAAGTGAGCAAGGGACTCACGTCTGAGCATACCCTGCCAGACTTATGGTGGCCAAAAGCGGTACAAAAGGGGATGGTGATGGACGGAGCATCTGAATCAATCAAACACTCACACCCAGTCAAAAGATCTGGGTTTAATCCATCACCGTTCTTTAGCCCACTCTGCCACCCCAGTTCAGACATGGCTATATGCAAATCAGTCTGACCCTGTGCCTCATGGGAACAGTCCAGCCCGAACTGCCAAGCCATGACTTCCCTGGACCCGAAACAAGCTTCCGAGGACCGGTTTCTGGCATTCCAGCCGTCTTCAGCCGGCTTGCTTGAATCCAGTGGCAAAGTGATGCTCAGACGTGAGTCCCTTGCTCACTTTGCCACTGGATTGGCTTGGCAGTTTGGGCTGGACTGTTCCCTTGAGGCACAGGGTCAGACTGATTTGCATATAGCCATGTCTGAACTAGGGTGGCAGAGTGGGCTAAAGAACGGTGATGGATTAAACCCAGATCTTTTGACTGGGTGTGAGTGTTTGATTGATTCAGATGCTCCGTCCATCACCACCCCCTTTTGTACCGCTTAAGGCCGCCATAAGTGTGGCAGGGTATGCTCAGACGTGAGTCCCTTGCTCACTTTGCCACTGGATTCAAGCAAGCTGGGCTGAAGACGGCTGGAATGCCAGAAACAGGTCCTCAGAAGCTTGTTTCCGGTCCAGGGAAGACATGGCTTGGCAGTTCGGGCTGGACTGTTCCCATGAGGCTACGGGTCAGACTTATTTGCATATAGCCATGTCTGAACTGGGGTGGCAGAGTGGGCTAAAGAACGTTGATGGATTAAACCCAGATCTTTTGACTGGGTGTGAGTGTTTGATTGATTCAGATGCTCCGTCCATCACCACCCCCTTTTGTTTCACCCACAATCAGCAGGGTTAACGGAACGAAACATTTCTACTCTCAAACTTATGTTGGCTAAAATCCAGGCTTCCACATCTCTGAAATGATCTGCTACACTGCCTTTGGCATTGCTGTCCATTAGTTCGGTGTCACATACACAATCGGTCTTCACACCGTATGAGGTGGTATTTGGAAGGCCCATGAACATTTGGGGGATTCGTAAGCCACGCCGTATACATGATGTACCTTGTGTCTTCATGAGTGACTACCTGTAACAGTTGACTGACAGCTTGCTTTCTATTCATCAACAGGTTTGAGAAGCTCTTCCTGACAGGTCACAAGGTGATGGCGGCCCGGCGACCAAGTGATGGTCAAAGTCTTCCAGAGGTCAAATTGCCTGAAACCAAGGTGGCGTGGCCCTGAGCAGGTGCTCTTGGCGATCAGAACTGCAGTCCAAGTCACCAATAGGACAAATTGGATTCACTTCACCAACTGCAAGAGAGTGCCATCTGCCCTTGTGGAGCCCGCTGCACTCACAGACTATCGAGATATCCTGGACAGAGAGAGATGCCAAACCATATCACCTGAAGAACCTGAGGAAGTCTTCCTGGACCACACAAACCTTGGTGCATCTCGATATCAGTTGCGACCCCGGAGAGAAACTGCATTGCTGAAAAAGACTGGCTGAGCAACAGTCCTGGGTTAGTGAAAGACTGAGCCGAAGAGGGGAGGATCTTTTTCTTAGTGACACCCGTCTTAACTCTCAGTGAAGAAACCAACGGCTGCCCAGGACTTTAGAACTCCATCTGCATTGCTGTTCAACGTCAAGATAAACATGCCTATCGAGAAGACATTGACTGCTGTGAAAGTTTGTGACAGAAAGGCCATGTTCATTGTCGGGCTCACTTTCATTGTTATCATTCTTGCTACGATAACATGGTTAATGGAGAGAGCAATTCCTGCTCGAAATCTTCTAGCTGTCACTACTCCTGTCCCCATTGAGCATCATTATTTCTCCCTTCCCTATCATGAGAAGCAGCAGAGAATGTCCTACCTCAATAATATGTTTATTCAGATGTTGCATCACACCCATAATGCTATGAATATTACCAACTGTTGGGTGTGTAGAATGATGCCAGCTCATCAGAAAAAGGGAGGAACACCTTTCATTCCTCTGCCGTTTTCACACAATGGTTCTTGTCTGGCTTGGTTTGCCTTACTATGGGCATCTGAAATTGATAACATTACTTATGCTGAAGTAGGGAGAATACATTTTCAGCTTAATAAGGTGTGTTATCCTGATGAGGAAGAAGATCCACAGGCAAAAGGAACTGTAGGGGAATGGAGGAGTACCGCCGAGGAAACTCCACCATGCACTATGTTTTCCCTAATACACGAACTGTCAAAGGAAATGGACCTACTGTTATAGCTGGTACTAGAGCTCGTGCAGACTTGTGGGTGAACAGTATTGGAAGAATTCCCGTGGGGAAGAGTGACTGTGCTTTGGTGTTGACTATTACTGGGGTAAATAACATCAGTTTTTTGTCATCACATAATGCCTACTTGATATGCGGGAATAAAGGATACTATCATCTACCCATTCGTTTGTCAGGAACTTGCTATGTGTCCTTTTTGTTGCCACCTGTGTTTTGGGCTCCTGCAGCCTACCATAAAGTCTATAAACTGTATATTGACATTTCTAAGAACCAAGATTAGCGCTCCGTGGTACTCGCAAGCTCTCACGGAAATCCATCTCCAGTGTAGGAAAAGCGAAAGGAAGTGGAGAAAGGGCTCTGACCCTATAGCAAGGGATCTCTTTGTAAAAAAAAAGGAATAAATACTTTGCAAGCATAAAAATGGCCAAAAAAAACTACTACACCACAAAGATTTTCTAAGCCCAACAAAAACAAAAAACTGTGTTTGGTATTGTGAAATCCTTTACACATCCAAAAGTGCTCCAAACGAAAATCCCTCCCTCACAGGTGCTTTGCGACCAGATCGCGGACTGCTTTGAGGAAAAAATAAGCCGCATTCAGGATGATTTCCCACAAATAACCTTATCTAATATAAAGGAAACTAATGACACCCCGCCCACGTCATACGAACCCCTCAGAAGGTTTAGGCCGGCCACTCTCGCCCTTACTAGGGATGCCATCAAATCCTGTAAATCGGGTTCTCCCTTGGATGCATGCCCTCCTTTCATTCTTCATCAAATTGTCGACATGGTAAACCCTTATATCAACAGAATATTGAATGACCCACTGAGCTCAGGTGTTGTACTAAAAGTCTGGAAAAAAGCTATGGTTAAACCTCTAATGAAGAAACAAAACAAAAATCCAGTTGATCTAGCAAATCTACGTCCCATCTCCCTCTTACCAATACTCGGTAAGATAACGGAAGTCATAGTACATCAAGAACTCTCCAATTTCGTGGAACTGAACAACATCCTGCATCATCAACAATCTGGTTTCTGTCCTAAACATTCAACGGAAACTGCTGTCATGGAATTGACTGATTCCATTAAATTTATGCAAGATGAGGAAAAGAACGCCGTCTTGATATTACTTGACCTATCAGCGGCGTTCGATACCATTTCCCACTGTATACTTATTGATAGATTGAGAGGTAAGGGCATAACTGATAGTGCCCTTGATTGGATTAGTTTGTTCCTTTTGGAAAGAACGTAAGTTGTATCACTGGGTTCTTTTCTTTCTAAGGAAAAAAAATCAAAGCGGGAGTACCCCAGGGGTCGATTTTAAGTCCCCTCATTTTTTAACATATATATGATGCTCCTCATTTCCCTTATTGATTCATATGGCATATGCGTTACTTCATACGCAGATGACACACAACTTATTGTTTCCCTGGAAAAAAATTCTACTAGAGCCGTATTAAATTTCCAAACTTGCTTGACGGAGATTTTCAGGTGGATGGAAAAAAAACATCTTAAATGTAATTCAAGCAAAACGGAAATTTTGCCTATGGGGAAAACTGTTAAGTTTTGCCCCAGCAAATGGTGGCCTGAGGGCACTACTCCTCCGCCCATTGCGGTCGAGTCGGCAAGGAATCTGGGTATTCTTTACGATCCTTCACTATCTTTCGACCCCCACGTAAGAAATCTAGCTGGATGCTGTTTTAGCATGATAAAATCTTTGAAGAAATTTTTTGACTTCTTGCCTATTGATGCCAGTAAGTCTGTGGCAGTTTCTTTGATACTTTCTCAACTTGACTACTGCAACGGCCTGATGGCTGGGGTAAAGAAACAAACCCTAAAGAAGTTACAGAGTATCCAACATGCAGCCGCGTGACTGGTATTTAAACTTCCCAGAAAATCCTCAGCTTCTACAGCACTTAGAACTCTGCATTGGCTCCCGATCCATAAATGAATTCTTTTTAAAATCTTACTGACTACTTTTAGAGCCCTAAATAATATCGGACTGAAGTATCTAATGAATAGATTTTCTTGCTACAACCCCTCCAGAGTTCTGAGGTCAGCAGGGCAGAACCTCATGAATTACCCCGAAATTCCTTCTCAAAAAGAAAGGTGGTAAAACACTTAATGTCTTGGCCTCTAAAGCATGGAATGCTATGCCAAATGACCTGAGAATGCTGTCCACTGAGTCCCTTTTCAGGGAAAGACTTAAAACCTGGATATACAACCTGACAGACACCTATGTGTTGAATGTAATCTAGTGCCTCCTTACAGTACTCGCCCTAACTTCTATAGCGCCAGGATGCTCCTTCCGGAGCGACAGTTTGCGCTTTACAAATGTCACATAACAATAACAATAACAATATAAGAGGACAATAAATCATGATGAGGTGGATCAGACTGACACTGCACTGCAGCAATATGTTGCCTTTAATTTGGGATTGTTCTTCTTGTTGGTGCTGCCTTTAACAGTTGGAAAATCAGACGCTTAATACGTGTTGTAGAGGCTGTAACCAACCAAACAGCTATGGCACTTGGAAACATTACTGAAGAACTGCAAATTGCGAGGATTGTGGTGCTCCAAAACAGAATGGTCCTCGACGTTGTTTTGGCTGATCGAGTGTCAAGTCTCACTCACCTGCACTCTTGTTTTATGTTCTGCTCGAAGGATGAGACGAATGTTCACACCCTCTCTCAAACCTCTGACCCACCACGCAGCTTTGGCAATGAGTGGTAGAGAAAGACATTTAAGGGAAGGGGGAAGTGGATAAAATAACAAAAGAGAAGCACCGCTCCTGCTGACTCTCTTAACCTTCTTATCACGTTTTGTTCTGGTTATGATGAGCAGAAATATCTTGTCTGGAGCTTGGTCTTAACAAGAAGAACAATAAGGTGCTATATTAATACAGTACTACATTTATAAAACTTTACTTTCTTTTCTAGAGCTACAACTCACTGGATTTGTTGACTAAATGAATGTACCTCTCTGATCTGGCTTTCAGACACACCAGATGGAGGCGCTCTTTTGGAATATACTCCTCTTTTCCTAAAGAACTGTGAGAAGAGATTAAGAAAAAGGCAGACACATAAAATAATGAACTGAGTTTCTTGACTCTCTAATTATTTTACAAAGGCCTTGTGGATTCTTTGCTTACTTTCTTAATGCCCCTTGTACACTGTTTAAATAAGCGCTCACGTTGTCAACAAATGTCTTGTAACAAGTGATTCTCAGATTTTCGAGAATAAGATGCAAAACAAAAAAAGATCAAGTTTCCTTGTAAATATCAAGTGTCATTTGTTCAGAACTTGACAATGCTATAAGCGAAATAGCGTTGATTCACTGTTCGAGTCTTATTTCCAAGCAGGTTTCACAAAACAAATAATGTGCTCAATAAATGGTTAAAAGTTCCGTTAGTATCCAAAGTTTTTTGCAAGATCTTGCTTCTCCGAAAGTTTCTTTCACTCGCAAAGTGATGTCCGTTTTATTATTAATAGAAAGCAGGAAAGTACTTACATTTCTCTTGGTTCTGATTTTTTACCGTTTCTTTGTTGTTTTCTTTTGCAGGTGCCTACATCTGTTTCCGGGTCTCCGAGGGTCGAGGACCGGAAAGAGCAAGCCGGAAGAGGTCGAGGGAAAAGGAGCCAGAAGGTGTGGAGAAATGGAGGACTCCCGGGCCAAGAACCACACAAGAGGAGGAGTGCAGCCGAAGATGTCTCGGGAACGAAGCCGGAGCACAGGTGAGCGGGATCACAGCTGACGCACACAAGCAGCCTTTGGAGGGTTGTGCTGCCTTTTATAGTTAGTCAAGGGTGTGGCTGTTTACTGCACGTGTAAAACGTGAAGGAGAGTTTGACAGTTGCTGCGTGCATGCTTTAACATAAGGAATCTCAAAGTCGAGTACTATTAATCCAGTAAGCATTCCTAAAACCAAGTAATACAGTTGGATACAATATAAAATCTAACATCAGGATCAAAACAGAGCATTGCAGAGAACAATAGGTTTTTGAATAAAAAGCAAGGTGCAAGTATTCAATGTGCTGCTAAAGGACAGGCTGTTTGCAGAGGACACACCCTAACAGTCGCTCCCCTCAAAGGCCCCTCTACAGGTCGGGGTTTAGCAGGATTAGCAAGATAAAACTGTCTAAGAAGTCTTGGAGCATGCAGATGAGACGCTGGTTCCCATGAGTTTTCGGTGTCATCATAACCTTTCCATGCGACTAAATAATACAAGCGTCCATTCATTCTCTTAGTGTCCAAAATGCGCTTTACTTCATATTCTAAATGACCCTGTATTAGAATCGGTGGAGGGGGTGGTTCTTCTCTGGTTTGAGGATTATAGGGTTTTAGTAAGGACACATGAAAAGTGGAATGTACTGGTAAGTCATTGGATAAGTCAAGTTTAACTGTCACTGGGTTTACAAGTGCTGTTATTGAGAAGGGTCCTACGAATCTGGGTTGTAATTTATGAGGACCATCAATATTCAAGTTCTTAGTAGAAAGCCAGACCTTATCTCCTACTTGATAAACAGGAGCTTCGGTTCTATGCTTATCAGCTTGTTTCTTCATGCTACTTTTGTATTGAACTAAACGTCTTTTGGCTACATCTTGGACATTGGATAAAAAATGTAGACGTTCAGTAACTTTTGGTAGCCAAGATTCTTGTATCTCAATCGGTAACGCCTTAGGATGATAGCCTTGCATAAAAAAGAAGGGTGTGCAATGAGTTGCTGAGTGTGTAGAATTATTATAGACGAACTCTGCCACAGGCAAAGCGTCTACCCAGTTGTCAGGGAATTCAATCATAAGACATCTCAGAGTTTGTAATAAAGTTTAATTAAATCTTTCAGACTGACCGTCTGTTTCTGGGTGAAATGCTGATGAGAGAGCTTCTTCAACTTTTAACTTTCTACATAAGGTTTTCCAGAATTTAGAATTGAATTGACTCCCTCGGTCCGACACTATTTTACTTGGCAATCCATGTAACCGGACTACTTCTTTTATAAAAACGTCTGCAAACTCTACAGAAGTGGGTAACTTCTGTAAGGGCACAAAATGAGCCAGTTTCGACAAATAATCAATTAATACTAAAATAGTTGTACATTTTTTAACTATTGGTAAGCCTACCATAAAATCTACACTGATAGTATGCCAAGGTATGCTCGGGACAGGCAGAGGCTGTAAAAACCCTGCGGGGGCTTTGTGCATAGATTTTTGCAGAGCACAAATAGGACAAGTTACTACATATTCCTTGACATCTCTTTCCATTGATGGCCATCAAAAGTGCTTCCGTATATTTGCCAAAGTCTTTTCCCACCCTGGATGACCTGCCAAGGTTGCAGAGTGGTGCCATTGTATTAACTGGTCTTGAAGAGATTTGGTTGGGATATATAACAAGGAATTATGGTATAAAAGCCCGTGTTGGATGGTGTTATGAGCGTCTTTCAACCAATCGTGTACCTGTACCTGTAGATGTTCCTCATATAAAGCTTGCAGGAATTCTTTCTGAAAATTGGGGCAGCAATTTTTTCGAGGGGTATTATAGGAGGTGGATTTTCTTTTCTTCCAAAGAACTCTGTGGCATGTCCGTGCCTAGATAGGACATCGGATTGTACTTGAGTACCTGGCCTGTACGTGATTACAAAATGAAACATGCTAAAGAAATTTAGCCACCTCATTTGGCGTGGAGTCAAAGCTTTTATGGAACTAAAAAAATTGCACATTTTTATGGTCACTAAAAATAGTAACAGGAAACTTGCCACCTAATAGATGGTGTCTCCTTTCTGCAAAAGCCGTTTTTATGGCTAAAAGCTCCCTTTCTGCAACAGTATAATTCTGTTCGGCGAGCAGTAGTTTTTTTAGAAAAGAAAGCTATGGGGTGTAACTGGCCATCCTTGGGATCTCTTTGAGAAAGAACTCCACCCACAGCTATCTGGGAGGCATCGGCTTCCACAAAAAATGGAAGGTCAGGGTCAGGATGTTTTAATACCGGGGCTGAGGTAAATTTTTGTTTCATTAATATGAAAGCTTGTTCAGCTTGCATACTCCATTCAAAAGATTGACCTTTCTGTAACAATTTAGTAATGGGTGCCATTATGTCAGCAAAATGCGAAATGAATCTTCTATAAAAATGTGCAAACCCCAAAAATGTTTGTACTTCTTTAACAGAAGTGGGTGCTGGCCAAACATTAATGGCTTTTACCTTTTTGTCATCCATTACAATACCCTGAGGAGATAGGTGATAGCCTAAAAAGTCAACTGTGTTTGCATTAAAGACACACTTTTCTAACTTAGCAAAGAGACGGTGTTCTTGTAATTTGGCTAATAATGCCCTTACTTGTTGTGTATGTTCTTCTTGATTTCTTGAATAGATAAGAATATCATCTATGTAGACGATAACACAGACATCAAGGAACTCATGTAATACCTCGTTGATAAAAAATTGAAACGCTGCTGGAGCATTACATAAGCCAAACGGCATAACAGTGTACTCAAAGAGACCGAACTTGGTTTTAAAAGCAGTCTTCCACTCATCATTCTCCTTGACTCTCACCAGATGGTACGCACCTCTGAGATCCAGCTTGGAATATATTGTGGAATGTCGTAACTCATCTAAAAGAACCGGTATTAGCGGAAGGGGGTATTGAGCTTGATGTGTTGTTTCTCACTGAGACCTGGCTCTCCCCCAGCTCGGGCCCTGATATGGTCAGAGCACTCCCTCCAGGTTATCTCATATCCCACCATGACAGACCTGTGGGGAGGGGAGGAGGAGTTGCTATCCTTTTTAGAGACACGCTTGCTTGTAAGGTTCAGAACGGAGGGGTGGCTGATTGTGAGAGTTGTCAGTTCTCCCTCCGTCTGTCATCTACTGTGTCTCTGACGGGCCTGCTGATTTATCGCCCTCCTGGTTCTTTGGGAAATTTCCCCAATTCTCTCCTAGAAACAACCACACTTCTTGCTTCCTCGACTACCAACTTTGTTGCTCTTGGAGATTTTAACATCCATCTTGATGACCCCTCTAACGCCCCGGGAGTAGATCTGTTGGATGACGTCAAAGCGTTTGGGATCACTCTGGCCAACCCGGGGGCGACCCATGAGAAGGGCCACTTGCTGGACCCCATATTCTCTAACCTGGACCACTTTAATTCATCTCCGGCGCTGCCCCTGCCCTGGACAGACCACTTTTTGGTGTCCGCAGTGTGGCAATTTGATAATCTAGCTGCAATGGTCCCAAGGGTTCACACCTTGGAAAGAGCTTGGTCGAGGCTCCCGGTTGACACCTGGGCGGCACATCTGGAGGCAACGCGGCCCCCCCTTGGATCTAACCCGTTAGTCGCGGAAGCGAATTTACACATCTGGCTAACGGATTCGTTAGATATCCTCCTACCCAAAAGGAAACAACTTATGAAGGGGAAGAGAGTGGGTTCGGCGCCCTCGTATACGTCCGAATTGAGAACGTTAAGGAAGGGATGCAAGAGGCTAGAGCGGTGCTGGAGGAAAGACTGGAGTGAAACGAAGCGGAAGGAATATCGGGAGGCTCTGAGTACATACAAATCCGCCATTCGGGAGGCAAAATCTGGATTCTTTGAAGAGAGAATAGGCTCTGCGGCCAACTCTTCTAAAGAGTCATTCAGGGTTATTAAGGAACTACTGAACACCCCCGAACCTCAGATCATCCACGAGGACCCACGCAAAAAATGCACAGAACTGGCTTCCTTTTTTAAAACAAAAATCGACAACATACTGGCTTCCCTTCCCCGGCAAGGTGAGGTATCTTCCTCGGGTGACAACCCCAGTTCTCAGTTTAGGATGCGATCATTGGAGCTGGCCTCTTTTGGTACTGTCACTATGGAGGAAGTTCTCTCGATTTTGAGGACCATGAAGAGTGGCTCCCCGAAAGACCCGGCACCTATTAAATACCTAAAACAGGTGGCCTCTACCATCGGCGGCCCAGTGACGGACCTTATAAACTTGTCCCTCACTCAAGGGGTAGTACCCCCCAGTTGGAAAGGGGCGGTCGTGAAGGCTCTTTTAAAGAAGCCTAACCTGGACCCCGCCGACCTCGCCAACTTTAGGCCTATCTCCCTGCTGCCGGGCCTTAGTAAGGTCGCTGAGAAGTTGGTGAACAGCCGCCTGTCGGACTTCTTGGAGACCAACTCCCTCTTAGGTGATTCCCAAACGGGTTTCCGTCCCGGTCAGGGGACCGACACCGCCCTGCTGGCGGTTGTGGAGAATGCTAGGAGCATTTTGGATTTGGGGGGATCAGTGGCAGTGATCCTCCTGGACCTCAGTGCTGCTTTCGACACCGTGGACCATCAGGTGCTTCTCCAACGGCTGGCTGGGGTGGGGATCACCGGTTCGGCCCTCAAGTGGTTTGCTTCCTTCTTGGAAGGTCGTACATTTGAAGTGTGGGAAGGCCATGAAAAATCATCTTCAATCCCTCTCCAGTGTGGTGTGCCACAGGGCTCCTCATTGAGCCCTACTTTATTCAACGTCTATATGGCCCCCCTGGAGAGTGTGGTACTGCCGCTGGGTATTAAAATCATCAGTTATGCTGATGATACTCAGTTGGTGGTAGGCCTCTCCCAGTCGGCTCACCATCCTGACCGGCTGCACTCGTGTTTGGAGAAGATCTACACATGGATGTGCAGCTCAGCACTAAAGCTCAACGGTTCCAAGACGGAGCTGATGCTGCTGGGAAACTCCTCTCCATCTCTGTCCCCCAGCAGCTAGCCCGACTGCCTTGGACCTGTACCCACCCCCAAGCAGGAGATTAAGAGCCTCGGGGTCTGGCTTGAGCAGGACTTGTCGTTTAAAACCCATGCCAAAAAGACTGCTGGCGTGTGTTTTGGCCTGCTCCGCTCGGCTCGGAAGGTTCTACCGCTGCTCCCAGCGGCCACTAAGAGACTTCTCATCCAGGGGCTCATCATCTCGCGGCTGGACTTCAGCAACGCGTTGTTCCTGGGTGCTCCAGAATCTACCATGAACAAACTGCAGCAAGTGCAGAATGCGGCCGCCAGGCTCCTGACGGGTCTCCCCAGACATCAATCTGCTCGCCCTGCGCTGAAGGCGCTGCATTGGCTCCCTGTGAGGGACAGGGTGAAGTTCAAGTCACTTTGTATCGCTCATAAAGTCCTGCAGGGGGTAGGCCCACCTATTCGGGGGGAAATGGTTCAGCCCTATAAGGCCCTCCGTTCTCTCCGGTCTGACCACCAACATCTTTTGCAGGTAGGGAGGGTGAAGAAGGCAAGAACTGGTGGCAGAAGGTTCTCGATAAATGTAGCCACTTTGTGGAACTCTCTTCCCCTACATCTACGTTCGGAAGCTAGTCTTCTTCGGTTCCGCAAACTTTTGAAAACGTTTCTGTTCTCTGCTTAACCCCCGCATTACTCTGGTAGTTTCATTCTCTGGTGAGCGCTGGGATGCCTATTGGTAACCAGGCGCTATATAAAACTCAGAATAATAATAATAATAATTTATTCTTTATAGTGGCTTTATTAAGTCCTCTATAGTCAATACAGGCGCGCAGCGAGCCATCCGGTTTTGGAATCAAAAATAAAGGAGAAGAGATGGGAGAGGTGGAATGACGAATAAAGCCAGATTCCAACAAATCATCAAGATATGTTCGTAAATATTTTGTCTCTTCCTCAGTGAGCGCATAAATTCTACTACTAGGCAGTGGAGCACCAGGAATAAGATCTATCCGACAGTCATATGACCTGTGCGGAGGTAAAGCAGTTGCTTTTACAGGATCAAAGATGTCCTTGTAGTCCAAATATTCAGAAGGAATTTAGATGTCAGCTGGTGAGTTAGCTGAGGCACAGTGTATTACTGTAGATAACTCCTCAACCGCCTCTTGATAACAACCAGATTTACACTGAACTGAATCCAAGGTAACTGTCCTCGTTACCCAGTTTCTTTTTGGGTTATGTGTGACTAACCAGGGCACCCCTAAAATCAATCCAAACGTGGGAGTGTCGATCAGGTCAAAATGAATGGTTTCTGTATGCCCATTTTGACAAACCATAATGATAGGACCCGTCTCTTGAGTTATAAGGCCCGATGTCAATTCCGAACCATCAACTGCACAAACGGTTTCGGGACTTTGCTTTTGTTGTAAGGGTAAACCCAAAGTCCTGGCTAATTTTTATCTACAAAATTACCAGTTGCGCCACAATCAAGAAGGACAGGTAAAGAATGCCGAAGTTGTGTAGTAATGATTAGCACTACCTGTATAAAGAAATGCCTAGGAACATGGGGGACAGTATAAGCGATATGATTTGAGGTCAACTTTCTAATTTGTCTCGAAGAAGGGACCTCCTTCTTATTCGAGATCACTCGTTTTTTGTATCAGAAGAGGTGACTTGTAAGGTATTAACTTTCTGAGATGTTTTTGGTTTTATTGGACATTCTTTAGCGAAATGCCCAAGTTTTCCACAATAAAGGCATAACAAAAGTTTTCTCCGACGGTCCTTCTCTTCTTTTGTTAACGGAGCTCTAATAGTACCTATTTGCATGGGCTCGGGGTCAGGCAGTTTAGTTTCTAACTCCTTCTTATCATGTTTAAAGAGTGAGAATCTGACATCAGCTTTTGTCTTATCTCCTTTCCTCTCTCCTATCCGGTGATCTAATTTTACCGCCAAGTCTACAAAGTCAGAGTAATCAGTAGGGAGTTCTACGATATGTGCTAGAGCGTCCTTGAGATCGTCTTTCAACCCCTTGTAAAACAGGGACGTGCGTTTTTCTTCTGGCCATTGTGTCTCAGTAAGTAAACAGTTAAACATGGTAAGATAGGTCAGAAGATCTTTAGTACCTTGCTTTAAATTTAACAATTCATTATCACTTGCCTGCATGTACGCATGTTTGGCAAATAATTTAGTCATTGTTCTTTTAAACAAAACCCAATCATGAAGGATATTGTCGTCTCTGTCTACATATGGGATTGACCAGTTTGTAGCCGTGCCACCTAAATAAGAAAGAACAAAGGCCAGTTTAGTAGCATCATTTGGGAACTGCTGAGGTTTACAAACAAAATGTAACTGGTACTGATTTAAAAACAAATAAAACTTGTTACTGTCCCCATAAAACCGTTCTGGTGCAGCTAAAGGTACTCCTTGCGGCACAGTTACTGTAATTTCCACTGGGGTCCCTTCGGATGTAGATCCTTTAGGTCGGGTGCCCAACTTACTTGAATCTCTGAAACTAGAGGGAAATTCTTTTCCCCAAGGGTTCTCTCAGGGTTTATACTTTTCTAAATCCTGTCTAAGAGCCATATTCTCTTGTTTTAATTCTTTTACTTCCATCTGCAACTGTTGCAAAAGGGTAGATACGGTCTTAGTTTCAGTCATATCTTCATCTAAAGCTTGCGCCATGTCCTGCACAAAAATTGTTTCTGGATCTCCTCTATGTTCCATCGTTCGAGCAGAACTGAGGGTAAGTGGCTTGTGTTTCTGTCAAGTTGTAGTGTAGTTCCTAGTTTCCCACTAGGCCCTGCGCATTGGAATAACATAAACAGTAGTATCGACGTGGAACTGCTTATATTCCAGGCCTCCACTGACTATGCTAAACTTAATTGGGTTGTGTTACCAACTAGCTCAGAGGTCACTGGAAACTTTCTTCTCTGCATAGGAAGTGATCAGCTTCCTTGGCACAGACAAGAAGGGATTCAGTTTTCCAACAACCGTGCAACATGACAACTTTGCTCCTCAGATCAAGAGTCGATCTCTAGGGTCGTGTGAAACAATAGACACAGATTTCACTCAGTCAGTCTAGTGCAGTTTACTTTCACGGTATGTAGAGAATAGAGAGACGGGCGTGTATCAATAAAGGGTTAACATTTATTGAACAGTCTTTCTTCTCGTACAAGAGAAATGTATTGCCACAATTGCAATAATTGTTATTATAAAAAGTACGTACAGTAAGATAAGTATTGCGAAATAGAACTGTAAAAGCATTGATATGGTTTCTTAGCCATACAATGGTTTAAAAGTAATAAAACATATATACAGTCATATACACATTAGGCTAACATACTCAACTGGTGCTTCTAACTAAGCCTACCCCAGTGTGCCTGACCTGAGCCTAACACGTGAAAAGGGGAGTAAGTAAGTAGCTTAAGTTAAGTTGGTTTTGCCAAGGTTTGTTTCAAGAATTCTCGTCTTAAGGGTTTAGTCAACACCATACCTCTGAATAGAATGATGGAGGATTGGTATCTCCTTCAGGGGTCTCTCTCGATATCCCAGTCACCCGCGAGGGTAAACTGGAAGCGCCGGGACTGGATTTCTCTGCACGAGAAAGGCAGCGGCTTCTCTCAGCGCGTCGAGGAAGGAGGGGTGACAGCGTCCGCGGGCAGCTGGGCTGGATGTCTTCGCAGAGGACAGCTGCACGGCTCCTCAAGCGTACTGAACCATAGTTCGCGCTGTAGCGGCGATAATGGTAATCAGCAGCTTCACCACCACAGGATAGCAGGCTGCAGCGACAGAGTGCTAGTTTTTACCAACACAGGGTCATGCAGGCAGCTGGCATCAGCAACAGGTTCGCTCCATTGCTTAAGGCAACGTTGGTAATATTTATACCTGACAGGTGCCGGGTTTGACGCAAGTTTGCTGGACATAAGACGTCAATTAAAGATGTCACTAGGAAGTGACAGTTATCAGTTGCTCATTAGAGTTCCATTACTAATCAAAACATAGCAAGCGGGGATTTCCAGGTTTGCTAAGTTTTTATCTTGTTGAAGAACTCGGAGTGTTATCTAGGAATATCAGATAGTGACTGCTGCTCTGTCATTGCACTAATTGGTCGCAAAGGAAGTAGCAGAGAGTCATGCTGGAATGTGGCTCTGTTCGTGTGAGGCCAGAGATGACTTTTCAGAAAATCGCACTTGAACGGTTATGCCAATATAGGGAATAAATGGATTTATAGCCGAATAGGGGCATAAGGTCACAGTATCGATCAGGAACCTAGATAAGCACGCAACACCCACTCCACGTTTTCATGTCCATCAAAATTACTAAAACTAAAGCAATTAGATGTATGTGTAACATTGCCCACCCCAAAATACATAAATGCATTCGAAATAGGCGTACTTGTAATACATGGAATTTAGGTACTGTACGTTTTTTTTAAGCATAGTAATCATTCAAAAGTTATTGCATTTGAAATAAATGAACGATTATGCAAAAAGAATTACACATGAAGTATCTCTGACAGAAGAAAGGCGAGATAAATCATCACATAAAAATGCATTGTAATAACATGTGTGCTAGAGGCTGGTGTTATGTTGTTATGTCTCTAGATGTGCTTAGAAATAGAAGTGTGAAGCTTCTGTTCTCTAAGAATAGTTTTTACGTTAAGCAAAGAATTGTTCGTGCCAAAAAGAGAGGGTCAATATTTTTTAAAAAAATGTCCAATTCAAAGAAAATAGATTTCCAAAGCTCTTGGCAGTTTTTGTTGATCAAAACTGAAGGCCGAATTCAGAGTTCATGGGAACGCTGTGTGTCGGAAAGCTTCTCAAAAGTTATTGTTTCTCTATGGGTGAGAACATCGTATCAGACAGGCTCGCAAAGAATTGGTCTACAAAATCAGGTGATAGTTCAACCAAATAAGATAGCGCTGTAACTTGGCAGGTGTGAGAATGATTGCTGTCATCGAAGGCAGGACCAGCAATGCTCACAGAACGTTGTACCTGGATGATGTTGCTTTTGTCACTCGCTCCACTGTTACCACATGGCTGTAGTACAGGAGTCTCCACGAATGCCGTCATCAGGATTGGTAGCCGCTGGGGACAACACAATGCGTGAGCCGTTATCGGACTTAGCAAAGTATCGACGTCCATTGGTACTGCTGATGGAAGTGAAAGACAGATGTCCAACACGCATTCCTCGCCGCAAAGCATACACCGTAGCACAGGTAAAATGCAATTTTGCCATATCGGTCTGAATGAAAGGAACCAGGTCATGTTTAGATCTCTCAGCCTGGCCAATCCGAGGACGTTAGTTATCCTGTCCCTGTAGCGCATTGCTAGGATTGTCTCTTCCATTCCCATGGGAGCTATGTCTGAGCCGAGGCTTGCCATAACGTAGCAGGATGGTCAAAAATAGAATCCCTGCGATGAGTCCCAAAAATAGTGGTATGCCGCCAAAGATGGAGTGCACAAAATTAGGAAAGATTCCCAAAATTGCCTGGAAGGGTGTTAGCAGTCCCGTAAAGACTGTCTTAAATATGCCTGGGATGCTTGTTGCACTAGACATGTTAAGGAGTTGGCTGAACATTTCTACGAAATGCACGGGCAATTTGTTGATAAAAGGTCATGGACTTCAGTAGCCGTCCTTGCGACTAGAAGATCATACGTCTCTTTAGATGACGTTATAGGCACTGTTGTCTGTAAAAGCACAGATTTCATTTTGCTTAATGTATCAATTCGTATAGAATAGAGATTCAGACGAGGCCAGAGGGGAGTCACTATGTCTGGAGGCCCGCTCGGGAACAATGCTTGCATGCAACATTTGACCATGGACGTTACTTGTACTAGATAACTTTTCCTGGGCGTCAGGCCACAGCACCTGTGATCCGTTCTAAGAATGTAACTCCCGTTTGAAAGTTGCATAAAGAAGGGCTCTATCTGAGTTGCAGGTGTGACTAGCTGGTGGCATGAAAGGTTGTTTGAATTTCCATCACATGCTCCGTGTAAATTAATACCCTGGCACAAAAGTATACCGCTTAGTGAGTGTTTACAGTTGTCACCACTAAGAAATACATTTTTGTCACTGTCACTATAGCAAGAATGAGTGTATGGTAATTTCCATTCGGATTTAACATATCCCTTACCCAATTGTTCATATTGGCCAGCAGGTATATACTCAAGGCATTTATGAAATCGGAAAGTTGTTATCGGAATTGTGATAATTCCGTGTATTATCCATTCAATGACAGGACTCTCTGACATTGTCAATGGTAATCTCTCGAGTTTCTCGATGCTCAAGATTGTATAGTCTGCTCCTTTCTGTGCCAAACTGATCTGTTTATCAGTAAGGTTAAAAATGGAAAATAATGACGTTGTGTTGATTAAACGCCAAGGCACATAGCCTGAACGAAGATTTTGCAGCGTCCAGCCTAGTTCTATAATAGAGCGTAATTGAGACTGGCCATGTTGTAACATTAGCAAATCTCTATCACATCAAAGGCAGAGGATACAATATTGTCCAAAGAATATATTCTGGAAGACAGAGTCATTAACCCATTGTCTACCACAGAAAGTGATTTCTCCAAATTAATACGATCAATTTCTCGTATTTTTTCAGCAGTTTCAATTTGCTTTACTTTCCAAGCCTCGTTGTAAGCAGCATAGATACTGGTCGCTATGAAACGCTTTTGACGCTGTTTGCGTGGTCCAAGAATGAAATCGCGCAAATCAGCACCATCTTTTAATAAAGACAAGTGTTGCTTAATTTCAGCCAGTGTGGATGTAGTTAGCCATTCCAGGCAGAGTTTCCCTACACTGTATGTTGTTATAATCCCTGGATGTTGTCTCTGGGAGTATCTAGGGTCTAATCTGGTCATTTTTAACCCCTGTGTTTTATTCAGGAACCTATCTTGACAGCTATTTGTGTCTGTAGGCCAGATTAACCACTTTTTCCAATCAGGATGTGTTCTGTTGAAATTTAAAATGTGTGACACGTCTAACTCAATATCAGCTGTTGCATTTTCAGGTAATGGCTTTGGTATAGACGGTGTTTTAAGTTCTTTGTTCTTAGCTAGGCCAAGACAAGATGTTTGGTGTACAGTGTCATTTAAAAATAACATTTGTTCAGGTATCATGCAGGTTCTAAAAAGTGCTTCAATGCCTTGCACCTGCCAATCTTTTGTACCCCAAATCGTTTTCGTTTCAATATTATTTTTCCAATAATCAAAACCAAATGTCATCATTTTGTCATAAAATGCTTCTGAATATATCAATTTAAAATTTGTCAGCATTGTTTTCATTCCTGTTTTATCTAACAGTTTGTAATAAAACGTTTCTGCATCACTGGTGTTAAACCCTGAGAAGTATTTGAATTTCTCAAAAAATGCTTTAGAACTGCTTTTAGGTGGTGTAGCACAATGTTCCCATTGATTATACATAAAAACATTTCTAGGCTGTGCAGATTTATGCAAGTAATGATCCCCATAGTGGGTGTAACAGAATAACTGCTCATAACTAGATGAACCTTGTAAATAATCATGATCTGTGAATCTAGCTGACATTACTAAATCAGACATCATGTCATTAATACTGTTAAAGTCCCAATCATCAGAGAATGTACTTGGTGTCACAAAGTCACTTAAGGAAACCTTTAGTTGATGAGGATACTTCAGGATTTCGACCGGACCATAGATCTCATAGTCTGTTTTCTCCCATACTACCCCACCAGGTATTGGAATTGCTGTGACATTTACTGTTGACAGTTCTCTTTTCTTCACGTGGGATGATCTGTGTGGTTTCAGGACTAGGTTGATGTTCTGACTTGCTGTGTCCATTGTAATATATTTTCCTTCAATGAATTTTCCCAAACACAGTACCATGATGAGCCAAAGCAGGAGGAAAAATACACCTAGACCGAACCAGAACTCTAGCCAAGGGGAAATTAGGTAGATTTCCTTCAGTTGATGAAAGAGTTCCGTTGCTTTTTCTTTAAAAGACTTTTTTGTTTCTGGCATCACTTCGGGGTCGTTAAAATCTTCAGAGAAGTTGTCGAAGTTGATGAAATAACCAGAGGCAGTTCTGTCAATTGATGGGATTGTTCTTTCAATCTGTCTCTCGGTAGCACTTTCTGATGCCACATTAGTGTAGACTGGTGTTGTTTCTTGACGAACTGTTTCAAGCTGTGTTTCAAGAGGCACAAGTTCCATGGCATTATTGCATAGTCCTTCATTGTGCACTGCAGGCTGATCGAATGTGATTAGTCTTTCAGTTTGAACCTCTTGGATTGTTGCAAGTTTGGGTATTCTGTTGTTTCTTGGGAGTCCACTGGGCCTACTGTTGATTATAGGCCACATGCTTGTGGTTTTACCAGATCGATAGACACGACTCTGTTCTCCTTTTTACCAGCAAGGGGCGGTAGCACAACTGATCTTGTTCCGGTGACTGCTAAGACAGGTACTGCTTTTCTGTAAGAAGGCCCAAATTCCTTCTTAACCGCGATCTTTTCTCTGACTAGATCCCCAATCTTTGGAATCCAGACAGGCCTTGCTGGGGCTGTTGCGGGTGGTGCCTCGTCAGTGGTACTTGGCTGTTGCTTTAACTTTATGTTGCTTAATGATTTTCTTGTTTCATTCAGTTCCTGTAAAACAGCCAAACGGTCTTTTACTTCAAACTGCTTTGTTTCTTCTTGTACCACTGACATCTGACTATCGAGGTCCTGAACGTTCATTCTAATTCCGAACAATAGTTCGTATGGGCTGAAACCTTTTAGAGAATTTCTTGGCATGTTGTTAAGACTAGTCTGGACACTTATTAAATGTTTGACCCACCCAGCGCCTGAACCTAATACCTTCGCTGTTATAGATTGCTTTATGTCCCGGCTTTTTCTTTCTACCACACTTGTGCGACGGACAAGAATACCGCAACCCAATTCCCATGCTGGCCATGGCCTCCTTATAGGCTCGAGAGCTGAAAGCAGGACCCTGGTCAGAATGGAACGTGGTAATTGCGTATGTGCCGATAAAGACTCGCAAATCTTTTATAACCGTTCTAGCGTCAGCCGAGCGCTGGAGGCCTCATTACTTAAGTGCTTTTCATCTTAATGGTGTACACTGGGACGCGTTTCTCTTCTTTGATTGCGCAGATAGACCGCCTTATGCTGTCTAGAAGGGATCCTGAAACTACACTGGCCTGTTCATTACTGCGATCTCTGTTGCAGTTTTCACAATTTTGAGCAAAACATTGACTATCTATACTCATTCCTGGCCACCAGTACTCTGATTGCAATTCTTTCAGAGAGGCTTTGATTGTTTGGTGTTTCAGGCCCAACCCCATGTGTGCTTCCAGTAAGAGGAAGCCCCTCCTGCTCCTGTTTGGAATTACTCTGTCCCCCACTCCAGGGATTCGAGCAAAAGGAACGGAGTTTGCATCGATTATGTATGCATAATTGAGTGGATAGTTTACGGGTAGTGCTGCGCAGTCGCCTTTTACGGTCGTTTTTACTGCTAGCATGGTTTCCCCGTCTATGTACTTATCTGTACGCTTTTTTGTGGCTACGGAAGCCGGGTTAGTTGCTTCCGTGGTGGCTGTATTAGCCAATGAATTCCCTGCAACGTGAACGCCATCACGTTGAAGACTCTGTGCGTGAATCACGTGAGTCCTTTGTAGTTCTTTGTGAAAAAGAGCTACCTCGTTCCAGAGCTTTTTATGCTTTATTGTGGCACCTGTGTCATCTTTGTAGTCGTTTTCGATCCAACTCTGCAGCTTATTGTTGTAAGAGTTGACGCAAAAATGAGAATCGCACACGATAAGTGTGGGGAATTCGCGTTCTGCATTTTCGAGCGCCATCTTTAAAGATCTGATTTCAGTTCTTTGAACCGAACAGTTTCTTACAGATTCAGTTTTTGTTACTTTCGGTCTGAATTTACCGCACAGCCAACGACCTTTAATGATCGCACATGCTGCATTGTAGGATTTGCTCTCTACATTAAAATGCTGTACAAAGCTATCTGTATAGATTATACAGGCATATTGTGGGAGAGGCAGGATTTCGATTGGCAGAGGATATTCTTCTTCATATTCTAAATCATTCAGTTCTTCGTATTGCGGGGCGAAATAGTATTTCACGTCTTCCGCTCCTAGAGAATCTATGCACTGTATCCATTTCGGATCCAGTGACACTGTAGGCAGGTTTACTGGGCTGAATAGCGCCTCGAAGGCGGATTCCGCTGTAAGGATATTAATCCGTTTGCCGTGTGCTAGTTCTCGTTCATTTGCTAGTGCGATTTGCACTGCGTTCACAGTTCTTTCTGTGTGACTGAATGCTTTTTCTGCTTGTGTGTACAAGTGAGATTTAATTGAAATTGGTACCTTTTCTCCCTCATTAGAGGTTAGGTACGTGAATCCGCATCTTCCTGGGATGACTCGGATTACAAGATCGATCGTGTTGTCACGCGTATCTAATTTAGTTTTTGCTAACATGTCTGTTTGCAGTGATCTCAAAATTTCTGTGTGTTTTTGAGTCCAATTGATTTGTTTTAAATCAGGTTTTATTAGTTCGTAGAGAGGTTTAACCCTCTCTGCGTAATTTAGTATGTAAGTTCTTCCGAAATTCAGAAAACCTAGTATGGATTGTAAATTCTTCAGCGTTTTTGGAGCTTGGAGTACAGCGCACTTCTCTAAGAAGTTGTCCGCTAGGCTTTTCCCTTCACTTGATAATTCGTACCCTAAAAATAGTACTGTCAGATGGGCAATTCGGGACTTTTTAAAGTTGAATTTGTAACCCTCTGCTGCGAACCCAAGTATAATGGTGTTCACTCTTTTCAAGTGAGTATCCAAGTCGTCGTCTGTGAGATAAATATCATCTACGTAAGACAATGCTTCATCATCATAGATTTGTAGTAACTCTGTTACCCTAGCTGAGAATAGTCCTGGGCTGTTCTTGAACCCCTGTGGGAGTCGACAGAATTTTTTCTGTGACCCAAATGCGGAGAAAGCGGTCAAGTATCTGCTTTCTGGTGCAATGTTTTGACAAAAGAAACCATTAGAAATGTCTAATGTCGTTTTATATTTTTTCCTAACTATATTATTCATTAGGGCTGCACTATGCGAGTTTTGTACTGCAAAAGTTTTGCAACATGTATTAAGGTGTCTGTAGTCCAAAACTAGACGATATGAATTGTCTGGCTTGGAGACAGGAAACAAAGGATTGTTCATTTGAGAGGTGCATGTTTCAATCACCCCCTGGTACTCAAGTTGATCTAAGATCTCCCTGACTTGTTTTTTAGCTTCTTGCTTTATGGGATACTGCCGTTGGGCAGTTGGTTCACTTTTTAATTGGATTTTGTGAGGCGGTGAATCCTCATCCCATCCTACATGATTTTTATATAATGCAGGTGCCTGGGCTACTGCCCATTTCCTTGCATATGTATATTTTTTGTGAATCGGAATGTGATTCGAGAAGGCAGGCATAATCACTTCTTCGCCACGAGGGCACTCCCTGACAAACTCTGGGGGCCAATCTTTTTCAGCTAACAGAATATCATAGCCTTTTGAGAGCTTATCCCAAAATAGACCCTTAATTTTCCTAGTCTTATCACCCTCTATACGCAATGTTATTTCGTATATTTTATGGGGCTCGCTAAGTCTGGCGTCGGCAGTTTCAACCTGAATGTATTCATTCGTGTCCACTGTCTCCAGATGACTCATCAAGATCTTGCGCGCTATACTGATTTCTGCTGCACTGTCCAACATTGTCAATGCCCACTCCCCGTTTTTCAACTGTGTCCTCAGTATTCTCGGCATGGTTGATTACTCTAATACTGGCTACCTTCTTTTTCTGAAATTGAGATTTCTTATTTTGAGCAGGTTCCTTGTCTTTGGACTTGGTGTGCTCTCCTGGGTCTGACCGTCCTCTTCTTTCCGAATTCTGTGGAAAAGATCGAGAGGGACGTGTATCAATACTTTGATATCTATCAGGTTTTTTTAGATTATCCCTATTTCTAAGGTTATATCTTTTCTCAGAGGGCTCCCGTTGGGGAGACTGGCGTTCTCGAGTCGGAGTTCTTTCCCTCCGTCGAGGAGACCTTCCTCTGGACTGGAAAACTTTTTCCTTGGGAGTGGATTGTTTATTTCCATCCCAGCTCTTTTTAGGAGTATTTAAATTATTTTTAATAAATAATTTTTCAGGATTTTCGAGCAGTTGGGGCTTAACTGGTTTTCCACCCAAGCTGTCTCTACCTAATTCTTCATAGCACTTTTCTATGATTTTTGCAAGCTCAACAGGATCTTTTATATCTGTTTCCCTCAACTTCTGGCGGATCGCCACAGATGCTGCTTCTCCCTTTATGTTGGCTAATAATATAGCCGTGACCTGCTTGAAGTCTTTCAGTAATTTCATACCTAGATTTAAAGCGGGTTCTGGACCGAATTCATTTTGAATCTGTTTTAGCACTTCTGGTATTACCGCCATAGACGGAACACCGTGTGTTTTTGTGTAAATGGAAGCAAAGACTGTACCCCAAGTGTCACAGTCCTCCACGTTTGGTGCGATTCCCATAGGAAGGCAGATGGTCAAGATTCTGTGTTTCTCAATAGGGGTAGTATCAGGAAATACTGCCTCTATTTGAGTGATATTCTGGGCTAACCAGAAAGGAATTTGTTCCCGTTTTACGGGTGTTTTACCAAGACATGACTGTATGTTCTGTGGTGTAATTTTATTTGTGTTCCCCTGATGAGGGGTCAGCTGTGGTGTATTAACAGCTGGCTGGACTGTTGCAGTCCGTATTACATATTGGACTAATTGCCTATGTATTTTTATTAATGTGTTTAGCTGTGCTAACAGCTCTTCTCTAGACATTTTTGCAATGTCAGGATGTGGTGTGTAGCTGGCTAGAACCGGCCACGTGGCTCCTGGTCTACCTAGTGGACCGAGCCTAGTTATGTGATTATTGTGTTTTAGGGCGCCATTAAACCAGAGCAGGTGCTCTTGAAATTTAAGTGGAATTTCAACCTCCTCGAAAGGGGCGTACTCATCCGGAGGTTCCTCTATTTTGTAATAGTGAAACTCTTGTGTTATAGCGTTTACCGCTGGAAAGTTTATCCATGAATAGAATACCTCTGTCTGCCGATACTCGTGAGCCTCTATCACGAAAATTACTGTACCACCTTGAGGTGGCAGTCCGTTTTCTATAAGTTTTAAAGTTATAGATCTTCTTAACTGGACCGGGATGATAATAGCACCCGGGTCTGTGTATTCGGGACCTTGCTGAGTCGCATCTGCTGCGGCCCCAGAGGTTCCGTTTTCTGGCATTGTAAAAATGCGAGGTTTGCAGAGTAGGTCTCCAAGGAGACAAAGATTAGGTGCACAATATTTTGGAACACTGTATCCTTCAACGTTGAATAAACCAGAGCTTTACATAGGAATCTCTTCCTACTAAGGTCGGGCGGATTTTAACCTTTCACCCACTCCAGACGTCTATTGGAGTATTTACGGGAGAAAGGGGTGTGAAATATGCACGACTGAGTTACTCTACCTGTCTTGCGTTAGTTTATCGCCTTACCAAACGTTGGGCGCCTTTAGTGTAGTTCCTAGTTTCCCACTAGGCCCTGCGCATTGGAATAACATAAACAGTAGTATCGACGTGGAACTGCTTATATTCCAGGCCTCCACTGACTATGCTAAACTTAATTGGGTTGTGTTACCAACTAGCTCAGAGGTCACTGGAAACTTTCTTCTCTGCATAGGAAGTGATCAGCTTCCTTGGCACAGACAAGAAGGGATTCAGTTTTCCAACAACCGTGCAACATGACAACTTTGCTCCTCAGATCAAGAGTCGATCTCTAGGGTCGTGTGAAACAATAGACACAGATTTCACTCAGTCAGTCTAGTGCAGTTTACTTTCACGGTATGTAGAGAATAGAGAGACGGGCGTGTATCAATAAAGGGTTAACATTTATTGAACAGTCTTTCTTCTCGTACAAGAGAAATGTATTGCCACAATTGCAATAATTGTTATTATAAAAAGTACGTACAGTAAGATAAGTATTGCGAAATAGAACTGTAAAAGCATTGATATGGTTTCTTAGCCATACAATGGTTTAAAAGTAATAAAACATATATACAGTCATATACACATTAGGCTAACATACTCAACTGGTGCTTCTAACTAAGCCTACCCCAGTGTGCCTGACCTGAGCCTAACACGTGAAAAGGGGAGTAAGTAAGTAGCTTAAGTTAAGTTGGTTTTGCAAAGGTTTGTTTCAAGAATTCTCGTCTTAAGGGTTTAGTCAACACCATACCTCTGAATAGAATGATGGAGGATTGGTATCTCCTTCAGGGGTCTCTCTCGATATCCCAGTCACCCGCGAGGGTAAACTGGAAGCGCCGGGACTGGATTTCTCTGCACGAGAAAGGCAGCGGCTTCTCTCAGCGCGTCGAGGAAGGAGGGGTGACAGCGTCCGCGGGCAGCTGGGCTGGATGTCTTCGCAGAGGACGGCTGCACGGCTCCTCAAGCGTACTGAACCATAGTTCGCGCTGTAGCGGCGATAATGGTAATCAGCAGCTTCACCACCACAGGATAGCAGGCTGCAGCGACAGAGTGCTAGTTTTTACCAACACAGGGTCATGCAGGCAGCTGGCATCAGCAACAGGTTCGCTCCATTGCTTAAGGCAACGTTGGTAATATTTATACCTGACAGGTGCCGGGTTTGACGCAAGTTTGCTGGACATAAGACGTCAATTAAAGATGTCACTAGGAAGTGACAGTTATCAGTTGCTCATTAGAGTTCCATTACTAATCAAAACATAGCAAGCGGGGATTTCCAGGTTTGCTAAGTTTTTATCTTGTTGAAGAACTCGGAGTGTTATCTAGGAATATCAGATAGTGACTGCTGCTCTGTCATTGCACTAATTGGTCGCAAAGGAAGTAGCAGAGAGTCATGCTGGAATGTGGCTCTGTTTGTGTGAGGCCAGAGATGACTTTTCAGAAAATCGCACTTGAACGGTTATGCCAATATAGGGAATAAATGGATTTATAGCCGAATAGGGGCATAAGGTCACAGTATCGATCAGGAACCTAGATAAGCACGCAACAAAGTCTCACTCACCTGTACTCTTGTTATATGTTCTGCTCGAAGGATGAGACAAATGTTCACACCCTCTCTCAAACCTCTGACCCACCACGCAGCTTTAGCAATGAGTGGTAGAGAAAGAAATTTAAGGGAAGGGGGAAATGGATAAAATAACAAAAGAGAAACACCACTCCTGCTGACTCTCTTAACCTTCTTATCACGTTATGTTCTGGTTATGATGAGCAGAAATATCTTGTCTGGAGCTTGGTCTTAACAAGAAGAACAATAAGATGCTATATTAATACAGTATTACATTTATAAAACTTTACTTTCTTTTCTAGAGCTATAGTTCACTGGATTTGTTGACTAAATGAATGTAACTCTCTGATCTGGCTTTCAGACACACCAGATGGGAGCGCTCTTTTGGAATATACTCCTTTTTTCCTAAAGAACTGTGAGAAGAGATTAAGAAAAAGGCAGACACATAAAATAATGAACTGAGTTTCTTGACTCTCTAATTATTTTACAAAGGCCTTGTGGATTCTTTGCTTACTTTCTTAATACCCCTTGTACACTGTTTAAATAAGCGCTCACGTTGCCAACAAATGTTTTGTAACAAGTGATTCCCAGATTTTCGAGAATAAGATGAAAAACAAAAAAGATAAAGTTTCCTTGTAAATATCAAGTGTCTTTTGTTCAGAACTTGACAATGCTATAAGCGAAATAGCGTTGGTTCACTGTTCGAGTCTTATTTCCAAGCAGGTTTCACAAAACAAATAATGTGCTCAATAAATGGTTAAAAGTTCCGTTAGTATCCAAAGTTTTTTGCAAGATCTTGCTTCTCCCAAAGTTTCTTTCACTCGCAAAGTGATGTCAGTTTTATTATTAATAGAAAAAAGAAAGTACTTACATTTCTCTTGGTTCTGATTTTTTACCGTTTCTTTGTTGTTTTCTTTTGCAGGTGCCTACATCTGTTTCCGGGTCTCCGAGGGTCGAGGCCCGGAAAGAGCAAGCCGGAAGAAGTCGAGGGAAAAGGAGCCAGAAGGTGTGGAGAAATGGAGGACTCCCGGGCCAAGAACCACACAAGAGGAGGAGTGCAGCCGAAGATGTCTCGGGAACGAAGCCGGAGCACAGGTGAGCGGGATCACAGCTGACGAACACAAGCAGCCTTTGGAGGGTTGCGCTGCCTTTTATAGTTAGTCAAGGGTGTGGCTGTTTACTGCACGTGTAAACCGTGAAGGGGAGTTTGATAGTTGCTGCGTGCATGCTTTAACATAAGGAATCTCAAAGTCGAGTACTATTAATCCAATAAGCATTGCTAAAACCAAGTAATACAGTTGGATACAATATAAAATCTAACATCAGGATCAAAACAGAGCATTGCAGACAACAATAAGTTTTTGAATAAAAAGCAAGGTGCAAGTATTCAATGTGCTGCTAAAGGACAGGCTGTTTGCAGAGGACACACCCTAACATCGAGGTGGTGTATGTCGCATCATCGGGAGCAGCTGTTGTGTTTACATCCCTGATCACACCCCTTCAGGTTTTGATGCAACCTCTAACCTGCATAAAATTGCTGCTAAGATTCACCCTGATACCGGAACATGGACTTTAACCGGTTGGCTGTGGACACTATTTGTTACTTGCGGCTGGAAACTGTTGACAATGCTATGTATGTTCTTTGCGTTCCTACTGTTATGCTGCAGATGTCTTCAATGTTGTCCAATGCTATGTTCCCTATGTGCCACTGCTTGTATACCTACCAAACGCAACGTTAAAAATGAAAACATCCAATATGAATTAGACCAACTAGTTAATGAGATGATGCAAATTGATATGCAAGATGTTTTCTTTGTTTCTTCTAGATCATAGATGTCTTCAGCTAATACTAAAAGGATCGTCTGAGGAAACTGTTAGCATGATCTGAAACCATTTTGTTTGTGGAATCCATTTAGTTAGCCATGTGTTTGCCATGTGCTCCACGTCTTCGCTGTCACCTGCTTCTCTATTGTGCCTGAGTCATCATCTATAGTTTACTCCTTCAACACTGAGACTGAGCACTGCACATGCTCAGAAAGGCTTGTAGCTGCTGGAATGTACTTGTTACAGACTTAACTGTCAGGCTATTATAACTGAAGTCAGCAACTATGTAACTCCTCCTACTCTGTTGACTAAGTGATTCTCATGTACCCTTATATGTAAAAAGCTATTTGTGTGTACACTTGTACTGCCTCTTTTTGAACCTCCATGCTTACAAAGCAGCTATCACAATATATAAGCACCATGGTTTCTGTACTCCATGTGCTGGCTCATACAATGCCTGAGGGTTATGTATTGATGTAGTTCCACTCATGAGTCCTTATAAATTATCTCTTTAATATTATAGCTTCCGTGCCAATCTAAATTTTGTCAGTCTAAAGGACCAGTGCACAAAGAAGGGCGAACCCCTGCATGGGTGAGCCTCTGAAACGCTCACCCCAACACACTTTTAGCGGCTGGAAGGCAAATCGAAGTTTATATCTCAAAATCCAGGTGATCAATGCGTCTGTTCAGAGGGCTGGACGGGAAAGCAAGAAGCACACCTGCATTAATGAAGCTCTTACCAGAGCCCTGCTGAAATGTTCCAATGTGTGATTAGAAAATACTCACAACCATGCACACCTGCATGAACACACCGATATTAAAACAACACGCTTGCAGTTCCACAAATGCACACATCGTGCAGGGAAAGAAAACACTTAAGCCAGTGCACATCCAATTGTCCCATTAAAGTCCCTTTCAATTAAAGCCCCGGGGAGGTGACCAGGATATCGCTGATACCGTGTGGGTATTCAAGCCTGGGAACTGCGAGCTGCAAGCTGATCTGTGAGAGGCCTGGGAACTGCGAGCTGTGAGCTGATCTGCGAGAGGCCTGGGGCCTTAAAGCCCGACAGACTGTGTAGGGTGCAGAGGAAAAGCAAACTCTTCATCTCGGCCCTTTTGTTCAGGGCGGCCAGCGGCGCACTGATCATCACAAAGGTGGAGCCCTGCTGCTGCTGGTTCTGGGGGTTACGATCCATTTGTCCCACCGCCGACATCTGTGTGCATGGAGGGGTGAGGGCGGCGGGCAGAGAGGGTGCTAGCGGGGCACTGGGCTGCACGGACTTCAGGCAGCAAAGGCAAATCTTCAGAGACCCGCACGAACTTCAGAGGCAACAACGTGGGAGCAGGAAATTAAGATAACTGCAAAACTTCACTCAGCAAGTTATTACAGTGTTCAGAGAGGAGCCAGAGGAGCAGTTGTTCCCAGCAGAAAATGTGAGCAGGCAGCAGAGTCTTCAGAGAGTAGAACAGCAGGACCATCAGAAAACTGCATTGGCTTTTCGGAGACCAGCAGGTGCAGCAGCGAGAGCCCATGCCCGGCAAACATCCTTTAATAGCAGCCACCTTAAATCAGCTGAAACTTCTCATGAAACCACACACAGCCGGTGAAACTTGAGTTTTACAACAGCAGCTCCCATGGGCAGTCTTCCCGCATAATATTTAAAAAACCCAGGGAGGTGGCGGCCCCCGCATATATTAAGAGGATTGCCACAGGACCTGGCACACCCGGGGGCTTATCAATACGAAGCATTGGAGAACCGCAGCCTTAAGGCCCAGCAGCGCAGGGTACGCCTGAAATCCCCGGGATTCACCTGCCTTGTCAGAAACAGAGACACGGACTCTTCGTCTGGCGTAGAAGATGGTATTTATTAGCTGCAACTAGTACAGTGGTCTTAGAAGTCATCAGTATAGCAAGGTTCAAAAGAGACTGCCACTTAACTACGTGGCACACAGGTTTATATACGATGCAATACAATGCAAAATGCAATAACACAAGAGCATGAGCTATTGGCAAACGTTATAGAAAATGTTTTAAGACTAAAGCAACTCAAGTTTCCCCGTTCTGTTTCTCACGCGACCCCTTAAGTAAATTACAAATGAATCCACACAGTTCGATTTACAAGCAGAGAAAACACAGCTGTGTGTTTATAGTGGGACAGTCGTGAAACAGGAGAATGCATGAGACATGTAGCGAAGGACAGCAGATAAGATAAGTTCAAGGAAACAATGGTGTGAACCAACATGTAGTCTGGATGGGGATTAATCAGCTCAGACAGAAATTAGTGTACTCGGCCAAACCCTGACACATGTTAATAAACATAGGCAAAGAAGTCAACAGACATGCAAAGGCAAAAACGACAAATACATCACGTTCGCCGAGCTGCCTGAGTGAGGGCAACATAAAATGGCGGCGATCACAAAATGGAGGCTGAACACGAACGAGTTCGTAATTTACAGAACCTCAGACCCTCCTTTTGCCATTACTCAGGCAAAAACGAACCAACTCATGCTAATCTGAGACGGAATCACACTGATATTCATGAAATCTTCAAGCTGTTGCTGTACCATCATCCTAGTATTCTCTGTCTTTTGAGTCGCAGATTGTGGAACACATAAAGTAGACAACAGGCCACAAACTGCAGGACCACATTGAACGCATAGGCAACAAGAGAATATGATGGCCAAAATTGCTCGAAGGAACGTTAAGATCTTCCATCCCCAAGTTGACAATATTCTCCAAAACCATCCCATAAAAGACCAATCTCCTTCATCCTGATGAATCGACTCGGAGACAGTGTGCAATTTGGAAATGGCTTGGTATACTGCCGGAGCGTCATCTGGAATATAAATGCAGCAACTAGATCCAATCAATCTACAGACACCTCCTCGGTCTGCTAAGATCACATCTAGCGCAATCCGATTTTGCAACATCATAAGACGGTCAGCCTGAAGCTCTGCTGTAATGTTACCTATTGCACCTGCAGTAACATTAATAGTGGTCTCAACCACTCGAACCAGTTGCCTGATGTGTCTGCTGTTGACCATCGGGCCCCAAAAGGGAAGGAATCCTTTAAGAAAATCTCCTCCCTCTTGTTCTGCTGTGTCTTTGGCATCAAATACCCCTCTGCTATGTCTAACTCTGTGGTGGTCTGACGGAGCCGTATATGTAGGGGGGAGGAGAAAAGCTATGTAACAAGTTCCAGAAAATTTGGAAGGAAGCCAAGTATACGCTTGATCGCTATAGACAAAATATGTTCCTTGAGACGGAACTAACGGAGGAATATCAGAGGACGAGAAAATGTACGTGTATGAACATTTCTGCTTGATATCAGCTTTCTTGCTATTAACTTGGAGACAAAAATCACCTTGATGGGGTACAGTCCATACTGGAGAAGACTCACTTTTCTTAGTTTTGTCACCAAGGACAGAAACATAGTGGGTAACATTCCATTCGTCATAAGCTCTCTTCTCATCTAACGGAATGCTATTCTTCTCTATAATCTTAGCCATTACCACTATACCTTTAATCAAAGAGCTATGACTGAAATCTAATCCATTCCCAGACATTCTTACAGGGCTTCTAAGTCTGTTGTGGTATGCGGCTGAAAACAGAGTCAAATAGGCCCAAGCTGAACCTTCATATGCAAAAGGAAGAGCCAGGTATGGCATTCCCTTTCGTGTATTGTGTGGCATGAGTCCGCACACCCAACAGTCAGTCATTTTAATAGCTAACTGATGTTGGTTCAACAACTGAATAAACTTGTTATTCATATATTCGGCTCTCCTTATCTGTTCATGAGGGGGTAGAGTATGCATTTTGTGTGAAAAGACAGAAAGACGAGAAGGCAAAGAGGTTGTAGAATTAACAACATTTCTTGATTGTAAAACGATCCAACCTGTGCAAGCTAATAAAATACACAAAAACATAAGAACACACAAAGTTACGCCAAATCGACTACGTAATAATTTACATTACTTTGATCTCATTTCCTGCTTCTTATTTTCCCTACCTACAATTGTTGTACCATCCACCTTTATCTAAAAAAAATGTCACTCACGGCAATCTTCCTTAATCACTCAGCTACTCACTTCTGTATATCCTGAGACCCTAGCCACTTACTAAAAGAACAAAAATCAGGTTACAGTCTGAGTCTCCTACCGTGACCCTGTGACGGAGACAGATGGCACATCTAATACTAGTATCACATCAAAAAGGGAGCAAAAAGGACCCAAAAAGGAATGTCTTTAAGTAATAAAAAGAAGTGTTCAAAATGTTCAGTTCTCCTTGTTAGCTCTCTGTCTTAGGTTGTAACGTGTTTTGCTCGGCACGGTCTGGTCCTTGAATAGAGTTTCTGGATTGGTGGTGTCAATTCGATGAAGCACAGGCACAGCGGCTTGAAGAATATCATCATCTGCTTTTTCAGACTGAGCCCCATAAATTTGAGCATCACTGAAAGGAACAAAACAAGGAACCGCTGCAGCATCGGATTCCCTTACACCACTGCGAATCCACTGGTCGAAGGGTAATGGCAGTGGCACCTTTTTACAGTGCACGCCATGCACCCAGTTACGCTTGACAACCACTTTCACAGCTGTGCGGGTGACGAGCAAAACTTGCGTAGGCGTAGACCAGCGAGGCTCCAAGTTCTTAGTCCGTTGAAAATTCTTTATACAGACCCAGTCACCGGGCAGGATGGTGTGACCTGGGTCTGTGGAGGCCTCCGGCAAAACACTTTGTACCTGTTGGCGAATAACTCTTAATTTAGTAGTCAGATCATGCAAATAGTCAATTAACAGAGGATATGGTATGTCTGAATATCTTTTGGGGCAGGGGACGCCCCAAACATTAGCCGGGCGTCCAAATACCACTTCATATGGGCTAAGTCCCATGTGAGAGTGCACAGTAGTTCTGGTTGACAAAAGGGCTAGGGGCAAAGCATCAGGCCAAGCAAGACCCGTACTGGCTTGAATCTTGGCCAGCTTAAGCTTGAGTGTACCATTGTAACACTCAACTAAACCCGCTGACTGTGGATGGTTTGCCGCATGGAATTTTTGTCTAATACCAAGACCAGAACATACTTTCTGCATAATCTGGCCCACAAATTCACTTCCATTGTCACTCCAGACAATGCGCGGCAAACCGAATCTGGGGAAGAACTCCTTATCAACACTTTAAAAACAGAAAAGAAGAAAATGTTGGCTTTCTTTTTTATATAACATACAAAAAAACGCCGACGCGCGTTTCGGACAGGAAGCCTTGGTCCTGAATTCCTTCGTCAGGGCACAATCAATAGGTATAATCCAATTTACCAGTCTTTATTCTTGATTTCAGATTATATGGACTTCAATCCAGGTAAAATGTTTTTTTAGGGGGGTTACACAGGGTACTCAGACCAGTATTCTGAGACGCAATTTTAGTCTAAAGAGAAGACTTAGATCTAATTAGCGTGACAATCCTGGAACAGATATATCAGATTCCCTTTAGAACCAGGTCGCTCGTAAAAAGCCGTACGTAGATCAACAGGTGGCCCCAAATCCGAGTAGGATCAATATTAATGGGGGAAGTAGACGGAGTCGTAATACATAGTTTAACCAGATACGTAACGCCTCTTCAAATCAGGGATTAACTTACTCCGTGTTCGGCGGTCCTAACTTCTGTATCCATACGGTTCGACAAACGAGCCGTCCATATAATCTGAAAATGTTCTTCTTTTCTGTTTATTCTTTCTGTATGTGACTATAGTGTGTTAATTATATTAACTGTTTAGTGTATGTTTTTGAGTTGGTTCCAATTGGGGAGACGGTTGCATTTGAATGGTGTGATTGAGTGGTTTGTATGGAGATGCGTAATGGATGTAGATATTGGTTTGTTGGGTTACACAATGTTTTGATCTATATAGGATGATTATTTATTTGTGATTTATTAATGAAGTGATGTAAAATAATTAAAGAATCAATATATTTTTCTAAAATACCTCTTTTGTGTGGGGCAATGTACTTATTTCAATGAATTTTGGATGTATTACCAATGTTTAAAGTAATTACCTGAGAGGTTTTTGTTCTTGTTCTGATATTTTCCCTGCCAGCCTCTCTGAGTATCTGTTTTCAGGGTCCCTCTGTTGTTCTTGTAGTATTCATTAAGCCAGACAAAGGTGCCCCAGGGAGTTTAGAATGAATGATAGTACTTTTCATCGCACCAGTATCCAAAAGAAACGGCTCTGAAACACCCAAAGTATTGACAGTGACATACGGCCCGTTTGATCTACTGGAATCGACACAACTCCCTTACTTCGTCCATGGCTGTCCTATTCAATCTGAAAATCGTCAGCCCTATCTTCAATGTGATAATCATCATTGTAATACTGCGTGGACAGAACTGTCTGCTGATCAAAGTAATTTGAAGTAGATGGAGGAAAAGAACGCTGCTCCTGAGAGGACGCACCTCGTCCTCTACCTCTAGATCCTGTCTGAAAATTACCACGACCTCGGGGAGCAGACATCCCATTATTATGCTGTAATAAAACCGCACAACTATTCTTGAAATGTCCTTCTTCCCTACAATACGCACATTGATTAGGACCTAACGAAGGTCTTCTGCGTAAAATACTTAGGTTTCTGCAACAATCTCTGAAACTGTGGAGGCTGCTGAAACTGAGAGTTTTGCTGATGCTGATTCGAGCGAGGCAGATACGCCTGCTGCAAAAGAACCTTTGTTTTCAAATCTTTGTTTTTCTTCTCTTGTTTCTTCTTCTCCTCCTTATCCCTATTCTCGTAATACTGTGCAGTAGCCAATATTTTAGCAGGGGAAGAGACAGCCCATGCACTTTCAGAACTCTTTAATTTATTCGATGACTCTGGAAGCAAATTATATACAAACTTGTCCACACAACAATCGCTGACCACCCTCTACACTCAGATCCTGACCACTGTGGTCAATAAACGTTTCTTCAAAGCGAGTGAAGAAATCCGAGACGCTGTCATCTTGCTTTTGCTTGCATGCAGCCAGCTTATCCCAATATACTCGCACCGCAGGCCTCATTGTCTTCATTAATTCAATTATTCTACCTGGAAGAGCCATAATCAAATCCTCGGGTTTTGCACCACCCACCTGATTCGCATCCGCAGCTCTAATAGCAGCCCAATCGCCACCTAATTCAGCCACATGATTTTCCTTACGAATCCGTGCCCATATGCCTAGCGGAACAACATTTCCAAATAACATATCAATGTCGGCCAAATTCATAATACAAGCGTCAACCGTTTGGGACAATTCTTTGTAATATCCAGCAGGATTTTTATGTGGGTCTGGAAGGGTTTGCTTAAGCCCCAATACTTCAGACCTTTTCCAGGGTTTGTGGACCCATATACGCTGGAAATGAGCAGGGACAGGAGGTGGACCACAAACCGCTTCTCTCCATACGGGAGGGACTTCGCGCATTGGAAAATTCTTACTACCTTGTTTATTGGCAGGATCAGCCTCGGAAAAGGACAGGGACAAGAACATTTTTCAAAATGCAATGAGTCTATTCACTGCCTCTTCAACTCGAGGTCCTGCAACAAAACCCTTATCAATCAGCAGCTTGTAATTTCAGTAGTTCCAAAGGAACTGTATCTGACTCCATATCTTTCCAACCTCTAATAAGAGTTTGACACATGACATTGAAAACATATCTCTGCGTGGGCTCCCCCCATTGATAGAAGCAACTCATGATATCTTCGGTACTATATTCTAGTCCATGCTCAATCCATTTCGAGCGAGAGAACCCAAAACTACTTTCTAGTCCGTAAGAGGAAGTTGACTACGAGATTGTCGTTTAGAGAAAGCTGGAGACATATTTAAAGACCCAAGAAGAGGAGAAAAGAAACTTGAAACAGCATCTGCTATCCTCCTCTGTGAAGTAGGAGAATCCCTCAAGAGGATAGGAGGCATTACAGATGTAGAAGGCAACGGGGACTGGAACGTAGCAGACTGAAGAGTAAGAGCGGGAGAAGATGGGGGCTGAATTACAGACTGGAAGGACGGAGCAGAAGCGGGCAAAGAAGCATTAACAGGCTGAGCTGGTTGCTGGACAATCGGCAAGTGAGCAACCACTTGTTGAGCGACAGGAGGGGGTAACGGAGGTGCATTAGCATTTTGAGCATAGGGCGGAGGTGAATTCAATAAACAAGACATTAGGGAATCTTCTTCTAATTCCTTATTTTTATCTGAAGAGGAAGTAGGCAGCATCGGATAGCATCTATCTATCGCAATGCAATGTTGTCTCTCTAGTACCTCATTCGCACCATCTACTTCGTTATCTTTAAACTGTTGGGCAGCCTGCAAAATCGACATGTCTTGTGCTTTCTTACCCGTTTTCGCTTGTTTGATTTCTTTCTGGTTGGCTTCTTTACGCCAAAGGCGAAAGGAGTCAAACATAGCCGGTTGGGCTTTTCTTCTAAACAGAATCGTTTCCAAATTATCTAGTATAGCGGGGTCAAAGCTACCATTCTGGGGCCATCTCAAAACTCCACTTTTTTTCGTGTATCTGACCCATGTCTCGTTAAAGGTAATGGGACCAATACCATGTTTCGAATAGAGCTCATAAGTGGGAGTTCCAACTGGAGGGATCGGACATGATTCCTCCAACTGGGAATCCCTTGTACAACCCAAACAACAAAATCTTTTGAACTTACTCAGCCCGGGCATCATCCCTTCTCTAGACTGATCACAAACAACAAGGGGTGTAGATCAATGAAACAGTACAAACGTACTTACTCCTTGGCTTCAGCTATTGCAATACCTGAATAAAACCCAAAAACAAAACAAAACAAAGGTCTGTGGGAGCGACCCACCAAATACTTAACTAAGAATCGTTCTACACCAGCGAAGGTCAGTCTATGGTCTTGCTCTACCAAACATCATCAGAGGGGTCCAAGGCAGGGCGTCAGTCAGGGCAACAGTCATCAGCACCCGTCGGAGAGGAGTAGCCACACTATCAAAGACCTTCGGTCCACTTCCGACATACAGGGGTCGATCACGTGGTGCGCTTCCTCCTGAATTGTCTTGCGGGGCTCTTCAGGACCCTCGGGCTCAACCGCTACCGCTGAAGTTGCCCCACATTGGGCACCAGTTGGAGAACCGCAGCCTTAAGGCCCGGCGGTGCAGGGTACGCCTGAAATCCCTGGGATTCACCTGCCTTGTCAGAAACAGAGACACAGACTCTTCGTCTGGCGTAGAAGATGGTATTAATTAGCTGCAACTAGTACAGTGGTCTTAGAAGTCATCAGTATAACGAGGCTCAAAAGAGACTGCCACTTAAGTCCGTGGCGCACAGGTTTATGTACGATACAATACAATGCAAAATGCAATCACACAAGAGCATGAGCTATTGGCAAACGGTATAGACAATGTTTTAAGACCAAAGCGACTCAAGTTTCCCGGTTCTGTTTGTCACTCGACCCCTTAAGTAAATTACAAATGAATCCACACAGTTCGATTTACAAGCAGAGAAAACACAGCTGTGTGTTTATAGAAGGACAGTCGTGAAACAGGAGAATGCATGAGACATGTAGCGAAGGACAGCAGATAAGATAACTTAAAGGAAACAATGGTGTGAACCAACATGTAGTCCGGACGGGGATTGATCAGCTCAGACAGGAATTAGTGTACTCGGCCAAACCCTGACACTTGTTAGTAAACATAGGCAAAGAAGCCACCTGACACGCAAAGGCAAAAACGACAAATACATCGCGTTTGCCGAGCTGCCTGAGTGAGGGCAACATAAAATGGCGACGATCACAAAATGGAGGCTGAGCACGAACAAGTTCGTAATTTACAGAACCTCAGCATGGGAACCCACACTTCATTTATTTTGTTGGGATCCGGATTCGAGCACCTAGCGCGAAGTCGGACAATTTATTTTATTTTTTAATGCTTTTTTTAGCCCAGGGGGTCCTTGTGGGACCTCCTGAGCCGGCCTATGGGGTCAGGGTGTTTCTACCTTGCCCCCTTTTCTAGTTTCTGACCTTTTTGGTACTGTTGTCTTGTGACTCGGTTATAGTTAGTTGGACAATTCACACATATAAAACCAGAGAAATATAGCTGTTATTGTTAGTAGAGATAACTATAACTCGCACCCCTGTAATGCACTGCTGATGATGTCACATATTACATCACTCATGACATGTTCAGTGACATCACTGATGACATCATCCAGTGACTGAGTGTTTTCAAAAAATTCAAAAATGTTTTTATATATATATATATATATATATATATATATATATATATATATATATATATATATATATATATATATATATATATATATATATAAAATCAACAGGAACTTCCCTCCAACAAAGAAGAAGCAGAAGCCCAAAGGAGAAACCTAAAGAGGCTTTATTTTCTCAATGCAAATCCAGTGGCGGTGAATGCATTTCGGCTTCCGCCTTCTTCAGCGTCCTTCACCAGAATAACAGCCACAGTGAGACTGTGTGTCCTGCTTCTTATAATGCTGTCAACACGGGTACGCTCCTCCCCCCTTTAATGGAGCTCACCTGATGCAGATCATGTAAATACTCCGAACTACAACTCCCAGAAAGCCCAGGTATGTCAGCAATCCGGATTGCTGACATACCTGGGTTTTCTGGGCGTTGTAGTTCGGAGTACTTACACGATCTGCATCAGGTGAGCTCCATTGCAGGGGGGAGGAGCGGACCCGTGCTGACAGCATTATAGGAAGCAGGACACACACTCTCACCGTGGCTGGTATTCTGGTGATGGGCGCTGAAGAAGGCGGAAGACGAAATGCATTCGCCGTCACTGGATTTGCACTGAGAAAATGAAGCCTCTTCGTTAAGTTTCTCCTTTGGGCTTCTGCTTCTTCTTTGTTGGAGGGAGGTTCCTGTTGACATTATCGCGCTCACCAGCAGCGCGTTTCAGAAGCCCCTGTCACTTCGAGGGTCTGGACTTCTAACTGGCACGCCTCAATGCTCACTTTGCTCTTCCAGGAATGGAATTGGTCCCGCCCCACCCCTGCTATCATGAGAACAGACGCGGTTGAGGTATCTACCTCTCCCTGTGGCAATCTAAACTGTGCATATAGCCCCCGCATTTTTTACTTTTGGTGGCAGAGGCTTTGATGATACGAGGAGACCCGAGGAGGGGCTGCACGATCTCGGAACAGACTGGTGTTTCATCGCGTCTTGCTCCTTGTGGGTCTAATGACAGAGTCACATCTATCTACTCTCTCTCCCCCAATTTCCACCAACCTGGATTGCTGACATACCTGGGCTTTCTGGGAGTTGTAGTTCAGAGTACTTACACAATCTGCATTAGATGAGCTCCATTGCAGGGGGGAGGAGCGGACACGTGCTGACAGCATTATAGGAAGCAGGACTGTTGGACAGGCCACGTGAAGGGCTTGCTTCCTCCCCACATGACAAGGCCCGAGCCCGGCCCTCCAGGTGTTACCCACAGATTCAACCCGCACCCCGTCTCATACGGGACTCCTGCCCCCGGACATCTCTGCATCATGGGGCCGAATCACTACCGGCTCCCTCGCCCGGCCCGGCCGCCATCTTGGACACTGCACCACGAGGCCGCGTGGCCTCAGATCGACCCTAACCCTGGGCCTGGCCAGGCCCCGACATCTCGGCACCACCATCCACCCAGGAGGTGAGTGGCCCACTTGGCAGGTCAATGGGAGAAAGAAGTGTCGATGGCTCTCCCCCGCCAGGTGCCGATCGCCCCCAGCTCCCCCGGGCGCTGGCTCCACCCCCCTGCTGGGTGTCTGGACTCCCTCATCCCGGACCTCCCGACCTCCAAGTGCGAGGGTCCGGACATCAAAGGGCACCAGACCTATAACTGGGGCAGCTCCAGAGCAGGAAGGCAGTTGTATCCTGGAGTCGAGAGACACCGTGACGAACTCATCCTTGACGGACTACTGGCGCTGCCGTAGCCCTGCCTTGCGAACTACTGTACTGCTTGCTGGCGCTGCCGCAAACCTTCTGAACCCTTCATCTTCACCGGGACCTGCTGGCGCCGCCGCGGACCGTCGCTACCTACGATCATCTCGGGACCTGCTGGCTCCGCCGCGGCCTGTCCATCTAAGAACGCCGAGCTCGAGGATTGTGAGCTATCCATCTTATCATCGCAACTACCAGATTGGTAACAAGACTGTCCCGCTACCCCCTTTCCGCCCAAGAGACTAGAATCGAGGGGACCCCTGAGTCCAGACCTCCTTGTACCATTCTACCGTACTTCAAGATTGCTAATGAAGAACGTTAAACCTTATCCTTGTGTGGTGTACGTCTGTGGGGGGGAAGTTATTCGTCTGTACGATCGCTGGAGACGGCTCTCCCCGGAGACCTCTCCTCTTGTCCTCGGCCGACCCTCCCGGTCCGTCTAACATTGGTGGCCAGCGGCGCGATCCGAATCAACACATAAACGTACAGAGAGTAGCTCACCCCACGACAAAACCACAATGACAACCAAAGAGAGCGGATCCACCGAGAAATTCCAGATGGAGAAATTGGAAGAATACAGCCATCGGGAGTTGAAACAATTCTGCATTGAACTAGGCATTGCTACCACCGGTCTGAGTACGAAAGACGATTTCAAGCACGTCATTGAGTCATGGGCAGAAACCGGGACCGCCAGACCCCCGGACCAAAATGTTGCAGCATCGGAGAGGAGCACCACGGCTCCCGAGGAGCGAAGAACGGGTCTCTCGCAGGAAGAGATCCAAGAGAGAGAAAAAAACAGACTACATGAGTTAGAAATGGCCCGGCTCAAAATGGAAGGTGAACTCAAATTAGCCGAACAAAAAGTGAACCTCGAACATCTGCGGCTCCGAGAAGAACGAGAAGAAAAACAGAGACAAAGAGAACTCGAAGAAAAGAGACTAGCGTATGAACACGAGCGCAAGCTAGCGGAAATTGACTTACGGAAACAGAACAAAGATCTGGGGGTGCCCGAGCAACCACACACTCCCGGAGCGACAGAAAAGAAAGTACACATCCCCAAGGATGTCGTTCGAGAGTATTTCTGAGATGACGACATACAACAGTGGTTCAAGGCCTACGAGATCGCCATGACCTCCCACCGGATCGATCGAAGTGACTGGGGAGCCGGTCTATGGGGGAGGTTCGTCAATGAGGGCCGCGATGCCCTGTTACAGCTCCCAGACCATCTGATGACCTCCTATGACCACATGAAGGCTGCCCTCCTCACCCGATATGGACTCACACCCGAAATGTACCGCTAGAGGTTCTGAGACTGCACCCGGATCCCGGGTACAACTTGGGTGGAGTATGTGAACTATTTCAGCCGAGCCTTCGAGGGGTGGATCAAGGGGAGCAAGGTAACAACCTACGAGCAACTTTTTAATCTCATGGTGTGGGAGCACCTCTCTAACAACTGCTTCGTCGAGCTCAGGCAGCACCTCCTCGACAGCAAATTGACAGATCCACGGCAGCTCGCCGCCGAGGCTGACCGGTGGGAGATTACCCGAGTAAGCCGGAATGGGCCGCACGAACAGAACCGGAACCACCAAGGTCAGCACCGTCCCCGAGGAGGAGGAGGAGGCCAGGGACGAGGAAAAGACACCGCCCCGGCCGCTTCCACTGCCAGCACCCCGCCCCCGGCCAACCGGGGCAACCCCCCGATGCGCCCGGGGTACAGAGCCAATGTCACGTGTCACCAATGCCAGCGCGTCGGCCACTACGCAAGTGACCCGAACTGTCCTCAGTATCAGACTCCGAGACCCCGCCAGATGGCGGCCGCCGCCCTGGGGGAAAAACAAATCTCCGAAGAGCAAGAGGAATGCGAGCAAGAACAACCGGAGTGGGAACCGGCCGCCATGGTTCTAGCGTGCCTAGGGGGAAGAGACATGGTCCCGCGGGCTCCCCTACCCGCCAACACCAGAAAATATAGTCAGTGGGTGAACATTAATGGGCGCAGGGCCGAAGCCCTACGTGACACCGGGGCCAGTGTGACAGCCGTCCGCTGTCACCTGGTGACCCCGGAACAGATACTGCCCAACATTCTCTGCCCTGTCCGTTCAGCCGACAATTCTGAAAGTCTGTGTCGGATGGCCTGCGTCCCCTTCGAATGGGGGGGAGTCTCCGGCATGTTAAAGGTGACGGTCCGAGACGATGCCCCCATGGACTGTCTCCTGGGGAATGATCTGGAGAGTTCCCCGTGGGCCGCCATAGAGAGAAGAGAGCACCTAGGGATGTTGGGCCTCCCGGACTGGGCGTGCGTAACCACCCGGTCCATGGCTGCCCGTACCATCCCCCGACCCGAAGAACCTGAATGGCCAGCACCTCCTCCCCCGGTCGCTCCAGTAGAGGACACCGACCGTGCCGACCCCCCAGAACAAACGCCAGAAGGACTCGCTCACCTCCAGAACCTTCCCAACTTGGCTTAGTGGCGTCAGGAAGGGGGGCCCACCCAGGAACAGTTCCGTCAAGAGCAGAAGACCTGTCCCTCCCTCGAGGGACTCCGCCAGCAAGCCCTTGCCCAGAGCGCAGGGGACACCACCGGAGGCCATTGGATCTATTGGGACAACGACCTGTTGTACAGTGAACAGAGAATCGCGGAGTTAGGGGCCGGTCGAGTACTAGTGGTGCCCCTCCGCTTTAGAGACTTCTTGCTAAACTTGGCCCATGATGTCCCCCTGGCTGGTCACCTGGGTAAAGATAAAACCTACAGTCGCCTGGTGACCCACTTTTTCTGGCCCAAGATGAGAAACGACGTCCTCAACCACTGCCGGTCCTGCCCCACGTGCCAGGCCAGCGGGAAGAGCGGCCGCAAACTTAAAGCTCCTCTGCAACCCTTCCCAGTTGTCACCACCCCGTTCGAGAGGGTGGGAATAGACATTGTGGGGCCCCTGGACCCCCGTACAGCACAAGGACATCGGTTCATCCTGGTACTGGTGGACCACGCCACCCGCTACCCCGAAGCGGTTCCCCTGCGAACTGTGACAGCCCCGGTGGTCGGCCGGGCCTTGATGGGGATCTTCTCCCGGGTGGGCTTTCCCAGAGAAGTCGTCAGCGACCGAGGCACAAACTTTATTTCAAAATATATGAAGTCCCTCTGGCAACAGTGCGGGGTCACCTACCGATTCACGACCCCCTATCACCCTCAAGGAAACGGACTAGTCGAGCGGTTTAACCGCACGCTCAAAGGGATGATCGGGGGGTTGGAAGAGCCCCTCCGTCGCCAGTGGGATGTGCTACTGCCGTGCCTCCTCTTTGCATATCGGGAAGTCCCCCAGAAGTCCCTTGGCTTCAGCCCGTTCGAACTCTTATACGGACACCCTGTGCGAGGGCCCCTCAGCCTAGTCAAAGAAGGTTGGGAGATGCCCCCTCTGAAGACCCCTCCAGATGTCTTCAAGTACCTCCTGACCCTACGCAATCAGACCAGGCGGTTCAGATAAATGGCGAAAGAGAATCTTGAAGCCAGTCAGGAGGACATGAAGAAGTGGTACGATCAAAATGCCTCCTCCATCGAATTCGAACCTGGCCAACAAGTGTGGGTGATGTCCCCCACCGAACCGTGCGCCTTACAGGACAAGTGGACGGGGCCCTTCAATGTGGTCGAGCGCAAAAGCCCCGTCACCTATCTCATCGATATGGAATCTCCCCGAAACCCCCTCCGGGTCCTCCACGCCAACCGACTAAAACCCCACTTTGTGCGCTCGGAGCTCAGCCTCCTGATGGCTACCGACAGCGGAGTCGAAGAAGACTCCGAGCCCCTCCCTGATCTCCTAAAGACCCGGGAGAAAGATGGTTCCGTGGACGGGGTCCGACTCTCAGAGGCCCTCACCCCGGAGCAGCGCCAAGGATGCCGGGACCTCCTGCTGCAGTTTGCAACTCTGTTTTCCCTCACTCCAGGGGTCACCCCCTGGTGCTTGCACGACGTGGACACTGGAGACAGCCCCCCTGTTTGACATCGGGCATACCGCGTACCAGATCGGGTACGGGCCTGCATCCAAGAGGAGGTGTCCAAGATGCTCACGCTCGGGGTCATCGAGCCCTCAGACAGCCCCTGGGCCAGCCCAGTAGTACTGGTCCCCAAAGCTGCCGCCCCCGGCGCCACTCCAGAGCTCCGATTCTGCGTCGACTACCGGGGCTTGAACGCTGTCACCAGAACCGACGCTCACCCCATCCCCCAAGCAGATGAACTAATCGACCGCATGGGAGCTGCCCGCTACCTCAGCATCTTCGACCTGACAGTGGGCTACTGGCAGATCGGTCTCACACCCAGGGCCCAAGAACGATCCGCCTTTTCCACCCCTGATGGCCACTACCACTTCAAGGTCATGCCATTTGGCATGAAGAATGCCCCAGCTACTTTTCAGCGACTAGTGAACCAGGTCTTGGCGGGACTAGAGGAATTCAGTGCCGCCTACCTGGACGATATCGCTGTGTACAGCCGCCACTGGTCCGACCACCTCCACCACCTCCGAGAGGTCCTGCAGGCCCTCCAACGGGCCGGCCTCACGATCAAGGCCAGCAAATGCCAAATAGGTCAGGGGTCCGTGACCTATCTCGGACACCAAGTGGGAAGCGGTCTGGTGGCCCCTCTTCAACTCAAGATCGCTGCCATCCAGTCCTGGCAGCCCCCCATCACACAGACCGAGGTCCGCGCCTTCTTGGGGCTCACCGGCTACTACCGGCGGTTCGTGAGGGACTATGGCAGCATTGTGGGGCCCCTCACGGAACTCACGTCCAAAAATCACCCAAAGAAGGTCAACTGGACCCCAGACTGCCAAGCGGCCTTCGAGAAGTTGAAGGCCGCCATGTGCTCTGCCCCTGTGCTCCAGGCCCCTGACTACAGTCGGGAATTCATCGTCCAAACGGATGCCTCCGACCATGGCATTGGGGCAGTCCTTTCCCAGTTAAACCCCGAAGGACTTGACCAACCAGTGGCCTTCATCAGCAGACGCCTTCTGGCCCGAGAACAACGCTGAAGCACCATCGAGAGAGAGGCCTTCGCAGTGGTGTGGGCCCTCAAAAAGCTCCGGCCTTATCTCTTTGGTACCCACTTCCGGGTGCAGACAGATCATCGGCCCCTGCAGTGGCTAATGCAGATGCGGGGGGAAAACCCAAAACTATTGCGTTGGTCCATCTCCCTGCAAGGAATGGACTTCACTGTGGAACATCGACCTGGGCAAGACCACGCCAACGCAGATGGCCTGTCACGCTTTTTCCGCCTCGACGAAGAGAGTCCCCAAGAGGATGGGTGACTCTCCCCGCCTTCAGCTGGGGGGGACGCATGTTGGACAGGCCACGTGAAGGGCTTGCTTCCTCCCCACATGACAAGGCCCGAGCCCGGCCCTCCAGGTGTTACCCACAGATTCAACCCGCACCCCGTCTCATACGGGACTCCTGCCCCCGGACATCTCTGCATCATGGGGCCGAATCACTACCGGCTCCCTCGCCCGGCCCGGCCGCCATCTTGGACACTGCACCACGAGGCCGCGTGGCCTCAGATCGACCCTAACCCTGGGCCTGGCCAGGCCCCGACATCTCGGCACCACCATCCACCCAGGAGGTGAGCGGCCCACTTGGCAGGTCAATGGGAGAAAGAAGTGTCGATGGCTCTCCCCCGCCAGGTGCGGATCGCCCCCAGCTCCCCCGGGCGCTGGCTCCACCCCCCTGCTGGGTGTCTGGACTCCCTCATCCCGGACCTCCCGACCTCCAAGTGCGAGGGTCCGGACTAGGCATGGGCGGAAAATCCGTTCCGCTCGCGGATTTTGCGGATTTTCGGGAAATCCGCAATCCGCGAGATTTGCGAATCTCCCGCAAAATCCGCAAATCCGCGAGCAGCGGATTTTGCTCGCACTGCTCGCACTGTTCGCGTGAGTTCGCGTGAGTTCGCGCCCCGCGAATAAGTGCAAAATTGCAGAAATACGATCTTAGCAAAACTGAAAGTAACTACTTACCAGGTTCAAAAGTTCAGGCTCATCATTAGTAGCCATTTCCTGTAGTGCTTCCTGAGGGGCCCCTCCAGAGTTCAGTTGCCAGTTGAAACTATTATGTGACCCTGCTCTGAACCTCAGAATAGTTACACATATGCCACAAAGGTCCTGAATTACAGCTAAGGGAGACAAGCAGGAGCCAGGCTGGAAGTTAAAATCCATTAATCAGCCCCTAATTCATTATTGTCAGTTGGGGCAGGGCAGGTGTTGTAACTAATTTTGCAACAATGAAAGCACTTAGCAAGTGCAAAAGATCACTAATCAGGGCGCACTAAGGAAGCAGGTGCCAGCTAAAAAAATATTCTGTGACACATTAATCAGCCCCAAATTAATTCAGGTCACTTGAGGCAGGGAAGGTGTGCTTTGCTTTGCCGAAAATAATGTACACTGGACAACCAGAGGGTGTGGTGATGAAACAGAGGGTGGCATGGGTGGGCCAGAGGGTGGCATGAGTAGTCAGAGAGTGGCAGTGGTGACAGAGAGTGGCAGTGATGAAGAAGAGTGTCCCAAACAGGCTGGACACGTAGAAACAACAAGTTCGCGAAACTTGCGACCCGACAGGTAAGTTCGCAATTTGCGAAAGTGTACAAAACCCTCGCGAACTGGCAGAAACACGGGCGAACACAAAAAAAAATTCGCGGGAATTCGCGGATTTTGCGGATTGCGAATCCGCAAAATTCGCGAACGCGAGATCCGCAAAATTCGCTCATGCTTAGTCCGGACATCAAAGGGCACCAGACCTATAACTGGGGCAGCTCCAGAGCAGGAAGGCAGTTGTATCCTGGAGTCGAGAGACACCGTGACGAACTCATCCTTGACGGACTACTGGCGCTGCCGTAGCCCTGCCTTGTGAACTACTGTCCTGCTTGCTGGCGCTGCCGCAAACCTTCTGAACCCTTCATCTTCACCGGGACCTGCTGGCGCCGCCGCGGACCGTCGCTACCTACGATCATCTCGGAACCTGCTGGCTCCGCCGCGGCCCGTCCATCTAAGAACGCCCAGCTCGAGGATTGTGAGCTATCCATCTTATCATCGCAACTACCAGATTGGTAACAAGACTGTCCCGCTACACCCTTTCCGCCCAAGAGACTAGAATCGAGGGGACCCCTGAGTCCAGACCTCCTTGTACCATTCTACCGTACTTCAAGATTGCTTATAAAGAACGTTAAACCTTATCCTTGTGTGGTGTACGTCTGTGGGGGGGAAGTTATTCGTCTGTACGATCGCTGGAGACGGCTCTCCCCGGAGACCTCTCCTCTTGTCCTCGGCCGACCCTCCCGGTCCGTCTAACAAGGACACACACTCTCACCGTGGCTGTTATTCTGGTGATGGGCGCTGAAGAAGGGGGAAGCCGAAATGCATTCGCCGCCACTGGATTTGCACTGAGAAAATAAAGCCTCTTCGTTAAGTTTCTCCTTTGGGCTTCTGCTTCTTTTTTGTTGGAGGGATGTTCCTGTTGACATTATCGCGCTTGCCAGCAGCGCGTTTCAGAAGCCCCTGTCATGTCGAGGGTCTGGACTTCTAACTGGCACGCCTCACGGCTCACTTTGCTCTTCCAGGAATGGAATTGGTCCTGACCCACCTCTGCTATCATGAGGACAGACGCGGTTGAGGTACCTACCTCTCCCTGTGGCAATCTGCACTGCGCATATAGCCCTCGCATTTTTGACTTTTGGTGGCAGAGGCTGTGGTGGTACAAGGAGACCCGAGGAGGGGCTGCACGATCTCGGAACAGACTGGTGTTTCATCCCGTCTTCCTCCTTGTGGGTCTCGTGACAGAGTCACATCTATCTACTCTCTCTCCCCCAATTTCCACCAACCCGGATTGCTGACATACCTGGGCTTTCTGGGAGTTGTAGTTCGGAGTACTTACACGATCTGCATCACCTGAGCTCCATTGCAGGGGGGAGGAGCGGACCCGTGCTGACAGCGTTATAGGAAGCAGGACACACACTCTCACCGTGGCTGTTATTCTGGTGATGGGCGCTGAAGAAGGGGGAAGCCGAAATGCATTCGCCGCCACTGGATTTGCACTGAGAAAATAAAGCCTCTTCGTTAAGTTTCTCCTTTGGGATTCTGCTTCTTTTTTGTTGGAGGGAGGTTCCTGTTGACATTATCGCGCTTGCCAGCAGCGCGTTTCAGAAGCCCCTGTCACGTCGAGGGTCTGGACTTCTAACTGGCAAGCCTCACGGCTCACTTTGCTCTTCCAGGAATGGAATTGGTCCTGACCCGCCCCTGCTATCATGAGGGCAGACGCGGTTGAGGTACCTACCTCTGCACTGCGCATATAGCCCCCGCATTTTTTACTTTTGGTGGCAGAGGCTGTGATGGTATGAGGAGACCCGAGGAGGGACTGCACGATCTCGGAACAGACTGGTGTTTCATCGCGTCTTGCTCCTTGTGGGTCTCGTGACAGAGTCACATCTATCTACTCTCTCTCCCCCAATTTCCACCAACCCGGATTGCTGACATACTTGGGCTTTCTGGGAGTTGTAGTTCGGAGTACTTACACGATCTGCATCAGGTGAGCTTCATTGCAGGGGGTAGGAGCGGACCCGTGCTGACAGCATTACAGGTAGCAGGACATATATATATATATATATGTATGTATATATATATATATATATTACCTACTGGCGGTCGCTAGTAGGTATATATAGTTAGGATTTTTTCTCTATGGGACTTTTGAAAATTCTATGTCTAATAACTTTGGCGTTTGTGGACGGAATCGGCTGAAATTTTCAGGAAAATGGCACACATTTTGTTTCTGAGCAGCCCCTGAAAATTTGGGGGGGTTTCGTCAAGAGGGGGCCGAGAAAAAAGGGGGCTCCCAAAACGCGTTTTTCCCATTCATTTTTTCATAGGGCGGTTGGATTCACTTTTAGCTCGAACGGCTGAATGGATTTGCACGAAACTTGGCAAAATTGTAGGGACTGTTAGCCCGATGTGCCTTTGCTAGGTCTCAATATATGTGCTCCAGTGGATTTTGAGAAATTAACGTTTTAAAAAACACATATATCTGTGACAGTGTCCCGGGTAGCGCTACGGTTCGCGTACTTTTCGCGTAACGGAACTTTGCGAAGCGAAGCTGATTGGCTCTCCGGTGTCTGTCAACATTCTAAACAGTCCGGAACGGCCGCCATCTTGTCTCTCGGTAGGATCGAGAGACAAGAGGAGGAGAAAAACGAAGGGGGAATTTAATGAAAGGGGGCAAGGTAGACCCCTCTTGACCCCCTAGGAATGATGTTGGGGTTATTAAAGGGTCCCGTGGGGCAAATAAAAAAAATTTGATTTTTCGCGGTAGAAGCGCTTCCCGGTTCGCGAACTGGGTCGCGAACCGGTAGCAAAACGGGAATTCGCCATTTTGTGTTTCTTTTTAATTAAATTACAAGATGGAGGAAAAACAATGTGAGAAATGGGTATAAGGGGGTACGGGAGATGTATTCTGACCCCCTATGTTTTCTGAGGGTGGCTGAGGATGCTCATATATGTTGATACATGTCTTCCAGCGGCTGCGCGTGAGCAGATTTTATTTTTGCTGCGTGACGTCTGTTAACGTTCGATTCAAAGGAAATCAGGAAGTGTTGACCGCCATTTTGTCACTGCGAGTAAATATATTTTTAAAAATAATTGTTATAAATTAATCCGTATTGATAAACATTGTCTGCGCCATCTTGCCTTTTTTCCAAAGCCACACTTTTGTCGTGCACGGCAGCCATTTTAGATGCCTTGACCAGACCCACTCTCTGCACGCCGCCGATCCTCAGCATGGCTCCCCACCCTCGCAAGCATCTCCCCCACGCACTGGTCACCCCCGCTCTCTCTCTCATGCATGGGCCATAAACCTCCCCCCATCTGCGCTGCTCTTCCCTTAGAATCACACCCTGTGCCCGCCCGACACCTCCCTTTCACCCTATTCACTACCGCACCCTCTGACACTCCTCTTCCTCTATGTCCGATTGTCCAGGCCGGTCCCAGGCTATCACCTAGCCCTGCGGATGCAGTTTATGGCCCCAACTGTAAAGAATCACCCCTCTTCAAAGGAGTTACAGTAGATCAAGGCCCCCACCCCATGAGATCCGTTACACCACACGCGTTCCTACTATCTGATAACGATCCTGTATTGTGATTGGGGAGGGGATTCTCACTGTAAGGGTGTGTGGGACCGAGCCTGAAGCGGAAGATTCCAGGGATGCCTTTTTGTACATCAAAGTCTTCACAATTACGTGTCACATTAAAAATATATAGCACTCCAACAAAGTAGTAGGATTATAACACTTTAATAAGTTATAAATATATACAATGCTCCAACAAAGTAAACACGTTAAAAAAAAAACATTTTAAACAACTATTTACATGGCAGCCTGCTGCAACATCCATCTCAAAGCAACAATGGGCTGCTTTGGTCTGTCTTTTAGTCGGCAAAATCCGTCGGCCTGTGAGGTGGCGTCAGTAGCGGTCCGTTGTGCGAATAGGCCGAAGGCAGCACAACGTGCCGAGATCCGGACGGCACCCAGGTGGTGTCCAGTAAGTTGCCGCACTGGTCTGGCCATCCTACAATGCTGCGCCGAAAGACGGCGCGGGCGCCCCGGGGGGGGGGGGGGGGGGCGCGAACGGGCCTCCCCCGCCTCCCCAGGTGGAGGCTCCTCTGCTGCAGTGGGGCGCCCCTTAGCGTTTCAGTCGCCTGTCAGCTGAATTGTGCCCGCTCTTGCGGCACTGTGCCTCATCCGCCATTTAGCTGAGTTGCGCCCGCTCTTGCGGCTACAGCGTCTCGCCCACCATCCAGTTGAATTGCGCCCACTCTTGCGGTGCAGCGATAGGCGGCTGCCACAGGACTCTTAAAATGGCGGCCGGCTCTTCGGATTTGGGCCTGGTCCACTAAAATGGCCCTGGGACACATTTGAACTCAGACATTTGCCTGCTAGGGCTTGGGCCCCATTCCCGAAAGCGTCCCCTCAGCCTTGAAGATTCTACAAAAGTCATCGGGCCCCCGACTCCCGCAGGCTTCCGGTGGGGAGCGGCAGCCATGATTGCTTGCGGAATGGCCACGACGGAGCCACGAGATGGTGGTGCCCTCATGCTGACGCCAGCTTCAGTCTGAAACATCCAGAAACACTGTAGACTAACAATTCGATTACTTCCGGTGAAGCCCCAACGTGACCCGGTAGGGAAGAACTTGCCCTCCCCTCTTTTAACTGATGGTTCTTGTTGCCTGTCCCCTCTGTTGTCATCTAACGGAACCTTTTTGGACTGCCGAGTGAGAAAAAAAAGGTGGGGCTTTCATTATTTGGGAAAAAAAAATGTTTCAATCCAATGAAAAGTGTTATTTTTAGGTCATATGATCAAGCCTTCCATCATTAGGAAACCAAAAGTAAAATGAACCAATGAAAAGTTTTATAAACAAGTCACATGACCTGTTATGCGGCTTTGGGCTATAAAAAGCCTACAAAATCCGTTGGCCTTTGAGGCGGCGTCAGTAGCGGACCGATGTGCGAATAGGCCGAAGGCAGCACAACGCGCCGAGATCCGGATGGCACCGAGGTGGTGTCCAGCAAGTTGCACTGGTGTGGCCATCCTACAATGCTGCGCCGAAATACGGCGTGGGGCGCCCCGGGGGGGGAGGCGGCGCGAACGGGCCTCTCCCGCCTCCCCAGGGGGAGGCACTTCATATGCAGTGGGGCGCCCCTTAGCGTTTCACTCGCTGTCCAGCTGCGTTGCGCCCGCACTTGCTGCTACAGTAGGCCGAAGGCAGCACAACGCGCCGAGATCCGGATGGCACCGAGGTGGTGTCCAGCAAGTTGCTGCACTGGTGTGGCCATCCTACAATGCTGCGCCGAAAGATGGCATGGGGTGCCCGGGGGGGGGAGGCGGCGCGAACGGGCCTCTCCCGCCTCCCCAGGTGGAGGCACTTCATATGCAGTGGGGCGACCCTTAGCGTTTCACTCGCTGTCCAGCTGAGTTGCGCCCGCACTTGCTGCTACAGTAGGCCGAAGGCAGCACAACGCGCCGAGATCCGGATGGCACCGAGGTGGTGTCCAGCAAGTTGCTGCACTGGTGTGGCCATCCTACAATGCTGCGCCGAAAGACGGCGTGGGGGAGGCGGCGCGAACGGGCCTCTCCCGCCTCCCCAGGTGGAGGCACCTCATCTGCAGTGGGGCGCCCCTTAGCGTTTCACTCGCTGTCCAGCTGAGTTGCGCCTGCACTTGCTGCTACAATAGGCCGAAGGCAGCACAACGCGCCGAGATCCGGATGGCACCGAGGTGGTGTCCAGCAAGTTGCCGCACTGGTGTGGCCATCCTACAATGCTGCGCCGAAAGACGGCGAGGGGTGCCCCGGGGGGGGGGGGCGGCGTGAACGGTCCTCTCCCGCCTCCCCAGGTGGAGGCTCCTCAGCTGCAGTGGGGCACCCCTTGGCGTTTCAGCTGAGTTCCGCCCGCTCTTGCGGCACAGTGCGTCACCCGCCATCCAGCTGAGTTCCGTCCGCTCTTGCGGCACAGTGCCTCACCCGCCATCCAGCTGAGTTGCGCCCGCTCTTGCGGCTACAGCGTCTCGCCCACCATCCAGCTGAATTGCGCCCACTCTTGCGGTGCAGCGATAGGCGGCTGCAACAGGACTCTCAAAATGGCGGCCGCCTCTTTGGATTTGGGCCTGGTCCACTAAAATGGCCCTGGGACACCTTGGAACTTGGACGCTTGCCTGCTAGGGCATGGGCCCCATTCCCGAAAGCGTCCCCTCTTTTGACTGATTGTTCTTGTTGCCTATCTCTTCTGTTGTCATTTAACAGAACCTTTTTGGACTGCCGAAAGGGGTTCTGGTCCGACCGCTGGTCGGTGGAGACATTTTGACTATATCCTGGACCTGTCCGGGCTCGCCCAAAATGGCGCCGGTATAAATGGGACTCGTAACTCCTTGTTGTGTACTGGTTGCCCAACCTTGATATCACGAGATACGTATGCAGTTTTAAAGAACATGGCGGGCGGGGACGAGTACTGATTGAACATTTGGACATCCCTATTGATATTAAGTTCTAATGGGTTATTGATTACTGTACTATTGAAAGTTCAAATTAACGTCACCCATGGTACTTGCCCGCAAATGTATATCTAGATAATTTTATTGTAACTGGCCCTGTCGTACTTTAATTATAAAATGTACATCCACCGATTCCGCAACTGTTAGACACCTTAGTTCTTGCAACCTAATGGCCCGCCCGTTACGTTCTTCTACAGTGTAAATGTCCCCTCATCATATACGATTACAGTTTGCTCCGTGGCCGGACCACGTGGTTATAGGCCTGTATTTGTATGCTGACATTTTCACAATAAAGGTTTTTAAAACAAAACATGGTAGTAGTACCTAGATTGGTAAAGTTTTGAATAATAGCCACTGTTTTCGAATCAGTAAAAGGCAAGTGAAATAAAGCAGCCCGATTACATGACGGTTAAAAGGTATAATACGCAGGAAAGCAGTAAAGATAAATGGTCAAGGGCTGTTGTATTTTCCACTCCTGCAACATAAAGTGATCGATAAGAATCCGATATTCATGCCTATCAGCGACTAAGACAGCAGGTCGAGCCTCTTTTGTTCAACGGCTCCCTCATGGGACGAAGAAACGCCCTTTTTCTCGAAATAGGAATATTTTACTTGCAGGACAGTTGTAAATTTCCCGGGAAAATACATTAGCCTGGAACATTGTTAGTGATAAACTGTAAATGCATCTGGGTCCTTTGCTTTACAAGTCAGAGTGAGAAAAAAAAGGTGGGGCTTTCATCATTTGGGAAAAAAAAATGTTCCAAACCAATGAAAAGTGTTATTTTTGGGTCATATGACCAAGCCTTCCATCATTAGAAAAACAAAAGTAAAATGAACCAATGAAAAGTTTTATTAACAAGTCACATGACCTGTTATGCTTACGTTACGCGCAGCGCGCCGCGCCCTGGATCGCTTCCGGGAAGCTGCGCCTCGCGCACCGGAGCATTCCGGGTGCGCTAACGCGGCGCGACATATGACGCATTACGCGACAACGCAGGTCCAGAATATAGTCAAAATGTCTCCACCAACCAGCGGTCGGAACACAACTCCTTTCAGCAGTCCAAAAAGTTCTGTTAAATGACAACAGAAGGGACAGGCAACAAGAACCATCAGTCAAAGAGGGGAGGGCAAGTTCTTCTCTACCGGGTCACGTTGGGGCTCCACCGGAACTGATCGAATTGGTAGTCTACAGTGTTTCTGGATGTTTCAGACTGAAGCTGGCGTCAGCATGAGAGCACCACCATCTTGTGGCTACGTCGTGGCCATTCCGCGAGCAATCATGGCAGTCGCTCCCCACCGGAAGTCTACGGGAGTCAGGGGTCCCGGTGACTGTTGTAGAATCTTCAAGGCTGAGGGGACTCTTTTGGGAATGGGGCCCATGCCCTAGCAGTCAAGCGTCCGAGTTCCACGGTTGCCCAGAGCCATCCTTGCAGGCCAGGCCCAAGTCTGTGGAGCCGACCGCCATTTCGTGAGCTCCGTAACAGCCGCGTGTCGCTGTACCGCAAGATTGGGTGCAATTCCGTTGGATGGCGGGTGAGACGTTGTAATAGCAAGAGCAGGCGCAATTCAGCTGGCCGAGCGAGGCACTGTGTCGCAAGAGTGGGCGCAAGTCAGCTGGCCGAGTGAAGCGCTGGGGTGTAGCTGGAAAACCTCCACCTGGGGAGGTGGGGGAGGCTCGTTCACGCCGCCTCTCCCTTCTAGTGCACCCCACGCCGTCTCCTGGCACAGGAATATGTGATGGTCGGACCAGGGCACCGCAGGACGTGTCTTCAGGTCAAACGGATTGTGGGACAAGGTGTGGAGCAGGCGCGATTATCTCAGGGGCCTCCGTCAAGCGGTTCAGGGAGGCACCGCATCACATTGTTTTCCAATGCAGTCAGGTCCACAAACAGCCCCCACTTACTTTGAGAATAGTGAAGCTGCAGCAGGTGCAAATAAGCTTCAGACAGTGTTACAAGCGCTGCTCGGAACCCTCAACTATGGCACCCAACATCCAGGACTTATACCATTTGTGCAAGGTAGTGACATCGAAGCATCTCAGGGACCAAGCAACATACCATATCCAGAGTCCTTCCCACAACCTCTGCCTTCCTTTTTACCTAGTTATTGTTCTTTCACTCCCACTCCAGGCTTTTAGTCTGTGGATGGAAAACCATCAACCTACACTCACCTATGAAAATCTTACCATTGATGGTTGATTTTGAGCCACAAACGCAAAGGCTTGTTTGGATCGATGTTGCAGCAGGCTGCCATGTAAATAGATATTTAATAAAACGTTTTACCCTGTTACTTGTTGATTTTGAGCTCCAAATACAAAGGCTTGTTTGGATCGATGTTGCAGCAGGCTGCCATGTAAATAGTTATTTAATAAAACGTTTTACCCTGTTACTTTGCTGGTGTGTTGTATATATTTATAATATTTGCCTAGGGTTTGTCGTTATTTTGGGTGGGGTGGGCGGCGGAGCCGAGCTGTCTTGCAGCCATCATGGTGTCGAGCTCAGTTCCTCTCACTAGTTTCGTATTTCTCATGAGGGGTTCTTCATAATGTTTCTATTTTAGCTAGGTCAAAAAGAGATCCCATTAGTGGCCTACTGATTTTGCTTGATTCCTTTTGTTTTTTTAACGATTTTTCACTATCTGCAAAGACTAAACAGAGTATTGCGACTTTGTGCTTGTTTGTAAATAGAGAATGAACCAAAGAGAACCAATTCCAAAACAATAAATGCTAGGATAACAACCAATCAAATGGAGAGGGAAGCAGGCACAACGGATTACAACGGGGGCAAAGGCCTGCGTTACCTACCCTTCACTATCTGCAAAGAGAGAATACTCCTAAAAGAAAAGAGGAAGGGGGGGCAGCGTTCAAAGCACATCAGCGTGCATAAACACAAAAATGTTTTTACCTACCACGTACTTGACATTTTAAAGCTTTTGATATTTGCTATTAAAAAGCCATTGAAATTCACTGAAAAAAACATAGGTTATAGACCATATATAGTTAGGAATTAGTATTTACAAAACCTTGAAAATTCACTGAAAAAACCATGGGTTATAGACCATATATAGTTAGGAATTAGCATTTACAAAACCTTATTTTACTCACACAAAACCACTGAAATTTCATATATAGTTAGTTGCACTAACTATATATCGCGCACCCGCAATCCACTGCTGATCATGTCACATATTACATCATTCATGACATGATCAGTGACATCACTGATGACATCACTGATGACATCACTGATGACATCTCATTTGACATTACTGATCACATCACTGATGACATCATTCATGTGATAATACGGTGAACCTCTTCAGACTCTAATATAATCTTAGATACACTCAGAGTAAATAGACACTCACAGACTGTCACTCATCCATGGAGTTACTCACACACCTAGTCAGTCATGCAAAGAATAAATCACACTTCCATTTCCTCAACTATACAGTTATACACACCTTACTTATTCAAACATATACTAACACATATTTACTCTCTTATACAATCCTTGAAACAAGTTCACAATGATCCATACAGCCACTCACAAATTCACTGGCTCTTATGCACAGTTATTTATATATGTCAACTCTCACATGTACTGTGTTTTACATATGTACTTACTTTGAAATGTAGCACTGAGATATCCATTCACTCACCAATACACTCATGCACACAGTCAACCACCCATACAGCTGTTTCCACATGCACTTTTGAACCCATACATCTAGTGAATCAACTGCTCACACATCTATGCACAGAGTCATACACCTCCCAGCCACCCACACACACACTCAGTCTCCCATACAAATACTTGGGCAACCAATCAATAACCCATATACTTAACCCTTTCGATGCTGATGACGAGCTCAGCTCGTCATCAGCCACGGGTGGCGTCTGCTGATGACGAGCTGAGCTCGTCATGTATCGCGGGAAAAGGAAAACAGCCGCACAGCGCAAAAATCGCCGCAGCAGCGATGCGGTTAATCATAAAGCTACTGATCAACACATGCAGCAGTTTACAGAACAACAGACATAATGATGCACAAATTAAGACAGTTTAGTCACTAACCCATGCACTCAGTGAGACACATTTAATCACTCACTCATACAATCAGTCATGCACCTACTAAATCCTTCATCCAGACACTTATACATCCACTCATTCTTCAATATGTAAGACATATTTTGAAATTTCAGAAACATACAGTCACTGGATGTTGTCATCAGTGATGTCATTTGAGATGTCATCAGTGATGTCATCAGTGATGTCACTGATCATGTCATGAATGATGTAATATGTGACATGATCAGCAGTGGATTGCGGGTGCGCGATATATAGTTAGTGCAACTAACTATATATGACAATTCAATGGTTTTGTGTGAGTAAAATAAGGTTTTGTAAATGCTAATTCCTAACTATATATGGTCTATAACCCATGGTTTTTTCAGTGAAAATATATATATATATATATATATATATATATATATATATATATATATATATATATATACATATGTATGTATATATATATTTCAAATTCTCCGTCTGACGCCCCAGCGCATCTTCAACTCGTCTCGGTTGAATAAACAAAGGACAAAAAAGCCGAACCCGTTGTTGTGAAAATTTCAGTGCTTTATTTCATTTAAAAAAATAAACACCCAGCAAGCCCATGTATAATATATATATATATATATATATTACCTACTGGTGGTCGCCAGTAGGTAGTTATAGTTGGGATTATTTTGTATAGGGAATTCGCAACATTCTATTGGGAATAACTTTGGCGCCGGTTGAGGAATCTGCCTGAAAATTTCCTCAAATTTGCCTCGCGGCGCTCCGCTCCGCAGTTAACCAATCAATATTTTATTAAAAAAACATCCATTTACACACTTATTTAAACATTTATTCTTCCATCGACCTTTACAAATACAGAAAGACACATATTTACTGGATGGTGTCATCAGTGATGTCATGAGTGATGTCACTGACCATGTCATGAGTGATGTAATATGTGACGTCATCAGGAGTGCATTGCAGGCGCGCAAGTTATAGTGAGTCCAACTAACTATAACGTGGGAATTTCAATGGTTTTATGTCAGTAAAATTTCCAGCTAACTTTAACTGGTGTGAAACCTATGGTTTTTTTCAGTGAATATATATATATATATATATATACCAATGTGTATTGAAGAATGAGTTGGTGTATGAGTGTCTAAATGGATAATACTGGGCCATATGTAGGTGGCAAAATACCGGTCGGTAACGGCCGATTTCGGCCGTTACCGACCGGTATTTGTACTTCCAGATGTAGGGGGCCTGAAAATTACCGATTCTGTATATTTACCGAATCGGTAATTTTACCGAATTGGTAAATTACTGAATCGGTAAATGTACACAATCGGAAATTTGGGATGTAGGTGGCACTGGAAACTGTGCCACAGGCCCTTAGAAATTCGTTATTTACCATGAAATACAATGGCATGGTAAATAACGAATTTCTGTGTACATGCACATCTGTGCATGTACACCTGTGCCATGTGGCACACATACATGCCCTAAGGGCATGTATGTGTGTCACATTGCACACAAGCCAGAATCAGGGGTGCAACAGGGTGTCAAAGTGACACCCTGTCCCCCTTGACAAATCGGTAAAATTACCGAATCGGTATTTACCGATTCGGTAATTGCCATTGATTCCTATGGGCCGATTCGGTAATATTTAAAGAATTATTACCTACATGGCATTTACCGAATTGTAAATACCGAATCGGTAAAATTCGGTATTTACGATTCGGTAAATGCCTTTTACCTACATATGGCCCTTAGTGATTTAGTGGGTGTGTGACTGACTGTATAAGTGAGTGATTAAACGTGTCTTAGTGAATGCATGGGTGAATGATTGATCTTTGTGAATGTCTGTATCAGCCTGTCAGTTGGTGTGTAAATAGCTGCATGGGTTGATGAATAGCTAAATCAGTGTCTATATCGGTTAATGAGTTGTTGTCTGAGTACCTGTATGGGTGCTTGAGTGTCTGTGTGGGTGGTTGCGGGCTGTTTGACTCCCTGAACGGATGTGTGAGTGGGTGATTCCCTGGGAGTATGGGTTTATGAGCATGAGTGTTAGGGACTATATGGGTGAGTAAGTGTATGTATAGCTGTGTTGGTGAGTGAATAGATGTCTCATTGGTATATATGTAAGCAACTACTTATGTGAAAGGCAGTCTATGTGAGTGTTAGAGAATGTAAGTGAGTATATGTGACAGTGAGTTGTTGTGACAGTGGCTGCGTGGATAATTGCGTGCTTATGTCAGTAATTGTTGAAGAGAGGGCGTATATGGTACTATCTGTATGAATAAGTGAGGTGGTGTGTGTATAACTCTAAAGGTGAGTAAATGACAGTGTAATTAATTCTTTGGGTGACTGACTAGGTGTTTGAGTAACTCTTTGAGTGAGTGGCAGTGTGTGAGTGTCTATATGGGTGTGTGAGTATCTATATGGGTGTATGAGTGGATATATCAGTGGCTGTATTGATTTGATTTGATTTGATTTATATATTTTTAAAGCGCTCGATTGCCCGGAGGCCTCTTGACACTAGGGTTCGATGAGAAGCGGATTACCGATAAGGTGGTGAGTTGACTTAACAGGTAAAGAGCCAAGTTTTTACGGCTTTTCTAAAAGAGAAAAGTGAAGGGCTGATTTTTATTGTGATTGGGAGAAAGCTTCTCCCCCCCACCTAACCTGCTTGAACTTAGGTATTTGTGAAAGTTTAGTATGAACAGATCTCAAGCTTTTTGCCGGCTCATACCATTTCAGGTGTGTTATCAAGAACTGCGGTCCTGAACCATGAAGGGCCTTATAGGCCAAGCATAATGATTTAAAGATAATCCTTTTTTCCAGCAGTAACCAGTGGAGGGCCCTCAGTCTGTGAGCGACTGGCTCAGACATGGGAATATCCAACACTAATCTAGCTGCTGCATTCTACAGATGCTGACGTTTTGTTAGATGTTGGGCTTGAATTCCCGCATACAAAGCATTGCCATAATCCAGTCTGGACAGGTCTAATGCCGTAACTAATGTTTTACGTGAATCATGGGGAATAAATGAGCGTATTCTTTTGATCATTTTTAAAATGTACCAGACAGTTGAGGACCGTTTATTTATCTGGGCGTTAAAAGTTAATTTATCATCAAAAATGACTAACAGATTTCTAACTTCGCCCACTGGGATTGGGCACTCACCCAGACTAGCTGGCCACCATTTAGGAGACCAAAAGTCTGCATCTGATCCTAGTGGCATAACTTTGGTTTTATCACAGTTCAGTATCAGGCAATTAAGCTGCATACATTTTGATGAATGGCTGCATGTATGAGTGACTGTATGGGTTAGTGAGTGGATGTGTGTGTAGACGTATGAATCACTGAGAGGGTATGTACTAACTGCTATTGGTCTGTCTATAGCTTCAATATTGGTAGTCTGTATTTTAGAGTGGGTGCATCAAAGGTTAAATTAGGGTGTGATGAGGTGCATCAGATGATCATATGAATGATGTCATCAGTGATGTCACTGACTAAGTCATGAGTGATGTAATATGTGACGTCATCAGCAGTGTATTGCGGGGCGCGAATTATAGTTAGCTCTACTATATATAACGGCCGAATTTCTCTGGTTTTATACAAGTGAATTGCCCAACTAACTATAACGTCCCTGAAACCTGTGTTTTTTTCAGTGAATTTCTAAAGTTTTTTAAATGCTAATCCCTACCTATAATGTCCCTAAACCTTTTTTTTTTGCAGTGAATTTCTAAGGTTTTTTAAATGCTACTTTCCAACTATACCTACATAGGTAGGCCATGTACAGAAAGAGGAAGGGATGTGCAGAAAGAAGCAACAGAGGGGCAGAAACAGGCCTACTTTGACTACCTTACAACAAACGCATACAAAGTACCCTAATAACTAATCCTTCTCCGAAGATGTCTTAAACCTCACTTTTCTCTTGACGATTCACTATTGATCGACTGCACAGAATGTTAGGCCTACCAAATATAAAACACAATCCTAAACATATCACTGTTGTAAGTCGCACCAAGTTTGCGATGGTATGCATGCGTGTCTATGCTTTTACCTAGTGACATGTTAAATGTGAATAAACATACAAACACTTGAATACCTGTGTTTCAAACAGCATACTCTGTAAATTTGTGTAAAGAAAGGTGTATGCATTTCTTTCTGATCACAATTCAGGGCCCATGAGTATTCAATAGTATATATGAGGGCTCTATAACACATATATACATAAGACATGTCTGCCTGTGCAACCGAACGACAGAGCAGGACTGAGGAGAGTTGACCACCTATAGGAGAAGTTACCCTCTTTTTAAGCTAAAATCTACAGATTCGTAACACATGTAAGAATACATATACAAGTTAAGATATACCTCAGTCAAGAGAGCACGCAGACCTTTAAACTTGACAGCTTGCACTTCCCATTTGAGTACACAAAGAGGTGCAAGAAGCTCAGAAAGAAGCAAGAGAGTAGCAGAAACAAGCAAAAGAGGTGCTGAAAGAGGGAACAGAGGTACAGAAAGAGGCAAGAGGGATGCAGACATTTGGAACAGAGGTACAGAAAGGAACAAGAGCAGTGCAGAAAGAACCAACAGAGGTGCAAAAAGAGACAAGAGGGGTGCAGAAAGTGGTAGAAGAGCTGTACAAAGAAGGCAAGAGGGATATAGAAAGAGGCAGGAATGGAGCAGAAAGAGGAAAGAGAACTGCAGAAAGAAGCAACAGAGGTACAGAAAGAGGCAAGAGTGGTGCAAAAAGAGGGAAGAGAGGTATAGAAAGAAAGAGGCAAGAGGGGTACAGAAGAAGTAAGTGAGGTACAGAAAGAGGCAAGAGAAATGGCAAAGTGTAGAAAAAGGCAAGAGAGGTACAGAAGGAGGCGGGAAAACTGCAGAAAGAGGCAAGAGTTGCAGAAAGAGCCAAGTGAGGTACAGAAGGAAGCAAGGGAACTTCAGAAAGAGGCAACAGAGTTGGAGAAACAGACAAAAGGGGTGCAGAAAGAGTGTACAGGTGGGCAGACTGAGGCAAGAGAGGTGCAGAAAGAGGTAAGAGGGGTGCGCAAAGAGGCAAAAGAGGTACAGAAAGAAGCAACAGAGGTGCAGAAAGAGGCAAGAGAAGTATAGAAAGAGGCAAGAGAGGTACAGAAACAGGCAGGAGAGGTGTATAAAGAAGCAATAGAGGTGCTGAAAGAGGCAAGGGAAGTGCAGAAAGAAGCAACAGAGGTGCAGAAAGGGAGTGTAGAAAGAGGCAAGAGGGGTGCAGAAAGAGGCAGGAGAGGTGCAGAAAGAGGCAGGAGAGGTGCAGAAAGAGGGAACAGGGGTGTAGAAAGAGGCAAGGAAGGTGCAGAAAGAGGAAAGAAGGATGCAGAAAGAGGCAAGGGGGTAAAGGAAGAAGCAAGTGAGATGCAGAAAGAGGCAAGAGGGGTGCAGAAGGAGACAAGAGAGGTGCATAAAGTGGAAGAGATGAGGAGAAAAAGGCAAAAGAAGTGCAGGAAAAAGAAAAGGTGCAGAAAGAAGCAACAGAAATACAGAAAGAGGCAAAAGAGGCGCAGAAAGAAGCAAGAGTGGTTTGCATTCCAACAGTACCAATTTAATATCCACATTTAGCAATAAGTAATAGGTGACCAGTCTAGGTTTTCAAAGGGCCTTCCACCATGCTGTAACACTTGACGCTGCTTTTTTGGTAGCAATTGAGCAGTTTGAGCTAGAAACAAGTTTTTTTATGTTCAAATCTGAAGATTATTCAGGAGATGATGGATTATGTGGCAAATGCGGAAATTGTATAATTGTGCAAAAGTTGGTGCAGCCGAATAGTTGCATAATTCCAGTGGCCCTGCTCATACCTCCGACTAGGTCCAGAAGTGCTCCTCAGTATGAGCCTAGGGGGTAAGGGTGTTCCTACACTGCCCCCTTTTGGTTTTTATCTTGTATTAACTGTTTTCTTGTGACTCAGTTTTACCAAGTCACATGGCTGTCAACACTTCTTGGGTTGGAGTGTTGACTGCCAACCAAAATAAAGCTCGTGTTCGGGAGAGTTCGCGAATCCTCCTCAGCCACCAGATATCGATATATTTTTTTTATTTCTCAGTAACTACTGACCGGATTTACACCGTTTAAAAAAAGCGTACCTTCCAAAGCAAGAGTTACATTTTTGTCAAATTTGGTGTAGTTCGGGCTGTAGCTTTGTCTAAAGTTTCTTATGCAAATTAACATTGAGAAAACACGTTTTAGGACCCCCCTTTTTTCTTGACCCCCGCTCAACTAATCACACCACAACTTTCAAGACAGGAGCTGACCTGAGTGAACCATTAGTTTTGAAAATTTCGCGAACATTTGTCAAACGACGCAAAAGATATATGCAAAAGAAAAAAGGTTTTTGGAATAGAAACAAGGTCCTAACTATAACTACCTACTGACAGTAGGTAATGACCGAAACCGGTCATGCCGTCGCTCTTTGAATAAATGAATCTTCCTGGCTCCCCGCTGTGTCCCTACGGTCTCTTTACTTCTGGTGGAGAAATCTTCTGTGTGGATATTTAGCACGCCCCCTCCCACGCGTGCTTGGGGGACCCGTCTCGTTTGTGGCCAGAGCTTTGTGGGAACGTGCTTTGCGGCTTCTGGACTCTAAGGGATTGGACACGCTTTGGCCCCCGCATCCAAGGACAGTGAAAAGCTGCTGTCAGTTGCAGACTGTGATTTCACAGTGAGGTCAGCTCATTGCAGTCAAACCTCCGGCCTCACAGGACTTGGGAAATGCGGTGAGACATGTGGGGGCCAGGGAGAGGAGTGAGCTCAGCATCGTGACTGGGACATTGTAAACTGCACCGATTTTTGTTTTGTCAGGATCGCCAGCACTCACTTTGTGTTAAATATCAGTCGACTACAAACACTTAACCGGATAGCCAAGATGGTGCTTTCTGGGAATTGCAGTCTGCACATGAAGGCTGTAATCATGTGTTGACAGACACCAATCGGCTGAGATGGGTTTGCACCAATAGGAAATAGGATGGATCAGTTGAAAAACGAGTGGTGCTAGTAACCAGTATGGGCATATGATTAAGGCACACCAGCCGAAACCGGTCATGCCGTCGCTGTTTGAATAAATGAATCTTCCTGGCTCTCCGCTGTGTCCCTCCGGTCTCTTTACTTCTGGTGGAGAAATCTATATATCAGCACAAAGTCCTGTAGTAACTGCAACCAGCAAGGAACACATGGGCACAGACCACAGCAGCAGGTGAAATCCAGAGTTTATTTACAAGCCAAGAATGGTCCACATAACGCGTTTCGCCCGCTGACCTCCGACCTACGAATAGCCGCTTAAATAGGCAGGTAAGTGAATGGTGTTGCAATGTGTTGTAAAACAAACAAGAGTGCTGGTGCCTTACGGTAGTGCATAGGTATATACAACGATGACAGCGCAAGAAAATACTTTACTGTAATTTGTGACGGTTTTGAGGCAATGAGGAGTGGGGGAAGTTTAACTGGCATGACCAAAGGTGTTAGAATGACACCTTGGGGCATCCATTATGTTGGATGTATTTGCCTCACACACCCCGAAGGATGTCATGCTTCATCATTGGCGTTTGCTCCTCATCGGGGAGGCGGTGCAATCCCCGACGGGCTCACCTCAAGAGGGGCTCTTTGGCGGAGATCTTTTATCCAACAGCCTTATGGTGAAGTGACCACTTTCATCTCTAGCCTTCTCTAGTGTCACTCAACCTAACCTGTTGACACCTAGCAAGCTAGTCCCACGTTTTAATTGCAGCCAGGGGACCCCCAGAATAAAGTGAATTCCGGTACCCCTTGCTACATTTTAACAATCATACCATCATCAAACACCATCCTGCCCACACACCCCCACTTCACCATGAGGCTGTTGGATAAAAGAACTCCGCCAAAGAGCCCCTCTTGAGGTGAGCCCGTCGGGGATTGCACCGCCTCCCCGACGGGGAGCAAACGCCAATGATGAAGCATGACATCCTTCGGGGTGTGTGAGGCAAATACATCCAACATAATGGATGCCCCAAGGTGTCATTCTAACACCTTTGGTCATGCCAGTTAAACTTCCCCCACTTCTACATAGGAACAGTACAGCAACCTCTTTCTTGCATCCTCTGTACTAGATACGGACACAAGCTGTTACTGGACCTTCCACCATCCTGAGTGGTAATCAGTGTCCGTTGATCAAGAGATCAATCTTCCTCCCTCCTTTTTGATAAATGGTTTTGAGGCAATGACAGTCTAGAGAACTGGTTTACTGGAATGCCAAGAGTAGTAAACCAAAGGCTGGCTGCTTGGCTGCCCTTAGAAATAGTAGAGTTATTTGGTATAGACCTCGGATGTGAGGAAAACCGGAGAAAATGAGAACAGACTCACGGGGGCAGCGTGGTGCAGAAAAGAAAAGGAAATAGTGGAAGGTAAGATATATTTAAAAGGTTTAGGATGTATAGTCCTCATTCGATAAATGCAGTGTGCTATACGCTCACAGTGTGAGGTGCGCTTGTAAAAACAACAGTGGTAAAGGGCACTGCCTCAATGTCCGCATAATGCGTAGCCACAAAGAGTTGGGCACTAAACACAGTCATGTTGGCACCCCAGACACGATAAGTGAAGATAAATGCTTTGCGAAGAAGATTAAAGTAAATAAAACAATTTTATAAAAGCAACATTGGAATTGCTAGCAACACGATCCTCTCGGTATCTAATTAAATACCGCAAAAAGAAATGTGGAATAGAAGAAAGGGCAACGTCGGAAAACCGATCGGTGTTCCATGTATGTGCCAGTATGAGTACTGTGCAGCCAGGCAGTGCCTCATTAGTTACTGTAAAAGGTGGTGCCCAAATTGGTGATAAAAGGTGCAACTTAGTATGCTGTGACAATTGTGTGTGATGCAATGTGATAATAAATTAAACTATCCTAAAAGTAAAATGAGTCACGAGACAAGGTTCACAAATGAACTAGGCTTAGAAACCCAGCCGGATTTCTAAATTGAAAGTAATTCTGTATGGGAGTCTACACCTCTAAGTGTAAACAATGTCCGCATTGTATATAATACATGTGCCTGATATATTCTTACAATTTCGTAGTAAAGGCATGAATGGTAAAGGCATATGCCTGGTAAATAATTAGTATATGCATTGTATGGTAAATGCCACATTGTAAAGGCTGTTTTCCATGACATACCCATTCCCACATACTGACCTCATCCTCCTATACTAAATTTAGTGTCTTCACCCATCTTTCCTCTCCTCCAGCCTGGGGAGGGGATTGGCAACACTTTCAGCCCCTTATCCATCTCTCAGAAACACACCTACAATCCCACTTTCCTCCAGAGATGCACATCCGTCTGCCCCCTCCGTCAGAACCCAAAGAGGCAAAACCGTCTGCCCTCTCCCTTTTTCTGGGAATGTCAGTTGCAATCTCTTTTATATCCATCCCATCCAGCAGCTGTTGGGGAGGCAGCAGTGATAAGTATGAAATTAAAAATATAAAAATTAAAGAGAGAGGGAGTGTGTGCGCACACACCAATGAGACACTAATGCCTCCGCCGTTTGTTACTGCATTTTGCTCCTTCAGCGTTGTTCCCAAACTGCATGTGATAGCTTGTGAGTCCCTCTTCTGTTTCAATACGTATCCCTGCTGGTGATGTGGACTTGCATGTGATGGCTTGTGAGCTTCCATACCAGCACCTTGACTGCTCGGACTCAACTGCCCGATTGGAGGGAGCGCTCTCATTCGGCCCTTCACTGTGCCCTAGCGGGCTGCACTAACCCTCACCCCGCTGTCTTAAGACACCTGGGTTAGAGATGTTCAAATCTGCATGTGCGGCTGCCGATCTCAATACTGACGGCCAAAAAGATATGTGCACTTTAAATATAAATGCATAGACAGCCAACCCTCCTCCCTGCTGCTGTCACTCAGCTTGGTTCAGAACGGGGATGAAAAATAAAATGATAATAAATTACTATTTTATTTTTTAATGGGGTTTTGTAGCGATTTTAAGTGGGGCGATGCTCCTTCCACCTCAAAGGGCATGGTCTGCCTATGGCAATGCCGTCTCCATATCCTGCTAGGAATTCACACCAGAGAAGGCAGAACTGGTTCTGGCTGAGCACAGACACCCTTTGCCTAGAAGAAAAAAGGATTTTCGGATACAAATACTGGGGCCCAGAACCCTGAACATTAGAACTCATCTGTATCAAGAAGAATGCCAAGAAGAAGAGCTGGAGAAGCTGTGAGGAGGAACTACCACTTTGCTGTGTGCTATGCTGGGCTGACATGCAGTGGCTGATTCTGTCTTTGGCAGTGAAAGGCCTGGACTGGACTTTCGGATACCTATTTTGTGAGTCTCTCCAAGGTCTTGAAGTGGCGCTTGCTCCCTGTTCACAAAGTCTCAAGAACAGCAAAGACTTCATGCTCTTCTGCCCGCAGCACTGGGTACTGTGTGTTTTGAGCTGTATCAGAGGAAAAGCAACTCAACGACGTCTACAATGCCGCTGCTGACTCCATGTCCTGAAGGCACCGCAGTTGGCAACGCCGCACCACAACCTTGGTCTAACCGAGGACGCCTATTGACCCAGCACCGAGGAGCAGCTTGCACCACAACCTGTGGGCACTGCACTTGGCACTGCCTCGCTTCACGCCAAAGCCTTGGCCCCACAGAGAGCACCGCCGCAATGTCGCTCTGTGACCTTGATCCTACGGACAACGCCTGTTGAAGCCGCCACGGAGCCGCTGCTCGCACCGTGATCTGTGGGTACCGCACTCCGTACTACCTTGCTTCACGAGGATGCCTTGACCTCCCCGACGCCGCCGGTCCACACCGAAATCGATGCCACTGTTTGCACTGTGGTTCGAGGGCACCGCTCGGAAGTCACACGAAGCACCGCCCTCATCCCGCACCGCAGCCTTGGCCCACCGACGCCGGCACCATAGACTCCAGCTCATCAGCCGATGACAGTGCTTCAGCAACGACGACGACGCTGCTTGCACCCAGGACAGGCTCTTAAAGTGTTGGGAGGGATGGGGCTGCCCACAGAGCAGGAGGAGTGCTGAGCACTTTCTTTTTTTTTTTTTAAAGATTTTTTTATTGAGCATGTTCGAAGTATACATAATTAAGTATATGTTGCATTACAAGTGTTATGAAACAAAGAAAAATTTCATGATATGAGAACGCATGTAGGTTGAAGATACAAATTGAATACGAATGCTAGTACAAATTCCAATTTAGATTGTGGCAAGTATGATAATAACTGAAAAGAAAACGGTTACGATAAGGACAAACAGTATATAAGATACACTCATTTTTCAATACACATTTCTGTATGGTAGTGACATCTATATCAAACTGATCTAAATAGTTTTTTTAACTCAGATCCTTTGTTGTTCGTACCAATTAGCTACTGAGGACCAGACCAGTTCCCCATAAGATCTAGATTTTTTCCCTCTAGTTTTATATATAGCCATTTCTTGTTTATATGTTGCTAGACTACACAAAACATGTGCACATTGTTCATATCGGTCTGAAATAGGTTTTTTTTGCTTTCGTTGCAAAGCTGGTTAAACACCAGCAATGAATTTTGCCTGGGTTGATTTTCAAAATTTGTTTCTACCGTGCTTAAGTGGCATTGTAACATTTGAGCTCGGGCGTAACACAGGCCCCCGCAGCCCTCGTGTTGCGGGGGGCCCCCGTGCTCTAGGGGCCCCCTCACTTTATAATGAACTTAAATGGCGTGCCCGGCCTCTCAATAAATTAAATGGTGCACACTGCACGCCACATGGCACGCACGTTTGGAATCCGCCTGGGCCTCAGAGGCTCTTCTTTAATTAAATGGTGTGTTCGCCCCGTCGCCCGGCCGGCCCGCCCAGGGCTTCATAAGCTTGCTCTTCAATAATTGAATGTTGCGCAACTGCGCATGTGTGGGCCCCGGCCGGGCCTCGGAGCCTCTTCATTTATTATCACTCTTAGCAGTGTTGTCTGGGGCACGAGCTGCCCAGAGTTTACACACCCAAAGCCCGCCCGCTTCCCCTTTCCTGAGTGAAGCATGACCTAGCCTCAGTCAGCGCTGCTGAGGCAGTTGGCTGGTAAAGGTCAAGAATGAAAGGGAGCAGTGACCATTGTGGTGACGGCAAAGTGCCAGGTATAAAAGTGAGATCTGCAACCCGCTTCCTCCGGACCACTCTTTGTTTCACCTCCTTAGAACACTTATAATACTATAGCCTGTCATCCTGTATCCCAGAGGTCTTTAAACTTTTGTAGGTTGAGCCCCCCAGCTGATTTTTTTTAGATGTTGGGTCCCCCCACCACCTGACAGAAATGTCTGGACTCGACCGCCACGCGCACATTCCGGGCATATTCAGCGAATAACATTCAATACAATAAGAGTGCTTAGTTATCTGCAGGTTTGTTAGTAGGTGGGTGTGGTGAAATGACAGAGGCTTATTACACAGCTCAAATGAATACATAATTCTTATTTATAAGCCTGCCTGTGTAATTTTAAAATAAACTTTCAGGGACATTTTAAGGATTTTGGGGCTTGTGGGCCAAATGTATTTTTGGGGCCCCTGTTCGGACCAGCTTTGGTTTTATGATCAAGTCTCTGCTCTTTCATGCCTTCTTTGGTCAAATACTAAATGTGTGTACATCGGATATTCAGGGATAGTGATGTGTTTTCAGCATGTGACACAACAGCAGTTCACTAATTTTACTGTAAATAATCTGTCACCACCTTCTATTTCTCATATGTGAGGTCATGTATTGATCTAAAATAAACTTTTTATATGGAAGTCGCATGACGCATAAACACATTTTGTCTGTAAAATGTATGTAATAGACTTTTACACATTAAAAATGAATGGTTGAAAAACGATATTTACAACATTGTGTTTTAAAATGATTCAAGGTCATGAGGCAAGACTGTAGAATAGAGCTGGCACTTTCAGTCCCCCCCACCCAACCCCTTTATTTATTTATGCGTTTTTATATAGCGCAGACTTTACCCGAAGGTGCCATAGCGCTTCACAATAGGAACAGAACTGATACATGAGAGAACATTACAAGTGAACAAATTACAAAAGCAAACGCTAAATTACATGAGGGAAAAGTGACAATCATGAGCAAACAAATACAAGAGAAAGTAAACGGAGCATTATGTCCCTGGAAACTTTGTATCCGTTCTGGGAAGAGCTAACTCTCCCTGGAGGGGGTTAATTCACAGAGCGGACATGCTTCAGGTGCAGTGGGAGGCGAGGGGTCTCCTCTGCTAAAAACCAAAAGCGTGTCCCACTGCAGCTGAAGCTGTCAGCTCTGTGATTAACCCCCTCCTGGGAGAGTTAACATAACAAAAGAACGGGCACCTCCTGCGCTATCGATCTCCCCTCCCTCCCCCTTCCACATACCGGAGTCCGGAGTGCTTCAAGAAGACTTGCACGGACAGACAGACGACTGCAGGGCACAAAGGTTAAATTGAAGTGGAGTGCGCGCCTCCCCTGGGAAGGTGGCGCGCCCCACAGATTGAAGAACACTGCTGTAACCTGACTAGTCGGGAAAGGGAGAAATATTTTTGTCTTTTATCCAGACGTTAATAAATGTGACAACCAGTGTCTCCTTCCCTAGCTGGACTAGCTGGACTGTTACATATGGTCCCTTGTGTCTTCTTTCCCTACAAAGCTGTTAAAGGCAGCACCCAGCGCCCATTTATCCCCTTAAGTGCTGCGTCAGGGCGTTGGCCGACGGCAGCACTACCTCCCCAGTGCTGCGCACGACCATTGGACGTCCATTCAGCACTAGTTCCAATGGACAGCGCAGCACTAGGGAGGGATGTTTACAAGCATCTATGAGGTTAAATGATAAGGCTAATAAATGACCTCGGGCCTAAGAGGGGTGTTGGGTTTGACACAGTTTCCCGTGCCTAAGTTCAAGACAGTATTAAATGTAACACCCATTGCCATGAACACTACTACAGACTAAACCTGACATATGAAATGTCTGTACTGGCAGAAGGTTAATTGTGATGCGGTGTGAGTGACATATGACCTGATTAGGGTTGCGTGACTGTACCTATTGTCACACGTTTCTCAAATATTGAGTATGCGCAGCTTCACACTAGTGGCGACACAGGTTGAGCTTCCTTTCCCATGCATACGTGGCAATAACACCACACAGGCCACAGCCTGCGCGCATAGGCTCTCTTTCTCACTATCTGCCCCCATCAATAGTCCTGTTCAAATACATATCCCTACCCTCAAACCTCTTTTTTGCAGCTTCTCTCCTGGGTGCAGCAACAAACACTGTAAATCGTCAAGCACAACATTAAACAGTGGCCACGTAGATATGTGACAGCCAGTAAGTATCCTTTTCTCTGACATGGACACTTCTTTAAGCACAATTACCCAGTATAAATTGTCCTGGCCAAGTTTCAAACGTGAAGTGTCCTTTTCAGTGACATGTTGTTAAATATAACAGACACTCCACTGCCTTAGTAATGGTCTCTATAAACCTCTTATTCTGTTGCCAAACAGGCTTGTTCCTTGAATGTGATACAAAAATGTTTTTTACTCTGACATAGGTGGATTTTACATCTGATACTCTGCAGCATGTGTCCTGAAACTCAGCAGCGTTTATGAAATGGACTCAGTCTGACATGAATACCACTATTCTCCTCCCACTGTGTTGCCTTTCCATTTTGAGCCCTATAGGAATCGGTACAATTATTTTGTTATCTTTATCTGCTATCCTTGCTTGAATTGATTAGCTCTGGCACATTATTTTACATTTACACTAAAAATGATGTAAATAGTTTTTAAGCTGAAGCTACAGTCACTGAAGTGAAGACAAAATATCCCCAACTGGAATAAAGGAATTGCCCAAAGAAAGGAAGCAAGGTCACTGGAACAAAACTGGTTATCATGTGTATGGGAACAGCATGGGGAGCAACATGTCTTGGTCCATGTTCAAGCCTTTTACTTTTAGTAGAGCATCTGGTAGTTTAAGTAGATCCTCAAGTTTTTGATGCCACTTGAATCAATAATACAGTAGAAATTGGCTTCTATTTAAAATTGTTTCAAATGAGTTGCTTCCCTTCCATAAAGTTTTTGCATTTCGTGACCTCATGGCTAGATTATGTAGTGTTTACCTGGATATCATAGACCCTCTTCTGGCACTTGACAGTCACCTACCCAGCCGGACATTAGGCACAGTTCCTCCTCGTCTCCCCGCTATAACTCCTTCCTCCCCTCCCTCCTTCGAATTCACAATATTGTTTTTGTGTACTTAACCTTACTATGCTCTTGTAACTGATGTAACTTTTAACGCAACAAGCCTAAATATAAAGCACTCCGATACCCTCTTGGGTCAAGTTTGCGCTACATAAAACTTTATAAATAAATAAATTAATTAAATGGTGCGCGGGCCGGGGCCTCTGATGCTCTGCTCCTTATATTAAATGGTGTAGACTCCTTGCCCAGCCAGTGCTTTCTCTGCTGCCTGCCCGGCTACGAAGTCTGTGCCCCCCACTCACCTGAGCAGTAACGTTCCCCTCTTCCCCTCGTGGAAACGAGGCGTAACTTACCACTTTTACGCAGGCAGCAAAACACCACCCCCTCAGCAACTTAGTTTTACAAACTGTAAACCTCCATCGCTCATACAAGGCTGAACAAGTATTGAAGCACCACTGAACAGCACCGAAGATGGTACTAAGGTGCGAAGAGGGGAACAGTGAGTGAAATTTCCTCAGGGCAGAGGGTCTCAGAGGTTGGCGTTTGGCTGCTCCCAGCATTTACATCAGCGGCAGCTCTGTGGCCTGCTTAATGTAGTAGTGCGTATTTGCCATACAGAATGCAGCGTAGGAGTTTCAAAACAGCATAACTGAAAAACAGAAACACTCAACATATCACCACAAAAATGTACACATATCTACGTACTTTATTAGTTACAGATAGACCCACTGTCTATAAGCTTAAGGAGTTTGTTACATAGCTCTCCAGGTATCAAGCACCTCAAGGTTCAATACTAAATAGGATGGCTTCAGAAATGTATGCAGCTACCCCATAGACCAGGTATTTCCAAACTACTAGTCAGAGGTTTGAAACAACATAAAAACTGAAAAAAAACAAATACCCCTGTTTCGATTCCCTGCGTGTAACCAACCTGCAGGTATCTGGTTTGTGTTCTGGTAACGTTTTACATTGGATTACTGTTTGTTGTAGAATATCATCTTGCATCTTGCCCGTCACATGTACCAATCACAGTTAAATAGGGGAGATGTGTTATGCACTCGCAGTAGCCGTAAAAAACGATTAAGAGGGTATTGTTTGTTATAAATGTTAATTAATAATGTAATGACACATAGCCTACAGTACCATATACACAAAATGGCGCTTGATAGGCGTTGTTTTACTCCATTATCTTGCAAAGAGCATGTCCCATACCTTGCCATCCACCATTGCTCTTTGATACCACACTAATTTTCAACACTTTTTCTTGAAAAGTGTTGGCTTACTTGTGAAGTTACAGGGCAGAGCGCTTTTATGCTGACTGGAAGCAAAGGTACGGCTGTCTCCAACTGGGAGCTTTTTAGTTATATATGATAGCTGGTATAAGCAGGGCTCAAGTGACACTAGGAACTCCTGATTGTCTGTTTGTTGTCACAGCATTTTGAGCAGGGCTCCATGGAGGAGGCCAGGGCATCATAAAGTCGGCCTCCAATCCTTCAGTTTCCACGCAAGCAGACGATTGGCATATGAAAATTGCAATGGTTGTGCTGCAGCGTTTGCAGCAATTCCCCTTTGAACTAAATAGATTTTAGTACAAATAAGCACTGCAGTAATGAATATGACACTGGCTGGCATCTCTTGCCTGTAGAGCCTTTAGAAAAGATTGGAGAGTCACCAGTGTATCATTTAGATGGGTGTTCCCAGTATTTCTTGACAGGGTTATTAGGCAACCATATGTTATTAAATATATAAAGGAAACAAGGGCACTTTACAGCACTGATAACATGGCCTGCAATAGTGAAAAAGACCACTGACATTTATAAATCCAAATCGCAACAAAAATATTTCTAATGTTAAAGAGATGGTCTGACACAGTCATTTATACCTCCTGGAAGTATTTATTAGCACTGCCAATGAACACATACCGGTGTGCAGACTAGATAATCGCTGTCCAGCTGTTATCACTTGTAGGAGAGTAGGGTCTGCTATCCTATGGTCACCCCAATTTTTTGCTTTTTGCTTCACTGGTTTTCGACTTACTGAGGCTGTGGGCCTGCTATTCAGACCCCCAGCCTGCTGCTCTCTCTCTAAATTCATAATACATGTGCCATAGGTACATACCACAATTGGAAATGGACTCCTTGTCAGCCCCTGTACCATGCACTATAGGTGCTCAGGGCATAGGTGCCACCAAGGCCTACCAGGGGCTGCAGCATATCTGGCTGGTTCTTAAATTGACACAACTGGCTGATCACTCAGCTGGGGCAAGTGGGTATAATCACCCCTTGCTTAGATATAGTATACCTATATCTAAACCTATATCTGGACACATATAAACCTGTGAGCCACTCCTATGGAAGGCCTTATCAATCCTGGAGGCAGAGTGTGTGGTTTAATGTGAGATGGAGCTCTAGCATGAGCTGAGCCTATCTGCAGCTGTCGGGAACCACTCCCTAAGCTGTTCCGGGATAATGCCATACCATATACTATTAAGTGCCTTATAATCCTCGCGGTTATATAGCAACTTTGGTTTGGCTTTATCAAAACATGTCGTGTAAGGTGTCATACGAATTGGAATACTACCCCCTCGCCAGTTCTGGCGACGGGGCTAGCATTCCACCCCTCTAGAGGGAGAAGACATGTTACTTTACTGAAACGCGGTTGATTTTAAAAGAGCCTCAGATCCACAAAATGGATGCCTCTGCCACAGACACGGGTCTGACCTCCTGCTGCTGACCGAAACTCAGCAGAGGGGGCCTGGACAAAGGGTTTCCTGTCGCAGGGCGGTGTTACACCACCCCAGACAGGAGATAGTGGATTGTAGCAGGGAGGTTTGAAAGAAACCAGACACTGCCTGGGGAGCAAAAGGCTGCCCCTTGCATAATCCGGCCAAACCGGTTCTGGGGCACACCAGCCCCTGTCCTGGTGCGGCATGGATCAAAGGAAAGGGGTGTATCCACCCCCTTCCTGGGTCCCATCCATAGGAGGGGACCTTGCAGGTAATCCAGCCCACCAGATTTGAATAAGAGTGGGAGCAGTGCCAATGCAACTCAGATTATCCTGAAGAAACATAAGAAACAAAACTCTGGACCCTTCGACATCCTACTCAACGTAGAAGACTGAAGAATTTCCCTTGTGGTCAAGGAGTGACCACCCTGTGCAAACAGGAAACATCCAGCACCTCCACCCTGGCTTCGTTGCAGTTCCTGCCAGAACTCGAGGAACAGAGATCGACGAGATTAAGCTTGCCTAACTTCCTACTGCCCGATCCACAGTCCATGCAGAGCTGAGACCCGTGGAGGCGACCGGAAGCGTGGGGCACGCCATCTTGGAAAGGCCACGAGACGCTGACCGTGCAGCCCACAAGTGACCCTCGAAGCTGTGCACCGGGGTTTGAGAAGCCCCAACCCTGAGCCACTCTTGCACCGAAGCTCACCCCTCTACACTCGACGAGTGCTGCGTGGGGCCCTTCTGCTTGTCTTGGCTTGACGCGTTGGCCCGGTCACTTGCCCGCTGGCTTGTGGCCCTTGTGCCAACGAAAACCTAAAACCGAGTTGCTTTTCTGGTTGCTCCACATTTGCACCAGCTCCTCTGAAAAGGAGCACCCGCTCTGACCCTCCTGGTCCGAGTGAGACGCAATCTCCTAGTCCTGCGTGGATTGCTTTTGCCAAGTGTTGTTTGCTCCAATCTTGAAGCCGACTACGCCGACGGCAAGAGCCTGCGTGGGACAGATTGTGACCTGCTCCTGGACATCGCAGATGCCCCAGAGCCCATGTGACAGCGGAGAGAAGCTCCTCGACAACCATCTGATTGCGCCCGACATTGCCTGGTTCCGTCCTGGTTCCACCCTGGTCACTGCTGAGTGACCCAGACTCTATCCGCTCTGCTTTCAGATACTTCTCGACTCCGATCACCCTTGGATCACACCGGACACTTCTGCTTCCCATCGCCTGCAGCATCTTCAGCTTCAAGCACCAAGAGCCTGCGTGTCAAAACCCGACGCCACTTCGACCCTATGCACCCGCTTCCTGGGGGTGAGGTAACATTGCAACGCCGGTGTTCCCACACTGGTATACACCTCTAGGGCCTGTGTCTTAAGTTTTGTTCCTCTAGGTTCAGCGGAAGTATCCTTAAACTCTCTTTGTGTAACTTTTACGCACCATTGACATTGCATTGGTGCAAGCCGCACTTTACGTGCTGCACCCGAATCCCGCTGGCTTTTCCCGACTTCAGCATTGCTAGTCCCGACTGCTCCCAGCGATTCCCTAGGCCCTAGGCCTAACCACTGTTCGATTGGTATCTCTTATACAACTTTAATATATGGTTTGCGTGGCCCCTGGGCCTCATCCATAATTGTGCAACTTTGTATGTTATACTGTGCTTTTGATTTAACGCTTGTGCCCCTTTGCTCATAAAGAGTACTGGGGATTATTTTAGAAATAAACACATATATTTTTATAATATATACTTGTGTGGTGTCCTTTCATTTGATATTACATGGATGACTGCTCTTGAGAGAGCCTGCATGGTACAGCAGGTTCCTCAGGATCAGTGGGCTGCAATTTTATGGTACTCCTTTTCAGAGAAAGGGAGGGATAGGCTCCTCACAGTTAGACCTGAGGATGCCAAAAACTACTCTGTCCTGAAGAGTGCTCTTATTGAAGGGTTTGGCCTAACCACTGAGCAATACAGGTTGTTGTTCAGAGACACCCAAAAAGCACAGACTCAGGACTGGACTGATTTTGTTGATTGTGCCACTAAGGCTCTGGAGGGTTAGCTGCAGGGAAGTAAAGTCTCAGACTATACAGGATTGCACAATCTTATAATGAGAGAGCAGATCCTTAATAACTGTCAGAACCAGCTCTTGCATCAATACCTTATTGACTCTGATCTGACCTCTCCCCAAGAATTGGGAAAGAAGGCAGACAAATGGGTCAGAACAAGGATTAAGCAGAAACCCCCAGAACCATGGTGACCAGAAGAAAACAGACCAGAAGGGTGGGAATCAGAAAGATAAAGAAAAGGACCAGAAGTCTTCAGGCCCCCAATCTAGTAATAAGGAGGGTGGTTCCCAAAATGACAAAAAGAAAAAGAAGAATGATGGCCCAAAGAAACCTTGGTGTAATACCTGCAAATCATTTTCACACTGGGGCAGTGAATGCACTAAGAAAAATCCAGTTCCTGCCACTGCAGCTCCTAAAGCAACGGCACCCCCTAGTATAGTCAGCAGTGGTAGTGCACAACCTAAGGGGATAGTAGGGTTAACCTTGGGTACTGAGATGGAGTCTGGCCTAGTCAGAGTCCCTACTCAGGCTGTTCTGCTCTATGATGTGGACTTGAATTTGTCCACTACTGTGAGCCCCAGTAACCTGGGCAAGTATAGACAGACACCTTTAATCAATGAGAAACTGGCTCAGGCCTACAGGGACACTTGTGCCAGTGTCACTATGGTGACACCTGACTTTGTGGACCCTGGTCAGATTGTACTAAGTGAAAGTTACCTAGTGACCAATGGAAGCAACTCCACTACTTCACATAGTGTGGCTGTTGTGAACTTCTCCTGGGGAGGGGTAAATGGCCTAAAGAAAGTTGTGGTAAGTGCAGACCTCCCAGTAGACTGTCTGTTGTTAGGCAATGATCTTGAAAGCTCAGTTTGGTCAGAAGTGGAGTACAGAACTCATGCAGAAATGCTAGGGATTTCAGCTCATGTCCTTGCAGTGACAAGGTCTCAGGCTAAGAAGTGCCTTCCTGAACCAGTGGTGGATCTTGAAACATTAGACCAACCACAACCCAAGAGAAGGAGCAAGAGGGTTAGGGGTGTGCCTTCCCACTTGCCCCGGGTTGAGGAGCAGATTTCACAGGAAACTGATTCTGCAGTCCAAGAGGAGACTGTCTTTGAGGAACTTGAGCCTGATCAGGTTGAGTTTCTGGGGACAGGGGGACCCTCAAGGGCAGACCTGGGGCAGGCCAAATTAGATTGACCTTCACTTGAACCCCTCAGACAGCTATCTGCTGTTGAGGCTGCAGGGAATGCTCAAGGTGCCCATAAAGTTTATTGGGATGATGGACTCCTTTACTCAGAGGCTAGAGACCCCAAACCTGGTGCCACCAGGAGGTTGGTTATACCTTTGAAGTTTAGGGGTTTCCTTCTCACCTTGGCCCATGATATTCCCCTTGCAGGACACTTAGGCCAGAACAAGACATGGGACAGGCTTGTTCCTCACTTTCACTGGCCTCACATGTCAGAAAATGTCAAGGAGTTTTGTCGCTCCTGTGTCACTTGCTAAGCCAGTGGTAAGTCAGGTGGCACAACAAAGCCCCCCCCCGATACCACTACCTGTGGTGGGGGTACCCTTTGAAAGAGTTGGAATAGACATTGTGGGTCCCATGGATCCTCAAACAGCATCTGGGCACAGATTTATACTGGTGGTAGTGGATCATGCCACCAGGTATCCAGAGGCAATTCCCCTGAGGACCACCACAGCACCTGTGGTGGAAAAAGCCATCATTGCAGTTTTCTCAAGAGTGGGCTTTCCAAAGGAGGTTCTTTCAGACAGAGGTACCAACTTCATGTCTGGATACTTAAAAGCAATGTGGAAGGAGTGTGGAGTAAACTACAAGTTTACCACATCCTATCATCCTCAGTGCAATGGGCTTGTGGAGAGATTCAACAAGACCCTCAAGGGAATGATAAAAGGACTACCAGAGAAGCTTAGGCGGAAATGGGACACCCTTTTACCCTGCTTGCTCTTTGCTTACAGAGAGGTCCCACAGAAGGGGGTTGGCTACAGCCCTTTTGAACTTTTGTTTGGCCACCCTGTAAGGGGTCCCCTATGTTTGGTGAAGGAAGGATGGGAGTTACCTCTCAAAAAGCCTAAGCTAGATGTTGCGGACTATGCACTTGGTCTCTGCTCCCGGATGGCTGAGTATATGGAGAGAGCATCCAAAAACCTGGAGGCCAGTCTAGAATTACAGAAAGCTTGGCATGACCAAAAGGCTGTTCTGGTTGAGTTCCAGTCCGGGCAGAAGGTGTGGGTGTAGGACCCAGTGGGCCCAGCAGCACTCCAGGACAAATGGACTGGACCCTACCCTATCATTGAGAAAAAGGGAGAAGTACACTATGTGGTTAACTTTGGAACCCCTAGGAGCCCCCACAGGGTGCTCCATGTAAACCGTTTGAAACCATTTGTTGACAGGGAGGACATGAGTATCCTCATGGCCACAGATGGGGATCAGGAGGAAGAGAGTGACCCTCTCCCAGACCTGCTTTCCCAGAACCCTGATGATGGTTCAGTTGATCGAGTAGCCTTGGCAGGCAGCCTCACTGAGCAGCAACAGGTGGACTGCAGACAGGTGTTGCAGGCCCACAGGCATATGTTTTCACTCACACCCAGCCAGACTAACTGGTGCACCCATGAGGTGGACACTGGTGACAGTCTGCCTGTGAAGAATAAGATCCACAGGCAACCTGACCATGTCAGGGATTGTATAAAGGCGGAGGTGCAAAAGATGTTGGGAGCTTGGAGTGATTGAGCCATCTGAGAGCCCATGGGCTAGCCCAGTGGTCCTTGTGCCAAAACCTCATACCCAAGATGGAAAGAGAGAAATGAGGTTTTGTGTGGACTACAGAGGTCTCAATGCTGTCACTAGGACAGATGCACATCCCATTCCAAGAGCAGATGAGCTCATTGATAAATTGGCTTCTGCCAAGTTTCTGAGCACATTTGATTTAACAGCTGGCTACTGGCAGATCAGGTTAGCTGAAGAGTCAAAAGCCAAAACACCATTCTCTACCCCTAGTGGACATTATCAGTTTGTGGTAATGCCCTTTGGGTTGAAGAATGCACCTGCCACCTTCCAAAGGTTGGTGAATCAAGTCCTTGCTGGGTTGGATGACTTTTGCGCAGCATATCTAGATGATATTGCTGTCTTTAGCTCCACCTGGGAGGATCACCTGATCCACCTGAAGAAGTTTCTGGAGGCCCTGCAAAAGGCAGGCCTGACTATCAAGGCTACCAAGTGCCAGATAGGGCAGAGCAAGGTTGTGTACTTGGGCCACCTAGTAGGTGGGGGTCAGGTTCAACCATTGGAGAGCAAGATCCAGACCATACAGGACTGGGCTCCTCCAACTACCCAGACACAAGTCAGAGCCTTCTTGGGCCTGACTGGGTATTGCAGGAAGTTTGTGAAAAACTATGGGTCCATTGTGACACCATTAAATGACTTGACATCTAAGAAGATGCCAAAAAAGGTTCAGTGGACAGTTAGCTGTCAAAAGGCATTTGATGACCTGAAGAAGGCCATGTGCTCTGCACCTATCCTGAAGAGTCCTGACTACTCCAAACAGTTCATTTTACAGACAGATGCTTCTGAGTTGGGGGTGGGAGCTGTGCTTTCAGAACTTAATCAAGATGCTCAAGACCAGCCCATTGTTTTTATTAGTAGAAGGCTGACCCCCAGGGAGAAACGTTGGTCAGCTATTGAGAGGGAGGCCTTTGCTGTGGGTTGGGCTCTGAAGAAGTTGAGGTCATACTTGTTTGGTACTCACTTCCTAATTCAGACAGACCATAAGCCCCTCTTGTGGCTAAATCTGATGAAGGGTGAAAATACCAAACTGCTCAGGTGGTCCATTTCCCTACAGGGGATGGACTTTACAGTGGAGCACTGCCCAGGGACCTACCATGGTAATGCAGATGGTCTCTCCAGGTACTTCCACTTAGAACATGAAGACTTATCTGGTCAAGGTTAAGTTTAATGTCCCTGCGTTTGGGGGGGGGGGGGGTTGAGAGTAGGGTCTGCTATCCTTTGGTCACCCCAATTTTTTGCTTTTTGCTGCACTGGTTTTCGACTTACTGAGGCTGTGGGCCTGCTAATCAGACCCCCAGCCTGCTGCTCTCTCTCTAAATTCATAATACATGTGCTATAGGTACATACCACAATAGGAAATGGACTCCTTGTCAGCCCCTGTACCATGCACTATAGGTGCTCAGGGCGTAGGTGCCACCAAGGCCTACCAGGGGCTGCAGCATATCTTTTGCCACCCCTGGCTGGTGCTTAAATTGACACAACTGGCTGATCACTCAGCTGGGGCAAGTGGGTGTAATCACCCCTTGCTTAGATATAGTATACCTATATCTAAACCTATATCTGGACACATATAAACCTGTGAGCCACTCCTATGGAAGGCCTTATCAATCCTGGAGGCAGAGTGCGTGGTTTAATGTGAGATGGAGCTCTAGCATGAGCTGAGCCTGTCTGCAGCTGTCGGGAACCACTCCCTAAGCTGTTCCGGGATAATGCCATAACATATACTATTAAGTGCCATATAATCCTTGCGGTTATATAGCAACTTTGGATTGGCTTTATCAAAACATGTCGTGTAAGGTGTCATACGAATTGGAATACTACCCCCTCGCCAGTTCTGGCGACGGGGTAGCATTCCACCCCTCCAGAGGGAGAAGGCATGTTACTTTTCTGAAACGCGGTTGATTTTAAAAGAGCCTCAGAGCCACAAAATGGATGCCTCTGCCACAGACACGGGTCTGACCTCCTGCTGCTGACCGAAACTCAGCAGAGGGGACCTGGACAAAGGGTTTCCTGTCACGGGGCGGTGTTACACCATCCCAGACAGGAGATAGTGGATTGTAGCAGGGAGGTTTGAAAGAAACCAGACACTGCCTGGGGAGCACAAGGCTGCCCCTTGCATAATCCGGCCAAACCGGTTCTGGGGCACATCAGCCCCTGTCCCAGTGCGGCCTGGATCAAAGGAAAGGGGTGTATCCACCCCCTTCCTGGGTCCCACCCATAGGAGGGGACCTAGCAGGTAATCCAGCCCACCAGATTCGAATAAGAGGGGGAGCAGTGCCAATGCAACTCAGATTATCCTGAAGAAACATAAGAAACGAAACTCTGGACCCTTCGACATCCTACTCAATGTAGAAGACTGAAGAATCTCCCTTGTGGTCAAGGAGTGTCCACCCTGTGCAAACAGGCATCATCCAGCACCTCGACCCTTGCTTTGTTGCAGTTCCCGCCGGAACCCGAGAGACAGAGATCGACGAGATCAAGCTTGCCTGCCTTCCTACAGCCCAATCCATAGTCCATGCAGAGCTGAGACCCGTGGAGGCGACCGGAAGCGTGGGGCACGCCATCTTGGAAAGGCCATGAGACGCTGACCGTGCAGCCCACGAGTGACCCTCGAAGCTGTGCACTGGGGTTTGAGAAGCCCCAACCCTGAGCCACTCTTGCACCGAAGCTCACCCCTCTACACTCGACGAGTGCTGCGTGGGGCCCTTCTGCTTGTCTTGGCTCGACGCGTTGGCCCGGTCACTTGCCCGCTGGCTTGTGGCCCTTGTGCCAACGAAAACCTAAAACCGACTTGCTTTTCTGGTTGCTCCAGATTTGCACCAGCTCCTCTGAAAAGGATCACCCGCTCTGACCCTCCTGGTCCGAGAGAGAAGCAATCTCCCAGTCCTGCGTGGATTGCTTTTGCCAAGTGTTGTTTGCTCCAATTTTGAAGCCGGCGGCGAGAGCCTGTGTGGGACAGATCGTGACCTGCTCCTGGACGTCACAGATGCCCCAGAGCCCACGTGACAGCGGAGAGAAGCTCCTCGACATCCAGCTGATTGCGCCCAACATTGCCTGGTTCCGTCCTGGTCACTGCTGAGTGACCCAGACTCTGTCCCCTCTGCTTTCAGATACCTCTCAACTCCGATCCACCCTTGGATCACACCGGACACTTCTGCTTCCCATCGCCTGCAGCATCTTCAGCTTCAAGCACCAAGAGCCTGCGTGTCAAAACCCGACGCCACTTCGACCCTATGCACCCGCTTCCTGTGGGTGAGGTAACATTGCAACGCCGGTGTTCCCACACTGGTATACACCTCTAGGGCCTGTGTCTTAAGTTTTGTTCCTCTAGGTTCAGCGGAAGTATCCTTAAACTCTCTTTGTGTAACTTTTACGCACCATTGACATTGCATTGGTGCAAGCCGCACTTTACGTGCTGCACCCGAATACCGCGGGCTTTTCCGACTTCAGCATTGCTAGTCCCGACTGCTCCCAGCGATTCCCTAGGCCCTAGGCCTAACCACAGTTCGATTGGTATCTCTTATACCACTTTTTTAATATATGGTTTGAGTGGCCACCCGCCCTCATCCATAATTGTGCAACTTTATATGTTATACTGTGCTTTTGATTTAACGCTTGTGCCCCTTTGCTCATAAAGAGTACTGGGGATTATTTTAGAAATAAACACATATATTTTTATAATATATACTTGTGTGGTGTCCTTTCATTTGATATTACAGGATTGTATGTGGTAAAACAGCTCGCTTAACACGACCTCTTAAGTTAAGCCTTTAAGGCTGCTTAGTCCATGCTACCCCTAGGATAGCTTGTCTAACAAGGTTGACTTACAACCAGACACCATAAGGGTTGTTTGGACTGATACAAGGTGGTTCCATAATTGGAAACATCATATATCAGGCCAACTTCTCACATCACTATACTAACAGAAGTCACAATCCTCTTCTTGTTCTCACAAGGTATTCAGCTCTATCTTTGCTTACTGAGGATTGGTGCTCACCCGGGACTGCCCTGATACTTTTAATTCCTATACCAAGGCCCTCTCAACACCCCTCGGCTGGGAGGTTGATCTTTTAATTTGTTCATAACTGTTAATTAAAAATATATGTTTTTAATATTACTTCTGAATGTCCTTTAATTTTATAATGGTATCCACTTCATAGTAGTAGGATTTTTGGTGAAGGAACTGCCAAGTTACCTTATGCCATATTTGACTTCTGTTGCTGGGTTTCTAGCAAACAACAGCACTTTGAGTGCTAAGAGTTTTCAATCCGTATGTAAACTTTAAAAGGAGAGTAGAAGTCCCTGAATACAACAGCTGTTCGCTAAAAAGCAGAGCCTTGATTGTTGGTGTTACACTTGACCTCCTACATACATTTAAGAGAAGGGACTGCATTGATCTTACAGGTGGATAAGCCAAGGTGGCGTTAAGCCTGTGTCGGCCAAAGATCTATTTCTAGGAATCTATCAGTTCATTAGGCCCTACTTAAATGACTGCCCCCATATGAGCAAGGCGGATGGGCAGGTGAGTTACAGCTTCCTAATCAATAACCAACAGTTTGTGGGAGCAGAGAACCTGAGTAGTGCATGGCATGTGTGCGCATCTCTAACCCTGGTTAGGGACAGCGAAGTAGGCAACCTGCTAGTCTCTGAAGAGGTTAGGGATGCCCATGTGGAACAGTTGCATATTACACATAATCTCTCACATAGCCATTTGGAAACTCTTTGTTTGCCAGGTGGTAAGGGATGGCTAGTTGGGAAACCTGAAAGTCTCGATACTGGTAAAGAGTAGCTCAATGGAGGTTCAGTTCCTTCCAGAATAGCCGAGTTAAAGGCTCACAAATCTCTGGACTGCCAGATGAAATACTGCATATCTCTGAACCTGGTCAGAAAACGGCAGTTGAACAATTTCAAGACTTTAATAGTGTTATTTATTATCCTTGTATGGAGCTCACAGGCCCCTATGTAATGAAAGATGACATTATATGCTTACAGGACACTTAGCTATTCAGGGATGCACAGGTTGGAGATTCACAGGCATTTGTAATAGTTTGGGATTGGCAGAGGGAGGCAGACAGGTTGCTTTCGTTGTTATGGGCGCCCAAATCTGTCACCCAGTTAGTGGTAATGAACTGGGAAACTGACCGGTCTCTGTTCTGGACAGAATGATCAGGTGAGACTTAGGTAAATCTCTGGACAGGTCTCAAACAACCAAGTGGGGTAATTTTGGCTGCTTAGGTATGGCCAGGTTTGTGTGTATGTGCATTCACATAGCACAGACTTAGCTAGGGAGCATTTGAATGGCGAAAGACTCTTTCATTCTCAAGCAACCAAGCCTGTGGTTGTCTAGGTATTAATTGTGATCCATATGGATAATGAAAATTTCTCATTCTCAGGATATGCACTAGGCATATTTAAGGGCTTATAGCTTATTCAGAATGTGGCTACGGGGATACCTTTGGATTCCCTAGGATGTGATTCTCTTAGTTGGTTATCAATTTTCAAGCTGGTCAGTTTCAAATCTTTGTGTTTGGCCCATAGGGCTCTACATGGTAAGGGCCCATGTTACATACAAGATAAGTTCAAGCTTTTTATTCCAGCCAGAACGCTACGTCCTGCAATTTAGTTGGGAGGCAACTGCTCAGTCAAAGCTGTTCAACATTGGAACACGTTGCCTAACTTTGCAGAAGATCTGCAGCAGCGGTTGTGTTAGTAAAGCTAAGAAACTTGGCTTTATAAACAACATGCCTGAACTGGTACTCTTATCTAATTGTAGGTAGAATCTTCCGTTTATCTCCGCACCAGGATACAGTTTAGATTTCAGTGCACTTTATAAGCTAATTAATAATAATTACATCGTCAAGAGTCCAGGGATATGATTCATTGTCATCTACAAAAAGCAGAATCTTACAATGGTGATTTCTATTGTTAAGCAGTGTACTGTTCTTGAAAAGGCGAAAATTCAGGTCCTTTCAGGATAGGGTCTTTTTGATGTTATTATTTCAAGTCCTGGGCGCTTGAACAGGAAAAGCCTACTTTTTGTTTTTAGTGTGTTTACTATTTGGCTCTACTATGACAATGTCCTGCCTTCTAGCACAACACTGTATGCCTGAGGTGTTTATTTTTTTGCCAGATGTGCAGTGGAATAGTTTCTGGTAGTCGTGTGATGCAGCTGGTCTTGAAGAGAATGCTGGCTTGGACGGGATGTAAGTGTAGTTCCAATGTAGGCCAGGAGGTGACATGCTGAGGAATGAGGCCAGTATACTTTGAGAGAAACCATGGGACATGTAACCAGTAAGTGTGCTAATGTTTGCACTGTTGCTGTGACATGTGTTTCACAGAGGTTAGGTTCATTTTCTTCAGGAAGGGCAGCTGGTACTAAATTGCCTTAGTTTTTTTGACAATGTGTACTTTGCAGGTACATTTTGTGTCAAAGGTTGAATAGATTATTTTTTAGCATTTGCAACAAGAATTTTAGATTCTATTAAAGGACACGGAGATCGTGTGGATAACAGCAGCGAGGATTATGCTTCTCAATCTCTCCTACTCAGAATACAGCAGCCAATCAAAAAACAGTAAAACACTGAAAAGACTACATATCCCATGAGGCTTTGAACCACACTTCCATAATCCTCCAATCAACAGTATTCAGGATATACAAAATAGAGAGGCACCATCTTGCTGCCTCTTTCTTTGTGAACAAGCAGTCTATAACCAGTCCAAACTATAACAGGAAACAGTTCCAACTCTAAACGGAGAGTAAAATCCACACGAAAGAGGATCTCGGATGAGACAACTTCCATTGATCTGGCGTAAAAACGCGTCTCTTCAAATATCAATCAAATCCGTTCCTGAAATCAAAATAAGTTTGAATAACAGCGAATCTTAATCATGAACAGAAGAAGGGAGGGGAAAAAAGATGTCAAAACATAAACCATATGAGATCATGACAGTTCTAGATATGACTCTTACCTGTCCCAATCAGTAGGATAATCCTTGCCTCTGTGTCCTTAATAGATTCCAAAATTCTTGCCGCAAATGCTAGAAAATGTTCTATTCTAAGGCAGGACCATAGGCTCCAATTATGCAGGTTCAAATCTCTCCAACAACCATAGATGAAACATGCACAATAGGTTTGTAATAAAATATCTTAAACATGGAATCAGACAACCTTCAGCTCTGAGAATACCTTCTAATCTGGAACCACTCACAAAGGCTTTGGATGCCATAGCACCTCTAGTACAATGAGCACCATATACTGATATGTCAATACTAGCTTCAGCCATGACCCATCGAATCCAATGTGCAAAAGTATCAGCTGACACAGGGCAGAACTGTTTCTGGAGTGCCAGAAGTAAGGGCCCTAAGGTATCATTCTTATGTGTCAGGGTATGTTCCTCATAAACCTTTATACATTTTACTACACAACGCTTCTCATTGTGAGGAAAAGCAGGGTACTCAAAGGTGCGTGACAGTCTTAGTACGGTTGGTAATATAAAAGAGACACCATATGGAGAAAACAACCTATCTGCTAAATCTAGCGCATGTATATCCAACAACCGTCGGCACGAAATCAAACATAACAGCATGATTAATTTAGTTGACCGTTGTTTCAATAATAAATCTTTACTTTCAGGCCAAGATTCCAACAGGGATTGCAATTAACATCCCATAACTGAGTGTATCAATCAATCAAACAAGCTTTATTTCGATATAAATCTCATAAAAGCAATAACAAATTCAATGTAGACCCAGAGATATATAAATAGATAAAAGAGTATAACAAGGATCTCGCTTCTTCAGTTAAATTTGGGGCATGTTAAAACAAAAATGTCAAATAGATAAAAACATGCAACACAATTCTCACTGAATCAATAAAATGTAAAGCTTGTGACGGCTATATGAAAAAAAGGCAGTATGGTTAAAAAAGACAATTTAAAACAGGGAGTCCAATATAAAATGGAGAAATTAATTATCTAAATCAAAAGGCAGCATTTCAAGTTCAATCTTACAATGCGCGTGCATTTTGGCGCCAATTCAGTTTTTGGGAACCCTTTGTGTAGCCCTGTGCCTAAATGTCCAGGCTAATCCCAGAAACTTAGCAACACCACAAACATACAAGGTTCTAGGATCTGTTCTCAGTATACAGAGAGCATCACAATGATTAGAAGTGCCTAGCTGCTTGCAAATTGGCACTAGCCAACTCGATCTAATACGGAAGAAAGCAGGGCAAGCAAACATGAGGTGTGCGATACTCTCACTGGTATTCCCAGAGGACGGGCATTCTTTAGTGGTCTGATTGTCGGAGCGCCACTTCGTAGTGAATTTGGCAACTGGAATAGTGCTTAATCTAAATTGAATGTATAAAGTCCTGTCTCTGGGGATCTGGATCACATCTAGGTAGGGTTCAAATGCTCTAGATGGTTTATGATGGAAAAAACTCTTCTGTGAGCCTACCTAGGTTTGGATTACTGTGATCTCTAGCACTAACCAAACCCAATAAGCACGTTTGAGATCAGCTTTTGTCGGGGGTTTTGGGAGGCCCATGACTCTTTAAACCCCAGGGCTACCAGCGAATCCTTGACATTAGAAATCCATTTTATGTTTTTGCCAGTGTCCAGTGCCATTACCTCAGTGAATTCTTTAGCAAAATTTGAAAGTTCTTCAGTGCGCCTAAGGCGTGCCCAGTACAATAAAAGGTGAAGTTTAGCCAGGTCTTTAATATGTCGCCTACCCAAGTCATATAACAAGGGGGTTAGTGGTGTCCCCTGGGGCAACCTAAGGAGATCTCTAAAGAACTTATTTTCCAAGCTACCAAGGTCGTCAAGATTATTAAAACCCCATAGATCTGCACCATAGAGGGCCGAACTAACTGCATTGGCTTTGTACACAACAAGGGCTGGGGCAATAGGCCTGCTGTATGACAGGCGATATGCTTTACTTATCGCTCCAGCCGCACGATTGTGAGACAGAAGCATTTTAGCCAGATGGAATTTCCATTGGGCTTTGTCAGAGAGTTGTGGGGATTAAGGGTCATAAACTTGGTTTTAGAAGTATTTATGACAAGACCCCAAGTGCTACAAAAAGCTTCTGAAGACCTACTGGTGTCTTTGAGATCAGTAGCGTATCATCAGCAAACAGGAGAGTTGGCACTTTGTTGCCTGCCAGGGTCGGAGCATCTGCGGGTGTTTCTTGCAGGAAATTGACTACCACATTCACATATAATGAGAACAGGGTGGTTGCCATCACGCAACCCTGGTGAACTCCCGTGTGAACTGGAATCCTACCAGTAAACTGTCCCTGCGTGCCCCACCTAATCTGTGCATAATTTCCCTCATGTAACCTTATGAGTAGATTGAGAATCAATGAAGGGATACCCATGCCTTTCAATACAAGCCACAACTTTTATCTAGGCACCAGATCGAAGGCAGTCTTCAAATCGATAAAAGCAACATAAAGACTGCCCCCACCAAGGTTCACTGTCCCTATCTTGGACCAAAAGCCAGCCTGAAATTGTGAAAGGATATCTTCTTCTTCTGCCCACAATTAAATTCTCTGGAGTATTACCCTGCCAACTAGCTTCTGCATTGCATCTATAAGGCTGATTGGCCTATAGTTGGAATGGTCTTCTCTGGCCCCCTTTTAAAAATTGGGACTACCTCAGCTCCCTTCCATGAATCTGGGACCGGGCAGCCTCCAGCAATAGAGTTGATAAGGAGGAGAATATATGCAGCCCAATTGGCCTGGTCAGCTAGGAATAAGTCCCCTAGTAGACCATCAGTTCATGGGGCTTTGGCAGGTAATATCTTGCTAATGGCTGACTCTACTTCTGTTAGTGTAAATAGGGAACAGGTATCCTCTGAAGGGAATAAAGGAAGAACAAGATGGTCCTCCAATACAAGGTTAATAGTCTCGGAGTATAAGTTAGAAAAGTGGGCATACCAGGCCTGCGATGTTATATGATTGGGGATTTGTTCTGAGTCCCCCAAATTTGCCTGTCTAACCAGTGACCAAAAGCGAGTGGTGTCTTTTGCTAAACTCACACTTTTAAGTTCAACCCATCGGTTTTCATCCCAATCTATCTTAGCTTGATGCTGCGCCTTTCTATAATCCTGCCTTGCAACTTTGATTACTGAGCTCTTCTTGTCTCTAATCGCGATTATCAGGGCTGTACATTTGAGTGTACACTCTTTTGTGAACCATTTTCTACCTTTTGCAGTTTGAGTGGCAGGTATAATGGGCCTCTTAGGGGCTTGGAAGTGAGTACAAATTTGCTCTACAGTGCAGCCATGTATACTAGAAGCTTTAGCCAGTCCTTGGACTAATCCCTCTCTTAACTCATTTGTGCCTTCACAAAGACCTTGCTTGATGGCCACCATCTTAGCTTCATCAAGGGCAACCTTTGGCCATTTCAGAGCTCTTCTAGAATTAGAGAGTATCACCTCTTTAGTCAACTGAGTGTATCTGGGTTTCAATGGTCGAGTTTCGTTCCGCCACTGTTTGAGCTGCCGTCATTCAGAGTTCTTGTGCAGGAGGTAATATATTCTCGTGTTTCTCTAAAATAATGATAATAAAATGCAAAGAACAACTGAAAAAGGCTTGCTGTTTAAAAAAGCAGCATTAGTAAAACAGTGCATTGTTGAATTTCTTTTCTTTTTTTTCAAGCACAAAGTAGTCACGTTTAGGTGATGATATAGTTTCTTTTTCTCCCCCTTTCCATTTTTGTGGCATATGCATCCAAAAAAACAAACTTTGCATCAGCTTGACAAGGACAGACCTATTGACTTTGGCAGTTTTTGTTGCTAAATGTCGCCTAGAGACAGATTAACTGTGTTGCAAGCCTCAAGTAATGCAAAAACATTCATAAGCAAAATATCACATACAGTGATGGTCTTTGCTGGGGTCAATCCTTTTCATTCATTGGCTTCTTCAACTGTGTTTCAGATTATGCTTCACAAATTTTGATTCAGCACACAACAGCAAGAGGCAATGGTTTATCCTGTTCAATTGCATTGTGAATGAAGGATTTGGGTCCAATCAGATGCACGTTTGCCTAAAAAGAAATGCATTTTTGAGGCAGAGCTAGAGGACCAATAATTTAATGTCATTTTGTTTTATTTCTATTCTTTATCCTTTTTAGGTCGAGCCTAGGCAGCGTTCATGGGCTGTCTGCAAGACCTGTTGTTATCTCCTCTATTAGCTTTTGGTATGCTCTTGAATTGCCATTTGTTCATTGTTGTGCCATTTAGAAATACAGGTTTTCATTGGTGCATTGGGTCTTATTCTCCCGCCTTTGTGTGCTAGGATCACACCCAGGGGATTTCACTCATTGTTTGCTTGCGTTGGCCACCCCAATACGTCCGCAGTTCCTCCTGGTCATCCTGATCGGCCTTTTTATTTTGTAGGCTATCAACATCGTTTTAGGCTTTCAGGCCTTTTCACAAGTAATGCCCTGTTCGGCATCTGCTAAGTGGCAATTTCTGTCCGGTAGCTGTTGAGCTAAGCTGATATCTCTAGCTCCCAAAAAGCGAGACCTATTGCATTTCTAATGCTACTTTATTATGTAGCCCTCCTCGTGCATTTAAGAAATGTTTTTCAGTTTATAGTAATACAAAGCTAAAAGTGCCAAAAAGAATCAAATTTTCCTGGGATGTGCATTAAAAATAAATAAGGTTTCTGTAGGTGCCCTACATAAACCATCCTGCCAGGAAGGACACATACTGTTAAAATTGTATGCCACTGTTTTCTTTTGTTTTAATTACAAGCATTAGGCTGCCAATTTCAGATAGAGCCATGGTTCCTTTATATTACTTCATTATATTCTTCTGCATACACTTGCAATAAAAATGATAAACAAAGCTAATCATGGCTCCTACTTGCTAAGACCAGTCCTATTTATTTGACAATGAATGCTAATGAATAAAAAAATGGAGAGGTTTGAATGCACATTTTATACCATCAAGTCTGCAGATTTCACACTGTTCCTACATTTTATTGCTTATATATTTTTAGACTGTGAAACTTTTTTTGTTACTTTGAACTGCCTCTAGTAGTATCCGTTACTGCAAAATTGACTCGTGAAGTTGTTCTAATTAGATTGTTGAAAGTGTGCGGGTTTTTTCCCCTCCTTTAAATATGCAGATAATTTAGTACATTGGACCCCTTGGCCCCATGTCAATGCTGCATGAGTTGCTCTCTTTGGTTTTGCCCAACAAAGGTAGATCTTTCTAAAGCTTTAAATTCTGTGGATCACTTTATCAAGAGGAGTTGTAGAACAAGACACACTGGAGAAGACCTGTTGTTTAACCGTCAAAACAACTAACCTATCAGCAAACTATCAAATGCGGTACTGAACCATTTACCCAAACTCCGCAAGGCTACTTCCCCAGGAGGTGACCGTTTTGCAAACCCAATGCACTTGGTAACACTCCTCAGTAAGCATAATAGAGATCAACTTGTGAGGGTCCTATACACCAATTACTGGTCTTCGTTCCAGGTTACTCTGTAGCATGGTGAACACTGCATTTTGTTGTAGATATAGAAGACTAGTGCTGCCTGAGAATCAACACTCTCCATGTCTATGGGGACAAGTCTCTCTGTTCCATAATGAGTGCAGATTGCCGCACTTGCCAGACATGCTTTGTGATGTCAAGTGGTCCCTCAGAGTCAGGGCAGTTGACGTCACAATAGGCGCAGAAATGGCGTTTGGTGTTGTTCAACTCTCAATGTAAAGATTTTTTTTTAAAAGAGGTGAGCTGGGGTTCACCATCAGAGTTATGCATGGCAGTCCCACCTCAGTTTGCATTTTAAAAGTGAATTTCCTTTTAACCTCATAATAAACCTTGGAAGATTTTCTCCCAAGTGAGGTTTAGTCTTCTAACTGCAAGGCGACCTTAGAAAGGGCCATTTCTTTCAGCTGTGGCCAGTGGAAGAAGGCCATTAAAAAAAGTGTGGTTTTCCTCATTGCAATGGGGGAGAGTGTGAGGGGGGAGGAACCAGAGGTGTGTCTAAAAAGAATATATCCTGCACCTATTTAGTTGGTGTTAGAAATGGGGTAGTGTGGTGCCGAGCGGGCGTGCCAACTTCAGAAGACATGTGTAAAGCATCCACGCAGTACACACAGGTGACACACAAGGCACACCCCAAAAAGAGATGCCACACAAGGTTGTGTAAGAATAACCTGTATTGTATAAAACACGAGGTAATAATCCCAGTAACCTTTACACTGTGCCAATTGGCGCCAAGTCAATCTTTACGGGGGGATTATATACATGGCAGGGCCAATCGGGCCGCTGCCAGAACCATTGCGAAGTACAAAGAAATGAAGATAAGTCCCTCAGCCTCACTACTGCAATAAGAACATCAGAGCGTAACATTAGACATTAGGCTGGAACACCTGCAATGGAAACATCATGGCCTCACCAAAACCGTAAACAACATGAATAACCCGAGGCAGGAAAGCTGTAAGGGAAAAACATTAGGCCTCCACCTGTGGGCGTAGACATAGTAGGCATCAAGCATTAGACATAAATGGGTAGCATATTCCGCAGATCCTTAGGCCCACCACCCTCCTTATCGGCATAGATGTATTAGGCAGAACTCATGAGGCAGGAACACAGTGTGCATAAAACTGGGCATAGAAACTTCAGCACTGCCCACCTGGGAACATAGGCATCTCTCCCATGGCAATCAACACATAGGCACCAATGTAGGGTACCGGACGGATAATGAGGCTTCGCATTAGCAGAAGGCACATTGGCATAACCATATGAGGTGCTCACATTAGGCCCCCACATACGCACGTGGAATTAGAATAGGCAGGAGACATGTAATCATCAGGCATAAGCACATAACCAGTGGTGCACCTCTATCCTGCAGATAAACACTCTGAAATCACTAGGCAGACCACCAACAGCATAGGTCCAGGAGGCCTAAGGACATTATGCACAACCTTCGCCACCTTGCCATAAGAATAATAGCATTATACCGTGACATGTGGGCATGGAGGCATTATCATGGGGCAGAGGCACAACTTGGCTTCAAAAACAACAAGCCCCCCAGGAGGCAGATCAGTCTTTTGCTGCCCACTGTCCAGCGGGGCAGTGGTGTAGAATCCAGTCAGTGTAGTCACGTGGGAGCCCCAAAAACAACACTGGGACATTGTAGTCCCTCTTCTGGGCTCGAGGCTAAAAAATGCCTCAATCGCTGCAGCGACCCGCCACTGCGGCGTCACTGTGTAGCCCCCGGGGCCCTGCAGCCCTGTCCGTATGGGGAGCCCTACGGGGCTTCAAGACAATTATGACTGCGCATTGCAGCTGCCCACTGCCAGTCGGGGCAGCTGAAGAAACCGGGCCGGCACGGACACTCCTGGGTCTCCCGAGTAGGACCTACTGGGGAGGACACCAACACTGTGCCCTGAGGCCCCCTCCCTCTTCACCACCAGTCCCCCTACTGAGTCCCTCAATCACCGGGACTCTCCTCGGGTGCCCCGACCGGCGGGGCGGGTTCTGGACGTCTTTGCGGGCAGGGAAGGCACCGACAATGTGCCTCGGCAGTCCCTGTCCACCAGGAACCTCACAGCGTTGTCTTTCCGCATCTCCCGGTTCCTCTCCTCATTGGCCAGCAGACTCTGCGCCAGCACGGGGTTCTCCTCTCCTCAAGGGGAGCCCCAACTCACTCTGCTTCACCCGGGCCCCCCTCCTGGGACCAGGTACTTCACAGCGGCTGGTGCGGGGCTCCCACCAGCTAACGGAAGCCCCAGCTAGGGACTCTCCCCCACTTCCTGCCTTGGCTCCGCCTACGCCAGGCAGCTCGCACTCCTTCCGGGTCGCCGCGGGCAGCGCGGCAGCTACTCTTATCGTAGGCCCCGGGCTGCAGCGGTGATATCGGCGTCTCTGAAGCGCAGGGTAGGCTCCTGTCAGATTAGCACAAACCCCGGGGTAGGGTCCCGCCGGGTTCAAATCGGCACGTGGTCCACCATTACATGGGGTGGGCCACCGCTGTGAATACCAAGCACCACGTGGCGGCGCACATGCGGAGGGGGCACCCCTTTATGCAAAATAAGGTACACAGGTGGCGATCACGCGGGGTAGGCTTCCGCGGTCCTCCCAGAGGATCAGCTCCCTCAGGCAGCGCTATCGGCTCCACACACGTCGCAGCCTCGCCCTGCAGGCCACCAGAACTCCTCACCTCCTCAGGGTCCTGAAGGTTAGCACCCCACCGGCGCTAGGCAGCCCCACCGACTTCAAGGGCCACACGACAGCGCCACTATCTCCTGGCATTCAGCACATAGCAACGCCCACACCAAGCGCTAGTCAGCAGGCAGGGAGGGAGGGCACAGGCAATCCAACAATAGCACTTCTCTTCCCCTGGCACTCCACATATAGCGCCAACGAGGAGCAAGGTCCCACCAGCAGCCTCAGGGACCAAAGGTAGTGCTCCTCACCTCCTGGGTGTACAGTCCAGCCCAATATAGCGCTCTTCTTCTTCAGGGGCCAGGTAGCAGAGCAGCAGGCACTACTGGGCAACGACAGCAGTCAGTGGGCACTCATCAGGGCGGTAGGTCCTAGAAACAGTCCTCCTCTGTAGCGTGGCACTCCTCCTGATACAGCAGCCTTGACTCCGGCAGTGGGGTTCTCACTAGTCCTATGGGCAGCAGAGGGGTTACAGTTGGGCACAGGGTCCAGCACACAGGCCCATGCGGCGGCACCCCCTGGCAGTAGGTCCCCTCACCTTCACGTCCACACTCTGACTGAGCACATGGTGGCACAGCCCCGCTACTTATACGCCCCTCACCCCCTCCTGCCAGACAATGCCAGATGCTTCTAGAAGCGTCTGGGGAAACTGGTTCTAACTGGCTCAGGGGGAGGAGTAGAGCACCCTGGGTGCCAGCCTTCCCTCCAAAAGCTAGGGGTGCTGGGAAACAGCAACTAGACTGCTAACCCACCACAGTCAGGTGGCGCCACACACAGCCATGGCATCCATTTTAAAAGCGACATTTCACCAGGGTGCATTCTTATGATGGGGGAATTATAGGTGCGTACACCATTGCATCACATTTAACATGGCATCTCACACCACACATGGCCTATACATTTCTCTACCATGGGGGAGACATCTTCAAACAGGGGGGTGAAAATCAAACAATTTCAGGAAAAAAAGGCCAAGTCCAACACGAGTTATGCATGGCAGTCCCACCTCAATTTGCATTTTAAAGTGAATTTCCTTTTAACCTCTCATAATAAACATTGTAAGATTTTCTCCCAAGTGAGGTTTTAGTCTTCTAACTGCAAGGCGTCCTTAGGAAGGGCTATTTCTTTCAGCTGTGGCCAGTGGAAGAAGTGCATTAAAAAAGTGTGATTTTCCTCCGTGCAATGGGGGTGAGTGTGAGTGTGAGTGGGGGAGGAGCCAGAGGTGTGTCTAAAAATAATATATCCTGCACCTATTTAGTTGGCCATTCACATTCAGGTAATTGCATGTAAAATAAAGCACATACACCCTAATTGAAGAAAAAAGAAAATGCAAGTTAATGTAATCACAGCAGATATCTGTGTGTTTAACCAGACAGTTAGGGCCTGATTACAACTTTGGTGGTACGGCACCAGGTCCACACCGCAAAAGCTGTGGTAGACTGCTCGGCCAGATTATGAGTTTCCTCCTGTCTGGCAGGCTTTGCTTTATCGATGTTCCACGGTGGTGCCCTAGAAATAGGTACCACAATGTTAATGCCAAAAACAGTTCCTGTACTGCATGGACTGAAAAGCCCACGCCATGCAGGAACTGGTGCGCATGCACACAGGGGTGTGCATCCACATGCAGAGGAGGTCCTTCATTTCCTCTCTGCCACAGTGGTCACGGAGCCAGAACCTCCATGACACCACCGGCAGAAAGGAAACTAACAATATGCTTGGCGGGAACGTGGAAGTCCCGCCAAGCATATTGTGGCCTCCTGATTGCTGCAACAGCGCAAAGGAACAGTGGTTACCTGGCTGCTGCAGCAGGGCTGTGGCTTCCAACACCCCAATTTGTAATAAGGTGGCGCACTCCTATGAGTCTGGCAGTCCATGGACCGCAATACTCGTAATAGGCCTCTAGAGTTGAATGCCTCTTGCTGCAGTGGGGAATAGTGCTGTGTATTTGTAGTGCTACGCGTTCTCAGCCTGCTACTGATAGCACTATTGATAATGAACCCATTGTTTTAAAAGTGTATTACACACAGTATAAGAATGGATACTGTAGCAAAAAGATTTAGTGTGTTAAAACAAGTGCTTATAAAATATATTTATTTTAGTAATAGGCAGTCAAATGGCATCTAGTACAAACTTTGTTTATATGTTTCTTTTCAGAAGGATGCATATTTTAACCCGTATAGTAACTCTCTTACATTACCGATCTAAAAGAATAAATATTTGTCTTCATGAAGCTTCAAATGAGTCCAACAATTAAAGTAGCTTAGCGTCCCTCAAGCAACCTTCAGATTTACTGATTAACCAATAGTACACAATTACATGTCTTTCAGGTAGCAGGCTCCCGAGCAAGAAGACATATTTAGCCCTCATAGTACAGTTAACCCCCCCCCCCCGCCCTTTCAATACGAGGGAACCTCAAGGTCAACATTAACTTAACCTTTCAGGAACGGTTGTTTTTAACTAAAAGCAGGGAATTGTTTAGTTAAAAAATTGGGACCGTCATTTGCAATGATCCTACACGCTTCTACCACTGACTGTGCCAAGAATATTCAACCGTCACTGCTCGAGACTATTAAAAAGAGGGAAAGAAGCAGAGTCCTTCTCAAAACGGCAAACCTCAACGGGAAACCGCCTTTACTAATATATTATAATTATAATCTATTTAGAAATTCTAATATGCTGAATTCAAGAGGGAAACTGAAAGATGGAACTATACTCCCAGGAGTCAGAGAAAAGGGTTAGAGGACATTACCTGTAAGAAAAAAACAATTCATGTGAAGATCACATAAAACTATATAGAATAGGACACTAAAAGGGACATAATAAAAAATCAAAGAACCCTCAAAAGAGATAAAATAAGCAACTGAGGTAAAAACTCCTATCATGAAGGTGCAGAAAGGTTCATTATGAGTGCTGTCTTGGAGGCTAACTTAATGAGACCCACCTCAATCTGATACAGGGAATATTTCAAAGAAATATGATTTAAATAATTAAATATAGAAATAAAAAAAAATTACATTATTTTACTTTACAAAAAATGTCTCGGGTTCCAGACTGATAGTAAGTACATCAGTTACTTAACACCCATCAATCGGGAAAAGATCCCTTTATACAGGAATTAAGTAGTGAAAGGAAGGGTACGATTTAGAGGGAGTAAAGAATAATTTAGACTGAGCCTGTCCGAAATAATACAGCAGAAGTTACATTTGGACTCCCCTAGATGGAGAACACCTGCATGGCCTCCAAAATATCAGGAGGCACAATATTTCTTAGTGTAGTTTGTGAATACCTGTCCTATGCACCCAGGGACAAACCTGCCCTACTGAAACAGAGCTACTATTCACAGCCCAGTGCTAATATTATGAAATGGCTCCTTCAACAAGCACTGGCAAAGCCAAACGTTCTAGCCTTAGGGAACCATAGGCATTGCAATATTTTTTTGGCTGTGCTGCACAGCGTTGAAACGCTGTCCATCGTTACAAACAAAAAAAAAAGAGGTGCAATGGTGGTCACATCATTCCACTGGTGCATGTATGCACCAGAAAGCATGCTTGTGCTAGCAGAAGGATATAGGGGCCATTTGCTTTCATTTTGTATTTACTGATCCAAGATGGCAGATGCCACTTGGATCTGTATATAAACACATTAATATTCTTTTTAGAGCTTAGGTCGATTAAAAATAAAAAGGACAACAGGAGTTGGGGGGTAAGGGAATAATGGAGGAGTAGGTGGGGAAGGGAGAAACAGCACAGGAGGGTCGTGATAGAAGAACAAGGGGGAGAGATCACCACAGAAGAGCATAGACAAGAGAGAGCAACATGGAGCACAGAGTGGAGGGAGTGAAGCACCCAGACAAGGGAGAGCAGCGCAGATGAGAGAAGCACATGAATGAAACTGAGAAACACAGAGCAGGTAGACATATAGACGAGGTAGACAGCAAGAAAACACATGAATTCTTGTGGAAAGTAGTTCCATAAAAGTGGGAACCTGAAGGGCACAAATAAGGAGGATATGCTCCAGGAAAGGTACAAACACAAAATGGACAAGGCAGCCATCGAATAAGAAGCAGGCAAGTGAAAGTAACAATAAAGCCAGCTGATGGAAAACAATGACAGGACTTTACGAACACTATACAGAGAAAAGGTCATTTGTAACCAGGCAGCATGCATTGTCTGGCAGGCTGGACTTAAAAACCACATTTAAATGGTCATTTCTTAATTCTGTAGCAGTTGGAATTCATTTTCACGTGGGGACAAAATACATTTTTTGACCATTTAAAAGAAACATCTACGTCATAAAAAAATCATTGAATTTATATAGCCGTACAATAAACAATTTTTCCTCTTCAGCAACATTTACAAACAATGTGAAAAGCACTCAGTGAGCAGGCAACAGTCATGCACACTTTGCTTGAAGCATAGTGCTCCAGTATGGTTGCAGTATGTCAGTACGCCATAGCCTACAGTCAACAGTCCCATCATGCATGCAGTATGCTGGTACACCAAGCTTACAGTATGTTGGCATGCAAAGCATTCAGTATGTGGGCACATTATAAAATTTACATGCACCCTGCCTACAGTATAGTGGTATCGTATGCTTGCAGTGAGCAGAAGACAATGGCCTTCGCTTACTGTCTACGGGCACAACATGCATGCAGTATGTTGGTACACCACACTTATAGTATGTTGGCATGCAAGGCATGCAGTATTTAGGTGCTCTAAGTTACCCTGTATGGGTACAGTATTAGTGAAGTTGGTGGGCAGCCTGTGGTTACACTATTATTGTAGCATGTGAGAATGCTATGCTTACAGACAACAGGTAAAGTGCTTAGGGCATGTGGACATGCTTTGCTTGCAGTATGTAACCACATCATGCTTGCAGTAAGTTGGTATGCATCTGACAACAAAAGTTCAAGATTTCTGGGGACTTTTACTAGCTCAGTAGTTTAGATTCCCTCCTCCACGAAACCCCTGTGCTCAGCAAACTAAGCCAATTCATCTTGAGTTGTGCTTCTAAAATCTGGAATGCCTTAAGGCCTGCTATCCGCATGATCCCCTCTCTCAATGAGAACGTATAGTTTCTTACCTGTCGGTGTAGTTTTGCAACTTAAAGACTTTCTGGATTCACTATGCTGAGCATTATTCCGCCATCTAGTGGTTGGGTCCGGAATTGTAGTATTACTTTTTTTGTGTGTGGCCCAGGTGGGCGTCGACATACCACCATTTGGTGTCCTACATAACGTCGACGCGCTTCCTCTGGGAGCTTCCACCTTTGGTCGCCATCTTTGGATTTTTTTTTTGTCTTGTGTTACTCTTTCTCTTCCATTACTCTTTAAAGTCTTTCTCCTCTTTTAATAGTCTCCCTCCTGTCATCTTTCTGGCGGAGGAGGGTGGGATCGCTAGTGAATCCAGAGTCTTCAAGCTTCAAAACGACACAGACAGGTAAGAAACTATACGTTTCGCAGCGTGAATCTTTCTGGATTCACTATGCTGTGCATAGACTTTGTAGCGGTTTGTTAGTTTTGTGGTGGCTGGGTGGAAGACGAGCTATGGTTACTGAATTAGTGTTGTAAGACCTTCTATTCCACTTGTGCTTCCTTGTTCATTTGAATATCCACACAGTAGTGCTTAGTGAACGTGTGCACTGAGGACCATGTTGCGTCTTGGCAAATGTCTTGAATAGATGTGTTTGCTAGAAACGCAATTGTTGCTCCTTTCTTCCTGGTTGAGTGAGCATGAGCTGCTCATTGTAAATGTCCTGCTTGTAACTGGTCGTTCCGTAAAACTGCGGGCAAAAGCCACAAAGATTTGCTTGATCTTTCTGCACTCTTTTGTCCTTTCTATATAATGCATCACTGCCCTCCTGGCGTCTAGTGTGTGTGACGCTCTTTGTGCGTGTGGATGGTTTTTGGAAAAAACTTGGTATTTGAATTGTCAGATTGATGTGGAACCGTGGCACCACCTTTGGCATGAAATGTGGTCTGTTCTCATTACAATCCTCTCATTGTGTATTTGTGGGTAGGGCTCTTGTAGTGTTAGCGCTTGTAATTCATTCACTCTTCGTAGCGATGGGTTAGCTACTAAGAAGGCTGTCTTTAGCGCGAGCATGTGCAGTGTAGCTTTGTGAATAGGCTCAAATGGTGCCTTCATCAATTGAATTAGCAGTTTTTTGAGGTTCCATGCTGGTGCTGGCATTCTGTTTGGAGGTGCAATTCTCTTTGGCCCTTCCACAAATCTCTTTTCTACTCTGGAAGAGAAGAAACTCTTTCCTGTTTCTTCTCTTGTGTAAGCCACTATCGCCGCTAAGTGCACCCTTAGAGATGTGTAGCTTAGTTTATTTTGTAGTAGATGCATTAAGTATTTTAGTACTGTTGAATCCCTTTTAATTTTTCTTTGTAGTTTCTCCCTAATGCACCATTCAGAGAATGTTTGCCACTTTGCTACGTAGCACTTTCTTGTGGTAGGTCTCCTTGCCTCTCTGAGTACTGCCATTGAGCTTGCCGGTAGTTTGAGGTGTGCAAATTCTAGGTCTTCAGGAGCCATGCTGCTAGGCAGAGGCTACCTGGCTCTGGGTGTAGTACTCTTCCGTTTTGCATTGCTAACAGGTGCTTTCTGGTGGGGAACCTGTGTGCGGGTGTTTGTGCCATTTCCATGATCTGTGAGAACCAGGTTTGTCTGGCCCACTGAGGTGCTATTAAAGTCATGTTGCTGAATCTGCATTTGTTTAATACCCTGTGTAGCAGTGGTATCGGTCGAAAAGCGTAGTCAAATGTCCCTGGCTAGCTTATCCATAGCGCACTCCCTAGGGACTGTTTGCACGGTAGTCTGGATGCAAAGTTTTGGCATTTCGCATTTTGGTGTGTTGCAAATAGGTTTATTTGCGGAGTTCCCCATTTGTGCAATACCTTTTGGATTCCTTGGTGATTGATTTCCCATTCGTGGGATGCTTTCACATTGTCCGTCCCTGGTAGATGTATCGCTAACAAGTCTATTTGTTTCGGGATTGCCCATCTCCATATTTCCTGTGCTAGCACTGATAGTGTCACTATGTCCCTCCTTGCTTGTTGATGTAGAACATGGTGGTTGTATTGTCCGTTTGGACCAGTACCCTGTGTCCGTACAGTTGTTTCTGAAAGGCTTTCAAGGCTAGTAACACCGTCTTCAGTTCTAGGTAGTTGATGTGCTTTATCACATCCGGTTGTGACCACAATCCTCTAACCTTGATGGTGTGTGTGCGCTCCTCACGCCATCTGGGAGGCATCTGTTGTGATGGTGACTGTTGGAGTTGGTTGTGTGAATGGTCTCCCCTGTGTTATGTTCTTTTTGTTCCACCACTCTATTTTGTGCTGTACTGCTTGCGTGACAACCACTAGTTCCTCCCAACTCCCTGTTGCTTGTGACCATTGTTGTTGGATCCATTCTTTGAGTGGTCACATGTATAGGCTGATATTTGGGACCAAATGTATGCATGACGCCATCATTCCCATCAGTTTGCAGACTGTCCTCATTGTCAAAACTTGACCCTAGTGGCACAGATGTGTCGCCTTCATTATTGCCAAGGTTCATTTGCACTTGGAATCACTTTGCTCTGTATGGTGTTGATCTCTGCACCTAAGAATATATGTATTTGTTCTGGTTGTATTGATGATTTTCCTCAAGGAATTGAAAACCTTGGTTGGACTAGTGTTTGAATGACCTCTTCCGTGTACTGCTTGTGCTTGCTGTACGAGTTTGCTTTTACCAGCCAGTCGTCTAGGTATGGGTATACATGTATCCCTTGCCTCCTTAAGTGTGCTGCTACTGCTGCCAGGCATTCTCTGAAAACCCTTGTCGCAGATTTGAGTCCAAATGCCATCACTATGAACTGGTAGTGAGTTTTGTCGATCATAAACCTTAGGAGATGTTTGCGTTTACTGTTGATGGGGATGTGCAAGTAAGCGTCCTTTAAGTCGATGGTTGCCATGTGATCTCCGTCTTGTAGCTGTGGTATCACCTCTTGGAGTGATGTCATCTGGAACCTTTGAGTTTTTATGACCATGTTTAAGAATCTTAGATCTAGAATTGCTCGTAAGGTTCTGTCTACCCTTGGTATGAGGAAGTAGGTGGAGTAGACCCCTTATTCCTTCCTTGTATGGTACTATTTCTATGGCTCTTATCTTTAGAAGTTCTCGTGCTTCCTGCAGCAATTGTGTACAATTGTGTACACTTTTTTGCTGAGTGTACTCTGCCTCTTGGCTTTCGCTTTGGAGGTGATTGTTAAGTCTATACAGTAACAGGTGGCTAGCCCTTCTCTGGTACTGTTCCGGCAGGCGCTTTAGGAGTTTGCCCACTCCTTCCCACTGCTGATATGCTTGTCGGTTGATGAGTGCATTGGAATTGGAGATACGCCATTGTATAGCTGCACTGCTTTCCATTTTCCTACCCATTAGGTCCATCCTCCTGCTCTCCTTATCTGGTGGTGGGTCAGTGTTTGTGGGTATATTTTCCCTCTTCCTAGCCGTGGATGTGATGATTGAATCGGTGGGTAGAGATCCCCTAACGTACATGGGGTCCTTTGAAGAATGTTTATATTACTTGTCTGCTCTTGGGGACACTGCTTTACACATAGCAGGTTCTTTGAAGGCCTCCTCTTTCCTTGGTCCAGCACACTTGGGAGCATGGGCAGGTCATTGGCTTCTAGTCTGTGATGGCAACAATGTCTCCAAAAGGAAGGATGATTGGGGGTTTTCTTCCTCTAGCTGCACTCCATATGTGCTGCAGCTCATTTGATGACCTAATTGTAGATCCCAATGTCGTCTGGCGGCGAAGGCCTCGAAGGATAGGATTTTACACCCTCTTCCGGTGATTCGGCGTTGAGATCTTGCCACTGCAAGTCTTGAACCTTCGAGGATGTCCAGCTCTGGTAAGTCTGCTCGTCTTCCTCCCCTTCGGCGTCGCCGTAGTATACCTCTTCCTCTTCAGGTTCTGGTGTGGTCATTGGTAGAATTTCCTCGACGTACTTTTTGGCTTCAGGTGTGGTTTTCGACCGAATGCTGTAAAATGTCATCTTTTCATCGAAGTCTTTCTTGCGTTGCAAGATGCTTGCCATTTCTGCCTCACGCCTTTCCTTCTGTTTTCCATCTCAGCCACGTGTTCGACGACGAGCGTTTCAGCTTTTCTCTTAGAGGTTGTCGAGGTCAAAGTCATAGCTGCTTTCAGGCCTTCGTTTTTCGACGTTGCGGCCTCCTTTACTTGGCTGCTTTTCGACGCCTTTCTCTTTTCTTGGAATTTCGCCGTCTGGGAGTCCTTTTCAATGAAACCGACGGGCTGTTTGTCATTGGATGTAGTTTTCGACGTCGAATGCTTCGACGGCAATGCTCCCTTCGAGGACTTGGACTCGCTTCTGCAAGTATCAGTGGAGTGTTTGGGGGTTCAACGACTCTTACCTCCTTCAACGTTTTCTTTTCGACCGCGACGGCTATGGAGTCCTTCGGTTTTTCTGCAATGTTGTCTTCCTCTCCACTGGAGAGTGCCAAATCTCGGAGCGATGAAGGTGTCCCCTGCCCCTGCATGCTGTAGTTTTCTCTTCTTTGCCTCACTTTTACTGCGAGGGTCATCGGGGTGAATACCGCACAGGCGTTGCAGTCCTCGCTTCGATGGTCGAGCGGCAGGCAGAGATTGCAAACTGGGTGTTGGTCCTTTTGCACGTACTTGTGGTGGCAGTTTGCACAGAATTTAAAAAGAGTTTTGTCCATCACCGTGCCTAGAGAGCCCCCTGTGTGCGCATTCTCCGAAGAAAAGTTTTCGATGTACTATCCTCTTTCGTCGATCTCTGTACTCGGCTTGTAATCCGGTGTATTCTCATGTGAACTTTTCAATGTCTTTGTTGATTTTTCGTCGATTCTTCTCTCCAAAGTTTTGTAGCTCCTTCATTGTTGATCCAGACCAAACGGCGGAAAGTAAGAATCTAAAGATGGCAAAGGTGGGAGCTTCCAGAGGAAGCGCATCGATGTCAAGAAGGACACCAAATAGTGGTATGTCGACGCCCACTTGGGCCACTAAAAAGAAGCATTCTACAATTCCAGACACAACCACTAGATGGCGGAATAATGCACAGAATAGTGAATCCAGAAAGATTCACGCTGCAAAACTCAAAATTCCCCCTAGACATGTTCACTCCCATCTTCTCTATAGGCTCTGATACCTTCCGCTTGTGTCTTGCTTCTGCTGGGCTCCAAATTTAGTCTTGCCTGAGGCAGTGAATGCATTATCCCTTGAGAATCTATTAAAGTCGTATAGACTGCTGTGATGGCCTATACTGGCCATTCAAGGCCCGCTCTAGCGTTAAAGGCCTGAGCCGAAGGAGAGGGCCTTTAACAAGGGAGTGGGACTTTAATGGCCGGTAGAGCCCACTACGGAGGGCTCTAAGGCAATTAGAACATTCTGCCACAAGAGGGCAGAATGTTCTAGCAAAACAAAGACCTCACAAAGCCAGAGGTCTGGATTGAAATGCCTTGGGCTACGTGAGGACTTTGTTCACAGAAACAGTTGTGAAGGACGACATTGGAATGTTGGAGCTCAAGGTTTCTACCAGCCATTAAAAGCCCAAAGCACTCAATTATTTTCAACGGAGCTCCTAACATTCCAATGTTATAATGTTCCTTAAAAAAAATTATCTAAAGGGGGCTTAGAGCACACTGATTAATTAGGTTAGCACACTGATTAATTAGGTTTTCTCGTCACTCTCATTTCCTTTGGTCAGCAGAAGCTTGCATTCTCATTATCTTGTTTTTAATTGATCGGCAGTAGCTGGTTTCATTTTGCTAGTCTTGCCCACTACAGATGGCTTTGGATGTATTTTGGTTTCACCTTTAGAATTGATACATATCAACAAAAAAAAGCATTGACAAAGTTAATAGGTCTTGCCTGTGCAAAATCTATTGTCTTGTCAATGTTTTTGCTCTTTTGCCATCCATCCTCTACAAAGGAATGCAGGCAGGGTTATTCGTAATACCCAACCTAACTTCAGCAGGTGCGAGGCAGAAGACAGTCTAATATCTTCAGGTAAAGAACAGAACTATTTACTAATCGCTAAAGCAATATTTCATTCTTTCTACTAATTACGGTTGGGAACTTCAAACTGTAGTCAGCAAAAATTGCAAGAATTCATACTTTAGAACGAGAAACACTAAACCATATTTCCAGCGCTGAGATGCACACACAGCTCTGCTGATGCACCTGTGAGATGTGCCCCTCATCTTCTGCTCCTCTGCTGAGACTCACACAGCTCCGCCTATGCGCCTCATGAGTGATGTGCCTTTTATCTTCTGTTCCAGAGCTGAGACTTTCATTAAGCTCCATGGATCCACCTCATGTGTGATATGCCCCTCTTCTTCGGTTTTAGCACGGAGACTCTCCCACAGCTCTGCCAATACATCCCATGGGTGATGTGCAGGGCCGCCTCTCACACTGCTCTGCCTGATGCACCTCATGTGTGATGTGCTGTCCTTCTTATGCTTCAGCGCGGAGACTCAGACAGTTCTGTCAATGTACCTCATTTGTGAAGTGCAACACATTTTCTGTTCCAGCGTTCAGACTCGCGCAGCTCTGCTGATGCACTGCTTTTCTGACATGCAAACAAAGTCCCACACACCACACAGCTCTGTCAATACACCTCATTTCTGATTTGTAGCACTCTGTGCGGATCCAGCCCAAAAGTCCACAGAGAGCTCCTTCGATGCACCTCATTCTTAATTTGGACACACTCTGCTTTTCCACCACTAAGACTTACATTAAACACAAGCTTTTCCGGTGCATTACATGTATGATGCACAGCAGTCACACTGCTGGACAACATGGCAAAATAAGTCTATTATTTGGCTTCAATGTTTTTTAAGCTACGTTGTACAGCAGTAACCCTAGGACACATCCAGCATTGATTCAGTCAGCGTTTTTGTTTTTTTACTTTCAGCCATGGAGTACAGCAGCCAAGCTACTGTGTAACATGGCCCAAAAAAAAAAAGAAAATTGATCTCCTATGCACGAGACCTATTCGATTTGCCAATTATTGATTGAGTTACATTGATTGGGGTGTTTGGTAGAGTCTAACTTATCGGTTTTGTGGCTAAACTCAGTTTTATTAGATGCTGTTGAATATTTAGTCTCTGTATAAGCAACAACAGGTACACAAGCTTCAATCACTTTGGTCTTCTATATTTATATGGTGTGATGTTGTGCTTCTTGTTTTTATTCTTCCCTGCCCTGCTTGCTTACTTTCCATGTATATTGACCTTGGTAATGAGCTTTGACAGTCAGATTTTTAATTATGCAGTTGACTGCCAGATCCTGCTACGGTTGGAGAGTTAGAATGCGGCCCTGGTCTGTTTTTCTAATATGATGCGGTTTATCAGTGATTGGATGAACCACATTCACCTAAAACCGAATGCAGAAGCAACTGAGATTCTGGTACTGAGCCAAAGCCTCCCGCTTTGCCACCCGTTTTTGGCCATCTAAAATGGGTGCTTTACCGACACATAAACCAGTGGATACAAACTGAGGAGAGCTAACAGACCAGAGCCTATCGCTGCGACCACACATTAGCTCAGTGGTTTCTTTTTGCGAGCCAGTAAGACAATGAAACAATTTTTCACATTTGAGGCAGTAAAAACTATTATGACTATGATTATAGGGGCAAAATTGGACCATATCAACAGAATCTTCTTAGACCTTCCTGACCGAGATTGGAACAGACTTCAAGTTATACAGAATGCAAACTTGATTCGCGTCCAGAACTCACTTTACGCAGCTCTTGAAGGAACTAAATTGGCTACCTGTTAAACAAGGAATCACATTTAAAACCTGCTGTCTTACTTTAAGACACTGCATGGCCATGCTTCTGATTTCTGGGTGCAGCCGATTGGGAGATGTACTCCTAGGAGAACTCTTCACTCAGCCACTACAAATGTATTAATGGTTCCAAGAGTCAGAAAGTCGAGGTGTGGTGGCTGTACATTTTCAACTGTGGCTCCTAAGAAATGGAACGCTCCGTCATCTGAAATTCCATCCGCTTCGAGTTTAATGCTGTTCAGGAAGCCTTAAAGACTTGGCTTTTCAGGCAGAATTTCAGAGTCCAAGCCTCCTTTTTCTTTGGGGTTCCTTTTCTGTTTTAGCGCCAAGTGACCTCCGGATTAATGCTCACTTTATAAGATGACATTAACATTGGCCTCCGACGATCTCTGTATTAGTTTGAATTGTTCAGATACAGCATATTTTATATTCCTAAAATGTAGGACTAGTTCTCTCATATTTTATACCTCCGGGAAGTTATCTCGGTTTAGTCTTGAATGCTTTACGGCCGTTTGTATGCACAGTTACCTCTGTAAAACATGCTTATTCTCTTCTGCTTTGTACGCACTGTGTAAAAATTCGATAAAATGTTTGCAGTCAGGAAGACCACGCTTGCAGTCAACAGGCAGACTGTGCTTGAAGTATGCTGGAATGTTATGCTTGCAGCCTGTGGATACAAAAGGTTTGTAGAGTACATGGGTACACTACAATTATACAGCGTATGCTGTGGCAAAGTCTGCGGGCAAACTGGTAAGATTATGTGGATATGCTATGGTGGCAGCGAGTATTTAATACTTGCAGTCTGTGGGTACACAATCCTTGCTGTCTTAACAGTACCCTCCGATTTCTCCAATGGTACACTATGACTTTCACTATGGGGGGAAACTAGTAGCATTATCTGGGAATGCTGTGGTTTCAGTACGTCTGCTATACCTGGAAGAGCTAGGTCAGGGTCACTTTAATTATACAACAGGGAAGGACCAAATTATGTGGCAGGGTTGACTAAATTATGCAGCACGAAAAGGCAAATTATGAGGCACAATACGGCACATTTTGTGACAGGATTACATAATTATTTTGCCAATTTTACACGTTAACACTCACCTCATTAGTACCATTCTGACACCCAGAAACTGCAATAAGAAACAGAAATATAACCAGTGAATTTTTGCGAAGGGCCCTCCACTGAGCAGCAATACGATGCATGGTTTTTTGTAACTTGGGAAAAAAATGTTAAAATCTGCAGATTATGCATCAGACAATGGATTATCTGGCAAATCCATAACTAACCAGAATACACCGCAACCACAAATCACATCATTTCAGTGGCTCTGATCTAGGTGCACCATGTTTGCAGTGCGTAGGTAAGCTATGCTTGCAGTCTCTGAGTATTTTGACAACACTATGGGTTCACGATGGTTCAATAGGCTTGGTTTGCAGTCTATGGGTAAATTGGTGGCACTATATGGGTATGCTGGGCGGTTGTATGCGAGTATATTTTACTTGCAGGCGCCAGGTGCACCATGTTCATAGGTAACTATGGTTGCAATCTGAGTATAAAATGCTTTGAGTCTGAGTATTTTGATTACACAATGGGTACATGATGGTTGCATAGGCTTGGCTTACAGTCTATGGATAAACTGATGGCATGATGTGGGCATGCTGTGGTGGTAGTATGTGAATAAATTATACCTGCAGGCTCTAGGTGCACCATATTTGCAAACCATAGGGAAGCTATGGTTGCAGTCTGGGGGTGTACAATTATTGCAGTATGCGAGTACACAATGCTTGCAGTCTGTAAGTACACGGATTACAATATAGACACGAGGGCTGCATAGGCTTGGCATGCAATCTGCTAGTAAACTGGTGTCATTAGTTGTGCGTGCTGTGATGGTAGTAGGTGATTATGTTATACTTTCAGGGTAAGAGTACATCAGATTTGCAGTACCTGGGTACACTACACTTCACCTTTCTACAGCAGTTTCACACACTTCACTTGCACAGGGTCTACTTATGGTAAATGTATTTAACTTGTGCTACATAAAGTTAACTAGTTTATATGGTTTGCGGAAACGGTCATCATGCCTAACAATGTGGTTTCATTTCAGGATGACCCTATTCAAAATGTACGACGCTCTCTTAAATGTTAGCCTGTTTTGAACATCCTGCATCAGACACGAAGTTCTCAATGCTTGGACGACGTTTGTCATTGAACCAAGATAGGAGGGAGTATCTTTTCAATTCATTCCACATTACCACCTGAAATAAAGTGTATTCTGAACATTGATGGAAAAACCGAAGAGCTCACAAACAAGCGCGCTGTTCATTTCTGACCAGACCAATGCTTGAACGCTTTAGCCAAAGTGGCTGGTGCCAGTACAGAGAAAAAAGCACAGACGTGGACAGATCATCCAATCCGAGGACTGCCGACTGCCCCGTGTGATACGGCAGAAGCGAAAAGCAAGCCGTCCGTAAACCGGAGCATTAGAAGTCTGTCAGGGTGAGGTCACTAACTGGGGGCACTCAAGCGTGCACGAAAACAGAACACGAAAAACAGTCCCACTTGTGCATCTTGTGTGCGCCAAGCAACACATTTAGAATTGACATTTCCTAAGCTAGCCACACAACTGTTTGTGTAGAGAATGCACAGACCATCGCTAGTTATCTGCCTGTTCTGATAACTCCAGAACGGATATTAAAACAATTTTTGGTTCAAACTTCAAAAATGTTCCTTTTATCTAGCGTTCTTTTCACACAATTATCTTTTTCAGCCAAAGCCCAGATCATGTTCTCGTTGATTACACGAATCGTGGGTTAACAAGCATTGGCAAAGTCAATAGCTCTTGCTTACAAGCAGCATTCGAGGTGCATTATAAAAAGAATGGGCGCTGTGACACGGCACCCAATGTGGACGGAGTCAGTAAGCGGGGGCGTGGTCAAAGGTGTGGCTTAGAACCCGAAATATTGAAGCTTGTTTTGGTCTTTCACCGTCAGGTAGCTACATATAAAACAATGCACAGCTTAAATGAAAAATACATTGAAAAAGTTGTCATTCATAACGCGCTCTAGTATATTATGAAACCTCTATTAGATAATGCACTGCAGGGTTCTGTGTGCAACCAGAGAACCACAGAATTAAATCTTGGTTGACGCAGTAGAGAATAGAGACTTGTGTTTTTTTAGTGCATCGAGGTTTCCGCCTATTACAGAAAGCACTGTGAATACGTAACTTATTATTTTAAACTTGCATTGGACACAGTATACAATAGAGTGCTACAAAATGCCCAAAAGGTTAAAGATAAAACAGTGCTTCCAAAATATAGAATTTAGTAAGACCCAGACAGTATATAATGACACCTTTTTATATAACTGTTCTTTGCACTCAATCTTTGTCATCACAAAGCTTCCAGTGATTCAATCAATTAAAGCCAGTACCAACTCCTAACCATCCTTTAGGTTTGAATATTATCCTTTAGGTTTGCAGATTAACTCATTGAACACGTTTGCATTTCTTTCAGGCAAGCAGGCACCCTGGCAGGAAGGCTTGCTTAGTTGTCTGCCACCTTTCGTTTCACAAAGCAATACCAAAGGGGATGATGGAGGGAGCATTTGAGCAAATCAAACACTCACCCCCAGTCAACTGATCTGGGTTTAATCCATCACCATTCTTTAGCTCACTCTACCACCCCAGTTAAGACATGGCCATATGCCTCATGGGAACAGTCCAGCCCGAACTGCCAAGCCATGTCTTCCCTGTACCGGAAACGAACATCCTGGGATAGGTTTGGGATTCATAATCCTCATCAGCCAGGCTATCTTGAATCCAGTGGTAGAGTGAGCAAGGGACCCACGTCTGGGCATACCCTGCCAACTTAGGGCGAACAAAGAGATACCAAAGGGGATGATGGACGGAGCGCTGGAGCAAATAAACACTCACCCCAGTCAACTGATCTGGGTTTAATCCATCACCACTCTTTAGCTCACTCCACCACCCCAGTTCAGACATAGCCATATGCCTCATGGGAACAGTCCAGCCCGAACTGCCAAGCCATATCTTCCCTGTACCGGAGACAAACATCCTGGGACCGGTTTCGGATTCATAATCCTCATCAGCCAGGCTATCTTGAATCCAGTGGTAGAGTGAGCAAGGGACCCACGTCTGGGCATACCCTGCCAACTTAGGGCGAACAAAGAGATACCAAAGGGGATGATGGGCGGAGCACTGGAGCAAATCAAACACTCACCCCCCAGTCAACTGATCAGGGCTTAATCCATCATTCTTTAGCTTACTCCACCACCCCAGTTCAGACAAGACCAAATGCAAATCAGTCTGACCCTGTGCTTCATAGGAACAGTCCAGCCCGAACTGCCAAGCCATGTCTTCCCTGGACTGGAAACAAGCATCCTAGGGCCGGTTTCTGTCTAATCAGCCGTCATCAGCCAGGCTAGCTTGAATCCAATGGTAAAGTGAGCAAGGAACCCACATGGGAGCATACCCTGCCAACTTAGGGCGAACAAAGCAATACCAAAGGGGATGATGGACGGAGCGCTGGAGCAAATCAAACACTCACCCCCCGTCAACTGATCTGGGTTTAATTCATCATCATTCTTTAGCTCACTCCACCACCCAAGTTCAGACATGGCCATAGGTTGGACTGTTCCCATGAGGCACAGGGTCAAGGCTGATTTGCATATGGCCATGTCTGAACTGGGGTGGTGTGGAGTGCAAAAAAACGATGGATTTAGGGCCAGATCTCTGTACTGGGGTGAATGTATGAGATTGTTCTGCATTCTGTCCATCAACAGTTGTGTTTGCATTTGTTACCCTGAGTGTGATGGGTATGCTCAGACGTGAGTCCCATGCTCTCCACACCACTGTAGTCATGCTATCCTGGCTGATGATGGCTGATAACCAGAAACCGGTCCTAGGATGCTTGATTCCGGTCCAGGAAAGACATGGCTTGGCAGTTCGGGCTGGACTGTGCCCATGAGGCACAGGGTCAAGGCTGATTTGCATATGGCCATGTCTGAACTGGGGTGGTGTGGAGTGCAAAAAAACGATGGCTTTAGGCACAGATCTCTGTACTGGGGTGAATGTATGACATTCTTCTGCATTCTGTTCATCAACTGTTGTTTTAGCTTTGGTTTCACAGCACGCGAGACTCCTTAAGTGACACTTAAACTGAAACTTATAAACTATCGGAATTAACCACTACAGGGCGGCTGTCTTTTTAAAAAAAGTAGGAGGTTTGCTTTACATAAATCAAAAAAGTATGGGCAGGTCATGCCCCTCCGATCCTACCCACTTAAACTTCTGCATACGAGAGCTATTGTTTTTGTCAATGCTTTTTACCAACGCATGTTTAGAAATAATAAAAGAAAAGAAAAAGGCTATGATGCTGCCAGCATTGGTCATGTCATAGCACTTATATCTTTTTTATTGATGGCAGAAGGGAGGGTGGGGAGCAAGGCAACACAAAGAGTGGAAGGGTGTGTGAGGGACAACAAGAACAAGGGTGGGTGTGGGGAACAAAGTCTATGATGCTGCCAAAGCTGCCACGCCATAGCGCTTTTGTTTTTTTTAAATCTATGGCAACACAGACTACAGAGGGAGGCAGGGGCTGGGAGCAAGCAGAAAAGGGAAGCAAAATCATTCCGGATGAGCAAATTCCTGCCTTAAATCTGCTCATGCCTCACTGTATGGGGGCCCTACTATCACAACAGCTATTTCCCTGACTTGCAAAGCACAGAACCAGTCTACTACTTCAAACTGGTTTCTACACTCCCCTTAATGACACCCTCGCCTCTATGACTTACTCGTGCCCAAACTTGTTCCTACTGCCCCGAACAAACCATCTCTATTATCGCTTCTGCTACCTGCTGTACCTTGTTAAAAATGTTTTTTGATACTTTCTCTGCTCTGTTTTTGCTAAATGTTTTACACTTACTCTATTTTGTTTTGTAAAGCGCTCTGATACCCTACTCAGGGTCTTGTTCGCGCTATAGAAAACTCTATCAATAAATAAATAAATAAGAAGCAGATATATGGACAACAGAGGAATAGAGGGAGGAGCTGTGAGCAAGTAAATAGACAATGGAGGGTGGGAGGAAGGCGCTGGGGAAAGTACACGAAAAGTGAAAGGAGGAGGGTGGGGGCAAGCAGTGGAACATCAGAGAGAGGAAGGGACTCGGACAAAGCAGACAGAGAAGTACACCAGGGAGATAGCTGACAAACAAACTCTCCTAGGGTGGAAACACAACGAAGAAAGCAGCCCCTAAAAACAGCAGTGAAAGGACACAAGAAATGCATCCATGCTTCATAGGAGGAACAAACACGAAGAGGAAGGAAGCCTATGGCAGCTGACCAATATGAAGGAACCAAATAAGAATGACAAGGCAGCCAAACAAGGGGAAGTCTCTCAGTCCACTGTTCAAAAACAAACGCTCTTAAAGACCTGAGCTGTCTAGGTGAGACATAAAAAGAAGTTTGGCACAAAAAAAAGAAAAACCTTCCACGAGCTAAAACTGTAGACAGTTCATTGTTGATGTTGTGAGACTGTACTGCTGTTAATAAAACCTGTAAGGTTAGCAAAGGAGTGCACACTAGCCACACAACCTAATTTGGTTATTTTGTTTCTACCTTCAATAATTGCATCTATTTATTTGAGTACTTGATACAAATTCTGACTTCTTTGAGATGTAAGATACAATAGAACATGGAAATGCTTACTACAAATTTATTTAGTCGAAACGTTTTAAAGAACTATTAAGATTTTAGTGAGTATTTCATGAAAACTATCATTTTTTACAAATCATTTACTAAATCATATTTCAAATAGCAAATGTAAATCAGTTATAACTAAAGCTGTCATCACACAAAGAGTAGAACAGAAATTCTTTATATCAGACATTTTTATCCTTCATAAAATCATTATGGATGTAGGTTGTCAGTGTTTACTTTTGATTATTTTAATAGGTCGATAATTTTAAGTGTTTGAAAATATACCAGACATCTTAAGCATTTTGCTAATTTGGTAATACACGGCTAGAAAATATTTCCGATGTCATAAGCCCCAATAGATAAAATGTTTAGGTTCTTCACAACTTGTTTACCTAAAATGGGATTAGAAGGAATTTTAAGCTGATTGTAGAAAAATGGCCCTTTCCCATTCAGATACTCCCATTTAAGAAATATCTCAAAGTGCTATAAAGAAAAATACTTAATTTACATATAAAAAGAACAAGGCAATGGAAGTAAGACCGTTTAGTACTAAAAACACAAATAAATGCAATAAAAGCTATGCCTGCTAGTCAACGACCGAATTAATGAATCTATGTATAATTAATTGCAGTCAAAACGGTTTATTCCGTAATTTTTGTATGTCAATCGCACAATTCAAAATCTATACCTAATGTCCTCCTGCAGTGAATTTCATAAAATATCACCAGTGCTAGCAGAGAGTAGGTCTTACCGAAAGGATCATGTGCAGTAGTGCAAATGTACTCTATTTTGTAGGACTGATCACTTCCTCTAGCCACAGCGGAAATTGGTTTGGCCACCATAGGCTAATTTAAATGTCCGCCTGGCCCCAAAAAATGGGTTGTATATTGCTTTAAAGGTTAGGTACTGCCAAGGTCCTCTTTTTGTGTAACATTGCTGTGATGTTCTGATGCAGAGGTGCACGATTAACATGCAGAGGTATACAATTAACATACAGAGGTACACGATAAACATACACCAAACTATTGGTTAAGGGGGTCAGTGATGAATGAAAATAGCAAGAGGACTGCTGGAGGAATAGGTTCTGATTACAATAAATTAAATACGAGGATATGTTTACTGCTACTAACCAAGCATAGTCAGGACAACAGGTATGAGTTATGCAAGGCCACAAACTAATGGATTATATTGGTAAAAAAACCCAGAAGTGAGTTGAAATCTGAAAAATAGCTACAGAGCAGCAACATGTTTGAGTCAGATGTGCTACACTGCCCAAATATCAATGTGAAAAAGCAAAATAGGTACATGTGGTTAATAAGATTAAAATGAGGCAAATTGCAACATTTTATTAACTGTTGTGTAAAAAGGAAAGGGGGGGGGGTTCAATAATAATAAATAAAACTGTGGGCTTTGGCCAGAGTTTAGATTTGAAAATTGAGATGCAATTATCTAACCACACTATCTGGCGGAGAAAAAAGAAATGGGTGAGTGTGTATACAAGCCATGTATGGGGGTTTGCTGCGTATGACACATGCATGCCTGCATAACACCTAAAACTTTTTAACAGCATTTAAAGCATCTCTGGCCAAAAAGACAGGTGGCATGCAGCCCACATATTGAGAATGGGGAAGAACAGGGACCTAGAAGTAATAACCTGTAACAATCATTGGCACAATATACTTTTAGAAAAAGAAGTTCACCTAGTCGTACCATGCTTTGTTTAGTGCGCAGTGTGACCAACCGATGATTGATGAAATGAAAACACTATTTAGGTGGAATCCAGGAGGACATTCTCCCAAAATATCAACTGCTTGAAAAATAATAAAACACTAAGGGCCTTAATATGACTTTGGCAGTCTTCAAGCGGCGGTGCCACTGCGCCATTTGCTTGAGAACTGCCGAAGCTGTGGTGCACCCGCCTACCTGATTGGGAGTTTAATCTTGGTCGAGCGGGACCACGGCGGTCTCAAGGCATTGGGCTGTTAGCCTCATAGGAGAGCTTAACATGCAACCCGCTGCCATGACAGGGCCTGCAGCACGTTTCTGCACAGTGCAGCATGCATGCCACACCGTGAAGGAATACGGGTGCAATTCTAAGGGGCCCATATGTCTACCTGCTGGTACCCCCACACCCAGGGGCGTTACAGGGCCATGTTAGGGCCTCCTTGGTTGCCTCTCCGCCACCTTTTTCATGATAGGCTTACTGCCATGAAAAGGGTGGTGAGAGGGCAACTCAGAATATGCTTGGTAGTGCCACAGCAACATTGCCAGCATATTCCTGCTCTGACAGCTGCGCAACCAACCACCCAAATAACAATACTGCGGGTAGGCCCACAGTGTGGCGGTGGTCGGACCGCCACCACGAGTGCTGGTAGTAAGGCCCTATGTCAAGATACTAAACCGTTATGAATAGGAATGGACGCCTGTAGCCCCTCCAAACCACTTCAGAAACTGCACAACATACTAATCACCATCTGGATTGACACATTCACTGGCCTAAGGACCACAATCTCCGCCTGAGATCACTCAACCATGTACCAATTACCTGCACAAACCCCAAGAGATATATATTAACTGCAATTAAGATTCTTAAATATATACAAGCAGGCTATTTCTCCATTTAGTGCTTAGGTCCGTGAACTGCAGCTATAGCTTATTTACAAACGTCGTAACTTCATATATAATTCCCTTGGTAACCCCCAAAAATGAGTATGGTTAACAATCATGTGTAAATAAAATATACCGTTTCAAATTACAAAGTTTGTTTCATTTGAATGATTAGAGGGTGAGCCACTTGGATGACGTAATTGCGAACAAGTTCCTGTTTGCATGTGCCAGAGCCCAAACATTGGTGAAGTCCTCAGACTTCCTTCGCTTTCTTCCGAATCGTCTCCAGCTGTTGAAAGTTAAAACAGATACCAGTGTCAACTGTCTACGTAAATCTCTCTTCAGGAGGGTTGTTAATTATCTTGCAACATGTCCTCAATTTCTTTGTCCCAGTTGTCATCTCGCCTTTCTGCTTCTGAAACAACCTCATACTCCTGGAGTTCTTGCTGTAGTTCCTTTTCCCAATCTGCTGAGTCATCTACAAGGAAGGGAAGATATTCTTTAGAATACTTTTGCTTCAGCTTTTCCAGGAGATGCGCATTCAATATAATCAGTACATGAAAAACATGCCGACATTTAGTGACACTGTAAATACATGTGCAAATATAAAAAAGTCTCTGGCAGGATTTCCTAAGGCATGTGGTGGCCTATTCTGTCATACTTAAGACTTCAACATCACTTTGTGCAAACCGTTTTCCATCATCATTTAAATCAAACAGAAATTAACGTATTCATTGTTGCTTAACATCTAATATTAAACCTCAACGTTTAATATGTGACTACAGCTCAATTGTAAAACTCCACACTGCGAAAACCTCAACTATTTTATGGAAGGGGATAAAACAAAATTAGCAAAGATATGCAGCATTTCGCAAAGTGACATCTTACCACACTTCAAACTAAACCCTAACACAGGGAAGATAACATCAAAACATGGTTCCCATCTGTACCACGATTATATGCGGTCAAAAGCCACTGTCTCCAAATTAGGATTCCAAGAATGAGGTGCCAGTATCCAATGTTTTAATGTGGTACCATGTCAAAGAGCACAATAGTTTACTTACTCTTTATTTAACGAAAAAAATGAATGTTTTTTGGATGAACGGTCTCTGACAGTCACTGCAAAGATGTACACATTAATGACAAGACTTCTAAATTAAAAAATCATACTTAATAAACTGTAATTAGAAATCTAATAGTAGAAAACGAAATAGTTACTTACCAGTAGGAGTAGTTTGGCAGCTTGCAGAGTTTTCTGGATTAACATGCTGTGCATTATTCCACTATTCAGTTGTAAGCCCGCAATTGTCTGTTTCTTTTTCTTTTTCGTTGGCGTAGTAAACTACCATTTGATGTTTGGTCCGTCCCCTGTGTGACATCAGACAGCCCCCGGAAGCCCATGTGCGTGGTACCCATCTTCAGATTCTTTTCTCATGGTCTTTTTTTCCCCCCCAAGGATGTTCTGTTGATTTTTTTATCTTATGTCTTTTCTCCTCCTTATATGTGACCTCCTTCCCACCTATTTATTTAACACATTTGCTGGAGGTGGGTGGGTCGCAAATAAGTCCAGAAAATTCTTCAAGCAGCAAAACTACTACTTCTGGTAAGTAACCATTTTGTTTTGTAGCAGGAATCCTTTTCTGTATTCACATGCTGTGCATAAGATTATGTGCCTGTTTCCCACTCCTTGAGATGATAGGGGTGAGATGAGGAAGAGTTTGCGAACCAGTGTTTAACTACTTTCTGTCCCACCTGAGCTTCTTTTGTCATTTGTATATCCACACAATATTGTTAGGTAAAAGTATGTGGGGAATGCCCATGTTGCGGCTGCCTATATAGTGCATTGGCACATTTGCCATAAAGACTAGGGTTGCACCCTTTTTCCTTGTTGAATGAGCTTCTGGGCGTAAAGTTAGGGTTTTCCTGCTGAGGAGTAGCATGTTTAAAATATCTTTACAATCCATTGTGCAATTATTTCCTTTGTAACAGGTAAACTCTTGCTGGACTTAGCGTGTGAGGCAAACAATTGGTTACCTTTACCAAACTGTTTTGTCTCCTGTAGATAATATAGTAATGCTCATCTTAATTCAAGGGTATGCAAGTTCCTCTCCTGCCGTGTTTGCGGGTTCTTAAAGAAAACTGGTAACTGAATGCTTTGCTTCATATTAACTTTGCTCACTATATTGGGTAGATTTTGAGGATTAGTTCTAAGAACTATTTTATCTTTGTGAATTTGCATATATGGTTACTCAATAGGCAACGCATGGAGTTCGCTTACTCTTCACAGTAATATTATTGCTATTAAGAAGGCAGTCTTTAGTGTGATATGCTGTAGCTTTGCTTTATGAATAGGCTCGAATGGTTCTGTCAGTTGTGCTAGTACAGTGTTTAATCTCCACATACGGGCCGGAGCCTTCCTTGGAGGAGCCATTCTTTTGGAACCTTCTAGGAATTATTTGATGACTGGTGATGTTACATGATGCTTCCCTGGTTTAAGCCACAATTGAGATGAACAGTCAATTGCATTGTCTAGTGACTGGGTGAGGTAGATTATTACTTTCTCCTGTGTAGAAATTGAATCTAGGGCATTGTTGCCTTTTCATCAAAGGAGATACCTTCTCTATTTTGCTGTGTAGCATTGCCTTGTCGTTGGTTTTGCCACCTCACTTATTACTGCCATTGTTCTTTGGGGTAGGTCTTGGTGCCCGCATTCTATGTACTCAAGCGCCAGACTGTTAGGCTGAGTGGTGCTGGTTCAGTGTGGAACACTTGTCCTTGTTGCATCGTAAGAAGCACTTGCACCTCCTTGATTGTGATCATATGTCCCTTGGACAGCTTGAGCAGGTTTGAATACCAGGTTTGTATTGTCCATTGAGAGGCGCTGATGATTAAGTTTTATTTCTGGTTGCCTGGCTTTTTCCAATACTCTGTGTAGTAGAAGGATAGGGGGAAAGGCAAAGACAAATCTCCCTGATCAATTTAGTGACAGTGCATTCCTTTCTGACTAGTAGTGTTGAAACCTGGAAGCAAAGAGTTGGCATTTTCTGTTCCCTGCTGTTGCAATAGGTCTATTGTTGGTGTGTCCCAGAGCCTGAAAATCCTGTCTAGGCTCTTTTGTCTTATCTTCCATTTGTGTGAACTGCTGTTCTGTCTGCTGAGTCGAGCTGTGTGTGTTGTCCTTTCCCAGTAGGTGGATTGTTTGCAGGTTGATCCTCTGTGGTATTGCCATATCACTTGTGCTAGTTTGCTTAGGGTGAATGACTTTGCTCCTCCCTGCTTGTTTGAGTAAAACATAGTTGCTGTATTGTCCATTTGAATTAATAGTTCATCCCTGTATTGTGCACTTGAAAGGCTTTCAGTGGTACTAGCACAGTCTTCATCTCTAGGAAGTTGATGTGTTTTATGGAGGCGGAGTTGCTCCACTGACCCCGAATTCTTACGTTTCCTGCATGTGCTCTCCACCCTATATGAGACGCATCTGTTGTGATGGTCACTGAAGGAGTTATCATTTTGAAAGTTTTCCCTAAAGTTGTGCTCTTGGATGCCCACCAATATGTCTCCTTCTGTACTTCCTCTGCTGCATTTACAGGATCTTCCCAACTTCTGTTGGTTTGTGATCAGCTGTTACATAGCTATTCTTGTAGTGGGCGCATGTGTAACCATGCATGTGTAACGAGGGGGATGTATGATGCAATCATGCCCATCAGTTTCATGACTGTCCTCATTGTCAGAGACTGACCCTTCTGGTAGAGGAGAGTCTGCTGCCTGATTGATTGTACCCTTTTTTGGGTCAGATACGTTTGTGCTACCTTGGAATTCAGTCTTGCTTCCTGTTTTGAATCTGCAGATTATTTTTTAGGTTTATGGAGAACCCAAACCTCTGGAGAGTTGTGATCACTGTTTAGATGTCCAACATTTATGTTTTAACCTCGCCTTCAGTACTCAGTCGTCTAGGTAAGGGTAGACATGAATTCCTTTCCTTCTTAGGAATGCTGCCAGACCTACAATTATACTGCTGGGCATACCAACTGAATAACAGTAGGATGCTCCTATCCAGACCAGCTGATAATTTGATTGATCGCATGTTCAAGGCCATGTTGCACGAGAGTCCAGCTGAGGGTTTTATGTACAAGTTTGGCGCCCCTAAATTTTTTTTTAAAAGTCCACCTGAAGGTTTTATGCACTGCTGCCAAATTATGGTTTGACTGCCGTATTACTTTAGGTAATCCCTACTTTAGCGAGTGGGCCCCTGTGTGGGATTCCCCAGGCACTCCTGAATGCCTGAATGATGCCTTATCTCAACCCTTGAAAGAGGCGGGGGTTCCGCGTTGGGGCGACATAGTTGAAGGAAATAACTGTCTTCCCTGGGATACTTGGAAGATCTTAAAGGACAGGCTCTCCAGGTTTAAATACTACCAAATTTCAACATGGTGTAAGAACCAACACTGGCAATGGAGGATGATCTCCAAGATCCAAATCAAGGAAAAAGGAGATAGCTCTCTGTATAATCATCTTATTGCTGCTGCAGACAGAAAGCTGGATCCTCCTTACATGGTCTGGGAGAAGTGCTTGCCAGATGAAGAGCTGCATACCTTATGGCAAGTATCTTTAGATAAATTATACCCTTTAATTAAATCGGCTGCACTAAGGAAGAATGGTCTCTGCTTAAGATATCCCAAATGAGGGGAGGAGGAGACGCAAGATGTACAACATTTCGCACCCACGAGGCGGATGACATCCACATGTTTTTCATCTGCCCAATGTTGAAGGAATACTGGGATAATGTGTGTAAGACTTTGTAAGAAGCACTCGGTAAAGATGTGGAGGTAAGCCTCATTTTAATTTTTTTTGGCATAGCACAGCCCTCAGTGGGGGAGGCGGACTTCACGGGTAAACAACGTAAACTTGTGTTCTATTTAATTCTCTTAGCAAGACGAGAAATATGCAAAAGATTGCATCAGGTAGACCCTCCATCTTGGAGGGAATGGTGGAATTCAGTCAGATTTTTTAAAGATTTGGATCAAAAGGTTAATTCCCATAATAATACAAACGAGCTTGGGCTATGTTGGAAATTACTAGACTCAGAGTAATTGGTATGGCTGGTAAGAACTGTCCAATGATTACCACTTGGTCAGCTTACGATGTGTAACGTGGGCCTGGTCCCATAGAACATCAGCTGAGATCAGACCACAAGATATAAGCAATTGGGTTGCTAGTACCGAGAGGATGCTTATACAATATTATGGAGGTTATATGAGGACAAAAAAAAAAAGGAATGCTGCCAGTGAAGCTAAGCATTTTGTAAAAACTCTTGGAGCAGATTAATTCCGAAAGGTAAGACCCTGAATTGGTGGAGTGTATATTCGTGCACAAAACGGAGGAACCTTTTGTGTGTTTGATTTAAGGGTATTTGCAGGTAGGCGGGCTTTAAGTCTATGGTTGCCATGTAGTCCCCCTTTTGGGGGGGGGGAAATGGAATTACTTCTTGAGGCGTTGTCATCTTGAAGTGCTGTGTGCGGATGAATTTGTTGATGAATCTGAGATCCAGGATTGGTCTTAGAGTGAGGTCTTACTTTGGTACCAAGAACTAAGTTTACTTTGTTGTGCCCCCTTGTTGGTACTTTATCCACTGCATGTTTCTGTAAGAGTTTGTTTACCTCTTCCCTGAACTTTAACAGCTCTGTTTTTTATAACCTATTCTTTTTTGGAGGGTTGGGTGGTGGAAGGCTTGTTAGTTCTATACAATAGCCACGGCGCACCACGTTTAAAACCCAATTGACTGTGGCAATCTTTCCCATTCATGTGGGCATTGCGCTATTCTGCCTCCCAATGGTGTTATTGTGGGGGTCCATTTTCGTTTCTTAGTCATTTCTTTTGTCATCTCCTGGGAGCTTATTCCTTTGCTCCTCGATCTCGTCCTACTGTTGATGGCCATGTCTATTAAGGACAGCATTTAAATTGGCAATATGCCATTGTGTTGCCAGCTCACTCTCCATATTCCTCCCCACCATATCCAGACTTTTGCTTTCTCTCTCAGGAAGTGGGCTTGAGAAAGACTGAGTGGTGCTCCTTCTTCTTGCTGTGGTGATGATGATAGAATCTGCCACTGTGTTTCCCTGTATGTACTTAGGGTCCTTTGAAGGAGGTCTACATTTTTTCTCCACCCATAAAACCCTTTGTTGAAGCGGTCTCCTTAAAGGCTTTCTTAACCTGGTATATTATATTTGGTATGTAACAAGCTAACCCTAGTAGATACCAGAGGGGGAATTAGAGGCGCGGGGAGCATGGAGCCAGCTAGCCCCCAACCTAACATGAAAACACAACAGAAGCTGCTCCAAGTACAGTGACCGAAACCTAGAAAATACTACGTTAGAGGGGGCGATGGCATCCCACAAAAAGTGAAGGACTGTCCTCACACACCACAAGATGTCATACTTTATCATCGGCAATCCTCGCTCTCCCAAAACTCGGTTTGGTGGAGAGCAGGCCTACAGTTGGAGACAAGGAGGCACTTCTAAAACTGAGTGGGGGCTTGTGAAATAAGTGAGTTTAAAAATCAGTATAATCGCCAGAATGAGTTTATTCTGAAGAGGGGATTATATGATATTAAAAAATACAAAAATAGCAAAGGGCTCCTATCTTACCACAAAAGTTGGTAGGAGAGTAGGATGACAGCACTGCGTAGGATGACCTATGGGGCGTGTAGGAAGGCCAACCAGGGTAAGACTTTGAGCTAGCCTCACATCCAGTGTTTAGTTGTATATGCATGTGTTCCACGTTTGCAGCGTCATGTGCTACACAACTTTCCACTATATGTATTATTGATGCATGTAGGTCATTATTCCTTTTTTCGTGACCGAAAAACCTGGATGTCAATCTTTCTCTTTGTCTGTTATTTCACCCTTACAAGTTTCAGGAAATCAATTTAGGTAAAGTATGACATAGGTCATCCTACTCAGTGGTGTTATCCTACCAGCTTTTGTAATTCTGGCGATTATACTAATTTTCAAAAACTTACATATTTCACAGGCCCCCACTTAGTTTTAGAAGTGCCTCCCTGTCTCCAGGTGTAGGCCTGGTCTTCACCAAACCAAGGTTTTGGAGCGAGGACTGCCGATGATGAAGCATGACACCTGGTGGTGTGTGAGGATAGTCCTTCACTTTTTGTGAGATCCTCCCCACCTCCCTTTAACTTAGTATTCTCTAGGTTTCGGTCACTGTGCTTGGAGCAGCTTCTGTTGTGCTTTCACAGTATATTTGGTAGCATTGGGAGGAATGAGTTTATTCTGAAGAGGGGGTTATATGATATTAAAAAATACAAAAATAGCAAAAGGCTACTATCTTACCACAAAAGTTGGTAGGAGAGTAGGATGACAGCACTGCGTAGGATGACCTATGGGGCGTGTAGGAAGGCCAACCAGGGTAAAACTGTGAGCTAGCCTCACATCCAGTGTTTAGTTGTATATGCATGTGTTCCACGTTTTTAGCGTCATGTGCTACACAACTTTCCACTATATGTATTATTGATGCATGTAGGTCATTATTCCTTTTTTCGTGACCGAAAAACCTGGATGCCAATCTTTCTCTTTGTCTGTTATTTCACCCTTACAGGTTTAAGGAAATCAATTTAGGTGAAGTATGACATTGGTCATCCTACTCAGTGGTGTTATCCTACCAGCTTTTGTAATTCTGGCGATTATACTGATTTTTAAACTTACGTATTTCACAGGCCCCCACTTAGTTTTAGAAGTGCCTCCCTGTCTCCAGGTGTAGGCCTGCTCTTCACCAAACCGAGGTTTTGAAACGAGGACTGCCGATGATGAAGCATGACACCTGGTGGTGTGTGAGGATTGTCCTTTACTTTTTGTGAGATGCGCTCCCAACCCCCCCCCCCCCCCCCCCCCACCCCCATTTAACTTAGTATTCGCTAGGTTTCGGTCACTGTGCTTGGAGCAGCTTCTGTTGTGCTTTCACAGTATATTTGGTAGCATTGGGAGGAACTGGCTTCCCTTGATGGATGGCATTAGTGTTTCTACGAGAAAACAGGAGTCTCCTCTCTCCTCCTCTAAGGGCACTCCAAAAGTTTCTGCTGCCCTTTTCACTAGACTATTGTAGAAGGCAATATAGTCTGGTGGCGTAGCCTTCGAGGGGTAACTACAAACCTCCTACAATGGGCTCTCTGTGTCGAGGTCATTTCATTCTTCCTCAAAACTCCCTGCCGTTTCTTCCCCTTGTGGGTTGAAGGATTCTTCTTCTGCCTTCTCCTCGTGAGGTTCAGGAGTGGCTGGTGCCTCGAGGGTAGTCTCTTCATCTTCAGCATCTGAAGTCATGGAAGGTCTGGTAGGAATCTTGAATTTCTTTAGTGCGTCAAACTACTTTGTGCATTGAAGGAGTACTGCCCTTACGGTCTTTAATCTCCTTCACTTCTTTTCCACCCTGAGGGCTCTTTCAACTTCTTGCGTTGGAGATGCTCTCTTCCTTGATGTTGTGGTTTCTGCCTCAGAAGGATTGGCGTTTTCCTTTGGGGCCTCTTCCCCGAGCTAGTCTTCATTGATATCCCATGATTAGGATCTGTGGGACTCTTTCAGTCGCAGCTGACCTTAGGTCATCGTTTTCTTTGAGGCCTGGGCTGCCTTATGCTTTTTTTTCTCGTGGCCCAGGGTTTCCGAGGGGGTTTGGGGTTTTGTTTACATTTTCAGGTCTCTTCTCAGCGTCCTTTGTCGTCTTCTTCGAGACATGTTTCCTATCTACGTCCCCCTCAAGGATTTTCCTGTCCGAGCCTCCGTGGGCTGACTCTGTGGCCCCAACATGTTCCTCTTTATTGCTTGAGGCACACATCTTTCAGCGACAGCTGTTGCTTCTGGCTGGAGTACACTATTGTGCTATGTTCCTCTCCTCTGCTTTCGGCAGGCCTTGAGAGTTTTTGGCACAAATACTGCGCAGGCCTCACAGTCCTTGTACCTGTGGATCCTTGGTAGGCAGAGATTACAAACTTCGTGCGGATCAAGTTGTGCAAACTTGTGGTGGAAGTTTGGAAAAAATGTAAAGGGGGAATTTTTCAGGACCCCTACCCTGCTTCATTCACCTGCCACATGTGTTAATCCAATGGGATGCCCCTGTGGGGCTTCTGCAGACGAAGGTCTGCTTCCTTCTCTGGTACCCGACTGTCCTTCTGCAATTTCTTTCCCCAAAAGGCCTACATTTTCAGCAACCTTCTGCAAAGCTTCAGAGCTTCTTCTTTCCTTCTAGACTCAACTGCAGAAAAAAATAATCTGAAAATGGCTACCATGCAGATCAACTTCTGACAATGCCTACAAAGAAAGAAAAAAAAGAAACTGAGACAATTCCGGATCCAGCCACTAGATGGCGGAATAATACACAGCATGTGAATCCAGAAAAGGATTCATGCTGCAAAACGAGTATTCGTAAAGGAAAAACAACTGAACCCTACTCTAGCAAAGGAGCGGAGGCGCCTGGCCCCGACGGGGTCCCCATAGACCTATATAAGGCAGATTCATCATTGTGGGGCCCAGTCTTGACTAGGGTCTTTAATGCAGCAGTCCTGGTGGGCACACCGCCCACTTGGGGTGAATCTGTAATTATTCCGATATATAAAAAGGGGGATAGGTCGGATGCTAAAAATTACCGCCCTATCTCCCTTTTAGATTCATCACTTAAAACTATGAGCCGGGTACTGCTGGCCAGATTAGAAGAGTGGGCTGAGGGTAGTGGTATTCTTGCACGGTGCCAATTCGAATTCCGTAAGGGTCTGGGTACCGTGGAACAATGCATTAATCTAGACCTCCTAATTGGGAAGTATACCCGTGCTAAGAAGGGCTCGCTTTTTCTCTGCTTCGCTGACCTAAGCAGCGCGTTTGACCTCGTTGATCACGCGCCGCTATGGTCAACCTTATTAGATCAAGGTGCCCCAGCAGAGATTATTTACTTTCTGGCTAGATTGTACTCTAAACTCTCTGCCCGTATTAGATATGGTCATGGGGGAATGTACTGATTGTATCAGTGTTAAGCTAGGTATAAGACAAGGTTGTGTCCTTGCGCCCCTCCTTTTCTCCTTTTTTATTAACTCAATAGACTCTGAGCTCAAGCAAGTTAATTCTGATGCCCCGTTAGTTGATGGTCAGGCTGTTCCCATCTTACTTTATGCTGATGACTCAGTTCTCCTATACAGAACCTCTAGAGGCTTACAGAAATTGATGGATAAATTTGCGGGTTTTATTAAGGAAAAAAAACTAAAAATCAATAATACTAAAACTTTCATTATGCCATGTGGAAAGAAAATGAGGAAGCTGAAATCTTTCCATATAGAGGGACAAAAAATAGAAGTTGTAAATAAATTCTGTTATATGGGCATAACTTTTAGTAGCAACGGTTTGTGGTCTGAGGAGATATCTAATGTAAAAGCCAAGATGTCCAAAAGTGCTAATGGAGTTTTTAAATTTGCAAATAAACTTGGCGACCGGCGCATATATGACATGCTACACATTTATCGTTGCAGATGGGTTGCTATTGCGCTCTACGGATCTGGTGTTTGGGGGCATTGTTGCCACGAAGATCTGCAAATAGAAGAAATTAGCTTTCTAAATAGATTGTTATGCCTGCCTAAGTCTGCTTCCACAGTAATAATTCACCAGGAACTGGGCCTAGAGTTTTTATCAGATCTAATCTGTTTAAGACCGTTGATGGTATGGAGAGCAATATGGCATAAAAAGGAAACTAGCTTTACGAGGAGTATCATCACTGATTGTCTCCGCCTAGATAAAAGCACATTGATCCCATGGATTGATTATGTTGTGACAACTGCTAGGGATTTATTTAATCTCAATCTCCTGGAGGATCAAGAGAGTTTCTCCGATATTTCTAAGAAAGAACTCAAGTGCTACTATCTACACAAGAAAGCTCAAGTGCGCAGAGATACTACAATGTTGTTAACTATCCCTCAGTATTATTACTCCAATCGGGATTCATCTGGCTTTTCAAAATACCTAAAGGTTGTCACCAGACCATCCCATTGCTTTGTCCTCACTAGATTAAGACTTGGAATTGCCCACTATTTGGTGGCATTCCCAGATCTGAAAAATTATCCCTCTATACCATGTCCTTGTGATGGGGTCACCAAACAGAGTACTGTGCATTTTTTATTGTTGTGTGACCTTTATAAACATCTTCGTGTTGTTTATTTAAAACCCCTATTTATAAAACGGACAGTTACTACGGTTAACGGCAATGAGATTGTTATTCTCCTTAGATGACCCTGACATTTGTTTGTATGCAGCTATGTTCATCTTGAAATCTGTGGCCGCAAGGAAAAGCATGATATTTTAGTTACTCTGTTTTACTGTATTTTCGAGCTGCACCAAATCTGTACATTTTCTAGCTTTTAATGATTTTTTCTGTGTATGTATATGTATATGCTTTTATGATTTTTTTTAAATAAGCGAATAAAGCTTTTGAAACTGAAATTGAACTGTGAACCCTACTCACGACGGAACCAGGGTGCTTAAGTATTTTAAGGAAAAACAGTGGCTCCTGTGGAAAAGATACTTAATGGTAATTTTGAGAGAAAGAAAGGCGAAAATTGCATATATATATATATATATATATATATATATATATATATATATATATATGCAAGGATCGAATTGAGATGCCAGATAGAAAGAGACTCAGACACACTGATTCAGTTTTTCAAAACTTATATTGAAATTTCAAATGTAGCGGAAACGTTTTACACTTATAACAAAGATATTTACAGTTGTGTACTGTGTTCCTAGTGAAATTATGAACCAAAACATAAAGATAACATTTGTGAAGCAATATGTGACAGGTTTCAAATAAACTTTTTTTTTTTACCAAAGCGACCACTTTCTTTTTTCAAAATACATAACATCTATATAATAATAAAATGCCAGTTGTAATGGTTCGCTTTTCTCAATTGTCGACGGCGTTTCGACCCTAGTATGGATGTAGGGTCTCTTCAGGACCTACGATGTGAGGGACATCTGATTTAGGAATTGCTAGAGTGTTTGGGGTGTGCGTGAAAACCGTGTGCAGGTGAATTAAAAATACTCACTAAGAAACCCAGCCGGGTTCCCTAGTGAACGTGTGAATTTTCACAATTCTTGGATGCACAATGGCTGTCCTCTTTGTTTCCGGGCTGGTATTTGGAAGGTTCAATGAACGGATGTAGATGTATTGCTCCACGCAGGCCAATGATGGCAGTCACCGCGGGTTGTATATATTTCTTTCTTTTCTTGATTCAGTTGAAAAAGAACCGCATCTGTCAGTTCTCGATGGAGGACCCTCCCCTGATGCTGCGACAGAAGATCTTCCCGAAGCTGCAGTCTTAGGGGAGGAGGATACCAGACTCTCAGTGCCCAGTCTAGAGCCACAAGAATGACTTGGGGCCAGGCGTTCCTGATCTTCTTGAGAACTCTGGGCAGGAATGGTATGGACAGAAAGGCATACAGGAGGTGGAGATCCACTCGAGACGAAAAGCATCTCTGAGTGAGACTAGCCTTGGAAACTCCAGTGTGTAAAACTGCTGACATTGCGCCTTCTCAGCAGAGGCGAACAGATCTAACAAAGGCTTTCCCCACTCCTGAGAGAGACCTTGTGCCACCTCTGGATTGAGATGCCATTTGTGATCAGCAAGGCATCGACGGCTGAGTACGTCCACCCAGGCATTTAGCGAATGTGGCAGGTGTTGAACCACCAGAGATATGCCCTGCTGTTCCAGTCAAGTCCAGAGATGCAGGGCCTCCTGACATGACCCCATCCTGCCCGGTTTGTTGCAGTACCACATGTTGGTGGTGTTGTCCGTGAACACTTGTATTAGCTTCCCCTTGATAGAAGGAAGGAAGGCTTTCAATGCCAAGCTAATCGATTAGAGCTCCAGCAAGTTGATGTGGAGTGCATATTCCGCCGGAGACCATAGTCCTCGGAGTTCCACCTCTTGCAGATGGCCGCCCCATCCCAGAAGTGACGCATTTGTCACTATTGTGAGATCTGGTTGGGGATAGGAGAGTAGTCTGCCTGTGACCAAATCACAGTTCGTCAGCCACCACTGCAATTCTTGTGCAGTTCCCTCTGAGATATGAAGCATTTCAGAAAGATTCCCCTGATGCTGCTCCTACTGGAACCTCAGGTGTCACTGCACCGCCCGCATGTGTCACTAACAGGATACAGGAGGTCATGAGGGTCACTGAAATCCAGGATAAACGCTGAAACATTGATATCATAGCCTGAATATCCTGGACTCACCACCCAGGAGGATAAGTTCGAAACTGTACTGTGTCCAGAACAGCTTAGATGAAAGGGAGTGTCTCAGAGGGAGTCAGGAGTGACTTTGGCACGTTGATAGTGAACCCCAGCGAATGCAGGAGGTCCGCAGTAGTCTTAAGGTGGGAGATGACAGCCTGGGGCGAGCAAGTAATCAATAGCCAGTCGTCAAGATAGGGTACAAATGACACCCCTGCCCTGTGCAGATGAGATGCCACCGCCATCACCTTGGAGAACACCTGAGGGGCGTTGGTAACTCCAAAGGGGAGCACAGTGAACTGAAAATGCTCATGGTCTACCGTAAACCACAGGTAGCTTCGATGAGCAGGCAGGACAGGAATGTGGTAATAGGCGTCCTGAAAGTCAAACACTACCATCCAGTCTCCCGGGTCCAGGGAAGACAAGGCATGAGCCAATGAGAGCATCTTGAACTTTTCCTATTTGAGGAAGTAGTTGAGGGATCATAGATCTAGAATAGGATGAAGGACCTTGTCCTTCTTCGGGACAAGAAAGTAGGAGGAATAACAACCACAGGCTACTTCTGGTGCCGGAACCCTCTCTATGGCTCCCTTGACCTAGAGATTCATGATTTCCTCCTGAAGCAAAATTAGATGATCCTCCGTCAGCCAGTCTTAAGATGGAGGCATGGAGAGGGGGTAGACTCGAAGGGGTGGGAGTAGCCCCTTCGGACTAGCTGGAGGACCCATCTGTCTGATGTGATGGTGCACCAGTGGTGGAGGTGATGGTGGATCCTGCCACCAACTGGCCACCCATGATCTAAAAGGGCAAGATTAGGAGGGTTTGGAGGCAGAGAATGCAGGGGTGGTGGTGAACTGATCATACTTTTATTCGACTGATCCACGGGGTCATAATAAGTCGTGCCCTTAGCTGCACGGAGGTTGTGAAACTTGTGCAGCCTTGTGACTGGGATATGGCTGGTGTAGCTGAAAGACCCTTACATAGCCACGAAAGTCAGACTGTGTAAGTGAGGCCACTGAGAGGCCCAAGAATATAGCCTAGCCTTAGCCCATGGGTCCTTAAAGTGTACCAGCACCATGTCTGCCTTGTCTCCGAAGAGACGGGGCCTTCCAAGGGCGTGTCCATGAGAGGGGCCTGGACAGCCCCCAAAAAGCCAGAAGTTCTCAACCAGGCGTGGCATCAAACAGCCACCATCGATTAAATCACTCTACCTAGCGAGTCTATTGTGTCAAGACCACAACAGATGGCAAAGTTTGGTGCATCTCTCCTGTCTGACACTGCTTGGGAGAAGATGGCCCGGGCCTCCTCCGTGAGCTGTGGCAGCACTTGTGCAACCGTTTCCCACAGGGAGTGGAAATAACCGGCCCTTTAAGCATGCAGTGTTCACCGACCGCAATGAAAGGCTGGTGGAAGAAAACGTTTTTTTACCCCAACTATCCAGGCTCTTGGATTCCCAGTCTGGGAGGTAGAGGCTTCGAACACCAAGCTCGATGTGGTAGGGTGGGTAGTGAGGAATCTTAGGTCGCCCAAAGAAGGGTGGTGGGTGAAGGCAACTGTCCTATTCACAGGAACCCCTGTGCTGGGCTTGGACCAGGCTCCCAGTAGGATATTTGTAAGGGCCTCATTAAAGGGCAGCAAGGGTTACAAAGAAGAGACACCAGAATGCAGGACCACCGTCAAGATATTAGTCTTGATCGCCATGGAAGAGAGCTGAAGGCCCAGGACCTCAGCTGCCCTTTGCACCACCATAGGAAATGACGCGAAGAGAGGTTTCCAGTCCAATTCCTCACACCAGTCAATATCCTGAAAAGGCAGGTCTTCTAAAGGATTCAGTGACTGCTCCCAATCTTCTCCCACTGCTAGCCCCTCAGAATAGGGCACAGGAAATGACCTAGGATCTAGAGATTCTGTTGGCACCGGTTTCGGCGTTGGCCGTTGTGGTACCGGCTCTATATCATCGGGGATAAGAATTGGCAGTACCGAGGGGGCACCAGAGGCATCGGGAGCATCAGTGTCAGGGCCGGTGTTGGGGAAGATCGCAATGGCACGACCAGTGCTGGACCCATCGGGGGCCAAATGCATCAGGGCGGAGCCGCCGGTGCAAAATCTGATGGAGCCCCTTCTGACTCACTGGGGCATGAAGGCGGGTCGGTAGGGTTATGCTGTCCAAAAATGAGACGCATGTCCTCATAAATCTCTTGAAGTTGGGCGGGAGTTGCTCTGGCGCCCGTAAAATTGGGAAGGCGCAGAGCTGACTCACGCGAAGATTCCAAAGAACGAGGCCTAGAACGCTTGGGATCCTCCGTCACGTTGGGCACCAGACGGGGAGAAGTCAAAGCGTGCTTTCATCGCTTGTGCTTCTTGGGGCTCTTACCGGACTGTCCCGATTATTTGGAGAGGGAGGAAGAGGACTTGGGACTCCTGGAGCAGCGCCCGGACCATCCTCTCGACCGGGACCGTGACTAAGATCTCCTTAGGAGTGGTTCAACTCCGTGACGACTGCCGGGCCACAAGTAGCTTTAAGAACCGCTCTCTCAAAGCCTTCAGAGCCATGGCCTGGCAGCCTGAGTATGACTGAGTCGTGTCATGCTCCAGCCACCACAGGCAAACCAGAGGGGGGCCCTTCAGCGACACAGTGCAGAGACAAGCGTCACACGGTTTGAACCATGAATTCTTCCTAGATATGAGGAGAAAACCTCAACACCAAAAAGGGTTGGAAAAAGTTGAAAAATGCCTGTCAAAAGTGACAGTTTAGCTCTCTTCAAGGATCTGCGCTTGATTGGCGCAGAAAGAAAAGAACAAAGTCATCACACCGAGGGGGTGTCTATATAGGTGACGCAGACGTCACTACAGTGCTGACGTCAATGCCGACATCTCACGGAGCCAACCATCATCACCTACCAGCATACAGGCTTGCTTGAAGAAAAATCTTCCGCATTCAGTCTGATGCCTGGGCAAAGGTAAGGAGTCTGTGGCTAGATGTGTATAGCAGATAGAAAGGGAGAGAAATGAACATTGCACTAACATTTTACAGCTTGCGGAAAGGGTCTCACAGTGCCCATAGCTTCTGAAAGTCCATAACCTGCTATGGTATAATGTCATCAACAAGAATTCAAGTGTCTGGTTATATAAAGGACACAGTTTGTAACAGTCAAGGTATGTAGACAGGACTCCTTCATGCTACAGAACATAATACTGATGACAAGCAGCTCCTGGAGAACTGAAAATTTCACATATTGTTCTGTACCTGGGCTCAGTCAAGATTTGACCGGAGAATCCTTTAAGAAGTTCTTGGTGGCCATAGATTCAGGCTCCTTGTATTCCTCAGAAATGCAAGCTAATCTCACATTGTTGAGGATTAAATAGTCTCTCCAATTTGAGGAAAGAGAGGGGTTTTGTTAACTGAGTTAGTTTGTATGACGAAGTATCTATAAGTTCTTCCTAAGACATTTAGGGAATACTGAATAATAAATGCTCCAATGTAGTTGTAAGAAATGTTTTTTTCTCTTGCCATACAAATGGAAAATTCAGAGAATCTTGACTCTTGATAGGCCATCAGATAGTGCTCTGCAACACAGGCATGTTGTGGTCCTCACACTTTCTGCTAACCTGTGGATATTTACGAGATACTGTTGAAGAAGTGTTGTCTCCCCAAATACAGCATGGAATTATCCTTACATTTATGACCATCAATGAAGATCGTACAATGTAGAATAGAATCTGTTCATTGATGGATCTAGAGAGAAAACTAGCTGGGTCTGGTGGCTTAGTGGACTAATGCACCCACTGTAGAAGTCTGAGTTCGGCCTCATGGTCACCAGTTCAAATCCTGGCGCGTCCACTCAGTCTTTAATGCTTCGGACGTTGAAAAATGAGTGCCATTGAGTTGGGTAACAATAAATATCTGTTATTCAGCGCCAACATACCCTTGGGTGAATTTGCGCTTTACAAACACACATGTTGTGTTAACTGGAGAATTCAGTATTAGACCTGGAACATAGACGATTGATTTCAGTCCAGCAATTTAACAGATGAAAGATTCAAGGTAGTTGCACGATTGCTGGTGAAGAGATAGAATTAGGCAGGTCTGTCACAGTGTATGAGGACTTGCTTTACTCTAGAGCATAATGAGAAAAAAAACTTATGTGGGGGTGACATAAGGTTTGACTTAATCACCAACACTTACTCGACACACAGCCAAACCAGGTAAGGCAGCATTTCCCTGGGGGCTGCTAGCTAGGTGGCTGCTTTCATATCTGAATAGGCTACATATCCAACATGAGAAAGTGCCCATTTCAACTGTGCCAGGTTCGGCTCTTAAACCTGGTGAATAACCTTGAGCAGTAACCCAGTCATCTGTCAAAAGTGTATGCTTTGGACAGTTTTAAAAATGAACCGCTGTATACAAGACCAGAAGCAGTTCAAGCATAGAGCTGGAGAAAGGAGAGGGCAGCCTAACTCTGGATAGTGGCTTAAGCAGGAAGATGAGGTTGCTGTCAGCCTGCACTTAGCAGTGAGCTCTGGGTGGATAATCTCTGCAGGTGAACACAGTTGCCAGTGGATTTAACAGAAAGAGAATGGAAAAAAGTGGCAAGGAACATTTTATGGTATTTTAATATGGTGTTTTCAACGCAAGGTAAAGCACAATCATGCATACAACATTGTTTTAAATGCCGGGACAATGTACATAAGTAGGAAGAGCAAGGAGCCAGGTGGGACACAACAGTGGTGCTTAACATGAAGGTGTGAACCGTCATGACAGTAGTGGGTGCTTTACCTACAGAGAGTGTGTAGAAACCAACATGATAATGGCGATTTACATACTTTGAGGATGAGCTAACCTTACAATGCTGCTTCATAGTTGCATACATACTAGGGAGCTGGTCAACTATGGTAATTTATAGCGAAGAAAACTTGATAATAGTTTTTGCATACTTGGAAGTGGAAGCTGCCATAATAAAAGTGCATTAAATGCAAAAATACACACACTGTGGTTCAATAGAAGGTAAAACTGTCTTTTGCTGATGCTTTGGCATGTTAATGATGTGTATTACAGACTGTGGGAACCAATGTGGCTTTTAGTTCAAACTAGGGCACAGTTATAACACTAGGTATATTACTAGTAAGCAGGTATCACACATTTATGCACTGTGAAATGTGAGCGTGGCAACTTATGGAAAACTCTGAGTGAGAGCTAATCCTGTAAGATCAATAACCTGTAGGTAGTACATATTCTTAACCATCATAGTACATTCAGAAAAAAAGACAGTAGACCGAGTACCCCCATGGCATAGCAAATACCTCCCAAGTACAATTAATACTTCTGACCTATTTATGAATCAGTGATCACCATTGAAATACTGAGATATGGCGCAGAACGTGGCATATAGGAGCTTAGTTGAACAGCACTTTAATCCAATTAGCCTCAATCTGGACGGACGTGGTCTAGGCGGAAAGGCTTACAACAGACTGCAACTCCACTCGAGACGAAAAGCGTCACGGAGTGAGTGCCGCCTTGAAAATTCCAACGCGCAGAACTGATGACGTTGCGTGTTTTCTTCGGTGGCGAATAGATCTAATCAAGGCTCCCTCCACTGCTGAAAGAGACCTATGCCCAACTTCTCAGTGAAGACAGCATTCGTGATCCATCAAGCATCGGCGGCAGAGTTCGACCATCCTGGCGTTCAGAGAACCTGCCAGGTGTTGAGCCACCAAGGTAATGCCTTGATGTTCCAGCCATGTCCATTGGCGCAAAACCTCCAGCCATAGGGTCCAGGACCCCACCCTGCCCTTTTTGTTGCACTACCACATGGTGGTGGTGTTGTCCGTGAACACCTGCACTACACTTCCCTGGACAGAGAGAAGGAATGCCTTCAGTGTAAGTCGGATCGCCTGCAGCTCCAAAAGGTTGATATGGAGCTGGGACTCCGCCGGAGACCAGAGGCCTCTGATCTCCGCCTCTCCCAAGTGGCCTCCCAACCCTAGGAGAGACGCATCCGTCACAACTGTGTGCTCCGGTTGGGGAAGGGAGAGGGATCTGCCCTTGACCCAATCGCGATTCATGAGCCACCACTGCAATTGTCGTGCAGTGCCCTCCGAGATCTGGACATGATTGGACAGGTTGCCCTGATGCTGCGCCCATTGGTCCTTCAGGTCCCACTGTAGAGCCTGCATTTGCCATCTGGCATGTTGCACTAGCAGGAGGCGATCAGGACCAGGAGCCGGGGGTTTATCCTGACTAAAACCCAGGATAGAGGCTGAAAGATCGGAATCATAGCCTGAATATCCCGGACTCGCTGCTCGGGAGGATAAACCCGATACTGCATCGAATCCAGAACCGCTCCGATGAAAGGGAGCTTCTGAGTGCGACTCAGGTGCAACTTCCGCACGTTGAGGGAGAACCCCAGCAAATGCAGGAGGTCGACTGTAGTCTGAAGGTGGGTGACGACTGCCTGGGGCGAGCCCGCCTTCAACAACCAGTCAATGAAGTAGGGGAAGACTGACACCCCTAACCTGCGCAGATAAGCTGCGACCACCGCCATCAACTTCGTGAACACCCGAGGGGCACTGGTAAGCCCAAAGGGGTGCACAGTAAACTGAAAATGCTCCTGGCCCACCGAGAAAGGCAGGTAACGCCAGTGGGCCGGCAGGACAGAATGTGAAAATATGCGTCCTGCAAGTCCAACGCTACCATCAAGTCTCCAGGGTCGAGGGCAGCCAAGACCTGAGACTCCGGTGGAAGCCATTCACGTCCTGGTGGTCCAAGATAGGACGCAGACCCCCTTTGTCCTTCTTGGGGACCAGAAAGTAGTGGGAATAACAACCACTCCCTACTTCTGGCCGAGGAACGCACTCAATGGCCCCCTTGACCAAGAGGGCCGCGACTTCCTGTTGGAGAAGAGCCAAATGATCCCCGACATGCGGAGACACCGAGGTGGCATGGCTGGGGGTGGGGACTGAATGGAAGGGAGTAACCTTTGCAGATTATCTGCAGCACCCATTTGTCTGAGGTAATCTTGCGCCAGCGGGAAAGGTGGTGGCGGATCCTGCCACCCACTGGCGTGGGGTGCTTCCTGAAGCTCAGATTAGGAGGGTTTAGAGGCGGAAGCAGCAGGGGTGGAGGTGGACAGACCTGCACGCTGGTTCCCCGACCCGCCCCTGCGGAAATCGCGGCCTTGCTGTGGCTGTTTCTGCACAGGCTTGGTGGAAGGGCGCGCCTGGGCGCCTCGACCCTGGCTATGAAAGGAATGAAAACCAGGAGTGGCCGGAGGCTTAGTAAAAAAACCCAGGGACTTTGCCATAGCCCGCGAGTCTTTAAAGCGCTCCAGTGCACTGTCAGCCTTGTCGCCAAACAGGCGGGTGCCATCAAAAGGAATGTCCATGAGTGAATTCTGGACATCGGGCGATAACACGGTCGAACGCAACCAGACGTGGCTCCGCAATACCACGGTCATATAGATCGCCCTGCCCAGTGAGTCGGCAGAGTCTAAACCACACTGAATGGCGAACTTAGCCGCATCCTTGCCCTTAGCAAGTGCCTGATAAAGGGTAGCCTGCACCTCCTCAGGACACTGAGGAAACACCCGAGTAGCGGCCCAACAAGCAGGCGGTGTTCACCGACCTCAGCTCGAGGCTGGCCGAAGAGAACAACCGCTTCCCAAACTGGTCCAGCAGAAAAAGTTATATAGGGGTTCTGCCCAAATAAACTAGTCCAGCCTTTTAGAGTCCTTATTCGGCGGGCCGTGGGAAAGGTACTCTGCGACGTCGAGGCCTGAATGACCAGGCTCTCAGGCGTAGGGTGAGTGGTCAAGAAAGCGGGGTCATAGGGCGCCGTCGTCTGGTGACATCATTAAAGGGAAGCAGCGGCTCCGCCGAAGTAGATGTTGTCTGGAGCACCTCGGTGAGGAGGTTGGTCTTGAGGGCCACCGTGGGTAGGTCAATGTTGAGGGCCTCAGCAGCCCGACTAAGGACCATCATGTAGGAGGCACCCTCCTCCCTAGTAGATGGGGAGAGGCAAACCCGGGTCAGAAGAAACATCAAGGTCGCCTGCATCCTCCAAGTCGTCCACCCAGACGGGTTCCGAGTCACATTGCCGAGCAAGCGGGTCCTCGGACCCTTCCCAGTTGTCGTCCGCCTCTGGCGTAGGAGGAGGGGGGGCGGGGGGGGGGGGGGGGTACTGGCAGAGCCGGAACTGGAAAGGGGACGAATGGCGTCGGGCGACGGCCAGGGCCGGAAACGGCGCCGGCTCCCAATGCAGATCCCAGGCCGGAACAAAATGTGGTCTGGGAACCTGGGCAAGGGTGGGATGAACTGCACCCAGTGCGGCGCCGGGACTGGAGCAGAGGGTGGCTCAGGGGCTGGAGCCGAGGGTGGCGCCGGAGCCGGCAACGCCGCACCTCATGGCGCCGGAGCCAGCGGTGCAGGATCCTGTGGCACCGGGGCTGGAGCCGGTGGCGGAGCAGCCGGGCCAGCAGGATTTGGACACAGGACCGGGGGACCCGAAGGCACGCCGGCGGGAGCCTGAGGCCTGTAAAGGAGGTACAAAGCAGCAAGGAATTCTTGCATCTGTTCAGGAGTCGCCGACGGACCCGGGTATGGGGGGTAGGCAGCGGGACTCTCTGGCTCCAGAGAAGCCGCATGGGGCGAGGCCCCTGTCCCCCTCGTCCGCCTCCGAGGAGCGACGGGGGACGTCGGAGAGCGAACATGCTTATTCGACTTCTTTTTATGCCGACGCTTACCGGAATATGAAGGTGAAGACTTAGAGTCGGAGGAGCGACGGTTCCGGTCCCGCGAATCGATCCGGGGAACGGCCTCTAGACCGGGAGCGGTGACACGACAAATGCTGGACCTCCAGCAACTTCCGACGCAGCTCCAGCAAGGCATTGGGGGCCATGGCACGGCAGTCGCAGCAGTCCCAGGAGTCTTGGTCGGCCTCCAGGCAGTAGAGGCAAACATCGCGGGGGTCCGCTACCGACAGGTCCCACAGGACTTAAAGCCGGGCATCCCTACGAACACAACAAGAAAAGTGGGGAGACAAAAGTCTCAAAATAGTGGTAAAAAAAGAGACGAAGGTACGTGCTCAATCCGGTTCTGCGCTTACTGGCATGGAAAAATAAAGAACTGACATCAGCACGCATGGGTGGCGCCTAAGTACTCTCTGTGACGTCATCTATGCTCTGACGACGCCAGTGACAGACGCGGAGCCACAGAACGCCACCTACTGACGCGCAAGGGTACTGCTAAGCAAAACTTTCGGGATCTAGTCAGAAGCCTGGGTATATTCTACGGTAAGGAATCCATCACTAACGTGTCTCTTTCAGATTTGGTTTTCAACACTCCCTTTCCAGTAATCTAGTCCGACCATTATGTAGTTCCTTTTAATTGTCTCTCTCTCTCTGTAACTGGCCAAACCGGGAGATCAAGCCACTTTTGGTCACATGTCCCTGATATGAAATTATTCAAGATAAACTAGTCTACACGCTTAATAAAGCAAGGTGGGAGATAGGACCTGACCTAGAAGCAAAGGTGGATCCCTTTAATAACCTCTTTTTGGAACCTCTGGTTGAAGTGGCTCTGACTAAACTTAATACCTCAAAAAAGAAATCTCACTCAGCTTTTTGGTTTCTGCGTAATGAAAAAAGACTTTGCAGACGCCTGCAGAGAAAATGGCGGAAAGAATATGATCAAAAGGATAAGGTCAGTTATAAAGCTGTTTTTCAAACCTTTTGCAAAAAAAATTTTTTTTAGCTACATCATCCACCATCTTAAACCTAATTGATAAAGCTTAAAAAGAGGGAATGGCACCCAAAGCTGTGTTTCGGATTGCCAAGTCCTTTCTCTCTCCAACTAGTACTAATCAAAATGTAGTGGCTTCTCAGTGCCTATGTGATAATCTCTCCATATTTTTTTTAGGAAAAGATTATTATCTACTCTAGTCTGGATTCAGACAATAAGATCCCTGGCTTTGATAATGCGTCACTAGGTATTGAGCTATATCAATAAATGTCTTTCTATGCAGACAGACCCACACAGTCAGAACGTGAGTACATCTCTTTGGAAGACCCAAAAACGGTTCTAGCTTCAGTGATGAGGGGTCTCCTTAAGATCCATGCCTGCCCGGTATCTTAAGGTTAGCATTTGGAGTACTCTGAAAACATATCAATATATTACATAATCAATCCCTAAAATTGGACATCTTTCCTACATTTATGGAAAACGGCTATGACCCTTCATCTGCTGAAAAAAACAAATGTGTGTCCGTCCAGTGTAAAGAATTTTTGACCAATTTCACTACTGCCGCTCCGGCCAAACTGTTAGAACAGTCCATCAACGGCCATATTTGACATTTTATCAAATCAAATGACTCACTGCATTCCTTCCAATGTGGCTTTGTAAAGGAATTAGTACAGACGTTGCACTTCCCGAGGTAGCAGAATTTGTCACAGTAAATCAAGATTTAGGCAAACAAACAGTAGTCATCTTGCTGAATCTCTCAGCCGCGTGTGACATGGTCTCTCTAGAGATTCTGTTGGAGCGGTTGAAAGATACTGGCAAGATGGCTGACAATTGGCTTAAATCTTTCCTATCAGTCAGGAAGCAAGCTGTAAAACTAATTCAGTCATCTTCGGATTTTTGAAAATGTATTGTGGGGTGACACAGGGTTCTGCCCTAAGACCCACTTTCTTTAATAATTATCTAGCTTCTATGGGCAAGTTAGTGGAGAACTTTGGTTTTTATTTAGTATCCTACGCTGACGACACACAGTGGGTGCTCTCTTTACTACAAACAGACAACGAGCTGGTGGGAAGTGCTCAGAGCAGTCTGACTGCCATTGTGAAGAGGATCAAACAGAGTTATCTGAAGCTAAACTCAGATAAATCTGAAATTCTGCTTTTTGGAGCCTTAGGCTGTCTGCAGATAACTCCTTGTGGCTAGATGATTCAGATTCTCCTCCATTTCCCAAAGAAGTGGGTAGGAACCTAGGTGTACTTCAATAATAAGTTGTCTTTTGAGCCTTAAGTGAGAAAGATCACAGCTGCGTGCTTTCTTCTTTTGAAATCTTTAAAAAAGACCCTAATAATTTTGCCAGACAAGTCTAGCAAGACTTTAATCCATGCTATGAACCCAGCTAAACGAGATTGTGCATATTCATTGTATCGAGGATTACCTAGAGTAGTTCTTAATGGACTAGAATTAATCCAAAATGCTGCTGCCTGTCTCATTTTGCAATGTCCAAAAAGATAATGGTCCATGCAAAACTTGAAGACCCCACAATGGCTTCCAATTAAACATAATTTTCTGTTCAAAGCCTTCACTTTTACCTACTGAGCCTTACATCTTTCTCAACTGCTTGCCGATATTTTGCCGATTCCGTGTTCCCCGCCGCCTCCCCCCTCACTCCCCGCCGCTGCTCCCCTGCGGCCCCGCCCCCTTTTCTCTTCTGTACCCCTCCCTCTACCGCCCATTGGCCACCCCGCTCCCACCCCCCCCCGCTGCTCCTCCCTCCCACTTGGCCATTTATGGAGGTCGCCGCACGCTGTTGAGCTGTGACCCATGACCTGGTCGCTCCACACACCACGCGGCTCCCCCCCCCCTCCCCCGTGGGTGCCCAGGACTCCTACCCCCTCCGCTGCTGCCGTGAGCCCTCAGCTGCTGCCTCGCTCTTGAGCGGCGCTGATCGCCTCAGTGCTCGTGTCTCCCGCACTTTTGCCAGCTGAGTGCCTGTCTGCCAGTATCTGTGTGTTTTTTGTTTAGTTACCAGTATTTTGCCAATTCCGTGTTCCCTGTGACTGTTTCCTGCCGCCTTTCCTCCCCGCCGCAGCCCCCCTGCGGCCCGCCCCTTTTCTCTTCTGTACCCCTCCCTCTACCGCCCATTGGCCACCCAGCTCCCGCCTCCAAGCTGTTCCTCCCTCCCACTTAGCCATTTATGGAGGTCGCCAAACGGAAGCGCAGCGAACGCGCCGCTGGCGCGCCAAAGGTGAGCCCGTCTGCGCCCGTCTGCGCCTGGACCGCGCCCAGCGCCAGAACCCCTGGACCACGCACCACCCCGCTACGCCAGACTACACTACGACTCCAACACCCTCCACGCACTCAACACCGGACGAGCCCACCCCTGCTACCGGGCCACCCCGAAACGCACCCAAGGACCCATCACCTGCCGCAACTGCAGCTACACAAGCATCCAGCCCACCAAAACACCAGCCAAAGAACCCAACCACCTCTGCTGCATTCTCCTCAACACCCGCTCCGCTCGCAAGCACACCATCGAATCCTGGGACCTATTAGACTCCACCGCCCCCGACGTCGCCTTCCTGACGGAGAACTGGCTGAACGCCACCTAGGAACCAGACATCGCCATAGCCATCCCACAGGGCTACAAGATCTCCCGCAAAGACCGCGACAACGGAGTAGGAGGGGGAATCGCGATCGTACACAAAGACTCCATCAGAATCTCAACTAACACCGACGACACCCATGCCACCGCCGAGCACATGCACTTCCAGATTCACACTGACCCCAACACCACCCTCAGAGGAACACTCATCTACAGACCTCCCGGACCACGACCACAGTTCAGCGACATCATCACCGACCTCATCAGCACCCACGCCCTCGCGGACTACATTCTCCTCGGGGACCTGACCTTCCACCACGAGAACAACAACGACGCTGCCAACTCCACCGCCCTGATCGACAACCTCGCCAACCTCGGACTCAAACAACTCGTGATCACTCCCACCCACACAGCCGGACACACACTGGACCCCATCTTCTCCGCAAGCCCCCAAATCTCCTTCAACCGCACCACCGAACCCCACTGGACACACCACAGATGCGTCCACTTCACCTTCAGGAAACCCACCACACACCATCGCACCCAACAGCTGCTGCGCCGCTGCTGGGGCAAGGTCACTGAGGACCAACTGACGACCACCCTCGCCCGGAGACCACCCACCGACCCCACCGACCCAGACACCACCGCAACCAACCTCACACAGTGGATCAACGACTGCTCCAACACCCTCGCCCCTCTCAAGACCTCCACAACCAACCACTCCAACAAGAAAGCCGCATGGTTCACCGAAGACCTCCGGACCTCCAAGCACACCTGCCGGAAGCTGGAGAAGAAATGGCTCCACGACCGAACACCAGACAGCCACACAGCCCTCAAGAGCGCCACTCGCAGACACCACCAACTCATCAGGACCACCAAGAGGACCGCCTTCAAGGACCGACTGGACAACAACGCACACAACACCAAAGAGCTCTTCAGCATCGTGAAAGAACTCTCCAGCCCCAGCTCCAAAACCAACGACATCCCACCATCACAAGACCTGTGCGACTCCCTGGCCACCTTCTTTCACTGCAAGATCACCGACATCCACGAAAGCTTCAACTCCGACCCCCCGCACCCACCACCGAGTCCACCGCCCCTGTGAATACCACCCGCACCAACCGCCTGACCACCTGGCCCAGCATCAGCGACTAAGACACCATAAAAACCATGAACTCCATCCACTCCGGATCCCCATCGGACCCCTGCCCTCACCACGTCTTCAACAAGGCCAGCACTACCATCGTGCCCCACCTCCGGAAAACCATCAACTGCTCCTTCGAGACAGCCACCTAACAGGAAATTTGGAAGCATGCCGAGATAAACGCCCTTCTGAAGAAACCCAAGGCGGACCATAAGGACCTCAAGAACTTCCGGCCCATCTCCCTGCTCCCATTCCCGGCGAAAGTAACAGAGAAGATCGTCAACAAACAGCTAACCCGCTACCTTGAAGACAACAGTATCCTGGACGCCTCCCAATCCGGGTTTCGCAGCAACAACAGCACAGAGACTACCCTCATCGCCGCCACTGACGGCATCAGGACCCTGATGGACAAAGGAGACCCAGCCGCCCTCATCCTCCTGGACCTATCAGCAGCCTTTGACACAGTCTGCCACTGCACCCTATCAACACGCCTCCAGGACGTCGGCATTCAAGAGAAGGCCCTGACCTGGACCACATCCTTCCTCTCCAGAAGAACCCAGAGCGTCCGCCTCCCACCCTTTCGCTCAAAAGCCACCGAGATCATCTGCAGCGTTCCACAGGGATCCTCCCTCAGCCCAACGCTGTTCAATATCTACATGGCTCCTCTCGCCCACGTTGCACGACAACATAACCTCAACATCATCTCCTACGCCGACGACACCCAGCTGATCATATCCCTCACTGAAGACCCCCACACTGCCAAAGCTAACCTCCACAGAGGAATGAGGGCCGTAGCCGACTGGATGAAGGACAGCAGACTGAAGCTGAACTCAGACAAGACTGAGGTCCTCATCCTCGGACCCGCCCCGTCGGCCTGGGACGACTCCTGGTGGCCCACTTCACTAGGCAGAGCCCCGGAACCCACGGACCACGCAGCAAACCTGGGGGTCATCCTCGACTCCACCCTCTCCATGACCAGGCAAGTCAACGCCGTCTCGGCGTCCTGGTTCAACACCCTCAGAATGTTCAGCAGAATCTTCAAATGGACCCCTATCGACACGAGAAAGACCGTCACCCAGGCCCTCGTCACCAGCCGACTTGACTACGGGAACGCCCTCTACTCAGGAACTACTAAGAAGCTCCTGAGACGACTACAACGAGTCCAGAACGCCTCAGCTCGACTGATCCTCAACGTCCCCTGTCGCAGCCACATCACACCCCACCTGAGAGGCCTGCACTGGTTCCCCGTCAACAAGAGGATCACCTTCAAGCTCCTCATTGTAGCGCCTTGAGACCCTAACGGGTATGTATCGTGCTTTAGAAATGTAATGATTGATTGAATCAGACAATTTGTATATCTCAGCCCCCCGCCCCCCAAAAAAAATAACACTATGTATGTTGGGAGTTGAGTACATTTATTATGTTAACATTTCACATCAAGGTATAACTTCTATACAACTAATAACTTTAAAATAAAGGGCGCACTGGGAAGTAGTTTAACACTTCGGCAGAAGATGTGTATTACAGAAAGTCGAAATACAAAAGTAATCGGCATCAACTCTAAAATCGCGTGAGCTTTGGGGAATGGGGGTGCTTGGACTTCCAGATGGCACAGGGAAAAAATAGCTCGGAGATGACCCTGTCAAGCCCTGTGGAAAAATCTAGGGGGTTTCCGGCATTCTAGTGTACTAAAAGTCATGAAGGGGGGGGGAGCAAAATCGGTAATATGCACCACCTGGCGCACTCCGAGGTGTAGCGTGGCATTTGACGGAATGTATTTAAACAACAAGAGAGTAAGGGTTTTTATGGGTCACTCCTGTACCCCCAACAATTATGCAACAACTGAAGTGACTCAAAGGTGCTATAGTAAAATAGATACACAAAAGCACCCAAAAAAACTCAACCCATAAGTGGAGAGACGTTATATATGAACCAAAAAGTGTTGCACACACAGTGACACATATGTCTTGCTTTTAAGAAGAGCCCTCACTCATCCTAGAGGTGACATGCTTCATCATGGGGCTCCCACTGGAGGAACCGAATGTCCCCCCCCAGTGTGCTACAACGCCTGATTTACAGCGGAGCTGGTTGTTGTAAACAAGAATGTTCTGTGTGTGTTTGTGTAACGTGATAGTGAGGTTAAAAGATAATAACTGTACCCTAAGCAATTTTATTCAGAGGTCAGTTAGTATCAATAAAAACTGTGTATAGGATACTTCAGAGGTTATATTTTGAACCCCTGTATCCTGCAAAGGTGTAGGTCGACATGTTTCAGCTGTCAGTAGATTCGTGCAGCTTTCTTCAGGACCAAAAAGTGAGTATCCCCGTTGGTCCACGCTCGCTAAGGCGTGTCCTATCCGTGAGGATATGATGTGTGAAAAATATCAAAAATTAAAATATCAAAAATTTAAATATCAAAAATTAAAAGACAACTCGCGGTGTTACCCGTGTAGGCACTCCTAGAATTCCCAGGGGCCACAACCTGTGGAATAAGAAATCACAGCATTAAGGGCATACATATAGTTCTGGCCTTACTCGTGTTTTATTTGTGATGACTTAGTTTACATAGTAAACAGGCACACTCCGTTACAGCACCTAGGTTCACCATTAGGTTGTATGTCATTTGGGATCTGGGATCTGGTTACTGATCCCCCCGTCCATTATTAAGGACACAATGTTCCTTAGTATCATTCGATAATGATTATGCCCGCTCATTCTTGCCAACAAAATCCTAATTACAGTTAATGCGGCACAAATCCCCTTTCGAGCGTCAGCAAAATGGTCAATTCCTGACCCTTTAGTGCAAATACCCACACTTTAAGATAAACAGCATAAAACATAAATTTCTCCGACAGGAGAGGGATTAAAAATCCACTTAAGTTTAAAATTGGAATTGGAAAATTCTTGTTTACAACAACCAGCTCCGCTGTAAATCAGGCGTTGTAGCACACTGGGGGGGACATTCGGTTCCTCCAGTGGGAGCCCCATGATGAAGCATGTCACCACTAGGATGAGTTAGGGCTCTTCTTAAAAGCAAGACATATTTGTCACTGTGTGTGCAGCACTTTTTGGTTCATATAGAACGTCTCTCCACTTATGGGTTGAGTTTTTTTGGTTGCTTTGGGTATCTATTTTACTATAGCACCTTTGAGTCACTCTTCAGTTGTTGTTGCATTTGACTGAATGTACCCCAGCCCTACACAGCTCTCCGGAGGTGCAGCCTAACATAAGACTGACCCAGCCGTGCACCTTTAAGGGGTATCGTGAGAAACGCCTGACCGTCCTATCCCTGCACTCTTCAAAATGAATAGTTTCTGTCGGTGTAGTTTTGCAGCTTGAAGATCTTTATGGATTTACTATGCTTTGCATTATTCCGCGGTCTAGTGGTTGGGTGCGGAATTGAGTCTTTTCTCTTTTTTTTCTTTTTTCGTAGCCCAGGTGGGCGTCGACGTCCCACCTTTTGGTGTCCTTCCTGTGACGTCGGCACGCTTCCTGCAGAGGCTCCCACTTTTGTGCGCCATCTTTGGATTCTTTTTACTTGTTTTTGTGTTGTGTTCGTAAATCCTTTTGCGATGTTTTCAAGTTCTTCCTTGAAAGTAAATGAATTTCCACTTTGTCTCTTAAGGTGTCTGTTTGTATATTGTCCTTGTATTTCCACCTTCCTCTCCTGCCTCATCTTTCTGGCGGAGGTGGGTGGGTTCGCTAGTGAATCCAGAAAGATCTTCAAGTTGCAAAACTACACCGGCAGGTAAGAAACTATTCGTTTTGCAGCGTGAATCTTTATGGATTAATTATGCTATGCATAGACTTTATAGCGGTTTGTTACGTTTGTGGCGGCTGGGTGGAAGATGAGCGTTGGTTGTGGAATATATGTTGAAGCACTTTCTGTCCTACTTGTGCTTCCTTGTTCATTTGTATATCCACGCAGTAGTGCTTAGTGAACGTGTGCACTGAAGCCCATGTTGCCGCCAGGCATGTGTCTTGAATGGGTGTGTTAGCCAGTAAGGCTATTGTTGCTCCCTGTTTCCTGGTAGAGTGGGCTTGTGCCCCCTCTGTTAGTTCTTGACCTGCCTGCTTGTGGCAGAATTGTATTGTTTGTGCGATCCATCGTGCAATGGTGTCGTTTGTTACTGATCTACCCAGGAAACTGCTTGCGAAGGACACAAAGAACTGCTTTGTTTTCCTGTGCTCTTTAGTGCTTTCCATGTAATGCATTACTGCCCTTCTAGCATCCAGAGCGTGCAGTGCCCTCTCTGTGCTTGTGGATGGTTTCTGAAAGAAGCTTGGTATTTGTATTGTCTGGTTCATGTTAAACCTCGACACCACCTTTGTCATAAAGTGTGGGTCCGTTCTCATCACCACCCTGTCATTGTGTATTTGGATGTAAGGTTCTTGTAGGGATAGTGCTTGCAGTTCGCTTACCCTGCGTAACGAGGTGATTGCCACTAGAAAGGCTGTCTTAATTGTGAGCATTTGTAGTGAGGCCTTATGGATGAGTTCTAAAGGTACCTTCATAAGCTCTGTTAGGACTAAATTAAGGTTCCATGCCAGTGATGGCATCCTTTTGGGTGGTGCTATCCTTTTAGCCCCTTCCAGGAATCTTTTTACTACTTATGATGTAAAGAAGCTCTTTCCTGTCTCTCCTCTTGTAAAGGCTACTATCGCGGCTATATGTAATCTCAGCGAGGTGGACCTTAGGTTTGATTTTAGCAGGTGTGTTAAATATTTTAGCACCGTTGATTCCTTTGTCATCTTCTTGTGTAGTTTTTTCTTGATACACCATTGTGTGAATCTTTTCCATTTTACCAAATAGCACCTCCGTGTGGTAGGTCTCCTTGCCTCTCGTAGCACCCGCAGTGTGCTCTCCGGCAGTTTCAGGTGTTCAAACTCTATGTCTTCAGGAGCCATGCCGCTAGACAGAGGCTCTCTGGCTCTGGGTGGAGTACCTCTCCGTTTTGCATGGAGAGTAAGTCCTTTCTGTTCCCGAATTTGAGGTGGTCCCTGCGCCATCTCCACTATTTGTGAGAACCATGACTGCCTGGCCTACTGTGGTGCCACCAGAATCAGCGTCATGTTGCTGGTTCTGCATTTGCTGAGTACCCTGTGTATCAGTGGTATCGGGGAAAAAGCGTAGGCAAATGTTTTCGACTAGCTTATCCATAGGGTATTCCCCTGGGATTATTCCCCTGGTTGCCTGGATGCGAAGTATTGGCATTTCGCATTCTGGTGTGTTGCAAACAGGTCTATTGTTGGAGTCCCCCACTTCTTGAATAGCTTTTGTGTTTCTTGTGCATTGAGCACCCACTCGTGGGATGCCGATGTCTGTCTGCTGAGCCGGTCTGCCTCCACCTTGTCCTTCCCTGGTAGGTGTATAGCTAGGAGGTCTATTTTGAGTGGGATGACCCATCTCCATATGTCCTGCACTAGGTTGGATAGTGCGACTGATTGTGTTCCTCCCCGTTTGTTGATGTAGAACATCGTTGTGGTGTTGTCAGTCTGTATCAACACTCTTTGCCTGTACAGTTGTTTCTGGAAGGCTTTTAGGGCGAGGAACACAGTCTTTAGTTCCAGGTAGTTGATGTGCTTGATCGCATCCGTTGGAGTCCACAGACCCCGCACCTTGAGTTGGTTCATGTGTGCTCCCCATCCTTTCTGGGATGTGTCTGTGGTGATGGTCACTGTTTGGTTTCGTGGTGTTAAAGGCTTCCCCTTTGTTATGTTCTCCTTGTTCCACCACGCTATCTCCTCTTGCACTGCGTGTGTTACAACCACTAGATCTTCCCAACTCCCTGTAGCTTGTGACCATTGTTGTTGCAGCCATTCCTGGAATGGTCTCATGTGTAGCCGTATATTGGGGACTAGGTGTATGTAGGACGCCATCATCCCCATGACCTTGCTCTCTGTCCTCACTGTCAGAGCTCACCCCTTCTAGTACTGACGTGTCTCCTTCAGCAGGGCAAGTGTTCTCTTGTCGCTGGGGAACACTTTACTCTGTATGGTGTTGATCTGTGCGCCTAAGAAGATCTTCACTTGTTCTGGTTCCATTGAGGATTTCCCCCAGTGTATTGAGAATCCCAATTCTGTTAGCGTTTTTGTGACCCGCTGTGCATGTTCTTTGCATTGTTTGTAGAAACTTGCTTTTATTGGCCAGTCGTTGAGGTAGGGGTATACATGGATCACTTCCCTCCTTAGGTACGCTGCCACGGCTGCGAGGCACTTGGTGAAGACCCTTGGTGCAGATTTTAGTCCGAAGGACCGGGCGGTGAACTGGTAGTGTGCTTTGTCGATGGCAACTCTCAGTAGATGTTTGTGTTGTCTGTTCATGAGAATGTGTGGTAGGCGTCTTTTAGGTCTATGGAGGACATAAAGTCTCTGTCCCTTCTCTGAGGAATGAATTCTTTTAGAGATGTCATCTTGAATTTTAGTGTTCTTATGTATTGGTTTAGGAACCCTAGGTCCAGGATGAGTTTTAACGTTTCGTCCACCTTTGGTACGAGGAAGTAGTTAGAGTACACTCCTTTGTTTCTTTCTTTGATTGGTACTGTTTCTATGGCTTCTTTGTGGAGGAGTTCTTGTGCTTCCTCTAGGAGTAGCACTAGTTATTTTGCTGAGCGCGCTTTTCTTTTTGGTTTCCTGTTTGGCAGTTTCTTTTCCAGTTATATGCAGTATCCGAACGGTATGATGTTCAGTATCCATAAGTCTGTTGTTACTTTCTTTCATTCCTGGAAAAAGTTTTTTAGTCTGCCTCCTACTGGTGTTACATGTTTGTTGATTTTTAGCCCGTGTAACCCTTTTTGTTGACTTTGTTGTGTCCCTTCTATAGAGGTGTTGTCTGGGTGGGCACGCTTGTTGGTCCGGAGTCACTTTGAGGTGGGTTGTTAGCCCCTCTTCTAGTTTGCCCTCGTCCATTTGTCCTCCTGCGAAAGGACTGGCCCTGAGGCTGGTATTGCCAGGTTTATTTTTGCTGGCCCTGCTGTGCTTGATTGTCGCCCTGGTAGCCCTGCTGAAATGTCTGACGGGACATTCCCGGCTGGTTCCCCCTCTTCCGTTTGGCCTCCGTGTCGGTGTGCCTCTTCTCATTCCTCTGAATTGCAAGGCCCCCATGGACCTTGCAGTTTAATTTTCCTTTTTGAGTTGGGTGAGTTTCTCATCCACTGTTGCTCCGAAAAGGGTTTCTCCATTGTAGGGGGTGTTCAGAATGTTATTCTGTACTTCCGGCTTGAAGCCTGAGATCCTCAGCGAGGCATGCCTTCCCTCTGCAACCCCAATCATCATGAGCCTGCTGGGCGTGTCTGCCACATCCAGGGCCGATTTGAGGCATGAGTTCCCTATATTCTTGCCTTCCTCTATCAGGTGTGTTGCCCTCTGTTGGTATTGCTCAGGGAGGTGTTTGAGCAGTTGTCTGACCTCGTCCCAATGCTGGTGCGTATGTCTGTTGAGTAGGGCATTAGAGTTGGCAATGCGCCAGTGTACTGCAGCATTCCTCTCTATTTTCCTTCCAGTGAGGTCTATCCTCTTACTCTCTTTGTCTGGTGGTGGGCCTGAGTTTGTGGGAACGTTGGCCCTTTTTCTGGCTGTTGCTGCAATGATGGAGTCCGCTGTGACGGATACCTGGATGTAGGGAGGATCCTTAGAGGAGTGATTCTGTTCTTCTCTGTCCTAGGTGTGACAGACCAGCAGCTTGCTGGTTCTTTGAATGCCTCCCTCCCCTGGTCCAGTACACTTGGTAGCATGGGGAGGAATTGACTGCTGGTTTGAGTGGGGAGCACGGTCTCTAAAAGGAAGCAGGCTTTTGGTTTTTCTTCCTCCAGTTTCACTCCATAAGCTGTTGCCGCGTTCCTGATGACCATGTTGTAGATACCAATGTCACTTGGAGGCGAAGGCCTCGAGGGATACGTCTCCACGGCCTCTTCTGGGCTTTCGGCGTCAAGGTCCTGCCAATCCAGGTCCTGCGCCACCGAGGATGCCAAGCCCAAACTTGTGTGCTGGTCTTCCTCGTCATAGTATAGGCCCTCTTCCTCTTGGTGTTCTTGGGGCTCTAGAGTTTTCGGCGGCTCTTCTGCGTCAAACTTCTAGTCGTCGCCGGCTTCAACGGGAAGGTGAACCTCTTCATCCGCTCGTCAAATTCTCTTTTCCTTTGCAGGATGTTATCCATTTCAGCCTCAAGCCTTCTCTTTTTCCTTTCCATCTCGGCGGCCTGTTCGGCGTCAAGTGTTTTGGACGATCTCTTCGGGGTAGACGTTGAGGTCGCCTTCGGGTCCTTTTCTTTTGGCGTCGAGCACGCCTTTTCAGGGACGTGCTTTGACAGCCTAGGTATTTCGCCGTCTGGGAGTCCTTTTCGAAGGATCCGCTGGGCTGTTTGTCCTTGGATGCATCTGCAGCCGTCAAAATTTTCGGCGCCAGTGCTCCTTTCATGGACTTAGACTCTGTTTTTCGAGAGTCTGACTCAGACTTAAGAGAGTCTGTCGGGGCTTTAGGGGTCGACGTCTCTCCTACTTCTTGATGTTTTCTTATCGGTCTCTATGACCGTGAAGTCATCTGCTACTTCGAGGATATTCTCCTCTTCTTCACTGGAGAGGCCCAAGTCTCGAAGCAATGGAGGTTGACCTTGGCCTTGCATGCTGTAGTTGACTCTCCTCTGTTTCGCTCTCACCCGGAGGGTCTTCGGGGTGAAGTCGGAGCAGGCGTTGCAATCCTTGCTCTTGTGGTCGACCGGCAGGCAGAGGTTGCAAACCGGGTGCTGGTCCCTCTGGGAGTATTTGTGGTGGCAATTGCAGCAGAATTTGAACGGGGTCTTGTCCATTCCTGGGCTCAGGGGGACCCCTGTGTGCGGATTCTCCATTGGACGTCGAAGTCTTCGATGTTCTCCTCCTTCTTCGTCGTCCCGGCTCAGTGGTCTTGTTTCTGGATGTATTCTCCAAACTTTTCCGGTAGATTTCAGTCTTTTCCTTCTTCTTTTCTCCCAAAACTCTGGAACCTCTCGGTGACGATCCAGACGCAATGGCGGAAAAAAGAATCTGAAGACGGCGCCCAAAGGTGGGAGCTTCCGCAGGAAGCTTGCCGACGTCACAGGAAGGACACCAAAAGGTGGGACGTCATCCCCACCTGGGCTACGAAAAAAGAAAAGAAAAGAAAAAAAAGAGAAAAGACTATGATTCCGGACCCAACCACTAGACCGCGGAATAATGCACAGCATAGTTAATCCAGAAAGAGTCACGCTGCAAAAGTGTAGTGCATCATGACTTCAGACTGATGGGGGCTCGGCACTAGACCTTTAAGGGGTGTCATCTGGCATGAGACGGACTCTGTCTCAGCCGTGAAGGATCAAGGGTGTAGCCCTACTTTGCCTTAGCAGTACACTTTTCAGAGGTGTAGCCTCACATGAGACTAACAACAACAAAGCATTCGGCAGGCTAGAACCCTCAGAATTGTGACCTGGCATGAGGCTGTCTCTGTCCCAACCTCAGCTTCTTCCATTAGTATACTGTATAACCGAAATCGAGAATGTTAATATCCCATCTCTGATGCTTAGTGGCGTATCCCAACAGTCAGGCAACTGTCTGTTACTGCCCTACACATATCTGAGGTGTCATCTGCAAGACTCACCCCTGCTCTATACGCACTGCCTGTCAGCACATCTCAGAGTCTCTCTGGCATACCTATACAGGAAGACGAGAGACCCCGATTCGTCAAGCTCCAACTTCGGACAGGACATTGGCGTGCCTTTGAGGCAGAGACCGGCATGCAGTACTCTCACGGTACTTGCCTGTCTGTAGCGCTGCTCCGCGCACACCTTGCACAGCCCCGGTACATCGCTCAGCGTCTGTAAATACTGCTGCTCGCCCATAAAAAGGTGTCCTGCAGCATGGCAGCGGTGAACCCTGGTCGCCGGACAGCAAAGCAAGGCCGTGTGAACGCTGGCATGGGCGCCCTAGGAACCGGTTCCAGGGAAGAATGGCAGGAAGCCGCCTCTCACCTCTAGAGCAGCGCTTTATTTAAAAATTCCTCTCACTATTTAACATTTCCTCAGTCCCGCCTCCCCGGCCGATGCCACCGCTTGTCCCCTTTGAATTCTTCAGGCCCACATAGCACTTTAGTGATTGGGGCCTCCTCATGCTGTGTCTCAGAGGCTGAGAGAAGTGCGTCCCGAGCACACACAGTGTTTACATCTGATGCTGTCTTTACAAGACTTATTAAAGTCAACACGGGATAAACATTAAAATAACAAGCAGTCGCCATTGCGCAAAGGCAGACGCTTATTTATATTTGCATCGTGCTTTCACTTTAATGGAAAAAAAGTGCTTACCGACTAATGGAGACAACAGCGTAATGCCGCAAGTAAAAGATCCAGTCCTGATGGGTGGTCACAAAAGGAGACAGGGTGGTAACAAGGAGGGACTAAGAAGCCTCATTATTAATCGGAAGCCAGCATTTATCATGGACAATGACACCAGCCAATGAAAAATATGGGCGGAGGCTTCAACACTACTTCTACACTATACTATACTACACAGCATGCATCGCAGACCGAACAGCACATGCGCTGCAACGCTAGGCTCGACCTAAAAATGTAACTTCTTTCCTAAAGCACTCAGCGATTGGGATAGAGAAAAAGTCTTTAAATCTATTTAGCGAACTCAAATAATCTTTCCACTTTACAAGCTTTGAGCACCAGCACCCTTCTGGAGAAGCAGCTGCACGCTATCTAAATGATATTTCATTCATTCATTTAAATGTCCATTAGGGTAAGCATGTCAATGACTCAAAGAAGGCAATTTCTTCCTGCCAAATTACCCAAAGCCTTAGTCACATCTCAAATTAATTTTTACACTTATTAGTTTACTTAATCACAAGAAATGTTCACTTCCCTTTATTTAAAAATTCACCACATCTGGTGGGTCATGCTCGAAGAGAAACAAAATGTTTTCTTGTTAAAAAAAACAACAGTGATAACCACACTTCGAGTCAGGCTCTCCTCTTATGCCTCTAAAGCTAAAATAGTAAAAATCATCTATTTAATGTATTCTGTAAGAACTGTTGTAAGCAAATTATCTGAAAGTTAATTTCTTGCTCTGTTTTTCTCGCTGCACTACCCCAGTTAAACGTTTTCCTTTTTACAGTACACAAATGCAAACAGGTTAGGCCTCTAAATTGAGTATTTAGAGGAACTCCTGAACCTTAATCCTCAGATTACAGACGACCTTTGATAAATAGAACAAAGAAGATCGGTGCAGCAGAGAAGACTGAAGACACCACTTAACTTGGCCCCAGCCCTACCGGTCTCTATGCAGCCCTCAAAAACCCTGCTACAGAAGAGCGAATTGTCCCGCAGCCCAGCGACCTCCAGAACCCTGGGAGGACTGCCTGCCTTCTACAAAGATTCCTAATCTCCTGCGGACAGTGGACCTGTCCAGAAGAAAGGCAACTTTAAAGACCAAGGGCTCTGCCTGTGGACCTGCAAACTCGACCACCTCTGCACCAGACGTCCACAGTTTAGTCCAAGAGGCCCACCAGTCCAGAAAAAGTTCCCAACGATCCTGAACTAGTCGCTCGTAGGTTGACCCTGCGGACTCCACGTCCACACCTGCAGCCTCTGCACACCGACCTCCTCCCCCCGCCCTCCAACCGTGGCCGCACTGGTAAGCTGACACCAAAGGACACCCCTGCACCCAGAGCCCATGAGCCTTGGGGAGATATACCGGCTGTGTCCTGACGTTCCAGCACATTCCAACTTACCTGTGCAGCTGTAGGGTTCCATCGATCGGCTTCCTAGCCTGAGCCTGCAGCATTTTTTCAAGTTTGAAATTCCCCATTGGTTTGCATTAGGCGACCAATGCTGTGTTGGCACTCTGCACGCAACTGCCTCTGTGCCGTTGGTAGTGCACTGAGGTCACTTACCTGAACCTTGCCATGTACTGATACTTCATCCAAAAGCTCACTTTCATAATTCCTTTACTTACCTGCAAATTGCTCATTGTGTTTCCTCCCATAGGATAACATTGTATTGATTGATAAAAGCACTTAGTGTCCACTTTTGGTATTAAAAAACGGTGATACTGCAAAACGTATTTTACTGCAATAAAGTAACGTTGGTTCTAAAACCGTAAATATACTAAAAGTAATATTTTTACAAACCATTGGTTTTGGATTTAGTCACCGAGTTTGTGTAATTCTTGCCTGTGTGTATACAACAAATGCTTAGCACTGCCCTCTGATAAGCTTAACTGCTCGCCCACACTACCACAAATGAGAGCATTACTATTATCTACTTTTGCCTCAGTAAAGCCTCTGAGGATCCACTGAACTCTGTGCACACTTTACCTTACTTTGGTTTAGTACATACAGAGCCAGCTTCCTACAGTCCCCACATTCCCCCTCTAATAATCACAACTAAGTCACTAATGCACCACAAATAAACTAATGCATGGAATGGTTCAATGTAGCATGCAAGACTAACTCCATTAACCAATGGATTGACCACTAACTTTACACTCACTGGTAGCATGCTACTCATGGTAAAGCATTTCAACGTCTCATCACAAGGAGTAAGCGCTAAATAAATGCTATTTCAATTCAACTTTCATAAAATGTTTCAATGCTAGCTTAATTATTAACAGGAAACAATGTGAATTATGATAGCCTTTTACTCAGGTCCTGAAATACAACTTTAGACTGAAAACACTTTTACATGGACATTTGTTTAAAATGATGCTAAAATGCATTATTCATACCTTCCGTTGTGCATAGTTCATCTTTTTTGTCAAGCACAAGTTGCTCCATACCTTCTCTGAGAACTTCTTGATTTAAGTCTCGTGCATCAAAAGCATCACTCACAAACTCGGACACACCTGGACTTGTGGAAATCTCGTCATCTTCCTAAAATAGTTTTGCGTTGTAAGATATGATTATACAATAAACAGAAACCATCACATTCAAAAGAATTAAAACAAATCGAATTTCACATTTAAAAATCAAATGAAAGGAAAAGTTACTTACTTGTAGACAGGGTTCTGCATCAAAGGAATCTTCGTTGAAGTAATATACCTTGAATAATTCTGCCTGCGCGGACCCCAGAAAACCCCTTTTTCAAAATACATTTATAACCCAGGAAAATATCTGTATAGTTGTCTTCACTGGAAGCCATTTTCCATATCATTTTCAGCGTAGACTGCCGGAGATGTATTTTCCTGGAGATTGCTGTTGAAGAGTAGCAGGACACCTATCTACTGGAAAGAAGTCCTTTTCAATGTTTGTAATGAGAGCTGCTCTCAAGCGAAACAGCATGAAGGAAAAAACAACCTGATAGGCTAACACTAAAACCTTGAAAAATATATAGCCTGTACCTCGAAGGACCCTGGGGAGACCCTATCCCACAATGGACTGCAGTGGCAGTTGGCCTGTGAGAGTCAGTTCTTTTTTACACCAATAAACCAGGATATAAAGATAACCTGACAGCCGGGAAGGAGGAAGGGTTTTTCACACTTCAATGAAGATTCCTGTGATGCAGAACTAGGTCTACAAGTAAGTAGCTTTTCCTTCTGCATCACAGGGCATTCATTGATGGTGATAAACCTAGAACAGAATAGCAAGCTAAGAAAAACTCCTGACAGCGCCTGTCAGGTAGCTATTACCTGTGAGACCGTTAAGATTTGTATTGGAGGCCTGTTAACTAGAACTAGTCATTCAGGCCCAAAAAGACAAGAGTAACTACTTAAATAGATTTCTTAATATTTCTTGCTAAACCTAGAGTTGGCTTGAGTATCAGTTTCTAAAACATAGTATTTGTGAGTGTGTGTAGAGACCTCCAAGTGGCTGCCTTACAAATGTCTTGGATAGGGACTTGTCTCACCCAAGCCATGGTAGCAATTATTCCTCTGGTGCACTTGGAAAAGGTTTAAGGAGCTGCCTTTAGGCCAAAGGGCAGAACCGTGTACTGATAGTGGTGCGACCCTACCACAAACCTCAGAAACTGTGAGTGTGATGCGGTATTATAGGAAAGTGAAAGTATGCGTCCTGGAGGTATACTGCACAGAGCCGTTAGATTTTCCTTATGTACAGGTAAATTTGGTGAAGTGAGAGCATTCTGAAATTTTCTTTCATAATGAATTTGGGTCGAGCATTGGCCGGAATTGATTGAGTTGATTTTACTTTTTGACAAGGAAATACCTTGAGTAAGCTCCTTGGTCCTTTTGATGTTGAGGAACCTTTTTTATAGTTTTTTTCTGCAGTAGGAGAGATGTTTCTTATTTAAGATTGTGCAACTGAGCTGTCGTGACTTGTTGTGGAGGAGCTGGTGGTGAAGTACCTGTGAAACGGAGTGAGTAGGTGTTCTGATTGATGTTTAGGAGCCATTTCTCGGTTATGTTCTTCCACTCTTTCGGGTAACATTTTACGCTTCCCCATCGGAGTGGGAAACCGTGGAGGGGGTGTGTGACTTTCATTGTTTTGATTGAGAATTTTCTTTTCTTGGTCTGCGAGTCCTTTTGTGGAGATGCTCTTCTCTTCTGGTATCCGCTCTGAAATGGCCATTGAGCCTGTCTTTGCTGCTGTTGATAGTGATAGGGCCTGTTGGACCCGGCCCTTTAGGGAGGTTCACCCCGAGACTTTTTGCTTTTTCCTAGCCTGTTTCTGGCACCTGGTGGTGGTGATTTTAGGCCTCTGCGCACTTTTTCACTGTGGTACAGTGTAAAGTGCTTGAGCTCTCTGTGTATGTGTAGTGAGTGACCTGCCCTCCCATAGGCATGAATGGGGAATATGTACGCCCATGGTAGTTCCTGATGTGTGGGGAGTGCAGGGGTGAGTTTGATATGTGCAAACTCGTGAGATTGAATGCTGCGTAATGGTATATGCGGCATGAGTGTGTCTAGTCTAGAAGTGCCACTTTTAGAGGTTGGCATATTTGTGTAATTTGTGTCTGGCGTGTGATTGGCTGGTGAGCCTGGTCCAGGAGTGCCTGGGCCTGCTTGTGGATTGAATGTCTGGTTTGAGGGTGACAGGGGCTGGAGAGCCCAGGAGGTTGTCGGAGTCAGCCTGTGGATGAAAGGCAGCATCTGCTGCCAGGGAAGTGGGAGGAGATGGCACCTGATAGTGAAGGGCTGTGCCTGCCTGACCACAATGCTGGCTCCACCCCCCCCCCCCCCCCCCCCCCCCCCCCCCGCTGGGCGACTGTCACTTCTGTCCCAGATACTGAAGGGACCTCCCTATAACCAGTTCTAGCTGGTTCTCACACTGCCTGCACAAAGACTTCAAAGACTTTTCCCTGTATAAGAAGGGGCTGTGTCCCCTTCCAATTTGTTCTTGTTTCTGACTTGAATCTACCAGGGGCGGGCACTGCCCAGCCCCTGGATGCCTGGAGGACTTCTAGGGGACCCCTCTGCCTTGCCTGGGCTGATGGGGGGACTCTGCTTTGCCCTGGGATCCTTTGGACCTTCTTCCTATCCCCCCAGGACTTTGCTGGACTTTTCCTGATTCCCCCTAGCGCCTGGGAGCGCTTTGTCCTGCTTCCAGCACTTAAGAGCACTCTATTTCGCCTGTACCGCTTGGTAAGCGCTTTATTTGGCTGCTAGCGTTATGGGCGCTTTATTTCATTTATAGCGCTGGGAGCGCTGTAATTTTCCCCTCAACGCGTGGTAGGGCTGTTATGGCCTTCCGCGGCTGCCCACGCCACGTATTCACTGTTTATTTATTTATCTCGAGGGAGCCCACCCCTCGGATAATGAGACCCCACCTGCAATTGCCTGAAGCGGGCAGCCGCGCTGCCCGCAACGACCCGGAAGTGTATGCCCGGCCAGCCAATCCTTGAGGCCGACCGGGAGAAGAACAGGAAGTCCCGCCCCCGCAGCCCGGGTGCCGAGGAATGGCAGCCGCGAGGGGAGAAAGAGGAGAAGCGTGGCGGTTCTGCAGGGCTCCCATGAGCAGAGGGAGCCCTGCGGCAGAGGAGGTGTTTTCCGCTTCCCCCTGCCTGGGGGAAGCCATTGCCGGTGTGGCCGGTCTCCCGTGCTCGAAGGGAGACCGGAGAAGAAGCATGGCGGAGGGCGACAGGGCTCCCGTGAGCTGAGGGAGCCCTGCAGCACGAGGAGGAGACGCTGACCGGAAAGCCCGCATCAGGAGAGGAAGCCGCGAGTGAAGCGGAACCGCCCCGACCAGCCCGGTGAGTGTTAAAGGGCTGGGGGGGTAGGCGGGAAGCTCCGGGCAGATGTCGTTTTGCCGGTGGTGGCACCTTTGAGGCAGAGCCCGGGAGAGGCTCTTGGGCATTTGCAGTTTAGAGCCCAGAGAGGCTCCGTGACATTTCTTTTGAGCCCTGCGAGGCTCCAATGAGGGGCATAATCCTTTACCGAGCCCCGTGGCTCCCACGATGGCCAGTAGTTGTTTGGTTGTTGTAGAGCTCTAAGAAGGCTCTGGGGGCCATTTTTAGTTAGAGGGGGCGCCGGGGCACATTGCCGGTGCCCGCCCCCTCCTGCCTACAAGTGTTATGTTAAGAGCCCAGCGAGGCTCGTGGCCGCAATTACTGTATTTAGAGCCCAGTGAGGCTCTTGGGGGACACCAGTGCAAGAGCCTGTGTGGCTCCAACGTGGATGTATGTTTTTGGAGAGCCTGTGTGGCTCCAACAACTGCGGCGCAGTTTGCCTAGGGCCAGTGAGAGCCCTTGTCGCAGTTTGAAGTTCCCAGCTGCCCAGCAATTAGTGGGCAGCTGCACCGTTTAAGCCCCTGGCTTTTTGACTACAGGGCGTCCTAGCCCCAACAAGGCCAGTTGGCCTAAGGACTGCCACAGGTGGTGGCTTATGTAAGTGTTGCGCAATGTGGTTACCTGCTATGTTTAGGATGGTAATTGCCTACTGTGTGTTTTTGCGCTATCGAGTTGGGTTGGGGCACCTCTGAATGTTTTTAATGCATCATGTGTCTTCCTTGATTTTACACCTCTGAATGTTTTTATGCATCATGTGTCTTTCTTTCCCTGCGCTGCACCTCTGAATGTTTTAGGCATCATGTGTCTTCTTGCGCTGTACCTCTGAATGTATTTTATTGCATCATGTGCTTTGTTCTTAACAACGCTGAATGTGTAGGTTTATGCATCATGGGTTTCTCTTTACTACTCCTCTGAATGTATAATTATGCATCATGGGTAATGTGTTCTTTCCTAGACCCCTAAACGCTGTGTGATACTTAGGTGGTTGTCCTTACACCTCTGAATGTTTTAGGCATCATGTGTTTTCCTTTATTACTCCTCTGAATGTGTTTCATGCATCATGGGTAATGTGTTCTTGTTTATACCCCAAAATGTATTTTATTCTTAGGTGGTTGTTCTTTTTAGTACAGGTGGTCCTAATGAGGTCCTGGTACCTGTTCCCAGTAGTTACTGGATGTGATTTATAACTGTTATTTTGTGCTATACTTATTCTAAGTTCTAGAAGTGATTTTATATCCTATATTCTATTTCCAAAAGTGTTGATTCTGACAGTGGCCCATGTGGCCCTGTCCTGTACATAATCCCTTGTGAATATTGCCCGTGCCAGTTGGCACCATGTATATTGTGTGAAACTATCTGATGTGTTTTTTACAATACAAAAGTTATTTTATAAATAACCTTGTGTGGAGTTCCTTTTGTGGTGTGCCTAGTATGTTGTTGCTGTTGTGTGCTGGCGCAAATGCTTTACACATTGCCTCCGAGTTTAGCCTTACTGCTCGTGCCAAGCTACCAGGGGGTGAGCAGGGGTTATCTTGGCGTGTGACTCCCTTGTCCTGACTAGAATGGTGGTTTCTGCCTAGCTTTGGCGTCAGCCTTAGCCAACCAGAAATAGCCAGTTCTAACAGGGCCACCTAGAGGTTTGAAGCCTATGGTACAAGTTTTGTTTGCTCCTGAGCTTGAGCGGTTTAAAAAACATCTTTTGTTGTTCTAAGCCAACTGCCTTGAGTGTTTCAGCAACAATCTTCATTCACAGCATCTCTGCCTCTGTGCGATGTTCGAAGATGGAAGATTCAGAAAAAGGGAAATTGGCAGTTTTTAGTTGGGCATCTGGTTTTAAAGATTCAAGTCTTAACCAAGATGTACGCCACAGTGAAATGCAATGTGAAAAGGCAGTGGCCGAAAGCTCAATGGAGTCCACTGCAGCACTGATGGACTGATTTAAGATTAGGGAGCACTCTTTAACCATCTCTAGATAAGTCTTGTTGCCTGTGATCGGGCAGATTAGCCATGAATAATTTCATGCCCTCCCAAATCTTCTGATGGTATTTGCCCAACAATGCTGCTGAATTGGCATTGCGTAAATGTGTAAATGCTATGCCACACATCATCTTCCCAATTGCATCCATGCTTTTGCTTTCTTGGTCAGCCGGTACTGTGGTCTCCGGAACAGAGGTACGTCTTAATTGCACTGCTGTAAAAATTATAGAACACGGTTAAGGATCAGTTTTGAAAAAAACTCAATCTTGTGGCGGATGTTTGTATTTTTTCAACAGTCTCGGTGTTGCAAATTTTACAGCTGCTGAGTTAAGGAATTTTTCTTGAACGATATCTATGAGGCCCTATCTATGAGGCCCAGAAGCAGAGGTAAGAGAGGCCTCGGAGTGGTTCTAGATTTCAGAATTTCTAGTATCACAGACACTGAAGACTGTGGAGTGTCAACTTGGATGTTAAGTTTCGAAGCCCCCCTAACTAGTGCATCTTCGAATGTAATAATATCACAGGTGACACGCCAGATAAGAAGTAGGCTGGAGAAGTCGGCGTGTAAGATTTTCACATCGTATCCGGAGATCTTGTCCCTGATCTGGTCGACTGAGTTAATGAGGGGACTGAGCCCTTGGAGGTGGTGATTTGACTGGTGATGGAGCCTTCAAGTAGCGAATTGGTGACATAGAGGTCGCTCTGTTGTGCTTTTGAACAGGAGTTATGTTCAATGTTTACAAAGGAACCTGTACAGGATCATTAGATGAGATAATAGGGTGGTCTTGAGGGATACATATGTTTTGTTCAGGTGATGGAGGTTCCAAACATTGAGAAGATCATGACCAATGTGAGCAAAAAGAAGAAAACTCCATCAGAATGACTGTTGATGTTGAGCTATCGACATCATACACTGTCTCTTAGGAATAGCCAGTGTTCTCGGTGCAGCGATATGCCTCTTCGAAGCAGAGTGGGACTGCATCTTTGGCATCTACGTCGATAATTGATCTGATCTCGCCACTGAGAGACTGGATTTTAATGTCGACCAATGTGATCTTGACATTGAATGATGTGATGTGAATGCTGTCCAGGAGTTCGACGGCAGTGCTGTGGCTGTTTTCGGCATAGAGGAAGGTCCGGTCACAGATCTGGACGTCGAACGTTGATAATATAGGCATGCTGTCGACGTTAAGCCTTACTTCAAAGGTGAACAGGATGGAAGCAGACCTCTCAATGACAATAACTGACGTTGGTGCATGGCAGCGATATGAATGACGACAGTGCCGGTGTCGAGAAGGAGACTTTTTGGATTAAGATCTCCTTTTATGGGAGTCTGTACCTGTTCTTTGCCATTTTTCTGGAGAACGGTGGGAGGAAGAACTCTCCAATTTCTTCCTTTTCTTCCTCTCTTGGTATGTCTTCCATCCAGCTACGCAGCCAGATACCTTCTCTATCTTTAAGGGTTGTTTAAGCTACAGGATATATATTATTCAGGCTTTCACTTTAAGCCTATCAGGATTTTTTTCCTTCATGCTGTTTCTCTCAAGAGCAGCCTTTTTTCAATGGCAACGTGTTGCAAACATTGAAAGGGACTTTTTTTTCCAGTAGATATGTCCTGCTATTCTTCAACACCGGGTCATGGAGGGCTCCACTATGGAACAGTCATGTGCATTCCAGACAACAACTAAAGGTGATCCATAGTTAAACATGGGTTGTGGTCAGACAGAGTCCACGGAAGGACAGGGACCTCTGATACCCACAGATATACATTAGGCGAGATAAACCAATATTCCAATCTGGTCGAAACAGAATAGGAAGCAGCATAGAAAGTAAACCCAGGTCCAGACGAATATCGGGTGCGCCAAGCATCTTGCAGTACATAGGTGACAATGATGTGTTTAAGTACACCCCTGGCTCGGGGTTTATCAGTAGGTTGTATGCTGGTGGAGTCAGTGTGTAAACATTGTGGCATAATAAAGTCATCACCCAGTATCACATGATCAGCATCCACTCATCCCATAAGGGAAAATAGGCCTCAAAAAGTCAACACTCTTGTCTGCAATTACACCCTGTAGGATAAGAATGTAGGTGTCATGAAAAGACGAGATGTAACAAGAAAAATAAAGAAATAGTTACTTAACAGAAGGAGTAGTTTTGCAGATTGAAGAGTTTTCTGGATTCACATGATGTGCATTACTCTGTCATCTAGTGGTTGGGTCCGGAATTGTCGGTGTCCATTTTTTTCTCGTCGTGGCGTCGACCACCATTTGGTGCTAGGTCCATCCCTTGTGTGACGTCAGACGGTGCCCTAGAAGTTCCTAAGCGTGTTAACCATCATCGGATTCTTTTTTCTCCTTTCCCTTGTAAATAAGGGTATGTCTGCACTCTTCTTGTTTTAAGTCTTTCTTTTTCCTTTTACCGGATTCATTCTCCCACCTGTTTGCATTTCTCATCTCTGGGGAGGTGGGTGGGTTGCTTGTGAATCCAGAAAACTCTAAGCTGCAAAACTACACCTACTGGTAAGTAACCATTTAGTTTTTCAGCATAAATCCTTTTCTGGATTCACATGTTGTGCATTAGATTATGTAGCAATTTCCCCTTCCTTGGGATGGATGGGGTGAGATGTGGAAGACCATGCAAACAGGTGTTGAAGTACTTTTTGTCCCACCTTAGATTCCTTTGTCATCTGTATATCGACAATAATGCTTGGTAAAGGTGTGTGGAGATGCCCATGTAGCGGCTACACATATAGTGTCTATTGCCAAAGGCTAGAGTTGGCCCTTTTTTTTTCTTGTTGAGTGCATTCGTGGTAAAGCGTTTAATATTTTTCCCTGCTGAGGAATAGCATACCTGAATTTCTTCTACAATCCAAAGTGCAATTGTCCCCTTTGTCACAGGTGCACCTTTGTTGGACTTAGTGTAAGAGATGAAAAATGTATTCCCTTTACGGAATGGTTTGGCCTCCTGTAGATAGTATGGTAAGGCTCTTCTCACATCCAGGGTATGAAGGCTTCTTTTTAGTCATGTTTGTGTGTTTTTGAAGACAAATGATAGCTGATTTTTTTCATTCATGTGGAATTGCCTTACTACCTTGGGTAGCAACTAAGGATTGGTCCTCAGGATAATCCGGTCCTTGTGGATTGGCATATATGGTTCCTTAATGGTTAAATGTTGTAGTGCACTTGCTCTCAGTAGTGGTGTTATTACAATTAAGAATGCAGTTTTTATTGTGATATATCAGAGTTCTGCTTTGTGCATGGGTCCGAACGGTTCTGTCAAAGGCTGAGTTAGAACTGTGTTTAAGTTCCACATAGGGGCTGGAGCCTTCCGTGGAGGAGCAATTCTTTTGGAACCTTCTAGTAACCTTTTGACGGCTGGTGATGTAATAAACACTTTAACATGAAGCTACCCTGTTGTAAGCTACAATTGCTGCCAAGTGCAACTCAATGCTTGGGTAGTTGATTTTACTGTCTAGCAAGTGGGTAAGATATATGAGCACCGTTGCCTGTATAGATATCGAAGTTAAGGTATTGTTCTCCGTACACTATATGAGGTACCGTTTCCACTTGGCTGCAGAGCACTGTCTTGTGGTTGGTTTTGTAGCCTCCTTTGGTACCTCCATTGTTCTATGTGGTAACTTCAAATGTACAAACTCAATGTACTCAGACACCTGGTTCCAGGTGAAATATCGGATTCCTCTGCATTGTCAGAAGGTCCTTTTCTGCCTTCAATCTAATCATCTGCCCCTTAGACAGTTCAAGTAGACTTGAGTACCAGGCTTGCTTCTCCTATTGAGGGGCTATGAGAATTAGGTTTGTTCCTGGTTGTCTGGCCTTCTCTAGTACCTTTTGTAGAAGAGGGATTGGAGGAAAAGCATATACACATGTCCCTGACCAGTTTAGAGACAGGGCGTTCGTCTTTGATAGGTGGTGTCCCTGACCAGTTTAGAGACAGGGCGTTCGTCTTTGATAGGTGGTGTTGAAACCTGGAGGCGAAGAATTGGCATTCTTTGTTCTCTGATGTTGCACATAGGTCTATCCTTGGTGTCCCCAGAGGTTCAACACCTTTTGCAGACTCCTTTGCTTTATTTCCCACTTGTGTGAGCAGCTCTTCTGCCTGCTGAGCTGATCTGCTCCTGTGTTGTCTGTCCCTGGCCAGTGAATTGTCTGTAGACGGATTGGTATAGCCCCGTCCCATATCTCCTGAACTTGCTTGCTTAAGGTAAATGGTTTTGTTCCTCCCAGTTTGTTGAGGTAAAGCATAGTTGTAGTATTATCCATTTGGATCAATACATTCTTTCCTGTGGGATTGGAATGCTTTCAGTACCAGCAACATAGTCTTCATCTCTAGGAAGTTGGTATGTTTTATGGAGTCTGTATCACTCCATTGACCATGTATCTTTAGGTTTTCTGAGTGAGCTCCCAAACACGTGTGGGACGCATCTGCTATGATGGTCACTGATGGAGTTGGTGATTTGAATGGTCTGCCAAGTGTTATGTTCTTGGATGCCCACCATTGTATCTCCTTCTGTACCCTCTCAGTTACAACCACTAGACACTTACAACTGCCTTCGGGTTTGTGACCCCCTGTTGCATAGCCATTTCTATACAGGCCGCATGCGTAGTCGTGCATGGGTAATGAGGGGGATGCATGATGCCATCGTGCCCATTAGTTTCATAACTGTCCTCACTGTCAGAGAATGCCCCTTCTGGTAGATGCGAGTTTGCTCTTGATTGCCTGTATCCCCCTTTGGGTTGGGTTCCCAGTGTCATTCTGGAGTTCAATCTTGGACCTGGTCCTGCTGCCCCTCTTGAGGGTTGTCCCCTGGCTCTTCCTCTGCCACGAAATGGCTGCTTTGTTTGTTGCTGCCAGGGTTGGTATCCTGACTGTTGGCTAGACTGTTGTCCAGTGCCTTGCATCTGTTGTTGCTGCCCTGTTGAGAAGACTCCCCCTTCCTGTGCGTCTTCAGAGGTTAAACCCTCCCCTTTTGAAGGTGCACCTGTTTTGCAAGGCTCCCACAGCCTTTGCCACTTCATTGGCCTTCACTATTTGTTGTAGGGACTCGTCTACTTCACGTCCAAACTTTGCATCGCCTGTGAAGGGCTTATGGATTATGGATGTTTGTATTTCCTGTTTGAAACCAGATATCCTGAACCAGGAATGGCTTTTTAAGTTGTACCCGTGCACATAAGTCTGCTGGCTGTATCAGCTGCATCTAAAGCTGATTTCATGTAAGTGTGTTTTTCCCCTCCTGTATTAATGCGATCGGTCTTTTCCTATCCTCTTCAGGGAGTTTGTTCATTATCTCCTCGATGTTGTTCCATTGTTGATGGCCAAACCTATTGAGGAGGGCATTTGAATTATAAATGCACCATTGTGTTGATGTCTCCCTTTCCATCTTCCTTCCCACCTTGTCTATTCTCTTACTTTCTTTTTCTGGAGGTGGACAAGTGGAGGGTTGAGAGTTGCTCCTCATTTTTGCTGTGTTAGCAATGAAGGAGTCAGCCACCCTGTTCTCTTGATGTATTTAGGGTCCTTTGTGGAGGGTTTGTACTTCTTTTAGATTCTTAGGGTCACTCCCTTTGCTGAGGCAGGCTTCTTGAAAGTCTCCTTGCCCTGATCCAGAATGCGTGGAAGTATTGAAAGGTGTTATGTACCTTTCGTGGATTGTGTTAATGTTTCTAGGAGGAAAAATTAGTCTCCTTTCTCCTCTTCGAAAGGGACCCTGAACGTATCAGCTGCTCTTTTGACGAGGGTGTTGTAAAAGGCTATGTCGTCTGGTGCTCAAAGAACTCTCTTTAGGGCTCTCTGTTACAAGGTAATTCCACTCTTCCTTGAAAGTTCCTGTAGCTTCCTCCTCTTCCGGAACGTTGAATTCTTCCTTGATGTCCTCTTAGTGCGCTTTGAGGGTTGCGGGAGCTTCAAGGGTATCCTCTTCTTCTTTGGCCTCTGCGGTAGTGGAGCGTTTCGCAGAAAATTCGGAATTCCTTTAGCAACTCGTCAAACTCCTTTCTTTGAAGGAGTGCAGCCATTCTGCCTCTAGGTGTAGTTTCTTTTCTACCTTGAGGGCCCTTTCGGCGTCTGAAGCCGGGGAAATCCTCTTCTTGGGTGTGGTGGATTCTGCCTCTGCAGGGATGATCTTTTCCTTCAAAGTCTTGTTCCCCACTTGTGTAGGAAGCTGGCTCTGTATATACTATAACAAAGTAAGGTATAGTGTGCACAAAGTCCAGTGGATCCCCAAAGGTAGGCAGAGGTAAAAGTAGATAATACCATACTCTCTATTTGTGGTAGTGTTGGCAAGCAGTAAGGCTTTATCAGAGGGTACTGTTAAGCATTGTACACACTCAGACAAGAAATTATTTCGCACACTCAAAGACTAAACTCTGACCAATTGTTTTGTATAAAAATATGTCTTTGTTGTATTTTATTTTTAGAACCAAGCCAAACTTGGTGCAGGTAAGTAAAAATAGTACTTTTCTGATAATACAGTTGAATGCAGTTGAAAGTAGATACAGATAGATCAAATGTTCAGAAAAGGTTGAAATTACTTTTCAGTTCCTTTGCAATTACTTTGTGATTACTTTTTAAGTTACTTTTCAGATTACTTTTTCTACTCAGTGTGATATGCCTAGCTATCACACTGGGACATTTCCTGGAAAAAAGGGGAGTAAACAATTTGTCAAAACACAGTTTCTTAGGTTTCCATACAAAACACCTTCCACACTTAAAGGTTTTTCAGTAAAAAACAGTCAATGCAATCCCATGGAGGAAAATGGGATTATCGTTATGCAGGTAAGTAAACAGTCATGAGGGTTGAGTTTCTGGGGTCAGAACAATGGTTCCCCCAGGGTCAAGGATGCACTTCCAGAGCACCCTCAGTGGCACTAGGGCTGCCGGGTGCAGAGTGCTGATGCCCAGTGTTATCCATTGGGGGATAGGGGGCCTCCAGTTGGTGGCTGCTCACAGGCACGCCACTTGGATGTGGGAGGAAAGCTCCTAGGATTTAGCTCAGGGCAAAGGGGGATCCGATTTAGCAGACAAAGTGCATCCACAGAGGCATAGGGGCGGCCAGGTCCTGAGTGCTGATTTGGGGTTGGGTGCCCTGTTTTTAATGGAAGTTGCAGGTTTTGGATTTTGGTTGAAGGCTCGGTCCAGGAAGTCTTCTGATGGGAACCAACAGCTGGGCAGGTAAGTTAAATGGCTTCAGGGACGTAGGTGTACCTCGCTCGAGTTTGGGGGGGGTCTCCGTGCAGAGGCTGCAGGCGACGTCGGGGAGTCCTGGATAGGTCAACCCACGGTGGACATAGACTCTGGAGTGCTGAGGGACCTCGCTGGGACCGGTGGGCCATTCCAGGTGTCGGGTTTCTTTGTCCTCAGCAGACTGAGTCTTTCTTTGGTGATTCTTTTGAACCGAGCTGCGGTTCACAGGAGATCCGGTCTTTGTTGAAGCCAGTCAGTCCTCCCAGGCGATCTGGAGGTCGCTGGCTGCAGGACAAGGCAATTTTTGGCACAGGATCTCTCGAAACGGCAGACAGGCCGGTAGGGTTGGGGCCAAGTCAGTACTTTGAAGTCTCCTCTGCTGGGCGTCTTCTTTCGTCCTTCTTCTTCGTAGGTTGCAGGAATCTGCCTTTTTGGTTGAAGACTGCCTCCTAAATACTGTATTTAGGGGGAGTTTTAGGGGTCACAAGGTCAGTAGACAATGGGCTACTGACCTTAGGGCGACTACACTCTTGGTGTGCTCACCTCACGTGGGGGAGTAGGCTCAATCCCTAATCCTGATTGGAGAGGGCCTGCCATCTGCAAGATTTTGGCCACTGAAGAGTGGGCTTCACCTCGCCTCCCCCACCTAAGAGTTGGGGTTGGCAGAGGTGGGTACACCTTCAGGGATGTTCTTATTTTTACGGCCTGTACTCTCGCCGAAAAGGGGGTGAGGCAGGAAGGGAGCTTGCTCCTGACAGCACGAGAGGCTGAGGGTCGTGTTACAAAGGCGACAAGGTGTTTGAAGCTCCCCTAGCACAGATGGCTCTTCCTGACCTAGGGAGGTGTGCCCACCTCCGCCCAGGAAAAGTTTTGTTTCTAGGCCAATGGAGCAAAGGCTCCCGACCCTGGGGTCCAGAAACAAGTCTTGTGGTGGCAGGCTGGTGTTTACCAGTCAGGGAACCCACCAGAGGCTGGTCGTTTTTCAGGGGACATCTCCAGGATACCCTCTGAGTGCATGGTCTAATAAATCCCACACTAGCATCAGTGTGGGTTTATTAAGCTGAGAGTTTATTATGCTGAGACATTTGCTACTAATCTTCCCAGAATTCAGTAAAGCCATCATGGTGCTGTGGAGTTCGTAATCACAAACTCCCAGACCATATAGTCTTTATGGCTTTACTACACTTACAATGTCTAAGAATAGACAGACACTGTAGGGGTAATGCAACAGTACCCTCATTAATGGTATAGTGCACCCAGTTAGCGGGGTGCCTTACCGATACCACACGCAGCTTGGAATGGCAGTGAGTGTGTTATGGTACAGGACCTGTGAGGGTGGCATATGTGCTTAGAGGCATTCACTGGTTAGCCAAGGTACCTTTTACAAGGGACTTACATGTGGCCAGAGAGGTACCAATTGGGGGTACAAAGGTACAGTTTAGGGAAAGAACACAGGCCCTGGGAACCGGATTGACAGGGACCCATCGCACATCAAGTCAAAGTGCATCAGAAATTTGGCAAACAGTGAGGGGGGGGGTTCTTTCGGCCACGGCTGACCCTCAGTTGTTGTTTTTGTTATGCCTGGGCTGCCTTTTGCTTCTTCTTTTTGAGGCATGTGGTAACTGAGGGTTTTAGTTACCTTCTCCGCTTTCTTCTCAAAGTCCTTGGTCATTTCGTGGTACACCTCTTCTCAGCCTAATTAACCCTGGGCGTAGTACTACGCTACGCTCGCAGAACATGCGTAGTTTGTGCTACTACACTAATTGCACATAGCACAGTGCAAAAACGCGTAGCGTTGCGGGCATTTTTTGCTTTCTCGCGGTCCTCAACATCAAGTTGGTGACCGTGAGCAAGCAAAATCAAAATCCCGGCGAGACTTTTTCCTCGTTCACTATCTACAACATCAAGTTGCCAATCACTTGCGTGGAAAATAAACCTCCCGGTGAGATTCTCAACACGGGGAGGTCAGGTTTCTCAATGCGATTTGTCGAGTATGCTCGTGACCGCTCGCAATGAGAAACTACCAGTCCAAGTTGAGAACGCTGCCGTTCGAGTACAAATCTACTCAAGCAGCGCAAAAAGATGCCATTTGTAATGATTGCACAGTGCGGACAAGCATCCGGCACTGTGCAATCAGTGCGCACAGCATTTCCCTACCGCACTACGCAGTTCGCGTAGCGTGCGTAGTGCGAAGTGCACTTAGCGTAGCTAAATTACTATGCAAATTACGCCCAGGGTTAATCTTAATGTCTGATCCTCTGCGAGTTGATTCTGCGGACACCCACTATTCCTCTTCACCACTTGAAAGGCCCAAGTCCCTCAGCGATACCTGATGTTTCTGATCAACAAGCATAGCTGCTGGTGCTCCTCCCTCTGCTTTCTAAGGGCCTTAAGAGTTTTTGACACAAATGCAGGGCAGGCCTCGCAATCCTTCTCCTTGTGATCCCTAGCCAGGCAGAGGTTACAGATGTTGTGTGGATCGCGTTGCGCAAAATTGTGGTGGCAATTACGGCAAAATTTGAAAGGGGTATTTTCTATGGCCCACACCTTGCCTTATTTCGATTCATCTGTGTCATTGTTGTTCCAATTGGGTCCTGCGATGGGGAAAGGAGGCCGGAGGTGTCTCTCCTTCTCCAGTTCCTTCTTGATCGATGTAGAATAATTTTTTTCTCCTAAATTCCCCAAAGTTTTTCGGGGATTTTGTCCAAAACTTCAGAGTACCTTCCCTTGCTTCCAGACCCAGTGGCAGAAAAAAGAATCTGAAGATGGTTACCTTGCACAGGAACTTGCGGGCGTCGTCTGAAGTCACACAAGGGATGGACCTAGCACCAAATGGTGTTTGGCCGCGTCCACCGCGGAAAAAAAAAAAGTAATAGCGACAACTCCAGACCCCAACCACTAGATGGAGGAGTAATGCACAGCATGTGAATAGAGAAAAGGATACCTGCAGCAAAACTATGAGTCCCCAGTGTCTTGGCATACACATCAGTGCTGAGGGGGTAGGTGTCTCTCCAGGAGGAAAGAAATCTTGATAAAATGCAGATTCAGATAACACAATAATAGTTTCCATTCACATGGGATATTTATTCCATGTATGTTCCATGAAATCAGAAAGAGATTGAGTGACCTGTTCATATAGGAGGCGGCATATCAGATGGGGAAAAAAGAACGGAAGTGGACATGCAAGAGGTGATGTTGTATATAGTGCGTATATAGTGCGTGATGTGCCACAGCGTGCAAACATATAATACCGAATAGACATCAACAAGAACAGAACATTAGTATCCCAACCCCCCACCCATACCAGATAAGAAATCCAGCAAATCCCAGGAGTTGAAGACAAAACAAAAAATAATACCATTGTGAAAGAGTTGGCGTTCACCTTAGGGGCACGTTGACAACTCAGCAAGTGGTGGCCTATGTGTGAAAAGAAGTATGCAAAGGAGTTAATAATCAACTGCGATCATACAATAGTAGCTTGCACAAATAGTATGGGTAAATGATAAGCAAAACAAGAAAAGGAGAACCTGATAGTAATATCCTAAAGGATCTGCCCAGAGACAGAAGTAGAACAGTTACTTTGAGCCAGTGTAGAGAGGCTAGGACGAACGCTGAGATGGACCTGCACTGATATGTTCCGGTGATGTCTGTCTAGGAGGGGGATGGTCTAGCTGGCAGTTTTTTGCAATAGGCAAATGCAAGTTTTTCCATTATGTTCCATGCTGAGTCTGGGCGGATAAAGCATTGCATATCGAGCGCCCAGTTTACAAAGAGAGTTTTCAGCATCACTGATATTCAAGCAGGCCTCCTGTACCATGGGGGTGAAATCCAGATAAAGTGAGATACTGGCACCTTGATACTGAAGCGGGCCGCTTTCACAAACAAGGCAAAGGGCGCTGACCCGGTCCTTGTAGTTAAGAAGTCGTGCTATGAGGTAGTGAGGTGGGGTGCCCTCAGGGGGCCTAGGGCCCAGTGAGTGATGACCTTGACCTACTGTGAAGGTTGTAGGAAAGCTGGACCGGTCGAAAAGGTCAATAAGAAGTTGCTTGACGAATGCGTCAGGGAGACCCATGTTGGTGGTTTTCGCAATACCATAAATGCGTATATTGTTCCTACAGGGCCTTGCTTCAAGCTCTTTGTTCTTAATTGCAACTTGTTTTAAAACACGTTCCATTTTGTCCAGCCTTTTCTGCAAGGAAGTAACACCATCCTCCAGTCCGGATAACCTCTCCTCCGTCCCATCAGTTTGTGCCCCCCAGCAGTCCAGCCGTTTCCCCATTCTAACCATGCGGCCGGCAAGGGTATCAAAACTAGTGTCCATTGCTTGGAAGCCCGCCTTGAGCTTAAACATGGTGGTGGACATATTACTATTGGCAGATATATCTGGGTCACAGTCTGTGGCTTTATCCGCATCAGAATGAGAGCTGTGGCCCCTAGGTGTTTTGTCTGGTCCAAGGTAGCCTGCGGTGTTTAGGATCTGTGAATAATGTCCTTCAGTTAAGTGTACTAATGTAGAGCGTTCCAAGTCCACCAACCACAAAAAGCAGGTACACGTCGAGATTGCCTTATCTGTACAGTGCAAATGAAAGTGACATCTAGCAGAGATATGAGGCAGGCTGTGAGCAGAACAACAGAGATCCACGGGCCCAGGGGATAACCCTCCAGTCAACAGCAGGCCCAGGGCAACAAGATCCAAGAGTGCCAAAATGCCAGCCAATTCACGGACAGTTTAGGGCGTTGCAGAATAGCATCTGTCACTACCCAGCCGGCAAAGGCGATACAGCCCAGGACATGACCTAAAGAGCAGAGGAGCACCTTACTGGCAGCATCAGCTGTGTATTGTGATATCTAGAATTTGTCTCTCACCTTGATCCTCCAATGGTGGTGTGTTATGTCCACAAGCACCAACAGATTCATAGTGACCCTTAATCCATTTAGTAAGGACAACAATGGCAAAATGAGACATGGCCTGTGCTAGTCTCACGTGAAAATTCTTCTGATAGTGTTTCACTGGTTAGGGGTATGATCTGATATGATGGCACCTTGCAAGCATACCACTATGATTCATGTTCAGTTGTATGCCTACCAGGTGCCATTACACAAGTTGCCAGTAGAAACTGGTGCTGGTGCTCAGCAATTTAGATGCTATTCAGGGCCAAAACTACGTAATATAGAAGCGATTGACTACAAATACAAAAATATGTTGCCACAAATCACCCAGTTAAATCCTTTTAAACAATAATACATATAGTGCAGAATCTGCCTTCTCTTTGAAGCACTGGAATCCATCGACCCTTTTTTTCTTTTACCTTTACAGTGGAGCAAGGCCCTTACAGGGACACTAAAAATGCTCAAGTTATGATTTATCACACTTTAGTGAAGAACATCACAACGAGAACAGTCTTTGGCTGGTTTAGGTCACCCCCTAATAATGCAAAACAACGTTTTATAATTAAAGCATCTTGAAATGTTAACAATAAACATAAAAATATCTTCTCACCACGTGGGGTTTTCCTTTTGATTTCACAGCAACTGGTGGGGTTTTCGGACGTACCGTTTCTATAATAATAATAAAAAGTGGGTGAGTGAATAGGAAGACGGTGGACCACGGTTCCTCTGAAAAGCAAACATTATTAGTTTCCCCACTTCAGAAACTTCTACTAACTACGCCCCTTTCTAAAAATAAAATATTTCAAACTTTGGCCTTTCATAAAAAATGTTAAAAGCATAACTTTGGGAACGTTTACAAGGCTAAACAAATGGCACTGCTTATTTCAGAACTATCATTCCTCATATTAAGACAGGACACATTGTAATTTCCATGAACAGAAATTTTACACTCTAGCTCTTGTATGGTAACACCCTCTTCCTTATTAATGCTGCTGAGAGAATCTCTATGCTATTCTAAATACAAACACATTTTTGGGATGCATCAGCGATGTTCGCTTAAAAATGTGTTGTAGGTTGTGATACCTTTCATTTGAAATGAAACACAACAAAAACATGCAAAGCTTCGCGGAATCACACAGGTATATTCCACGTTTGTAGAAACCATTACATATGAGGAGTCATACTCAAATAATAAGGAAATAACTCTGAAACACAAGTGTTTTACGCCGCAGTCATTCATTAATTGTGCTTTGAGGGCATTGCCATAACAGCTGAAACAAATAAGCAGTCATCAAAAAAAAAAAAACACTAGCCTTGGACAGAATAATTTCTAGCTGATTTACACCGTGAATTCTATAACTTATTTTTTTTACTTTATTTTTGAAGCTTTTTAAAGACTGAACGCAGACATGAGAAAACACAACTGGGTATGAGCCACATTTAGAGCACTACAGCAAGCTCATAGAAAATAAAAGATAAACAGATATCAAAAGGCACTTGGGGTACAACAAAGAGCAAAGACTGGAGGCCATAAGTAGAGGGGAGTATGGGTAGGAGGAGGTTCCAAACAAGTGTCATCTGGCAGTATGGAGGATCTCAGGTCATGCCAATGTGGTATATACAGGATGAGTTTCAGTCAACATCATATCGACAAACATCAGTATCCAAAGTGAGCAGATAATCATGTAATGGTTGCCAAATATTTTAAGGTCAAGAGGTTGAAGCGTAGCATAGATGTCGCTGGTGTTATCACAAATGGCCATATCCTTCAGACACTCATCTGTGGTGGGGCAGCGACTACTGCCCCAACAGATGGCAATAGGGTGTTCAGCCAGCATTAGCACCCTAGAAGCAAAACGTTGGTAAGGGGAAGAGAGAGGCTTAACGTAACCCAGCAGGGCCATTAAAGGGTCAGACTCCAACTGGAGTTCAATTATAGTGGAAATCAAGGACAGAATTTGGAGCCAATAGGACTGAATGTGTGGGCAATTCCACTCAAGGAAACCAGCATTGGGAGAACTGCACTTCGGGCAGTGATGGGACCCAATAGGATCGATTTTGGCAAGGCCCTGTGGGGTGGTATAGGCACAATTAAGGGATTTATAATGTAGGAACTCACGCCTATGATTGGGGAGAGAAGTTTTGTTTGCGGACAGGTTCGAAAGGTGCTTTCATGAGCTCTGTCAGTACTACATTCAGGTTCCAAGCCGGCGGCGGCATTCTTTTAGGTGGCGCTATTCTTTTAGCCCCTTCCAGGAATCTTTTTACGACCTGAGATGTGAAGAAGCTTCTCCCTGTTTCTCCTCTTGTGTATGCCACAATCGCTGCCAGGTTTACCCTTAGCGAGGATGAGCTTAGTTTAGCCTTTATTAGGTGCGTGAGGTACCTTAGCACCGTAGATTCCCTGGTCAGTTTTCTGTGTAGTTTTTTCTTGCAACACCACTGAGTGAATCTTTTCCATTTTTCCCCATAGCATTTGCGTGTGCTGGGCCTTCTTGCCTCTCGCGGCACCGGCAGGGTGCTGTCTGGTAGTTTTAGATGTGCGAACTCTAAGTCCTCAGGAGCCAGGCTGAGAGGTTGAGGCTCTCCGGCTCTGGGTGTAGAACGTATCCGTTTTCCATGGACAGTAGGTCTCTTCTTTTTGAGAACTTGTGGGGGGGCCCTTGCGCCATCTCCATTATCTGAGAGTACCAGGTCTGCCTGGCCCATTGTGGTGCCACCAGGATCAGCGTCATGTTGCTTGTCATGCATTTGTTGAGAACCCTGGGGATCAGTGGTATCGGGGGAAAAGCGTAGGCAAATGTTTTTGACCAGCTTATCCAAAGGGCATTCCCCTGTGATAGGGCCTCTGGTTGCCTGGATGCAAAGTATTGGCATTTGGCATTCCGGTGTGTTGCAAATAGGTCTATTGTCGGAGTGCCCCACCTCCTGAATAGTTTCTCTGTTTCCTGTATATTGAATTCCCACTCGTGGGATGCTGAAGTCTGCTTGCTGAGCCAGTCCGCTTCTAAATTGTCATTCCCTGGCAGGTGTATGGCTAGCAGGTCTATTTTGAGTGGTATTGCCCATCTCCAGATTTCCTGTGCCAAGCTTGACATAGGGAATGATTGAGTTCCCCCTTGTTTGTTTATGTAAAACATTGTTGTGGTGTTGTCTGTTTGTATCAGTACCTTCTGGCTGTACAGGTGTTTCTGGAAGGCCTTGAGTGCTAGCAACACTGTTTTCAGCTCCAGGTAATTGATGTGTCTGACCGCATCTGTAGGGCTCCACAGGCCCCTCACTCTGAGCTTGTTCATGTGTGCACCCCATCCCTTCTGGGATGCGTCTGTGGTGATGGTCACTGTTGGGTCCGGTGGTGTTAGAGGTTTCTCTACTGTTATCCTTTCCTTGGTCCACCACCTTATTTTTTCCTGCACCCTGTTCGTTACAACCACTAGATCCTCCAAACTTCCTGTAGCTTGTGACCATTGCTGTTGTAGCCACTCTTGGAGCGGTCTCATCTGTAGGCGTACATTGGGGACCAGGTGTATGCATGACGCCATCATTCCCAAGTTCTTGCTCACTGTCCTTACTGTCAGAGCTCGCCCCTTCTGGTAGTGACGTTTCTCCCTCAGTAGGCTGAGTGTTCTCTTTTCGCTGGGTGACACCCTGCATTGGACGGTGTCGATTTGAGCACCCAAGAAGATCTTCACCTGCTCTGGTTCCATTGAGCATTTTCCCCAGTGTATGGAGAATCCCAGGCCTGTTAGCGTTCTTGTGACCTGCTGTGCGTGATCTTTGCATGTCCTGTAAGAGCTTGCCTTTACAAGCCAGTTGTCGAGGTAGGGGTACACGTGTATCCCCTCCCTTCGCAGATGTGCGGCCACTGCCGCGAGGCATTTGGTGAACACCCTTGGTGTGGATTTTAGACCGAAAGCCAGGGTTGTGAATTGGTAGTGATCGTTGTTCACTGTGAATCTTAGCATGTGCTTGTGCTGCCTGTTCATGGGGATGTGCAGGTACGCATCCTTGAGGTCTATGGTGGACAAGAAGTCCCCGGCCTTTATCTGTGGGATGACCTCTTGTAGGGACGTCAGCTTGAATTTTTGGGTCTTTACATATTTGTTTAGGAACCGTAGGTCAAGGATGGGTCTTAGGCTTTCGTCCACTTTTGGTACCAGGAAGTAGTTTGAGTACACTCCTCTGTTCCGTTCTTTGAATGGAACCGTTTCAATGGCCTCCTTGAGGAGTAGTTCTTGAGCTTCTTTTTGGAGCAATCGCAGCTCTGTTCCCGAGTGCTCTCTTCTCTTTGGCTTTCTGTTTGGTGGATTCTTTAGCAGCTCTATGCAGTATCCAAACTGCATGATGTTCGGTATCCACTTGTCTGTGGTGATCTTTCTCCACTCCTGGAGAAAAAATCTTAGCCTGCCTCCTACTGGCGGTACATGTTCTTTTGTGTCTTGTCCGTGTAGCCCTCTCCTTGTTTTTCCGTGCTCTTCCCCCGGAGGGTTCGAGTGGGTGAGCACCTTTTCTCGTGTGCAGTCACTTAGAGGGGGGTTGTTCACCGCCTCTCCTTCTCTGTCCTCGTCCGTTTCCTCTTGATCGAAAGGACTGGCCCCTGTTCTGGTAGTTCCAGTTTTGCCTCTGCTGGCCCTGGTGACCTTGGTTGTCACTCTGTTGTCCCTGGTGGAACGCCTTGTGTGATTTTCCTCGCTGGTTTCCACCTCTGCCGTTCGGCCTTCACGTAGGAGTGCTCCTCTCATCCCCCTGAATTGCAGGGCCCCCATGGACCTTGCCGTCTTGTTGTCCTTCAGTTGTGTGAGCTTCTCATCAACTGGGGCTCTGAACAGTGTTTCACCATTGAAGGGTGTGTTCAGGATGTTGTTCTGAACCTCAGCTTTGAAGCCTGAGATCCTGAGCCAGGCTTGCCTTCTCTCTGTGATGCCTATAGCCATCAGATGGGTGGATGTTTCAGCCCCATCCAAGGCCGTCTTCAGGCACGAGTTAGCAATGCTTTTCCCCTCTTCCACAAGGTGTGATGCCCTCTCACGGTATTGTTCCGAGAGGTGCTTGAGCAATTGCCCCATCTCATCCCAATGTTAGTATTGATGTCTGCTCAGGGGGGCGTTTGAGTTTGCCATCCGCCAGTGCGTTGCGGCGTTTCTCTCTATTTTCCTGCCCGTTAGGTCCATCCTCCTGCTTTCCTTGTCAGGTGGAGGCCCAGATGTTGTTGGGACATTGGCCCTTCTTCTGGCCGTTGCAGAGATTATTGAATCTGCTGTGACGGACCCCTTGATGTAAGCCGGGTCCTGGGAGGAGAATTTGTATTTCTTTTCCGTCCTCGGCGTTACTGATCTGCATGTAGCCGGGTCCTTGAAGGCTTCCTTCCCCTGGTCTGTGATACTTTTCAGCATGGGCAGGAATTGGCTTCTTGTCTGTGTGGGGAGCAAAGTTTCAAGCAGGAAATCTGCTTTTGGCTTCTCCTCCTCTAGCTTAACCCCATAAGCTGCTGCTGCCTTCCTGACGACCTTGTTGTATGCCCCGATATCATCCGGGGGCGAAGGTCTCGAAGGGTATGTCTCCACAGCCTCCTCCGGGCTTTCGGCCTCGATGTCCTGCCAATCCTGGTCTTGGGCCGTCGAGGAACCTGAGCCGTAGCTTGACTGCTGATCCCCGTAATCACCTTCTGTATAATAGAGGTCCTCTTCCTCTTTGTGCTCCGAGAGCTCCGGAGTTTTCGGCGGCTCTTCGACGTCGAACTCCTCGTGCTCCTGCACCTCAGCGACGGACGTTGCCGCCCTTGAGGGAATCTTGTAACTTCTCATTCTTTCGTCGAAGTCTTTCTTTCTCTGGAGGATGTTCTCCATTTCGGCCTCGAGCCTCCTTTTCTTTCTCAGCATCTCCGCGGCCTGGTCGTCGTCGAGCGTTTCGGCTGCTCTCTTCGGCGGCGTCTTTAACGTCGAAGCTTTCTTCAGCTCCTTTTCCTTCGAAGTCGAAGACCCTTTTTCGGGGGCTTGCTTCGACGACCTTTGCTTTTCGCCGGTCTTCGGCCTCCGGGAGTCCTTTTTGAAGGATCCGCTGGGCTCTTTTTCGCAGGATGCAGCTTCGGCCGTCAAACTTTTCGGCGCCTGTGCTCTTTTCGAGGCTTTGGACTCTGCCTTTCAAGAGTCTGCCTCTGGCTTTCGAGGCCCTGTGGGAGTTTTCGGGGTCGCAGACTCTCCTACCTTGTCAGGCGTTTTCTTATCGGTCTCTGCGACTGTGAAGTCATCTGGACCTTCGGCGATGTTGTCCTCGTCGTCGGTGGAGAGGCCCAGTTCATAAAGCGTCGGGGCCTGGCCCTTGCCTTGCATCGTGTGGTGAGCTATCCTCTGCTTCTCTCGAACTCGGAGTGTCTTCGGCTTGAAGACGGAGCAAGCGTTGCAGTCTCTGCTCTCGTGGTCGATAGGCAGGCAGAGGTTGCAGACCGGGTGCTGGTCCTTCTGCGCAAACTTGGGGTGGCAGTATTTGCAGAATTTAAATGGAGTCTTGTACATCCCTGCGCTCAGGGGGCCCCCTGTGTGCGCATTCCTCCAAGGACGTCGAAGATCTCGATGTTCTTCTCTTTCTTCGTCGTCTCCTCTCGGATGGTCTTCTTCTCCCAATCTTTTCCGGTTTCTACCGTCGAATAGTAGTTGTATTTCCTCCTTTTTTCCTCCAAAACTTCTGGAGCTTCACGCGACGATCCAGACCGGAAAGCGTAAAAAAGAATCTGAAGATGGCACCCAAGGGTGGTAGCTTCCGCCGGAAGCATGCCGACGTCACCGAAGGTACACCAAAAGGTTGGACGTCGACGCCCACCTGGGCTACGGAAAAAAAAAAAAAAAGAGAGAAAAAAGACTACGATTCCAGACCCAACGACCAGATTGCGGAATATGCACAGCATAGTGAATCCAGAAAGATTCACGCTGCAAAACCCGGACACGCAATGTATTCTGTAAGCGGAGAGTATAAAATAGTCCATGGATGTGGAGACCACAGAAGCAGCAAGTGTGCTGTGTGTGATGACATGCCCATCTGGAATAAGATCCCCCAGTGTATGTAGGGATGGACTCTGCAGGGAGCGTTGAACAAGTTTATCCTGGGTTAAGGGAGTCACAGATTATGAATAAGAGGTAATGGTGGGTAATAGAGTAATCTGCCTCCCAAATATCAACGGAGTTTTGCCAAGGTCCAACTTGAAGTAGGCAACGTCTGAATATCTGCAGGACCTCTTGGGAGGCCTAGTGGTAGGTTACAGGAGAGTGGGGGCCCTCTGGCCTGATCTATTTCCGGCTTCAAGTACAGTAGGTGAGGTGAGGGGGGCAGCCCTGACGGGTCCCACGTGACACTGAGAACAGAGCAGTAATCGAATCATAAATGCGTAGACGGGCCACGGGTTTAGAATACAGTAGCATGATACGGTCCAGAAACCCTTCAGGAGACCCAATTTGAGTAATATCCCACTGGAGCGAGTTGAATGCGGGACGATAACTTTGTTGCAGGGTCACTCACCTTCGGATTTTGCCCTGCTGCCCCCCACTTGCCTGTCCTGCTGCCATTGACCAGTTCATGGGGACTGCAACGAACGACGACCGCACTGACCGCGCAGGGACTACATTTCCCAGAGTCCCTGGGACGCGATTGTTCTGCATCACTGGCAGTGCCGGGAGGAGTTAAAAAATGTCTTGGCCCTTCCGCAGCGCGGGACGATAACTTTGTTGCAGGGTCACTCACCTTCGGATTTTGCCCTGCTGCCGCCACTTGCCTGTCCTGCTGCCATTGACCAGTCCGTGGGGATTGCAACGCATGACGACCGCAACGGGACTACATTTCCCAGAGTCCCCGGGGCGCGATTGTTCTGATTCACTGGCAGCGCCGGGAGGCGCTTAAAAATGGCTTGGCCCTCCCGCAGCGCGAGACGCGCACGGGCGTGCCTGGGCGCTGCCCGGGCCAAGGGCGGTTCCATCCGCGCCCGTCGTAGCCCGGAGGAGGCTGGGCTGGGCCACCCTCCGAACTGTTCCAGAACTGTAAGGAGACCATTACCTTTATTTGTAGATTGTTGTATTGAGATTGGCTGTTAACTTATTGCTGGGGCGTGGATCAGATGTGCCGACTTGTACCTAGCATAGTAATGGCGGCACGTGCAGGGAAGGGGAGGAGGGCCGCGGTGGGGGTACCATAAGTGGAACACTATCAGTTTATTATGAGGGCAAAAATCGGTTCTTGAGCATGAAATAGCCCTGACAGAGCGTCGCCTTTCCCTCGAACTAATGTATGTAAGGCGATCATCTTTAGGGGCTATAATGTCGGTCATTTCCCCAAATCATTTAGAAGGGCAAGCTAATGCTAACACACATACTAATGAGGGAGATAACACTGATTATAAGGCAGGGAGTTTACCCGATATACCAGTGTTAAATGAGACTACCCCACTTGTTTTATCGAACACCCTAGACCTGGAGGATGTACCTAGTAATGCTGCACCACATCCCTCTACAAGGTCCTGTGTGAAAAATAGCACAAAAACTCATAAGATAAAGCAAACTACAGGACTATCTACTACTGCTAAGAGGAAGCGGGGAGGAGGTGCTCAGAAGGGGAGATGCCCAAAGATGTTAAAAACCTCAATAGTGTCTAATAACGCTAATAACACTACAGAAGAGGCGGTGACCCCTCAAGACATTATATTGCCACCTCAGGCACTGTCATCTACCCCTCTTTCAATGCTCTCAACCGTAAGGGTGATTGACTCAATTATCCCCCCGCTTCAATTACCTATAGGCTTTATGGCCCAAGTGGAACAACTGATGAAGTCCCTAATTTTACCTCTTCTAGAGAGGACAAAGGTAATCAGCGAAAGGTTGGAGAGACTCGAGCATAATACTACTGAGTACCTTGGTATATTAAAAAAGCTGGTTGAGTTTTCAACGAGAGACAACACGGGTGAAGTAAATACACTAAATGCACCCGTAGTTGGAACAACTTCGCTGCCTATCCCGATTATAACTAATGCAACTCCTGTGGTACCCAGCAGTAATAACCAGGCCCCTGCACCTTCAGAAAGTAGGATAAGGGACCCAGCAAGAAGCTGCCATGTGGTGAGGGAGGAGAGGCAGACAAATGAGCATGGAACCGTGAGGCAGATCAAGTATAAAGCATTGGGAGTTAGGGAACCTACTAACATTACAAAGAAAAAAACTGATCTAAATTGCATTGATCTGCCACCGGACTCCTTCCCATATGTGGCTGTACTTACTGGGGTACCGGAGTTAAAGAATGATAAAACAGAAACTTACCCAGAATTGAAAAATAAGTTAACCTTCTGGTTAAGCAAGAATAGACCCCTCCCAAGCAACATTGATGGGGAAATCTTGTATGCTCGAAGAGTAAACTGGGTTGGGCAAAGAACTAAGGATATAGCCGGGGATTCTGTTATTGTCAATGTTAGGGATAGGGTTATATTTGTGACCGATTTTATCCAAGTGACGGGAGTGGCATACATACTTACGATCTGACCTACTTTTACCGTCCAGCTCCCATGGCATTATCTAATTATAACCCCTTTGGGATGCAACGAGCAGGGACTATGGGTGGGTCTAAGAATTATTTTACTATTCCTACCATGAATCAATTTGAGGAGTTATATGGCCTTGAAGGTGTAGACTGGCTGAGAGGTGAAGGACTAAGTAGACTAGAAGCTCTGGATACAGGGGATGATATACTATGGGGTGTTTGTAACAAAAAGACCCTCGAAAAATACCCGAAAAAGCAAGTAAGGCTAGTTTGTAATAACCTAGACCCTACATTGCCTCTGCATAGTATGGGCGAGGTCTCAGACTTGGGTACCACTGTAAACAATGAGGTTATGGTCACCGAAATGTTTAATGGAAAAGACTCTGAGAGTAGCCATATGAATATAATATCCCATGTGAGTAGATCTGACCCCCATTCCCTGCACAATAAACCGAGTGACACAAACAACGAGGTTAGGATCACCGAAATGTCTAATGGAAAAGACTGTGAGAGTAGCATTATGCATATAATATACCATGGGAGCGGATTTGACCCCCATTCCATACACAATAAACCGAGTGATACAATCGAAGGTGATCTCCTAAATAGTAGTGTGCAATATGCTAGTATTAAAGCGGTGCAACTAGCAGAAGCTAATAATATAAGATTGAATGGCAATACATTTGACATAAGGACAGAACCTAGCTTAAAATTGAGGTCCTGGAATATAGCTGGTATTAAAAAAAAACTAAACAATCCCACATGGCAGGATTACATCGATGACTCTGAAATCATATTATTCCAAGAAACCTGGGCTGTTGAAGGCCATTTTAAAGTTGGCTATAGATCATTTAGTGTACCTGCTATTGCCGCAACTAAAGGAAGACCTTCGGGAGGTCTGGCAATATGAACAAAAATCACGTTGGGAATCAATTTCAAGCAAATAGATTCTAACAGCCTGGATATTCTGGGAGCCAGGTTCACAGGGCCTAATAAAAGAGAAGTCTGTATTTTAAATGTTTATAGTAGGCCACTGGCAGCCAATAAAGAAGCAAAAGTTATCGAGCAACTAGATAATATTATTTCCATGCTCGATCAGGGAACGTTGATAATTATTGGGGAGGATTTTAATCGTAAATTTGAGACGATAATATGCCTGGAAAATACCTTTGAGCAAGAGGATAATGCTAATAATATTCCTGGAATTGAGCCAGCCCAGCCGTGCCATGCTCAACGGCTGCAGCACAGCTACTGCAACTGACTGCTGCGCATGGCTTACGTGCTTGTAATGGGTGTTTGCCATCTGATAGCCCAAGTCGGCCAACCTTCAAGCGGGGTGGCTGTAACAGTGACATAGACTATGTAATGGTTTTAATTTCACTCTGGCCGATGGTAAAGGACTTTGTCGTGGAGAATCGTATTGAGAGTGACCACTACCCCCTCAGCTTGAAGCTCAGTGTGTCACTATTTAATTTGCCGCTCAAGGGGAGAGATTGCCCCCAACATACTGATATTGACCCACTGATCTCAAATAACCACAGAGCATTGAAGTGGCCGTTAGTACTGGGGAATGAAATTATTGTTAAAAAAAATCTACGAGTTGTATGTAGATTTGTTCTCTCCGTACATCAACTCCCCAGTACAGGAGATCCCCATTATGCGGATCCATGGAAATGTGTGTCTGGGACTGGGTGAACTATGGACCAAAAACAATAAGCCACTAAAAAGGGGACAGCGAAATTTAGCTAAGGGTGATATATGGTATGATAAAGGCTGCCGCAACGCTAAAAAGGAACTCTTTCCGGCTGAGAAAAGCAATAGCGCACTAGTAGTAAGGGAGAAAAGGAGGCGCTATAAGAGCACAATAGTTAAGGCAAAGAAATGCTGGGATGAAAATTGGTCTGAACTGTTGGAAGTTTGTAAGGTAAATGACCAGGCCTTATTCTGGGGTCTGACTGCTAAGGGCTCCAGAAGTGGAACGCCCAGCAGGGATAGGTTTCTGGAAGCCAATATTTGGGTTTCGCATTTTTCTAAATTATATTCCCCTACCAATAACGAGCCTACTTTTATCAATGATGATCTAGGACCTAATTTGAGTGTGATACCTCTGTCGTTTAGCTTGGCAGAAACCATCGAAGCCATTAAAGCAATAAAACCAGAGAAGGCCCCTGGACCGGACAGGATTTTTGGGTTATTCTATGGAAGCATGAAAATATGATATGGGCCCCATACATTACCTGCCTCTGTAATGACATTGCCAAGGGTGCCCCTATTCCTGACACATGGCGGGGCGCCGAGATTGTAACTATTTTTTAAAAAGGGGGATCGCATGAACCCGGCCCATTATAGACCCATTAGTCTAATTGATGTCCTACAGAAGGTATTTGCGAGACAGGTTTTAAGCAAGCTGAGTTCTTGGATTGAGGAGACTGGTACCCTAACCAAGTTCCAGGCAGGTTTTAGAGAAAAGATTAGCACAATCGACCAGGTGTTTAGATTTTTATGCAATATCTGGAAGTACATTAAAATAAAAAGGGCACATTTGTACGTGGCCTTTGTTGACCCCAAGGCAGCATTTGACTTGGTCTCTCGAAATTTACTGTGGTTAAGACTGAGGGACTAGGGTGTTCAGGCGGAAATTCTGGAACAGATTGTTAGGTTGCACGAGGCAAATTATGCCAGGGTGAGATGGGGCCCAAATGGAGAAATGACCGATAGTATTCATATAAAGAGTTGTTAAGCAAGGATGTGTGCTGGCACCAACACTGTTCTCCTTGTACGTTAATGATACTCCAAATCTGTTTCCCCAGCATTGGAGCTGTACAAAAATAAAAAGCCCAATCGGCCTTACTTTATGGGGCCGAATTATGGGGCTATGCTGCCAAACACGCCTTCATGGTACAAGAGAATATCTTTTTTAGGAAAATACTAGCGATTCCGCAGCGTACACCCCTACTTCCACTCACAATGGATCTGAATATTCATCGTACTGATGACCACGCGGTCTTACGACCCTTGTTGTACTGGGTCCATGTGTGGTCAATAGACAAACTAGTAGGTTATAGAGAAGCCCTAAAAGACATTTTGAAAATAAAAAACACCACAAAGTTGGTATGGTTGAGCCATATCGAGGACTGGATGGTTAAGTTGGGGCTAAGTCACTACTGGGCTGATCCTGAGGGCCTTACTCGGAAAACTGCTAAAAGAAAGATATTGAGCGTTTGTCTCAAATTCAAAACTACATAACCCGGACTTGGGGGTGTTAACTCTCAGGTACCTAGGTATGCAGACAGAGAGTAGATATGAATCCTTTATGGATGAGATCTTACCAACTTTAGCAAAATCGCTGTACCTAAAGTTTTGCTATGGTATATTACAAATCATAGCTAATACCGCAAGTTGGGCGTGTAATAAGGGTAACGTAGGGAAGGATGACTTGGTTAGATGCAAATTGTGTAGTATTGGCGCCAAAGAGGACGAAGCGCATCTATTATTTTTCTGCTCTGCGTACACACACCTTAGGAAAAAGTGGATAAAACCTATCTGCTGTCTCTTGGGTTTTAGATGTTTCTGTGAGGCAGAAATAATTTTTAGAACCGAAACAACGCAATCCCCTGTCTTCAGTGTAAGCAGATATCTCTTCTCTGTGGCGATAGTACGAAGGAGACGGGGTCTTAAGCTTTAGTGCCACTTGACCAGTTTTCTATAACGCAATTATTATACGTGGGATGGGGAATCATCAGTTTGTGTCAGTAATGCCTGTAATTATTTCTCTTTTTAAATACTTGGACCCTTTTTTATCTTTAATAGGAAAAAGGAGTAATAATATTCATGCAAAGTATGTTTCAATGAAATATTAATTGTAATGTTGTGATTGTAAACATCTTTGATGAATGATTTATGGTTTTAGACATAGAAATGTAGTTATTGTTTTATAATCGCAGTCCTTCTGATTGATTTTCAATTGGTACAAATGAATTGTGGAAAAAGGGGCCGGAATGGAAAATTGGTTCTGTTTTTTAAATTGTATGTATATCTTTTATGGTTCATGTTTTAACCAAAATAAAGATTATTGACTTGACTTGAATGCTTTTTCAAAAAGGGTGACTGCCGTGGGGATATCCAGAGAGATTTGGTTCAGCACAGCAAAAATGGTCCAACGATTGAGTGTGGTGGAGCGATGTGGTACAACGCCAGTTTGCACCGGCGATAAAATTTGCTGCATTAAGTGCTCCAGGCGCGTTGCAATTATTTTACCATGAATTTTATTAGCATGATTAAGAAGGGTAAGGTGTCTGTAAGAGATACAGAGATGGGGAGCCTTACAATGCTTAAGGAGCAGCGTTAAGACAGCTTCAGATAGAATAGGTGGAAAAGGGCCAGTGTTAAAGGAATCGGCATAGTCTTCAAGGAGATGGGGGCTAGCAAGAGTTTTTAGGACTTATAAAAGCTGCACATTAGGCCATCCAGAACAGGAGCCCTGGAGCCATGAGAAAGTCTATTACCTGGATGATATCTTAGCAGGTTATAGAGGCAGTCAGAAATTGCTTCTGTCCCTCTGTCAGCCAGACCCTCACAACCTCCGAAAGGTAGTCCTCGATTCCAGAACCATCTACAGTTGCACCCAAGGTATAGAGCTGCTGGTAATAACGCAAAAAACAACTTGGTGATACGGTTTTTGTCAACAGCCATGTCACCCTCAGCCATCAGGAGCTCAACAATAGGATTGCCATGTGGATTGGGGCACAGTAGGCACACCAGTGTGTGCCCTGATTTCTCCCCCTCACCATACCTGCATACCATGGCATATACCTCAAAATAAGACACCTCCCACACACCGAGTTCGTTAAACTCTTTCAACAGGAGCAACTGGCGGTGAAGGAGGCCAGCACTGCTTCGCATCACTGACTGACGGTCTATAGTGGTACAAAAGGGGGTGGTGATGGACGGAGCATCTGAACCAATCAAACACTCACACCCAGTCAAAAGATCTGGGTTTAATCCATCACCGTTCTTTAGCCCACTCCGCCACCCCAGTTCAGACATGGCTATATGCAAATCAGTCTGACCCTGTGCCTCATGGGAACAGTCCAGCCCGAACTGCCAAGCCATGTCTTCCCAGGACCGGAAACAAGCTTACGAGGACCGGTTTCTGGCATTCCAGCCGTCTTCAGCCCGGTTTGCTTGAATCCAGTGGCAAAGTGAGCAAGGGACTCACGTCTGAACATACCCTGCCACACTTATGGCAGCCAAAAGCGGTACAAAAGGTGGTGATGATGGACTGAGCATCAGAATCAAACACTCACGCCAAGTCAAAAGATCTGGGTTTAATCCATCACCGTTCTTTAGCCCACTCCGCCACCCCAGTTCAGACATGGCTATATGCAAATCAGTCTGACCCTGTGCCTCATGGGAACAGTCCAGCCCGAACTGCCAAGCCATGTCTTCCCTGGACCGGAAACAAGCTTCCGAGGACCGGTTTCTGGCATTCCATCCTTCTTCAGCCCGGCTTGCTTGAATCCAGTGGCAAAGTGAGCAAGGGACTCACGTCTGAGCATACCCTGCCACACTTATGGCAGCCAAAAGACGGTCTATAGTGAGCAAGAGTGGCGCAGCGGCCAGGGCGACTGACGCTGGAATCTGGGGTTCACGGTTCGATCACCGGCGGCAGGTTAGCCCAGCACCAAGTGACTCTGGGCAATAGCTCGCTTAATCTTCCCGAGGGCCCCCAGCGCCGGGACACCCCTTCGGAGGTAGCTGTGCGCTTTACAAATACTGGTATTTCATTTCATTTCATTTTCAATGAGGTCTGGATCGTGGCTAATGGTTCCAAGTAGCCCAGCATGGATGGAGATGCAGACACTGCAGATATAAGCCTCAAAGGCCTCCCAAAGGGTAGCCTGTTCATCAACTGTACAGCCGTTAAGAGTAAAGTATTCCAGTATGGAATTGCAGAATTCCAAGTGAAAAACCAAGTTGAGAAGGGCATTGGCAGGATATCTCCATTGCCGAGGCATCCCTCCCTCGTACGGGATCTGCAAAACCATCCGGACTGGTGCAAGATTAGACAATGTGCGGGGTAGGTGGGCTATATCCATCATCCAGGTGAAGGCTGGTGGCCCAGCGATCTGTGGGCCCTCTCAACCACGAAGGTGCTGGTGAAGTCTTGCCTGGTGAAAAGATTGCTAAGCAGGCTCTCAAAAAAGGTATCAGGATGACCGGTGTTCGTAGATTCGGCGACCCCCATGATTTGAAGTTTATTACAGCGTGAGCGCGCTTCAAAGTATTCATTCTGAGCAGCCGTTAGCTTAAGCAATTTCTCAGCCCTCTCCAGCTGAGTCATCATAGTAGCGTCATCTTCAATTTCAGAAATCTGCCATTCAGCGGCATCCAGCCGGGCAGCACAACAATGTAAGTGCTCTCCCACACGATCCAGGTGACTAGTAAGGCTATTGAAACGGGCATCGATGGATCTGAAACCAGCTATAAGTTCAGACAGGATTGTTGCTGCACCACCGAGGGGAGCCATCTACATGTCCACAGGTGAGGCTTCCTCGGAGTCCGAAGGGAGATGCTGGTGGCCCGACGTCTTGGGTTGCTCAAATTTGAGTTTCCTCTGCCTTGGGTCACCAAAATCCCCGACGAGAACGGGGAGTGGGCCTGTAGTCACTATAGATGCAGCAGGCCAAGCTGTGAATCGAAAGGCAAAGCAGTATAGAGATGGATTGGCAGGTAAGAAGGCGCTAGGCTGTAGATCAGCCCCAAGTAGCGATCAAAGCAGCAGGCTCACCGAAGTGCATCTTGTGAGTAAAGTCCTGTGTCATGGGTGGGAGGGTGCAGGGGCACTCAGACTTACACAGCAGTAGGGGACAAGGTGTCAATGTCACTGCGGTGCTGGAAAGTCAGGGCCTTGGTCAACGAGCACAACAGAGCACCGCACTAAAAACCCCAGCAAGGCAGAAGGGGCCCCATTGAGACTTGGATGGTGGATGCAGCAGGCGTCCAGTACCTCTGGATGGACACGAGAAAAGTAGCATGCCGATGCAGCATGGAGCTTACATTTGTAGGAGATGCATGTATGCAGTCCTCGCAGACAAAGAGGGTAACCCCGCCAGGCTAATGTCTACGATCAGTGTGGCGGAAGGCAATGAAGCAAGCCATCAGCCCAGGCTGCAATGTAGTCAGTGCTGTCGGGACCTGCAACCAGACCCAGAATGCCACACCTCCATGGCTTATACGAGATTGGAATGGGGTAGCAAAAAAGAGGAGTCAGGTCCTGACAGGGCGCATGAGCAGCCCAGCGGGGCTCTGCAGCCCCAAGCCCTCAGGTTCACAAACCGCCCTTGTCGATGTGGGGCCTTCAAGAGACATGCTATGCCCCAGCAGCCCACCAACCAGCAGTTAGGCTACCATTGAGGGGCAAGCGGGCTGTTTCATCACTCCAAGTCTGGGTGCATCACCGAGCATTGCAGCGGTCGTCTGATGGGGCGGATATATTGTAAAAACCGACGTAGGTGGGCTGGAAAGCCACCCCCCACCCCAATGTAAATTCAACAACTTAAAGATAGGTAATTTGTTACCAAGGATTACATTAAAATGAGAGAACTCCTGGAGGATAACACACTGACAAGGACATTTTATAAAGTTAATTAATGTCTCACGGAGTGAGATACAAAAAGAATTAAAACCAACACAAAAGGAAAGAAACTTAGCTGTTTCTGTTGTTTTATCGTATACAACCGAGCAACATCTCTGCTGAGCAGCATCTATGCCGAGGTTGGTAGAAAGAATCTTTAAAACACAAGGGCAAATCTCTACAAACAGTTTCTTAGCGAATATAGTTAATGCCACCTTGGGAGCACTGTTAATGTACTAGTAACAGATCTAAATTGTGACTTTATTGAAATGGATTCTCTTGGTCTCAAGCTGTGTGTCTTGCCCTACCCCGGTGCTAGTTTCTTTCTGCATGCCATGCCAGTGTTTTTGTAAATAGTTTACCCTGGACACAAGTACAAACCCTTACAAGTACAACTGGATGCCGCATGTGTTGCTCTGCAAGTCCATTTTGGCCATTGGAGCAACAGTATGTGTGTGTGTGAGAGAGAAGGGGTCAATCACTCTTCCTCTCTCTGGTCCTCTGCTAGCGCAGCAGCCTGTCCAATCTTTACGCCACACAGCAACACAAAACTCTTGTTTCATTGACCTTCCCCCTCAAAGTCCAAATGTAAACCACAAAATCATAAGTCAGGGGGTTAATAAAGTACCTGGTAACTCATTCTCCTGTTTGGATCCATTCTTAGCGTCCTTCTCCACAGCATGCTGCTGAGCTGCTAGTGCAGTGAGCTGTGCTGACTGCCTGATGAGGGAAACTCGATAAAAGTAATTTCTCCAGAATACATCTTCTTTGACACTACAGGGGGGAATTATAAAGTGTTATAACACTATGTAATCAGAGAAATCTAAATTATGAAAAATATTACGACACTTTGACATTGTAATACTATTTTTGCACACACAGGGTCTGAACCAAATAGGGAGTAAAGCTGGTCTTGGAACTCTTAGGGTCCTCATTCATGCTTGTACACATTATTTGCTGCCCTTTACTCATCCTACACACCTTCCACTATTATTTCATTTACTAATCCTCCTATCACTAGGTGCCAGATCTCCCTTGGGCCGATTGGCCGGCTGGGAGATGGCACTGAACAAGACAAAGTTCAGATTTTCTTCAATTGTTTTACCCAAAACATGATGGTCTGCTTTAGTTGTCCTCACAAAGTAACATTTCATGCCCTAGTCTTGGCCCACATCTGGGTCCCACTAGTTATTTTGAGCCTGGTAGTATAAGGTGAGTATATTTTCTTTGGAATTGAGATGAAATACACGCATAAGGCACCATGGAATGTGATTGGGGCGGTGGGACCATTCCATGGGTGACTGTGCAGAATTTTGGCTCTGGTTCAGGGGGTACTTAGGAGAACCTATAAACCATCAGCATTTTTGAAGGCCAATGTTACAGGTAATCCACATTGGAGTGACTTATGAATGGCAACATGTTTTATTACCCAGAATCCCCTTTAAGCGTCAAAATACTGGTAGAGAAATCATAAATCTTAAATTTTCTATAAAACAAAACTGCAGGACTTTAGACAAATGGCACAATCCTACCATTCAAAGATCACACACATGTGGGTGGGCATTCTGCATGGGACAGTAATAGGACAAAAACGTTGACCCTGAGAAGACCACATTCACACTATATTGACTTCACAGAGTCTCATAACTGGCCTGCTTCTTTCAGTTATGACAGGCCCACCTACACATGTGAGCCACTGTTTTTATTGGCAGCAGGGTAGGAATGTTAGTAGGTTTGCTTAGATGCCAGAGAACCCAAAGCGCAGAAATGAGTATTTGTCAACGAGCAAGGAGAGGAACATTTCTAGAATCTTTCTTAGGTGTAGCAAAAAAAAAAACAGCATCTGGCACCTCGTTGAGGGCAGATGTTTGTGTCTGTGCCCCTTGGTGGACATAGAAGCTATCTGGATTCTTTCTCAGGCTAAGAAATAAATCTAAAGTGTCCGGCTCAATGTAGGTGTGAAGAAGTGTGTGTCTGATAAAAGAATCTGATCAGCTCAATTGAAGCTTTATAGTGTTGTGTAGTTCCCACTAATCTGTAGGATGTGCGAGTTTGTGGACAACAAACTTTGGGTGAGGTGCTTAAGAGTGATTCCATGCACTCCCATAGTATATGTTGGCCTAGAGCCGAGCTAGCTAATAGTGCTATCATAAGCCTCTCTAACTCAAACAGGGAGCGAATGGCTTCTGGCAACCACTGAACATCACAACCCTGACCCCTCAGGGATCGTGGTAACAGATCTAGAACCTTTTCACTCAGTTACTAGTGCACCCTTGTTCGAAGCGAAGTATACAGAGAATACACAATGGAATGTTTTCTAAATATTTATTGAACCAACGTTATTCTTTTATAGAATACATGTGCTGCTATAATCAGTAGGCAGAAGCAGAAAAAAGCGATTACAAGCACTAAAAGAGAAAATATCAGATATAGTTCCACCATGGTGCGTAAACGGTGTATACATGCAGTCATATAATACAAGGTAGTAATCGGAAGTACTTCTACTATGCAATCCCTACTCTGTGTATGTCTAGAGTGTACGTAGGTGTGGAACCAAGAATCCCCCCACTGGATGATCCACCCCATTACCTCGGGGGACAGAAAGTAGGACCCGCCTGGGTCATGAACTGGACACCCTCCCGGAGATGTTAGGCAGCTGCTTGGCGAAGCCTCAGGATACAGGGACCCCTCGATGTCAGCTGAAGTGTCTCCTTTGCAACCTCCCGAAAATACTTCTTTATTTATAATAAAAAGCATCCTGGCGATGTATACGCAGATTAGCACTGTTATGGATAGGCAGATAACCCTGCTGCCCCACGGATGAAGATGGAATAACATTTTGACATTGCGCCCAAAAGGCCTTGTACTCACGTGTTCTAGGCATCATGATAATGTTGAGCAAAGCCAGATGCGTAAGCAATGTAGTTCAAGGGAAACAAATCCAACATTGCCACACACGCAAGTTTGTACAAAAGCTCACAGCAAAAATGTTATCATGCAGAAAGATATTTAGGAAAATGTGCATTGTAGCTACATGGGCCTAACTCCGGCACATAACAATTGCATATATGGTCAGAAGACACACCGACTCATATGCCCTTTGGAAAACCCCCAGGATCACTGTATTTCCTCAGATTCTATGCCCGGACCGGAGGCTCAGATTATCTTTAACTCTTTCATTTATTCCGCTCAGAAGCCTTCAACAACACATTTTTATTTGAAGACTACCAATCCCATGACTGTTTGCAATAAATCAACAGCATAACTACAGAGTAAGCCCCATATAAACAACATAACAGCACTTCCTCTTTCTTCGATGCTTAGCAGCCAGATGAGTGCTTTTCCATAACCTTGCTTATTGTTTTTTGAACCCACTGTGGGTCTTGTTAATGTGGGCCTTATTAATATCCTATTTACGCTGTGTTACCATTTTATCTGTGTCTTTTAATAGTAGTTAGTGGTTGCTGTGCACTTACCTGGTCCTAGGGGTCCTCGAAGGCCTTCATACGGGAAGCAACCCTTGAGAGAATGAGGCTTTCCCAGTAGATGCGACACATCTTTCTGGGTTGGAGGAAGACAGTGGTGCAGTATTCTCAGATAGGCGCGGTCCCCTCAGAAACTGACAAGCTTTGCGGCATCAAGCCGAGTGTAGCAAATTTCGTATCAACAAGACGCGAAGTGTAATAACAGCCCCATAAGGGGGCGTGTAGGGCATGTGTCTCTCGATAGGAGGCCGCCCCTGTCTAGCATTCCTTGCCTTACTCGGTGCACGTTGCGACATTCCTGACAGTTTCCCCTTCTGCTTTTTGGACGGGGCTGTCATATGAGTAAGCACGCTGGAGGCAACATGGACTACATCCCTAACTAATTCCCTAACAATTGAATTGCTCCAGATAAGCGGTTTGCCCGCGGTGTGTTTCTTCTACCCAAGACCAGTGTATTTAGAGGCAGAATACAGTCTAAGTGAACAATAAGCATTGGCTAGTGCAAATGTAACTGGCATGGGCTAGGGAGTTTTTAAATCAGTGCTTTTTCCCTAAATTCCTCCAACATTGACCTCTAGCTTTCACCCGATTAGCCATGGCAGATAGGTTTGAGGCCTACTGGGAGTCTGTGGAGGAGGAGCATACGCTGCTCCCCATCCATGAGAAGTTAGTGGATGTCATAAAAGCATCACTAGAGAGGGTGGTCTCATCAGCTGTAGAACCCCTGATCCGGCGAACTAATGATTTAACAGTGGGCACAGTGTTTTACCTTTAACCGGGGAAGGCAGGAGGCTTGAGCCTCCAGCTGCTGCAAAGGGGGCCCCTAAGGGCAAGGCCAGACCAAAATCTGAATGTTTGGCCTACCGCTACCTCATCTGATACCTGTGAGAGACTGCGCCAGGCCTTCCTAAAAGAGTACCTAGACACAGTAGGATTCCCAGCTGGGTTATAGCCCTGAGGAAAATTCCTGCCCATCAGGCAGCAGATGGCATTACCGGGGAGGACTCCGATACCCCTGATGGGGATTCGTTTTAGGAACCATTCCAGAGTAGACCCTGGCGACCAAAGGGTGGCGCCATGAAACCCAGGCTGAAGGATTCTGATGACCAAGAATCTCCAAGGATAACAGGCATGCTGAACCCAGAGGACATTTATCATTCCTGTTCCTGGGAACCGGGTCCCAGCGACAAAAGTAGCACGCTAAGTGGAAAGCCGCATCAGAATACCAATGGACCAGGAGGTCCATGGTCACCAGAGAGCGGAATGCCCCAGGCCTTCCCTGGCCAATAAGGTGGCAAGTACCCCAGACATTGATGCCAGAATGGCGACATACATCAACAAGTTTGTAAAATACCCTAAGAAGGGCCTGGGCCGTTCCTGTCAGGCTAAGGTTTTTGATGTGTTAGGGCCACTGACTAAAATACTAGATATGGTGAAAGATGCCAGAGAGTCAGGCCATATGATTGATCCCTCGATTCTCTCAGGATGGGCTCAGTGGGCCTTATGTTTCTTAGGTAATGCAAACTGCCATTATCGACAGAGCGTTGCCACTCCTTGTTGATCAAAATTGGGCCCAGATTAGGAGAACTGGCCACCATTGAAGCCGGCCTGGTGGCAAATTGGGGTCTCTTAGGAGAACATTTCATCAAGGATTGGTCACACTTTGTCAATACCTTCTCATTCAAGGATTTCTGGACCAGGCTCAACATTCTATCAAGAAGGTCTTCAGCCAGCACATTTTTGGAGTGTTCGGAAGAGGTATGGGGCGCTCCTCCAACCGCTCGTACAACTCCAACCCCCATAAGTTTTAAACTAGGTGCTCTATCCAGTGGCATGACAACAAGACATTGGAAGGGTTCAGCCCCTCAAAAGGTCGTGGCAGAAAAGCAAACTTCCATGGAGCCAGCAATGTGCCAAGTGGCACCATCTGGAAGTTTGTATCCCTTTTTCCCTGTCAGGGTGGGGACAGATTACAATGGTTCAGCCACAAATAGGTGTCCATAACAGGGGAAGCATGGGTGCTTCCCACCTTGAGGGGATTTCACATAGAATTCCACGGTACACCCCCACAACACTCCTGAACCTGTCCTGTAGTCTTCTTACAAGAAGGGACACAGATGGTAAACAGAGCGATGAGAGACCTTCTTGAGAAAGGGGCCATTACATAGTCGGTGTTTCACCCCAGGGGATCCTTTGCAATATGTTTCTGGTCGAGAAAGAACAAGGAGTTCAGACCAGTCATAAATCTTCGAGATTTCAATCGATGGGTGGTATACCATCATTTCAAAATGGAGGGCCTCCATCCCCTAAGAGATGTCCTGTTGCCGACTGGTTGGTTCGGCTCGATCTGAAGAACACCTACCTCACCATCCAGATACTACAATTCGATTGGGACGGCCAGATTTTCGAATTCACTTGCTGCCGCCTTAGTGCTTCACCGCTATACTCTCTCATGTTCCTGACTCGCCGGGAGTAGAGCACAACCTTGCTGAGAAAGAAGTTTTCCCTATTGCATATCGCCAGTATTGTGGGCCTTCTGTCCTCTTTGATCCAAGCAATCTTTTCAGGCCCAATGCAGTACCGGGCCTTCCAACACCTGAAGCTGCAACATTTAAGGAGTGGCCTGACGAACACACAAGAAATTTTTCTTTCCTCAGAATCTCTAATGGAACTTCGGGTGGCTCAAGGATATGTAGGCCTGTAACGGAAAATTGTCCTGCACCATGTTGTTGAAGGTGGACAACATTTCAGCGGTGAAATATATTAATCGCCTAGCAGGCACAAGATCCAAGGTACTGGCAGATTTGGCCAGCGACTTTTGGAATTATTGCCTGGATCACAAGTGCTCAGTGATGGTCGAATATCTGCCAGGGAAACTCAATCAGCCTGCAGACTAATGGATTGCAGCACCTGGAAGCTGGAACTCTCTCTATTTCAGAGAATGATGGCACGTTAGGGGCCATGCCTAGTGGAACTTTTTGCATGCCGCCTCAATCATCAGTTTCCATGTTATTTCAGCTGGCGGCCGGACCCTCTTGTGGAAGCAACGAACAAGTTACTTACCTTCGGTAACGCTTTTTCTGGTAGATATTATATCTGCCTGTGGATTCCTCACCTTGTGAATATCCCCTTGCATCAGCAACATTCGGAAATTCTTTTCGTAGCCTCGCGCTGACGTGGACTTGGACGTCATAGAGACCCGGCATCGCACGCGACTCCGCTGACGTCACCGACGCCTACAATAGGCCCACGCCGGCGTGATGACATCAGTTCCGCCCTTTTTTCCGTGCCATCGAGGCACACGGACGGACCAATGACAGTAGAAATATACAAAGTACACACAGTACACAATAGCCAAGGAGAAACACACAGTGTGAAGCAAGTGCAAGAAAGCAAAGGAAACATCTCCTTAACATCACATTATATATATACAATACATTACAGCAACACTGGTATAGAAGAGTGGACGGGAGGAGGCGGGCGGGTCAGTGAGGAATCCACAGGCAGATATAGTATCTACCAGAAAAAGCGTTACCGAAGGTAAGTAACTTGTTCTTCTGATAGATACATCTGCCGTGTGGATTCCTCACCTTGTGAATAGAGTCCCACAGCAGTCCCCACTCCCGGAGGAGGGTGTCCACCTTTCTAAACCAGGAAATCCTGAAGGACAGAGCGCGCAAAGTGGCCGTCCCTCCTCACCTCGGAATCCAAGCAGTAATGCTTCGCGAACGTGTGGAGGGAAGACCAAGTTGCCGCCCCACAAATGTCCTCTACAGGAACACCTCTAGCTAATGCTGACGTTGACAACTTTGCTCTAGTAGAATGAGCCCTTATACCCTCTAGAGGTTCCTTACCGGCCAAAGAGTAGCAGATCTTTATACAAAGTACGATCCATCTTAACAATGTTCTTTTATGGACCGCTCTTCCTCTTTTGCAGCCAGCAAACCCAACGAAGAGCTGGTCATCCAAACGACAGTCTTTAGTTCTGTCCAAGTAAAAAGACACCGCCCTCTTAGGGTCCAGACGGTGCAACCTCTCCTCCTCCTTGGAAGGATGTGGGGGAGGATAAATGGTAGGGAGGGTAATGGATTGACCAAGGTGGAAAGGAGTAACCCCCTTAGGAAGAAAAGCAGCCCTGGTCCTAAGAACCATTCGATCAGCATGAATGGTCAAGAAAGGGGGCTTGGAACTAAGAGCTTGAAGCTCAATTACCCTCCTTGCAGAGGTTATTCCAACAAGGAAGACTGCCTTAAGAGTCAAAAGCCTCATAGGACATTTATGAAGAGGCTCAAAGGGAGCACCCATCAGAAAGGTCAAGACAAGATTTAAGTCCCACTGAGGCACAATAAAAGGAGTAGGAGGAAACTTATTTGTGAGGCCCTTCAAAAACCTTAAAACTACAGGAGACTTAAAAAGAGAAGGCTGGTCAGGCAAACAGAGAAAAGCCGACAGCGCAGAAAGGTAGCCCTTAACCGTGGCAACAGCAAGCCCTTGCCGCGCCAGGGAAAGAGCAAACTGGAGAACATCAGACAAATGGGCTCTCAAAGGGTCAATAGAATTCCCACCACACCAAGTGACAAATTTCGACCATCTATATGAATAGATGGACTTAGTGGAGTCATGCCTGGCTGACAAGATGACATCCACCACGTCAGGCGGGAGAGAAAAGGAATTCAGGTTGCCCCGTTCAATCTCCAGGCATGAAGGTGCAATGTCTGGAGGTGGGGGTGTAGAACCTGCCCCTCCATCTGAGAGAGGAGGTCTGCCCTGAGAGGGAGACGGAGCGGCAGGTGAGAGGAGAGGTGGAGAAGATCTGTATACCACACCCTTCTTGGCCAGTCCGGGGCGACCAATATGACTTGGGCCCGGTCTTGGCGAATCTTCCTCAGAACCCGAGGAATCAAAGGTATGGGAGGAAACGCGTAAAGGAGCCGTCTTTCCCAACTCAACTGAAACGCGTCCCCCAAGGCTCCTTGCAACGGATACTGGAGACTGCAGAAGGACGGGCAGTGAGCATTCTCGCGAGTAGCGAACAGGTCCACCTGAGGAGTCCCCCACGTCCGAAAGACGTGACGAACCACCTCCGGGTGAAGCCTCCACTCGTGGTCGGCAGAGAACTGCCGACTGAGACTGTCTGCTCGCACGTTCAGAACTCCGGCCAGATGATTTGCCATCAGACAAATCTGGTGGTTCTGAACCCAGGGCCAGAGTCGCAGAGCCTCACTGCAGAGACACTGCGACCCACTCCTCCCTGCTTGTTGATGTACCACATCGCGGTCATGTTGTCCGTCAGGACCTGGACCGACCGACCGCGAAGGGAAGGGAGGAAGGCCTGGAGCGCCAGACGTATCGCCCGTAATTCTAGAAGGTTGATGTGAAGCAACCTTTCCTCTGGAGACCAAAGACCTTGGACCTCCAAATCCCCCAGATGAGTACCCCACCCTAGAGTGGATGCATCCGATATCACTATGGCCACCGGAGGAGGCAGCTGAAAAGGCTTCCCTTGAGACAGGTTGCCTTCCACGCCCCACCAAGACAGATCCGCAGCAGCCTCTCTGGAGATCCTCACTGACTCCCTGAGATCCCCGTTGTGCTGATGCCACTGCCTGGGGAGGCACCACTGGAGTGCCCTTATGTGCCAGCGTGCATGGTTGACCAACAGAATGCATGAAGCCATCAGACCGAGCAGGCGAAGGACCTTCAGGACTGGAACGACCACTCCATTGCTAAACAAAGAAATCATTTCCTGAATGTCGCGAATCCTTTGAGGAGGAGGGAATGCACGACAAACAGTTGTGTCCAGTACAGCACCTATGAACAGGTTGCGCTGGGAGGGCACCAGGTGAGACTTGGGTACATTTATTGAAAAACCCAATTTGTACAACAACTGAGTTCTCTTGCAGATGATGGAGCACCTTCTCCGACGACTCTGCTTTGATCAGCCAGTCGTCCAGATAGGGGAAAACCGGAATCCCCGACCTTCTGAGATGTGCCGCCACCACCGCCATCACCTTGGTGAAGACTCGAGGCGCAGTAGTAAGACCAAACGGAAGGACCACAAACTGGTAGTGCTGCGATCCCACCGTAAAACGGAGATACTTCCTGTGCGACTTCAGGATTGGGATGTGGAAATACGCATCCTGCAAGTCGAGCGACACCATCCAGTCTTCTTCTAGCAGCGCTTGAAGAACCTGAGCAAGGGTGAGCATCTTGAATTTCTCCTGTTTCAGATAGAGATTCAAGATCCTGAGATCCAGGATTGGACGAAGTCTGCCATCCTTCTTCGGAATCAGGAAATACCGGAGTAGCATCCCTGACCCCTTTCCTGCGCTGGGACCACCTCTATCGCACCCTTTCGTAACAGAGTTAGCACCTCCTCCTGCAGAAGAGACAGATGTTCCTCGGTGCAAAAGCCTTGGCAAGGAGGGTAATTCGGAGGGAATTCCCGAAAGGGAAGGGCATACCCATTTTCCACAAGATTGAGAACCCAAAGATCTGATGTAACCGATTCCCAATCCTGTAGAAAATGGGTAAGCCGACCCCCAACCGGACCCACATGATCCTGAATAGCGGATCTAGGGCTGCTTTTCTGAGACAGGGGGGTTGGAAGAAGTGGAGGAGGAAGAGGCCTGACGTCCACGAGGACGCGCTCTTTGCTTTCCCCTGTACGACCTGTACATGGAATTTTGCTGCTGCTGCTGCTGCTGCTGCTGCTGCTGCTGCTGACCTTGTCGGTAACTCCGAAAGGAAGAGCGACCAAAGCCCCTGAACCTCCTGTTGGTCGAAGAGCCCCTGATCTGGAGACCTAAAGACTTAGCAGTCGCTCTGCTGTCCTTAAATCTCTCCAGGGCGGCATCGGCTTTCTTCCCAAAGAGACCAGAACCATCAAAAGGTAGATCCAGCAAGGTCGCCTGAACATCAGCCGAAAAGTCCGAGGATTTCAGCCAAGCTGCCCTTCTAGTGGCGACAGCAGTGCCCATGATACGCGCCACAGAGTCCGCATTGTCCAGACCACTTTGTATAACCTGGCGAGCCGCCGCCTGAGCATCAGAGATCACTTCCTCAAAATCCTTCCTGCTGGCATCAGGAACCTTAGGAACCAGGACACGCAAAGAATCCATAAGGGCATGCACATACCTCCCCATCAGACAAGTGGCATTAGTCGACTTCGAATAACCAGGCTCTCAGGTGAAGGGTGAGAAGACAGAAAAGAAGGGTCTTCAGGTGCAACCCTGTACCTTCTCGCCACACTCTTAGAAACCGCAGGAGCTGACAATGGTTTCTTCCACACCTCCATAATGGGCTCCGTCAAGGCATCATTAAATGGAAGCAAAGGTTAAACCACAGAATTCGGAGAATGCAAAACCTCAGTGAGGATATTGGATTTAAACTCCACCGTTGGCAAAGTTAATTGAAGAAGTTCAGCAGCCTTCCTCATAACCAAATGGTAAGACTGGACATCCTTAGAAGGTGCAGCAGAGCCTGAGGGCAACTCCCACTCCGGAGAGAAATCCAGGCTTCCTGCATCAGCCAACTCCTCAAAACAGCTCTCCTCCAATTCACCTTCCTCCAGATCAGAATGTGAATCCAAGTACCTTTGCTCTTCCAAAAGGCGTTGAGCATCCCTTCTGGACCTCTCCTTCACACGCTTCGCAGCCGGATCCACCTGCGGCTCCGACGGATTCGGGATCGACGCCGGTATCGAATTCGATGGCACAGTGGACTGCCCTCGAGGGCGATCTGGAGCGGGTGAAGCCGATATCGGCATCGACGACTTCGGCGGAGCTGGAACCTGCCAATGCGGCGTCGGAGCCGGCATATAAGGCATAAACGGAGCTGGAGGATAGGAGTGAGAAACTCCCAAACTGAAAGCCAAAGGACCCATGGGACCCTAAGGTGCACCAGAGGGGTACCACACCCTTGAGAAGACGCCATACATAGCGTTCAGGAACGCCGAAGGGTCCTGGCCTGGGGTAGGAAAGGGCGGCTGAAAACCCTCAGGCAGGTCCCGAGGAGAGATCGGATTTGGCTCCTCGACAGGTGCGGAACTCGCATCCTCCTGGGCCTCTTCCTCTTCTCGGGCCGGGGACGGTGCCGGAGACGGAGCCGGAGACGGATTTGGGGCCTGAGTCGGAGACCGCCCATGCGACTCCGAAGGAGAGACCTCACCTTCAGGCTCGGAGACATCCAGAGTAACCACCTTAGAACGTACCTTCCTCGGTTACCTCGACCTCGACTCCTTACCGGAACGATGTCGGGACTCATGTCTCCTCTTCTTATGTTTCTTCTTCGACTTCGAAGCATGATCCGAAGCCGACCTCGAAGAGGAACCCTCTCGAGATCCAGACCTGGACTTCGTCCTCGTCCTCGACCTCGCCTTTCGAGAACGAGACCTCGACGATTTCTCCTTCCCAGCCTTTAATTTCGCAACCAGGAGCTTGGCCTCTCTTTCCCTCAGGGCCTTCGGGTTCATCCTCCGACATGAAGAACAACCATCCACATCATGGTCGAAACTCGAACACCATATGCAGTCAACATGTGGGTCCGTAATAGACATCATTTTACCGCACTCCCTGCAGGGCTTGAAGCCGGTCTTCCTAGATGACATCGTCGAAGAGACAGGATACAAAGAAGCAGAAAATGGCAACAAAAAGGCAATAAAGTACCAGTTGGCTACAGAGATTCCCGATAACAGTTAGCGTCGACAATGCGGAAAAAAGGGAACTGATGTCATCACGCCGGCGTGGGCCTATTGTAGGCGTTGGTGACGTCAGCGGAGTCGCGTGCGATGCCGTGTCTCTATGACGTCCAAGTCCACGTCGGCGCGAGGCTACGAAAAGAATTTCCGAATGTTGCTGACGCAAGGGGATATTCACAAGGTGAGGAATCCACACGCCAGATGTATCTATCAGAAGGATGCTTTCCTTCAGGATGGGAGGCAGTTTCGGGAGTATGCGTTTCCCCCGTTTTCGTTGATAGCCAGGCTCACAACATTGATCACACGTTAGATGAGGGAAGTATTCTTGGTGACACCGTTTTGGAAATCGCAAGTATGGTGTCCAGTTTTTCCAGAACATTCTATGGATCTTCCAATCCTACTTCCCCAGTCTCCTTTTCTACTGAAGGACCCTGAGGTAACTTGTACCAACTGGTTAGTAAATGACTTTCCGACTCATGGAGTGGAAGATTACAGGGGATGTTGGAAGGTCCCAGGCTTTTCGTCAAGGGCTACTTACGTCATCAGAAGACCCTGGGCTGATTCTACTGTCAAGAGACATGGCTTGGTGTGGAGAAGATGGTCACTCTGGTGTTTAATACAGGGCTTGCATCCAGTGGAGGCTAATTTAGTGCATATTGTCAATTTCCTGTTAGAATTGGTGGACAAAGGGTTAGCTTGTCGCACTGTTATAATGCATGCAGGTTAGCAATTTTGGCAGGTCATGTCCCCATCCATGACATGCCGGTAGGGGAACACACATCAGTCTGTAGGCTCCTGAGGGGCATTCAGTTGTCTTTCCCCGCAGAGCCAAAGTACTCTTCTTTTTAAAATGTAAATGTGGGACTTTAACTGCAACAATCATGGCAGGATAACCACAATCTGTCCCATAAGGAACTATCAGGTAAGTTGGCAGTCCTGACATGTCTCACATGTGACATCCGTGCCTTAGATATCAAAGCACATATGTTCACTCCTGAGTGGGTATCATTCACTATTTCTCAGCGCACCAAATCGAATTCCTGGTTGCTTCACTACCCAGCTTTCCTGGGTCATCCACAATTGTACGTGGTATGATGTCTGAGGGCAAAGGAGTCTATGAATGAGAAATACAGACCACCCAGAACTGCTCAACTGTTTATTTCCCTCAAGAAGCCTTTCAACCCAGTCTTGATGACAACTATTGCTTTTTTAGTGAGATGGATACTGCATTAATGCTTCTGCCTTCGGGGCATACTCCTCCAGGGGTGCTATGGCCTCAAAGCCTTTCTCACTGGGGAGCTGTCTAGAGGATACTCTCAGAGCAGATGACAGGTCTTCGGAATCCATTTAATTTCAAACCAATCACTGCCATGGCTTCTCTGGTTGTCAACCTGCTTTAAACTAGCATAATCTGAGCCTCTGGTCTTCGCATAGAATATGAACATTTCCTACCAATAGTGAAGGAAAGTTTAAATTCTATTGACTGAGAGGCGAGGATTATCCGTCCCATTTCGTTTAACAAATATTAACCTCCCAGTATCTTCTCAAGTTATCGGTGTTGGATAAGTATATGCTGATATTGGGAACCACTACTAAGGTCAACTTAAAGCTTGCTAAGTGATGTTGACTAACTGTACTTATTGATACATGGGCAGCTGAATCTAGTTCATTGTTGCATATATTGACTGTTACCAATATTGCTGATGTTGTGGGTCACTTTAAATATGTGCCAAATTTTGAGAATTTTTTGCTGTCATGTTTTCTCCAGGATGAGGGATAAGATGCACCGGGTGTGGGGAGAAGGAGTTGAGTCCTTGACAGGAATGGCCTGTGACCTGGGCCCAAGGACTCAATAAACTTCAAAGCAGCCTACCCTGTCACAAGCACAAGTGACTAACACCAAAGACTACACCATTCTTTTGCCCCCCTCCTCCGCCACACAGGCCTCCATTACAGTGGGCCTCTTGTTGACATCACCATGTCAGATCATGCTGGAGTGTTAAGACCTGCTTGACAGTCTGTTGGAATTTTTCATGTGACTTCAAAGAAGGGGAAACTAAATGATGAAAACAAAATTGTGCATCCACTGTCGAATAGTTGAAATCTCAGCTTTGTTCTACCAGATATCAGTCTCTGAGTTTGCGGAGGTTACAGGGACAGCCTAAAACTATATTTTAGGGGGCGTGGCAGGGCAAAATGGCCGAAGGAAGGGGATTTGTTCTGGCTCCTGGTCCGCACCAGCCTTTCAAGTCCATCAGCGCGTGAAGGCACCACTGCATTACCGGCCCAAAATGCGGTGGAACCACCAGCGAGAAGGTGGGAGACTATTTTGACTGAGGGGCGCTGGTCCCGGGGCTCTATCAAGGCTGGGCGTGGCGGACTGCACAGCGCCGCAATATGGCGCCCGCCAGAGCCCTCGGGCATGATGCCTAAGATGCAGAGTGGCCCCCAGAAGCCGAGGGCACCTCTCCGGGACACTGTTGCCACAACCGGAGCATTCCTGACACTGAAACCGAGGAGGTAAAGCCTTAGGGAGTCGGGAGAACATCCTCGGCAACCTCGGGGTTGTGCGTTTTGCTGGAGCCGGGGAACCTGCGGGGAAAGCTGCCACTTGTACCCGGTGAGTCAGGGGTGGACGCCGCGGCCCACGTCTGCGGGGAGAGTTCTCCGGGCCTCTCCCGCTCCTCCCCACAAACACTGAACTCAAACCCACAGGCATGGGAGTCTCAGTGCCGGCATGGATCTTCTGCCTGACCCCAAGATGGCGGCCGTCCCGCAGCGAGGCCTGTAATGGGAGAAGAAAGCAACCTCGGTCAACACTAGCGCGCCACTACGTCCAGCACCAGACAGGCGGGAGACAGTCCATAAACTTCTACATCTGCAGATAGGCAAGAGGGGAAAGCATGGTACCTTGAGCGAGCCCCCGCAAGGGGTAAGAAGATCCAGGGGGTCGTGTTCCACAGCCCCCGCTGGGCTAAAGCGCCAACAGCAGAGTATGTCCATCCTAGCCCTGCCACACACCAGCACCCCTTAACGGAGGGGAGAGGAGTTCACCCAGCACTGTAGGAAAACCTGTGTGTCCAAGTTCCGGGGAGGGCTGTGAGGCCTGCATCTATGCCACCGAGAAGGGCACAGAATAAGGTTACTAATTTCTTCTCCAAGGCAGAGAAAAAGCAGGCGTCACAGCCCACTGCACCCACAGCAACCATGGCACTCATGAAGGAATATCTGCTGATGTCCCTAAGGAAATTTTAATCAGAGCTATGTGCCCAACTTAGCCAGGACATCAAGAATTCCATCGATCACGTTAAAACAGAGCTCAGCACCTGATTGACCACAATACAGCAAGATGTCGATTAAGTGGAAGTCAGGGTGATTCAGGGATGGGACTCGGGGTGCACCCCCAGTTGACGAGTGTGTTGAATAGCACTGACACCCCAGCTGACTTAGTCCCTTAGTTCCAGAACTTCCTTACCACTGGTCTCTGGCAGCCTTAGCCCCTTGTCTACACTATATGCAGCAGCAGGTCTCAAGCGACTGCCCCCCCCTTTCGCCTCCTTGACTTATGTTGTCCTAATTTTGTTGTACCCTATGACCCCAGTTGCATTCAAACTGTGCTATGTTTAACTCGCCTACATGCCACCTGCTGGTGCGAAATACTAGTACTGCTCCGCCCTGTCAAGGGATATTGCATCACGATTCGATATGCTCGCCATCACTCACGCATCTGTCTTTCCTGTTAATATTGGACATTGTGCATCATTTACTGACAACCACTTTTAGTTTATTTTCTAAACGATGCAAGAGCGCAGCTCTGACTGTATGTTTTCTTAACCCCTTCCACACTCATGACGAGCTGGGCTCGTCATGGTGTAGCCTCCTCATACACTGATGACGAGCCCAGCTCGTCATAAAACAATGAAAATAGCGAATTCCCAGCACAGGAGGGGAATTGCCTTAGCAGCCATGGAGTTAAAATGTGCATAACTGTTAATAAAAAGATTTAAACAAAAAAAAGTGGGGGTCAGAGTGATAGATCTAGAATCGCACACCCAGGAAATGGAGAAGAAACCTGCGGACACGCAGGCTGAAGTACGCGAGTTGCACAATCACTTAAGCCAGGCCCAAACGAAAGTTGAAGATTTGGATAATAGGGAGCGACGAGATAACATCAGAATTCGGGACCTGGAAAAAGGAGCTGAGGGACCCGACCTCGAAGCGTTCCTTGAAGGCCTTTTCGCGGAGATAGTCAGCCCACAAATTGTTAAAATTAAGTGGGACCGGGCACACCGGGTGGGAGGCCAATCGACAGGAGAGCGACAGCTCACAAGAGACATTCTGGTGAAGTTTCCATCCTTCAAGGTGAAAGAACAAATTCTTCAGGCAGCCAGGAAGAAAAAAGATCTCATTTCAAGCCCACAAATGCAGTATAAATCAAGACCTCCCACCTGCAATTTTGGCTCTACGGCAGCAATTCAGACCCCTCACGAAGAAATTACGAGAAGAGCATATACGATACAGGTGGACTTACTCCTTCGGCTTGAGCTTCGAACAAACCAATAAGATGAGACATATCACCGAATTGAATGAGGGGTTGAGATTGCTAGGGTGTCCGCCTGCGGAGTCTGACAACACCCAGGAGGGGCAACGCGGACCAGACCGGGGCAGTTCGCCCCATACGCGATGGGCTACCAACGCTAAAGAAGGGTATAAATGACGACCAAAGATGGGATCGGATCTTAGAATACTACAGAAAGCCGAGGTGTCAAGGCGCCACAAAAGGGGATCGGACATGTTTGGCCTGGAGCCACTCGGACTAAAGACAACACCTATTGAGCATGACGAAGTGGCACTGGAATGGATAATTTTCGACACCCACACAATGGCAGACTTTCTGACACTGGATTTGATTGAGGCTCAGACGCATGTACCATTCTGTCACATCATGCAAGACAGCTGCGCTTGGCTAAAGAGACATCAGCAGGTGATGGGCCTCAACCTGCCTGGAGACTCAGGCGGCTAAGCCTTCCTCAACCTTTGATGGCCTCACCGAACTGGAGACTTTGCACTCTACTGAACACTCTGCAGCGGCGTGGATGGGGACACCGGTTGCGCCATCAGAGAACATGCCCAAGCGGGTTAATTCACCTGCACCAATCGACACCAATGACGTTTGCAATGTTGGTAATGTTGGGACTTGAAGGGGTTTTCTTTCTTTTTGTTTGTTGGGAGGGGGAGGTTTTTGGGGGTGGGTGGCAGCTGTACAACACTATGTATCTAAGACCGGTCCTAGTCCAAATACACAGGTCACGACTAGCTGGGGGGGACGGGTCCCCTGATGCGGGCTGAGGGAGCTAACCAGGCGGCTTTGAGTCGGGCCGGAGGAAGGGGGCAGGGCCGGCCTTAGGCATGTGCAAGCTGTGCACCAGCACAGGGCCACCAAACCCCAGGGGCCACCACACCAATATATATTCTTAATATATTTATCCTCGGAGGATGGATACATATTTGTGTGGCGGTCCCTGGCAGGGATTTGGCGGCCTCCAGCTCAGTTCCACTTCTAAACACCCTGACCCCCCCCCCTTTACTAGCCTCCGCGCTATGCTCCACCCGGACCCCCTCTTCCGGGGCCCCCTACCTATGCTCCCTGCCCAGGGCCACCATGACCCTAGAGCCGCCCCTGAAGGGGGCCACTAACTAAACGATGGTACTCTCGGTAGGGTCATGGAATGTTAGGGGCCTCAATTCCCCCCACAAACGACAAAAAGTCTGGAAATACTTTATAGATCACCACTTTGATGTAGTAGCCCTCCAGTAGATGCACCTTCAAAGAGCAGAGGAAACGAGACTTAAAAACAAACAGTATCCCCGGATATATAGATCCTCAGCTCTTACTAAACAACGTGGAGTCGCTCTCCTATTCCATAGCGCGACTAAATTTAATCCGACGGCTGTTCAAGCTGACAAAGAGGGCAGATGGGTCATGGTTAAAGGTAATCTGAAAGGTAGACTATGCACTCTCACGGAAGTGTGTGCACCTAAAACAGGCCAAGCGAACTTCCTAGCCACAGTTCTAGATAAATTAAGTGGTTTTGCAGAGGGACCAACGATCCTGCTAGGCTATTTTAATCTCATATGGCAAACGGATTTAGACAGCACACAGATCGGGCACTAGCTCCTTTTCCGCCCCTAATAAAAGCATATTACAAGACTTAGGGACACATGGCGCATGCTCTGCTCTCAAACCAGGGATTATACCTTTTATTCAAATGTACACCATACATACTTCCGCCTTTACTACATTTTTATCAGTCAGAACCTCATAGGCTCGCTACAGGAAGCCAAGATTTTCCCCTGACCATTGTCCGGTCTCGATCTGCTTGAAGTGGAGTGGCACCGTGTCTGCGACACCTAAGTGGTACTTCCCTATCTCCCTCACATGAGATAGACTGCTTCAAACTGCACTGTGTGAAGAAATCACCGATTTCTTTACCTTAAATACACCGGAGGACACATTGATTTTTAATAACTGGGACGCCTTTAAAGCAATAATACGAGGGAAATGCATAGAACTAAATTCTACCTTGAACAAACAGAGGGCAAAAGAGAGGGAGGACCTCGAGGCAGCTCTTGAAGCCGTTGGAATAGAGCACAAGAATAATCCTAACAGGGGTACTCTGCGCACTCTCACAGCACTGCGGGGCAAACTCAAAGCAATATACACCAATAGGGCAAAATATACATTACTGAAGTTACGCCACCTCTCGTCCTGCCAGGGCAACAAAATAGGTAAACACCTGGCTAGACAGCTGAAGGAGAAGCGCGAGAGGGAGTATATTTGCGGCATACAAGATGCAGGGGCATGAATAGATGTTTGGGTGGAGATTTCTGCGTTTAAGTGCTACAATTGTCATGACCCAAGTTTGTTGTGGCACATTCCTCACAAAAGGCTTCACCCAAGAGCCATTATGGGGGTAAGTACAAAAAAAGGTAGAGGATTGTGCCCTCACAATTGTCAACAGAAATTCATACGAAAAATCAGGCGTTCTTAGAAAGTTTAACGTACTAAAGTTTTATTTAATGTTTCCTCTGTAAGGAAGGACAGCCTGCACGTGTTTCGCCCATAGGGCCTATTTAGGCTGTGGGCTTTTTCAAGGCGAAATCAAATGTTCAGTCAGGACAGTTTCATATTTCATAAGAAGGCCGTAATTAGAGTCTCTGCGGTCCGGGAGCTACTCTAAATACGGCCTTCTTTTGAAATATGAAACTGTCCTGACTGAACATTTGATTTTGCCTTGAAAAAGCCCACGGCCTAAATAGGCCCTATGGGCGAAACACGTGTCGGCTGTCCTTCCATACAGAGGAAACATTAAATAAAACTTTAGCTTGTTAAACTTTCAAAGAACGCCTGATTTTTCATATGAATTTCTGTTTAAATTGTGAGAGCACAATCCTCTACCTTTTTTAAGATGCAGGGGCAGTATGATCCACACAGATGTGGGAAAAGCTGACACATTTGGGGGCTTTTAAAAGGTTCTGTACACTGGGGAATTAAGGGACGTAGAGCAACAAACTAGATATCTTCAAACATTACACCTATCCCAGGTCTCCCGGGACTGAAACAATAGACTTACGGCTCCCATAACTTCAGAAGAGGTGGGCGATACCATTAAGGCACTCAAACTCCACAAGGCCCCAGGTCCAGACGGCCTCATGGTGCACTTCTATAAAACGTTTGCACCAGACCTTATACCACACCTTGTACAGCTCTTTAATGAAACTATATTTTATTCTTAAATGTGGGAGGGCCTCCGAAAGGTCCAGCATACATGCCACTAGGATGGAATATGCTACTTACCAGTATGCATCTGTTCTTGGCATAGAGGGCTGCAGAGTGGTACATTATGAATAGATCGCCATCTGGTGTTGGGCTCGGATGATTGCACTTTGTTTTTCTCTTGGAGAGTCTTTTGTCTCTTGGTGACTCCTCCCTTGGTTGGTAGTGCGCATGGGCATCGGCTCCATCCTTAGATTGTTTTGCCATAGTAGGGTTAGATGGAGTAGTATAGTAGAATACAGATAAGAGTGCCCATGTAAGTGTATCTAAATAAGATAATGTTGGAACAGACACAGGTTTCCGGGGAGGCTGGGAGGGCATGTACCACTCTGCAGCCCTCTATGCCAAGAACAGATGCATACTGGTAAGTAGCATATTCCGTTCGAGGCATATGGGCTGCAGATGGTACATTATGAATAGACTATACAGCAGTTCTCTCCCTAGCGGTGGTCGCCCGTGTCTGTTGCAACTGTCTGAAACAATGTTTTTAATACTGCTTGTCCCACTCTAGCTTGTTGTGTTGTGTGCACATCTACACAATAGTGTTTTGTGAAGGTGTGCGGTGTAACCCAGGTAGCCGCTTTACATATGTCATCTAGTGGAATGTTTCCCAGAAATGCCATAGATGCTCCTAGTTTATGTGTAGAGTGAGCTCTAGGAGGAACAGTTAATGTTCTCTTTGCCTTTAAATAGCATATTTGAATGCATTTTACAATCCATCTGGCAATGCCCGCTTTGGAGATGGGATTGCCTTTATGTGTGGGAGAAAACGCAACAAATAGCTGTTTTGTCTTTCTGAAAGTTTGTGTTCTTTCTATATAGTACAATATGGCCCTTCTAACATCCAGTGTATGTAGGGCTCTTTCAGCTACTGTTTGTGGTTTTGGAAAGAAAACCGGTAATTCCACTGACTGATTGATGTGGAATGCAGAAATAACCTTCGGTAAGAATTTTGGGTTTGTTCTAAGAACCACTTTATTTTGGTGTAGCTGCATAAATGGTTCTTGAATCGTAAAAGCCTGCAGTTCACTTACTCTTCTAAGTGACGTGATAGCTATGAGGAAGGCTACCTTCCATGTGAGGAACTGTATTTCACACCTATGCATAGGTTCAAATGGTGGCCCCATTAGTCTGGTAAGCACTATGTTGAGATTCCAGACTGGGGAAGGTGGTCTTCTTGGTGGAATGACTCTTTTGAGTCCCTCCATGAAAGCTTTAATTGCTGGTACTTTAAACAGTGACAGATGTTGCCTGTTTTGTAGGTACGCCGCTATGGCTGCGAGATGAACTCTGATAGAGGTATATGCTAAGTTACATTGCTGTAAGTGTAATAAATAGCAAATGATTTGTTTAGTGGATGCGTCCAGAGGGTTGATGTGCTTACTGCTACAGTGTATAGCAAACCTCTTCCATTTTGCTGCATAGCATGCTCTGGTGGTAGGACGTCTTGCTTGTTTAATGATTTCCATGCATTCTGGTGGTAAATCTAAATACCCAAACTCTATGACCTCAGGAGCCAGATCGCTAGGTTCAGTTGTTTGGGATCTGGGTGCATTATTTCTCCATGGTTCTGTGTAAGATGCATGGGTAGTAACCTTAACTTTTGATGTGGTACTTGTGAGAGTTGTAGCAGCGTGGTGAACCACGGCTGTCTTGCCCACGTGGGTGCCACTAGTATCATTGTCATTGAATGTTGCTGCAGTTTCCGAACCAGTAATGGAATTAGTGGTAGAGGAGGGAACGCGTAAGCAAATCTGTTGGACCAATTTATCCACAGTGCATTGCCCTGGGACCTTTGGTGTGGGTACCTGGATGCGAATTCTTTGCATTTTGCGTTCTGATGATTGGCAAACAGATCTATCTCTGGTTGCCCCCACTTTTGGAAGAATGGCTGTAGTATTTGGTCGTGCAGCTCCCATTCGTGTACTTGTTCTGACTGTCTGCTTAGGATGTCTGCTATTTGATTTTGAACTCCTGGTAGGTGTTCCGCTAACAGGTAGATCTTTTGAGGAATGGCCCATCTCCATATGTCCTGTGCTAGTCTGGACAGTTGGAGAGAGTGTGTCCCCCCCTGTTTTTGAATATAATACATTGCAGTCATGTTGTCTGTTCTGATCAGGACTGCTTTGCCTGTTATTTGCATTTGGAAAGCTTTTAGTGCTAGAAATATTGCTAATAGTTCTAGGTAGTTGATGTGCAGTTTCTTTTGCTGCACACTCCACTTCCCTTGTACTGTGTATCTGTCCATATGCGCTCCCCATCCGGAGAGCGATGCGTCCGCTGTTATTATCACTTGTGGAATTGGCTCTAGGAACGACCGTCCCTTGGAAATGTTTTCTGTGTTCCACCACTTCAGAGAGCGATACGTCCGGTCGTTTACCAACACCAGATCTGTAATCTGACCTTGAGCCTGATTCCACTGTGTCGCTAGACACTCTTGTAGTGGGCGCATTTGTAGTCTGGCATGTGGTATTAGCAGTATGCAGGAGGACATCATGCCTAATAGTTGCATAAACAAACACTCGTGCTGGTAGTGAGTGTTGTGGTTGGAATCTTTGTATTAACCCGACCATTGTCTGTACTCTGACTGGGTTGGGGTATGCTATTGCCTTTTCTGTGTCTACTGTAGCCCCCAGGTATTGCTGAATCTGGTTTGGTTGTAGGTGTGATTTTTTGTAGTTCACCGTGAACCCTAGGTGGTGCAGCAATTGAATTGTCTTCTGTGTGTTGTGAAGACATTCTTCCTTTGACTTGGCCTTTATTAGCCAATCGTCCAAGTATGGGAAGACATGTATTTGTTGTCTTCTTAGGTGTGCTGCCACCACAGCTAGGCATTTTGTGAAAACTCTCGGTGCTGTTGTGACACCGAACGGAAGGACTTTGAACTGATAGTGTTGTCCTTCTAACACAAACCTTAGGTATTTTCTGTGGGCTTTGTGAATTGGGATATGAAAGTAAGCGTCTTTTAGATCCAGTGTAGAAAGAAAGTCCCCTTTCTTCAGTAAAGGGAGTACTTGTTGGAGCGTGACCATGTGGAAGTGCTCCGAATTTATGTAAGCATTGAGAGGTCTGAGGTCTAATATTGGTCTTAGGGACCCGTCCTTTTTGGGGATCAGGAAGTATAGAGAGTATACTCCTGTGCCCTGTTGATCTTTTGGGACCTTCTCTATTGCATGCTTTTGTAGAAGTGCTAGTACTTCTTCTCTTAACAATGTCAGATGATCTTGACTCATTGGACGCTGTTTGGGGGGGATGTTTGGTGGGGTAGCTGTGAGTTCTAGGCAATAACCATGTTGGATAATTTGTCTCACCCACTTGTCTGACGTGATGTTTTCCCAGACAGGTAGGAACTGTGATAGACGTCCCCCGACCGGTGTTATGTGGTCTGGGGGGAGTTCTATGAAGTCACTGTTTTGGTGTTGAGGCGTTGCGGTTGTTATTATTTCCGCGGCCTCTTCCCTTATTGTTGTTACCTCTGTAACTGCCTCTTGAATTACCTCTGGGTGATGTTGGTGTGAAAGATGTGGATTGCTGATTCGTTCCTGTGTTCTTTGAGCCCCCTCTATAGGTGGATCTACGAAAGGAACCTCTGTGTGTTGGCTGTTGCAATGCTCCCATTGACTTAGCCGTTTCCGTATCTTTCTTCATTTTTTCTAATGTCTCGTCTGTGCTTGAACCAAACAATGTCTTCTGATCAAATGGTTTGTTCAGTAGGGCTGTTTGTACTTCTTGTTTGAATCCTGAGATTCTAAGCCATGCGTGCCTTCTTAGCATGACACTAGTGTTAATCGACCTTGCTGCAGTGTCTGCTGCGTCTAATGCACATTTAATGGAAGTATTGGTTATTATTTTACCTTCCTGTATTAATTGGTCTGCCTTCTTCTGATGTTCTTTTGGGAGATGTGTGAGAAGTTTCTCTAACTCATCGTAATGTGCCCTGCCGTAACGTGCGAGTAGTGCCTGTGTATTGGCTATACGCCAGCTATTCGCTGCCTGTGATGCTACTCTTTTGCCTGATGCATCTATTAACTTCGACTCTTTATCTGGTGGAGGAGCCTCTCCTGTAGATAATGAGTTTGCTCTTTTACGAGCGTTTGAGACCACCAGCGAGTCTAGAGGTACGTGCCCTCTAATAAATATTGGGTCCTTTGGAGCCGCTTTGTATTTTTTATCGATTCTCGGGTTTAACACCCTGGCTCTCACTGGGTTTTCGAATATTTCCTCTGTGTGAGTAAGAAGACCCTTCAACATAGGAAGAGTACCTGATGTTCTCTGTGCATTAGGTAGAGTCTCTAACAAGAAATCCTCTATTTGAGGTTCTGTATGCATATCTAGTTTGTGATATTTTGCTGCCCTATTAATGAGCTGCACAAAACCTGTGTTATCATCAGGTGGTGAAGGTTTTGAGGGATATAGCTCTGGGTCGTTGTCCTCATCTGACCCTACATCATAATTTTCCCATGGATCCTCCTCATCTGGGATAGTTTCGTCATCCCCTTGAGGTTCTCCCTCCCCTAGATCACTGTCTACATCTGACTGAGGTGTAGCTGGTCTTGGTGTGGAAGGTGTAGGGATATTTGGCCTATTGTGAGGAATAGGAGAAGAGGGTGTTACTCTAGGACGAGGAGAAGCAGGAGGAGTTATATTCGTCCCCATTGTTCTCTTTTTCGAAGGAAGAGGTTTATCTTCTGACTGTTCACTCTTTCTCTTCTTCGTGACCACTTTCCCAGTTTGTGGATCAATAAACAAGATCTTTTGTTTGGGATCTGTCTGTTGCTCCTGAATCGGTACCGAGGGTCCTGGTTCCGAGAGGTGCTTTTGTTTTCGATCGTCAGATCTTGTTGTTTTCGACACCGAATGTCTGCTCGATTCCGACTTTCTTGGTATCGAGTGTCTCTTGGGCGATAAGTCATATTTATGTTTCGACATGGAATGTTTCGATACCGAGCTCTCCTTTGTATGTAGCCTCGGTGCCGAAGTCGATGTCGCCCTTTTCTCGGATCCGACATGGTGGGAGTCCGAGTGTTTCGGTTTCAGTTTCGGTTTCGTTGCCGGGCCCGAGGGCGGGGCGTCGGAAACTTTTTTCAGCGGTTTGACCGGGCCCGAGGGCGGGGTCGTTACCGCACGGGGTCGGTTTTTCGGTAAGGGGACGTCGTCACTCACGGTTTGTTGCTCGATGAGTTCTTCAACCTCCGACTGGTCCCCTTCCGACCCCGACTGGTCCTCTTCTTCCTCGATTTGTTAGTCACCGAACAGCTCCGGGATCGCTTCCGCCTGCATTCTGGAAACCTCGTGTCTTCGAGCTCGACGATTTCTAATCGTTAGCTTGGAGGAGAATGCTGCGCAGGCTTCGCAGTCCCTGGATTCGTGTTCAGGCGATAGACAGAGGTTGCACACCTCGTGTAGGTCCTTGTGTGGGAACTTAGCACCACACGTTGGACATTTTTTGAATGGAGTCCTTTCCATGGACTCCGGGCTTGACTGCGTCGAGAAAGGCCTCCTGTTCTTCGACGTAGATCCAAGTTTTTCTCTTCTATTTTAAATTTGTAACGCGTCGGAATGGAAATGAACGCGTTCGAATAACAATACCGTCGAATTGGAAAGGTAATACGCGCCGAAAATCACTTTTTTCTGAAGTTGATCTGGAGCGTCTCGATCTTCATCCGAACCCGATGGCGGAAAAAAACAATCTAAGGATGGAGCCGATGCCCATGCGCACTACCAACCAAGGGAGGAGTCACCAAGAGACAAAAGACTCTCCAAGAGAAAAACAAAGTGCAATCATCCGAGCCCAACACCAGATGGCGATCTATTCATAATGTACCATCTGCAGCCCATATGCCTCGAACATATGTATTATAACAAAGGTATGCAGTTCCTAGGCAATAATGAAGGGGATAGTAGAGGACTGGTCGGTACAGATGAATGTCCAAAAGGGGGAGGGGGTGTCTCTCACGTTAGCATTGGGAACCTTAAATCCACTGTTTTGGGTGTCCCCAGCAGTCATTCCCACCCACTAGCTTGTGCGAGGCATAAATGCTGCATCTCCAGGCACCCACTTCAAAACACCCCTGGATCAATGGAAGATCAGAAGTGGACGGAGCACAACAAACTAAGAGGACTTTTCCTGCAACTGCCCAACTGATCAGTGGCAACAGGACTTGGGCTAGACCCTCCTGTTGGCCTCTGCCTGCCACCTTGTGAGTCTTTAAGTGCCTCCTCCGAGGTCTTGGGGGCTTGAGAAGTGTACTCCTGTGGTAGAATGGGACTTAAATGACTGAAGTCAGAAGGTAACATCTTTGACCAGAGCGAACCTAGTTCAATAACCGACCAGCAGTCAGTGCCAGATTGCGGCTAGGTCCTGCTCTATTGCAAACATGGACTATTATTGGGTCTTCTTGGTGCCATTTCTACTTAAAACTTTAAAATTCATATTTCCAGGTTACCTTATTGGATTTTCATCATTTTGGTGGCATTTTGTTTATTACATTCTACTCTATTTTTTTAATTCGTTTTGGCATTTGCATTGTTCTGCATTTCAACTTTATTCCTGTTTTAGTTCTGCATAAATGCCTTGCACATTGCCTTCAAGTTAAGCCTGTTTGCTCTATTCCATGGCCACCAGGGGGATGAGATCAGGGTAATTTAGTGACTTTGAGGGTTTTCCTGAAAAGGACCGATTATTACTTGAGGTGAGTATCTGCCACCCGGAACGAATAACCACATTTGTTACAATACCCTTTTTACTAAAGCCAGTAAACCAGGAGTCAGTTAAAACTTTCTAATTTGCCAAGAGTGGAGGGGCAATAGACCCTGTGAAACAGCTGTAACTAGACCAGTTGAAAGACTGCATGGATAGCAATTTCCCTTTTTTACATCATCACGTTATCCCACTTTTCCACACTAATTCCCCAAAGCAAACTGCCATCTACCTTCAAGCTTAGAAAAAGCTGCAGGGGCATGACTGATCAAGGTCTTGTAAAATTACGATGCAGCCTTCCTACCAAGAAGTTAAGAGAGAATTAACTTGTATTTCTGGGGGATATGACTCAGTTGAAGCTATTTAAAGTACTGGGGAGTTTGAAGCAAACTTACTGAAAATGGCAATAGACTAATGGCATTTGCAGGCCACAAATACCTGATCTTAGAAATCAGAATCTGGTCCCACTCTCTCAAACCTATTCTGGACTCAGATGTGCTGTAGGACAGAGTCCGAAGGTGCTGTCTCCAGGGCAACTACTCTCCGCCATTACAGCCTTCCAGGCTCAGACCTGAGTCTCTGTCAGGATGGGTAAGCAAGCAGAGGCTCTACAACCATACCACCATCAATGCCTATCTTCAAGGAGAGATGGCTTCAGCTGAACCAAAAAAAACAGCTTGTTCAAAACTACCAAGTTGAGAGGCCTAATGATATCTTTTGATAACATGAAAGGCGATGCCGCCATCATAGATTCCATTAGAGAGGGACGCAAGAGAAATTCTCTGGAACCCAGGCAAAGGTGTGCACTATTGCACCAAGCCCAAGGAAAATCTTTTCTCCCACTCAGAAACGAGTGTTCTGTACTACATAGAGGAGCTTAGAAGGGATGATGATTTTATATTACGACAACTTCCCTAAAAACAAAAGAGCGAAACAGTTATCTTTTCAGTTTCTCCAAACATAAGAAGCCAAACTCTAAACACCAGCAAGAAAAACATAATTGAAAATAAATTGCTTACTGCTTTGGAACAAGATCAAATCTCATTCGGTTCAGGAGCTCATCTTCCTGTAACATTACCAAGGCAACAGGATACATCTGATCAAAGTCAAAATGAAAATGAACTCCTGCTGGTGGGTCACGCAGAAAGTTTCGCCGATCCTGTATATCAATGGGGTGGAAAGTAGGGAAACATTATTCATAGGTATTTTTTTTACCTCATGTGGTACCTAGACATACAAAAGTACATCAGAATTATACCTGTGGATAATAAGTAAATCAGTCCAGGTACTTCCATGCAAGCACACGTAACAAACTGACAAAAGAACATTTTAGATTCAGAGGGCGATGTTGAGAGTTCGCCAGAAAGAGAAAACAATGTGTTAAGCAAGAATTATGAAGAGCGTACACCTGAAGGAAGACATTACTGAGAGCTGTGCAATCTACTTTCAGAAGTATGGCATATAAAACATATATGTAAGTTGTCTCATCGACTGCTGTGTACCGTTAGGGAAGTGTTGTGCTCTTATGCGTTGCTGAGCTATAGAACCCAATTAAAGGTCTCAAAAGAAAACAAATACTGAATATTGAGCAATTATTCTCATCCTAATTTAGAAACATCAAAAGAAGATATGCCCCAGATCAACACAAGATCCTCCTAATAACCCTCCGCTTGTGACCAGTGTGCTGCTAGGCTCTCCTGAAAAGGGTGTATGTTTAACCTGGAGTGTGTGACAAGAGCAATGCAGGAGTTCATTGCGCCAAGGAAACACATGACCTTTCTGTCCATTACCGGACGATCTGGCTAAAAAAGAGGGAGCAGCGCTTGGAAAGCTTGACCCCCTGCAGGCCTGGTGTATGCTTTCCTTCAGCAAGAGTCAAGTATGGCCCAGAGGAAGGACTCTACCTGAAGGGGCTGGGGATGAGATTTGGTGTCACTGATTTTAAAATCTAAGTTGCGAAAGAGATGTACAGTGGCTTGGGTGCGCACTAGGCATGGATGTTCTACTGTGAACATCAGTCAATCGTCTAGGTAAGGGTAGACATGGACACCATTCCTTCTAAGGTGAGCGGCTACCACAGCAAGACACTTTGTAAACACCCTTGGAGCTGTGGACACTCCGAAGGGCAGCACTTTGAACTGATAATGCTGACAACTTAACACAAATGAGAGGAGCTGGTGATGTGCTAGGTGAATGAGGATGTGGAAATAGTCCTCCTTCAGGTCAAAGGCTGTCATTAAGCCGCCTTGCTGTAGTAGAGGAATGACATCCAATTTCAAAAACCTTTATTTCGGTAAAAGTTTACCATAAAAGACAATCATATAAAACAATACATTTAAATGATTTGTACAATAAAATGTAAAATAGATAAAAACAATACTAGAGAGGAATCCTCATATAGTAAAAACAGATCCGTACTCAGTCTATGTTTTGAGGCATTTCCTTCTGATGGACCAAAGGGCGCCCAGGTACTTGGCCATAGTGAACACAATATGGTCTGACAAGTCAGTTTTTAGGACTCTGTAAGCGGGCAGACACTTCTTAAATCCCAGATTTCTGCATAGAGGGAGAATCCAGTGCCTACGGATCCCATGGTAAACTGGACAGAAAAAAAGCATGTGGAGCTCACTTTCATCCGAGTTTCTACAAGCAGGACATGTACTGCTAGGATCATGGCTCCATTTGGTTGTAAAAGTTTTGATGGGGAGAGAGCCATGTCTCCACTGGAGATATAATTTTCTCAGTACAGTGGGATAAATTTTGTCTAGAGTAGGTTCCATGTTGTAGTTCACCTTGTGGGAGAAAAACAACGCTGTCAGGGACCCGGGGTGTTGGTAGTTGAGAATCAGGGAAAGTTTGGATTCTCGGTATGACCTGGCTAGATCCTTTTTAGAGAGGGTGTGGCACACGTTCTGGGGGTCAGACCACATATTTGAGAGGCCTGCAGCCTCCAGTTCAAGCTTAATAGAGTAGAGCCATTTGAGTGGCAAGGAACTCCCGGAGTCCTTCCCTGTAACTGGCCAATTCTGGGGTTGTCCATATTCTACGCCAGAAGGCCAGAGGGCGTAGAGCCAGGCATGACATCCTAGAGTGTCACCATGTGCAAGTGTTCTGACAGGATGTACTTGGTGAAAGGCCAGAAGATGAGAATGGGCCTTAGTGACCAATATTTTTTGGGAATGGGAGAGTATAACTGCTTGCCAAAGTGTTCTATGGCCTTTCACTGAGTAGTGCATGCATCGCCTCTTGAAGTGGATGCTGAAATTCCAAGGAGAGTTTGTATTTGCAAGTGGATGTTTGGTAGTGTCTGAATGAGTTCTAGACAGTACCCCTCTGCTACGACACCGAGAACCCACTGGTCGGAAGTGGTCTTCCTCCGACAAGTGTAGATGGTCAGGGTGCCTCTCCTGTAGTAAGCCCAAGAGGGTATTTGCTACTGCAGGTTCCTTGGGAAGAAAGTGGGATGCCTCGGATGGTGGTTTTAGTCCCTCAATTGTGTATGGCAAATAGAACCACGGCCAAATGGGAGCTGTAAAGCGCCCACAGCTTAAGCCATCTCAGTGTCCTGCTTTATTTTTTCCAGCATCTGGTCAATTTGCGGCCCAACAGACACTCTCCATCCAAAGGCAAGTTAACCAGGTGCTGCTGGCATGAATGCGAATAAGGATATTGGTATTTTGCCCAACACCTCAACATCAGTGTCCGTGGCCTAATGCTCATCTAATATTAGTGTTGGAAATAATTTTTCCCCCGGGCGACTAACTCCTGGTCATTCTTTTTGTACTAGTCTGGGAGGTGTTGGAGCAACTCCTCCATTTCGTCCCAGTGGGCGCGGTCAAACAGGGAGAGTAATTCTCACAGAACTGGTGATACGCCAATACGCCGAAGATTGGACTGCTACAGGTTTCCCTGCTGTACCAATTTTCTTAATCTCCTGATTGGGAGGAGGGGCATCCCCTGTGCCGTGGGAATTTGCCCGCTTCTGGGCAGTGTGGGAAATTAGGGAGTCAGGGGGCAGTTGTCCACCAATGTAGGGAGGGTCAGAAGGTTTTTACTTCTGGTTGGCCATAGCAGTGATGACTCGAGCCTTGACAAGCTCCTTGAAGTTGTCAGAGGCTGGTTTGAGAATCCCTCCAAGCACTGGTGAATACTGCATGGACCTTTGGGTGGTAGACCGTGTCTCCATGAGGAAGTGGTCCTCCTCAGGCTGTTTATGCATCTCTTCTTTGTGGAAAGAAACTGCTCTTTGCAACACTTAACGGTATGCAATTGTGTCATCTGGTGGGGAATGATTAGCCAGATCGTATTCATCCAATGGGTTGTCATGGGTTGTGTGTCATAGGGTGTTTTCTTTGAGTCATAGGGAGACTGTAGAAAATCGCCCCCAAGCCCTGAAGGAGGGGAATCCTCAGGTGACACTGGTAAATGATGTACTGGTGGTGAGGGTGGGAATGGAGGTGGTGGAGAAGGAAGCAGAGGTGGAAGCTGTGAAGTGCAAAGCAGACTGAAGCGTAGCAAGCGAGGTGGAAGAGAGGTGCCCTTGTCATTTATATTATTTGGGCACCTGCTCCAAGGGGAGATTCAGAGCCTCTTCAAAAGTCAGTTTCTTCTTTGGAAGAATTGTGTCCTTTGCCTTGGGAGCGGGATTTTCCAGAATTCGTCCAGTTTCAGGATGAATATCTTTACACTGTTGTCTGGCATCAAACTCCTCCTGAAGGTGCTGGAGGATTGGCTGGTCCTCGGAAGTACTAGAGGATACTGCCCTAGATACCACTTTTTTTCAGAGAAGAGGATGTCCACTGGGCTGCTGGCACCAAGCTGATTTTTGGTACCCGAAGACTTCGACTCAGAGCAGCCTTGTGAGTCTCTTCGATGCTTCAGAGCGGACGAGCCAGTCAAAGGGCATGGCTTGGCGGTAGGTTTGACACCAACAGTTCTGTGTGTGTCAGCTCCAACTTGCATTTTTGGTGCAGACCAAAGACTTGCAGCAGTGGCAGACCGGATGACTGGTCTACGAGTTCGATGCTGGACCCCCAACTCCCTTGAGGGCAATCCTCAGTTTCAGGTGGTGTTGAGGGGTGGGAGGTTGCTACTTACTGCGGTCTTCTTTAGAGGTGGGAGGTGTGTAGGTGGAGGCTCATCCATTTCTAAGTCGGAGCCAGAGTCCTCCTCTGTCTCCAGTACCTGACTATCTGCACCGGAAGCCTGCGTTTGCTGCTTGCTCATGGTCTCCTGTTCCCCGAACAGGTCCAGAGTATCCTCTAATCCATGGTGCACCATAGACGCTGATGCGATGCAACAATACAGACTGTATCAGAGTTTTCTTGTTCCCGAAGGCAAGGATTGCTGAGCAGGAGTCTTCCTGATGGTTTGGGGACAGACAAGGTTACACACCTGATAGGGGTCTGTCCTAGGGTACTTCGCTCGGCACTTCGGGCAGTACCTGAATGAAGTCCTCTCTAATACATGTACATTCTCTGGTGCCGAGGAATGAACGGAGCGCTGAAGGGGCTAGGCCCCATCAAGGGAATTAAAATTGTTTGACCGCAGAACCGAAGCAAGGGCAACCCGACACTTGGCACCAATGTGGAGTTTCACAGTTTTGTTAGTTTGAGGAGTAACAAAGGATCCGAACAGACCTAGCGATAACACTAAACAGTGTCGAACCGGAGCTCGAAGGAACACATCTAAACCAGACGGCAGAGAAAAAACAATCTAACAATGGAGCTGATGCCTATGACATTACCAGTAATGAGTAGGGTCACTATACCTCGTGAGTCAAAAGACTTCATCAAAGAAAAACTAGCATACGTTTGAACCCAACACTAGATGGCAGGAGTATGCACAGCATGTGTATCTACAGCTACACATGGCAAAAACATAATGCGTCTTAGTAGCAAAATAGGAGCATTTTACTCAATTGACCTTAGAGTGATAAAAGCATGTGTAAATGAACCATAGGGAAGACGGGAATACATCGCCTTAAGATTTTCCTTCAATATTTTGAAGTGGAAACTAAAGATAAAAGAGTGGCAGACTAAACATATTCTTCTGAAGCCATGTAGTTTATCAGCTAGGTCTCCTTGAAGGCTGTAATCTGATGAGTGAATTCTATGAGGCTTCAAAACCTCTTTGTTTTGTAAGTTATTTAACTGTGGACATTGGGGCTCGGACCTTCCCTGAAACCGATCCGTTTGTCAAGCGAGGCTTACCTTAGGAAGGCAGTAGAAGCTATTTTATTTTGATATTACTGTTAGTGTGGCCAACTTGAGAAAAATATTGATGTTAAAAAAAAAGGCTGAACATCTCAACACCTGAACTCAATATGTAGCCAAAGGAAAGAAGTCTCAACGCCCCAATAGAGTTTGCTCTTTAGGTTACAGCTCTTCAAAAAGATGCTTGTGATGAGCCGCAAGATTTCAAAAGGGCGTGTTCGGTTACTGTATTTGTGCTTCAGTGTCTGTTAACTCATTCCAAACAGAAAAGCACATCTTTAAATACTAAGACTATTAGATTTTTGATTTAAGGCATGAGTAATATATTTATTGAACTCTATATACTAACAATAGTTGCATAATATTCACTCAATTAATCCAATCCCAGCTTCCCCACTTGACAAAGTTGTGTGATAAATGGTCTAATTCACTATGTATCATTCTACTTAATCACCCAGTTTGAGAGAATACTGAACTAATTCAGGACTGGATCTGCTCTATACAAAAGCCTCACTTGTATATGGTCAACATAAAATAATCTTGTGACACATTTGATATTAATATAGGAAATGGATGACATGAGAACCAACATATTTCGGCTATTGAGATGCACTGTCATTGTCATGGGTTATTCTTTGAATGTTTACAACAATAGAACTTTCAAAAAATACCACTCAATTCAGTGATAGATTATGTACTTAAATGAGACACTGATAAATGTTGAACCTCAGAATATTTTATTTTAAAGTGTTGAAATTAATTTGTCATGATGTTTGTTTCCTGCTTTACATCTTTTGATGGTATGGCTAGTGCTTTGGCTCTTAGAACCAAGCCAGACACATGGCTCAGTTGTTCCCAAAGCTATCCCTGCCCCCGCAGAAATGTAGTGTCTCCAGCCCCTTGAAATAAAAAGAATCCATTTTATGACTCTGTAAGTTGCGCACACATCTCATGAGCAGCACGCAAGAAATAAGAACACTTAACAAAAAGTCCTTGGCTAAAATAAAATTGTTATTTTTATAAACAGATAATATCATACAGCATCATTTATAATAAACCTTACAGTGCTTGCCGGAGCAGTATTGGGGTTTCACTGTAGTGCAAATAATAGATGTGTATATTACCCAATGATACTCATTAGACAGACACTGAAAGGATGGGTTAGCTCTGCAGGATTCAAACAGTGACCTGGAGGATACACACAGATATCTGGAAATATTAAAAGTACTCTGAGTGTGACGAGCAATATCAATTTATTCAACAGTGTAGGGCTATTTGTGCAGAATGTTCCATTTCCTGATGCTCTATAGCATGAAAACAAAGATTAACATCACACTGACTTCCAGGGTCATCATAATTTAAACAAGCATTGGAAATGCAATAGGTCTCGCACCATTAGAGTTAGTGCTTTTAGAATTGTTTATGGGTTTTTCTTGTAAATGTTTAGCATTTTTGTTTCCTGTAGCCAATGCTAAAGTATTACAAATAAAAAAAAAGCCATAAACATTTCTAAAAGCTCTAACTGAAATGGTCTGAGAACTATTGCACTGTGTGAGGGTGAGGGTGAGTGAGGGTGAGGGTGGGTGAGGGTGAGTGAGGGTGAGTGAGGGTGAGGGGGTGAGGGGTTGAGGGTGAGTGAGAGTGAGGGTGAGTGAGGGTGAGTGAGGGTGAGTGAGAGTGAGGGTGAGTGAGGGTGAGTGAGGTTGAGGGTGAGGTGTTGAGGGTGAGTGAGGGTGAGGGTGAGTGAGGGTGAGTGAGGTGTTGAGGGTGAGTGAGGGTGAGGGTGAGTGAGGGTGAGGGGTTTTGGGTGGGTGAGGGGGAGTAGTTGAGGCTGAGTGAGGGTGAGTGAGAGTGAGGGTGAGTGAGGGGTTGAGGGTGAGGGGTTGAGGGTGAGTGAGTGAGGGTGAGGGGTTGAGAGTGAGTGAGGGTGAGTGAGGGTGAGGGGTTGAGGGTGAGTGAGGATGAGTGAGAGTGAGGGTGAGTGAGGGTTTGAGGGTGAGGGGTTGAGGGTGAGTGAGGGTTTTTAGGGTGAGGGGTTGAGGGTGGGTGAGGGGTTGAGGGTGAGTGAGGGTGAGGGTGAGGGGTTGAGGGGGAGGGGTCGAGGGGGAGGGGTTGAGGGTGAGTGAGGGTGAGTGAGTGAGGGTGAGGGGTTGAGGGTGAGTGAGTGAGGGTGAGGGGTTGAGGGTGGGTGGGTGAGGGGTTGAGGGTGAGTGAGTGAGGGTGAGGGGTTGAGGGTGAGTGAGGGTGAGGGGTTGAGGGTGAGGGGTTGAGGGTGAGGGAGGGTGAGGGTGAGTGAGGGTGAGGGTGAGTGAGGGTGAGGGTGAGTGAGGGTGAGGGGTTGAGGGTGAGGGGTTGAGGGTGAGTGAGGGTGACATCGGGCTGACGTCAGCTGGGCCCCGGAGTGAAAGGGCACCGTCTGGATTAATAAGCAGCACGGCCGAGTCCATGGCAACACTCATTTAGGCGCCGAACAATATCCGACATGTCTGCAAGGCTGAATGCGAAACGGTTCACCAGTGTGTCGTCTGATGGGTTTTCACCCCGAATTAATTTGAAGGTGCTTGTGTGGGAGGGGCGGCGGGTGTACTTGGCCTACAGCAAGGAACCTGCACACACTGGTCTGGTCTATGAAATCTAAGAACTACATATTTAAATAAAATTTAAAAAAAGGAAGCGACAAAGGAAATAAGTCTAATTAAGCCTTTATACATTTTAAAAAGAAAGTCAATTAATCGCAAACGTAAAGCAGACAAACGCAGAGATTCTAAACCCTACTTAAGGCAGGTATACATACACCCATGCTCACATACCGGAGGTCTACCTGAGAAAACGTCCTGCTACAAGGAATGTTGTCTTTCATGGCTTCCTGTAGATGTCCTCCTGCAAGTCAGTTTCCTGCGACATTGCGCTCAAACTCCTGCTATCCCTTATTAAACAAGCACTGGCGATGCCAATGGGCGCGAAGGGGTGGTGCGGGTGGAGAAGAGAAGCAATAGGTGAGAAAACAACATAGAGCAAGTTGGGAGAATGACACAGACGAGATAGAACCAGGGAAGTGCACGAGGGAGAGCGCAACATGGAAAGGGGCCGGGAGAAGCACATGGATGACAGAGCAACTGGAGAGAAGTACACAAGGGAGACAGCTGGTAAAAGCAAGCACTTTCATGGCGTGCAACACATCGTGGAGGGCATGTTGGTGATCGGCTGGTGGTGGAGGGAAGGGGATACATGATACTGAAAGACGTCTACCTGGAGAGGAGGTGGGTTGGGGGAATTCCTAACACCTCAGGAGGCCTGCGAGACGTTTAGAGTGGGCTGGACAGTTTTTGCAGTATGCAAGGATTGTAATTACTAAAAAGACAAAACCGTGTTAATGGCTGGAGGGTGGGGGAAAGGAGGGAAGAGAGAGAAGGGGAGGGGGGAGGAGAAATGCGACACGGCGGGCAGGGGAGGGGGCGGAGCGGGGAGAGGGAACAGACGGAGGGAAGGCAGATAAGGGGAGGGGGGAGGAGAAATGCGGAGGGAAGAGAGAGAAGGGGAGGGATTGTTATCTGGATTCCAGGTCTCGAGTCTGGCCTTTTATTACAAATTACTGTTATTTAGTTCATTAGTCCAATCCAGTAGCATGGCAGAGCCTCGTAAGGGTGCAGCTGATTTACATGTGCTAATTAAATGTTTTACTAGTACTCGTTTCAGCTGCGCTTTCTGTATAGGGTGCATTTAATTATGAGTCAATAGGGCGCTGATTGTTCGAGACGCTTCGATAAATTTACGTTGCGGACATTGGCCTGCTACACGCTCCACCTTTGAAACGGAAGTATGGCATGTTGTCATTGTGACAGGAATGTGCCTTTAAACTTGATAAAAAAATAATTACCAGCTTTCTCGTCACATCCTTTTGAAGCTCCAATGGCACAGGAGAAGCATAGGGAGGAGGCAGTTGTGGCCGAGGAGAGGGAGCGAAGAGCAGCTGCTCGGAATGGGAAGCAGTTAACAAGGGAGGAGTTGCAAGACATCGTGCAGAAGTAAAGGCATGTTAACGAGCAGTGATCAGCTCTGCAAGGGGCACCAATTATGAAAAATAAAGGCATGCCTAAAGTGAAAGTGGAACTTTTAATAAAGACCTGATGTTTTTTAAAAGTGAACACATAGAGCCGCGGATACAGAAAAGGCACGCAGCCACAATTGTTTAAGTGAAAGTTCGGCATGTTGCGCTTTGAAAATTAAAGACTGTGTTTTATAATTGTAAAAGAAAACAAGTTTAAGAAAAAAAAAGTACACTGGGAGGGGGGAGGAGAAACACGAGAGACGGCCTGCGGCCGTCAAAGTGAAAGTACGGCCGGCGGAGGGCATTGCTGTGGGGAGGGGGGAGGAGAAATGCGACACGGCGGGCAGGGGAGGGGAGGGGGCGGAGCGGGGGTGTGGGAGGAGTGCGGGAACAGACGGCGAGGGGAGGAGAGTAGGAGGAGGAGAGTAGGGGAGGCACGGCCTAGCGGCCGTGGCTGGGGGCATGTGCACGCGCATTTAAGCTCAATGCGCATGCGCATTGAGCTTAAATTTCTCGTGCACTGCAAGGAATCGCCACGATTCCTTGCAAGTTGGATAAAGAGTGGATAAGCCACCATAGACTCGCAAGCTCGATGCGCATGCGCATCGACAGGCGAGACCTAAAAACATTACTTGGATGGGCAGGGCAAAAAAAGAGGTAGGCATCACTTAGGCTAATGTGCTGCTAACTGAAACAATGGGTTTAATAATAAAAAGGTATATCTACTGTTAGAGAGAGGCTTTACAGAGGACTGTTAAAATCTCAATGCAAGAAAAACATGCACATTTGGAGAATAGAATATTGTATGCATTTAGTGGCCATTGGTTTAATGTGATGTCATCTTTCTGGTGTTACTTCATATCGTGTAAAACATACTACAGAAGATCAGGATGTTATTGAGCACCTGAGCTTGAATAGGTTGCATTATAGGCTGCTAAAAGTAAAGCACTGTGTGTAGGAGAGTAGGGTGTGCTTCCCATTGTCATCTCCACTTTTTGCTGTGATTCTCTGTTTTTTCGACTTTAGTGTGGCTGTGGGCCTGCTAATCAGACCCACAGCCCAGCTGTTCTCTCTCTAAATTGATATCATGTACTTTAGGTACATACCAGATTGGCTATTGGGCCACCTTCGTGAGCCCCTGTATAGTGTACCATAGGCACCCAGGGCATAGATGCATTCAAGGCCTACCGGGGGCTGCAGCATGTATTATGCCACCCCTGGCTGGCCCACCAAACTGACACCACAGGCTGATCACACAGCCTGGGTAAGGTGGTGTAATCACCACTTACTTAGATATAGTATACCTACATCTACCTTATATATAGACACATATGCACCTATAAGTCACTCCTATGCTAGGCCTCGACAATCCTGGAGGCAGAGTGCTTGGTTTTATGTGAGAGGGTGCCCTAGCATGAGCTGAGCCCCTCTGCAGCTTTCAGAACCATCTCCTTATAGCTGTTCTATGATATAGCCATACCATATACTCTTAAGTGCATTATAATCCTCGCGGTTAATGCTAACTTTGGGTTGGCTTTATCCAAACATGTTGTGTAAGGTGTCAAACACTTTGGAATGCTACCCCCCCCGCCAATTCTGGCGGCGGGGGTAGCATGCCACCCTTTTAGAGGGAAAAGACATGTATGTTACTGCTTTACCCGGTTAAAGTTAAACAGAGCCCCAGCATTTAAAAATGGATGCTGCTGCCACAGACACAAGTCTGACCTCCTGCTGCTGGACGAAACTCCGGCAGGGGAGGCCTGGACAATAAGTTTCCTGTCCAGGGAGGTGCCAGCACCTCCCCAGACAGGCAGATGTGTATTGGGACAGGGAGGGCTGCATCAGCAGATGCTTTTTGAGACACTGCCTGGGGCACACTAGGTGCCCCATGTATAGCCCGGTTCAAACCAGTTGCTGGGGCACTCCAGCCCCAGCTCTGGCGCGAAACTGGACAAAGGGAAAGGGGTGTAACCACCCCCTTCTCAGGTCCACCCATAGGAGGGACCTAGGCAGGTAATCCAGCCCCTTAGCTTAGTATAAGTATAGGAGCTGTGTCCCCAGGACTTCAGATTATCCTGGAAAGAAACTTTGATACAGAACTCTTGGACCTTAGACATTCTATTCTGACTAGAAGACAGAAGACATCTCCCTTGTGGCCAAGGAGTGACCACCCTGTGCAAACAGGCACCACCAGTAACTTGCCAGTCTGCTTTATCGACACTCCCGCCGGAACCCGAAGACTCAGCGACACAGGAACTGGACTCTCAGACTTCTCTGACTCCGACCCACATCCACAGCTAAGCTGAGACACGTGGCGGACACGAGAGACGTGGGACCGGACACCCTAAAAATCCTGCATTTTGGTAACTGCTCGACTACCGAGTTACCCTCGCAGTTGTGCATTGGGGTACGAGAAGCCCCAGAACCGAGCACCATTTGCACCGAAGCGCAGCACTCCACATTCCTCGAGTGCCGAGTGGGGTCCGCTCTTGCATTTCAGCTCGACGCGTCTTCCGGGTTCCTTGCCCGTTGGCTAGTGAGCCCCCTAAAGATTTTTCTTTTTAACTAAACTGCTTTCCTGGTTGCTCCAGGCTTGCTCCAGCTTCCCTTCAAAGGAGAAGCGCCACAGACCTTGCTGGTCTGCAACAGAGTCAATCTCAACATCCTGCGTGGGTTGCGTTTGCCAAGGCTTATTGGGTCCAATCCGGATACCGACAACGCAGTTAACTAGATCCTTCGTGGGACAGCTCGAATCCAGCGCCTGGTCATCGTCGATGCCTCCTGGACCTCGTGGCTGAAAAGACAAACTCACCTTCTTCACCTTCAAGCAGGCGACATTGCCTGGTTCCTTCCTGGTCACTGGCTAGTGACCCAGACTCTGTCCCCTCTGCTTTCAGGTGCTTTCAGGTTCTTCACATCACCGATCCACCCTTGGATCCACCGGGCACTTTTCCTCTGGTCAGTGCTCCCGTGGGTCTTGACTCTCGAAGTGTTCTAGTTTAAAAGGGTTCCATCCTAGTCCATCCGGAAGTGTCCTTAAACAGTAACTTTGTAACTTCTTCGTTTCCCATTATAAGTCAATGGTAACTCGCGACTGTGTTTAGACACTGCACGCGTCTCCCGTGGGCCTCCTACTTCCTAACCTTTGGTTGTTTAGTGTAGTCCCAGCGATTCAACAGGCCCTAGGCCTGCTGTTTAACGCTCACGTGGTTCTTATACCACTTTCTTAGTATATGGTTTGTGAGGACCCTAGGCATAACTGTCTATGTGCAACTTATCGTATGCTAATTGAGTAACTTGTGATGTACTTTTACCTCTGACCTCATAAAGAGTGCAGAGGGGTTATGTTAGAAATAAATACATATATATTTGATATATACCTTGTGTGGTGTCCTTTCATTTGGTATTCAAGGGATTATAATTGGTGGCTTCACATGCTCTCTGAAGTCTTAGCCTATGACTGCTGGTCCATGCTACCACTAGGATAGCTTGTCTACAAGGTTGATTTTACAACCACCATCAATAAGGGTCGATTAGACTGGTGCAAGGTGCCCACTAGAATAGTGGACATCATATGTCAGGCTAACTTCTCACACTGTGCAATGTCGCAAGTGGGCATTATAGATAAACTGTAATACTGCTTGCAAGAAAAACATACAAATTTGGGTAGTGCCCATTGGTTGTATGGATGTAGCGGTTAGTATAATGTGCTGTTAGCTTTCTCGCGTTACTTTGTAAAGAGCACGTCTTTCAGGTTCCCTAGCTGGTGGCCTCAAGAATTGGGTACTTTACCCACACCAGTTTCGAAGGTTAAGATTTTACTAATTTTATTTAACACCAATCTCTTATTCAAAAACCAGATCAATTCTATAACTTCCTACTCCTTCTTCACCCTGAAATTACTCAGGAAAGTTTTCCTATTCATTCCGCATGAGCTGCAGAAAACAGTGGTAACAACTGTTCGGTCTAAATTGGACTCCTGTAATGCTCTCTTCATCAACCTGCAGAAAAAAACATCTGAACAATTCACAGATCTTACTTAACACAGCACCAGACTCTTATCAGGGACCCCTAAGCATCAGTCTGTCACGCAAGCTCTGACCAAACTACACAGGGTTCCCATAAGGAAGAGTATTTATTTCAAGGCTTTGTGCATCGCGTCCAGCATTTAATGGCGCTGGTTCCGACTATCTTAAATGTAGGTTCCAATGGTATGCCAAGTCAAGATTCTTATATTCATCAACAGCTAACCATGTAGCAGTCCCGAGATTCAGACAAGTAAACTGGAGTGGCAGAAGGTTTGTGACCTGCACATCCAAACTCTGGAACACTCTTCGATCTCACCTAAAAAAAAAAATGGACAGGCTTGCTTCCTTTTAGGAAAGCTCTTAAAACATGGCTTTTTAGCCAATAGATTCTGCCTTATACACCAGCTTGGATCTTTCTTTTTCTGTCACTTCCTCCAAAAGGTTTATCTCAGTGCCTAGATGCCTTTGGGCATCAGCATGCTTTATAAATTTGATTTGCAGTTCATTTCACTTCATATCAAGTTAAACATACTACAGATGATCAGGATGTGCTTGGATAGGTGACATTTTATGCTGCTAAAACTAAAGTACTGTGCATTGTCTTAAGTGAGTATTATAGATAATTTGTGATACTGCTTGATGATCATCCAGAACCTTAGTTAGACTGATCAATACATACTACCACGTCTCCTTCTACCTAATCATCTGGGTACCAGATCAGCTGCCAATTAGAGATACAGTGAGATTTAGATTACATGTGGGCGTAGTTCGCGTAGCCGCACTCCGCGGAGCTACGCGAAGATGCACTTGCACTCCGCGAACTACGCATAGCTCCGCGAGCATGCGTAGTAGCTTGCTTGACCCGTTCGCGAGCCATTTTTCGTCTTCGGGAGCGCCGTGGAACTCTGGGAACCTGCTCGACACCACATCTCCAGACGTCGCCTTCCTCACGGAAACATGGATGAATGCCTCCTCAGCGCCTGACATCCCGTCGCCATCCTGGACGGATACAAGATCACCCGGAGAGACCGCGTCAACGAGACAGGAGGAGGCATCGCCATCGCCCACAAGAACACCATCCGTATCACGACCAACTCAGACGACACCCTCACAGCCGCTTAACATCTTCACTTCCAGATACACACCGACCCCAAGACCACACTCAGAGGCACCCTCATCTACAGACCCCCAGGACCTCGCACACAATTCAGCGAAGACATCGCAGACTTCATCAGCCCGCACGCCCTCGCCTCCGCTGACTACATCCTCCTAGGGGACCTCAACTTCCACCTGGAGAACAACAACGACAACACCACCACCACCCTGCTGGACAACCTCGCCAACCTCGGACTCATGCAACTGGTGAACACCCCCACCCACTACGCCGGACACACGCTTGACCCAGTCTTCTCCTCCAGCAAGTACATCTCCTTCAGCCACTCCACTGGACAGACCACAGCTGCGTCCACTTCAGCTTCAGAAAGACCACAACTCACAACCACCCGCAACAGGTTCCCCGCAGGAACTGGAACAAGATCACCACCGACCAGCTCACCACTTCACTGAGCCAGAACCCTCCCGCCAGCTCAATGGACCCCAACTAAGCAGCCAACAACCTCACACAGTGGATCACCAATTGCGCTCGCCCAACCAGCCTCGACCACTCGCAGTCCGGCTTCCGCGCCAACCACAGCACCAAGACCACCCTCATCGCAGCCACTGACGACATCTGAGCCCTGCTCGACAACTGGGAAACAGCGGCCCTCATCCTCCGGGACCTCTCCGCAGCATTCGATACGGTCTGCCACCGCACCCTAGTGCAGCGCCTCAGCAACATCGGAATCCAAGAGAAGGCACTGGAGTGGATCATCTTGTTCCTCACCGGAAGAATCCAGAGAGTCCGCCTCCCATCGTACAGATCCAAGGCCACCGAAGTCATATGCGGCGTACCACAAGGATCATCACTCAGCCCCACCCTCTTCAATGTCTACATGAGCCCCCTCGCAGCCATCGTACGCCAACACAAACTTCAACATCATCTCCTACGCCGACGACACCCAGCTGATCCTCTCCCTCACCAACGACCCAGGAACCGCCAGAACCAACCTACAAGAAGGGATGAAAGACGTAGTCGAGTGGATGAGGAACAGCCGCCTGAAACTGAACTCAGACAAGACAGAAGTCCTCATCCTTGGATCATCACCCTCCGCCTGGGACGACTCCTGGTGGCCCCCTGCCCTGGGCAGCGCACCCAAACCAACGGACCACGCACGCAACCTGGGCTTCATCCTGGACTCCTCCCTCTCGATGACCAGACAAGTCAACGCCGTCTCATCATCATGCTTCAACATCCTACGCATGCTCCGAAAGATCTTCCGATGGCTCGCCACCGAAACCAGGAAGACGGTCACACAGGCACTCGTCACCAGCCGACTGGACTACGGAAACACCCTTTATACCGGAACCACAGCCAAACTCCAGAAAAGACTCTAACACATCCAGAACGCCTCCGCACGACTCATCTTGGACATCCCGACACAGCCACATCTCCGGACACCTGAGAGACCTTCACTGGCTCCCCGTCAGCAAGAGAATCACGTTCCAAATCCTCACCCACGCACACAAGGCCCTTCACGACCTGGGCCCCAGGTACCTCAACAACCGCCTGACCTTTTACACTCCCACCCGCCAGCTACGATCGACCAGCCACGCCCTCGCCGCCGTGCCACGCATCCGAAGATCCACCATGGGAGGAAGATCCTTCTCCTACCTGGCAGCCAAGACTTGGAACTCCCTCCCCATCCACCTCCGCCTGACCCAAGACCACCTCTGCTTCAGGAAGCAACTCAAGACATGGCTGTTCGAGCAGTAGCGGACCCCCCTCCCCCAAGCGCCTTGAGACCCTCTGGGTGAGTAGCGCGCTATACAAATATCCTGATTGATTGATTGATTGATTGCCTGCATGCGCGGGATGTGTAGCGTGCGAAGTTACCCATGAGGTTTGTCCCGCCCGCTCGCGTCCCCTTATTTCCGGTCACTACTAACGTGTTCGCGAGTTATTCTGTGCCAGATTGCAGTTTCTGCGTGTTCGGCAACTCGATCTTACCGACAAGCATCCTCGCGCACGCGAAAATGCTATTGAGCGCGCGAGAACTACGCTACGCAGCAGTTTGCGGAGTATTCGACAACTTCGCGTTCTCCGCGGAGCGCGGAGTTGCCAAAACTCCGCAAACTCCGCGAACGGAGCGTAGTTCTTCACCCAGGGTTAATTTAGATACCTTAGATGCTTAATGTCTCTATCAATACCGCCTTACTTAAGCTCAGGAGAAAGTAGTATACTTCAGTTCCAGAAGGATTCTCTGCTTTGGCCACTGGGATCCCAATTATGTATTTGTGAGAGAAGGCGGTTCTTAATTTCATAGATCTTGGCCTTTCAGCATACCAAAATTATCAAAACCCACCAAATATTTGCTAGGTATAAAAGATATGTTTCTCAGATACATTACAGTACCTACTTTTTAGAAGGTTTCAAAATGAGGTGCCATGTGAATACTCATACTTTACTAATATTTACTCTTTGCTTTATTAAAAGTACGTAGCTCAAAACTGCCAGTAGGCTTCGTAAGATTTCTGTGACTACACACAAACAGCATAGTTTGAAATACATTTTTAAAATACATACTGCGGATAAGGCTAAAATCTGTTGTTGAATTGTTTCTTCCTCGTTATATCCAACCCAAGGTGGAACAGCTGTATCTGCACAAAAAAGAAAAATAATTAATAAATCATTTGCAAGCTCGGTACAGGTTTTCATCAAAGTTGTAATGTTTCCTGCTATCACACCTCCTTCACTCACTATTTGACACGACTATGTTTCAACAGCTGGGGAGGCCAGTCTTAAACCTCCATGAACTAAAAAAAGAAAACAAACCTATTAAGTTGTATGTGAATTTGGGGCAGCACAAGACCAGGTTAAAAATGCAGTCATTGTGCATAGTTGGTTTTTAACACTCTATTCACTAAAACTAATGTATTGGCCAAACAAATCCTTAGTCCTGCAAAACTGCCATAATACACTTTAGACCCAAAGAAGCAGTATAGTTCAGAGGACACAGCACCGGTTGAGGTAACAAAAGTTGTTTATTTCGTTAGCTTGTGTTACCTGCATAGGCAGTTTGTGTAATATAGGTTTACTTCAGCACCATCACTTGATATATTAACATATTTTCCTGACAACAGCTTTATAACAGTTACAGATGAAAGATCACCAGGTACATGTAAATCACACACAGGACAAACTGCTGCATCAACAAGAAACTCTGTTTTGGCTAGGACTTTACCCTTGCTGGCTCCCAACTCATACTGGCCTCTCCAAATCACAGGATTTATTGAATTATGTAGCCTTGCTGCCAAATACATTTACATATCATTTTGCACTACATACCTTTACGTTTTGCTTACTGCCCTTAAGAAAGAAGAAGCCACAATAAGGTGATGGATGGAATGCTTGAACTAATCTCAGCAGCAGGTAACAGCTAGGGGCCGCAGTCCAGTCCATCGTTTTTTAATAAAGAAGCGACTTTACTCAACGGGCCATCTTACAAAAATCAGTACCCATTCTGTTCCTCACTGAAACAGTTCATCCCGAACTTCTAGTAGAGGCCCCTCCACAAGTAATCTACTTAAATCTTATCAGTATGAATAGTTTGAAGTCCTATGGCACAGTGAGCACAGGCCCATGACTTGGCACACCCGTCGTACTTGGGGCATAAACTGCCACAACAATGGGATGAATGCAATGCTTGAATTAATCTCTGCCACTGGCAATGACTTGGTCTGTATTCCAGTCCTTCTTTTGTTACCCCTCCATGCCACTCTGGATAAAAGTCTTCCACACCCCAATCCGTACTGACCCTGCTCCTCAAGGGAACAGTCCATCCCAAATGGTTTGTACATGGCTGGGTCTAAACAGAGAGGCATGGTGTGTACAACAGTGATGGACTGAGATGCGGCCTGTGAAATTTACAGTGGCTGAGATTAATCCAAGCATTCCAGCCATCACTTCCTTTTTATACTACTTTGTATAGAAGATGCCATTCCTGGGCAGGTTTCTGCTCGAATCAAACTCCCGCGTTCGAAAAACTCAATACATATCAGTTACTCCTTGATATTTTCTTACCGGATTAGTGCAACATGCACAAGCTAGAGCATCACCCTTTGAGTGTGAAAGATTATATACCTACTGCAAACCCTACCACAAGCCGGATCATAGAACTTTCAGCCAGTCCATCCTATGGCTCCTTTAATTTCCCTCAGACAAAATTGACAAAACTCTCATCACTTACTTTGGAAATGAAGGGGCATCACCAAGGGTCAACCATGTGTCCCACCAGCATCTAGTATCAATAGCTAATAACTGTTTTTACAAAAGGAGACAAAAAGATCCATGACTGCTACGACATACACTTGAAATTTCCAGAGCTACTCCAATCTAAACTACTCAGATCGGAGTACCTAAAATATTCTTAAATCTCCCAATATCAATTAGCCCCTGTTCTGCTTCTGCAATAAGATACCTAGGCAAAATGTTTTTCTCTAATTTGTCACCCGGGAACCAGATTAATACAGTTTCTAATCCTCCTTGCATCCGATTCAGGAGTCAACAGTAGAATTCAAAACCATTTGTATTGCACATTAGAGCTACAATAGCTTAACAAGTCATCCAGTTGCTACATTCCATCAAAAGCACTCTTGTCGCTTTCTGTCTGCTGAATGTAAGGTTGTATCATGTACCAAAGTACTTCATTCAAGCAAATAACCTTCTGGGTAGCTGCCTTACTATGAACTCCATGCCTCTTGTTATTCACTTTGAAGAAGCAATCTGTGGTACGGAAAGGCACTAATGCCTAGTGCTTCGCTCCATAGATCTGCACAACAGCCCATATAATCTACAATAGCAACATGACTACCTCAGATGTATATTTAAATAGATGAACTGCTAAGCGTTTCTGCTACCGCTGTTTTTAGCTGCCTTTTAAATTCATTTCCATGTAGTATTCAAGGGGCTTTGCTCCAATTTTTCTCCAGTTTTAGTCAGTTCACTTTAAAGAATTGATTTGTGATTTATATTATTTTTGACTAGTTTTCTTTGTTTTATTTCACATGCTTGGGTTAGTTATATTTGGTTTCCCATTAGCTGCTACATTGAGGAGAGCTTTGTATGCAGACAGAGCATCTGGACTCCAGTCCTAGTTCTGCAGGTTAGCTTCTTTTATTCTTTTAGAGGATTCTGGTTGTTTGGCAACCTGCATTCCCGCCTACAACGTCTCAGTTATAGAAGCCTACTTCAGTCCATGTTCCAAGGAGTACCTAGACAAACTAGATTGTGCCTCTTTGGTGGCCTCAACCAGAGTTTCATATCCTGGCACAGCCAATTCTGTTCCATGATATGGCCTTCGCATGTGGATCTTCGCAACTTTTCATCCTGGAACATATGCTCGCTCATTTCCATGAATCAAACAATATTTTTGAATAACATCGGGGCACACAATCTGCTTCATTTGGGATGACGGGTGTCTCTAAGTAAGTCAGATATTACCAGATTAGCTTGGAGTAGGGTTATTTTTTTATTTAGCTTTGCTCAATATCCACAATTGAGACAACTGAATTGAGATTGTAAGCTTAATTCAGTGTTCTACACAGAAACTAAGGTCAGATGCTCTTCTTTCTACGACATTGCTATTGCAGTATCATCCACTTACCATATTTTGCATGAGAAAAGGACTGATGGGTAAGGAATCACAATTATTTTTTTCAACTGTTTCTTCTTGTCCATAATTCCTACAAATCCACGACTTGAAGACAAATTTCTTGTTTTTAACTTTCCTCTTCAAGCATCTACCACTTATATAGAGATCTTAGTACATCACTCACCCAATTCAGCATAGGACTTTGGTTTGAAATTTGCTGACTTCATTTTGCCTTTAGAAGTAAATTCTTTAACTTTTTAGTGCCTGGTGGCTTTAATAATCGGGAAGATAATTCCCTTACTGCTGCTAACATGCCTTGGATTCATGCTTTTTTACTAGCCTATTGCAAGTTGCAAGTGGCTCCATTCATCAAGCATGACAACTGATTGCCACAATTTTCACCTAGTCTGACTATGATCAAACTACGTGATTTCCGCTTACTTGGTATCACATGAAAAGTCTGTTCAATGTATTTGCCTGCTCCCATTTCTCCTCCTTTAGTAAAGCTTCTCATACTTGAAATTTTAAAACTATAAACTTCAATAGTTTACTTCTCAGTCTGACAAACTGGATCTTGGGACGTAGTCTTGCTGAGGAATTACAGACTCCCAATTTGATGTCTCGACCCCTGAAGCTTTACATTAGGTTGCTCCACCTGAAGCTAGATTGAGTAATCACAATCCTTGGTACACAGAGGCACTTCCTACTCCCCAAAAAGAGTTGTAAATCTTTATACTGTAGTCATCAAGGAATGGAGAAAATTGTTTATTGTTCTTGCATTGAGAACACAAGAACAAACATAGGCTTTTAAGATAATGAATTCTTTTTCTCAGCCCTCCTCTTGTAAATCCTCAATTCCTCTCACTAAAACTTGGCAAATCTATGGCATATGTTTTCATATTCCAAGAGCCACGCGATACAATATTATTTTATACCTATCACACGCTATATTGGATGTGGTCACCAGATTAACTACTGCTCAGTATCCAAGCCCACTTTTTTCACCAAATTTACTTCTCTCACTCTTAGTACAAACAATCTAACAATTGCAGCTACGAAATCTGGACCACATGGGTGCACTGATCATTTTAGCTCTTTATGCAGCCTTGAATACTGTGTCCAGAGAAGCCCTGATTTTCATGCTGCATGAGACCAGTGTCAGAGGAAAGTCTCTTGGCTGGTTCATATTGATTCGTTATGCAATCCTCCAATTAGTGTTTGTTGAAACTGGGTTCTTGTTCTGTTCCAGTATGCTGTGGGTGAAACTAAAGATTTTTATTTGATCAAAACTTAGCTTGATCATCCCAGGTCAACAAAGTTACTTGTTCTTTTCTCCAGGGCCAGATACCCCATAGGAACAGTCTTTCCTGTTTACAATTTGAACATGGCTTTAGTGATAAGAGTGACAGTGGGATCACATTTTAACTAAATCAGTGCCCTGTATCCGGAGACTCCTTCATACCAAATCAAGAGGTATAAAGCTCATTCAGAATTAATCAATCAATCAATCAATCACGGCATTTGTATAGCGCGCTATTCACCCGGGAGGGTCTCAAGCCACTGGGGGAGAGGGGTATGTTACTGCTCGAACAGCCAGGTCTTGAGCAGCTTCCTGAAGGAGAGATGGTCTTGCGTTCGCCGAAGGTGGGTGGGGAGGGAGTTCCAAGTCTTGGCTGCCAGGTAGGAGAAGGATCTTCCTCCGGCGGTGGCTCTGCGGATGCGTGGTACGGTGGCGAGTGCGTGGCTGGTCGATCGTAGCTGGCGGGTGGGCGTGTAGAAGGTCATGCGGTCGTTGAGGTACTTGGGGGCCAGGTCGTGGAGAGCCTTGTGTGCGTGGGGGAGGAGTCTGAATGTGATTCCTACTGCTCACCTACTGCTTGGTCTTCATTGAGCCCTGATTTCTAGCACATTTGCACCCTTCACTGGGTCTCTGCAGCCAAGTGATCCAAGTTCAAACACATATGACTGTATGGCAGCAGTCCAGAATTTATTAGAGCTATGTTTACTATATGATCCCTTCGTTCTTCTGCTCGTCTTCCAAGGAAACCCAAGATCAGCTGAACTCCTCCTTGTTGTTGGTGGCTAAGTTGTGAAATGTGTTACCACATAGTAAGTAAGTAAAATCTTATATAGAACTGGGGTTCCAAGGAGGAAGACTGACCAACAGATAACATTATTTAAAAAAAACATGACAAAAGACAGAATGTTAACATTTTACTGAAATGCAATAGATCAGATTGAGATCTCAAATTTAGAGGCAAAGAGTTTAAGGGCCAAATGTGTCATCAACCTGATTTGCGATCCTGAAATAGCGATTTTTTAGAAATCGCTATTTCAGAATCGCAAATTGGGATGGATGTACAAAGTCGCAATTTTTTTGCGAATTCTTAGTATTCCTTAATTGTGATTAGCAGATTGCGAATCGCAATTAAGGAATACTTTTCTATTCATTTCTATGGGCCAGAAGGTCCATAGGAATGAATGGGAAGTTATTCTCATTTTGCGATTCGCAATTTGAGAATCGCAAATTGAGAATAATTTCAAGGGTGCAGGGGTGTCCAAAGGACACCCTGTTGCACCCCTGAAATAAGCGTGGGTGCACATGTGGCGCACATACATGCCCTAAGGGCATGTATGTGCGTCACATGTCACTTTGAAAAATGCAAAAATTTGCATTTTCCAAGGAATTAGAAACTTACCACCAACTAGAAGTTGGTGGTAATTTGCGATTCCTTAAGGACAATTTGCAAATATTTTTTGATTCATACATTACATTTAAGGAATCGCAAAATTTGCGATTCCTTATTTTGCACCAGATTTTCCTTCATACATTACCATTTGGCAAATTTGCATTCGCAAACGTCGAAATTCTGCTAATTTCAGCGTTAGCAAATGCAAATGTACTTGATACACATGGCCCTTGGAGTTTACAAACACAGAAAGAGAAAGTCCTGTCGATCATCTAGCTTTATTTATCCTGGGGGCCGCCAATACTTTGACTGAACCGGATCCAAGTGTACGGTCAGGTATATGCCAGAAAAAGATATTTTAAAAATACTCCAGTTCTGTCAGATGAATGGCTTTGTGCACTAAGCATACTACTTTAAAATTAATCGTTACACTGACTGGTAACCAGTGGAGACTCTGCAAAGACTGAAAAAACGATGTGAATTTGTGAAATTTTCAACAGCAGCCTGGCTGCTGCATTTTGGAGCGGTTGAAGCTTATGTAGCAAATGCTTCTGGGAACCCATACACAGGACATTACGATAGTCGATCTTTGTGATGACGAAGGAAACAATGACAGTCTACTGTGAATCCAAAGGAATAAAGGGCAGGATTTTCTTTATTATTCTGGGCAAAAAGAACCATGAGGTGATCTAATTAATTTGATCAGAAATACATACTTTTTTGTCCTTTTTACACCAGAGAAGAGTGGCCCTAAGTTGGAAGGCTATCAAGAGGTATTCCAGGGGGTAGTCTCATTTCCAAACAGCAGTACCTCAGTTCTATTTGAGTTCAGTTTCAAACAGTTTTTCTGCATCAAGCTCACAAGATGCACCATGCAGCTGTTCTAGTTTCTGGCCACCTCCTCGAAATTAGATGATATTGGCACCACCATTTTTGTGTCATCCGTGTAGGAGATTACTGAAAAACCATAGCTGCAGATTATGTTGAGCAGAGGGGTGACATAAATGTTAATAAGTTTAGGGCTATGGGAAGACCCTTGGGGCACCCCACATAGGAGGAAAAAGCGATCGGAGACTGAGGGCCATATGTATCAACATCTAGATTTGCGAATCTCAAATAGGGATTTATTAGAAATCGCTATTTGAGATTTGCAAATTGGTATGTAAGTAGAAAATCATTTTTTTGCGATTTCTTAAAATTCCTTAATTGTGATTAGCAAATTGCAACTCGCAATTAAGGAATAATTTCCCATTCATTACTATGGGCCAGGAGGCCCATAGGAATGAATGGGAAGGTATTCTCAATTTGTGATTCACAATTTGAGAATCGCAAATTGAGAATAATTTCAAGCGTGCAGGGGTGTCCAAAGGACACCCTGTTGCAGCCCTGAAATAAGCATGGGTGCACATGTGGCACTTATACATGCCCTAAGGGCATGTATGTGCGTCACATGGCACTTTGAAAAATGCAAAAATTTGCATTTTTCAAGGAATTCGCAACTTACCAACAACTTGAAGTTGGTGGTAATTTGTGATTCCTTAATGACAATTTGCATTTTTTTTTGCTTCATACATTGCATTTAAGGAATCGCAAAATTTGCAATTCCTTAAATGCAATTTGCGATTCCTTGTTTTGCACCAGATTTTCATTAATACATACCATTTAGCAAATTTGCATTCGCAATTTCGGCCTTTGCGAATGCGAATTTGCTAGATACATATGGCCCAAAGTCTCCAAGTGCGACCACTTGCTCTCTGTTTTGCATGAAAGAACTAAGAAGTGAAAGCACTGCGTCCTTAATCCAGATAGTTTCAAGCCAATTAATAAGAAGTGAGTGGTTGACCGTATCAAAAGTGGCGGATAGGTCAAGAAGAATCAACAGTGCATTTTTTACATCGTAGTAACCCTTCTTTTAGGAACTGCTTAAACACAGCTTTTACCCGAGTAATCAGGGTTAGTTTATTCTTAGCAGTTCAATCGTAGCACCACAATGCTGTAACTTGCATTTATTTTCATGCCCAATAAAATAACAAAATACAATAAATAACTTTAATATAAAATATTAGCACTTGGAATGTGTGACTTATCACGGTTTCAAGAGAGCACAAGGAGCAGAAAACAGAGATTGGTTCCAGGATGCCTTGAAGATGACTTAGCACCGATTCCCCAAGGATCTTGCAGTGGATGAAGGTTAGTTACCCATGTGACACAAACCCCACAGGGATGCTCCCATCATCGAGAGACCTAATTAGTCTCCATGGCTTCACAACTAAACCTATTTCATAGTCTGAAGTGAAAGACCGAAGCCAAGGACAATTACAGACTGCTTTACATAACAAAGGAGACGGCTGCTAAAAAAAAATTTCACAGCAACAAGCTGAATATTTTTCTGACATCTGAACTCCTGTACAGTTCTATACAGCAAAACATATTCAGAGGCAACAAAATCCATGCTGGGCTTTTATATGCTTTTAGTACAGCATTTCTAGTGGTCCAGGTTTTCTTCCTATATGCTTCTTCTCTATGTAGGAGTACGATGGTTAAACAGAGATGGAGTGCTGCCAATCATGTTGCAAGTTCATTGAGGTCCTCTCAAAAGGGAGACACTGTGACAAATACCAGCATTCTTACGTAACCGAAACTCTGTGACCCTGAGTAAATCATTATCTCATTGCACCACAGGTTTTCCAACTATTATGGGGCGTTTAGAAACACGTTGAAGTCTAGAATAAATCTAGAAGCCTTAAAAAAAAACGGGGAACATTGTAAATAAAAAAAACATGTAAGGTAAGTAAAAGTTTGGGGCAAATAAAGAAGTGATAGGTAAGTATACGTATATATTTATATCTCAACCCCTATGTGGATACAGATATATTATTCTATTGTGTGTATCTGTGTGTATACACACACACACTGAGAGACAGGTACATACATACGAAGGCAAATAAGTTATTATTATTATTATTATTATTATTATTATTATTATTAGAGTTTTGTAGAGCGCATAGTAACCCGGAAGCATCCCAGCGCTGAGACCAGGACAGTCAAGAGGGTGGATTGTCGGGGAGAAATGGGGAAGGGGGTTCAGGAGAAGAGGTGCGTTTTCAGTAAAGGTGGGAATGCGGGGCTATGCCCAACCTAAAAGAGCAAGAGGTAAGAAAAATAAGTAAATTGGTTCGGGATAGTGGGGCGTTTCCGCAGTAAAAAAAATATATAGAACACATTAGATTAAGCAAGTGCTGTTATCTACTGGTTAAAGAATTACAATAATATCACATTAAAACGATATTTGTTAGGCAATCTTTTTTCAATAGAAAGAAAAACAGTGGATCCCCAAATTAATTACTTCGTTAGTAATCCCTCGATATTCATTATAGGGCAATTAATGTATCTGATATAATAACATGGAGCCACACATAATGGTAATTCACTTTGCACTGCTGCATTATAAACAATATCTTTTTCTAAGTTCATCCATGCATTGCACCCACAATACTTCACAAGCATGCTGAATGCTAGGCAGGAAGGGAAGCAAACTTCATCAGGGAGAGAATCCCCCCTTATCAGTATCCTATTTTTTGTCTGCCCTTTTTGTGCAAGCGCCTAATAGATCATTCGAGATACTGAGATTACCTTTTTAAGAGGAGACTTGTACTTCATCAGTTAGAAATATGACTCAACTGTCCTATCCACAAAACAATAATGAGACAAAGGGGCCAGGCCCCCACTACCGCCTTGGCCAAAACTTCTGGTTTGCTGCCTCATCATGCCTCTCCTCTCACAAAACAATTGTGATGGCCTTTACACATCCACATGTGTAGTGTCTTGAGATTTTGCGTGATAAGACCATTGCAGTGCTGAATGGAATCTAAAACAGGAATTGCGCAACCTGCTGAGAGGTGTGAAGGTGTGGTTAATAAAAGTTATGATGCTATGCATGCAGTGGATGGTTTTGTGTGCTGAAGTATAGAGCTCTTGTGTGTGGGAATGTTCATTTGCATGCTCCCGGGCTGGGAGAGACGCTACAACAGACGATAAGTAGAGGATACGTGCCCCAAAGGAAAAAGGCTGCTCTCTCTGAGAGTTTACAAAGGTACAGCAGACTGCTTGTGCATGCCATGTGCACCCCAAGTCAATGCAAAGCAGTCTGCAGTTGGAGCATGTGGATTCAAAGCCCGGCTCCAGCCCATACACAGCCATTGAAGAAGTTGAAGACGCAGCAGCCTTGAAAAAGCCTGCCAGAACACGCTGGTAAGGCTGAAAGAAGAGATGCTGCGTCACTCCATAACAGATAGCCATCATCGATACAAAGCAAATGCTAAAAGCAGTGACAAGTTATGAAAAACAGAGACCAACTTGCTGACACAGGAGATCAAACCTCCACACAACCTCAAAGTTGATGTGATAACCCAGGCTCAGGCGCTAGGCCAATGTATGCAAAAGTTGCAGGTGGCATCCCGCGCAACAGATGCTGCCTGAGCAGCACATCATCTCAAATACAGCAGAGGGAAGCACGAGACACAATGCGGCCAGATTCCTGATGCGGCCGCCACCACCACTACCACCACCGCTTGACACCTCGAAGAAACAGAACATCAGTGTCAAGTGGGCTGCATGGATAGAAACGTTTGATGACTTCATAGATGCGCTAGTAAGAAAGTCATTAAATATTTGAAAAACCTAGCTGGTGATGGAGTCAAAGAAGTACTAAAGAAAGTCTCAAAAACTGATGCAACATCATACCAAAAGATAAAACAGCTTTGGAAACCAAGTTCAATCTGATGCCAAATGTAGACTATGAAAGGTACATCTTCAACCATGCACGACAAAAGGCTAGTGAAAGGATGGATGAGTTTGTTGAAACACCAGAAGCACTTGTCAAACACTGTGTAAGACAATGAGGAAGAAGCCATGCGCCTCAGTGTCATTATGGTTGTCTTTCAGATTCCTTCAGGAGACGCATGTTGAAAGAGACAGTAACAGCGCATAACGGATCAGCGTTGAGCATGAAAAGCAAACACAAAGTAGATGCACACCAGGTGACCCCTCCGAAGAAGAGAAGCTTATGCTGCTGATGTGGTTTTCATTTCACCATGAGGGTAATGTCCAGCCATAGGACAAATATGCAAAGGCTGCTGGAACGAAAACCACTTCAAAATGGTCTGCAGAGTGAAAGAGAAACTAAATGTGTCACAGAGAGTGAAAATGGACGCCAGAAGTTTCCAGAAGCATTGTCGTCACACCCACATATAAACAGAAATAAACCACCACCATAGATCTTTCATCACAAAAAAAGTGTGAGAAGGAAAGAAGGCACCTCACGGTAGCAACACCAAGGGGGACAGTACTGACTGGTACTCGCCAGTGACCCACTTATCATCGGTTACCTTCTTTACCATAGAAAAATGTGCATATGTAGTGCAACAAATCCACAACCCATTGAAAACAAAAGTGAAAGATAAGAAGTAAGCAACCTAAATGTGAATGTACTTCCTATGCGTGCAAAAAATTGTGCATGTATTCAGAGGACCCCGTGAGAACCAAAGACGTAGTTCTCACCAATAAAAATTGGTAAAGCTTACTTGCCATCCATAATCTTTATTCTTTTAGCTGTAAGCCTTTCCACGTTAAAATTAACTCCTATCAAGTCAAACCTTAAATCATAACTAGCCAACATGTTTCGTTGCTATACTCAATTTGGAGCAACTTCGTCAGGGCTAGGGATCCAGATCATTGTTTTCAATAGGGATTGTTATCAAAACCTTCTAGTTGCGTGACTGCTGCATACCGGCAACCTCACGGAACTTGACGCGTCATATGATCGCGTCCTTCTGCTGATTGCCCACGGGTCTGTAACACCGTGACCTCGGGCTCGGTGCGCAATCAATCATCCGGATTACGCTGACGTACTGGAGTCGATGTCGCCAATGACGGTGGGCCAAGCCTGCGATATGGGACGGGCAGTGCATCGTGTTACTTACGAGCGGTGCCCCCAAACCACAGTGCAGGCAGAGGCGTCAGCTTCAGCTTGGAGCAGCGGCGTCGGCGAGACCAGGGCTGTGGTGCGCAGCGGGACAGTGCTTCATGTTCTCCATGAGCAGTGTCTATAAGTCACAGTGAAGGCACCGGGGATACCAGGGTGGCGGTGGGAAGTGAGGTGGTGCAGAGTGCAGTGCCCACAGGTCACGGTGCAAGCAGCAGCTCGGTGGCGGCGAACGGCAGCCTCAGAGAGACCAGGTTTGCTGTGCAAAGTGCAGTGGTACCCTCGGTTCCCAGAGCTGGTAGTAGATGAACTTGACGTCTTTGTTGTTCGTGAAACTTCTTGAGCAGGGGGCAAGCTCTACCTCAAGCCCTTGGAGAAACACAGGGAAAACAGATGCAGAAAATCTAGGCTAGTGCTTTCAGTGCCCAAGACAGTAGCAGCCACTGCAGGCAACAATGCAAAGGACACAGCAAAGTGGTAGTCCCTAATCACAGCTTCACCAGCTCTTCTCTCTGGCAGGTTTATTGATCCAAAAAAGGTTCTTAAGTCCTTGGGTCAAGGCCCCAATATTTATACCACAGTTTCCTTTGAAGTTAGTACAATCAAAGTTCCTCTGGCACACATAAACCAGTTCAGCTTGGCTCAGGCCAGGTTTACCACAGGAGGTGGAGACAGCTTTGTGAGAGGCAGACACAGTCCATTCAGGTGCAAGCGACTACTCCTCCCACTATTCTCAATGCAGCTAGGTCTATTCAGCCTGGCTAGGAGTCACTCAGGAAACGCGGGGCACACTTCAACCCTCCCCTTGAGTCTGTCAAGGGTGAATGCACATCCCCAGCCCTGTCACTCCAAACCCAGACAAGAAATACACAAATGGCAGAGGAACACAGGATGGTTAAGCAAGAAAATGCACCCTTTCTAAAAGCAGACTATGCACAGAAGGGGTCCCGGACTCACTGTGCCACTGGATCATGAGGGGTGATGCTCTGAAACCAGTCCCAGGATGCTTGTTTCCGGTCTAGGGAGGACCTGGCTTGGCAGTTTGGGCTGGACTGTTATCATGGGGCACAGGGTCAAGACTGATTTGCATATGGCTGGGTCTAAACTGGGGTGGTATGATTAGGAAAAGAACAATGAACAATGGATCTAACCCAGATCTTTTGGCTGGGGGTGAATGTTTGGTTTGCTCTGCATTACGTGCATCATCTGTGTGTCTTTCGCTTTAACGCCCAAAGTGCGCCGGCTATGCCAAGACATGGGTCCCAGGGTTCACTGTGCCATTGGATTCAAGCTAGCATGGCTGATGATGGACGATGTTCCGAAACCAGTCCCAGGATGCTCATTTCCAGTCCAGGGAGGACCTGGCTTGGCAGTTCGGATGGACTGTTCCCATGAGTACAGGGTTCAAGACTGATTTGCATAAGGCTGGGTCTAAACTGGGGTGGCATGGTGAGAAAAAGAACAATGGATTTAACCCAGATCTTTCGAGTGGAGGTGAAAGTTTGATGTGATCTGCATTCAGCCTAAACTCTATTTCTATATCTTGTCCCTAAGGAATGTTAGGATTGTACGATGGTACAAAAAAACTCCCAGGTTAGCCTAAGAGACAGATAGCATTGCCACAGTGAAAACGAAATACACAGTATTTCACTATAAGGACATGTAACACACACTGGTACAGTCCCACCTTTCTCACACACTGCACCCACAGGGGCATCTTGGGCCTACCTTAGGGGTGTCTTATATGTGAAAAAAGGGACGGTTAGGACCGGTCAAGTGGGTGCACATGCCAGGTCGACATGGCAGTAAAAACTGCGAGCAGACACTGCTGTGGCAGGTCTGAGACACCTTTGAAAGGCTACCTGTGTGGATGGCACAACCAGTGATGCAAGACCACGGGTAGAATTGATTTACAGGCCCTGGGCACACACTCTGCACTGTACTAAGAACTTACCAGTAAATCAAAATATTCCAGTCATGGAAATCCAATCATAACACACTTTATAGTAGGAGAACTTGCACTTCAACACTGAATAGCAGTGAGAAAGTGCGCCGAGACACTAAACCATCAAAAACAAGGTCAAAAACAGGAGGGCAAAAAGCAAAAGTCTGGAGGTAAAACAGCTAAAAAAGCCAAGTCCAACATTAGTCATACAAAGTCTTGTCAATGGCATCATCATACACCAGCGAAAACTACGGATGTGCGTTGATGTTGTAAACCAAAGAACGACATACACATGTAGGACTAGCTGTGTGCAAAAAAGAGCAAAAGCCAACGAAGAATCACCACACGGAGTGCCAAAATTCATTTGGACATTGTCCTAAAATTACATTAAAGGTGAACGGGTGCCCAATGGCTTTTATTACAGACGGTGGTTTGTCAATTAATATCATGCCAGCAGAAACGTTTAACAGCTTATCTCCTGTGCCATGCCTTACCCAGTCAAACACAAAGGTATGCATGTGGGGTGCTGCTAAAGAGCTACAGAGTCAAGGGTCATTTGCAGCAACCATGAAACGCAAAGCAACATCAGTGCAAGCGCCAACTAGCGTTCTTCAGGGAACTTCAAGTGAATGCCTACTTAGATTTGCCACTGCTGCGGACATGGGACTGAACTCTTTCAATAACAACCTCTTTGCCCAGTCTGGACTCACAAGTCAGTTCCCTTTGTTGTTTCATGGCCTAGGAACACTCTAGAAAATGAAGGTGAAACTTCATATGAATGAGGACATTTACCCGGTTGCCCAAAGGCTTGCCTTTCACGTAGAAGAAGCCATTGAGAAAGAACTAGGAATGCTGATGAAGCATGACATCATTGAATGCTTTACCGGTCCTACGCCGTGGGTTTAGTCCATGGTTGCGGTGCCGAAGGACAGCAGTGGTGCAGTGCGCATTTGTGTTGAAAAGCGACAGGCCAACAAATAATCAAGAAGGAAAGACATCCTGGTCCTCACACAGTGGATATGATCATGCAGCTGAAGGGAGCCAAAGTCTTCTCCCATCTTGACCTGAACAAAGGATACAATTAACTTCAGCTGGAAGAGAACTGTAGGTACATTACTACGTTTTCAACTCTTGTTGGTTTGTTTAGATACAAAAGACTGAGTTTTGGAGTATCTTTGGCTGCGGAGATATTTTAGGATGTCATTCACCATGTCTGCTGGGTGGCAAAGCCTCCTTCCCCAGGATGCGCAGGGGGAAGCTTCAAAGGCATTTCGCCTTTGTGAGCTTCTCCAGACCACTTGCTGTACTCAGCAACTGGGCCCCACCTGTTCTGACCCCCCCACTCTGGCTGGAAGACTGGCGGGAAAACCTACGTCAGAAAGGGGGGTGTGCCAGCCTGTGCCAACTCCATCCCTCAGGTGGGAGAGGCGAGCTGATGCACAAACCCGGGCTTCGGCCATCTTGAAGATGGGGAGCCCTGCCTAATCACAGCTAGGCTCCTGCCCCATCCCACAGGAGAGGAGCAGGCTAGGGGGTGTACCCACCTCAGGACAGGGACCAATTGGTCCCTGCCCTTGCCCTACCTGTAACGCCCCTAAATTTTGTATTTAGGGGCATCCTGAACCTTTTTCCACAGATCCAGATTACGAAACAAGAAAGAAGATCAAGGAACACGAAGACCTGCCGTGCAGCTGCTAAAAAGAGGAAATTACCAACTGATTTGGCCCCAGTCCTACCGGCCTGTCAACCCTCGAACCTGCTCCTGTTAAACCCCGGCATCTCCAGTGGTCAGCCGCCTCAAAAACCCCAGAGGACGCGACTGCCTTGTGACTCTGACTACCTGGGTCTCCCACGAGCAGTGGTACTGCTCAAAGCAAGTAACAAGCCCTGGCATCAGCCCGGAACCGCGAACCCTGCACACTCTGCACCCACCAAGCCTGGCCTGTGCTGGGGTGAATGAAAACCCTAAAGACATCCCCCGGCGATTCTTACCTGGAATCCAGTGCCCAATGGCCCTCCTCGACGACGCCTGCAGCCTCAAGACAAAGGACCTCTCCAACCGCAAACAAAAGACACCCCTGCACCTGGCGCCCCACCGCCCCCTGTTCCCAACTCCTGGGTGCCTTCCTATCCTCCAAGATCCAAACTTACCCCTCGAAGTGATGGTCGCTCCAGAAGATCCACTGTCCCCGAGCCTGCAGCCTTTGTTCCCTTTTCAAGATTCTCATTGAATAACATTGAGTGCCCGACGGCTCAAAAGCACTCTGCACCCCGCCGCCCGAGTGCCCCTGGGAGTGCAACCGTTGTCCTATCCTACTTCCCCATTTGCCCTGAGCAAGTGACCAGGAGCCCAGCTCCCACAGCCGCGTGGCCTGCTAGCCAGCAGCCACCAACCGAAGCCCCCCTGCCACTCATTGGATAACATTGGGCCTAACTACCTCTGCACCCGGCCGCCCCTGTGCCGCTGAGGGTGTACCAACTGTGCCTACCTGACCCTGGGGGACCCCTGAGTCTATGCCCGGAACCTTAACTTCACCAGTCGAGTACTCACCTGAAAACCGATGACTCACTTTCCTGCCATAGGATAACATTGACTGCTTTGAATCGAAATTTCTTCTAAGTGTGAAGTTTTTAAACTTTAAAATATTCATCTAAAATCAGTCGAATAATGAATTTCTCACCTGGTATCAGGAGAGAAGCCAGTACTGTACCTTGTAGTCCAGTACTGAACCGCAAAAGTAATCACAACCGTGTTTGCTAGTAATCTAAATTTCTGCCATATGAAACTGTTGACTGTTTTTCTGTGAAAATCCTTCCTAGTGTGAAGCTTTGAAATGTTAAAATATTCATCTAAAATCGGCCAAATATCGAAATCTGAAGTACTCACCTGTAATCAGGAGAAACCAGTGTTGTATCTTTTAGCCCAGTACTGAACCACAAAAGTAATCACAACCGTGGTTACTAGTAATCTAAATTTCGTCCATAGGAAACCTTTGACGGTTTGTTTTTCTGTGAAATTTCTTCAAAGTGTCTACTTTTGAAAGTTACAAATATTCCTTAAAAATCGAACAAACTACAGAACGTAATTACTTACCTGTCTTAGGTAGAGACCACAGTGCTGAACCTAAGAGTCCAGTACTGGATTACAAAAGTAATGAGAACCTACTTTACCTGTGCTTTGAATTTCCTTCCATTGGATAACATTGCTGGTTTTGCACTCTTAAGTGTCAACTTTTAAAATACCTTTATATTCTTTAGAAATCATTGCAATAACTAAAACGTTTTTACTGAACTGTTTTCAGGTTAGACCCCAGGACTGAATCTAGGGTCCAGTTATGAAGTTACAAAAGCAATCTATAAAGTAATCAACTGCATTTATGTAGAAAAACCCATTGAGCTCAATGTTAAATTGTGTTTAAAATTGTGTTGCCTACTGCAACCATTGTACCTATTGTGTTTACAAAGTTTATTGCCCCTTTACAAAGTAATTATATGAGAGTACTCATATTGAGAAAAGTATATTTTCATACCTGTTGGTTCTAAAAATAAAACAACTATATATTTGGATATAAAAACAATTGGCCTAGAGTTCAGTTCTTGAGTGTGTGAAACCTTTTGCTGACTGTGTGCAACAAATGCTTTACACTGTCCTCTATTACTGCCTTACTGCTCGACCAAGCTACCACTTTAGAGAGTAAGGTCAGACGTGACTTTTACCACTGTTATACCTCTGGGGATTGTGGACTCTATACACACTGTATCTTACTTTGGTCCAGTACATATAGAGCCACTTTCTCACAAACAGTCTTCGACAAAGGGAATTGGGTACTGGTCAAACAAAACAAGAAGAGGAAAATGGACACTGTTTCCTGTCGACACCAAGAGGGTTGTGATGTGCAAAGAACACATGCTGACAGCACATTGTTCCAGAACGTCCATCACACAGGACTGGTCACACTTCAAACATCTTCCTCACTGTTCATCAGCTCTTGAGAGAGGTGACCCCACCTGAATGTCCGGATCAAGCATCTGAGCATATGCCATCAGTGCAGAATCAAGGTGCAACCAAAATATCCATACCACCCAATCTGACCGACCAGTGCAAGTGCCTTGAGGATGAACTGAGGAAACATGATGTTAATGTTGTTTGTACTTTACTTAATTCACATGCTTCTGGGCTGGGGAAGACACTAAAACATGCAGGTGGCATAAGACTGCAAAACACGCAGGCCAGGGAAATATGTGGGTGCAGCTACTGTGGTTGAACTGTGACAATAAAGTAGAAGCCCATCACACAGCAGACTTTGGCAGCTCATGTAAGGTGGTCAGGTCACATAGCTTCAACCAGGAGGCAGCACCTGGAAAGCACTCTGAAAAAGTTTGCTCCTTGAGGGTGACCACTGCGCTAGGCATGTCCTCTGTTACAGCTTGAAGATTTAATGTCTGTCCAATTAAACAACACCTGCCTAAGTTAAGACTAGAGCTGGCTGCAGAGATGAAGCTACAAACCCTTAGCAGCACGCTCATTCCCTGCTTCAGAGGAAGACATTCAAATTCACTGTGTTTATTATGCTGTAATCTGCATCACGGGCCAGTGCTTGATTTGTAAAATAATTGAGCACCAGGGCCCAAGGTATTATTCACTAGTCCCCTTGCCGCTTGCATAACCCAACTCATTTTTTTAACACCTTGGCTGCTAGAGGTTCGATTCCCCCCCCCCCCCCCCCCCCCCGGTGCTGCATTCCCAGATTTACCATTGTTCAGCTCGTCATCAGCACAGCTCAACAGTGCCTCATGATGAGTTGAGCTCGTCATGAGCATCAAAAGGGTTAACTACAGGTTTTGAGATAAAGTTTTACATTTTTATAAAAGTTACACTGCATACCCGGTGCTGCTCTAATGAACGCTGCATAAAAGTACTCCGTTCCCAGAGCCAACATGTGAGGCTACTTAACAGTTTTTATACACATAAGCGTCAGTGCCGAACATCGGGAAAACACCAGCACAAATTAAGCACTGGTATTAGCCCAAGGCACTTCAGTTCTTGTTTCACAATGTGGCCAGCATGTACCCAGCATACACTGAGCTCTTTTACCACAACTACAGCACATGTCAAACATCAATATGCAATGTACACAGTAACTCCTGATGTGGTTGACATAAGAAGAGTGATTGGAAATGGGGCCAGGGGATTGGTCTTACGCTTCTTGCTTGCATGACATCATTTCCTCTCTTTGTACATATCAAGATAGTGCTGATTCGCCTTATTCAAACATCTACACATGGATCATTTTATGGCAGACTCTTTGAAGACGTGTCAAAAGTCACCAAATTAACAACTAAAAAACAGCCCAGAAAGGCAGACTCTGGAGCAGACCCTTTTAGTTTATCAAATTCCCCCCTATATAATCAGAATAAAACCGATTCAGTGCTCCAAGCATACTTGGGTAAGGCAAAACTAAAAGGGTGAAGCAAAATCAGTTTTCTTGTTAATACCGAAGCACAAAACACGAAAATAAATACTACCAACAAATTTGGACTGGACAAATCAGTACTTATTAATGCAAACATGGAGAATACCTGACTTCTTGGTGTGCTGTTCTTGTACAAACTTCTCTTGCTCTTTTTGGAAATCTCCAAGAATGGTCTAAAAACAAGAAATTAAAATATTAATTTTCACAATTTATGATCTATTTAACAGAAGACTTTTCTGACAACAATAACAGCTTACTTGAAAAGAATTTTCATTTATGCAACTATCGGCCAAATTCATCAAGGAGCCGTTTTGCGAGTCCTTAATAGCGATTATTAAGGAATCTAATCGCTAATCGCAAATAAGGATGCGATTTCAAGGGTGCCAGAAGTATCTCAAGGACACCCTGTAGCACCCCTGAAATGAAAATGTAGAGTTATGTTGCGCACACACATGTCCAAAGGTGCATTTTCCTCAGTTTTCGCTATTTACCACGAAGTCTGACTTCACGGTAAATAGCGGCAAAAAATAGTGAATTCGCACTTTTTTATTGGGTCATGAATAGCATTTAAGGAATCTCAAATTGAGATTCCTTAAATGCGATCGCAATTTGAAAAATCGCATTTTTTTCCGATTTCTCAAATTGCGAGTACATGACCCAATGATGAATTTCAAATGTCATTTTTGCGGGCGCAAACGGCCGATTTCTGCGATTCGCACCGTTTGCGCCTGCAAAAATGCTTCATGAATCTAGCTGTATGTACCTTGTTAAAAGCTTTCATATACTTTTCGGGAAAATTCTCTAAGCATGGCAATATAAAGTGTCGTAATAGTTACACAATGGAACCAGAGTGAGCCAATCCGGATTTCATTTCTTGTAACGGAAGGTCTCTCATGCTTTTGCCATCAGACTAGATTTACACACAACAGGTAGGTTGACTGGCTGCATACTAATGAGTAGCATTACTGTCTCTCATTAAAGCTGAATCTCATTTCCCAGCACCATACACATCACTGGGGATTCATGTGAAGGCCCAACTAATTGGCTGGTGTGGCCAACTACCAACAGCTGCAGCAGTAAGACCCTTCGGTATGTATGATTAAATCCAAAAAGTGAGTTTAAATCAGCCTGCAGTGTTCTCGCAAATTACAATGGAGTGTATGTTCTTGCAAAAGTAGCACACTATGGGGTCGATTCCGATGTGGGTCGTATCCAAAATGGATTAGGGTTTGCCAAATCCGACCCTGAGTCCTTTTTTCCGACCGACTCGTTCCCAGTTCCGAACGACCAAGTACGATGCCTCTGTATTAGTGATTAGGAACTGAAAATAGTCCTCTGTATTTGCTGCAATGCTCTCTTTTCCTAAAAAAAAAAACATGAAAAAACATGAAAAAAAGAAAACAGACTTAAAGCTGCTGTCGGCAAACGCTTGTCTTTCCAAAGTTAAAAGAATTGGGGGCGCAACGCAAAGGAAGCAGAATGAAACCTCGTATATGGTAAGAAATGTAAGTCATGTTATTCACAATATGGCAACACCATACATCTGTCAGAAGGGATATGAAAGCCTGGAAGAGAAAATCTATACTAGAACTGATTCAAAATAACCTTTTTTGAGGCAAGAGCTTTTTGATGTATTTTACAAAACCTTTTTTCTTTCTTTTGGCAGTGCTACTGGCGATTTCTCATAACTCGGATATTTTATACGTTCTATTAGATTATTACAGTATCCATTATTTTGACTTATGATATCTTTTATGACACTAAAAATGTTATGCCCTTTACAAAATATGCTAATTTTAAGTATGTGTTTTACCTGTGCAACACACAATTTTTCTATCCATTGTTCCGATAATTCTAGTGCTGACGGTTTCGTTATTGGCTTCTTTTTTGTCACTTTTACCTGCACTTCTACAATTATTTTTTTTTACCAGTATGAGCTTTTTTCTTCCAATTCTTCTCTCATCCCCGCTATATAAAACTGTAGAAGACTTGCTGCTGCCTGCACGTATGTTAGGACCTGGCATACTTGGCGTGGTTCCCTGGATTTTTGCCCTCTGATCTCCCGTTTTGCGGACTTCATTTTTGCTTCCTTTAGGATGCTCGCACTTTATCACTGCTGATCAGTGCTAAAGTGCATGTGCTCTTTCTCTAAAACATGGAAAACATTAGGCTTATCCACAGTTGGCATATTTAATTTACTTATGCGTCCTGAGTAAAGACCACTGCATGTGCCCAAGGCCATTACATTTAATGCTACTGGTGGGCTGGCAGCACTGATGGTGCCACCCACTTTCGTAGCCCTTTAAACATGCCTTATGCCTGCTAATGCAGAACCTGTGTGCAATTTTTAAAGGCCATATAACCTGGCAAGTTAACCCTCTTTCCAGACCCAAACCTTCCTTTAGAATATATATAAATCATCCCTAAGGTAGGCCCTGGACAGCCCCAGTGTATTTAAAAGGTTGGACATGTACTTTAACTTTTACATGGCCAGGTAGTGAAAAACTCTTACATTGGTTTTCCACTACTGCAAGGCCTATCTCACCCATAGGTTAACATTGGGATTACCTTATGACATTTTATATGTTCAAATTCCAATGGGAAAAGATTGATAATTTGAGTTTGGTGTTTCTTTGATTCTCAATTTAAGATCACAACTAATGGTAAAGTTGGATTTTAGATTGCAAGTCTGAAAATGTCCGTTTTAGGAAGTTGGCCTTTTCTTACTTTAGCCATTTGGACGTCTCAGAATAAAACTCTGCGGTGGGTGACAGTTGGGCTTTGTGCATTCCCTTTAGAAAGACACACAAAAAGAGAGCTTAGGAGTGCCTAGTGGGTCATTCACATCCTGATGGGCCATCACCAGACTTATAGCCCTACTGGGCAATATGGAAGGGAGGAGCGGATATTTGCACCGGAATAGGACTGTTACTGTCTCCACACAAAGAGATGCATACCCACCTGTAGGGAGTCTGGAGCTAGGGCAGGAAGGCCAGGGACTGTGTACACTTCAATGGCCTCTCTTTGAAATCTTCCCCACTTCATAGGCACAACTAAGTATGGGTACTGGACCACAGGAATCTTTACTTCAGTACACTTCTGGACCTGAAGATATTCTGCAAGGTAGAAGGAATGCGGTCCTTCTGAAAAGACTATAACTCTCTGCTGGACTTTGTTGGACTCCAGCTTTGCTGCTGCCCTCCTTGCCTGGAAGTGTCCTGAGAAGGACTGGACCTGCATCTCTACACTTCCAGAACCAAAAGAACTCCAAGAGCTTGCTGGATTGCCTCCAGTTCTGAGTCTCAGGGACATCAAAGACTTCCAACAACCCCTCTACAGCCTCTGAACTAAGCCAACTGTGAGCCCAGCCCTGCCAAATAGAGGCAATACAGCCATGAGCCCTCTGAAGTTCTCATTCCGCTTTCCTGCAAAACCACACATCGCCATTGTTGCGCCGGTCGGAAAGCACTCCTCTTACCACACCGCATCACCGCTACGGACAAAGATATTGTATCTCCGGATGCACGGCTCGACGAGGACGCATCACCCTTATCGTAAGGGGTTCGCCAATAATACATCTCCAACTGAGCGGATCAGAACCGAAGCATCGCCTACATCCAGCCGGACCAACGAGGACACAACGCCTGATCTGCTACTTTAATTGGGTCTTCAAAAACAACGATTCCTCCATCCAAAGGTACTTTTTTCAGCGGGACAAGGCTGGTCCTTGTATCCGACCCCCACTCCATCGCAGTCAGCCTGAACATTTGGTATTACCCTGGTCAAGCACAACCAGATGTCCCTGGTTGGCGCGTTTATACTTTTAAGCTCATATTTTCGAATATTCTTTCAAAATTACTAATTGGATTTTTGTTGTTTTGGTCTTGTTTTTTCATTAAATGAAGCTCTATTTTCTAAACTGGTGTGAATAATTTGTATGTGCATCTGTCTTTCCCCGGCTAGGATTGTGGTCCCTACTTGGACAGGATCCTGCCCTCTGCCAACTAGAGACCCAATTTGCAGCAATATATATTTATTATTCATTTATTTAATGCTCCTACGCATGCATCATGTTTTCAACTGAACCCTTATTGATCATGATCTCTTCAGATGAGAGGAGGAATCTTACTGCTTTATGGTAAAGTATGTGTAATTGAATATTTCAGCATTGAAAAAGCTGATTTTGGCTCAGAAATATGTTGGTTACTTATGATTAAATCAGCTATATTTCTGTGACTAAGCTCAATTTGGATTATGCATACTTAAAGAATTTCTGACTATGTTTGTGTCACTCTTTTCAGAATACTTCTGTGGTTACATTAATTTTGGATTCTACATATTTTATTTATTTATTTAGGAGTTTGTAGAGAGCACGTCTACCCCCAACGGGGGTGCCCCGTCCCTGAGGCAGACAGCAGATAACAGGCATGAAGAAGAGAACTAGATGCTGGTAAACAACCAGGTTTTCAGACCACGCCGAAAAGTTAGTTCTGACTCCGATGAACGGATGAAGAGTGGCAGAGCATTCCAAAGTTGAGGGTTTTAACAGTGATAGCTCTGCCACCAGTTCTTGCCTTGCGAAAATGGGGATTAGCAAGGAGACACTGGTAGTTAGATCTAAGGGTCTGGTTGTGATGGGAGTGCTGGAGTCTAGCTCTCAGGTATGCTGGGACTAATCCCCGGAATCCCCCGAATGCCAATGTAAGGGCCTTGAATTCGATCCGTTCAATCACCGGTAACCAGTGAAGATTGCTCAGGTGGGGGTAAACGAGTGGCGGGAAGGTATTTTACAAACCAACCAGGCAACAGCGTTTTGTATTATCTGCAGACGCAGAGTCAGATAGGCGGGAGAACCCAGATAGAGACTGTTGGCGTAATCCAAGTGGGATGTAATTAGAGCATGGATTACTGTTCGCCGGCACTCCAGGGGAAGGAAGTAGAGGAATTTCCATAGTGTGCGAAGCTTCCCAAAGCACGAGGAGGAGACTTGTCTGATTTGGGTTTTGCAGGAAACTTCATGTCTAGTCTCAAGCCGAGATTTCTCACTGAATCAACCGGCTCAAAAGATGGATTCATCTCCGACGGCCACCAGAGCGCAGAAGGGGGGGGGGGGGGTATTGGGGGGTGGAGATTTTTGGTTAAAAAAAAAATAGTACTTTGGTTTTGTCCGAGTTAAGTTGGAGACAGTTCAATGACATCCAGGTCGAGATGTTACTCGGCGGTTTCTAAAGTTGGAAAAAGCAGCTTCAGAATGCTCTTTGAAAGAGAACACCAATTGGTTGTCATCCCCGTAGGAGATCAACCTCACCCGGCAGGATTCTACCAACGTCGCAAGAGGTGAAAGGTAGACGTTACAAAGGAGAGGACATGAAGCCTTTTAGAACACTGCAGAGCAAGGGATTCTCGTCAGAGATAAAAAGATGAAGAAAGACTTGTAGAGACCGGTTTCCCAGGAAGGACCGGATCCAGGACAGGGCGGTGTCCTGAATATCCTGGTCTCTTAATTTATCCAAAAGAATGGGGTAGGCAACCTTATCGAACGCCACGGACAGATCGAGTAGTACAAGCATCGCTGCTTTGCCCAAATAAAAGATCTTGCAGATACTCTCGGAAACTTCAAGGAGGGCAGTCTCTGTGCTGTAGCCGCTCTTAATTCACACAGATTCACGAAAATGATTTTTAGATTCCAGGTGTTTGGTGAGTTACTCATGAACTTGGTTCAAGAATTTTTGCAGGTTCCGGTAGTAGGGAAATGGGTCTATAATTTTTTAAACAGCAGGGTCAGCATCAGGTTTTTTGAGGATCGGTAGAAGATAGGCCTGCTTCAACACTACAGGGAAAGATCCAGAACACTACAAAGAAATCCAGATCTGGCTCAGTGGGGCGTGGATGCAAGGTGCCAGGAGTTTAAAAAACTGAGCCGGGCAAGGGTAGACCCAGATTTGCAATGTAGGAGTTTTCGGAGAAAACTTCGAGAGAGAGAGAACGAGGACGGAAAGTGATCATGATATAATTGCTGGCCAACACAGCCGTGGGCTCTGGAGTGGACTGGGGGGTGGGGGGGGGGGGGGGGGCAAAGGTGGAATATATATCTTAGATTTTATCCTGAAAGAAATAGTCCTGTGCACAAGGGCATGGTAGGGAAAACTGTACTGGTAGTGGCGGCTGGCTTGGTAAATTCTTGTACTATTTTAAAAAGATTTTTAGTTGGGTTTCCTGCTAAGTGGATCTTATTGGTGAAATAGTATCTCATAATTGTGCGCTTTAGCTTGTGAAAATAAATTTTGGCTTTTTATACGCCCAACTTAGCCACGGGGTCATAGGATAATCTCCAGACGCGCTCTAGTTTTTTGCAGTGGCTTTTCTTAAAATATCTTTTTTGTAGTAGGATTTTTACTATGCAGGTTTGTGATTTTTTTTTGTAATAAAACAATATATAATTTCAGTTAAAAGGTTCTCATGTTATAAATGTTTCTGTCACTTTAAGGAGTTTCCAAGTCTTTTTTTCTGTTCAGGAGATCTTTCACAAACCCAGTTATACCCCCTTCTTGTGCGTGGAGTGGAGAATAAGGTCTCCTACTCAATGTGTGTGCTGTGCTTCAATAACACATTTTGCAAACATCTGACAATCCGACTTGCTTTCCCTGATTTTGAAATTGGTTTGCCTAGGCATGCTTGTGTAATTGGTGCAAATAAATGTTTAATCTTCTCAAGTTCTGTCAATATAATTAATTAATACCCTTCATACTGCTAGGGAGTATAAGGCCAACTATGCCTAATCTCGCACGTTTTGAAATAATGCAGGGAATTTCACAGCCAGTCTAGCAAGAAAAGGTGAAACAATTTTGTGTAAGAAACTAAGGTGATGGCAAAGAACCACCTTGTCTTCATACAACTAAATGCATGGCTTCTTTACAGATGGTGCTTAGCACTTACAGACTCTAAATAACGAATTGCAACAAGAATCCGGCCTTCCAAGTTAATGCCTGCAAAGTACATGGATGTATAGGTTTTAAAGGTAGTCCTATATTGCATTCAAGACAAATTTTAGCACGAAAGAGCATGAATGGACAGCTCTTGGTGGTATCATACTTTTAAGTCCTCTATAAAAGTTTAGCTACAAGAAGTGTTTTTTATGTTGTAAGTACGAAGCTCTTGCTGCTAGATGAACTCTAATGGAACTATAGGCTAATTCACATTGTGGTAAAGAAAGTAGGCATTTCACAATGTCACTCGGGTACTCCTTTCAATCGATCACTGGAGAATGAGGCACAATAAGTGGTAAAACTTTTCTACTCAGGAGCAAAACAAGTTCTAGTAGTTGGGAGTCTAGCCTCCCTTAAAACCATCTTTCACTCGAGGAAACTGCAGATAACCATCTCCAAGACGTAAATAGCCAAGTCCTAAATTGAGCGCTTGAGGACTGAGATGACAAATCTGACCTTGTTGTTGACTGAGCAAATCTGGGTGAAGTGACAGCTTGCATTGTGGCTGAAGGAACACATAATGAAGTTGAGTAAACCAAGCTTGTCTTGCCCACATAGAAGCAACGACAATTAGTGTAATGGCTGGCTGCCGTATTTTCTTTACTACATATGAAAAGAGTGGGATAGATGGAAACACAAACAAATTTAGACACCGGGCATTTCCCTAGTGCTAGCGGTCTGGTTATCTTGGCATGAAGCTGTGACATTTTCTGTTACACATCTGTCTACAGCTCACACTTGTATATTTTCTGGCCGTACATGCTCAGGTGATGTCCAATGTTTTTGTTTGCCTCCCATGGATGTTCTGTTACAAGATAGGTCTCTCTGGCTAGTGTCCAGTGCTAAATCGTTTGCACATGCCTGGACAGCTAGAACGAGTGTGTGCCCCGCTGCTACTGAGTGAACCATATTGTCATACTGTCTGCTTGAATGAGGTCTACCTTTTAATGGAGATTCGTCTGAAAAGCCTCCATTGCCAGCAACACTGCATTTAACACCAACTCATAAATGTGCTGCTGCTTTTTTATGCTGATTCAGCTGCCCTGAACTACTAGGCCTACCAGGTGTGATTCCCATCCAGTGACAGATGCATCCGTTGCAGTAGTCTATTGCAGCTGAGGGTTTGCAAATTGTCAGTCCACCAAGACATGTTGCCCGCTTCACCATACCAATCTATGTCTTACACTGGGTGACAACAATGTTCTTGCTAAACATTCCTGTAAAGAACATATATACAAGCAGAAATAAGGAAGCAATATAGTATAGAATGTCTTCATTCCCTTTAACTTCATAAGTATCCTTACTGACAGAAACTGTGATGAATGGTGGAGATGAATCATTCTCTCAAAACAAGGCCCCCTCTCCTCTGTGGGATAGAATGTTGCCTTAATGGTACCATATTGCTTTTAGGAAAATATGGATGTGGTATTTTTCCCAGTAAGGGGAAACTGTAGTTTGTCAAGACTGATTTGCATATGGCTGGGTCCAAACTGAGGTGGCGTAGTGGACAAAAGAACAATGGATTTAACCCAGATCTTTTGACTGGGGAGAATGTTTGCATTGTCAGCATTCCGTCCATCATTTGGTTGCTGTAATCCTTTTCCCTCCAGCATCAATAAATTTCTTTATCAGGAGGTGGATCCTCATCTGATGCCCTGCTGATCGACTCTTTTTGGCAGTGTGGACCATTATGGAGTTAGGTGCACTTGCCCTTCAACATGTATAGTGGGTCCTAGAGGTGACTGAGTCTTTGTTGCGGTCTAAAAACTTTTCTACCATTGTTCTTCACAACCTACTCCACTATCCCTACTGCGACTGTCACTCTATGGTGACAGGCAGCTATTTGCACAATTTAATGGTGGACTGACACTTTGTCGGGAGGACAGGCTTTGATAGGATGCGATTACAAACCTTCCTTATCTCTTGTTTATTTTTTTTTATAGATTGGTACAAAGCACATCAGTTGATAACATTATCATTCAATTCCATTTACATAAATACCATTTTGAAAATTAAAGTGCCGAACAAGTACAATGCAATATCTTCTAATCTGTTTAGCCAGCGCCAAAAGGGGCCCCAAACCAGTCTCAACTCACTTATACTGTACCAATCTCCAAAAAAGCTTCTACCAGGTCACAAAAACTAAATTAAATAAAAACAGTTTACCAATGACCGATCTGTTTTCCACTCAAGCCTCGGTACTACAGATGCAGTCGATGTTAATAATGTGCTATCACATATGCAAATGTTGCACAAATGTTTCTAAGAAATAGGGTAGAGTAATGGTAACAAAGTGCACGCCTAATGTTCACCCTAGGTAACTGAAAAAAGAGCAAGAATAAGCTCATTTATATAAATAAGCAATAGGTTCCTGGTGTAAGACGTGAATCGCTCTCAAGCATTAAGTACTAAATCCAAACCCTTGCGCAACAGGACAGAGAAAGGGCCAGAAGACTCAGTCTAACGTCTTTTCCACCTCATACAGGATCAATCAGCCAGACTTCCCCCAGCTGTAATATAAAAAATGGTTGTAGCTGCATTAATATGACCAGTTGAATCCCTTCAAGGTATCAAACTGTGCTATATAGGCAATAAAGGAAAATCATCACCCTGGCAATTCGTATAACAATTACTATAAAAAACATTTTGGTGCCAGCATTTATAAGCAAGATGGGTCTATATGACCCACATTGGTTTGGACCCTTACATTTCTTCAGAAAAATAGCAACGAGAGCCTAAACTTCCAATGGTAGTTAATCGGCCCTGCAGCCTTGCTGTTTGGCAACTGAATCTCCTCCCGGGAAAAGAGAAGCTCTATGGAACTAACAGCTTCAACCAACACTTTAGGCCCAATTGGGGTAGCAATACTCCCTTAGCAACTCAGTTTAAAATTCTTCTCTGTATACATCGGAATAATAGTTGCTAAAGGTTACCACGATCACTTCAGAGTCTGTAACCACAATACGTCTTCCTATAAATACCTACAATACAGCACTGCAATTCCATTTCTTTGAATTTAAGCAATCGTATATTACCATTATTTTTGTTAAACTCAATTACGCATGTGCTATATTTCCAAAAGTCTGATGCTGCCTCATAACTTTCTTAGAATTAAGCCCAAACTACTGAAAAGGGAAGATCAGCTGGCTTCTTTCAATCATAATGACATAATAAATCATGGAATTGGAAAGAAATGTCAGGAAAGCCCCCCAAAAAATAGAACTGATTAAGAGTTTCACTTGACGTTCTAAATAGATTATGTACCTTAAGTATATCAACTGGTGATACTATACAATTGAAAATATTTTATCAAGTTTAGAAAAAAGTACAAAATATTATATAACTTTGTGGGGTTAATGCAACCACCCTGCCCAAGCCTGCGAAGCACAACAGTGCCACAGGTCCATGGCCCCAATGAAGTTCCCAGTCTACCTAAAACAATGCTATGCAGGAGTTGGGAATTTCTATCACCCCGACACGCCGGATATATTGTTTTGCATCGAAGGCAATATGTCTGCACAGTTATTTTGTCCACTGGACAAGTACTCTCAACTCCCTGCAGCACAAGCCCTTCAGCTGTCAGTTTACAGTGCCACAGTATGGTTACGGTAAGAGGACTGTCTGCTGCTAAGAAAAGATATGCACACCTATATACGGCTCAGTAACACAAATCCCTTACTGTTAAGAGAGAGAACTCATGGAAAATACACTCCCCTGTAAGAACAGCTTGCCTTACTGTCAGTGGTTCGTATGTTAAATGTTAAATGTTAAATGTTAAATGTTAAAAATTTGTTAAAGCGCAAAACAGCTGCCCCAGCAACGGAGCGTCCCGGTGCTGAACCTAGACAGTACCTGAGGGGAGGGGGAAGACCGCAGGAGAGTTAGATTACGGATAACAGATGAGTTTTAAGTTCCTTTCGAAAGGTAGTCAGGTTGGTCAGGGTACGGATATGCAGAGGCAAGGAGTTCCAAAGTTTTGCCCCTAAAACTTTGAAAGAACGGCCGCCCATTCTGCAGAGCATGGTTCGAGGAACCGTCACCAGGTGCTGTCCTAGCGAGCGTAGGGTGCGCTGGGGAGTGTAGGGTGCTAGAAGCGGACGTAGGAGTTCAGGACCGTCTGATTTAAGAATTTTGAATGCAGTGGTGAGAGTTTTGAATTGAATTTGAGACTCAATTGGCAACCAATGTAGTTCCCGGATGGTGGCTCTAGCAGAGCACCTGCGCGGAAGGCCCACCACAGCCCTGGCGGCCGAGTTCTGAACCTGTTGCAGCCTTAAAATTCTGTTTTGTTCTCCCCTAAGAATAGAACATTGGCATAGTCCAGCCGAGCAAGGATGATGGATTGGATAATTAGTTGGCGAGTTCTGGAGTCGAAGAAACCGAGCATCGGACTGAGACTCCTCAGCAGACCCACACACGTAGCTGCCACTTTCTTTGTGTGGGACTGAAAGTTGAGCGAGGAGTCCAGCCAGACGCCCAGGTTCTTCACCACAGTTTTTGGCACGGGAGTGGGGCCAAGTAGAGAGGGCCACCAATGATCGCTCCAATGGCCGGGGTTTTTTCCGAGGAGAAGCACCTCAGTTTTCCCAGCATTCAGTTGAAGGCAGTTGCGCGTCATCCATTGCGCAACTGCGGCTAGGCCATCCCTGAAATTAGCAGCCGAGGTTGATGGGCCCTCAGAAAGAGTGATGACCAGCTGCGTGTCGTCGGCGTACGACACCAGCGTGAGGTCCCACTCTTTTGCCACTACTGAAAGAGGCTGGACGTAAAGGTTAAAAAGGGATGGACTTAGCGCCGAACCCTGGGGGACTCCCTGTCCGATGGAATTTGAATTTTGAATTTTAAAATATTTGTAGAGCGCTCTTATACCGAAATCGGTTTCATGGCGCTAGAGGCAGAAGACCAGTGGGTACAGAGGAAAGGGTTATACGACTACAGATCTGGAGAACAAGAGGGTTTTCAAATGTCTGCGAAATTCCAGGTAGGAGGATGACGACCTAAGAGAAAAAGGAAGTGAGTTCCAGAAGGAAGGAGCCAGCACTGCAAATCTGGCCCCACCAGACTTCTGTTTCCTAAAACGAGGGACTGACAAAAGGGCCAAGTGAGTGGAACGGAGTTCTCGGGAAGTTAGGTAAGGGGAAATGGCTTCACACAGGAAAAGTGGGGCGGTCCCTGATCTAGCTTGGTAGGTGATACATCCAAGCTTAAAAAGGGCCCTCTCCCTCACTGGGAGCCAATGGAGTGACTGCAACAGAGGGGTCGTGTGGTTAAACCTGGGGAGTCCGTAGATCAGGCGAGCCGCCTGATTCTGAATTTGTTGGAGCCGGCGGAGCAGATAAGCCGGCGCACCATTGTAGATGACGTTCCCATAGTCAAGGCGCGAAAGCACCATGGCCATGATGATGAGCTTGAGTGCAGCAGTTGAGAAGAAGCGGGCGACCTTTCGGATGATCCGCAGGGAAAGAAAACAAGCAGATACAACTGCATTGATCTGCGTATGAAGGGTAAGCATGGAATTGATGAAAATACCCAAGGTTTTAACCTTGGGAACAGGAATAGGGGGAGGGCCAAGGGCAGAGGGCCAGAAGGAAGGGGACCAGGGACTGCAACCACCCCCCGTCAGGACCAATTCGGTCTTGTCCGGATTCAGTTTGAGGTGGTTGCAGTTCATCCACCCTTGGATAAAAAGCATAACCTTCTGGAAATTAGAAGCTGAGGAAGGAGAAGAGGAAAGATTGAAAACAAGTTGGAGGTCGTCGGCGTAATTAAACACCGAGACCTCCATCTGCTGTAAAGAAAAAATGAGGGGTGAAATGTATAAATTGAAAAGCAAGGGGGACAGGGAAGAGCCTTGGGGGACTCCACAAGTCACCCTCCTAGGAGGAGCAGTGAAGTTGGCAAGATGGACAGCCTGTTCCCTGTCCGTCAAAAAGGAACGGAGCCAAGCATAGGCCGAGCCCCCAATGCCTGCCGCTTCGACACGGGTCAACAAGATGTCATGGTCCACCGTGTCGAACGCGGCGGACAGATCTAACAGGACTAGGGCCTGTGGCCGGCCAATGTCGATGCCCTCTCTTAATTGATCCATCACCGACACAACTACCTTCTCGGTAGAGTGCAGCGGGCGAAAGCCCGCTTGGCGGGCGGCCAAGCAGCCTGTGGATTCCACAAAGGTACTCAGGGACCTGGTGATATGAGCCTCTGAGACCTTAGCGAGGTAGGGGAGAAGAGAGATCGGGCGGTAATTGGCGGGCGCAGAGGGGTCGATGCCAGGCTTTTTCAAAATGGGGATGATGACTGCTGATTTGTGGGCAAGGGGGACAATACCAGAGTTAAGGGAGTGATTGATAAAAGTAAGTGGTGGGGAATAGCAGTTAGAAAAAAACTCTTTTAGAGCAAAAGCAGGACCAATGTCCCGAGGGGAGCCTGATTTGATCCGAGCTAAAAGAGGGAGCAGAGAGTCTCGGGTGAGGGGAGGGAACTCAGTAAAGGAGGGGGGCGGGGGGGGTGGAGGAACAGCAGAAGGTACCATGGGTGGGGGAGGGATGTTGGCCCTAATGAGGGAAATCTTCTCAAAGAAAAAAGAATTAAGGGAGTTACAGAGTGTCTGGGACGGAGGGATTTTTGAGACCACCCTGTCAGAGGCCGCCAATTCATGAATAGTATTGAATATCTCCTTCGGTTGGTTTTCTGCTGCCAAGATTCTGCCAGAGAAGTACTCCGTTTTTGCTTTTAGAATGTCTCGTTTGTACTCTTTTAGGGACAGGCAGTAACTAGCCTTAAGGAGGGGGCAGTAGGTGCGCCGCCAGGCGCGTTCCGCTCTACGGGTCGCAATTTTTTTCCCCCTGAGGGCGGGAGTAAACCATCGGTTGGCCCCGTGGGCGCGTTTAACAGTCACTCTCTTAAGGGGGACGGTGGAATTACATGCCTTTAGCAGCCAGTTGTTAATGGCTGAGAGCTGGGAGGAAGGGGATAAATCGTTAAGCTCCGGGCTGGTAGCCTCCAAGGAGGAGCAAACCGCCGGGAGGGCCGCCTTATCCCACTTTCTGGCCCAGATGTTTTTGGGCAGAGGAGGTTTAGGTGGCCGTCCGAGGCTAGCTGTGAAAGAGATGAGGGAATGGTCAGACCAGGAACAAGGGGAAATGGTTGAAGGGCCCATGGGGATGTTAAGGGACCAAATTTGGTCAAGTTGATGACCTTTGATGTGGGTGGCCGAACTCAGCTGAGGGGAGAAGTTAAGGCTGGTGAGCAGAGCCGTAAACTCCTTAGATCTTATATTTTCAGCTGGGTCATTCGGCCAGTAGTTTAAGTCTCCCAAAAGAAGAATGGCAGAGTTGTTTACCACAAGGGTGGCCAAAAGGTCCTCTAGAGCGGGTAGAAAACCGGGGGTAGACTGGGGCGGGCGATATATGAGAACACAGGTTATAGGGGTTCCAAAGGAAGTGGAACGGACAACTAAGCAGTCCACTGCAGGGATCACGGGGGACGGTAAGGTTTGAAAGAGGAAGTCTGCGCGGGTTATCAGTGCCACACCCCCCCCCGTCTTCCTTCCTGGGCGGTCCTTCCTAATGGCCGCGTAAGTAGGGGGCAAAATGGACAGCAGGCTGGGAAGCGAGTCGTCCCTGAACCATGTTTCCGTGAGGAATAACAGGTCAGGCTGACGTGAGTCGAGCAGATGGAAAAGCTCGAGCTGGTGCCCATCCGCAGACCTGCAGACCTGGTGTTAAGGAGGATCGCAGAAGTAGGAAGCTTAGGGCCGACAAGGGCGCAGGGGAGGGCGTCATCGTGCCTGGAGGGCGACTTGGTGGGGGGAGAAGGGTCAAGGTAGGGCAATGAGGATGAGGCACTAAGGAGTGGGGGGGCAGAGCAAGGACAGCTAAGACCCAAGGAGGCAATGCGCTCTAATACTAAAGATGAAGGGGGACGGGGATGCCAGAGGGAAAGTATGAGCGCAGAAGGGTATGTGGTTAAAAAAAGGGCCGGCCGCGGACGGGCGCAGACGGGCTTAACTCTGGCGCGACTCCGGCGCGCCTACGACGCGCCCGCTGCGCTCGTCCGCTGCGCTGCCTCATAGTGTCCGTATAAATAGGGGCGGAGCTGCGGGGGAGTGGCAGGGCTATGGTGGAGTATGCTGCCCAAGCCAAAATGGCGCCCGTTACCGCTGGAAGCCCCCGAGAAAACAATCAGGCCCAGTCAGCAACTCACCCCTGCAAGCAGAATGAGGTAAGAACCTGCATAACTTTAAAATCAATCAATCAAAATCAATTGGAAGATGTATGGTGGGGCTGAAACTCGAAAGGACCTGTCCTTCAGGAAGGACCGGAACCACTCGAGGGCAAGCTCACAGATCCCTATGGCCTCAAGTCGTTTCAGCAGGATATTATGGGAGACCGTATCAAAGGCCGCGCTGAGATCCAACAGGATCAGCGCAGCACTTTGACCGGCGTCCAGAATGCCCCGGAGGTGTTCAGTGGTGGTCAACAGGGCCGACTCAGTGCTGTGACCTGGCCTGAAACCATTTTGGGATGGGTCCAGGACGTGATTTTGCACCATGTGATGGGATAATACTTTATTCACATGGGCTTCTGCCAGTTTGGATGCCCATGGGAGCAGCGAAATGGGTCTGAAGTTTTCTGGCTTTGTGGGGTCCAGTGTGGGCTTTTTAATGATAGGGGAGACCCATGCTAGTTTCCAGCAGGTGGGAACCACAGCCGAGGAAAAAGAAAGATTAAGTAGGGTGGCAAGGGGGGGGGAGAAAGAAATCTAGGGAGTCCAGAAATTTGGCCGGTCTCATAGGATCTGTGGGGGAGCCGGACTTGACCTGTCTGCACAGTGTAGCAAGGTCGTCGAGGGATATGTCAGGTATTATTGCCAGTCTAGACATACCAACCACAGGGTTGAGAGGGTTTAGTGAATCAGGATCATCTTGTGGAAAAGTGATGTAGATCTTCCTCACTTTTTCTATGAAGAAGGTGGCAAGGTCTTCGCACTGTTTCGAGGAGGTAATACTGGAGACTGGTTCGGAACTATTTTGGAGGTTTTGAACGAGTTTGAAGATCGTTTTGGTGGGGTTAGAGCTTAACTTGATTTCCTTTGCATAAAAGGAGGCGCGAGTGGTGCGAATCGCTTTATGATACATTCGTAGTTTTGATAGGTAGAGGGCTTTGTCACTGTCCAAATAGTTTTTTCTCCACCCGCGTTCAGCTTTTTTGCACTCCTTACGCATGGTTTTGAGCGTCTCATTGTACCATGGATTTGTAGGGGAACTGCGGGTTTTGGTCCATGTAGCCGGGATTATGGTGTCAAGCCCCGTGACGATCCAGTCATGGAAGGCAGCATAGGCTGTATTAATGTCACTGCTCTTATCAGGGGGGTGGAACTCTCCCAGGTTTCTAATTAGGTCCTCAGATGAGAGTTTATGCCATGGCCTCTTATAGCAGGGATTAGAAGCAGTTTTAGTGGGCGGTTTTTTCGCCGTTAGGATGAGTCTGATAAGGAAATGGTCGGTCCAGCCCATAGGTTTAGGGGGATCGGCCGTAGCTTCTAAGATGTTGGTAAAAACAGGGTCCAATATATGCCCAGCAATGTGAGTGGAGGAATGGACGAGACTGTTTAGCTGTAGGGCCGTAAGGTCAGCCAGCAGGTTTTTGATGGTGGGATCAGTAGTGGAATCAAAATGGAGATTAAGATCACCCAATATGGTGAAATTGGGAGTGGAAACTACCAGAGTGTGAGATATTTCTAGGAGTTCATCAATGAACCTAGCGGAAGGACCAGGCGGCCGGTAGATATAGAGCCCAGAAAGGGCAAATTGAGGGCATGTAGAGATCTTAAATCGTGCGCTTTCGCACCCCCAGATGTCTTCTTTCGTAAAGGAGCAGTTATATACAGTTCGGTATATAACAGCTATCCCGCCGCCCCTGGAGTCTCTGTTAATCAGTTTTATGGAGAAGCCGTTAGGCAGCGTGAGGTTCTGGATGCTAGTCTGGTCATCATGGAGCCAGGTTTCGCATAGAAACAGAATGTCTGGGTTTTCGTCCGTTAGAAGCGTATGGACTTCTGCATGGTGTTTAACAAGGGATCTAACATTCAGTTGGAGGACCAGAAGGGGGGAATGGTTAGGCATAGTCGTTATGCAACTAGATAAGCTAGGCTTAGGTATAGTGAATTTACAGGACTCACAGTGAAGTGCCGTTTGTCCGAGGCAGCCTCCAAGCTTGTCGCATCTGGTGCTGAGATTCAATGCGAGGAGACGTTCTCTTTCATAGCAAATTTTGGGCTGAGGATTTTGTGCAGGGGGACTGGCGAGAGGCGATGTCTTGGCGATGACGGCCGCAGACAGGCTTGCCTTCGGCGCGCAGACGGAGCGCAGACGGCGCTCGTCCGCTGCGCTTCCTCCAGATGCACATGCTTTATAGGGGGGAGAGGTGGGAGGGGGGCGTGGCCTCGAGGGGGCGTGGCCTCAGTAACTGCCAGGTAATGGCGGCAGCTGTTTACAAGGCAAATGAATCGCGTCTGCGCTAAGCTCCGCAGCGCGAAAGGTATTTTAAAACAATTCAATAAACGTGACACTCAAGTGGGTTTTAAAAAGAATAAGCAGCAAATACAAGAAAGCAGTAAACGCTCCCGGCTTCCGCCTCAGGAGTAAAGGTGTAGGCAGGACGCTAGTGATCAGCGCCTACTTATACCGTGGGAGGGGGGCATAGCCTCGAGGGGGGCGTGGCCTCAGTAACTGCCAGGTAATGGCGTCAGCTGTTTACAAGGCAAATGAATTGCGTCTGCACTAAGCTCTGCAGCGCGAAAGGTATTTTAAAACAATTCAATAAACGTGACACTCAATTGGGTTTTAAAAAGAATAAGCAGCAAATACAAGAAAGCAGTAAACGCTCCCGGCTTCCGCCTCAGGAGTAAAGGTGTAGGCAGGACGCTAGTGATCAGCGCCTACTTATACCGTGGGAGGGGGGCATGGCCTCGAGGGGGGCGTGGCCTCAGTAACTGCCAGGTAATGGCGTCAGCTGTTTACAAGGCAAATGAATTGAATCTGCGCTAAGCTCTGCAGCGCGAAAGGTCTTTTAAAACAATTCAATAAACGTGACACTCAAGTGGGTTTTAAAAAGAATAGGCAGCAAATACAAGAAAGCAGTAAACGCTCCCGGCTTCCGCCTCAGGAGTAAAGGTGTAGGCAGGACGCTAGTGATCAGCGCCTACTTATACCGTGGGAGGGGGGCGTGGCCTCGAGGGGGCGTGGCCTCAGTAACTGCCTGGTAATGGTGTCAGCTGTTTACAAGGCAAATGAATCGCGTCTGCGCTAAGCTCCGCAGCGCGAAAGGTATTTTAAAACAATTCAATAAACGTGACACTCAATTGGGTTTTAAAAAGAATAAGCAGCAAATACAAGAAAGCAGTAAACGCTCCCGGCTTCCGCCTCAGGAGTAAAGGTGTAGGCAGGACGCTAGTGATCAGCGCCTACTTATACCGTGGGAGGGGGGCATGGCCTCGAGGGGGGCGTGGCCTCAGTAACTGCCAGGTAATAAAAGGGCAATTTATATTAAAAAATAAACAGTGGACCCATTCTTAAAGAAAGTCACAAATTGCACAGGCTGGTCTGTGATCTTGCAAGGTTGCAGGTTCACGACTTTCGGAAATTCAAAAGCGTTTTCAGAAGTAGACCTGCAAAGCTGCAACAGTTTCTAGTTTTCAGGCTTACTTCAAGCAAATATTTGCACATTTCTTTTCTACATAGGCAAACCAAGTCATATTTTTGCTCATGTGTCAATGTGCCAAAACAAGTGCAAATTCACTTGCTGAAATGTTTTTTTAATTTTCTATCAAGGGGGAAATATTAATAGAGAAACTAATTCCTTCAACTCAACTTTACTTGGGTGGCGAGTCCCTTCCGACCTCGGAAAATGTTTTATACGGACCACGTAAGGAGCAACCCATATCTTTTAAAAGCGAAAAATGAGTTTGAGAAGAGATGGTGAATACCTAGTAACATGATATTTAGGAGAGTGCACAAATTCACAAGTAGATTTAGTCACATGAAAATCTCTGTACGGGTAAATCATTTTAGGAATGCAAAACCAGGTTTTGCACGTGAGCCAAACTTGCACTTAAAAATGCTTTGAGAATAGCGCCTATAACAATTTGACTCTCAAAAGACTTTGCAGAGGTCGTCTATTAGTAAAATATAAATGCCCAGACATTGATCTAGTGCTTTTTATATGCTTACAACAATGGCAAACATGAGAGCTTGGAGACAGTGAGATGAGTGATATGTCCAAGAATTAAACAGCGTGATTATGTGAAAAAGATCAGTATTTAAAGGGTAATCAGTTGGCAACATAGACACTATAACGCAAGGGTAATCTGGGTTTATTTACAGTACTATTTTATGAAAATGAGTGAGGGCCTAAAATAAGCAAAACTACCTTAACAATTCACTAAATGCTTCCTCGGAAAGTGAGAAGCAGCGCAATAGAACAATTGTAAGACTTTTATAGCCTTAACTCCGTTATAATTAGAGCTCTGGTATGATGAACGTGCTGGCATATTCAGAGCTCTACAGTGAATGCAAAGCAGGCATAACAGCATCTGCATAAGCAGAGACGGAATATTCAGCGACCGGAAACACATAGTTCTGGTAAGTACTGCATTATCAGAAAGGGGGAAATATCAGAGCTTTGATGGAACACAAACTCTGATACAATATAAGCCATGGTGTAAACTGAGAATCTACAATCAGACGTTTAATGTAATGACAACTCTGCCAAAATGTCTCACCTCCGTGGATGGCACTAAGTGTTTAGGCGAAACCTAAAAATGATTGTGGGTATACCTTGGATATCTCCCTTTACTTAATGCGTGCCCACATCACAAGCAGCATGCCACCAGTAGGTGGGTGAGGCGTCTTCTAATATTTAAATAACCTCGTAGGTAACCTGGGAAGACAGAAGATAGAATCTAATCTTCCCTGGGCCCTTGCACCGTTTTGACTGTGTTGGAATTACCAATGGCCTTGACAAAGAGTACTTCATAAAAAACAAACACATACAAAGCTAATAGGTCTGGCATCAGATACCACCCTTTTGCCTTTGTTCAGGCTTGATTTGTTTTATCTGGTCTTTTTTTAAACTTTATTGAAGGGGAATCTGCTAGACCCTCTCCAATATATAAAATGAAATAAACAAAATCTAAACCAAAAATTGTTCTTGGTCTCAAAAAGCACACATTGCCATAGAAGCCCTTGGCAATGAAGAGGCCTACTTGGTGTGTATATGTGCTGATTTGCAAGAGCAGAATGCAATCACTCACAGTGAAAATATCCAATGACTTAAGTGTACGGACTACGTGTTCCTTTCTGAATGCAGTAACAGGATGAAGAAAATGTAAAGGACACAACAACAGATCATCGGATGAAGAGGGCTTGCTGAAATCCTCCATACGTACATTGTATAATTCTAGTAAAAATACATGTTCTTGACTAAGGCTAGAAACATCTTTCAGGATATCGAATAAAATAAAACAAACACCGAAATGTTACCACGATATGATTTCTCCGGGCAATAGCGTGCATACTTTTGCCGAACTCTGAAACCGAACGCGAAATGTTCAATAAAGACTTTTTTCGAGCTTATTTCAAACTGAAGATTTATTCTTTTTGTTTCAGTTTCTTTTGTTAAGAGAGTCCATTACTTTTAAAGGTATATCTGGTTACACTGCTTTGCTGTCATACTTGGAATACACAGACCGGTTTTCGATCCAGTTCTACTAATTTCAGAGTTACATCCCAAACAGAACAGTTTGCAGCAGTGCAGAAAAACACTTCAAGACAAACAGGTAATCACTTAGTACCTTATCGATGATGCCATCAATCTTTCCCTCTTCTACCGATTTCTTAATGGTGTGTGCAGTTTCAGCAACAGACTCCGATATTTTCTTTGTTGCAACGGAGGCAAAGTTCAATAGATAACCTTTTTTTAATAAAAACAAAGAAAACAATTGAGTTTATTGACCAATGACTAAGGTAAAAAGCAAAGTACTCAATTCAATTCAATTCAAATCTTTTATTCGATTAACCGTTTTGTCAATCATAAAAAGTACATCATAGTTAAACAAAACATAAAATCACAGTTGTTATTGATACATTTTAGGAATACAGTTTTTGTTCATTTACAGCACTAATACTGATAATCAAGCAAAGTTCATTTCCAGAGTTTTACGAATGGCTATACAAGTTTTCAGAAACACAGCTAGATTCTTTGCCACAGATTGCGAATCGAGCTGTTGCAAGGCTAAAAACGCCGGGCGACAGGTCCTCAACCCCATTTGGCGTAGCAAAGGTAGAACCCAGCGCCTACGTGGTACTGCATAGTAGTGACAAAACAGTACTACGTGCATTGTTGTTTGAGGGGAGACCTTGTCGCATGGACATTTATCCAAGTCATGTGACCAGATTAACATTTTAGGAAAGGTAACTAAACGAAAAAACAAATTAAACCGAAACCTCGTTAATAGGTACTTTTCATAGTTGGATATGTGATACGATAAATATGGTTGTATACCTAGGGACATCTGAACCATCAGAATATGGGCATTAGATTGTTTAGATACTTCACCGGACATACGGAGTTCCCTTAGATGAGTAAGACAGTGAACTTTCAGGGTTTTTCTACTCATCTCGGTAATGGCTGAAGGCTCGATGATGTACTGGGTAAGGTCAAGGTCTTTCAGGAAATTGACCACGTAAGACAGCCATGGGATGTTTTTCCAGGCCGACATCTCGAGACAATCTGAGATCAGGGCACGCGTAAGGTGGCACTGGGGCTTTGTCCATATGCGATGCCATAGGAGCATTGGTTGACACCTAACATAATCTGTTAAATAGTCTATCCCAAGCTCTATATGGCATCCAAAAGAGGGGGCGCTCCGCGGGAGAGCCAGGAGATATTTTACGAAGCCATTTTGTATTTTTTGCAGATCATCTGTTTTTACGTAGCCCCAAACCCCGGCTCCGTATGTGGCGATGCTCAGGCATTTTGCTTGGTGGATTTTAAGCAGTACTGAGGGAGATGGTTTACCCATTTTTCTGGAAAAGGAGACGAGGGCAGAAGTTGCACGTTGGTAGAGCAGTCTTCTATTTACCATCACCCTTTTCCATGATAATTTATCGTCTACAAGGATGCCCAAGTAAGGGTATTCCGTGACGCGTTCCAGTTTTGATTGGTCTATGCAAAGATGTTTCGAGCTTTTTATCTTGGGCCCTGATTGCATGACAAAGGTCTTGGTCTTGTTGACCTTTAGCCCAAGTGAAAGCATAAAAGTGCAATACTTGTCTAGCTGTTTCTGGAGCTGCACTAGGGTCCTAGCAAAAATTACGGAGTCGTCCGCATAGAGGAGTGCTGGTATCGGGCGCTTATTGATGGTAGGTAGATCCCGGCTCCCCTCAAGCATGGCCGCTTCCAGGCCGTTGGTATATAAGTTAAATAAAAAGGGGGCGAGGACGCAGCCTTGTCTTACTCCGCGGTTTATTGGAAAAGATGGGGTCAACTCTCCACCTGTACCAAATCTTACGCGAGCCGATGCGCCAGTATAAAGCTCCCGCAAGAATTTGAGAAGAGGTGGGTCAACACCCAACTTATCCAAAATGGACCAGAGCTTAGCATGGATTACACAATCAAACGCCGCACTGAGGTCGACGTAGACCATAAAAAGGTTTCCCCGTTTAACTCCAGCATATTTCCCTATTAGAAGTGTTAGGTTTAGTGTTTGTTCGACAGTGCCCAGTCCCTCCCGGAATCCATACTGTAGGTCCGTTAAGATGTTCTTTTCTGTCGCCCAGTCCTGGAGGCGGTCCAAGATTAAACGGCCCGCGACTTTACCCAGTGAATCCAGGAGGGAAATGGGCCTGTAACACGTAGGGTTATTTCTCTCACCTTTTTTAAAGATTGGGAGCAGTATGGAGGAGGACCAAGAGTCCAAAAGTCCATCTTTTAGTACTGCAGCGATTAGCTGGGTGATTATGGGAGACCACAACTCGATGTTAAAAAGAAATATATCTAGTGGTGCTCCATCAGGGCCAGGGGCTTTTCCGGCTTTTGAAGAAGTTAGTGCGCTTATAACTTCATCAAGAGAGAAGTTAAGGTCAATAGGATATTCCCCTTTCTCAATTGGCTCGGGTACAAAGTTTGGATGAGCGACGCTTTCTGCGATGGGGTCACTAAAGATTTTTGAATAGTGAGACACCCACTCGTCCGCAGAGACAGCTACATCCAAATATTGATGAGAGCTACCCTCGCTCAAGAAGGGAGATTTTACCGTTTTCCAAAATAGAATGCTGTCTTTTCTATTACAACTCTCGTGTAATTGGGCCCATAAGTCGTTCTTATGGTCTCTCCTACAGCTATGCTGAGCCTGCTTATATTCGAGTCTTAGTTTAGCTATTTTTACTTGGTCCCTAATTGGATTATGTAGCTCTTTTTTTAAGGCGTTTAAAGCTTTTCTGCAAGCCGTATTGAACCAGCCTGGCTCCTTGGAACAGCCTTGTTTACGAGTTCGAGAGAGGACCTTCTGGATGACTTTCAGAATTTCCCCAAAACTGGTGATAATTTGCGCTGGGGAGGATGTCTCATTTAAGCATGTATTAATCCAAGGGAGTGCATTTGAGATCACAGTGGTTGATGTTTCAACTGGTTCGATTCTTGACCATTTCACACAGTACCCATTATTTTTGGCCATGGACAATGTTTCTTGGGCCAGAAGGCTTTTCTTAAGAGGTTGAGGTGCACTCGTAGATAGAGATAGTACTATTGTGTTAGGGAAATGGTCTCCAGAAATTTCAGATCCTGTGCTAAACTGGGAAACAGTACCCTTTAATGAATAAGAGCATAATATAAAATCTATGGTGCTAAAACAACCCCTTCCATGAAAAGTGGGATTAAATTCCACGGGGGGGTCAGTAAGTTCATTAGCAAAAGTCAGTTCCAATGACATCAGACTACCATTAAAAGAATCTCCTACTGAGGAGTGAGTAAAATGTGTCATAGGGCAATCGTTTTCGTCTAGGAGGCCACAGTCAGATTTCATGTAGTGGGAACACAATTGTGCGTTGAAGTCCCCTCCCCAGATTACATTACATGTAGTTGATGCAAACCTTGCACGTAGATCGCCTACATAAAGTGAAATTTCAGAGACCATTTTAACACATTCTACAGGTAAAAGATTATTATAAAAATTTATAAAACAATATGAGATACCATTTTTAAAAGTAATCAAAAGAATCTGGTAATACAAAGAAGTACACTGAAGGGAAATTTTCTTAACTTCAAGCTTATTGGATACATATACCGCCAGACCCCCCTTTGGTCTGCCATGTATTGAGGGACTAGCGGGAGAGTGGAATGTTACATAACCTTGTATGTGCAGTGGATCAGTTATCCATGTCTCCTGAAAGCACATTATCGTGTGAGAGGTAGCAAAAGCCAACCATGATGCCGATAGCAACCTGGGTCGCAGACCAGCTACGTTCCAGAATAATATCGGCAGTGAGGTGGTCACTGGTGGTCCGTTGGCAAATGCTACCCGTCCATTATGGAGTTGTTTGCCTTGTGTTGAACTCGGGACAGTGCTGGGAGACAGGGGCAAACTTTCATGATGATTAACACACAGGTTGTTGGAATGAGAGTAAGGCTGAGAGCCAACATGTTGGAAGGTACAAACATCCTCTGAGACAGTTAACATAACTGGTAATGATGGGGACGTAAGCATGGGCGACAGTTTTTGGATGGCAGAGGAAATTACTGGCGTCGGGGGTAGGGAGTCTAAAGTAAAGGGGTTCCCATCGGCCAGGACTTTGGCTGTTGGTGGTCAGTCCACCATCTCTAAACAGTCAAACCTGTTAGACGTGGGGACTCCTCTCCAATCCAAAGAAGGCATGATGTTTCTGCCTCCTTGTCCTTGCCAGTTTATCCAGTCCGCGTTTCTATGCCGGTTCCCTACCTGAGTCCAGTTCCACTCAGGGGCCGGTGGGAGGAGATTGGCTGGGGGGTAGAAGAAAGCTAACCTTTTCGTGCCAATTCCTTCCGAAGAGGTTTGGGCACCCCATGGGCAGATATATTCTACGATTTGGGGGTCTTCGAAAGTTATTATGATGCAATCACCTGGGATGGTTTTTTTTTTCCTTCCCTACCCAGGGAACTCTACGGACTGAGACAACGCCGTTGTTGACAAATGGGGGAAGTGGTCGGTTCAACGACAACCAATGAAGAACCTTATTTTTTAAGGACCAACCGGGTTCCTCAGAGTTGACATGCAACGCTGGAACCCCGGTCATAATAACTACGTACGGAGTTACTTCTGGAGGGAGGTGAGCTGAGCGGGGGGCATTGCGCCTTATGTTATAGGCCGCGTTTTTATTGACTGGTGTTTTAGCTGCGGGGCGTACTGGTGGTGGACCGGTAGAGGTGGCCTTTTGTACAGGGGGACCGGGCACAGAAGGAATAACAGGTTGTTTTGTAACTTGATTAGATGAAGTTTGCTGTGGGTTGAGGCTGGTTGTGTGAGCAGATTTCTGATGAACCACCGCTGTGGTAGTCACCACTTTGGGAACTTGTAAAAGTTGTTTGGGGAGAGTGGCCCCCGACTTTGTCGGTTTTGAAATGGGTATTGAGTTGGGTTGCCGGTTCGATGAAGCTGCAAGCATGGTGGTCGTGCTGGTGTTAGTTTTTAATTCAATTGTCAATGTAGCTAGTGATTTTTCAATCTTAGATAGAACCGATTTAATGGGGTTAAGATGAAATTTAATTAGAGCCTCTATGGAGGCTAAAGTAGGCGTATCTTGCGGCAGAGAGGTTCGCCCATTGCCTGTGGTACCTTCCGGGACAGTGCTACGATTATCAGATGAAAGATCAATTATTTCTGGCAGCGTTAAGATGTTGGGCTGATTTGAAATTTCCGGTAATGATAGAGGCTGAGTTAATAAATGTGAATCATCGTTAAATTGGGGGTGAAGAACCTGTTGCGAGTCAGTGGTATTCGGGGGAGGGTTATTATCTTTTTGGCCCTTTCTGTTTTTTCTGTTTTTCGGGATTGCACCTTCCCTTTGGCCCCTGGTGTTCGGGGATAGAGGATTCTCCTCCAAGTTGGTAAAAAGTATAGGAGTTCTCTCGATTGATCTTGAGGGGTGAGGTGCAGAAAGCTGGGATGTTTGTGTTTCCGAAAGGTCAATGGATACTGATAAATCCACTGTCCCTGGTACTGACGGAGTTTCATATTGAGAGTCAGGCACCAAGGGACGTTGTGGTGTTAAAGCAGAGGCCAGTAGGCCCAATGAAGAGCGCCTGGCCATAGCAAGATCTTGAGAAACCCTTCTCTCTAATAATAACACACCTTGGTTAATAGCGTCATTAGCTTTTGCAATGAATTGATCTATAGGACCTATGATCTGGGCGGCGTGCGCAGCTTTACTATTTCGGGTGATTCTAGGAGACATGCTTATACAATACAATAAAGACAAGTGCACAACCAGAAATAATATTAGTAAATCAAGAAGTCCTGAGTGTACAGTGACAGATGTGGAGAAATGTTAGTGGGGTGGCCCAGTCCAGTCTTACCCGGTCTGGAACGGGCTAAAACGGGCCCGCCCTTGGCCCGGGCTTCGCCCGGCGTCCCGCGAGACGGGGGTGACGCGCTATTTCAGCGCCTCCTGGCGCGCTGGTGATGCGGAGTGCGCCGCTCGGGATGCTGGGGGTTGTAGTTGTCGTTCCCCCCCCCGTCCCACGCTCCACTCGGCTGCCGGGACTCCTAGATGGCAAGGGAGTCAAGCAGCGGGAGGCGGGAGTGCACTCTACCGAGGGCGATGTAGGCAGGTAAAGCAGGTAGGCGTCTGGGCACAGTGGCGGCAAGAAGCTTGCAAAGTACTCATTAAGCACGATCTCAATTGCTGTAACTGGGATACTAATGCATATTCGAAATAAGTTAACCACATTTAAATTCGTGCAGACCCCCCCCCCCCCAACCCTTTTTACAATAAAACATGTATTTGGGAGTTTTAGATCGCAAACTGCAGGCTCCCTTGCACCACTGCAGCTGCTGAATGGTAAAGCTTGAATACAAGAGAAAAATACATCATTAGAGGGTAGAACGGCTGCAGGTCAGGCCCTGTATGTATAATTCTTCATATGTTTCCCTGGGTAAGAGAACAAGGGCGCATAAGGGAGCATGAGGGCACATGTGCATGCGTCCAGCTCCTCTTTTATTAACAGAGTCACCCAACTGGTGACACTTTTGAGGGATGTCTATGTGTCAGTCTTGGGACAACCCTCTTAAAAGAGGGGGCAGTAGAGTAACCCTTCTTCAGGAGACAACTTTCCTCCCAAAAATCGAAGATAAAAAAGAACTTTATATGTATATATCTACGGTTTAAGAAGATATTTTAAGTGCAGGTGGTCTAGTCTTTTCATATGTTCCGCTATAAAGCGTTCCACTGTTTTATGCCCTGCACTGCAAGAAATTGGACACAATGTTCCAGTTGTATGAGTGATTGTTTCTGGATCAGGTGAGCAACAGATTAACAGAAAGCCCCGGCGAGAGAATTGTGGGGTATCATCTTTTCCAGGTAGCCATGGTCTATGTTCCAATAGGACATGTTCCCATACAGCATCGGAGACATAACAATAGACTAACAAGTACCCAATTTAAGGCTTTCACAGCTGTCTATCATGATCTTGTGTTTGCATTTTAGGCATAAGCTGGCAGCTGCAACCCAGCAATAAGCTTTATAAATAGGCCCAAGTGTATCAAGTTACAAAAAGTCACTAGGGTTCATACTCTCTCTATCCAGTGAAAAGGATAAGTATGCAAGGACTCCCCAAATCAGAAATACCTTCTTGGTGACACCAGAGAGCACAGTTTTGGTGTGAGGACCAAGTGAGTTGTCTGGAGGCTAACCCTACATTTCTGACTCTCTGAAATTGGGGATGAAGTTCCCACAATGAGCCAGTTAAATAAAGGTGGTGGGGGTTGTACTTCTTCCTCCTCCTCCTCCTCCTCCACCAACTCCAACACGCAGAAATGTCAAATTTGCCGAGCTTCTTCATTGGAACCTTTACCTCACCAAACAATGGAGATGGCAAAGACAGTGAAGGTTGCTTACCTCCCTAATAGCTCACCACGCAGATGTGGCTTTTTGTGTTGCAGGAGTATATCTCAAAGCGTATGTGATATTGCTTATGCTCATTAGGAGGTCAGGTGTAGCAAGTAAACAACAGTGGAAGTACTCCGCAACATACAATTATTTAGTTAAACAAAGACAAGAAATGCAATAAGAAGCAGCTATTAATCACATCTCTTAAGAGTTTTTAAAAAACGCAACTACTAGACACTTAAATGTGGGTATTTCTGGAGCAATGAATCCACGGCCTGCTTTTGTGTTTTTTTAAATGCTTGACAGAAAAACAGCAGCAGTCTTCTAGAGTTCAAGGGCATTTTCAACAAGCATTTGCAATGCAATAGGTCTCGCATTAGGAAAGTTTGAGCTATTGGTTTTGTAAATAACAATTTTTTTTATTTATGTGTTGGTTTTGAAAATAGCGAAATTAATAGCTTTGTCATTTACAATGCCAATACTTTTAACTTTTGCAAGTGTGACACCTATAGTATTTGTAATGCAACATGTTTTGTATTTACGTCACTTAGATGTATTGATATTACAAATAGCAATGGCTTTTCATTTTTTTAAATAATACTTAAATAAAAGTGATTGTAATTTATAATGGCAATAGCTTAAACTTTTGTAAATAACTTTTGTGAAGATTATGTTTAGTGTATTTTTTTGTGACGAAAATCCAAGAACAGAAGTGAAATATTGACATATTTTTGTGGCATTTGTAATAAAGCTTGAAACATTGAAAGAACATATTTGAACCAGTTGTTGTGATGGTGAGATAGATGGAGTGAGGGCGATAGACAGACAGAGGGAGGGAGGGAGGGCGATAGACAGCCAGACAGAGGGAGGGAGGGCGATAGACAGACACAGGGAGGGAGGGCGATAGGCAGACAGACAGAGGGAGGGAGGGCGATAGACAGACAGACAGAATGAGGGAGGGCGATAGACAAACAGACAGACAGAGGGAGGGAGGACGATAGACTGTCTGTCTGTCTATCGCCCTCCCTCTCTCTGTCTGTCTGAGGGAGGGAGGGCGATAGACAGAAAGAGGGAGGGCGATAGACAGACAGAGGGAGGGCGATAAACAGACAGAGGAGGGCGATAGGCAGACAGAGGGAGGGCCATAGACAGACAGAGAGGGAGGGCGATAGGCAGACAGAGAGGGAGGGCGATAGACAGACAGAGAGGGAGGGCGATAGACAGAGAGAGAGGGCCATAGACAGACAGAGAGAGAGGGCGGTAGACAGAGAGGGAGGGCGATAGACAGACAGAGAGGGAGGGCGATAGACAGACAGAGAGCGAGGGCGATAGATAGACAGACAGAAAGGGAGGGCGATAGACAGACAGAGAGGGAGGGCGATAGACAGACAGAGAGGGAGGGCGATAGACAGACACTCTACCGCCCTCATGTAAGCTTCTTTCTATATCCGGTTATGTCACATGTGAGTCAGACAGATGAAGTGTTAAAAAGCTACAGCTACGCACGACTGTTCCCTTTGTGGGATACCTGCAATTCATGCATGGCACATGCATATTATGTGAGGTTTGTGAAATGTATGTTGTTGAGTGGTATTCGGAATTTTGCGTTGTTTTTATCCGCTTTTGACCAATATTTTGCATCAGTGTGATCTTGGGCATCTTCTCAGCACTTCTTTTTCCTGTCCTCTCGGTCGTATTGAAAATCTCCGGGATGTGTGTGCTCGAAGCCGCTTTTACTTTATAGGCAGTAGTTACATGACACCCCCAAGCTCAGATAAATGTCATTTCTGGTGCGGGGGTGGACAGGAATATTGATTAAATTACAAGACTTTGCAAAAACGTGTGGAAGCTCCAGACAGTTGTCTCATCAATGCTTCACGATAAAAATGTGTGCGGTTTTCCATGTACACGGGCGTAGCTGCAGTATAATTAATTAAGAGGCACCAAGACCGGCGTCTGATTCTGGCACCGCTCCAAAGGCCTGCGCTGCACTGGACCATGCATGCTTCCGACGTCGGGGCTGTGAAAGCCAATGCGGGCTGGCCACGTGCATCGAATAAGCAAGCAGGAAAAAATGCGGGAAGGGGGGTGGGGGGAGAGCCGGACCAAACCCCCGACATAGGGTTTCTCCTTAATCAGAATCATGGCAGCCGCAGGTCAGGTCCCTGCATCATTTGTGTTCCCGAACCACAGCAGGGACTGCGCTCCCCAAAGCATGTCACTGGATCTGCGCCCCGGAAACAGCCCTACAAATGTTCTGGCATTCTATAGAAAAGGATGGTGCACCAGAGTTAGTAGTCCAAAGTGGCTGTCATATTTTTGAAATGCAAAGTGTCTTACTGACTATCCGACATTGAAACTGAAGTGCGAAACCTTGTTCAGCCACAGTTGCTTTGTTAACAAATGTTCTGGCATTGATAGGTGGGATAAGTGACTGTGGTGGTGGCGGTGAGTTGTGTGACAGGAGTGATTAGAGAGTAGGGGTTCATGATGCTGAGAGCATACATGTCAATATACCCGATCCAGACGGGAGACTCGCACGCTTAGAAGCAAAACAAGTTGAGTTCGCACAGAGCAAGCATCAATCGCAATGTAAACAAGCAAAGCAGTAAAGGGGGGCAGGGATGTGAATGGGCAAGCAGCAGATGGCGAGGAAAGACCAAAAGAGCTCTTGGCATTTCTGTGGGGAGGGGGGGGGGGGGGGGGAAGAGGAGAAATGCGAGACACGGCCTGGCGGCCATGAAGTGTGAAGCAGTGGGCGGGGGAGGAGAAATGCGAGACACGGCCTGGCGGCTGTGAAGTGTGAAGCAGTGGGCGGGGGAGCCCTTTGAAGTGAAGCTCTCGGAGGCAGGCGGCTTGGGAGCGAGGGAAAAGCGCGTGCTTGTGTTCACGTGAACTGTCAGAAATCCGCCCAATGGTTTGAGAACTTATTTTGCCCACTAAAATTCTCCCCTATCCATTCCTTGCGGAATGGGATAGGTGAGCCCTAAAAATGGCTACCAGCTAGTGAGTGCTGTATATAGGTTAATGGTAAAAATGCCAACACAAGGCTTGGGAAAGTTGAGTAGCTGGGGCATTAATCAAGCAAGTGTTGCAATCTTTAGTTGTGCACTCCCAATATGGTTGGGTAAGAAAGCTTCATCTGTTCACTTATTGGCTACTATTTTTGTGAAAGTGGGTAATTTCATATTTGGCAAGTAGGGGAATGCTAGTAAGTAGATTTATATGTGTGCCTTGAAGACAGAAGGCTGGGTGACAGAAAAATAATGCAAAAGGGATATAAACAAGCACGAACTGAAGCAGCTCCTTGAATCAGTGTCAAGATCTAAATATTTGACCTGATCAGGAAGTTATTTTGTTTCTATCAAACAGAACAACTGATCCATCTGGATTCTATTGCTTCTATGATGGGGCTGCCATTGAGCAGACGGCTAGGTTTGTAGCAGAGAGTGTCAGCAGGATATGGTGCCACAAACTACCCTCGAGTGCACTGCTTTTTAGCTAACAAGCACCCTACCACCATGGACTATAAAAAAAGGAGTTTTGTGACGTAATTTAAATGAGCACTCCTTATTCAAAAGATGAAATATGTATGGGGCCTTCAGTCACGAGCTGGCTACATGGATAGCAGCCAAGAAGGATAATGGCGCCAGTTGTTCATAAAATGGTTATGTGCAACCACCCAGAGCTCAATTGTTGAAGGAGCATACTGTGTTCTGGAAGGGCATGACGTTCCCAGAGTTACCTTGGTAAACACAGAATGATTACTTAAAGAGGCTTGTGTTCAAGGCTTTCATGAAGGTCGGCAGACCAGGTTTATTGTTCAATTATGAGACAACAGTGTTCCTGAATGTAGGACCCAACCCTCAGATGGTTTTGCCACTATGCTTCTTTTGGTTGACTCTGGTTTGGGTGCTTCTTTGTCCTTTCAAACAAAAGGTTGTACCAACGTCTGCAGGTGATTGGAGCACTTACTACCAAAGCCTTTGTCTACAGTACTATGCACCTTGATTTTGATCTTTTTATTTTCTGTTGATCCAGAGAGTTCTCTCGAGGCCAGAGTAATGGTTGATGATTTCTATAGGTTGAGGCAGAGTCTTGCAGATTGTATTGTATTGTAATTGCATTTATATAGCGCTTACTACCCCTGACGAGGCACCGAAGCGCTTTTTCGGCGGGTAGCACGCTACTCCGGGACCCATAGAGGATTAGTGTTGAATTAGTATAGTGAAACATGCAAGTACATTTTAAGTGGTGGATAGGTTAGTCAGTTATTTGGATTTGGAATTAGTAGACAGTGTAGAGAGTGGCCTTTGGTAATAGTGGGACTTTGCTTTGTAGAAGAGTGATCAGTATTGTGCGGGTGTGTAGCAGGGGTGTTTTTAGTGCTGGTATTAGCTGTATTAGGATAGCAATCGTGTAGCTGTTCTGTATCGTGTTCCTCATTCAGCATGCTAAGAAGACATTTTGATGGGTCTGCATGTGTATGTTTTGGAGATGGTGTTTGAGAGTGAGTTGGAGTGCTGTGTTGCTTTTGTGGTGTAACATTGTTGTGAGGTAGACTTGGGGAAGCAAAGTTGTGAGGTGTGGCATGTTGCTTAAATTTTTTGTGTGTGTTTAAGGCGGAAGGTGTATGAGTCAGGGGAGGTGGTGCAGCATGTGGGTCATGTCGTAATGTTCTAAATTGTCCAATGGATCAGAGGCGGTTAGAAGAGAGGAGATGTATTGCTGTATCGGTGTTAGGTGTGGTGGAAGAGTGAAACCTTGGCATTGGAGTTTGTTCCTTTGTGAGCTTTGAAAGGTGGGTATATGTATGTATTTTATTATGGTAAGTATTATGAGGCGTTGTGCTCTGAAGATCTTGTTGTGCTGGTGTGCGTGATATGTTTTGCTTTTGAGGTGTAGTGAAAAGGGGTGCTGATATATATGTTTCATGCACTGGATTTGGTTGTGTAGTATTGTTTGTGAGAGGAGGTTGTGACGTAGAAGGGGTGGTGATGTGTTTATGAGTAGAGTGTATGTTGTGTGTAGGAGGGAATGAAGTAGAGGTAAGAGTGTTTTTATCTTAGACTGTTTTTTTTCCAAGAGTTACAAAGTGTGGTGGTGTGCAGTATGTGTGTTGTGCGTTAGTGTTATTATGGTAGAGGGGAGAGGAGGGTGTTTGTTGGGCAACTGATGGAAGGATCAATATATGTTTGTTAGCGATAAAAGGTGGTCTGTTAGGTGTGATTACTGCAGGGAGAGTGTGTCTAAATGGGATGTAGTTATGTATGGTGTTGATTGGCATTGTGTTAGTGATGAGTGTATTGGTTAGTGGTATAGGATAGAGTTGTGTACTGTTTGTGGGTGATGGTGTATATGTGTGGTAGTTGGGATAGTAGGGTGTGTAGATGTGGTTTGGTTTGGTTGGGTTGGTGGTGCATGCTGGTACATTAGTCTGTGCATAGTGTTGTGCGTGGTGTAGATTTGGTGTGAGTGTGTTGCTGTGTTTGTGGATGTGGCTGGTGTGGGCTGGGTATTGCTAAATGAGAAAAAGGGCAGCATTTCTGGCCCTAGTCCCTACCAGTCTCAAACAGGCAACTTCCCTTGTCCTCTCCGCCCTTAACAGGCTCAAACAGGCAACTGCCCTTGTCCTCTCCGCCCTTAACAGACTCAAACAGGCAACTGCCCTTGTCCTCTCTGCCCTTAGCCTCGACGCCCGGGCTGAGACGCCCTAAGCCTGGTCTTTTTTATAGCCCTAGTAATCAGGTGACCCCTTCAGCCAATGGGAACCCTAGCCCTAACACTATCCAATCACAACACTAGCACTAAAAATCTAGAACCAATAGGAGACCAGGACTTTACAGCTAATCTTAGCCCTAGTCCAAGCACCCAATCAGTTAAAAAACCCTAGTCTCTACGTCCAATAAAGGCCTTAACCCTACCACTAGTCCCAACCCAAGTCCAAGAAGCCAAAGGTACAGGTAGCCCTAGTCCCTTCTTCCAACAGAAAGCCTAACCCTACTCATAGTCCCACAACTAGTCCAACAACCAATCACACCAGAAGCTCTAAATAGCTACTTCCAAGTAAAGGCCTTACCCTAGCCCTAGTCCCACCCTACTCCCAACAACCAATAACATAGGAAGCCCTAGTCCCTACTTCCAATAGAAATCCTAACCCTAGCTCTAGCCCTAGTCCCAACCCTACAATGATTGAATCACAGACCCAGAAACCAATCAGAGTCCTCAAATACCCAACCAATGAGGACATTAACCTTAACCCAATAGAAACACCAGATACAACTACCAATCATTGTACACATGTGCCAACCACTAGCAGACCATATAAGGTCCCAGCGACCTAAGACAAGGTTTGCTGACCAGGGAGTTGGAAGCTGCTTCTCCTGTTCAGAATCTCCTAGGAGACAGACAAGCTCAATCCACAGTTTGGACTTCTGCAGGTAAAGGCTTCACTAACTCGAAATCTAACAATACTGTTTGAATAGAAATTTACTCCCCCTGCTGGCCAAAAAACAAAGTTCACATGCCCCAGTAAATACAGTTTAAACAGCTCACAGAAGCACCCTCTGATGTAGAATATCCCTGTTGTTGGGGGCGGGGGCAGGGGGCTGGCCTCACTGGCTTGTGAAAACAAAATGGTGGCTGAGGGTGCACTGTTTTAACACACACCTCTTAGCAGAGAGCAAAGGAGAAATTTGGAGGGAAAACAGATTTGTCACCAAGGAATAGATTTTAAAGTAGTTCTATTTATGTGCTTACCGCTCCCCTCTCGTAAGTATGGCATGACTCCATAGGATCACCTAAGAAAGAACTAATTGTTGTAGTGGTTCCAAACATGAATTATCCTCCCTATGTCCAGGAGATTTGGTTTTGCCATCTGTAGTGCTGCTGTAACGATTACATGCACTTTATTTTGATTATCCGTTCTTGTGCTGCTATAATTATAGATTTTAAAGCTGTTCTATTTGTGTGATGCATTGCTTGCCTCTTTAATGGTTTTATTTGAAATGGAATAAAAATATTTGACTGACTGTAAGTGATAGCCTTGTGTAATAGCTCCGTATTGTCACTCAGCCAGATATGCAGCTGGAGGTCATATGGAATTTCACTTGATAATGTGCAATTAACTGTGCCACATGCACATAATTCTGTTTGACCTCATTAGAACGGCACTTTCTTAGCATGCTTATTCTATGCCAAATGAGAAGACCCACCTCAAAAAATAAAGTCCGAGATCTCACCCCTTTCACACTTTCTAATGTGAGGGAAGCAGGCCTCTGAAAAAGAGGTTGTAGAAGGACGCGATGGTGGTTTCCAGCCATGAACTTTTTAGGCAATATAAAGCTTTCAAGTGGACTTAAAAAAATAACTCTTAAACAGAGAGGTCACATTAAGTGGAAGATAGAGAATTGCAGGCTTTATACTTCAATTGCTACAGAGTACTTTTTACTATTAATCACTAAATAGACGTCAGATCACACCACACAGCAGATCTCAATTCACTATTGTGGGCTTTTTATATATAAACTTGTGAAAACTCAATCTTTCTTCTTCATTAAAGAGTGCTGTGTGGTGTCAACGCCAGTTATAATGCAGCGAGCATTGTTTATAACTAAGAGATCCGACACAAGGACTACCCAGCAAGGTCCTCTTCTACTCTTACAGCGTTACCTTCTACACTTACAGCATTACCTAGCACTAAAGAATTGAAAGCCATTTTAACAATTTTCCAACGTCACAGTACACTGTGCTAGATAGACTTTTTTAAAGTAAAATAATTGAAAACACCATCATTAAAACTTTGATTTAAAATAAATAAATACATGATTTTGGTCTCTAACCGGATACCTTTACTTGTCAGAGTCCTGATCTACATTTATGGATACAACTAAACAGTCTAATGACATTTTCTCACTGAACTCTCAAACAGTTTAAGCCATCTGTAACTTGGCACAGAAAACCTAAGTGGCATGCGGCATGAAGCACGCCTTAGAAGTTACATCCTGAGGCAACCTGAGAGTTGCGACAATTAATTGATCTTGCCAGATATTTAAAAAAGTGGATGATTTTACAGCAGTAATATGCGCTTGATTATAAGCCACTCCTCCGACGTTACAGTCTCGTGACTGTGCAAGTATGCATAGTATACACTCCCACGTTTGCCGCTGGAGGATTTTGGACTGAAAATCAGTTCTGCTCGCGGAATTTGCGAATTTTTGACAATTTCGCGGTCTGCGAATCGCGCGAAATTGTCAGAGTATTCGCGAGTTGGTTGATTTTTTTTGCTTGGTCGCGCTTCAAAAATACAATCTTGCGCGCGCGGCGTTGACTTACCGTGATTCTGAGTTTGCCGAGTTGTTTTCCTCCTGGTTTGCGTGCGCCATTTTCGATCTTTTCGACCGCGAGTACATCATAGCGTCCAGCCATCTTGCACTGGGAGACTTTCAGCACGCGAATACGTCATAAGGGCCCATGATCACGTAGATGCGCCATCCGGCGGGAGATTTGAATAGCTCGCTTTCTCGAAACAGCAAAAATTGCAATTCTGCACAAGAAATCTATCGCTGGCAGTATAAACCTTCTGAAATTGAGGATTTGGATCAGAATAACTCCTCAGATTAACATTTGGCTGAATTTTTTTGTGCAAGGAGTACATGGGGGGGGGGGGGGGGGAAGTACCCCACAGTCTCCAACTTACTGTTCAGCAGGCTCCTCCCAGTGCTTTGTTCATGTTCTTGTCACTTTTCATTTGGATCTGGAGCTGGAAGGATTACTCTTTGTGGCTGCTGCTGGATACTTGTATTTGAGGAATTTTTGGGGATCACTTTTGGATTTGAGATTTTACAAGTAAGTTGGTGTTGTTTGTTTGGGGCATTGCAGTTGCTGCAACTACAATTTATAAAATTTTTCACAACTTTAAAAAATATATATTGTGAGTATCCAGTAGGCCCAGGGTTAGTTATGGGTGCATGATAAACTGTTTCTGTGAGTTTTGTTGAACTTAAATATAATTTATGGCATATTATTGAGTAAATCACTGTTATATGTGGAATTTGTTTTTTAATTTTGGGTTGCGTGTTAAAGCCACACTAGCCAGTAGGCCCAGGGGTAGTCAGTGGTGCATGGGCCATGTCTTTCTGTGGGTTCTCTTGAATTTAAACATCATTTAGGGCATGGATGCCATTGGATTGGGGTGATTTTTGTGTGTATTTCGATTTTTTGGGTGTTGTTGGGGCCTGGTCCAGGGCCTGGCAATGTGGGAAGGGGCCATTTTGAGGCCTGGTCCAGGGCCTGGCCATGTGGGTGGGGTCTAGGGGGGCATTTTGAAGCCAGGCAGTGTTCTTTTCTGTGCCATAGGCCTGCCCCCAGTCGGCCTTGCTTTTATCCATTATGCCCAGGGGCAGCCAGTGGTACATGTGCGAAGTCTTTCTGTGTGTTCTCTTGATTTTATATCCAAACAACAGGAGAGTCAGGGTCAATAAGCCACTCTTCTACCCCTTTTAAATCTATATCCACAACATAAGAGTGACCAAGGTGCTGTGATAACACTATCCTAATACACCCAACACCTAAAACTAACCAATTGGTGATAAGAAGAACGTGACACCTATGGGAAGGGACATTTTTTTATTTTTATTAAAAAAAACCTCACTCACCCTAATGGTGACATGCTTCATCATAGGGTTTTTACTGGGGAGACCGAATGTCCCCCCAGTGTGCTGCAACGCCTGAATTACAGCGGAGCTGGTGTTATAAAGGGAAAAGTATATGTGCTCAAGTGTTGTGAGTGCAAAATTTAAAAGATCCCAGTTATACTATAAACAATTTTATTACATAGACAACTGGTCTCATTAAAATAAGTGAAAAGGACTAAAACGCGGTCTTTATTTGAACCACACAGTCTTAAAATAAGGTCGACATGTTTCAGCAATATATTTCAAAATTTAGCTCCGCTTTCTTCAGGACCAAAAAAATCCCCGGTGGTCCACGCTCGCTAAGGCGTGTTCTATCCGTGAGGATATGTGTGAAAAAGTGTAACAAGCATTTACAATGCAATGGTTTCGCCTTTGGAAAAGTTAGAGCTATTGGCATTGTAAATGACAACATTTGTATTTATGTGTTGGTTTTGAAAACAGATAAATAAATGGCATTGTCATTTACATTGCCATTAGCTAAATCACTTGCAAATGTGAGACCTATTGCATTTGCACCCACACATACACACAGAGCCACACACACACAAAGGAACACACACAGAGCCAGCCACACACACAGAGCCAGCCGCACACACACACACACACACACACACACACACACACACACACACCCACACACACACACACAGAGCCAGCCACACACACACACACAGAGCCAGCCACACACACACACACAGAGCCAGCCGCACACACACACACAGAGCCAGCCGCACGCCCAAACACACAGAGCCAGACTGTTTTGAAAAATATGAGGAGCACTGGTGAATTCCGCAACATTTTGAGTTGAAGTCACTTATCATGGCATGTTTTCATGTTATTTTGCTCCTTGCTGGTGCCAGCGAAAGAGACTCAACCTGATTTAGAGTTGGGCAGTCACTGAAAATCCCTCGATTAAGCATCATACTGGTCCGGTGTTTTGATGGAAAGTGCACATACAGTAAAATAGACCCTTACCGTAACTCATCTTGTGTGCTTAGAAATACACATACACGCACAAAGACGGATGCGCATGTAAACACAAACACACACATAAACAAGCATTTACGATGCATTTACACACTGGCTCACGGACAGCGGGAGGGGGGACGGGCACACGGACAGCGGGAGGGGGGACGGGCACACGGACAGCGGGAGAGGGACGGGTTCACGGACAGCGGGAGGGGGGGGACGGGCACACACACAGCCGGGAGGGGGGGACGGGCACACACACAGCCGGGAGGGGGGGACGGGCACACAGACAGCCGGGAGGGGGGAACGGGCTCACGGACAGCGGGAGGGGGGGCGGGAACGGGAGTAAAATATGCGGCTGCAAAAAAAAAAAAAAGTAAACGCCCACCGAATTTACCAAATCGCCGAGGTTTGTGGCCAGTAAATGTATACAGCTGGCCCATAGTGAATGGAAGACACTAGTAAATGTTTTCCTTTTTTCTGTTTAAATGTGTAGCATGGACTTCTGAAAAGGCAAATCATGCATGTTCATGGTGTACTTTTACCACATATTTAAGCACAAAAATATTTAACCATAGGATAAAATCCCAAAACATGGCCATATAAGGTTGAAAAGAAGCATGCGTAATTATTACCTATAAATTCAGATTCTCGGGTGAGGCTCCAGAGTTATGAATATCCCTAACCTTCGCTTTAAGACTAGACCACTCGTTCAACCACCATAAGGTGCCTGAAGAATCACCTTCTACAGAAATGCCTTTGCTTCTCTCCTCTAGTCTCATGTGACACCAACAGGACTTGAAACTGAAATAGGTAATTTGATTACTGATCCCAAATGATGCTTTAAAATTCTTTGATCCATGACAATCTAAGCTCCGGAAATGATGAATAATTATTAACGTAAGTCCAAATGTATGCGAATGTAAGCTCCTGAAATGTTGCAAAAATCATGTCAGCCAACAAAATCCCTACTGAGTTCTTTTGTCTGAACACTAATTGTCAGCAAGGATGGCTTCTATTATTGCCAGTTCCATGCATTATGTAGGCTCTCAGATGATTGTTATAGATGTGAATATTAGCTCCTGAAAGGCTTCGTAGACGATGATGTAAACTCATAAACTATTAAATGAAAATGCTGTCAGGCTCTCTAACCCCTCCTTCTTCATGCTGATATGAGGTATTAACAGAATATACATATTTAGTTCAGTAATATTTCTCTATTGCAAGTAAAAGTGAGCAGTAGAAATAGAAAGCTTGTGGAAAGGTTAAAATAGAAAAAAGGGATATGGGGATATGAAAAACAGTAAATAGGACAAAGTGATATAAATGTGACTTTAGAAATAGATGTAAGAGAGAGGGCGAAAGAAAGGGGTAGTGTGCTGGGGAGCATACATTTAGGAGTAGCAAAAGATAATGAATTTGAGGAAATTAGAGACAAGAAATAGATGTAATAGTGATATAAAGAACAGAGGGAGTGTCGTAAAGGATTAATAGGAAAAGTGATGGAAGATAAACAGACGAGAGGGTGCAGGGAAAAGTGCAAAGGAGTGAGTGGCAGAAAGAGGGATCTAACAAGAAAGACAGGAAGAGGATTTGTGAAGAGGCTGATAGCCGGAGTGGGATGTCAGGAGGACTGCGGTACGCCTTTGCCCTTGATGAATGAAGCTTACTTACTTGAGTTTTACATTTAAAATATACATTTATTTTCCCTTATTGATTTTGAATAAATTCTCCTGACGGAGACAAGGAAGTGGATCTATTATTCGGCAAGTAGATGGTATAAATAAGACATAGATCAAGGGCAAGTTCTATTCTCCAAGCGCTACTCAGGTCCACCAACAGCAGGCAACAGAAACTGCAAATGTTACACAATTAACATCACGTTGACTCGTGGCAACACTGTCAAACACACACATGAAGCTACACACCCACTCGTCGCACATGCAACCATACACACACATTGCTGCATGTTAACTCTCACACATACACATACAGCAAACACCAGCAGTCTCATGCCCACCTGTCATTAAACTATCAATCACACACACATGGTCACACGTCCATTCATTAGACAACTGTCTCTCACACACAGTCACATATTCACTCTCAGACATACTGTTAGAAACACAAACGCACACAATCACACATAGAAGCAACCACAAATCCACTGGTCATAAAAAACGTCCCATACACATACATAGCCATTCGTCCACACATACATGCTGACACAGACTCCACACACACACACACACACACTGCTCCCAGCTGTGTTGGGTATGAAAGTGCCTCCTCTCCTTTATGGCCCAGGAGTCTGGAAGCTCTGACCGCAGTGGGCGGTGCAGATGTCTTGTGTTCCCTGCCTTCCACATGACCTGAGGCTTTACTCAACGGTGGTGGTCTGAAGGTTTGCCCAAAGCACAACCTAACAACGGTCATCACAATTAATAAAAGTTAACGCTGGCGCAAGATGAGGGGGATCTGTTTTGTAGATGGATAGTTCAAGTACTTCTACAAGTGGGGCAACTAAACTCAGTCAAAGGCAGAAACGCCAAGGACCTGGGTGACGGGGGGAACCCTTGCGTGTCTCTCAAGCTTGAGGAAGGGCAGTACAGGTTTTCCCCAATGCCGGGTGGTAATGGTCAGGTCTGACCCAGGCGGGAAGACTTTTATCAGGCCCGAAAAATATCTGCCCAAACACCAAGCCACTCATGGGGAGCTAAGTGTGGAGGGGGTCTGAAATGAGTGCTGCGGGGGGAGGGGAGGGGCGGGGGTGGGGGGCACCCACATCTTTTGAGGCATTCACTGTCCTTTTCTGCAGCAGGGCTCCGGCCTAGTGAGTTCAAGAGCACTCCCCACTGGTTTTAGGATCTTGAGGGGGAAGCTGCAGGCAGTTGGATGGACACACACACACACACACACACACACAGTGGCTCACGGACAGCGGGAGGGGGGACGGGCACACGGACAGCGGGTGGGGGGACGGGCTCACGGACAGCGGGAGGGGCGGCGGGCTCACGGACAGCGGGAGGGGGGACGGGTTCACGGACAGCGGGAGAGGGGACAGATTCACGGACAGCGGGAGGAGGGGGACGGGCACACAGACAGCCAGGAGGGGGGGCGGGCTCACGGACAGCGGGAGGGGGGGCGGGAACGGAAGTAAAATATAACTCGTGCAACACTGTCAAACACACACATGAAGCTACACACCCACTCGTCGCACATGCAACCATACACACACATTGCTGCATGTTAACTCTCACACATACACATACAGCAAACACCAGCAGTCTCATGCCCACCTGTCATTAAACTATCAATCACACAAACATGGTCACACGTCTATTCATTAGACAACTGTCCCTCACACACAGTCACATATTCACTCTCAGACATACTGTTAGAAACACAAACGCACACAATCGGCACCCCGGAGGCAGCAACCTCGCTGCTACCCACCTCCAGCACCCAAACTCCTCACCGGGAGGTGGGGGGATGGGCCAGGGGGGTCTAAAAGTCAGTATGCATATGGGAGGTCAGTCCACACTCCCATCTGCCCTGGTTAACAACAAGCCAACAAGAAATTCGGGCCAATCTGCAGTCGCCAGAGCCGGGTGTGTGCCAGTGCCAGGGTACAGCGGATGCCAAGCCCGCCGAGGAGGACGTGCAGGGAGAGACTGAAGGGGGAGGGAGAGCGGCCGATCCAGACTGGGGGAGGAGAGCCACCGACCCCAGGACAGGGAGGGGAGGAGGGCTGCCGATCTCAGGACACAGAGCGAGACTGGGGGGGGGGGACGAGTTGCTGCCGATAGGGGGGGTGACTCTTCAGAGAGGGCACAAATGTTTGCTAGTCCATATTTAAACAAGCACCTACGGGCACACGGACAGCGGGAGGGGGGGGCGGGAACAGACAGCGGGAGGGGGGCGGGAATAGACAGCGGGATAAAAAGCGTGACGAAGTCCTAAATAAACACACAAGCAGCAGTGACGCTAGGCTGCAGACAGATGACCAGGTTGCTAGCCTATGATAACAAGGAAAGGCACGGACAGCACAAGGGAGGGCAGGAAAGGAACGGACAGCGAGAGGGGGGCGGGAAAGGCATGGACAGCGGGAGGGGGGGCGGGAAAGGCAGGGACAATGGGAGGGGGCACGGGAAAGTTGCGGACAGCGGGAGGGGGGCGGGAAAGGCACGGACAGCGGGAGGGGGTGCGGGAACGGGCACACAGACAGCGGGGGGAGCGGCGGGAACGGGCAGCACTCACGTGGACCTGGACTTCCTCCGGCGGCGGTCGGCCGCAGAATGACCAAAAGAAACCTGGACGAACAAAAAAATAAACCCCGCCCACCGCCGCACTGACGTGATAAAAGGGGCTGGATGAGAAAAAATCTCAGGAACAGCCACGAGTCGCCTCGCAGAATGACGGACGCCTCTCTCTTCCAATGGCTAGCCTCCATTTATGGAGCTAGCCAATGGAACAGAGAGGCTGGACTTTTGCCCATACTGGTAAACAAAAGTTTTCGCCTGCACGAAACGCTGCTTGCACAGCTGTTCGCCAGGCAAAACCTAAAAACTCACGGTTATACCCGTGGGGGCAAACATAGAAAATCACCAGGGGCCAAAACCTGCAAGAAAATAAAAGTTAGACCAGCAAACTTTTTGGGAAATATGCATGGTTATTATAACAAGTACTTAGTGGCATATCAGCCTTAATTGTTCCTAAATACATTGTTTAAAAGTTATATTCCCAAGGAACACCTTAAGTCACACCTATGTGATTGTATTCATTTATTAAAAATCTGTAATGTTATCTCAACTGGCTATTATGCACAGGAGCAAAGTTTATTTATTTGAGACCAATAGTGTCCCATTGAAACCTCCAAATACATTGTGCCGGTAGAGTACAAAATTATCTCAAAGCCCACAAGTTTGTAGGTGTGTGTAGTTATTTTAACCACAAAAAGTGCCATACTCTGATAAGAAAACCTCCGCTCAAAGGAGGAAGTGCAAACTTAAAAAATACACAAGAATCAGAAGGTTTAAGAGTCCACTTACAATGCATGAAAATTTAATGCACAACATGGGTAAGCAGTGGGGGCAAAATCTTCAGGTGCGCACAATCTGAAAACACAAAATAACAGTGTCACTCGAGACGCGCCTTTACAAAAAAAACTTTTTTCTTTTCAATGAATCTCAAGGGATTGAGCTTGCCAAATTAACTTACTTCTAGCACAACGACTCGCCGCCAGAAACCTACTCGGCACACTTATGCTACCCGGAAGCTAACGGGCTGTATCTGACTGTGAAATTTAAGAAAAACCCCAGTCAGTCACGTCAACGTCATATGCGTCTTCGCGTTCGTTTAGAAGAACTAGAACGCAGATTATGTAGCCACTTGCATTGGTGATTCCTCCCTACTTCCGGTTTCAAAGTGAGGCGTAGGTTTATAAACAAATGTAAATTTTAAATAATAGCGGCGTTTCAATTGCAGAAAAAGCTATTAATTGCTTTGCTAAACCAAGGTGAATAACTACTGTAGTTGGTTGTTTATTTCGGCTGCCCAAAAAAATTCATATAACAGCAAGGGGAAAGTCGAAATTGAGCCCACATTAACGATTCACAATTCATGCATACTATCGTAATATTCAAATTAAATATTCCTGAATACACATGATTGAAAAAATAATGTGGGACATAACAACCACAACTCCCTATTTTTTTTCAAGTTGGAAGTTTTATGCTATACTCATCCTTTTTTATGTATCTTGTTATTTTTGTATGTTCCAACTGTATTGAACCTCCAAAAGCCCTGAATCTAAGAACAGACCTTAGAGAAAGACAAAGAAGAGGAACAAACGAGATTCTAAACTCAATCCCATTTCGATAATGCCCCTTAATAAAATGATCAACCGACACAATGGATCAATGTATAGAGGCATATGTCGGAACGATCACTCTAAAAAAAGGGGGAGGTGTTGTTGGGTTGGCTCTGCTCATGGTCAGAATAAGTTACACCGAAGGTTCACATCAATTGTTTGACAGTCAGGTAAGGAAAAAGGATAAAAATAATCCCATGTTGATCAACGTCTCAGCACCGTGCCCCAAGGAATATCATAATTTAATCATGACAAATGGCTAGAGAGGCGATAGATCCACCTTTGTTCTTTTTCGAACAAACTATTATCAGAGCCCTGATCAAGTTGTTCGATCACTGTCCATTTCATCTCATTTGGTGAGTGCTTGAGCTGTAAGTAATGTGAAGTCAATCTAGTATTACTTTTTTGGCACCTAATACTACTCCTATGTTCACAGATACGGAGTTTGATCCGTCTCTTGGTCATGCCTATATATCTTAGGCCACAAGGGCAAACTATCAAATAGACAACGTTACACAAATTACAATTTGTGTGTTTTCTTTGTTGCCACTGTTTGCCGGGCTCAAGATCCAATGTTTTAGTGCTTGTGGTCAAATGGCAGACACTACATCCTCCGCAGGTAAAATTACCATTAATTGGAGGAAGACCCCATGCATTGAGGACACTCTCTGTATTCTCTTTATGTTGTGTCTTAGGGCGGGTATGGACCAGCGAGTCCTTTAAACTCCTCTCCCTTTTACAAGAGAAGAGGAGCTTCTCCCAATCATGAGTATTACTCGTGAGTATTCGCCAATGTTTGTTAACCCCATGCATGTGGTGCATTTTCCAGCTGTGTGCTGAAGAATGCAGGATTGCATTGTTTCATGACGAGCTCAGCTCGTCATGAGCACACGACCAGTGTACTGCATGACGAGCTGAGCTCGTCATGAGCAGCGAAGGGGTTATTTTTATCCTTTTTCCTTTCCTGACTATCAAACAATGTATGTGAACCTTCGGTGTAACTTATTCTGACCATGAGCAGAGTCAACCCAACAACACCCCCCTCCCCCTTTTTTTAGAGTGATCGTTCCGACATATGCCTCTATACATTGATCCATTGTGTCGGTTGATCATTTTATTAAGGGGCATTATCGAAATAGAATTGAGTTTAGAATCTCGTAGACATTGTTCCTCTTCTATGTCTTTCTCTAAGGTCTGTTCTTAGATACAGGGCTTTTGGAGTTTCAATAAAGTTGGAACATACAAAAATAACAAGATACATAAAAAAGGATGAGTATAGCATAAAACTTCCAACTTGAATAAAAATAGGGAGTTGTGGTTGTTATGTTCCACATTCTTTTTTCAGTCATGTGTATTCAGGAATATTCAATTTGAATATTACGATAGTATGCATGAATTGTGAATTGTTAATGTGGGCTCCCCTTGCTATTATATGAATTTTTTTGGGCAGCCGAAATAAACAACCAACTACAGTATTTATTCACCTTGGTTTAGCAAAGCAATTAATAGCTTTTTCTGCATGTGAAACGTCGCTATTATTTAAAATTTACATTTGTTAATAAACCTACGGGTCACTTTGAAACCGGAAGTAGGAAGGAATCACCAATGCAAGTGGCTACACAATCTGCGTTCTAGTTCTTCTAAACGAACGCGATGACGCATATGACGTCGACGTGACTGACTGGAGTTTTTCTTTAATTTCGCAGTCAGATACAGCCCGTTAGCTTCCGGGTAGCAGAAGTGTGCCGAGTAGGTTTCTGGCGGCGAGCCGTTGTGCTAGAAGTAAGTTAATTTGGCAAGCTCAATCCCTTGAGATTCATTTAAAAGAGAAAAGGTTTTTCTGTAAAAGCACGTCTCGAGTGACACTGTTATTTTGTGTTTTCAGATTGCGCGCACGTGAAGATTTTGCCCCCACTGCTTACCCATGTTGTGCATTAAATTTTCATGCATTGTAAGTGGACTCTTAAACCTTCTGATTCTTGTGTATTTATTAAGTTTGCACTTCCATCTTTGAGCGGAGGTGTTTTTATCGGAGTATGGCACTTTTTGTGGTTAAAATAACTACACACACCACTACATAACTTGTGGGTTTTGAGATAATTTTGTACTCTACCGAAACAATGTGTTTGGACGTTTCAATGGGACACAATTGGTCTCAAATAAATAAACTTTGCTCCTGTGCATAATAGCCAGTTGAAATAACATTACAGATTGTTAATAAATGAATACAATCACATAGGCGTGACTTAAGGTGTTCCTTGGGAATATAACTTTTAAACAATGTATTTAGGAACAATTAAGGCCGATATGTCACTAAGTACTTGTTATAATGCCCATGCATATTTCCAACAAAGTTTGCTGGTCTTACTTTTATTTTCTTGCAGGTTTTGGCCCCTGGTGATTTTCTAGGTGTGCCCCCACGGGTATAACCGTGAGTTTTTACACTTTTTCACACATATCCTCACGGATAGAACACGCCTTAGCGAGCGTGGACCACCGGGGATTTATTTGGTCCTGAAGAAAGCTGAGCTAAATTTTGCAATATACAGCTGAAACATGTCAACCTTATTTTAGGACTGTGTGGTTCAAATAAAGACTGCGTTTTAGTCCTTTTCACTTATTTTAATGAGACCAGTTGTCTATGTAATAAAATTGTTTATAGTATAACTGGGATCTTTTAAATTTTGCACTCACAACACTTGAGCACATATACTTTTCCCTTTATAACACCAGCTCCGCTGTAATTCAGGCGTTGCAGCACACTGGGGGGACATTTGGTCTCCCCAGTGAAAACCCTATGATGAAGCATGTCACCATAAGGGTGAGTGAGGGTTTTTTATCAAAATTAAAAAAATTCCCTTCCCATAGGTGTCACGTTCTTCTTATCACCAATTGGTTACTTTTCTTGAGTTTAAACATCATTTATGGCATGGATGCTAGTGGATTGGGGTGATTTTTGTGTGTATTTCGATTTTTTGGGTGTTGTTGGGGCCTGGTCCAGTGGGTGGGGGCATTTTGAGAACTGGTCCAGGGCTTGGCCATGTGGGTGGGGGTCTAGGGGGGACATTTTGAAGCCAGGCAGTGTTCTTTTCTGTGCCATAGGCCTGCCCCCAGTCTGCCTTGCTTTCATCCATTATGCCCAGGGGCAGCCAGTGGAGCATGTGCGAAGTCTTTCTGTGTATTCTCTTGATTTTAAACATTATTTGGGGCATGGATGCCATTGGATTGGGGTGCTTTTTGTGTGTATTTTCATTTTTTGGGTGTTGTTGGGGCCTGGTCCAGGGCCTGGCCATGTGGGTGGGGGTCTAGGGGGGCCATTTTGAAGCCAGGCAGTGTGCTTTGTTGTGCCATAGGCCTGCACCCAGTCTGCCTTGCTTTCATCGATTATGCCCATGGGTACTCACTCAGTGGTGCATGAAGCAATTCTCTCTGTGTGGTCCCTCTCTCTTCTATTAATTTAAACATCCATTTTGGATTAGAATTGCAATTTTTATTTTGGGTCTTTCCGTTTTTGGGTGTGTTGTGTTAATAATAATAAATGCCTAGTTGCAAATTCTAATTGAAGCACAACATATGCAACGTTTATTTAACTGATGTTCCTCTGGCTTCCTTTGCTTTAGGTGGACAAAGACTGACAAAATCATCCTTATCATCACTTGCTGTAGTGCCAGGAAGAAGTCCTGCTGCCGTGTGAGCACAAGTCACGTGACGTCACGTGTGGTGGCCACAGACAACTCGTGCAACAGCGTCCTGCTGTTCTGACATCTGAAGAAGATGGGCCCAAAGAAAGGTGGCCGTAGCTCCTCTACCAAGAAAGTTGCCAGTGCCACTGCCAGTAAGAAGGAGCAGAACAAGCAAGTGGCGCCACTTACCAAGGAGACCGGTGTGCCGACAGACACTTTTTTTGGGGAGGAAAAAACTACACCTGCAGCAGCGGTGTCCGCCGGGGACCAAGCCGGGAGCAGCACCTCTGCTTCATTGGTCTCAGTGCCACCACACCAAGTTAGGCCCGAGTCCATGAGTGCCAACGGAGGCAGCATCTTTAATTGCTCTTTCACCATCGACCAGTGATGTTGGCATTGAGTCATCGCAAAGTAGCATTCAATCAACGCAGGGTGTAACTCATCTGACAAGTGTTCAACCACAGCCGCAACGACAACCACAGGTGCAACAAGGAGTGGCGCAAGGAGTGGCGCAAGTAGAGGCGCATGGAGAGGCGCAACTGCCCACAATGCTTGTTCCCCCAGAAGTAGGGGCACATCAGGAAATCGAGATTCAAGCAAAGGTATCATCCGAGCAAGCCACTCCTCCAGATGATACATTATCTTCCAGATCCCCAGCAAGAAAAAGGGCTAGTACAAGTTGTTCTTCAAGCCCCCTTCCTTCTGATGATCTAGATCTTGATCGGAACCCACCAATGCAGTCTGAGAGGGAGGCACGCCATTAGCTGACAAAGGTAGCTAAAAGGAAGGTTCCCGCAAGGCTTTCACTTATGGGGGATGACGACGACCTAGAAGTAGAAGAAGTGGTGTATTCTGCTGCTGATGAACAGTCTGACGATGACGACCCAGTCATCACAGTCGTCACTCCAGCCCCAGCAGGCATGCAGCAGACAGACATTTTTACCCTATCCAAAAATGCTGCTGTGCAGGATGTGTGTGGTGTGGCACCACTGGTGGTACCACCACCAACACAGGTAACTACTACACCAACATGACCTACAGCTTCCATATTGTCTCGTCAGAAGGGCCGGCAGAGACCTCCATCCAGCTCGACCTCAATTACCTCAAGTAGTGGTGCTGTAAGTGCACAACAGAGTCAAATTCAGCCACGCCCATCCTCCGCTTCATCTGGCATTGAAAGTAGCACCTCCACCACCACCAGAAATCTCCAGACCCCAGTTTGGGACTTCTTTAGTATTAGCAAAAAGGCGGAAAACCAAGTTATTTGTTCGATTTGTAAACAAGTAGTTAGTCGGGGTAAGCTTAATACCAACTATGGTACCGGAGGCCAGAGAGGTCATCTCAAAAAACGTCACATTATCCAGTGGGAGGCGCACCTAAGTAACATCCGGAAAGCCAAAAGTACAAATCCAAATGTAGACATTGATATTGCATCTGATGACAAGGAAGAGCTGATCGTGCAGGGGGAGGTGAACAACCGAGACACATTTTTTCTGGTACACACAGTACCCCTGGCAGCAGCACTGCAGTGGTAGCGCCCACACCCTCCTCTACCCCAACAACATCAAGGAGGCACAGTAGTCTGGTAGAGACACCAATGCGAAAAAGTACATCAATGAGCCTAACTGGGTTGAAGAGGTCTGGATCCTCCTCATCACATATGAAAACGGTCCAAACCAACAATAAAAGCATGTTTTGGTCAGAGGCCCCATTTGAACGCAACCACCGAACTTTATAATGCAATGCTGGCTAAAATGTTAACGTTGGACCTTCTCCCGTTTTCTTTCGTGGAAGGGGTGGGTTTTCTATAATTTGTGGCAACAGTCTGCCCTAAATGGAAAGTTCCTAGCCGGTCCTATTTTGCCAGAGTTGCGGTTCCAGCACTACATCAAGATGTGCTGGAGGTGATTGTTGTCAGGTGGATAGTGTGAACAGCACCCTTCTTGAAAGCTGCCCCAGACATGTGGACCAGTTGCCAAGCCCTTGATTACATGTGCATCACTGCACACTGGGTCTCTTTTGCGGGGGTTCAAGACAAGATATCTGCAGGTGTTGACAGTGCCACAATTTTTGAAGCTAGTCCGAAACATGCAACAGTAGCCATGTTTGCCATGGAGAAATCTCATACTGCAGTAAACATTTTGGAGGAGTTTAACATTAAGGTCTTTAAATGACTGCAGCCAAGAAGGCGCATGAATGGTTATGTTTCCACGGATAATGGCAGTAATATAGTTAGGGCCATGAATGATGGTGGTTATTTCAGAGTGCAGTGTTTGGCGCACAGTATTAACATTGTTGTTCAATTTTTCTAGAAAAAGGAAAACAAAGTCAGCAGGTTACTGACCACCTGCCGAAGAACCTGCACACATTTCAGCCATTCTTTTAAGGCCCGGAAGCAGCTGAGGATCATTCAACGTGTCCGTAGAGTGCCAGTCAGAGGACTCATCCAGGAGGTGGCAACACGTTGGAACTCAGCCTTCTACATGCTTGAGTGACTGTTTGAGCAGTGCTTGGTAATCAATGAGTATGTCTTTGCACAGGCTTCTTCTATGAAAGACATGAGGCTAGAGGTGGAGGAATGGGACCTAGTTAAAAGCCTGACAGACATGCTTCGTCCTTTTGAGGTCTTCATGCGTGAAGTGAGCAGGAAGGACTGTACTTTGGGCAAAGCTATCCCGTTGTTGCGCATGCTAGAGCACCAACTGAAGGTGGTGTCTTCAACGTTCAAAGATGATACTGACAAGCAAGACGCATATCAGTTGGCGGAGAGCTTATTAACCCGTCTACTTCACAATGCAAGGCTTAAAGGAATACATTGTGAACAACATTACATTTGTGCCACTATTCTGGATCCACGGTACAAAAAGGCAGTGGCCAGCAATGCGTTCATTCCTTTTAATGAAGCAGATGTTTCAAAGTACAAACATTGGCTAGCTTGGTCAGCCACTCGGTTCGAAAAAGAGCAGCAGGAAATTGAAGGAACCGGCAGAAGTACTACTGAATCAGCAGGGCATCCGGCATCAAGGTCCACTTCTGTGGCCGAACGCAGTCACTTTCCCTCACAGCTGTTACAGACACCAGCAACCGTATTATCATCATCCTCACTTGCACCAGGCCCAGCCATAATATTGACGGCAGCGGATTGGATAACTCATCAAGGGTTTGCTCGTTCCAGTGTTGATGCAAAGATTTGATTTGATTTGATTTGATTAGGAACTTGTATAGCGCATACCCTACAGCAGCAGTTCCCAATCTGTGCGCCACGGCGCCCCGGCGCGCCGTGAAAACTAGGCAGGGGCGCCGCAAATGCTGTGGCTTGAGTTTTGTAGACTGGGGTGGGTTGCTTGGTCATCCAGTCCAGTTTAATGGCTCGCCTAACCATGCATCCACTCACTCTACAACTGTGCAGTCTTTCGTTTGTTAGGAGTGCAAGCTTGTGTTAGTGGTCGGTGCCTGCATTCATACATTCAGTCTGCACGCAGCGAATCATTTAATCCGTCGGGCTGATTGACAGCGCTCCTTTATACTGCTCCGGTGGCTAGAGAGGCCGACCTCGAGGATGCACTTTTACTGGGGGATGGGACGGGTTCAGGAAACAATTGCTCCCAGGAGGAGGAGGGCACAGGCTACCCCTGCACTGTCTGTGCTGTCCCGGAGGGCGATGGGCAGACTCGTGGACATAGCCACTGGGTCACTTGTTTGGAAAACAAGAGGACCCCAGTGCTCCAAGCATATATGGTGAGTGTGCATGCAGCATTCGTTGCACACAGGACATCAGCTTATGCATGTCCATGCGTACGGCCTCATGTTCACAGAGTATTCCAGAATTTGCATGCTACATGAACACAGTTAATGAGTGGGGCTAAGTCTGTCACAAAATATTGCATGATTTATGTGCTGAACGTGTGCACGTGTGCATGGTACATGTTTCAGTGCAAGTGTATGCTTGAGATCATGTGACCTGCAAAACACATGTCTTTGTGGCCATTTCCGTTTTTATTATTAAATATCATTGCTCATTCTGTGTGACCGGCATTTTGTGCATCATCGTGTTCTCTACTCTAGACGTTTGTGTTATATCTTTACACATGTACGACTTTTTCCAATTGTCCTGATTGTTAATATGCACCGCTTTTCTTGCATTGAACATGTGTATGTCCCGTACCTTGAGCATAGAACAGGCCTGCAATGTCTACCATCACCCAACAGGGGCCAGACGTCAATACAAGTTGCCAGAAGAAGGGGGTGGGAATGTGTATATTTTTGTCACCGACCCTATGTAGACTTTATAGAGGGGAGAGTGGTGACTTTTTGCCGAAAATATTTTTATCATTTTAGACTACGGTTGATATTATTTGGTCATCCTGTGACTATGCCCTCCCACGTGCATAAAGTGCACAAAATACGTGCACGCAGTAATCTCTTTGCATTGCCCTGTAACGTGAATACATGTGTTCTGCATACTATAACCCTGTGCCCTAAACGTCCTGTGTAAGTGGCAAACAGGTAAACAAATCAACAACTACAGCAGAACTACATGTCTGTCAAGTCATGGTATGGAGTGGTCGAGCCAGTGTAGTATTGTTATGCCAGAGTCCAGACAGCAGTTCAGGTAAAATTGCGGCTATGTGGCTTGCTGCATACAATTAGATAAGCTTTGTCTGTCTGTGTCAAAGAGGTATGCTACATCAGATTGCTTCACTCAGTGGTGCCTGCCTTGACCGTCTGCATGGCCCTGGCCTGCTGTGTGCTAATAACTATCCTTGAGAAGGAGACTCAGAGTACGCACTTTAGAAATGATGCTTGTATGTAATACTGTCGCCCTGAAACTGAAAGTGTTATTTTTGCACTACACACCGTACCTTATATTTTTTTCTCCGTGGTGTTTAATATCACTTACTGTTTTTCCATCAGCAATTAAAGGCCGGCTTTTACCCTGTGCGAAGGAAAAAACGTTTAACTCCGGCTTACCATTAGCGATCCGTAATTCCGCATCCGCCAGGCAGGCAGTGGACAGTGTGTCTGGTCACCAAGATTATTCGACGGAGCGTCAGATGGAATGGAGGAGTACCGCGACTAAGAGGAATGGCTGGATGCATGCAACTTCCCAAATTGAACAGGACAACTACAGCATACAGTTAAAATATCCTCTTCACTTCTCCTTATCTATTAAATAATGTTATTGTTTTGAACTTCTATGAGTGTGATTCTGTGCGTTAGTTTGCTCTCTGCTTCAAATTCATCCCTCCAGCTATTTGATAAGTTTCTTTGCTATTTTTAAAACTAATTTAATATACTAATAAATGTTTGTTCTCTCTGAGGGCAGATAGGCAAGTGAAATTGCGTAATTACTGCAGCCCTGTACTGTCAAATTGTTTCTTCATAGTTAGTAAGTTGTAGTAAGTACTACTTTTCAGCAACCTAACCATCCATTTAGCAAACAACATCATGCATGTGGTAGTGCACTTCCTTTATGTCCCTTAAAAGATTTATGGATATCTTCGTATCCAAAGATTTGTTTTTCTTCATTTGTTGTTTGTCCATGTTGTGTTTTTGTTCCTCTCTCCACAAAACTTTCCCAAAAACCCCCATTCCCATCCATTTTCTAACCCTAACCCTCTTCCCCCGGGCTGTGTGGTTTTCATTGAGGTGTGACAGACTAAATGACAACAATAATTCCACAAACTTGCTGGGGAGAATAAGGTCAAAGCAACAGAAAATCAATTTCAAGGCTGGTGAAGGAATCAGAGGATATCTCCTGTAATTTTTTTATTGTATATAAAAAAAATATATATTTACATGGAGCATACATGAGTGGCGGAAAGAAAAGAGGAGAAAGAAGAAAGGAGAGAAAAAGGAGGCGCCGGGGGGGGGGGGAGGTATAGTAATATTGTCCTGCAATAGTTCGTTCCTTGCCATGGTTCGTGGGGTCGGGTAGATCTACTAGTCCAAGAAGGAAGAAGAAGTCCGTTATCCAAGTCTTGCTTGGCGTTGTCTTCTTTCCCCCCTTTGATCTGCCTGGTGGGTATAGCACCCCGGACGATAGAGAGGATAGAGAGTGATAGAGGTAGGTGATAGGAGAGTGTACTTCCTAGCCGGTTTCTCTTGTTGTAGTGTCGGTCCCTGTATTGTGTCCCTTGGTGGCTGTCTAGTGTCTGGTGTCTGCGCCTAGGGGGGTTTGTGTGATGAAAGGTAGAGGTCTAAGGGCCTCCACATGTTTGATTGCCTGTGAGTTTTCGTTGTGTATTTCGCTGTAATGTTATCTGCCCCTCTTAGGAAAGTGACCCAGTTGAGCCATGCCTGTGGTGTCGCTTTTGTGGTGTCTTTCCAGTTGTTTAGGATTATTTTGACTGCGGCAGTCACCAGTAGGTCAATGAGGTCGCGGTCTTCTGTCGTTGTGATGGACGGGGATGCAAAGCCCAGGACTAGACTTGGAAAATCTATGTGCATGGCTACCCCAGTGATGTCATTGATAAGCTTCCCCGTTCTTTCCCAGAAATCCTTGATCTGAGGGCAACTGTGTAAGAGATGCTCTAAATCCCCCCTTCCTTCGTTACAGTTCCAGCATGTGTCGCTCTCTCGGATCCCCAGGGTGGATAGGCGGGCCGGTGTCCAGTATGCCTTGTGTACTAACCAGTATTTGGTCTGATTTAGTGAGGCAGTTATCTTTTTCCTAGTGGTCGATCTCCACAGTTCGGCCTTTTCTGTTTCGCTTAGTTCCTTCCCTGCTACAGTCCCCCAGAAGTTTGTGACCTTGTCATTGAGTTTGGTGTGTTTGGGGTGTAGGGCTCTGTAGAGGTGTGCTATTTGGTGTCCTGTTTTGTTGAGGTTAGCTGCAAGCTGTAAGAGCGAAGGTGTCAGGCTTGTGAGGTTTGCCTTCCTAATAGCTACTTTTATTTTCAGGAAGTTGTACAGTTCTATGTTTTGTAGGTTGTGCGCATCCTTGAGTGTGTCAAACGTTGTGTTCTCGCCTTGTCTTAGAAGGTCATGGGCCGTGGATATGCCTTGTCCGTACCACACAGGCATGTCTAGAACCTTATCTCTGTATTTGATGGCAGGGTTGTGCCAGAGGGATTCAAATTGGCCTCCCCTGATGCTTGTTGACAGTGTTTTGTCGACGCTCAGTAGAGCTGTCTTTGTGTTCCTGAGGACTGGGTTTTCCCTCACTGCTGGGTGTCGTGTGGCTGTCAGGAGTGTTATAGGGTTCATGCCCTTTAGTAGGCCGCGCTCGAAAGATAGCCATGCTGGGGTGTATTCCTTTCTTGGGTCTAGCCAGTGTAGTCCCTGTCTAGCTATGCATGCCGTCTGGAATCGCTTGAAATTCGTTATGTTCAGGCCACCCTGTTCTTTAGATAGCCTTAGCTTGTGTAGGCTTATTCTTGGTTTTTTCCCCCGCCAAAGGAAGCTGTTAAGTAACTTGTCAAGTGTCTTGTGGAAGCTCTCTGTGTTAGTCAGTGGGAGCATTGTTAGCAGATAGTTGACCATTGGTGAGAGCATCATTTTGATAGCCTCAATCCTTCCCCACCATGTTGTGAACCTGGGGGACCACCCTTCTACCTTGTCTTTGATTTTCTGTATCGTTGCGTGCTCGTTGTGTTCCAGTGTCATTCTCAGGTCTCTCTCGAAGAGGATACCCAGATATTTTATAGGTTTTGGTTGCCATGTTAGTCCTGACGTTCCCAATACTGTTCTTGTTGCGTGGATGTTTAGAGGTTTGCACTCAGATTTGTCTCTGTTAAGTTTGTACCCCGAGACCCTGGCGTATTTGTCAATGGTGGCAGTTAGTGCTTTTATGGATCTCTCTGGGTCTTCCGTGACTATTAGAACGTCATCTGCATACGCCGCTAGCTTGAAAGTCTCTCCCCCTATGGGTATCCCTACAATGTCCACATTGGATCTGATCATCGTGAGGAGCGGTTCTATGGCTAGGAGGAATAGGGCTGGTGACAGGGGGCATCCTTGTCTGGTTCCCCTTCCCAAGTTGAGTATGTTTGATGTGCCTCCGTTGACCACTACCCTTGCTTTGGGGTTCTCATATAGGGCCATCACCATCTTCCTATAGTTTGGACCCAGCCTGAATTTCCCCATGCACTGATCCAAGAAGGGCCATGAGACTCTATCAAAGGCTTTCTCAGCATCTAGGGCTATCATGACTGCTGCGTTTTCGCTGCGTGAGGAGTGATTAATTACGTGGCATAGGAGTCTTGTGTTATCATGTGACATCCGGTTTTTGAGATAGCCTACTTGCGAGTTGTGTATGAGTTTCGGAAGATATGCGTTGAGTCTATTGGCTAGTATTTTTGCATAGATTTTGCAGTCTACATTGATGAGGGAGATCGGTCTAAAGTTCTTCGCCTCTGTTGTGTCTTTCCCTTCCTTTGGGATCACGATTATATTTGCCTCCGCCATTGAGGGTGTCATGTGTCCGCTCTGGGCACATGCTGTGAATACTTCCCTCATTGTGGGTTTGAGTATGTTTAGGTATTGCTTATAGAAGCTAGCTGTGAACCCATCTGGCCCAGGTGCCTTGTTATCTTTGAGGCCTTGCGTGGCTCTCTCTATCTCATCAGCCGTTATGGACATTTCCAGGATGTCTCGTTCCTGTTATTCTGCTTGACACACACCCATGCATATTTGCAAATCAAATCAGAATTTCATGTGCGCCATCGAGTGGATTAATCATCAACAACATCCTCCTCCTACATGTGACGGCTGCTGTGTCCTTCAGCTTCAGTGCTATTTCTTGTAGTAGCCATAGGCCATACTCAACGCAACTAGTAGTTATATTTTGAATACTTTAGCATTGCTTAGGCTATACTTTATGGCACTGTTCTTGGGTACTGTACTATCTATCGTACTGTTCTAATGCTCCGCTAAGGCCACTCAATGTTTCATTTCCTTTTTAGGTCTCGCCTGTCGATGTGCATGCGCATCGAGCAAGCGAGACTATGGGGGCTTATCCACTCTTTATCCACTGCAAGGAATCGTGGCGATTCCTTGCAGTGCTGAGGTTCCGTGACGGTTCCGTGACGATTTGAACCCGTGTTTTCAAATTTGTCGGAAATACATAATATTGGTATCAGCGAACCGCAAATGATCCATTTAGTATATCCTGGTGTTTTCGCTATGCTACGAGCAAGAGCACTCCTTTTATAAACACATTTCTGATCTACCCACGGCATCCATCTTAGATCATGGCCGCCATCTTGTGTTTCTTGCCCTCACATATGCAATAGCCTCTGATCACTTCATTTCGATTAAGGACACGTAACCTTAGCCGGAGATTCACCTCTTTCATGACACGTGCACCTTAAACCAGATCACGCTGTAGCTGCATGACTCGACAAAGGCTACCTCCTCTGCCCGAGGCCAGTCCTGCCAAACTGGTCTTCGTGTCCATTGTCCTGATCATGATTAGGCGGCCGAAGCCGGTAGCCTTGCCCATTTACAACCCACAAACATCCCTTATCCCACTTTTCTATCTTCCACACCTGGCTCTGTTTCTTTCTTTCTGAATCTTTATTAGGGGGAGGTAACGAACTTTATGATGAGGCGGTCCGGGTCCTGAATGCAATATTGACAGGGAATTGTGACAAACTAGTGGGAACCCCTCTCTTCGCAATGTTTGGCCTCAGATATTATCGACGGTTCCTGTGTAACGCCAAATATTTATTGTTTTAGACACAAAGGTTTTGGGAATGTATTACATGTAAAGAATTCGCCCCCAGCTTAAAATTTAGTATATAAGGAGCAACCCGCTTTGTACAAATTGAACAGGCTCCTGGTTACTGCCCGTGTGTAGTATCTGTGACTTCTGTGTCCCTGCAGTAATAAACCTTTGGTCTTTGACGCCACCATCGAGAAGCCCGTGTTTCTGTTCATTTGTGCACCAAGGCAGGTGGAACTCCGGGGTCTTTGGGTGTTGTTCCCTGACACCTCTGGACGGAACCGAAAAGTCCAGAACTCCAATTGGCGCCCAACGTTGGGCGACGTCATTCGGTACCGGTCCAAAAGCCTGAAGAGTTCGAGAAGCTTCGTGTGAAGATTCCTGAGGGAGGCGCCCCACTTCATCGATCCCGGCATATCGCAAAAGTGGCCCGAAGTTCTCTTCCACGAGGGTTTCCCGTTCAGGACGGCTGCAGTGGGCCGTTGCCTTGACCGTCGCCCTGTCTTGGACCCGAGGTGCAGTCCTTAGTACAGCGAAACGTGACGGGTTTCTCCTTGGTGACGTCTTCAGTGACTCAGTTAAGTATTTAGTGATAGCTAGCTGGTTACTTTTGTGAGGATTGTTGAAATCCTTGATCGGTTCTTGGTTTGGTTTGGTTTTGTAAGATTATCACTGGTTGTTCTAGTTACGATAATCTATTTGGTTTAGTTTGGGTATCGATACATCAGTTCGTTTTGGTAGGCCTAAGTTCTTGGTTCGAGTGCACATATTTGTTCCGTGTTTTGTTTGTTTTGTGTTCCGGACTGAAAATGGTAAGTCGGAAAATGTTGTCTTGTTTTGGTTGCAACCGTGACTCACGATTGGAGGACTCATGTCTGGTTCCTCCGATTGGGACTCCCCTATATGATTTATATTGTAAGCATGGCGTGGGTCCTATATCTTATAATGAGGTATGGGTCCGTTATTGTAAGAAGGATGGTGTCCTTAGTTGGCCACTGCATGGTAGTTTTGAACCAGAGATTCTCGACAACTTAGAAGCGAAATTGTTCAAGAAGAAAGCCCGGCCGGCAATGTTTGATTCTTTCCGTTACTGGCGAAAAGAATCCAAACAGAGAGAAATGAAAAGGTTGAAGAAAGAACAGAAAGAACAAGAAGAGTTAACTCTAGAGCAAGCGGCTAAACAGTTGCAGGCTAACGAGTGTGAGAAGGCCATAGATGTAGCAATTAGAGAGCATAACCTAGCGATTGACAAGTGCTATCCTGCCTTGCCATCGAAAATGGCTAAGATACTGGAGGATTCCGAAAATGATCCTCTGCTATCTTATCTGTTAAGGTCACCTCCACCGTATGCACAAGGTGCTACGGCTCCACTTGTCCCGAATGTTCAATTGCCGGTTGCTGGACAACCTGGTGTTCCTGCTCCTGTCCCTCAGAATCAAGCTCCTGTACCTCCTGCGATGAATGTGAATGTTCCTACAGCTCCTCCTCTTCCTGCACTGCCAGTCTCTATACCTACTTCTGTACCTACTGCTCCACAAACTATTTTCCTCGATACTCCTACTGTTCCGTTATCTATTCCTACCTCTACTGCATTCTCTACGTCTGCGAGTGTGTTAACTCCACTTTCTGTTCGTCGAAGAATCACTGATTCTGTTACTAATATGCTGTCTCCTTTATATAAAACTTTAATTAAGACTCCTACTCCTGACTCTGTTCAGAGACGGAGTCAGCTTCCAAGTACTGAGGAACGGGGAATTTTGGATTCCACGGCTCTCAGATGGATTTCGAAGAGTAGAAGATATAGTACGAGAGATGTGTTAGACACATTTATGCAATGGAAGGAACCGACGCAACGGTACGTCTTTGATGAGATGTGCTCGTTGTTACGTGAAGAAATAGAAGAAGATGATGTCGAATCAGATTTGGAAGATTTAATTAGAGTTCAAAAAGAGTTCGCTGCTGGAATGATAGTGGGTGAAAATATAAAGGAAGCGATGGAACTTATTTTAAGTTTTAGGAATGATCCATCTCTTCGTTCGCCGAGAGACTTAGAAAAAGGTAAAATGAAGCTAAGTCGCCAATATCCTATGAGGGAGGTTCCTCCAATCTGGCGCGAAGCAATACAACGTGATGATAATGCAGGAATTGCAGCTGCTCCAGCACAGTTCCAACGAGTGTGGATACACATTCCATGGAAGCGAGCTGAAGTGTTAGCGGTGAAACAGGCCTTGCCAGATCCACGTAAAAATCCAGCCGGATATTACAAGGAATTAACACAGACAGTTGAGGCTTGTATAATGAACTTAGCCGACATCGATATGTTGTTTGGTAACGTAGTTCCGCAACCAGTGTGGGCTAAAATTCGTAGAGAGGATCATCAAGCTGCCTTAGGTGGTGATTGGGCAGCTATCACTGCAGCAGATGGTCAGCAAATAGGTGGTGCGAAACCCGAACCTCTAATCGCTAATCTTCCAGGTAGAATAATTGATCTAATGAAGACTCTGATGCCAGCATTGCGTGTAAATTGGGACAAGCTGTCAGCATGCAGGCAGAAGAAAGACGAAAGTGTCTCCGACTTCTTCACGAGGTTTGAAGAGACTTTTGTAGATCATAGTGGTCAGGACATGAGTACAGAAGGAGGGCAAAGACTGTTTGTCGATAAATTTGTGCATAATTTGTTACCTGAATTATGCAATAAATTAAAAGACTCAGAAAGTGCTTGGGCTGTATCTACGACAGCGCAAATACTTGCGACTGCACAGTACTATGAAAATAGGGATAAAGAGGAAAAGGAAAAATCAGAGAAGAAAACGAAAGATTTAAAAACTAAAGTTCTTTTGCAGCAGGCGTATCCGCCTCGCACGAATCAGACTAATACGCAGCAAGGTTCGTACCAAAGGACAGATTATGGCTCATCAAGACCTCAATACCAGTGGAATCAGTGTGCGTACTGTAAGAAAGAGGGTCATTATAAAAATGAATGTCCGATCTTAGCGCAAAATAATGCAGCAGCAGCTCAGAGAGGTCGTGGTGGTTTTGTGCAGAATTCTAGAGGTCGAGGGCAAGGTGCTATGCCTCCACAAACGAATGATCATCCCTCCAATCACTTTGATCAACGAAATGGACAATCTGCTCAGCAAAATAGATCCCAACAGTACCTTGTTGAGGACTATAATGAAGTAGATGAGGGTTTTCAGCAAAATGGGTACTAGGACAGCCATGGACAGAGAGAGGGAGTAGTATCAGTTCCAGTGGATCAGAGTGGGCCTTATGTCGCAGTAGCAACATCAGGTGTAGTCGAACCGTTTCTGTTGGATACTGGTGCCGCAAAAAGTTCTATCATTCATGCGAAACTCCCTGGCGCACCTTTGTCCGGCTCAACAAATGTTTCCGTAGGTTTTTCAGGCGCCCCTGTTTACAACCCGATATCTGGTCCTTTGTCTATTTCTGTTGGACCATGCCAATTGAAAGCACCCCTAATTTTGACGACAGGTTGTAATGAAAATCTGCTTGGTTTAGATTTGTTAAAACGACTATATGCGACATTGTACTGTTCTCCGGAAGGAGTACAGCTTACGTTGGGTAAAAATATCACCTCTCCGATGTACTTGTCAATGGACGCACTCCCGCCAGAGCTACATTCACTCCCTGATTCTCTTTGGGCGACTGGTCCTAATGATGTAGGTCTCCTAGAAATTCCACCGTATGTGGTAACTTTGAAAACAAATGTAAAATTTCCAAGAATCCCCCAATATAAAATATCTAGTGAAGGAGAGCGTGCACTTTTATTGATTGTGCAAGATTTGATTAAGAAAGGTGTGGTTGAAGAAACTAGAGGAAATGTCTGTAACAGTCCTGTATTGCCGATTCTGAAGCGAACTGATCCTACAAAACCTCCAGTGTACAGGTTTGTCATAGACCTTAGAGAAGTTAATAAGATTGTAGTCCCGCAGTTTCCTGTAGTGCCAGACATTACTGCCTTGTTAACATTGATTCCTGCCACAGCCACATGGTTCTCAGTTATTGACCTAAAGAATGCCTTTTTCAGCATTCCGATAGCCGAAGAAAGTAGGGATATTTTCGGCTTCTGTCTAGGAGGTCGCAGTTTCAGATTTAAAACGCGCTCCACAAGGCTATTGTGAGAGTCCATCCATTTACAGTCAAGCATTAAAAAGCCAGTTAGATTCCTTTGTCCTTCCTCCAGGTTCTGCTCTAGTACAGTACGTAGACGATCTTCTAGTGGCTGCCGATGACAAGGAAACTTGCAAAGCAGCTACAATTTCCCTATTACGTCATTTGTCTAATTTGAATCACAAGGTGTCTCCTTCCAAAATGCAATACTGCTGCCAAGAAGTGACCTACCTAGGTCATCTCTTGTCAAAGGAGGGAAGGAAGTTGACCCCAGAAAGAATAAAAGCAATTACGCAGATGAGTGTTCCACGCACACAGAGAGAAGTACGTGCCTTTCTAGGTATTACCTCTTACTGTAGGCAGTGGATCCCAAATTTTTCTCTTTTAGCGAAACCATTGGTAGCTTTGACTGGGAAAAATGTTCCGAGTCCGGTGCCATGGTCTGATGAATGCCAAGAGAGTTTTACTGAATTACGAAAAGCATTGTGTTCAGCTCCTGTATTGGGTACACCTGATTACAGTAAGCCATTCACACTCTACGTTCACGAAAGAGAAGGTTGCGCGTTGAGTGTTCTGACACAGAAGTTTGGTGATAAACAACGCCCTTGTGCGTATTTCTCATCAACATTAGATCCGGTAGCCAGAGCGTTGCCTAGTTGTTTGAGAGCTACAGCGGCAGCTGCGGCTTCCATTCGACAATCTGCTGGTTTGGTGATGAACAATATGCTAGTGGTCATGGTTCCTCATGCAGTGGATACACTCATGAACCGAACGAAGACACAACACCTTACTAGTGCGAGATTATCTGGTTACGAGCTGACATTACTAGCGAGTCATATTCAGATCAAAAGATGCAATGTATTGAATCCAGCAACATTGTTGCCGACTGATCAAGAGTCGAGTGATTCCGAGCCACATGACTGCTGTTTCAAAACGGAGGAAGAGACAAAAGGACGCATTGATTTAAAAGATACTCCGCTATCAGATCCGGATGGTACGCTGTATGTGGACGGGTCATGTTTTAAATTGGAGAATGGTGATGTGACTGCTGCTTACGCAGTAACGACTTTGAAGACGATTGTGGAGACTGCAAGAGTGAGTCAGAATTCTGCCCAAGCTGCAGAATTGATAGCTCTAACGAGAGCGTGTGTTTTAGCTGAGGGAAAGAGAGTGAATGTGTTTACAGATAGTCAGTACGCGTTTGGCGTGGCCCATAGTTTTGGCCGGTTGTGGAGAGAAAGAGGTTTCATTACGTCCCATGGGACTAAGATCCAACATGGTCAGCTAGTTAACGACTTGTTGGAATCTCTAACCTTGCCGACTGAAGTTGCGATTGTAAAGTGCAGTGCTCATAAAGCAATCACGGATGATGTTGGTCGTGGGAATGCTTTTGCTGACGAAATTGCTAAACAGACAGCTAGAGACACGATGAGCAGAATGTATGTTGCTACGTCTGCAAGATGGATTGCTGAATCTGGAATGTGTGAGGATACTATGGAAAGTGTGAAAGAAATTCAGAAAGAAGCAACTGAGGAAGAGAAACGTGTATGGAGAGAAAGTACGGGCAAGTTGGACTCGAATGGATGTTGGATTGATTTGACAGAACAGCAGCGTTGGATGTTGCCCGATGCGTATGTGCTTGCAGTAGTGACGATGGCGCATGGAGTAGCGCATATAAGTTCTAAAGGGATATGTAAGATGTTAGCTCCGGTCTGGAAGAATGAGGGAATCAGTAAGTGTGCAGAGAGAGTGGTGAAAAATTGTATGGTATGTTTGATGCATAATCCTGGCAAGGGAACTCCAACTCCAGCTGGTCATTTCGCTCCTCCTTCCTGCCCCTTTGAAGTGATTCAGTTAGACTTCATTCACATGGAACGCTGCAATAATTTGAAGTATGTCCTGGTGGTAGTTTGTGCTTTTTCCAGGTGGATAGAAGCATATCCATTAAAGGACAATACTGCCCTATCAACTGCCAAAATTCTTCTCAAAGAATTTTTCCCTAGATATGGAATGCCACGGATTGTATGGTCAGATAACGGAAGTGAGTTTATAGGGAAAGTTATGCAGAGTGTGTGTGCCGGCCTAGGATTGAAACAGAAATTTCACAGTGCAAACCATCCCCAGTCTGCTGGTTTAGTCGAGGGTTACAATGGCACCCTCAAGCTGAAAATAGCCAAAATACAAGCATCCACAGGTTTAGCCTGGCCAGACGCACTTCCTTTGGCCTTGTTATCAACGAGAGCAACAGTACATTCTAGAATAGGGCTTAGTCCTTACGAGATAGTCTTTGGTCGCCCGGCAAATATCTGGGGTGTACCAAGGCCTAAAGAATTTTGCTCCATAGAATATCCTATGTTGATAGACTACCTTTACGACTTGACTGCTAAATTGAGTCTTATTCATCAACAGGTTTTCGATGCTTTGCCAAAACCTCCGGAGAGTCCAGGACATCAGCTGAAACCAGGAGATCTGGTTGTCATCAAGAACTTCGCGAGGACAAAGAACCTTCAGCCGAGATTTGTGGGGCCTTTTCAGATCTTACTGGCAACGAGGACAGCAGTTCGTGTAGCTGGCCGTAAGCACTGGATACACGCATCTCATGTTAAGCGTGTTCCTTTGCCGCTCCCTTACGACGACTGGGTGAAAAAGGGAATTGGTGCCTCCGAATCTGAAAGCACACCGAAGTTCATCTCTTTCAGCGATGCCGAATTGATTACTGACACTCCAAAATCCGACTCTCCTCCTGAAAAGACTCCTTTGAACACTGAACATTTGTCTCCAGCATCAGAAGAAACTTTGCTATCTGCGAACTTAAACTCTGCAACAGCTGTTAGTGATACCCTATTTTCCGATCAGACAGTACCAGCGAAGCAGAGATATAACCTAAGAAGCCATAAAATGGACAAATAAAGCAGGCAACTGCATATTGTGATTTTGATATATATTGAACTTTTGTCTTCAGCCAGGAAGTTTGCTATTGTTTATTGTTTTTTAAAATTGCCTTGCCGTCTGGGTAGCCGTAGGGTCGTGGCTGTGTGCCTAGTTTGAATTTGCAGGGGTCTGACACAAGGTCGATCTTTCTGTTGGTTCTGGGAACTCCCAGGGCTGATAGAGGTATTTTCATCTACGTACACATCATCAGTGGTCGCGAGCGGATTGTAGAAGATGGAGCTTCCTGCGCTGCAACGAGAGAATGTGATTTATGTTCGCAGAAACAGACTTAATAGAATTCTTCATAGCAGATGCTTTTTGATGCAATGTGCCATTACGTTTTTGATTATTTTAGCAACATTGGTGGGTGGAATCGTCTTTAGTATAAATTTAATTTTTGTGCCAGTTTCTACAGTACCTCCCCTTGATCCTGCTAGTTCTACTGTTTCTTCTATACACTCTTTTCACTCGTTTCCGGAACATGAGCAAGCCCGACGCTCAGAATTTACCAACAACACTTTTGTACAGCTCTTGCACCAACACCAACTGGTAGTTAACACTACAGACTGCTGGGTGTGTGGCTTGATACCCCACACTATGGATAAAGGTATTCCCTATCTGGTTTTGCCTTACAGCTATAATGGATCATTTCAGGCCTTCCAAACCATCTTTGCTTATGCCCTTGAAACCTATCCTCCACGTCCACCGCGCTCCACTAAATATAACTCTGCCAACAAAGCCTTAGTCCAGGGAATTATTGACATGGTCAAGGACGTCAATAATACTCCATCTTACCCTAGAGACGAATTGCGAGTATATTTAAGTTGGAATACTTCAGAGTATCGCCTTAGTTTAGGAGAAAGCAAGCGTAAAAGCTCAACTCCAATCTGGGTCGTACCTCACCAAGGTCAGGTCTGTTTGCAAGGTAATGGGAGAAATCCGAGAGCTCAGCTAGGGAGGAGTGAGTGCGTAGAGACTTACGTGTTTCCGGCTAACTCTTCCCCTGCCTTTCTTACTGCTAGGGGTACCTACTTCATTTGTCGAGACAGAGCTTATACATGGTTGCCTGCCGACTTTTCAGGATCATGTTATATTGCTCGATTGTTGCCTCCGACATACACTGCTTCATCTGATTACCACAGAACCAGAGTAGCGAGAGGTGTCTTCAGCAAGGAAGATACCGCTGGTCAGGAAGCTGGAGACTTCTTCAAAGGCTTCCTTCCGTTCTGGGGACCTATGGCCAATAGTAGAAACATATGTCAGCTAACACGGGTAGTTGAATCTACTATTACCGAAACTGCTGGTGCCCTTAGCAATCTGACAGCTGAGCTTCAGGCGGATAGGCTCATGACGTTGCAGAACCGTATGGTTCTAGACGTTATACTTGCAGATCGAGGTGGGGTATGCAGAATGATCCAATCGAGCTGCTGTGTCTTTATTCCTAATAATGCTCCAACAGTCTATGAGGCGATCTCTAAGTTGCACAAGATTTCAGACTCCATACATGTAGACAAGGGAAACTGGTCCTTCATGGAGTGGTTTTGGACTCTGATATCAGCGTGGGGATGGAAGGTTCTAATGGTCATTGGTGTCATCTCAGTGATCCTATTCTCATGTTGTCTGATTATCCAGTGTGGTCCTGCTCTGTGTAGTTTTTGTGCTGCAACTTGTCTCAGAAAACCACCTGCGTTTGGAGAAAAGACACGAGAAAGGATGATGATACAACAGCATGTCACTGACCTGATGAGCATAGAACTAGATTCTGACATAGACTGAGTAATTGCCTATGTAAGGGCAAAAGGAGGGTCTGAGGTTCCGTGACGGTTCCGTGACGATTTGAACCCGTGTTTTCAAATTTGTCGGAAATACATAATATTGGTATCAGCGAACCGCAAATGATCCATTTAGTATATCCTGGTGTTTTCGCTATGCTACGAGCAAGAGCACTCCTTTTATAAACACATTTCTGATCTACCCACGGCATCCATCTTAGATCATGGCCGCCATCTTGTGTTTCTTGCCCTCACATATGCAATAGCCTCTGATCACTTCATTTCGATTAAGGACACGTAACCTTAGCCGGAGATTCACCTCTTTCATGACACGTGCACCTTAAACCAGATCACGCTGTAGCTGCATGACTCGACAAAGGCTACCTCCTCTGCCCGAGGCCAGTCCTGCCAAACTGGTCTTCGTGTCCATTGTCCTGATCATGATTAGGCGGCCGAAGCCGGTAGCCTTGCCCATTTACAACCCACAAACATCCCTTATCCCACTTTTCTATCTTCCACACCTGGCTCTGTTTCTTTCTTTCTGAATCTTTATTAGGGGGAGGTAGCGAACTTTATGATGAGGCGGTCCGGGTCCTGAATGCAATATTGACAGGGAATTGTGACAAACTAGTGGGAACCCCTCTCTTCGCAATGTTTGGCCTCAGATATTATCGACGGTTCCTGTGTAACGCCAAATATTTATTGTTTTAGACACAAAGGTTTTGGGAATGTATTACATGTAAAGAATTCGCCCCCAGCTTAAAATTTAGTATATAAGGAGCAACCCACTTTGTACAAATTGAACAGGCTCCTGGTTACTGCCCGTGTGTAGTATCTGTGACTTCTGTGTCCCTGCAGTAATAAACCTTTGGTCTTTGACGCCACCATCGAGAAGCCCGTGTTTCTGTTCATTTGTGCACCAAGGCAGGTGGAACTCCGGGGTCTTTGGGTGTTGTTCCCTGACACCTCTGGACGGAACCAAAAAGTCCAGAACTCCAGTGCCCGTGACTTTTAAGCTCAATGCGCATGCGAATTGAGCTTAAAAGCGCGTGCACGTCCGTCTTGTTTTACCCGCTCCGCCCCCTCCCCTTCCCGCCGTGTCGCATTTCTCCTCCCCCCTCCCCTCTCTTCCCTCCGTCTTGTTTGTTTATTTTACCCGCTCCGCCCCCTCCCCTTCCCGCCGTGTCGCATTTCTCCTCCCCCCCCTCTCTTCCCTCCGTCTTGTTTGTTTATTTTACCCGCTCCGCCCCCTCCCCTGCCCGCCGTGTCGCATTTTTTTTTAAATCCCCACTTCCCCCCTACCCCCCATCAATGCCAACACTGACGCCGTGCTCTGCTGCTTGTTTTTTTCTTCCTCACTTCTAGCTGCTGCAATTCCAGTCCAGCAGCCTGGGCGACGGAGGGAGGATTTGCAAGCAGAGCTGCTCCCATTTGCAATCAATTTCCGTAGAATTTGGCAATGATTTAAATGCTTACTTTTTTCCGCATTTTTGTTAGCACAGAGCTGTGGCATTATCGAACCGGCGTCGATCTCTTTCTGCTTACTCAACAAGGCGCACTGTTGACAAACACTGATGAGCCAACTGGTTTAACGAGGATAGCGATGTTGGCCACCCCTCACCCTCACTCACCCTCAACCCCTCACCCTCACTCACCCTCAACCCCTCACCCTCATTCACCCTCAACCCCTCACCCTCACTCACCCTCACCCTCGACCCCTCCCCCTCAACACCTCACCCTCACCCTCACTCACCCTCAACCCCTCACCCTCACTCACCCTCAACCCCTCACCCTCAACCCCTCACTCACCCTCAACCCCTCACCCTCAACCCCTCACCCTCACTCGCCCTCACTCACCCTCAACACCTCACCCTCACTCACCCTAAACCCCTCACCCTCAACCCCTCACTCACCCTCACTATCACTCATCCTCACTCACCCTCAACCCCTCACCCTCACTCACCCTCAACCCCTCACCCTCACCCCCTCACCCTCAACCCCTCACCCTCACTCACCCTCAACCCCTCACCCTCAACCCCTCACCCTCACTCACCCTCAACCCCTCCCCCTCGACCCCTCCCCCTCAACCCCTCACCCTCCCTCACTCACCCTCACTCACCCTCACCCCCTCACCCTCAACCCCTCACCCTCAACCCCTCACCCTCACTCACCCTCAACCCCTCACCCTCAACCCCTCACCCTCACTCACCATCACCCTCACTCACCCTCAACCCCTCACCCTCAACCCCTCACCCTCACTCACCCTCACTCACCCTCAACCCCTCACCCTCAACTCCTCAGCCTCACCCTCACTCACCCTCACCCTCACTCACCCTCAACCCCTCACCCTCACTCACCCTCAACCCCTCACCCTCAACCCCTCACCCTCAACCCCTCACTCACCCTCACTCTCACTCACCCTCACTCACCCTCAACCCCTCACCCTCACTCACCCTCAACCCCTCACCCTCACTCACCCTCAACCCCTCACCCTCACTCACCCTCAACCTCAACCCCTCACCCTCACTCACCCTCAACCCCTCACCCTCACTCACCCTCAACCCCTCACCCTCCCTCACCCTCAACCCCTCACCCTCAACCCCTCACCCTCACTCACCCTCAACCCCTCACCCTCACTCACCCTCAACCCCTCACCCTCACTCACCATCAACCACTCACCCTCACTCACCCTCAACCCCTCACCCTCACTCACCCTCACCCTCAGTCACCCTCACCCACCCTCACTCACCCTCAACCCCCCACCCTCACTCACCCTCACTCACCCTCACTCACCCTCAACCCCTCACCCTCACTCACCCTCAACCCCTCACCCTCAACCCCTCACTCATCCTCACTCACTCACCCTCAACCCCTCACCCTCAACCCCTCACTCATCCTCACTCACCCTCAACCCCTCACCCTCACTCACCCTCACCCACCCTCAACCCCTCACTCACCCTCACCCTCAAACCCTCACCCTCACTCACCCTCACCCTCAACCCCTCACCCTCAATCCCTCACCCTCAATCCCTCACCCTCACCCACCCTCACTCACCCTCAACCCCTCACCCTCACTCACCCTCAACCCCTCACCCTCAACCCCTCACTCTCACTCATCCTCACTCACCCTCAACCCCTCACCCTCACTCACCCTCACTCACCCTCACTCACTCACCCTCACTCACCCTCACTCACTCACCCTCACTCACCCTCACTCACCCTCACTCACCCTCACCCACCCTCACCCACCCTCAACCCCTCACCCACCCTCACTCACCCTCAACCCCTCACCCTCACTCACCCCCTCACCCTCACTCACCCTCAACCCCTCACTCACCCTCACCCTCACTCACCCTCACCCTCACTCACCCTCACCCTCACTCACCCTCACTCCGCGCAACCACAGCATCTTAAACTAAATATATTTAATAAACTTTAAGCTATTGGCAATATAAAATAAAATTCATTTTATTTACGTATTAATTATTAATTTTTTTAAAGCCATTGATTTTTTTTATTTCAATACATATAAGTCACATATAAGTCCCGTTAATACAAAACATGTTGCTTTACAAATGCTAGAGGTGTCACATTTACAAAAATTATAACTATTGGCTTTGTAAAGAAGAAAGCTATTAATTTCGCTATTTAGAAAAAACAACACATAAATAAAAAACAAAAAAATAAATAACACCTATAGCTCAAACTTTACTACTGCGAGACCTATTGCATTTCCAATGCTTGTTTTTCATATGTTGCTACTGCCAGTGTGTACCACTACTACTACCACCACCAAACCGATGACATTTCATCCGTCCAGGATTACATCGCCAACCTTAATCGCTATTTGCCATGCAGCCAGCCCTGTGCCTAGCCCTATTCTCAAACACGAATCACAGGTAAGATAAGCATTTTGGGGGAGGAAGAAAAATGGAGTAGGAGGAGAGGAGAGACTGACGGTAGTACTAGTAAAATAGTAGGACAATTGCATTCACTAACTCTGTAAGTGGCACTTTTGTTCAAATTTGGGCGATTAGACAATTTGAATCAACCAGCCAGTTAAGTTTCAGGTAAACAAACTTACTGTTAACGCCCCCCTGCCTCCCCCACAAAACAGTAAAAACGCGTATGCTATGTTTAAGTTGAAATAAATAATTATTTGAGCCATAACAAAAATAAACTATCCCACAAGGAGACCCCGACCCACCCCCCCCTCCCTAACCCCAACCAATGTCCATGAAATCAGTCCCCAAAAGTCCAAAAACCCCAACGCCCAATTCCCACCTCCCAAAAGTCTTTAAAAAAGGAGCAAGGGACAGTCTCTCCTCTACTTCCGCCGGCGGTGTCCTTTGGCCAGGTGGTCACGCTGCTCTCTCCAGAGGTCCTTGAGCAGGGCTTTCAGCCTTGCCACCTCCTGCTCAAGGTTGGACACTCTGAGGGTCAACCGGTGCACACGAGCCTTGCACTTGCAGGTACTGTGGGGGGCAGCTGATGTTTTTGCTGCTCTGCGGGGGAGGGTGGCTGCCAGACCACGGCTTTGGACCACTGAAGGCTTGCGCTGACTATGACTCAGGGTCAGGATGCAGCTGCAGTGGATGTTGTCGACTGCGACGGCGTGTCCTCCTCCTCCTCCTGGGCCACCAGCCGCCGATATTCGGCGACAATTGCCTCTAGCTTCCGTTGCCGGGCCCGTCTAGCCAACTCCTTCCTTGTTAGTTTGGAAGGAGCATCTATATGAAGAAAGAAAAACATACTGTAACCAATCCTCTTTAAGATTAACACAAAATAATTCAGAAGAAAGTTGTGTCACGCTAGCACTAGCAACTTGCAAGCACAGTACATAACATTTGTGGCATCTATCTATCTAACCTCCCACTTCGTCGGCCTCTGCTCTAACATTAGTGGGAGTTTCAGGAATTCTACTAGCACTATATGGACTCACTACGTTAGACTCAGACAGTACACCAGTCTTCTACTTCTCTTGTTTAGCAAAATTGCTTGGTACCTAAACTTGTGGAAGCCGGCATGATGCCAGCACAGTCAACTTGCACCCAAAAAAAACAGACGCAAGCCATGATGACACAGACTTGCGTTACTGTACCAGTCCAGTACATGCAGGTGGTGAAGCTCTTACTTTTCAATTCGGGTGGCACTGGCCATACTCTGTTACAAGGGCTACTGCTTAATTAATTTAACTTCCACCCTGCCCTGCCCCCGACTACTACAAACTGAAAATGAAGAATATAAATGATATGATCATCTATCACTTCACAGGATATTTGCTTACATATGGGATGACTTTAGGTGCTTTGTTTTTGATTGAATGAACACCGATAGGCCACACATGAATGACAAGTTGTAAGCAAATTATTAACAGAGGTAGTGAGTGGTCCTTGTAATCGCCGGATATATGCTGTGCTTGCAAACTACTGTTACTAGTCATGGTAGTATTCTGAAAAATTAAAACTTCTTTCCTCGGCTTTGCTACTCTGGCACGGATGTGCGGTGTTACATGCTCTTCAAAGTAACACTCTTCATCCAGTGACCGTCTACTCGGTCTACTACATACACCTATGCTATGAGGAAGAAACTATCCAGGCATCCATCCATTCAAAGTAAATGTCAATCATTCTTCTTGATGTCTCAACTGGAAAAACCTTACTTTTGCTCACTGAAAAACACCCTTTTTATTTTATTTTGTAAACTGTCAGCAATGCATCCGTGCTTGACTTGCATTTGAATTTGAACCAAAGGATATATTGCGCACACATACAGTTTCTGTCTCACCCACCCAGGTAGTCCTCTTTACTTTCTCCTTCCACCCAACCTTGCTTCAGCCTTCAATCGGCCATGCATCAGATTCCCAGCCACCTGTGCCTGCATTCAAAAACACGTATCATTCTTTGCCAGGCATTAATTTAACTCGCTCGTCCTTCCTTACACCATTCTTTCCCTTTTTGTTCATCCCATCCATCAAGTTCATCTCTGATCTGGCTTCTCGATAAAACTTTGACAGCTGAGTTGAAGTCAAATTTAGAGGAGGCCATTGGTTACTCGTCAACTCCCGCCGCAAATGCTATTGCTAATGCAAAGTCAAGGGTGACTGTCTTGTACTTGCTTGACAAAAACTTAGTTCTAAATTTGTAAGTCTTCTTAACAGTAAAGTGTACTTGTACTGTACAACATATACACCCCTGCAGTGAGCCTACTCAGCAATCTCAATAAGTAAGGAATAAAATAGCTTACCACTGCCCGCCACTACTGTGGCATCCCCCACAGCAGTTCCTGCTGGCTGTGGCACCGCATCCGCCCCTGGAGTGCCCACCTCTGCGCTGGCCCCAGCACTGATGTTTTGCTGTGCCGATGGTGTTACACCTAGAAAATACATTTAATATTTTTAGATGCCATATACACCACTCCCTATTTTGTCTAGGAATGAAAAATTGTTACTAGTACTACATAAACAAATGTAATAATTTGTGACTCTCTAGTCTAAACTCCAAATTTCCCTTTCTTCAGGGAAGGGTGTTTTTTATTTATGCTTAGCCATAACATGTGATGCTACACTTTTTGCCACAACTGATGAATGCTTGCTTTTTAACACGCACCATTTTTCTCATAACAGACAGAAGCTTCCCTTCTACGAACAAGAGCAAGATCATATAAATGTTAGTCGGAGTCGTCAACAATTCATCCCCACCAAGACTTTAAGTTCAAAACAGGTGAGGGCTCTCCCACAATTAATGTGTGCAATCAGCCACTTTTCAGTCGTTCACCTTTTATCTTATACGAAGTTGATTTTAATAAATGTTTCACAGACTCCGTGATTTTTGGTCATGAGCGAAAGGGTTTGCAATTTGCAAGCATGAGTCTGTGACTCGGAGAGATCTGGACTCTGACTCCGTAGTCTTATGTTCTAGGTTGTATAATCATTGTGGATCATCGCTGCATTCGGGAGCTACATAATGACTCTGACACACTAGCTAGTCAGTAAGGAGACTGGGGGTTCAACTTCTGTTATGACTGAGGTATGTGGAAAGTCTAACTGCGCCTATTATAATTTTTAACCAATGCCCTATTTCTTGTCCATAGTTCTGTATGTGAAGAATAGTCCCTGCAACAGTAGTTGTATGTCATCCTATCCAATCAAAAAGTAAACTAGTATCTTATTCTTGGTGGCCATTGACATTTTATTGTTGAGAATTGTCAAAGCATAAACATTTAGAAGACTTCAATAGACATTATGGACAACCCAGAGGATTGCACTCAGTGCCTAGAGCTATTGCTGAATAGAATAGGAGTTTTGTTTAACACCTTTTGCCAACTGTGCAAGCTTAGCTAGCTACACAGACAGACTAATAATAATCTAGTAGTACCACAGAGAGTCATAGTAGAGGCAGGATAAGAATTTAGAAACAGTCTACAAGAAGATCAAAGATGATTTATGAAAAAATAGAATTATGAGGAACGTTTGAAATAAATAGGTGCTGTAAAAGATAGGGAAGTATAATTATTAATATTAACAGGAAAACTTACTGGGGCCAGCAGAGGAGCCCTCGGCGGACCGATCCTAGCCTTCCTGCTCCGCTGGCGCCGCCACTGCCACCTCTGTTCTCTTGCCCCTGGGAGGAGCTGATGTAGATGAAAGAAAGACACAAACATGGATGATTGTTGTCAACCAAATCAAACATTTAAAAAAAACAATAACAAATTATTACGGGTAAATAGACAACAATTGCACTAAATGTATTGACCGATCTGATATTGTCTACTAGGATATTAGTATTGCTGGATTCGCGGACCGTCTACTTGGAAAGTTATGTAACTCATTAAACCAACTACAAAAAGGTTCTACTAGGACTGGCAGGCAGCACTCCGCGGCACGCGAAGTGACAGACACAGTCCGCCATGATTGCAGACCACTAAAAAGTTTCCTACTAAATAACCAGTCATAATATACTCAAACTATCAATACACCACCACTATCTCTTCTTAGTAGCAGGAGTACAAGGAAGGTCTGGACTGGAGTCTCTAGTGCTTAGCATTACGCAGTTCTGTAAAGTACACTCATACATAATCAGTCACCCAGGCCAAATGAGCACAAAATTGAAAACAAGTAAGCATAGTAGCACCGCCAGTTTGCAGGCGTGCACCTGTAATCACAGAACCTTTTGAAACATAATTTACCTGCAATGTAATCAGCAGCATTCTTGCTCTTCGGAAAAAACAAATATTTGCAATATCATAACACAGAGCAAGAGAAAACAAAGTAATGATCAAATAGCTACTAGTACTCACCAAGCCCAGGGATCTCCACACCAAGCAGGTCGAGCAGGTCGTGTTCCCGGTCCAGGATGTCTGACCACCGGTGCGTCACCTGGTTGTAGGTGCGCCGGACCCCAGACTCCCGATACATGGCACGGCATACCTTCCCCCATAGCGGACGACGCTCCCGGAGCCCGTACCCGGTACCGGGCCTGCCGCCTGCCGCGACGGTCTTGGGGAGGTGGCGCTGGACAAAGAAAACCAGTGCGGCCACCTCCACCGCGCTGAAGATCTCCCGGGCACTTACTGCCTCCCCTCTTAAGCGCCCGCAAGCAGCCGGGTACAGGATGCGGGATTCCTTCCCCTTCAGGTTCTTTCCGGCTCCCTTTGCCATGGTCCTGGACCGGAAAGGAAAATAAAATAGGAAAGAATAGGGAAAAGTAAATAAAAGAAAAGAGTTAAAAAAAAGTAGTTTTAAAGTAACCAAAAGTAGAAAAAAACACAAAATATAGATGTAGAAAAATAAAGAGATAGATAATGAGTAAAAAAATGTTTTAAAAGTTCAAAGAAACAAAGGATTGCAAAGATTAAGGGAGGATTGAAAAAGCATGCCCAGAACCATAGCAATGAATGAAAAACAAGGTGGCCGCGCCCATTGCGACCGCGTGGGTAAGTTTGCGCGATATTTTCCCCGCGAGCACGCAAAAACTGACGCGAACACGTAATTGCGGCCCGCACGCAGGAAATGCACAACGTGAGCATGCAACTGGCGCCCGGAAACGGAAATACGCAAAGCGAACACTGAAAACAAGATGGTCGCGCCCATGTACGACCGCATGAGTAACACGCAAATCGCCCTGCGAACACGCAAAAGTAAAAAAATCCGCAAATTCGCACAAATTCACGGATTTTGCGGACCGCGAATTCGCTTTCGAGCTAATTAGCGCATTGCTAATTGGCAAATTTCGCCCATAAGTACTTCCCAAATGACTAACTATAGTTGCAATAGAAAATGTTACTCGCATTCAATTACTTACAAGTGAGGTGTCACAAGAAAAAGTACATTTTTATGCCAGGCCACATAAAGACCTCTTTTTTTAAGCAGGAAACTTTCATTCACCCATCAGCCTCATACAATCCAACACTTGACAGAATCGGAGGCAGGCAAATCAGTGTCTCAGGTAGCATGCTTCCTGCACAAACGTATTTATTGTTGGTCATCATAAATGATAATGAAGCACCTGCAAACTTAAAGCAAGATGCCTCACATGCAACAAATATACAAATAAATATGAGCATGTATCAACAGCATTAATAAACAAGGCACTCTAATTATCCGCACAGCATATAATATACTCTAGTTGACAATAATTAAACACTTAAAAAACGACATCATCTTCCATCTGCTTTTCTGGAATGAGAGCTAACCAACCCCCAGTTCATGTATGACATACTAATACAGCTAAAGTGCCCTTTGCTACAAACATACAAAGGTTTAATCACAAATTGTAATACATCAATCCTGTCGCTGCTAAAAAAACAATCTGTTGTTCTAAGCTTCAGCACAATGATGGATTTCTCCACTAAGAGTTGAGAATCATCAGTCAGTGTCCACAGCTGCTGAAGAACTCATGTTCCATAGTAAAACGCCTTATACTTTGAAGGACAGCTGCACCCTACAGTTCCCACTCTCCCGTGTTATCTTCGACTGGTCTGGGACACACAATGCATCTGAAGCACCTTCTTTCAAAGACAAGACAATGCGCATCAGAGTACAGTGTGTCCCTCAGGACAACCCAACACACTTTGGGCAAAGAAACGTAATCTACAAAACTCTGATCCAATATGTTAGCGCAAACCCAAGCCTCAAATATGAACCATTTACAGAACCCCTCAGCACAAACCCTCTGTCCCAGGACAAATGTATCTCAAACTCTCAATTGCTCACAACAAACTTGAAATTCAGCTACAGGTGACAGTCTGGCTTGGGATCAAATGTTCCTACAGAAGCCATCGCATTCTTATAGAGCTGTCTAGGGCTCCAGTTATTAAAGCATTGTGGTTTACGCGCAATGTCAGACTGGCCTTTGGAGCAATATGGCAGTGCCAGATGGGCTGGTCTGTCAGGTCTCGGTATCTTGTCCATTTATAGACCTGTTTTATAGTCAGCTGGGCGGTTTTTACTGTTGATTTCCCCGATATTGCAACAAGCATTTCCTGCAACAAACTCCAATTCATGCAGTCTTCCATACCTTGCAAAACACTTATTCAATTTCCAAACATGAGCCACTTTTATTTAATTTGTTAATGGGGGCCACTTTTATTTTGAAGCCTGGGCCTGTTTTCTGTCCCAGTCTGATTCTGCTAATGTGTACCTAAATCATGCTGGAAATAGGGCAGGGCTACAGTGGCTCTGAAAGTTACTGCAGCAGAGAAAGGGGCAGGTCAGTACCGCCCCTTTCATGGAGGCACAATAATCAACCCAATGCGCATTCCTCAGCAGGTGGAGCACGTCATCTGAAAAGGCTACTCAGGACATGTCCATCTTCTGCCCCCTGCCCCATCAGAAACTGTGGGAGAATGAAACAGAGATAGAGGGTTTTCTTCCAGGTCTACTCCTGGTTCTGACTGGGCAAAGTATAGTCAAACTGTGCGGTCAACTCAAAGTTAATATATTTTCCAGCATTAACTTGTTTTTACTTCCGTGCCGACTGTAGAGGGGAGCACAGCCAGAAGCCTATCAAGACAGCAGTCCGCCCCTTAGCAAGATACGGTAGGGGGAACTTCTGAGTCTGAAAACATGTATGCTTTTCTGTCCTGTATACATGTCCACACATTTGTGAGCATATGCATGTCTGAATGTGTGTTTGCAGTGGGGTAGAAAAACTTAATCCTGGCTCCATGAAGGAATTTAATAGGATCCTTGAGATCCTAGGGGCATTTTGGGCATATTTGTGCCTGTCATGGCATAATGGTATGCAGAAATAACAGTGGCCCTGTGCTAACAGGCACCATCTTTAAAATACTGGGCGCATTATTACATAACTTTGGTTACCCTTGCCATAATGTATCGCCTAATAGTATTCTCATTGATATATTGTGGGCATAGCTGACAAATTTGCCCCTATTCCAGGCATAATGATACTGATCTGCGACATACTGTGAGCATTCCTAACATATTTCTAGCTATAACAAATATAATGTCCTCATGACATATGATGAGGTCATGACCACTATCGTGGGCACTCCTAAATGAAAAAGATAGTCCCTTTGGGTACAATCAAGGAGGAGGAAGCTGGCTGCTACAAACAATGTCGCACTACTTATAGCTGCATGCATAATTTACCTAGTGGTGTTTCCCTGGAGCTAATTGGGGCAATGGTGTGGTGTTATGAATTGAACTCTTGTGAAGGGCTGCATTACGTGGTTTGCCTGGACTACTGTGGCCCTTGAAGCCTCTCTAGGGTGTCATGCAAGACGATTAAACCTTGGCTGTCATTTTGGAACCTGCTGGCATAAAAGACTATAGTTGTCACATGTAGGTATCCTAGAAGAACACACATCACAAAGATGATGGAACTTCCCTGGCAGGAATGACTTGTTTGAAGTCTTCCCACCAGGTTCCTTTAGGAAGAACTTCTAACATGAGTAGTACTGAGAAATAGTTTTTGAGTTAGCATGAGGGAACAATAGTGGAAACAAGTTAGGGTACAAGGCTGCAGGCTATGGTGTATAGATTATTCTCTAAACTATTCTAGACACAAAAGGAAGCAAATAACCAAACCGGCTATTGCCTTCAGCACTTTTGGACACTCTTCCAACTTCATCCACCAGTGAAGAGGCAGGCATAGGAAGCCACACACCCCATGAAGCTGCACTTGCTGTGGAGCTGAGTCAAGCTGAGGTGGTGGTGCTGAGTGATGCTGAGGTGGCACTGTGCGGAGGTGTTTCAGTGCTAATGCGAAGGTGTAGCTGAGCTGATGCTGAAGAGGAGCTGCATTGGTGCTGAACTGGCGTGAGGTGGGACTGCACTAGTGCTGAGATGTGGTAGTGCGGATGTGAGGATGGGGCTGTGCTGATGTTGAGGTGGTGGTGTAGCGCTGATGTTGAGGTGGTGGTGTAGCGCTGGTGCAGAGGTGGTACTTTACTGGTGGTGGTGCACTGATGCTGCGGAATTTCAGAGTGGTGCTGAGGTGGTGCAGAGTGATGCTGAGGTGGTGAAGAGTGATGCTGAGGTGCTCAGCTGGTGCTGGGCAAACATGATGCTGAAGTGGTGCGGTGTTGGTGCGGAGTTGGGGCTGTGCTGGTGGTGCACTGATGCAGAGGTGGTGCTGTGTTGATGTTGAAGTGGTGCTGCGCTGGTACTGCACTAGTGGTGGTGTGCTGGTCCTGCACTGGTGGTGGTGCTGTGTTGATGCCGAGATGGTGCTGTGCTGGTGCTCACGTGGTACTGTGCTGGTGCTCGCATGGTTGAGCACTGATGAAGAGGTAGTGCTGGACTGATGCTGTGCTAGTGCTCAGGTGGTGCTGGACTGGTGCCGAGTAACACTGCGGTGGTGGTAAGGAGGTGATGTACTTGTGCGAAGGTGGTGCTGAGTGATACGGAGGTGGTGCTGAGTGATACTGAGATGGTGCTGAGTGACGTTGAGGTGGTGCTGCGCTATTGCTGAAGTGGTACCCAAACAGTATTTTTAGTTCCTGTGAAACAGAATAGACGTGAACACCTGAGGAACTAAAAGAGGTTGACGGGGACATCTTTTCGGTATCTCCATGTGAAAGGTAACTTGGGCTGTGAGCCTTTACTCTCCACAGAGTGTGGATCGCCTGCCTGCAGCTCCCCGCCCGAGGGGATCGGAGTGGCAGGGAAACTAGCCAAACACACTTGAACCGGAACAAATAGATATTCTAAATTTAATGACAGGAAATAGGAGCTCGGGTGAGATGCCAATGTTTGCAAGGGAGTAAAATCCTACCTGCCAAACACTTCAAACAGGCAGGCTCTCGCTAAGGCTGATGGGACTGGATCAGAATCGGTCAGCTGCCAGGCACTTGTAAAACTATAGACAAGCAGTTGTTTTGTCAGACCCGTCTCTGGGAAAAGTTACTCCCTCTGAAGTCCAAACACAAGAAGGCTGGTAGAACTAGAGCAGAATCTGTCACGCCTCAAGCTGGAGTCTGAAAGGCTGCCAAACAAAGGTCAGGTTGGTAAATCTGTGTGTGTAAAGTGGGACACGGAGTGTGGTCTGTCCGACACCCAGTCGGCTGGAGTCTAGCCTGAAAGTCTGAATAAATCTGAGCAGGTCGCCTGTCATGTTTTGCGCCTCTGGAAGCTTGGTAGCCTGGAGCAATGCCAAATACAGATCCGACAGTACCCGCTGTAAGGCTGGTTGGGCTACCCAGACGTGGGTCCCTTACTCGCTGTGCCACTGGTTTTAAGCTACCCTGGCTAATAAGCAGGAATACCCCGAAAAAATGGTCCCAGGATGCTAGTTTCCGGGCCAGGGAGGACTTGGCTTGGCAGTTGGGGCTGGACTGTTCCCATAGGGAGCAGGGTCAAGACTGATTTGCATATGACTGGGTCCAAACTGGGGTGATGTGGTGAGCAAGAGAACGATGGATTAAACTCAGATCTGTGACTGGGGTGAGTGTTTTAAAAGGTTCAACACCCCGTCTATCATTTATTTTGTGAAGTTGCTATGGCTGGGGACAGAACAGGTGCCTCCAAAAGTATCGTAGCAACAGAGCAGTCAGAAACACATCTATAAATGTTTGGCGACATTTACTCAAAGGACCAATTCAGAAGTCAGGCTGTAACAAATGGGACTGAGTCCGTTACCTCAGGCATATACATGTACGACAATTAAAAGAAAACACAGCATATACGTCCTATTTCTCGGTGAAGTTGGTAGTGCTGGGGCAGAGTCGGTCTTACACCAAGCTTATAGACGCTCGCACGACCTACTCATGGACAGATTTGAGCCTTGATTTACAGGCCTCAGAGGGCCACTTCGCTGTTGGAAAATGTTTTTCGCTTTATGCAGGTACATGTACATGTGGAAAAGAAACGTGGAAGGTGTAAATACAGAATTATCGCTTTTTGCTCAATAAAATGAACTCATGGGGCTCATTGATCTTCATGTGGCCGCACTCATGCCTGTGCTTTTAAAGGGCCAATTTCTTGTGTCATCGACGTGGGTCAGTGGCCATGGAGAATGGAACCTCTGCCCAAGGCGGGTGTGTGCTGCCAGGTGTGATGGGAATGTACATACTTTCAGACAGCAGGTAAACCGATCGCTCTCTAAATGTAGAGGAGGGATACTGGTGTGGGGACGAAAGTCGTATTCCAGCTCTTTTAACAACTATTAAGGGCCTCTAACCGTGTCCCAGTCTGGTGGGAGCAACTCAAGTATTCATTACGTTGCATTCTGGTACTTTTTGTTCGCCATTTATAAGGTGATAATACGCGTGCAGTCTAATAAAAATGTTGTTCTTTATTTCAATTACCGGGGTGTCATATTTAATGTACTTTCACAACCTTAGAAAAAACATGTTCAGACACCCCGGTAATTGAAATTAAGAACAACATTTGTATTAGACCGCGCGCATATTATCAATTTATAAATGCTGAATAAATAGAAACCTTACAAACGAGGACGGTAAAGAGGACCGGAGATCGGAAGGATGGAGGGCCGACTGAATTCGAAGGAATACCCGACAGTTTGTGGGCTACCAATGATACAGATGTGGGTAAGATGGATATTGCCCCAGTAACAATAAAAGTTAAGGTGGGAGCGAAATTACCCAGGGTACCACAGTATAGAATTCCTAGGGAAGGAGAAAAAGCCCGGTTACAAATAATACAAGATTTGATTCAGTCCGGAGTAGTGGAAGAGACAGAGTCGAACATATGTAACAGCCCCATACTGCCGATCCTTAAAAGACGGTCGCCTGATGCTGCAGATAATACTCCTGATGTATATAGGTTTGTGATTGATTTGCGCCGTGTGAATAGAGTAGTGGAGCCACAATACCCGGTGGTCTCGGACATCACTACGATATTGACAATGTTTTCCCCATCTGCTAAGTATTTTTCTGTTCTGGATCTGAAGAATGCTTTCTTCAGTATCCCAGTACATGAAGATAGCCGTTATCTTTTCGGATTCTCATTGGCTGGCCGAAGTTTTAGGTTTAAGAGAATTCCCCAAGGTTACACAGAAAGTCCGAGCATATATAGTCAAGCACTGAAGGCACAATTGGACGAATTGGAACTTCCACCTGGCAACGTTATGTTGCAGTATGTGGATGATATCCTGATAGCACCGGATGAAGAGGAAGGTTGTCGGGATGCTACGATAAAACTACTGCATCATTTGGCCAAAAGGGGGCATAAGGTGTCCCTTCCAAAATTTCAATATTGTCGAACGAAGGTTACCTACCTAGGTCACCTCCTTTCGAAAGTGGGGAGGAGATTGACGCCAGAGCGCATAAAAGCGATAACTAACATGAAGGTACCTAACACGCAGCGAGAGGTGCGCGCATTCTTAGGCATAACATCGTATTGTCGCCAATGGATACCTAACTATGCGTTACAAACAAAACCCCTATTGTATCTGACTACCAAAGAAGTGCACGAACCCCTACCCTGGACCCCTGCATGTCAGGAAGCGTTCGAGTCACTAAAAACTGCTTTATGTTCTGCACCCGTTCTAGGAACACCTGATTACCAGAAGCCTTTTGTGCTTTATGTACACGAGGCGGAAGGTTGCGCGTTGTCTGTCTTAACACAATGTTTAGGAGGGGAGCAGAGACTCTGTGCTTACTTCTCTGCGATGCTCGACAATGTGGCAAGAGCGCTGCCGAGTTGTCTGAGAGCCACGGCGGCTGCTGCGGTCTCTATAAGACAATCGGCAGGGCTCGTATTGGGTTCAGACCTCACAGTAATGGTACTGCATGCTGTGGACATTTTGCTAAACAGAACACAGACGCAGCATTTAACGAGTGCTCGTCTTACCGGCTATGAGATGACCCTCTTTGCACCCCATGTGACGATAAAAAGGTGTGCTACACTGAATCCTGCCACATTGTTACCTATCCCCACGTATGCAAAGGACGATGACATGCATGACTGTTTGTTTCGGACAGAGGAAGAGACAAAAGGGAGGGTGGATCTGACGGACAAGCCCTTAGATGAGCCGGATGGGGAATTGTATGTGGATGGGTCTTGTTTCAAACTTGCAGATGGTACATCGACAGCAGCATATGCGATAACGACATTACAGACGGTAGTGGAGACCTCTAGAATACCTTACAATTCGGCCCAGGCTGCAGAAATTATAGCTTTACTGAGAGCATGTGAACTGAGTGAGGGACTGGACGTGAACATTTATACTGATAGCCAATACGCCTTTGGCGTGGCTCATAATTATGGGCGACTGTGGGCAGAACGGGGATTTCTGACTTCACATGGACAACGCATACAGCATGGTCCGCTGATATTACGACTGTTAACAGCATTGACGTTACCCAAGCGACTGGCTGTGATAAAGTGTAGCGCGCACAAGACAATAGTGGATGATGTGGGACGAGGCAATGCCTTTGCAGATCAAACGGCAAAAGAGACTGCTCGGACAAAATTACCACGGATGTTTGTGGCAGGCCCAGCTAGATGGGTACCAGACGTTAACATGTTTGCAGATACTGTACAGAGTGTAAAAAATATACAAGAGAAAGCGACTGAGGATGATTTGAGGACATGGAAGGATGGCGGGGGGCGATTGGATGCCGATGAATGTTGGACAGATGTGACCGATAAGAGACGATGGTTACTCCCGAACGCATATGTCCTCCCAGTGGTGACGATGGCTCATGGGCCTGCACATATTAGCGCCAAAGGTATATGCAAGCTGCTGGACCCAGTGTGGAGCAATAAAAATATCTCTAAAGTGGCGACTCACTTGGTCCAACAGTGTATGGTATGTTTGAGGCACAATCCAGGAAAGGGTACCCCTGTCCCAGTGGGAAATTTTGCACCTCCCTCTTTCCCTTTTGAGGTGATTCAGATGCATTATATTGAAATGGAAAGGGTTAATAATCTCAAATACGTCTTGGTGGTTGTATGCGCTTTCAGCAGATGGGTGGAGGCATTTCCAACAAAAGATTGTACAGCCATTTCTACTGCCAAAATGTTGATTAAAGAATATTTTTCCCGTTTCGGATTGCCTAGGATGATCTGGAGTGATAATGGTACGTCCTTCAATGCTGAATTGATGAAACAGATATGTAAAGGCTTACAGATTTCCCAAAAGTTCCACGCGGCCCAACACCCTCAGGCCGCGGGACTTGTGGAAAGATTTAACGGAACATTGAAATTAAAGATGGCCAAAATACAGGAGAGTGCGGGACTCCGTTGGCCAGATGCCCTTCCTTTAGCCTTGCTCTCTACCAGAGTGACAGTTAATTCCAAAACGGGTGTCTCCCCCTACGAGGTAATATTTGGCCGCCCGGCCAACGTTTGGGGAGTACCCAGGCCCAAATGCTTTTCTGAGATAGAGTATCCTCTGTTGATAGACTACTTGTATGCTTTGACTAAAGATCTTCGTTCTATTCATCAGCAGGTAGCAGACACCCTGAAGCCGTTGCCGGAGGGGCCTGGACACTCCATTCTCCCAGGGGACTGGGTCCTCGTCAGAAGATACCAGCGGAAATCCTGTCTGGAGCCCAGGTGGTCGGAGCCACGACAAGTACTCCTCACAACACGTACCGCACTTCGAGTTGAGGGCAGAAAAGCGTGGACGCACGCCTCGCATGTAAAAAAGGTTCCGCTACCGTTACCCTATGACAAATGGGTAAGAGAAGGCATTGCTGATGAGGAACACGAGCAATTACCCAGATGCGTTCCCTTCTCGGATGTTTCACTGAGGGGAGAGGAGCAAGGTGAAAAGACGAACGCCAAGTCTCAGGCAGAACAAAGTGCTCCGACAAGCTCCGTTGCTACTAGTGAAAAGGCGTCAAAGAGTTCAGTCCATGCTATAGATACACCTGTTTTGTTCAGTGACCCCGAAGTGCGAGGGAGCACTCGCTATAATCTGCGGCCCCGGAAAAAGTGACAGTGTACTGGACTAAACACTGGAAGAAGATTTAGTGGTAGGGATGGACTTGTAAGAGCCCTGGTGTTTAGCCGAAGATTGTGTTCTATGAGACTATAGAGTGGTGTGGGGCCCAGATTAAGTGCTCCTCCGTTTCAATTGCTGTGTGTCAAGCGACGTGGGATTAAGGTATGGACGGTAAAAGCCTGCCTGTGAGGCTTTGAAGGACACAGGGAGAAGATCCTTTTTCAGGGTTGAAGAACCTCTCTGGCCGGTTTTTAAGGATTGTCTGGGACTATTTTTTTGAGTGTCTTTTTCTAATTTTTTGATATATTTTTGCAATTTTAAATATGCACCCTTTTGGCCGCCCCATCCCTGATGAGGAGCAGCCCTTTGCCGCTCCTCGAAGACCTTTGCCTGCTTCCCCCTGCTTCCCCCTGGTTGGCCCTTTCCAGGAAGGGAAAAATAGTACTCCTTATTATAGTGCTCATTGCTTTCCTAGTGGCTCTTGGTATATTGTTTTTCTTGGATAAAGCCTATCCCGTTCATGTGTTTGCACCCACACCTACTGCTGTTCCTGAACATAACATTATTACTGTGGATTATGGTGAACGAATACTTAGACGAGGTTACAAAGAAAATGTTTTTATAAAGACTTTGCACCATGCTCATGCGACCACGAACATAACAGATTGTTGGGTCTGTGGGCTCTTGCCTTCTGCTGCTTACAAGAAGGATAGATTTTTAGCGCTCCCCTTGACACCTGTGAATAGTTGTGTGGGGTGGTATACTCTCATAGGTCTTGTTAAATATTTTCAGCAGCCAGATTTTCTGACTCCTCGACTGCAAAATAGGGGATCGACAATGACAATGCGAGTTCGCCCTATGCCCCCCTCTTCCCTTGGACGGCTATATACTGATGGACGTTTTGATCAGACATTTATAGAGACGTGTGAGAAAAAGGTGGGCTGGTTTTTAACTCCAAATGACACTGACAAAGTTAGAGAAAGTTTTTTACAACTGAATTCCTCCCTGTCTTACAGACACCCACCAAAGGGAAATGACAGTGTTAAGTCTTTGATACCCCTGGCTGTAGTGGGTCCGCCACCATTCTTTTGTATAGAGGGTAGGGGCCCCATCAAGGTCGGCAATAGTTCTTGTATCGTGACAGCATCAATACGTTTGCCCCTCAGTCCCTCCTTGGTTACTCCCCCCAGTATCTATTTTGTGTGCGGAGATAATGGATACTTATGGTTGCCTGAAGGTTGGGGTGGAGTATGTTACCTAGCCTATATGATTCCACCCGTATATGTGGCACCCTCCGACTATCACAAGACTCATCGTAGGTTTCCCAGTCCACAAGAGCAGCGTAAAAGGAGGGAACTTCAGGTAGACGACGTTGACCAGACAGACACCTCTCTACAACAATGGACTGATTTCTCTAAGGGTCTTCTGCCTTTCTGGGGTCTGATATTTAATAGTAGGGCCATTCGACGACTGTCCAGGGTGATGGAGAAGGTAGTCCTTACTGAAGCTGACATTGCGACTAACATGTCTGTTGAGATTCAGGCTATGAGATTATTTACGATTCAGAATAGGATGGTGCTTGACGTCATCCTGGCAGATAGGGGCGGGGCCTGTCGCGTCATCGGGACGTCTTGTTGCGTATATATTCCAGACTCAGCTCCGACTGTTAACTTAGCAGTACAGAAACTCCATAGATTAGCGACTTAACTTCATCAGGATAACGGGACATGGTCCTTACAAGGGTGGCTCTGGGGTGCTTTCTCCTCCTGGGGTTGGAAAATATTGATGGGTTTAGTTGGTGTGGTGAGCATACTACTGACGTGTTGCCTCTATGTATACTGCCTCCCCCCATGTTGCTCAATGTGTGCTACAAATTTGCGACAACGAAAGAAGGTGTCAGGCCAATATACTGCCTCTATCATTACTGACATTCCTGATGCACATTGGATGATGTTTATTGCAGATGATGTTTTTGAATAAATATGATGCCCTGCCCTTAGAATGGTTGTGAAGGCGCTACCTTTTGGCAAATAAATGCGTGGCTGCAGTTAAACATAACACAACATAACATGTGTATTTGTAAAGCGCACGTTCACCCAGCGGTTTCTTGGCGCTGAATAACAGATGTTTATTGTTACCCAACTCAATGGTACTCATTTTATCGACCTCAGATGGATGAAAGGCTGAGTGGACCCGCCGGGATTTGAACCTGTGACCATGAGGTCGAACACAGGCCCCTGCAGTGGACGCATTAGTCCACTGAGCCACCAGACCCGGCGAGCCAATGATGCTAAAAGGAGGGTCTGATAGAATTCACTTTTTATGCCTCACCCATCCCTATTTTCATATGTGAGTTAGCATCATGTGACTAACTGATGAAGTGCGTATATATACACGTGTTTGCATTATTCCTGCTTGTTACATGATTATTCAATTATATGTGTGATGATATTAGTTCCCTAGCTTAGCCTGTGTGCCTCCATTTTGTATATCTCTCTGAGCCCGCGAGTCGCACTCGCTCATCTGCCCCTCCCGTAGGAATAGAGAATTTCACTAAGAAAGCAGTTTTCGTTTCTCAGCTAACTGTGGCCGAAACTAACAAGTCTCTTTATCAGTAATGTTCTCATGCCCTAGAGACGCTGAAGCCTAGCTCCGCGGCCTTGAGTAAAGATAGCGATGTATCCCTTGCAGGTGCAGATGCCTACTGTATGAGGACATTGTTCCTCTGTCTGGGTTTCAGTAATTTTCCAGAAGCGGCGTACCCTAATGTACCGTGTTGCATTATAATGTACTGCTGTGATGAAGAGAGTCAGTCCTCTCGACGCACTCTTTGGGGTGATGGTCGGACAGGGCCCTCTCATATGGGAGTTTGTGGCCTAATAAAGTAACTTGTTTATTCTTCTCCACTGTCCGGCTGACTTCTTACAGAGTTACTATAGGTGAGTGCGGTAAGTCACTCGGGTGGATTTGAGCCACGCTTATCACACCCCTCTGTCTTAGGTGCTCTCATTTACACACGGTCCGCAATCCGGCAGACCTACACACCCCTCTGTCTTAGGTGCTCTCATTCACACACGGTCCGCAATCCGGCAGACCACACACTGACCACAATCAGTGCTCTCACTAACGCCACTTACCAATGACGACCACTTTCCTATGAATACCTTCAGCTCTCTGTCTCTCTATGTTGGGAAGTCTCTCTCTCTATTCACTAAGGGCTCGCTACTACAATAATATTATGGGATGGCCGAATTACTTAGTGTCAACAATTCCCTAGCTCAAGGGCTCCTTTTTCTCCCTACTTGTTCAGACTTACCGGATCAGGGGCAGCACCTGTTCTGGCTGTAAAATCTGACTAGAAGAAAAGGTTACCTGTTCTCTGAAATAGGAGACACTGTTTGCAGGAGTAAAAACGCTCTCTATCATAAGAAAACAACACACTAGTTCACTAAGAACTGGGGTCTCTTTATTTTAACAATGATGAAATACACATACATAAATCTGCGGGGTCTCTATGACTAACAGGAACTTTAACACACCGCTGAAAGAAAAGGATTAGACATACAATAGCCTAGGGAATAAGGACAAGATTAAGGGATAAGTATAAGAACGAGGTCGCCTTGGGAGTGTGAAGTCTTGCTCTTGCTGTCATCTGGGCTCCTCTCTCGTCTGTGTCTTGGCTCATCTCAGACTCTCTCTCTCCTGCACTCTTGGATACACATCTGCGCTGATCACTTTGCACTGGATTTCTCTCCCCCACGGACTCTCTCCACCTTCCAACTTCAATCTAATGGTTTCTGCCGCTCTGATAACTGTTCATTCCACTAGCTTGTTCACTCTGGGTAAAGTCTCTGTGCCAATGTCCAATTAACTCCAGCTGCTCCCACAGGTTAATCCACGATATAACTTCAGTCTCTTCTAAAAGGCATTACTTCAGACTCCAGCTATTCACAACTCCTCCTGATAAGTAACTGCTTCTGACTGCTTCCTTCAGTTCCAGCTCACTGACTGTCTGTCTTCTCTCTGTTCCAAGCATCTTCTGTCTCTTCTCCTCCTGCAATTCCACTCCTCCAACTCTACCAACACTCTCTGCTCCTCCAATTCAACTCACTCTCTCTGCTCCTCCAATTCAACTAACTGCAACTTCAGCTCAACTCTCTCTAGCTCGAACTCTTTCTGCAACTCCAACAACTCACTGACTCCGCCTCTGCACTTCACTAATATAGAATGCTGTCTCCTCATGGAAAGTTCCAGCCAGCAGCTTCCTCCCACCGATCCCATGCACCAGGCTCCTTGCGCTAGACGCTCCCACAGTGACCAGCTGCTTGTTTCGTCTAGAGACCTGAGCCCAGAGACACTTCCTGATTAGATTCAGCCCTGGCCGGTTCTCTCCGGTTCGCTTAGGGCGAACAACAGCTCAAAACCAAAATATTACCTTTTCCCTTGAAGCCTCTCAGCTCCATCAAAATGGAGTCCCTCTAGTTCTGGGCCTGTACGCCTGAGAAGGATGAAATAACCCTTAGCTCTGTCAGAGTACCTACATAAACCATACCAATGTGTAATATAAAGTCAGGACCACAGGATCCAACCTCTACTATAAGCAAAAATGACAGGCCAAAGCCAATAGGCAATAGATGGCCTCTTCTAGGTCTGGAAGAAAGGGCTTAAAAGGGCCAACACAAGCTAGGAATACGTATCCTAGATGTGAGCAAGATTAAAGTCTATATCACTGCCAACTAGGGCCAAAAAGCCTGTCTATACACTTACACTACTGGGTATCACACAATGTGTTTACATTCAGGGTTTTATTGTAAATTATTTATCCACATTCTTCTTCAACGGGAAATGGAGCAGGGTACCTTGCACCATATCATTTGGAGCCCTGTGAGCCTTCAAGGACCCTCATCACCATGAATTTGACACATACTACCGTTTTTAGGTCGAGCCTTTACCATTCCGCAGGAATGGGAAATGGGGAGAATTCAAGATAAAGAGTTTCATGAATTGTAGAAGTAAAAACATCATATATTTGATCCAATGTCCCTGCCAAAAATCGTATATAGGCGAAACATCAAGAGAAGTAAGATTGCGCCTTAATGAGCACAGATCAGCCCTTAGGACAAATAAACCAGGAGCACCTCTGACTGAACACTGGAAAACTGCAGGTCATCAAATCAATGATCTCAAGTGGTGTGGCCTAGAAAAAATCACGGGAAGTGAAAGAGGGGGCAATCTAGATAACAAAAGGAAAAAGAGAGAACAATTCTACATGTCCTCTTTTAACAGTGTAAGATGTGGCCTAAACTCACGAGAGGACTGGGAGAAAATAATCCTCAATTAATTATAATAAACTTAACAAATACCCCGATATCCATTTATGGCAAGATCTACATGTAATGCCAGGTTAAATTAATATGTATGAGCGGCAGCAGTAAGATGATCGATGCCATGCTACAATATAGTGAATAACATCGTATATTCACCTGGTAATATTGGGCAAGACTTGGCCATCCCGGCCATAATATAGAATAAACACTCGAAATAGGAACCGAGAACAAATTAGTCAACAGAAACATTGATTATATTGCAAATTCTCATACCAGAAACGAGGGTGATAATACAGGGCATATATTACAAGCACTGAATCACTTTGACCAATAGGAAGCGGTGTAACGATTTCTGATCCAATAGAAACGCGCCTAGTATGACTCCGCATTATTCACGCGCGGTAGGAAAAGTAAATAGAAAAAACCTGAAACGGCCGAGCGGTAAAAGTAATAACAAACGGAGGTTATGTTCCTTCTAAGCAAAGTAGCGATGCGCACCCAAATAATAAAGATCGTGGCAACCTAAATAATACGGGAAATCAGAACACGGCCGGTCGACAGGTTTCCATGACGACGCGTCCTTGAGCGCGAATGAGATTGGCCACGAAGGAGCCAATAAAAATGGGAACAGGGAATGAGCTGTCGCCATAGCGACTGGTTTTGTATATCCCCTTACAACCAATAGAACGCACAATTAAAAGGCGCCCATGAAACCGGCTATTGGTATTTAAACAAGCACACGGCAGGCACGTCTCATTGCAGAAAAACGCTGTGGCGAGACAACAAGGACGTGCTGCCAGGAAGAGAGGAGCAGGGAGGCCGGTTAAACGAATATTGGTAAGTAGACCACAAGGATAGCCCCCTAACAGACCCAAATAGGTGCAGACTAACTGAGATTGCATTTTTTAAAAATAGGTGCAGGCTAACTGAGTTTGTTTTAATAAAAACCTAAGAAATTTATGAGGTATTATAATAGTAAAAACAATTAACCCCTACAGAAGGTTGTATATATGAAGACATTTCTTCAGCTTGGTAAAAGTTTTCTAAAATTTTAGGTTTGCAGTATAAATGAGTGCATAACCACAAATTAAGGTAGAAATTAATACTACCCTGAATAATGGTCTAACATAATATAGACTATGATAAAATAAATAAATCAGTTCTCAACCCAGGTTCTTTAAGATCATGATCCCAGATAGTGCCATTTAGAACAAATGTTACCAACTGAGTACACAGGTAGATTATAATGTCTAAAAAATATTCTATACAGATATCCGACACTACAGAAGAAGACACCTCACAGGACACATACTGCGAGGGAGATCGTTACCCAATTGAAAAGGGGAACTTGGCACTATAACCCTGACTCTCACGGTGAGTGCAGCAATAATATATGGCATGAACAGTGTGACTAATTTAAAAGAGACAAAAAGGAAAGCCACTTCATATAATGCAATTTCCACAGGGAGGCTAGAACTAAAAGGCTCAATATATGGAACGGTGGCTCCTCCTGGCAGCAAAGGACACAGTGAATATAGAGCCTTATTAAGGTATGTGGGAAAATTTTTTTTAGCCCAATTCAGAATACAATCAAATTATGCGAATATTCATAAGGAATTTAATACCCACAGGCAGTAAAGGAGAGAATCAAACCTCGTATCGTATATACCCTGGACATACCTGATCTGAAAGTAATGGAATTCCAGTAAATCAATTACATGGTATGTAAAATGAGGTCGTGGAACCCAATCCTAATGAACAATTCTATGTATTTATCAGAAATGATCATTAAACATTGGCTCTCTATCTAGGAGACAGAGCAACCTTGTACACATTGAATTGACAAGGCTGCAAGAGTCCTAATTCTCAAAAAGGATCTCTCTTGGAACTAAGTAGTTCAATCCAGGGAGACAATAAACTCAACTGGAACAACAAGGTACGCACCTTATTATAGGAGGTACTTTTCCTTTTTAGTGAGGGAACTAATGGGGGTCTCTGCAACATATGAAGCATACATTCCTATGGGAAAGGCAAACAGTGGGGTAGACTTGTACAAGGTTTTTTTCAAATAATGTAATTGAATGTATAGCACAGGAGTAAGAATGTTAAGTCTAACTGAAAATTCGACACAAAAAAAGAAATTTTCAACAAAGGGTTTAGAATGCAACAATGGACAGACAAATGATGTGAAAAGATGATATTGATGTGTCTGGTAACTATGTGTTTTATTATTTTAATTGTCTAGAATCAGTCCTGATGAAGGCATACTAGAAAAAAAGCCGAAACGCCGCGTCGACCTTTTTGATTCTGTGACCTTTTTATTGTATTTTAATAACACTCTGATAAAAATGTACATTGTATAATGGTTTTAATGAATTGTTTTTTATAACATTGTATTGTGGAATAAAATTTGTATTTTGTTACCAGACCTAAGTAGTGATATGTTCTTAATCAAACGTTGATTTATCTAACTATTGTGTCAAAGACTTTGCCCATTTGTTGATTGTTGCTTGTTGTATGAAACCTGGTATAGATAACCAAACCGACTCCCTGTTTTTCATGTCTTCCCACCTAACAATTCTGTCTTGATAACATCAAAAAATAATTTTTGTTCTTTAGTTGCTTTCTGATTCTATGATTATATGGTTAGTACTTTTGCCTTTTTCATGAGAAACATGCCCCTCTAAGATAGAGCATAAAATCTGAGAGGGAGGGTAAGTTGGGATACCTGTTAGTCCCTCACTAAAACAAGACACTACCTAAATTGTCCAACGAACCTGGACGTTTGTTTCCTTTTACGAGAATTCAAGTCGGCTATTTTCTCGTCAAACCAAAGGGCTTTCAGCCCGCGGTTTTCATGCAGTGCCCGTCAACATGCACGCGCATCGCATGCAAGCCCAGCCCAGCCCTCCCCTCATTCACGCCCACCCACCAGGCTCTCCCGCCCCCATCAGGCTTCTCTCCCAATCCGCATGCAAGCCCAGCCCAGTCCTCCCCTCATTCACGCCCACCCACCAGGCTCTCCCGCCCCCATCAGGCTTCTCTCCTCTCCCAATCCGCATGCAAGGCCAGCCCAGTCCTCCTCTCATTCACGCCCACCCACCAGGCTCTCCAGCCCCCATCAGGCTTCTCTCCCAATCCGCATGCAAGCCCCTCCCACACCTCCCCTCTCTCTCCACGCAATCACAGGCATGCACTTCAGTTCCGCCTCCCCCTCCCACACCAGCACCTCCCCTCTCTCTCCACGCAATCACAGCCATGCACTTCAGTTCCGCCCTGAGAGCATGGTATGGCAACATTCGTCGTAGCAGAAGGGCAGTGACAGAGCCGGAGACCTCGCAGCTTGTGGCGGTCCGTCCCTGGTTCAATTTTTCCTCAGTCTTCCCCACTTTTTCTCTCTCGTGATGTCTGTTGTTTTCTTCGTCGTGCTCTCCTCCCTCCTTTTCTCCAATCATGTATTTGTTCTTCCGGTATCTCTCAGCCTCCCTGCGCGCCCTCCCTCCCTACCTCCAAACAGCAGGCTTCAGTCACAGAGGGCAGATCTCACTTTCTCACCCATGCACGTTCACAGAACATTCAATTATGGCTTTTTCCCCACAGCCTCACCCCCTCCCCCGCTCCTGATCATCGCAGACTCCCACCAACCCCCCCCCCCCCCCCCCCGTCATCCACATCCTCGCGTTGCAGCTCTCTCGTCCCGGGCTGCTCGCCCTCTCCTTCGGTCCTTGCAGACCCCCTTACTGTCCGCCACATCCCCTCATCCCGCCCACCACAGAACTCCGCCGTTTCTTCATGGACCCTTCAAAACACCAGATGCCATCGCACTATAACCCTAGGAAACTACCCAGCTCCCCCTCTAACTACCCAGACTCTGTGAGGAACAGAGACCACAGAGCCCCCACATTACGTTGAATTCGGACCGTTTACACCATGTTAATTGCACTCCCGCCCCCATCCGGCTTCCCTTCGGCCTCTCTCCAGGCCATGTTCCCTCCCCTGCCAGAGTCCACCCCGCCCCTAATTTATCTCTCACATCAAAGCCCCCAGGACCCCCTCCCCCGCTCCTGATCATCGCAGACTCCCACCAACCCCCCCCCCCCCGCATCCACATCCTCGCGTTGCAGCTCTCTCGTTCCGGGCTGCTCGCCCTCTCCTTCGGTCCTTGCAGACCCCCTTACTGTCCGCCACATCCCCTCATCCCGACCACCACACAACTCCGCCGTTTCTTCATGGACCCTTCAAAACACCAGATGCCATCGCACTATAACCCTAGGAAACTACCCAGCTCCCCCTCTAACTACCCAGACTCAGTCATAACCCTTCCCCTCAGCCCTCGCTCACCCCGCAAGACCTCCAGCTCACGGCGCCCCCCCTGCAGACTCCTGCAGTATCTTAAAACCACAGCCATGCACTTCAGTTCCGCCCTGAGAGCATGGTATGGCAACATTCGTCGTAGCAGAAGGGCAGTGACAGAGCCGGAGACCTCGCAGCTTGTGGCGGTCCGTCCCTGGTTCAATTTTTCCTCAGTCTTCCCCACTTTTTCTCTCTCGTGATGTCTGTTGTTTTCTTCGTCGTGCTCTCCTCCCTCCTTTTCTCCAATCATGTATTTGTTCTTCCGGTATCTCTCAGCCTCCCCGCGCGCCCTCCCTCCCTACCTCCAAACAGCAGGCTTCAGTCACAGAGGGCAGATCTCACTTTCTCACCCATGCACGTTCACAGAACATTCAATTATGGCTTTTTCCCCACAGCCTCACCCCCTCCCCCGCTCCTGATCATCGCAGACTCCCACCAACCCCCCCCCCCCCCCCCCCGTCATCCACATCCTCGCGTTGCAGCTCTCTCGTCCCGGGCTGCTCGCCCTCTCCTTCGGTCCTTGCAGACCCCCTTACTGTCCGCCACATCCCCTCATCCCGCCCACCACAGAACTCCGCCGTTTCTTCATGGACCCTTCAAAACACCAGATGCCATCGCACTATAACCCTAGGAAACTACCCAGCTTCCCCTCTAACTACCCAGACTCTGTGAGGAACAGAGACCACAGAGCCCCCACATTACGTTGAATTCGGACCGTTTACACCATGTTAATTGCACTCCCGCCCCCATCCCGCTTCCCTTCGGCCTCTCTCCAGGCCATGTTCCCTCCCCTGCCAGAGTCCACCCCGCCCCTAATTTATCTCTCACATCAAAGCCCCCAGGACCCCCTCCCCCGCTCCTGATCATCGCAGACTCCCACCAACCCCCCCCCCCTGCATCCACATCCTCGCGTTGCAGCTCTCTCGTCCCGGGCTGCTCGCCCTCTCCTTCGGTCCTTGCAGACCCCCTTACTGTCCGCCACATCCCCTCATCCCGCCCACCACAGAACTCCGCCGTTTCTTCATGGACCCTTCAAAACACCAGATGCCATCGCACTATAACCCTAGGAAACTACCCAGCTTCCCCTCTAACTACCCAGACTCTGTGAGGAACAGAGACCACAGAGCCCCCACATTACGTTGAATTCGGACCGTTTACACCATGTTAATTGCACTCCCGCCCCCATCCGGCTTCCCTTCGGCCTCTCTCCAGGCCATGTTCCCTCCCCTGCCAGAGTCCACCCCGCCCCTAATTTATCTCTCACATCAAAGCCCCCAGGACCCCCTCCCCCGCTCCTGATCATCGCAGACTCCCACCAACCCCCCCCCCGCCCCCCCCCCCCCGGCATCCACATCCTCGCGTTGCAGCTCTCTCGTCCCGGGCTGCTCGCCCTCTCCTCCGGTCCTTGCAGACCCCCTTACTGTCCGCCACATCCCCTCATCCCGACCACCACAGAACTCCGCCGTTTCTTCATGGACCCTTCAAAACACCAGATGCCATCGCACTATAACCCTAGGAAAATACCCAGCTCCCCCTCTAACTACCCAGACTCAGTCATAACCCTTCCCCTCAGCCCTCGCTCACCCCCGCAAGACCTCCAGCTCACGGCGCCCCCCCTGCAGTATCTTAAAACCCCCCTCCGCGCATCAAGGAACACTACGTTTCATTGCCAATACTACACCTGCCGTAGAGCCGATTCATTGTAAATAGAATGTTCCTCCCGCACTGGCGGTGCTCCTAATAACGATGCTATCTTATTTGACAAATCTTTAATAAAAACAGTTTTCTTCCCAATACACTAATATTTAGTGTAAATTTAGTCCGCCGGTGAGTCAGCCCGGATCGGCTGCCCTCCCCCCACCTGTGTGTCTCAGGGACACCACCACACTACTCAGGGACACCACCGCACCACTCAGGGACACCACCGCACCACTCAGGGACACCACCACACCACTCGGGGACACCACCACACCACTCGGGGACACCACCACACCACTCGGGGACACCACCACACCACTCGGGGACACCACCACACCACTCGGGGACACCACCACACCACTCGGGGACACCACCACACCACTCGGGGACACCACCACATCACTCTGGGACACCACCACATCACTGATGTACACCACAAAATCAATCAGGGATACCACCACACCACTCAGGGACACCACCACACCACTCTGGGACACCACCTCATCACTCACGGACACCACCTCATCACTCACGGACACCACCTCATCACTCACGGACACCACCTCATCACTCACGGACACCACCACATCACTTTAATACACCACCACATCACTGAGCACCATAACAGCATCACTCAGCACCACAACAGCACTGTCCTTGCTGGCTAACAACAAGCATTCCCATAGCCAATAGGACTCGCATTAGGAAAGTGTAAGCTATTGGCTTTGTAAATAGCAATGCCATTAATTTATATATTTTCAATGCAAACACATATTAAAAAAAATAATTGTCATTTACAATACCAATAGCTCACACTTTCCTAATGCGAGACCTATTGGCAACGCCAGTGCTTGTTATTTATATTGTGTTTCAAGATTTGAATATAATGTTGAAGCCTCCTCTTATTTGTGTTGGCATGGTGAGCTACGTTGGAGTAGTGTCTGACAAAATTATTGTCATGTATTGTTTTGAGTCCATGGTAAGGGTCAGTAAAGTTTAATTGATTTGCAGGAATAACTGTGAAAAACGAAATAGTGAGGGCATGTGGAAGACAATTTGATTATTTCAGCAAACTTACCCACAACTGTTTAGGTCTCGCCTATTATATCCCGAAGGGATGATAGGCGAGATTTATAGTAAGCAGACCTAAAAAGTCTACCCACTACAGATCACATACAGTTCATGTGAGCCAGGCGTGTGTACATCATCGCCAGACACATCACACACCACCATTTGTCTGTGCCTCGGCATCAGACTTCTAAGGCTGCCGCTCCCCCACCCCCGCATTAGACTTGTTTTATGCCGCCTGGGTCTTTGACGCATATGCTGAGCTTATCCCTACCCACGTGACCTTCAGGAACTACCTCATTCCTCGGTCTATTATCGCTTCATGTGCCGCTTTCTGCGTTTGCCTCAGCTGGATGTTGCACACCCACCAGAGTCATTCCGGTCAGGCAGTCACTGCAGTGAACTCTTTGTGCTCTCTGCTTGAGACAGAGGGCAGTCTGTTGTTCCCATCAGACAGAGTTGCTCCTCTCCACCTCCTTCATGAGCATACCACTGCAAGGCCAGTGAGACTGCGCACTTTTAGGGCCACATTTATCCTCAGGATGCCCGGAACTCCAAACCTCACATTCAAACCAGGAGGTAATTTTTAAGCCCGCTATATTCTATGGGTGTGTGCAATTCAACACAAGCAGCATCATAGTGTGCACAGTTTAGCATTGACTTCTCAAACTGTGGGATTTTAGTACATATTACAACTTCTTTTCACTGAATTATTTATTTAAAATATTTACTGTTGCCACATGTACTTTGCCTCTTTCGAAGTGCCATCAAATTCAGTTCATAATTTGCAGCCTACAGTTGCACTGTTAACTCTTCCTGCATCTCTTATGTTCTTATCAGGTTTAAATCCTTGCTGTAATCAATTATCTGTAAGTCTGTGTCAGCCGTGCGCCTGCCAATACTTGCGCCAGCCCTTGCGCCCTGTCAGAGGGCCCCCCCCAGCATGACTCACCCCACCCCGACATCTGCCCCTGACAGAGGGTGTCTGCATATGACTGACTCTGCCCCAGAGTACTTCCTTTTCAGTGACACTGACCTTTAAGGAATGCTCCCAGCCTACCGGTCATCACAGTTTGCGTCCAGGCCTCAGTTCTGAGACATATTTGTGAGAATTCATACTCCGTGCCACACAATTACATGCCACATAATTACACTGTACTCAATGCAACATACACTCAAAATACCACTCGATGCCACATAATTACACACCACATAATTACTCTATCGCCCTCACTCTATCCCCCTCCCTCTATCTATCTATCGTCCTCACTTTATCACCTTCACTCTATCTATCAATCGCCCTCACTCCTATCTATCGCCCCCCCCATCCCTCTATCTATCGATCGCCATCCCTCTATCTATCGATCGCCCTCACTCTATCGCACTCACTCAATCTATCGCATCACCACATCCTCACTCAGCACCACCACAGCATCACTCAGGGGCACCACAACATCACTATGCGCTACCACAGCATCAATCGTCGCCACAGCATCAATCTGTGCAACCATTCAACAACTGGTTCAAATATGTTCTATCAATGTTTCAAGCTTTATTACAAATGTCACAAAAATATGTTAATATTTCACTTCTGTTCTTGGATTTTCGACAATAAAATACACTGAACATAATCTTCACAAAAGTTATTTACAAAAGTTTAAGCTACTGCCATTATACATTACAATAACTTTTATTTAAGTATTAATTATTAAAAAAAATAAAAGCCATTGTTATTTCTAATATCACTACATCTAAGTCACGTAAATACAACACATATTGCATTACAAATGCTATAGGTGTCACATTTGCGATAGTTATAACTATTGGCATTGTAAATGACAAAGCTATTAATTTCGCTATTTTCAAAACCAACACATAAATAAAAAAATTGTCATTTACAATACCAATAGCTCAAACTTTCTTAATGCGAGACCTATTGCATTGCAAATGCTTGTTACCATTGACTGCAATGTTAAAGTTTTGCAGTATTGATTTGAACGGATTTATTTTTCCTTCTAAAATCCATAACTCAGACTATACACATCTGATTTTCTTTGTTTTGGTGTCTAAATTGAGATAAAAATCAACTTTAATTTTATTAATTGGTGTCGGGTTTATTTGGAGCCGCATCAAATATTAACTGTCCATGTTGGTACTCTGAAATGCTTGACCCGTGTTCCTCTAGTACAGCCGGACTGCTCTGTGCCACACTACCAGGATTGAGTTAGGGACTTATTAGTGTGAATCCAAAGGACCTATTTGGGATATTGTGAGAGTATTACACAGTAAAGCCTAACCAGCCTCTTTTCCATGATTGGGATGTTGTAAGCCTGAGTTCCAATGCAACTGCACCTGCTGTACTAAAAAGCTGTTTTAAAAAAAAACAACTAAAAAGAAAAAAGAAACCCTACCTTCCTCAAGGCATCTCTCTGAGGAAGCGGTCTCTATCATCAGTAATCTAAAAATGACCACCCCCCCAATAGAGCACCATTTCCTCTGGGCTATCTCTTTGACGCTATTCAAGCAATTTTACAACAGCAGTTCCCATACTTTTTGTTAAAAAACAAATCATCCATGAACAGTTATTGTGGCCCTTGAAGTGCCTCTGCATAAACGTTTTATTTGTAAAGAGTGAACACATCCCACCTTAAGGTTTCAAGGCGCTGGGGCAGTCGGGAAGATTAAGTGAGCTATTGCCCAGAGAAAAATGATCCTGCGCTGAGCTGCTGCCGGGTAGCGAACGTGACCCGAGCTACTGAGTCAGTTGAGGTGGCCGCTGCGGCACACCTCTCCCTAACACGTAAGGGAGGGTGGGTTGGGGAAGAGTTTTCCCGTGCTGTGAAGCTCAGGGCGGGACACAGTGCAAAGCACAAAGCAGGCACTCTCAGCAGGGTGCCTGCGACCCGAAAGAATGTATGTGTGCAATTTGTTAATCATAAAATATAAAGGCTGCTTGGAAGCCAGTTTAGGCTTTACGTGATGGAGACTTCATGAGAACAACAAGTTATTCTTTTTGATACTTAATGTCAGGGTGTTATAGGCAGAGTTCTAGAAAGTGTACTTTCAATAGTCAAATGTTTGCACTAGGTACTGTTTACCTATTACTAAAATGTTGAAAGCACTTGTTTAATCTAAAAACACCACATCATTTTGCAGCAGTCAACCGAATACGGACTATAATACAATTTTAAAATAATGGCAAGCAAATTCACAGTGCTTTCTGCTCCAGGCTGAGACCTTAAGCACTGTAAATAGACAAGTCACTATTCCTCACATCTGCAGTGGTCAAATTATCCAAATGAAATTTCATAATATAAAAGAATGCTTTTCTATCCAATTAATTTAACTTTCATTTCTTTTTCTGTTAAGGTTTCTCCATTATTTTATATGCAATTAACCTCTTCCGTGCTCATGACGGCCGGCCGTCATGAGTCATGGTGGGCGTGTGCGCACGAGGGCCAGGGGCTGTACGAGCCACGCCCGACATTGGAATGTCCAAGCACCCGGGCGGAATTCGCGCCTCAGCGAAGGTGTTAACTGAAAGTGAAAAACAAAACACTTGAAGAATATTTCGTTTTTTTAGGCACCTTTTTGACCCTGCCACCGCATTGCTAAAAATAACAAAATATTCGGCAATTGTCTTGTTTTTCTTCTTCCAGCTACATGCATATAAAATAATACATAAGTTTTAAATGAAAAATAATTACAAGTTCAGCTATTCGGATGGAAATTCATTCTTTAACATTATGAGATTCCAAATGTATATTTTCTTAACCACTTCAAGGACAACATGTAAATGAAGATAGCCTAGAAACCTTCCAAGTTGCATTTTCAGGCCAGCTTCATTTAAAAGTACTTGTTGAGCAACTGACGCCCACCCCTGGGAAAGCATCGGGGTGGGCGCTGGTGGGGGGTGCCCCACAGTTTGATGACCTATGCACTAGGGGGACACTTAAAAGCAAAGCGAAAGGGATGCCAAGACAATTCTTGTATCTACACTGCCTGGTTGCTGAAGGACTCTGTATTTGACCCACCATACAGCTGCCTATTGGGTTACATAGAACCTTAAGGGCACACGTGAAAGGGGAGAGAATTGGATGTCAAGATAATTCTTGTGGATCCAGAGTAAAATTGTACAGGAAAATTTTTTGGTTCGATTATTCAAAACATTTATTTCTAGTTTTAATGTATGCTTAAGAGGTAAATGCGGATGACTAAGCAGTAATTACAAACTTTTGTTAAAAATATCAAAGATAGTCTCTGGGTTGAATCTAAAAACTTTAGAGAAAAACTAGCAAGCTGGTTTGATACTAACTGCACAAAGGCCAACTCAAAACTTAAGCGCACCTTAATGCTCCCTTAAGAGATATAAACCGTGTCAAAGTATTACGGAAGGATTACAATAGAACCTTAAAAATAAGGAAGGAAGCTATCAAAAAGGAAGCCTGGGTAGCATTGTGTGAGGCCTCCCAGAATAAAGATTCAGCAGCATTCTGGAAGATAGTAAATGCGCCCCTCTTTTCTGATAATGTTAAGGCTAGGGTGGAAATTGCCATCCCCGAAAATGAGTGGGTCAGACATTTTGAAGAACTGTATCGGCAGGAAAGCGAATGCGTTCAGCCTCATATCCAGGATTATACTGGGACCGAAATGGCCCAGACTAGAACCTTGATAGCATTGGATATTACCTTAAATGAAGTAAGAGCGAGCATAAAGGCCAGCGCTGGAGGTAAGGCGCCGGGCCCCGATGGTGTTCCAGTTGATCTTTATAAGAACAACATGGATCTTTGGGGCCCGCTCCTTACCCAGGTTTTTAATGCTACGTGTTCTAAAGGTTTGCTTCCTTCATGGTGCGAGTCAATTATTGTTCCCATATTTAAAAAGGGCGATAGATCTAGCTGCAACTGTTATCGCCCAATCTCATTACTTGACTCTACCATTAAGATTTTTGGTTGAGTCATTTTAAATAGGCTGCAAGCATGGGCGGAGGAGCATTCTATAATTAGTGAACTCCAGTACGGCTTTAGGAACTGGGTACAATTGACCAGTGTCTTAATCTGCATATACTTATAGATTACAGAAAAATATGCTACAGCCAAGGGTGGTCGTATGTTTTTAACTTTTGCCGACTTGACGTCGGCTTTTGACTGCGTCACCCATTCAAAGCTTTGGCTGATATTACAGAATTTAGGGGTAGACATAAACATTATTAATTACCTCAGAGAACTCTATGCTGGGGCTATTGCTCAAGTTAGATATGGAAAAAATGGAGAGTGTACTGATACCTTCAGAGTCGCGAGAGGGGTGTGGCAAGGCTGTGTCCTTGCTCCTTTTCTCTTTACGATTTATATTAACGACCTGGAAAGAGTATTACTAGAGGAGTGTAGTGATATGCCGCTTGTCGGAAGAAGATCCATTCCGGCTCTCCTGTATGCAGACGATGCGGTCCTGATGGCCAGGACCCTGCTGGCCATGCAGAAGATGGTTAATACTTTTACAGTTTTCATCTCTAATTTAAATTTGAAGTTAAACTGTACTAAAACGTTTAGCATGACCTAAGGCTGCAGGCAGCATAAAAGAGAGAAGATAATTTTTGTCTGACAAAAACCTCTGGAACTCATCCCTACGTTTCCATATCTGAGCATATTATTCGATCAAACTGGTCGATGGAATAACATGATTCATGCCAGGCATTTACTGTTCTGTTTCTGTAAATCTATAATGGCGCTGAAATGTTTTAGTAAAAGGATAGGTAAAAAACAACCAAGGGCAACTTGCGTGTCAATCGCTACCTACGGCGCAGGACTGTGGGGACATGCAAATGTAAAGCTGTTGCAGACGGTGGAGAATACCTTCCTGAGATTCCTCCTAGCAGTCCCTGAAAGCACATCAACCTATGTTTGCCACGTTGAGCTGGGGGTACCTTTTCTAGAGATATAATCAGGGTTGCTCCTGTTCTACTGTGGCACAGGGTGTGGATGACGGAAGAATGTGCTTTTAATCGCTCTATCCTTAGGGATGCAATGAGTTTAGAGAATCGGGGCAAAGTGAGGTGGTCAAGTTACGTAATGTCCTTTATGGCAAATATAGGTGTTAGAATCGGGGGTCTCTGGTTGGCACAGGTATGCACTTGTGTCAAACAGGGACCCTCTCCTCTAGTCAGGGTAAGAGAACTACTCCTTTAGAAATAACCCTTGCTCACCCTCTAGGTAGTGTGGCGCGAGCAGACAAGGCTAATCTTCAGGGCGATAGTTAGTTAAGCATTTATGATCACATACAGGAAAGCCGCTGACCCACCACAAACGGACACCAGTCGTAGGATTGTATCAAAAATACGTAGACTTTATGTAAAAATATATGCAGAATTATCACAAGACCATATAACATTTAGCGAATAAAGGCCACCAGATTTAAATAGGCGATTGTTCTTAAGTGTTCTTAGTTAGCAAGGTACGATGACAGGGAAAACAAACGTTGCGGACCCTGGATCCGAACTCGGAATAGAGTTCCAATGTACCTTGCGATGAGCGTCCGAGGCGTTTCAGGCGCGGCTACTGGTGAGGGCGGACCCTGGTAGAGGCCAACGGTTCTCCAAAGGATCTATCCGGCTCAGAGCGCCCTCGAGGTGCCAGGCGGGTGAGCGGGACGGTGTGGAGGGTTGTGGCAATCCGGGGTCTGATGCAGCACACGGGGCGAAGCGCCGTTCAGGCCTGCGGGGCGTAATACTTCTTAGCACACCAGGTCGTACCTGTGGATCTGTGTGGGGTGTCGCGTTCTCGGGCAGACGGGTGCAGCACCGGACCTTCGGTACCACAGTACGGAAGGCCTTCTTGAGGTGCGGCACGGCCTTGGTAAGCAGGAGGGCAAAGCGAGACAGTCGGGTACGTTACGACGTACGGACCGTCTGAGGCTATCGGATGCGCTCCGTGCAGATTCCAGTGGGAGAAGATGAGAGGCGCACAGCGTGCTCCGTAGCAGGCGAGGTGACAGGAGAGCGGGCGGCCCGGCACTGAAGGGGAGAGCAACTCAAGCTTGAGCGGGGCTCTCTGTGGCGGGGCGGCCAGGCTCCGGGCTGTCACAACCTTGGAGGGCGAAGGCACACGAGTCACAACTCCGGCCAGGGAATAAGAACTAAAGGCCCGACAGCAAACGGGCACAGGCAGAATAGAACCCAGTGGTCCTGGGGTTCCGTTCAGGGGGCAAGCTCGTGATCAAGCCCTTGGAGATAGTTTCAGGCACAAGTCTTCTAAGTCCTTTCTGGTCTTTTCATCTCCGTCCTCAGCAAGGCACCACTGCAGGTTTCCTTCTCCTCAGCTTCTCTTGGTCCTTCTAGTCAGGCAGAGGTTCGTTGTGGTCAAAACTGGATCTAATTTCCTAGGAGCAGGGCTCCTACCTTTATACTCGTTTTTTTTTTGTCTTGGCAGGCCAGGGGGGCCCGAGCCTGGTTCAACCCGGTTTTGGAGTACTCCGTTGACAGGACACTGCTGTCTTCTTTCAGGGTGCAGTGCAGGGACATCAGCAGGAGGTGGAGCCAGCATTGTGGTGGTGGAGCACCACCCTATTCAGAGTCAAGGACTACTCCGCCCACCCATCCTGGTGTAAGCACGCTATTCACCACCTGGTAACCCAGACTGTCCCCGGGAATTCCCCAGCCCTGTCGCTCTCACAAACCCAGACAACAGATACACATCTTGGCAGAGGCGGGCTGAAATAGTCAGGCGAGCAAATGCTAACTTTCTAAAAGTAATTAAACAACAGGGGGTGGTGATGGACAGAGTTTCTGAATTAAGCAGAATACTCTCACCCAGTCAAGAGATCAGGGCTTAATCCACACCGTTTTTTAGCTCACTGCACCATCCCAGCTCAGAACCTTGGCCTAAGAGAACAGGCAGCCCTTCAATAGTGAAGAACGAAAAAGGGCGGTAATTCACTACTAGTACATGCCAGACACATCAGGGCTTGTCCTACCTTACACTTGCAATGCACCCAGCCCGACCATAGGGGTGACTGATATGAAGGTTAGGGAAGGCTTAGGGACTGGCAAGTGTGTTCACTTGCGCAGTCAGCGTGACAGTACCAGACTGTACGCAGGGTCTGCAATGGCGTACCCGAGACATCTTTTACGAGGCCGCTTCGGTGGGTGGCGCAACCAGCGATGCAGGCCCACTAGCGGCATTTGTATCTACAAGCCCCGGCACTCTTGGCGCACGTTACTGGGGACAGACAGTAAACCAAATAAGCCAATCATGGAAATCAATTACGGATACACTTTATATAGGGAGCACTTGCACTGCGACCCGGATTGGCTGTGGCGCAGTGCTCTGAGCATCGAACACCAGCAAAAACATCTGAGGCACATCAGCAAAAAGTGGAAGGGAGATTCACGCCAAGGTGCCAGGTCTAACAATAGGTCATCCGGAATATTATGAGGACCCCTTATCTATGAACCTTGTCTCTAGGAAATCTCTTAAAGATACATGCATGAGGTTTTTGGGCGACAAAAGAATTAGTGCAGAAATGTCAAAGAAAACTGTGGGCGCTCACCAATTAATAATGATCTCATCTATGAGCAATTTTGAAAGATTTTTACTTACGCGCTTTAGATTTAATATGCTTTTTAGGCTTCTTAGTTTCCCTGTCATGAATATTTGGGGTAAACAACTGATTAAGTGCCCCTGTGATGATCTATCTGAACAGTCAGACATCCACATTCTTTTCTTTTGCAGATTTTATACTAATCCTAGAAAAAGGTGGATTGTTCCCTTACTAAAGATTATGGATTTTAACCAGTGTCGCCCTGCTTTTTTAGAATTACAAAGGCTTGATAATATTTTTACAGTAGCATCCTTGTCCGTATATTTGAAAACTGTTTTTAAATTTCGGAAAACTATCACATGAATGTACTCTACTTAGGTTAAGCAAATTATTTAAAATGGATTGTATAATTATTGTGTTTTTATTTATACTTTCATGGTTGTTTTATGTGCTAAATAACCAAATAAAGTTTAAATGAATGAATGAATGGATCCAGAGTTTGGTTGTTAAAGGACCACACTTCGGTCCCTGGGTTTATTGTAGGTACAGTGTTAGATATGGGAAGATACTAGGATTATCTTTTAGTGCACTCGAGCCCAAGTATAGTAAGCCGAAAACATTCACCATCTTAAATGCGGGTGGGTAGGTAGGATCGGCCCAGGAACGTTTTACACATTGGTTATGGTGTGCCCTGGAAGCATTCCTTCCCACTAGCTTGCGTAAGGCACAAAAGGGACTGTTACAATTGGGGGTCTCTAGTTGGCAGAGGTAGGGACCCTTGCTTCTAATCAGGGTAAGAGGCTACATTTCTAAAATAACCCCTGCTCACCCCCTTGGTAGCTTGGCACGCGCAGACAGGCTTATCTCAGAGGCAGTGTGTAAAGCATTTGTGAACACATATGATAATACAGTGACAATGGTGACACTGTCGCCCTCATCCTCCTTGACCTCTCTGCAGCATTCGACACAGTCTGCCACAAAACACTTTTACATCGCCTCAATAACATCGGAATCCAAGGAAAAGCACTTGAATGGATCACCTCGTTCCTCACCGGAAGAACCCAGAGAGTCCGTCTTCCACCATTCACGTCAGAGGCCTCTGAAGTCATCTGCGGCGTACCACAAGGATCCTCACTCAGCCCCACCCTCTTCAACGTATACATGAGCCCCCTTGCGGCCATCGCACGCCAACACAACCTCAACATCATCTCCTACGCGGATGACACGCAACTGATCCTTTCTCTCACCAATGACCCCAGCACCGCCAAAACTAACCTACACGAAGGAATGAAAGAAGTTGCCGAATGGATGAAACTAAGCCGCCTGAAACTGAACTCAGACAAAACAGAAGTCCTCATCCTAGGTACATCCCCATCTGCATGGGACGACTCCTGGTGGCCGGAAGCCCTCGGAAAAGCACCCATCCCGACAGACCACGCACGGAACCTAGGCGTCATCCTGGACTCTTCACTTTCAATGAACAGACAAGTCAGCGCCGTATCCTCTTCCTGCTTCAACATTCTTCGCATGCTCAAAAAAACATTTCGCTGGATCCCCTCCGACACAAGGAAAACAGTCACCCACGCTCTGGTCACGAGCCGACTGGACTATGGAAACACCCTCTACGCAGGTACTACCGCAAAACTCCAGAAGAAACTCCAACGAATCCAAAACGCCTCAGCCAGAATCATATTAGACATCCCACGCAACGAACACATCTCTGGTCACCTTAAAGACCTCCACTGGCTACCCGTCAATAAGAGGATCACTTTCAGACTGCTTACCCACGCACACAAATCACTCTACGACATCGGTCCAGAATGCCTCAACTCACGACTATCCTTCTACACCCCCTCCCGCCAACTACGTTCTTCCAGCCAAGCCCTCGCCACTGTACCCCGCATCAACAAGACCACCATGGGAGGCAGATCCTTTTCATACCTGGCTGCTAGAACATGGAACTCACTCCCCGCTTACCTTCGCCTTACCCAGAACCACCTAGCATTCAGAAAGCAACTTAAAACTTGGATATTTGACAAGTAATCCTCCCCCCTTCCTAAGCGCCTTGAAACCCTCTGGGTATGTAGTGCGCTATACAAATTCTCTGACTTGACTTGACTTGACTTGAAAAACACTACATATGGACACCACACCAGTTTAGAAAAAGTAATCTTTACTAGACTTAACACAAGACCAAACCACAAAAATCCACAATACTATAATCCAAATAAATCTTTAAAGTGGTAGAAATAGCTTAGTCCACTCTAGATTGTAAATGCAACACTTTACTCTCACAGTACCTGGGATGCGTAACGCAAAACAAACAAAAGGGTGGGAGGGAAGTTGATGTGCCATTCCTTACACTCAGGCGGGGAGGATGCGTCTGCTCCATATTGCTGTGCTGGGGAGCTGAGGCTCGCTTCCTTACTGTGTGGGGAGCCTGACGGCCAAGAAGCGACACACTGAACTTATGAGCCACAACAGGCCCTGCAACACGCTTCCACGGTGATGCAAAGGCGACTTCTGCGGCGGCGGCACGCTTCTCAGGTGTTGCGACATGCTTTGGTGATGTGATGGAGGCACGCTTCTTTGGCAATGCGGCGGCAACACGCTTCTCTTCGTTGAGTTGCGCTTTCAGCTCCCAGCAAAAAGCAGTCTCTGAGAAGGCCCAGCACAACAGCAGGCACTTCAATTCCCAGCAAGGGAATTTGGGGGGGAGCTGGTGGTGAAGCCCTGTATCCCTGAGACTTTAGGCACGAGGCAAGCACAGTTCAAGCCCTTGGACATTATTCTTCAAGATGAAAGCACACTCAGTCCTTTTTCTCCTTTCTTTGGCAATGAAGCAACCACTGCAGGTGCAGAATATGGAGTTTAAAAACAGGCATCTAGGGAAATGGAAGCAATACAGGTAGAAAGTGGCTAATACAGAGGGGAATTAAGCAGGAACAAGCAACTAAATAAAGCCTTGAAGAGGTCCAGTAAAATCAGTTAGATCAAAAATTCCTGTCAAACAAGGATGTTTTTATTTTTAAGGGAAATTGAAGTCCTCTCTCCATGGAGGGCTGTGGGAAACAGAGATAAGACATGTGCGAAATCCTGGTGTTCTTTGAGGAATTATGCGATTCAAAAGGGGATGATAGATGGAGCGTTTGAGCAAATCAAACAATCACCCCCAGTCAACTGATCCGGGTTTAATCAATCACCATTCTTTAGCTCACTCTGCCACCCCAGTTTAGACATGGCCATATGCAAATCAGTCCCATGAGGTACAGGTTCAAGGCTGATTTGCATATAGCCATGTCTAAACTGGGGTGGCTTGGTGAGCAAAAGAACGATGGATTTAGGCCCAGATCTCTGTACTGGGGTGAATGTATGACATTGTTCTGCATTCTGTCCATCAACTGTTGTTTTTGCGTTTGAGGAATTATGGCATGGAATGTAGGATCTGAGATCCCTGGACGATCTGTAGAAGAAGATTCTGTAGTGTAACTGGAAACCTTTTTCTTGCTGGAGTTTTTTCAAGGTAAGGCCAGTGTAAATGTGACATTTCAAGCTGAAGGCAATACTGGCTAAACTGGTTCTGGATAATAATTAAGTTTGGCGATCTGAGCAAAACATGTTGATGGAGTTACCATAGTACAAATTGAAAAGCGCGACTACCCTTAAGAGAGAGGCTTTCAAATTAGAAGTAAAGCCATCCAGTTTATTGCCAGCTGGAGATTGTAGCTTTAAGAAATACAAAATGGCTTGCCTGAACCAAGATGGGCAGTTTGATGCCCAACACAGACTTTTCCTTAATGAAATGAGCCCAAAAAAGCAGCCACAACTGTATGTTCAGCCTTAGCTTACACACTTAAAATTCATAGAGCAATTGTGAATGATTAGAAAAAGTTGTCGAAATACTATGGGCCTCATTCACAAAGGTAAAGTTAGACCTAAAGTCTAACTTTAGACCTAAAGTCTAACTTTGCACCTGAAGTCAAAGTTCAGACCTAAAGTTTAACTTAGACCAAAATTGTAACTTTACTACTTTTTGGTATTCACAAAGGTAAGTTACTGCTGGTAACTTTACTACTAGTAATTTGATTAGTTGTAACTTTATTACTAGTAAACTTACTAGTAGTACCTTACCTTTGTGAGTACCGAAAAGTAGTAAAGTTAGACTTAAGGTTTAAAGTTAAAATTTTGGTCTAATTTTTCGCTGTGAATCGGGCCGATCAGATACCATCAGGTCTATCAGGATGTGGGTTAATGGCATATTTAGGTCTGCCCAGTCACAGTGAACCAAGGAAAAAAAATAACAAATTATTAGGATTTTGAACCAGCCACGTCACCACTACTAAACAGTTGCCCCATCACTCAATTAATAAGTTTAGCAAGCACATTTTACAGGAAGGAGGATGAACTGCTCTAAGTCCTGGGTAATCGTGTTTATAAAATGCAGACTTCCAGAGCAGGGGAAATAATGCTGGCACATTTACATCAAATTAACACAGAACAGTAGATATTTACTTTGAAATCGTATGACCCACAGGCGATTCCAACACAAACATAGGCAAACACCACAATGGCTTTTATTACCCCTAACAGAAAAAGCATTGGCAAAGCCAATAGATTTCGCTTAGGCAGAATCTATTGGCTTTGTCCATTTTTTTAGATGTTGCACAGTGGTGTGAGGTGCTGTGCTGCACAGCTTAAAGTTAAAAAAAGGTTATGCGAGGTCCCCAATCTGTGTCATAGGGCGAATTCTTTTTACTTTCAGCAACGCACATACAAATAAGTTAAAATTGTTAGTTTCCTATACTTAATATTCAGTTTATATTCTTGAACAAATAACTATAGCAGCTATCGGCATGCTCTGGCGTTACAACCAGAGCTGCTGACTTTAAAGCTGGGAAACTAGGTTTGAGTCTCGGCACAGGCTCAACATCTGTGATTCTGTGCAAATCACGTAATCTACCCGTGACTGTAAAAATGAATGTGTTCTTCTGTAATTTAACTGGTGCTCATGTAAAGCGATCCAAGTCCCTCTGGTTGACTTCGCAAGATATATAACAAGTTAGGTGGAGTGAGGGAAGGCGCATGCTGTGACGGGAGGGAGGTGGTGGGAGGGACATGCCAGCAACAAACTAAATGCAGTCACTGGAAAGAACAATTGAAAACACTTTTTAAAACGTGCACGTAAAAACAAGTTAAAATATTTATTTTCAACATACTTAATTTGCAGTGTATATTCTTGAACAACTACCCATTGCAGTTACCAGTGTGTCAAAATGTAACTAGCTGAAACACTGAGACGGGCGTTACAGCCGGAGATGCTGACTTTAGTGCTGGGGAACCAGGTTCGAGTTGTTGGAATGAATGAATAAGATGTCAATGATTACCATGATGTGCGCAGGCCCGACAACAGCAATACCAATAAATGCAATGTCAACGTACAGCATAATCTATGCCAGCACAACCATGCCAGTCCCCGTCAATGCAATGTTAATGCAGGTCATAAATTGTACCCACACAGTAGCGCCGACACCAATGATGACGAGATCAATGTATGTCATAATCCATGCCCAAATAACAATAATGTTACCAGTAATAATTTTGATGTGCGTTATGACTTAAGCAAACCTAACCACGTTATTACCAGTAAGAACAATGTCAATGTAAGCTATGTTGATAAAAAGGATACTAGTGACTGCCATATTATTTTCAGGAGTTCCGATGAACTCGTATCATTGCAGTCTGATTCCTCCAGGGTGACCTCCCCATCAAAGCAGAGCAGGATTTATTTATTTATTTATTTTGAAAGTTTTATATAGCGCGAACAAGATCTTTGCAGATATCAGAGCGCTTTACAGACGAAGGTAATAGCATGTGAGTACATAACAATTGGGGTGGGGAAGGTACATGTGGGAGCATAGTCAGACTCAACAGCATAGTCAGATCAGACAGATACATCAATAATGATACAAGTACAAATAAGTAATAGCGTAAACAGTCAGGAAGGTCAATAATACGAGTCATACAAAAATGCAAAAAAAGAAGAAAAAAAAATCAGCAGAACTGAATGGTACAGCGACTGTAAATATCATACCCAGTAATAATTCAAGTGTATTTAGCCATGAGGATAGCTTTTACTTCTTTCTTAAAATGTATGGTGGAGGAGACGAGTCTGGTTTCAGGGGGGAGCGAGTTCAAGATCCTAGGTGCCATTCCTGAGAAGGAGCGCTTATAGGTTTTTTCCTTGCGAAATCTTTGGGGCTTTAGCAAGAGATTTTTTGTGCCTCTAGTGTTTCTGGAGCCTCCAGAAATCGTCAGCTTCTGAGCGAGGTATCCAGGTGAGCTCAGGTGGACAGCCTTGTGCGTCATGCAGGCGATTTTCAGATGTATTCTGGCTTCAAAAGGCAGCCAGTTCATGGATTTCAGATCAGGGGAAATGTGTGAATGTTTTTTGGATCCAGTGATGAGTCTCGCTGCGGCGTTTAGAGAAGCTCTTATGGGTGCCGTAGTAGTTACGTTAGACAAATTCTACGACTCACATCCACGCCTATCTACTACCAGGTCAACGGTGGGTGGTCTCTCTTAACCTAAAGACAAACATGCGTCAAGGGAAAACCCTGCGTGATCCCACAGATAGATAATTGCACTTTATCAGGTCCGAGAAAAATTGCCCCAATAAGACACGTTTGGCCAAGGACTCATGTTCCCCAAAATACCACAAAGCTAGATACCATATATAGAGAGAAACACTCAACCAATCAGGGCATGACATGCACACCATAAGTAGAGATCATGCGCTCCTCATGCCGGACATCTGGACACATACACAGTAATCAACACTATCTATCCCCGAGGTCAAGAGCCATCTGTGTCTTTATCAGATTCTCACATTTGTTGATTTATGACTGAGGTGCTTTTTTGGAATGTAGAAAATTTCTTTTCTGTACTTCATGAAGCTCTAGCTGAGCTGCACTGGCTCCCGATATTCCAGAGAGTCCAGTCCAAATCCTTGTGTATAGTTTTTAAAGCCCTGCATGGACTTGGGCCAACATTGCTGAGAAGGAAATTTGTGTGGTATGTTCCGGGGCGGAACCTTCGCTCTTCTACACGTGTCTGGTAAAGGTGCCTAGGTACAAAAAAAGTAAAATTAGGAGGTAGGGCTTTTGGCACTGCAGCTGCACGACAGGGGGAACAGGCTCCCTCTGGAGCTGAGAGAAACGGAGGACCTCCTCCTTTTCAGGAAGAGGTTAAAGACTTGGCTCTTTCCAAGCTCTTAACTGATTATTTTGCGTCTCCGGAACACAAGTCTGATTGTTACATTGTTGGTTCAGCGCCAGGATGCCTGTCAGGTGATAGAGCGCTTCATAAATATCATAAATGAATGAATAAATAAATAAATATATAACAGCACTCAACACTTTGTACACAGAGATTTTGAGAACACTCATTCTGTTGAGGCTCTCCCGGCCGCAGCATTTAATTAAACCAATTTGTTCCTTTTTGTCAAACAGCTCTTGCCTTTTCATATATTAAAGGTAAACTCACATCCAAGCAACAGTCTTGGTGCCAGCTCTACATCCTGTGATTCTGGGCAAATCACTTAATCTACCCGTACCTGTAAAAATTAACGTGACATGTAACTGGTGCTCACTTAAAATGCTTCAAGTCCTTCCAGTCAAAAATGCGCTTTATAAAACAAGCTACGATTGAGGTAGGAGCGAAATAACAAGCAATGGGGTGAGGAAGAGGCATGCAGTGACGGGAGCAAGTTGGTGGGAAGTACAGACCAGCAACGAACACGGAAGTGGCATGCATCGACGAAAGTTGGATGGTGGTAAGGACAGACAAGCAACAAACAGAATGCGGACACTGAAAAGCAATTTAAACAAGTATGTTATAAGTATGTGGCCAGTAGGAGGACACTGACCACCAGAGGCAGTTCTTGGTCCAAGCTCCATAATCTGGACGAAGACATGAAGCCAAGCAGGAAGTTGGAGGTAGGAGAGGGCGCTGACCAACAGAAAGAAATGAAACGAGTGTTGTGGGAGCCAACTACAGGTAAGTAATGGGCAAGCTCTAAGCCCCTTTTAAGACCTTTTATTTTGTTACAAGAGATTTTGCAAGCGCCGTGTATGGAAAACCTAAAAAGGTTTGCGCCATCCAGGCATCTTCAACGGGCCCCACACAATGATCACTTTGAAACCAATACATATGGGACATTTGTTCCTCCAAAAATGTCAGAGTTTTGTTGCAGCAGGACTTAACATCTGTGGATTTAATAAGACATGGTTCAGCAGCCTTGGTTTCAGACTACATATTTCCTATACATTTGGCGGTCTGCTAATTAGGGGAATAAAACTGACACCATGTTGTACAGCATAACAAATGTCTGTAGAAGCTATAAGTTTACCAAAGAGGAGAAGAAACAGCGAAACCCAATCTAATCTCTGCACAGCATAACAGTTAATAAAGCACACGGCGCAGGGTGAGTTGGGAAAACAGGCAAGAATTGCTTGTGAGTTCACAGTGTTAAAGCCCTGCAAGGGAAATGTTCACGACTGACTGAACATGTACACGCCTTGCTGGAAGAATGTGTAGAGCGAAAATCTCCACTCCAAATACTGCTGTAAATTATGTTGCCATGGGCATGTAAATAAACGCCCCATACTACTGAACTTCTGAGTTAATGGCAGTTCTTAAGATTCATTGGAACAAAACACACAACAGTAGAAGAGGTTGTGACTGGCTGACTCAAAACATAAGAAACAAAGACTGGCAAAGTTAATAAGTCTAGTGTTGGGTGTTGCCTTTTTGCTTTGTTGAGGTTTCTTTTGTTTCGTTGTGGTTTTCTCAACATTACATTGTTGGCAAAGCTGCCAAGCCATCACCAATCGAACAAGCATTTGCAATGCAATAGGTCTCACATTAGGAAAGTGTGAGCTATTGGTATTGTAAATGACACTTTTTTTATATGTGTTGGCTTTGAAAATATATAAATTAATAGCATTGTTATTCACAAAGCCAATAGCTTACACTTTCCTAATGTGAGTCCTATTGGCAATGGCAATGCTTGTTGGTAGCAAGCAAGGACAGTGATGATGTGGTTGGGCTGAGTCATGTGGTGGTGTCCCAGAGTGCTGTGGCGGTGTCCCAGAGTGCTGTGGCGGTGTCCCAGAGTGATGTGCTGGTGTCCCCGAGTGATTTGGTGGTATCCCCGAGTTGAGTTGGCTTTGAAAATATATAAATTAATAGTATTGTTATTCACAAAGCCAATAGCTTACACTTTCCTAATGCGAGTCCTTTTGGCTATGGCAATGCTTGTTGGTAGCAAGCAAGGACAGTGCTGTTGTGGTGCTGAGTGATGATGTGCTTGGGCTGAGTGATGTGGTGGTGTATTAGAGTGATATGGTGGTGTCCCCGAGTGATGTGGTGGTGCCCCTGAGTGATGTGGTGGTGCCCCTGAGTGATGTGGTGGTGCCCCTGAGTGATGTGGTGGTGCCCCTGAGTGATGTGGTGGTGCCCCTGAGTGATGTGGGGTGCCCCTGAGTGATGTGGTGGTGTTCCTGAGTGATGTGGTGTGTGAGGGTGTGTGAGGGTGTGTGGGGGTGTGTGGGGGTGAAAGGGGGTGAGGGTGAGTAAGGGTGAGACGGTTGTGAGGGGTGTGATGGTGTGAGGTTGTGAGGGTGAGTGAGGGTGTATGAGGGTGGGTGATTGTTCCTGAGTGATGTGGTGGTGTCCCCGAGTGATGTGGTGGTGTCCCCGAGTGATGTGGTGGTGTCCCCGAATGATGTGGTGGTGTCCCCGAATGATGAGGTGGTGTCCCCGAATGATGTGGTGGTGTCCCCGAGTGATGTGGTGGTGTTCCCGAGTGATGTGTCCCCGAGTGATGTGGTGGTGTCGCCGAGTGATGTGTCCCCGAGTGATGTGGTGGTGTCCCCGAGTGATGTGGTGGGGATGTGGTGGTGCCCCCGCGTGATGTGGTGGTGTCCCAGAGTGGTGTGGTGGTGTTCCCGAGTGATGTGTCCCCGAGTGATGTGGTGGTGTACCCGATTGATGTGGTGGTGTACCCGAGTGATGTGGTGTGACCCGCGTGGTGCCCCTGAGTGATGTGGTGGTGCCCAGAGTGATGTGGTGGTGTCCCCGAGTGATGTGGTGGTGTCCTCGAGTGATGTGGTGGTGTCCCCGAGTGATGTGGTGGTGTCCCCGAGTGATGTGGTGGTGCCCCTGGGTGGTGTCCCTGAGTGGTGTGGTGGTGCCCCCGAGTGATGTGGTGGTGTCCCCGAGTGATGTGGTGGTGTCCCCGAGTGATGTGGTGGTGTCCCCGAGTGATGTGGTGGTGTCCCGAGTGATGTGGTGGTGTCCCGAGTGATGTGGTGGTGCCCTCGAGTGATGTGGTGGTGCCCCCGACTGATGTGGTGGTGCCCCCGAGTGATGTGGTGGTATTCCCGAGTTGAGTTGGCTTTGAAAATATATAAATTAATAGCATTGTTATTCAGAAAGCCAATAGCTTACACTTTCCTGATGCGAGTCCTTTTGGCTAAGGCAGTGCTTGTTGGTAGCAAGCAAGGACAGTGCTGTTGTGGTGCTGAGTGATGATGTGCTTGGGCTGAGTGATGTGGCGGTGTCCCCGAGTGATGTGGCGGTGTCCCCGAGTGATGATGTGGTGTTCCTGAGTGATGTGGTGTGTGAGGGTGAGGGTGTGCGGGGGTGTGAGGGATTGAGTAAGGGTGAGAGGGTTGTGAGGGTGAGTGGTGTGATGGTGTGAGGGTGAGTGAGGGTGTGTGATTGTTCCTGAGTGATGTGGTGGTGTCCCCGAGTGATGTGGTGGTGCCCCCGAGTGATGTGGTGGTGCCCCCGAGTGATGTGGTGGTGCCCCCGTGTGATGTGGTGGTGCCCCCGTGTGATGTGGTGGTGCCCCCGAGTGATGTGGTGGTGAAGGTTTACATCTGCCATTGTCAGGAGTAAATTTCCGACATTTTTCAGTATGGGAAAAGATTAGAGAAGAGTTGTTGAAAATCCTTAAAACATGCAAGTCAGTAGGTTTGCAAAGACTCGAAAGAGGATTCTAACCCTGGAACTATTGCTTACCACTACCTTTAGCCCCAGCATGTAAATCAGCGGAAACGTGGCAACATAAGGGGATTGCAAGTAATGAAACGCTACTATGGTATGAGCCCTGGCAAAATCAGAGAGGCTATATCAGAGCTCTTATATAATGATATTGCTGCCATAATTTGTCGATGCAATACATGGTACCAAGGGGGTCAAGTGAATTTTGTTACAGGACAAGTAGATTTATGAAGCAACCTGCCCCATGGACAAGTAGTTATTTTATTAAATTCCACATTCCTGAGAGAGAGACCAAATACGCCTTGAAAACATCCCAGGCCTGCATGCCAACAAAGGCCAAAACAAATAAAGGCTGTACATTTGAGAAAATGATTTGATTTCAATAAATAGAGCCATGGAGCTTACCATCAAGAAGGCGGCAATCTGTTAATTAAAAGAGCAAACTTAAGAATGTATAGATTTATATGGTATGAATCACAAATGCTTGTTTGAATACTAAATGGCCTTGGGGAACAAAATTATTAAACTCAAGCAGACAAAGATTACACTAATGAAATGTTTAAATTCAGGTGAAAGCACTCCCCATTTAAGTATATTATACATATCATTTTAGTAAGATAACATGGTCTTAGCTAACGTAGACCTAAAAATGCCTACTGCCGTGCTAAAATAACAGAAACAGAGTGCCTTATGTATACAGTGAAAGTATCACAAGAATGGAATGTGTGATGGATGAGAAGGTGGAATGATACACCAAACAGCTAGAAGCATGAAATGAGAGGAAACTCTAAGTCTATTTAATAATTGATAACAATAGGTCTTACAGACACCTGCATTGTCAAGCCTGACTTAAAAATAAATAAAATGTGCATAACAGCACTCTTTCAGAAAAGAAGGTCCTTGTAGCAACAGGAAGAAATTTATAAGAAGAGGGAGGAAAAGAAAAGAAATGGGAGAACACAGGAGATGTGGGTGAGTAGGAGAAAGCAACACACATTGGCGAGGGGGCAGGATAAAGAAAACCCTTGCACCTCCATGGAGTGCTAAAAGCAAGAGGAAACAAGTAGTTTCCAAGAATTAAAACAGTGGAAGAATACAATTCAAACAAACAAAATGGTGGTAAAGCGGCTATGCCCCACTGAAAAGATGAGCAAACAGGAGGAAAGAAAGCCATCAAACAAGAAGCAAGCAAATGAGATTAAAAAGAAAGCCAACCAATGGTAAGTGATGTGCTCTGGACGCCCACTGTAAATTCTGGTAGAGTACGCATTAGGTATTTGCAACACTAACAGCTAACGTTTGTTGTAGGCAAGATCTATTGACTATTGTGCATGCAAAAAGTGTTGTGAACCTTAAATCAAATCCCAGCCCAACATTAATTATGTTTGTGGTTAAGAATATTTGGTACATTTAATTTTCTGTTTTCATAACTGTCGCTCTCCTGTGTCAGTCCTTAATGTGTGTAAAAATGGCAGGTAATTTTAGACGGTTCGTCAAGCCCTACAAGAAGTTTTACTTCATAGTACAGCGGTGGCCTAAAACGACCAAACTGTACAACTACAATGCATGATATAAATAGCATGGGCTGTGCCCCTGGAAGAAGGTTCGAATATGGAATTGAACTTAAGGTATTCGAGCGCCCTATGCAATTGGTAGAGGAATATATGTACGCAGATTGCCCTTTAAATTATTCTCTGGTAATATCCAATAGTGTAAATAAATACAGAATACTAAATGCCTAGAGGCACGTTGGAACTGTCGAACCTGCTTCGAAGAACATTGAAAAGCTCGTACATGTTTAGGATACACAAACAGTAAAATACCTATCAGAGACCGTAGATCCGCCAACAACGGCAAAAAGAAAGGGTGTGTGCATTCTTTCTATTCCTGTCCAAGACGTTTGCGAACAAGAGATGGCATCAACTGAATGAAAAAAATGTCTGATCACAGCAACCCAACAGAGGATTCGAAATGAGTCCATTTAGATCCCTCACGCTGCACCTTCTAAGACTCGAAGGAGAGAGAGGTTAAGTGTTTTTGAGAATGAATCTACTGGAAATAATGGTAGATCACTCATGTCTAAGAGTGTGAGGAAGGAAAAACTTTAACCAACTAAAAGGTACCGAACTTAAATCTAAAGGGAAGCAACTAGCTTATGTGGAGGATGTAAAAAAAGTCATTTGAGGATGACATCAGCTAAGAGAGGCAGGGTCAGTTGCGTGGTTCCACTATGTTTGAACCAGTTCAGGGCTTTAAGTGGGTTGAAAACCCCTAAGGTGGGGGCTCTCTCAAAGGGGCGTGGCCGATGTAATTAAGGACGTGTCTTAGAAATACGTAAACTGAAAATATGTGCTTAGCATAGTGTACAGCCCGACCGGTATTTTAATGCTTCTGTTATCGCACCCAAATATTTAATACAACAAGTAACAAGCAAGGATTATGGGCTTTGCAAATGGTTGTTTGTTACATAAGATAAATACGCAACATCCATGGCTTCGTTGTAGAGCATATTGAAAATGCGTCAGTTCCATGGGCGTAGGAAGTGTGGGGGGCGCAGGGGATATATCCCCCCCAGATTTTGGAGTGGGGGGGGGACACGGGGGACTAAAGAATTTCCCCTTTTCCTTTCAGTCATTTGCAGGGCCATTAGTGTGCAAAAGCGCTACCTAATGGCCCTGCACTTGGCCTGCCTGCAGTCAAAGAGGCCTCGCCCTATGCCCTTTGTTGTGCTGCAGGAAGGCTCGGCGTCCTGGGAAGGGCAGAGAAGGAAAAAAAACTCTGTCTCTTTTCCTTCATACCCTGGGAGAAGGCAAGGACAGTGTCAACTTCTCCTGTCCTGCCTTTGGTAGCTGTCCTCCCCTCTCTCTCTTTATTCCTCCATCTCTTTCTGTCTCTGCCTCGCTCCTCCTTAAGTTCTGATTTCAAGCGCTCTTATGTACTCTCTCTTGCCTCTCCTCTTCTTCGTTTCCCAGTGAAATGGATACAAAATAGGTGGAACACTTTGGCTGGAAATGTCCTCATTTACTGACCGTTTTATTATTCCAAAAAAAAAAACCTCGGGATGGAGAGAAAAAATAATGAAATACCGAAATAAAGTAATATAGAGTGGTCAGCAGACAGGCCGGATTGTTATTTACAGCCACACACATTAGCGCCACTTAACAGAGTTTGCCAGTGAAAGCGCTACTTACTTTCTTTCTTCGAACAACATTGTTTTCCCAGGGTGGGGAACCATTCCTAAAAGGGACTGAAATACCTGGTTGATGGATGGAGTGGAAATGTTTAATATGATAATTTTCAACTGTTTTAATTATTTTAGCTTATAAAATGTGTACTGAGGCTCTGTGTCCGGGGATGTGGTCTTTTTTAAACCAAACTGCTTACATTTTTTAAAGGATATAAGCAATGGACATTGAAACAGGTCCCTTCCTGGTCCTGTAGCCATGTCCTGAATTTTTCAGGCAAAATCACTTACTGATTTCTGAATAATGAGTTTTAAACTGTTAAGGTAACCATGTTGCTCCTGAATACATTTCACATGATTTGCTTATTCGTGCATTCCTTATGAGTGTTTGCTTTTCCTAGGGTGTTATTCATTTTTTTCAGGCGGCATTTTACTGTTGTCTATTGCATAATTTGAATTTAGTTGCAGCACAATTGAGTTGTAGCTGAAGGCAGTGCACGTTTCTCTCAGTGGAGCGGTATGGTTTCAGTGTGGGAGAGGATGTGGCACTCTGGCCATAGCTGCTGAATTTGGAATTGGCGCACCATTTTCAGCCTTCATGAACAGTCCACCAGACCACACTACTGACAGAGCTCATTCCGATGCTACACCTTAGAAGGCCCGATAGACCTTGGAAGCCCTGGTGTCTTAGCACCCGCAGTTGGACCCTACGGGTGGCAAGTGTGAGTTAACCTTGAAGGCCTTTTCACCACAATCCATACTGCAGTTCACCTCCAGTCTTGCGAGCAGGCATACCAAGAAGCACACCCTAGATCGACAGTGACACTGAGGTCACAAGATCCTTGAGGCCAGTCCACCGCACCCATTGGTATCTCCATTGGCCTTTTTCAGCAGTAGTGGTGCAACTTACCAGGGGTTGGGAATGTAGGATTTGCATGCACGCCAAACTTAGGGGGTGATTATAATGGAGGTGGGACAGCCACGTCACCCCGTCAGTGGTGGTCCCACCGCCATCGGTGACTGCATCACCACCAAACATATTTCAATGGTGGGTGGTTCCCTGGCGGTCGGAAAGACCAACCGCCATGCACCAGACTGGCTCCTTGAGCCCGCCAGTGCGGCGGAGGGGCTTGTGGTTCCTACAATGCTGGTGGTGCCTACCTGGCACCACAGTAGGGATTACGATACCCCTTACCCGCCAGACTATCCATGGCGGTTCACCCGCCATGGAAAAGTTGGCGGAAAGGGACATTGGAGGCCTGTAGGAGGCCCCTTTCCCCAGCCCCAGACATGGGACCTGAGGGACATCTAAGAGCCCCCCTACATATCACTGCACCATGTGGCAGGCACCGCATTGTGCATGCCACGTAGTGCAGTGATATATGTAACATGTCAGTTTTTACATTGCGGCAGATGATGCAGCCAGCAGCACCTGCTGCAATGTAAAAGATAGGCACTGCGTACACCATAGTGGCGGTCGCATTGTAATGCCTATCGTGGGGCCCCCACCTTGGAGGCCAGCAGTCCCATTCCCCGATTCGATAGCGGACTGACTGAAGTCCACCTGCCATCGTAATCAGCCCCTAAGTTTGCAAACTTCATGGTCTCTGCTTCATGCACAAACACTTGCAGCCTGCTTTCAGGCCGCTGGAGTTATACAGCAATGGAGGCCAAAATTATGTTGCAGTGTTGACTAAATGATGCAACAATAAAAAGGCTGCAGCATAATGCAGTGCACTTTATGATACTTTATTATTTTGACATATTTATACATACTGACAGCCTCTGCAAAGCTTTTGCCTCATTAGTACCTGTGTAACATACAAATGAAGTAGCTGGAAAGGTGACCTGTCAACCTTTGCAAAGGGCCTACACTTCACAGCAACATAAATCACATTTCTTTTAGTAATTTTTGATCTGTTTGACCTACAAAATTGTTTTGGGTCAAATCGTAAGAATATGCAGCAGATGATATATTGTGTGGCAAATGTGATACAGCCATAGTTAAGTGGAAAACATTTTTCCACTTAACTTTATTTTGCCCCAGCATTGCAGTTGATCAATTTATAAGTTCCCCAAACCCAAAAGTCGAGTTTGAGCACAATTTGCATTTTAAAAGCAGTATTACAACACAGGGCTACTTTTAAACTGACCTCCGGCTTCAGCAGTGCACACATGCAAACGCAGAAAGGGCTGCTGGCCTCTAAAGTGCCATGCCCTATTATATTCTAGGGACTTAAAGGTAGTTCTAACCCCCCTGCCCTATTATGTACTAGGGCCATATAGGAGAGGTCATGCCAATCATAGGGGTACCCTAACACATAGTGCACCCTAGTGTATGTAGGTGTTTTCACAGTACCTTTAAGTGTCACTTTCAGAATAGCACTGGCCCTGGGCCTGTTCAGGCAGAGGCCAGGGTCAGTCAGTCAGGTACCACCAGTACCAGTCAGCAAAACATTGGGGAGTGCCCAGGGCACAGGATGGCTTTGAAGAACTAAAGAAGCGCAAACTCAGAATTTAAAACATAAAACCATGGTTGGGGGGTTCTCTTTAATAATCAGAATTGATTTACATCCTAATGAACCCATTTTCCAACATTAGGATAAGGAAAGACTCGGGAAAAATCATAACGTTCTAATCTATACCGTGCAGTTTTCATGCAGTTCTTTGATGACGTTTAATAGCTCACTGTTCAATGTTAGGATTTTAACTTCTAAACTGCAAATACCAAAAGAATCTCTCAGACAAAAGCAGTAACTCACTGACCTATTTACATGATCTGCATTTTGTGATCTGCCTGGTACACATTCTTTGCGGCAGGCATGTTACCCCACTGTGGCTACCTTACCAAGAGTCAAAACTAACACTAGACAAACCTCCGATCTCTCTCAATAAAGAACATTAATCACCAAAGTTATCTTCACATTTGTATTGTTGCCTGAAAATTGCTGGAGGCCAGGAATGCAGTTACTTTTCAAACCATAAGGCACTTGCAAACATGACGCCCCCAACCTAAGTCAGCGGCCTTTGTTTGATTGGTGCAGCAAGATTCATATATATTTTTTAAACATTTGGTCTGATTACTATATGAATGTAAATAACAATAAAGCATACATGCAAACTGTGACAACATGCCTGCTCTTAATATTTCACTTCGAAAGTATGCGATTGTATTTGTTTAATGGGCGGTGATTTGTATAGGGTCACTGGAAAGTCCACAAGGTGTCCCTGTCCCCCCCAGAATTTTAGTGTCTCCTACGCCCCTGGTCAGTTCTGAAATATTGAGACGGTAAAAGAACTATAATAAGGTTCTTTGAAGTTACAGCGAAGGATTGTAGTGCTGCAGAGTTAATATTTATTTATTTTTATCCTGAGGAGGAGGGCAAAAACGGACAACCCGATAGGGACCAGTCTAAGCACCTGCTTTTAGCACCGAGAAGACCCGGCCCACTTAATGTCCAGGATTCAATGCCCCTCCTCACCGCTCCCCGGAAAACCCCACTCCCTAAAATAAGTACGCGCATCTACAGGTCCCAACGTTTACCATAACAGACGACACTGTGACACTTACTCCCCAGCCCTTTGGCTTGGCTCAGCAGCGCCTCCTGGTCATCGGGGTCTCCCGGCCGCTGAGGGTCTCCGCTCCCCTCCTCCTCGGGCTGCTGCCTCCGCTGCTCAGGAATGCCTACCCCGCTATTAGACTCTACTTGACCCTGGCTTTGGGCAGGATGCTCCTCCGCTTCCAAGCCGAGCCAGCTTCCCAGACCCCGCAGCATCCCTGCGGTTTGTGAGCGCCGTGCCCGCGCCTCTTGCTGGGTTGTTATTGTTTGTTGCACTTCCTCATTCACAAGCTCTCTGTGTATATGACGCGGCAGCCGTATCAGGAAGTGAACAGTGCAGTGAACATAGAAGAAGGACACTCGGTGAAGCGAACCTCTCAGCGTCCATTCGTCCATCTAATCTTGGGGCGACCATCTTAGAAAGGCAACGTTTCAATGTCTTTAATGTCTTTCAAAGAAGATCCAACCTTAATATTATTCTTTTTTTAAGTTCAACTTTTAGAATTCTCTTCTTTTGATGACTGCTAATTTAAAGCTGTGATTTACGAACAGAAGAAATGTGATTACTCTTCGTAGAAACAGAGACAGGTCTCATTCAGCCTGAGAAATTAATCTCTTGCTGCATTATCATGGCTTCAGGTATTCATTTTGTCCTACTGTTGTTAAAGATTTTTAGTTGTTTAACCACATATCCTTTCTTTGCTGCTCCGAAGCCAGTTAAGTGCCTTCCCTTACTACTTTTGCTTTTGTGGTATGGTACTGTATGGGTTAATGTGTTAAATGCTTATCGCGTATGCGCTTTCTAAACTTTATTTCTCGGGACTTAATTCTGCCTTGTGCTTTTGTAGAGTAGCACTCTAGTGTTCCTGCCGCGTCACGGCAGGGAACGCTGGGAGCGCAAGCGGATGCTGCAGGACTGTTTGCCCAGCCGAGTCAGAGCTGGTGCTGCTCCCGGCGTTTCTGAATTAAATATAATCAATTACTTATTACACCTCACTCGTGTCCGTCTCTCAGTGACCCCAGGGCATCCTACAAATTGGCGAAGAGGCTGGGGGAGGCAGACACACCCACTGCTGGCCCCCGCTACACAGCTTGACGACGACCCGCGGACCGCGGGAGGCCCGATCGGGAGCGCGGCAGAGGAGCAGTGGGCAGAGTGCCCGCCAACGCAGAACGGGGCAGAATCACGGCGGCATAAGGAAGTGGACCGGCTGTAACAGAGGACTGGGGGAGGCAGAACACCTGACCAGCACAACGTGAGGAGCACGCACCCAGCCGAACAGTGAGTGCAGCTGTGCCCCTCCCCCCGCAAGTGGTAGAGCAGGGCGCCCGACGGCAGCCAGAGCAGGCACACGCCCACAAGACACAGATTGTGCAAAAGGGGTCAAAGAGGGCTTTCCCTGCATACCCTCAACTGGCCAGCCCCAACCCAGCAACCAGCAGCAACAGCCCCTGGAGGGAATTGGTACCTTCCCTGCAGCACAAGTAGGGGGCCAAACCAGTGAGCCACAAAGTGTGGAACATACCTTTTACCTGTCAGGTTGCAGTGCAACAAGAATTGCAGCGCTTGGAAGATAATGGAGTAATTGAACCCATAGAGTGCGCAAAATGGCTGGCACCCCTGGTCGTAGCCTCGAAGCCCAACAGGAAGGTACGCCTGTGCATAGACTTGAGGGAGCTCAACAAAAACATCATAGTAGATAAGTTCCCCTTGCCCAGGATAAATGAAATGTTGGCCCAGATAAAAGGCATCAGATGGTTCTCCACCATAGACCTGACCTCAGCATACCACCAGACTGCAATACACCCTTCGTGCAAGAAAGTAACATCGTTCATCATGCCCTTTGGGTGCTACCGGTTCCGACGGATGCCATTCGGCCTAGCATCCGCCGCAGCAGTGTTCCAAAAGTTGATGCATAAACTTTTCAGAGACATGGCAGGGGTGCAATATTTCCAGGACGATATCCTGGTCATGGGGAGAACCAAATCGGACCATGATGCCAAACTCACCAAAGTCCTGCACATTCTGGCGCAGAATGGTCTCACTGCTGAATGGGACAAGTGCAAGTTCGGTATAACATCAGTCACGTACCTGGGCCACAAGATCAGTGACAAAGGAGTCACACCCAAACAAGCGGATGCCAAATCTATAAGGGGCGCTCGCGCACCTAGAAGCAAGGATGATGTCTATTCCTTCCTAGGAATGGCAGAATTTTATAGCAAATTTGTACCTCACTTTGCCACCAAAACGCACAATCTGCATCAGCTACTGAAGGAGAAGACCCTTTGCATGGTCGGAAGCGTCTCAAGAAGAATTCCGACAAACAAAGGAGGACATCTGTGAAGCGGTGCCTCTACATCACTTTGACCAAAAAGCATTATCCATCCTCACTACAGACGCGAGTGACAGAGGGTTAGGGGCAGTCCTCATGCAACGGGCTGAAGAAGGCGAAATTACGACAGTCAGCTTCGTGTCAAGATCCCTAAGCCCAAACGAAGGAAAATTCAGTGTGATAGAAAAGGAGATGCTGGCGGCGATCTGGGCAATGGAAAGATTCCGCAAATTCCTCTGGGGCTCCAGATTCCTACTCAGTACGGATCACAAGTCGTTAGTGAAGGTGCTCACATCCAGTGGACATGCGAGTGCTACGCCTCGCGTAGCAAAAATGATGCTGCGTTTGCTGGACTACGTGTACGATTATAGAGTACATCCGGGGCGCCAAGAACAAGGTTGCGGACTACCTCAGCAGGGAGGCGACAATGGAGGATGCGCCCAAGCAAACGGGCAAGGATGATTACACCATAGCCTTCACAGAAGGCCAGTAAGCAGTCATAAGTGCACAAGAGTGGAGAGAGGCATACAACAATGATGCAAATCTCACAACACTTAAACAGTTCATAGTTGCTGGATGGCCAGAGAAGAAACCCTTGAGGGCAGAACACCGCAAATTCTATGAAGTTCAAGAGGAACTATCAGTCGGGGACAATAATGTATTCATACTGCGAGGAGATAAAGTAGTTCCGTCAGGCCAATTGGTAAAGCGATTACTCTCTATACTGCATGAAGGACTTTTAGGCATAGTGAAGACTAAGCAGAGAACCAAGCAAGCATACTGGTGGCCGGCGCTAGACAACCAGGTGGAGAGGCATGTCAGGGAATGTGTACAGTGCAGCAATGCAGACAAGAAGCAGACCACTCTGCGACCTCCACTGGGGAAATTTGCCAATCCGATAAATCCATGGGAAGAATTGGCAGTGGACATCCTAGGCTCCATTTTAGATGCGTAGAGTGTACCCAAATATGCAATTGTGTTGGTAGATAGATACTCAAAGTGGCCGGAAGTGGAGGTATGCGAAACCGTGGACACTGACACCGTACTGGCATTCCTCGCGGCCACATTTTTGAGAGATGGAATACCAAGAATCATCACTTGTGATAATGGACCGCAATTTACGTCAGACAAATGGAACGCATACATGGAACGTAACGGAATACAGATTAAGCACACCCGGGTATATTATCCAGACGGGAACGGCCCAGTGGAAAGATTTAACCGGGTTGTTTAGGGGTTCAGTACAGGCAGCAATCAATGCCGGAAAGAATTGGGAGGTAGAACTCAGGAGTACAGTATGGGCGTACTGTATCACCCCCACCAAGACTGGATATAGCCCATTCAAAATACTGAGGGGCCGTGAACCATTTGCAAGAGACAATGTGGCATGGAAGAAACAAACAGTACAGAGTAAATGGTCTCCAGCAGTTGTGCGCAGCAACTTGGAAAGAGCACAAAAGATCTACACGGACCACTAAAACAGGCGACACAACGTCAAAGAGTCGTCACTGGAAAAAGGGGAATGGGTCAGAGTGAAGTTGGCTCAGATAAGAAGGAAAGGCGACAGCAAGTATAGCACACCCCTACAAGTACGCGAAGTCTACAAAAGATCAGCCCTGAGAAACGCAATCAGAAAGAGAAGACGACGAGCACCCGGAGGGGGAAGAAAACACTACGGAAAAAAAAGCACCCAGTAGTGACACGAGGAGCACCAGTATGGAAGAAATGACTACCACCAGCGAACAGAGAAATCTAGAAGACAAAGGTACGAATGCTCAACGGGAGGACCAAGGAATGGATGAATTGGAATTGGGGAGCCGAACACAAGAAACATCAAACTATGCCCCACCCAGCAACAGCAGAGATGCCCGGACGGGCACTCCAGTGAAACACACCCGCACAGGCAGGACAGTGGTACTGCCCAAGAGGTATCAAGAGTTCGACATGAAAACTTAAACACTTATCAGCAAGATCTATCGTTGGACAATGTATATGTCCTGTTCTTCGTTAAGTGCAGGTTGTTAAAGGAGGGAGATATGTTGAGTAGTGCTCTAGTGTTCCTGCCGCATCACTGCAGGGAACGCTGGGAGCACGAACGGATGTTGCAGGACTGTTTGCCCAGCTAAGTCAGAGCTGGTGCTGCTCCCGGCGCTCCTGAATTAACCCCTTCGATGCTCATGACGAGCTCAGCTCGTCATGAGGCACGGTTGAGCTGTGCTTATGACGAGCTGAGCTCGTCATGAGCAATGGGAATAAATAAGGGCCAGCACAGGAGGGGAATTCCTTCAGCAGCGATTGTGTTAAATATAATAAATTACTTATTACACCTCAGTCGTGTCCGTCTCTCAGTGACCCCAGGACCTCCTACAGTGATTTTTCTAAAACAATAGCCATTAATCTTTGATTCTGTATCTGCGGCTTTTCTGGCAACTTTCTGTTGCCTTTTGTGCTTTCCCTTTTCAGCGGCAATCTGTTTCGCGTGTTGTTGTGCCCGATTAGGTCATGCAACGGATTGGGAGCGCTCTACCTCCCCTGCCGGACGCATTGTGCCAGAGGCGGTAACTCGGTGGAGAGGGAGTGAGGGGGAGCGTCATTTTGTTAGGGGTCTCCAAGTGACGCTCCTTCTTGGATCTTTTGGAGGGTCTAGGGGCTTCCTCCTGCTCGGAAGCCTTGTCGAGGAGGTGTCCCCATTATCATCCTGATATTTATCAGTGGTCGCTGCCTCCTTATCAGGGGTGCTATAATCGTGTTCATTTGCCACAGCCTTAGCTAGCTTTGCAAAATCAGCCGCATGAGGATTGAGGACACTTTTGCCACTGGGTTTGGGTCGTAAGCCAGCGTTGTGAAGCCAACCCTGCTGGCGGGCGTAGCTACAGAAGTGGCGCTTCTGGGTCTAGTGCCTCTACAAGGACATGTTCCATAGAACCTGAGGGTTCCACCTCATAGTACTCATCCCCATATAATAATTCAGCCATAGCGGTAACTACTATAGAGTACTACAACACCCTACAGGAATTAATTAATATGAGGGGTTAGCCCACAAACAAGTAACCAGCAGAGTGGAGTCCAAGGGGAGAGGTACAACCCCAGGCAAGCCAAGTCGCAGCACAGTAATTATAAGATGGATGGAGAGCTTGCCAAACCTCTCAAGGCAAAGCCTATGCACAATTAAATATAAGGAAATATATAGAGGGCATCATCGGGAGTATGAGGACGAGTTGTGTAAACATCAAGCAATGAAGACTTGAAATCAATAAAAAATGTGGGCAAAATGTCAGCCGCGCATGTGCGGTGTCGGCCGCTCTTCCCAGTCAAAAGAGGACTGCGCCCCCCTAACCAAGATCCTAGAGTTGAGCGTTAGGGCCAAAGAATCTGCGTTGGCGATCGATCCAGACGAGTTGATTGGGTAGGCGCAAAGGGCGGCATGACAGCTAGGCACCGCGAACTGCGCCATCTCAAGCGAGAGGAGACGTTCCATCCTCCTCAAGCTAGACCCCAAGCTATCAGAACTATCCTCCTCAGGGTCTCTTATTCGTACAGCTCTTCCTAAAGAAACTTACAAAGTTTGTAGCCACTATCAGTGGTTTAGAGAAAGCGCAGGGCTCCCTCAAGTGGGCTTCCTGGACGGTTTTTGGAAGGGCCGGACAATAAAGAGGGCAGTTGTTCGGCCGGGGGTTCACCAAGGCACCCCACATGGTGAGTATCACCAGCAGAAATGAGGTAACCAGGACACCAACTATACCCACAACTCCTCCTTCTACCCAACCCGCCGAGCCAAGAACAGATTCCAGAAGGGCAGATATAGAGGAAACCAGGGTGCCCAGCAAAAAGCAAGAAATTCAGGCGAGACTGATCTTGTGTACAGAGGTAATGTTGGAGGAACTAATCCAATTTTTTCTACAAGCATGTCATATGATCTCACAAGATGCATGGATCTTGGAGACAGTGCAGAGCTACAAGTTGGACCTGTATGGTACCCCCAGTCAGGGCTCCTCTCCCCCTCCAATATATTTTTCCCAACACGAACAGAGCTTTATCACCGAAGGGATAGGTTCTTTTCTGGGGGAAGGGGCTATACTCGCCAGAGAACCTCATCCCGACGTTTTATCAGCAGTATCTTCCTGGTCCAGAAGAAAGGAGGCGGGTTCAGGTTAGTCCTAGATCTGAAGGATTTCAATGGATGGGTAATATACTGGCATTTCAAGATGGAGGGAATCCATCTTCTGCTCAATCTTTTTCAGGAAGAGGATTGGATGGTCCGTCTGGGCCTGAAGGACGCATACCTGTCAGTGCCCATCTATGCCCCACACCGTCTCTTTCTTCAGTTCCTCTGGCAGAATGTCTGTTACGAGTACTAGGTCCTTCTCTTCGGTCTTTCCTCAGCACCATGGTGCTTCACAAAGCTCCTCCACCTGGTGGTAGTATCTTTGTGGGCACGTGGTGTTCGATTAATCGTTTACTTGGGCGACATTATCATGGCTCCCTGCCCTCAGCTAGTGATTACGCATCTCAAATGGTCAATCACTCTGCTGCAGAATCTGGGGTTTATTGTGAATCCCTAAAGTCAGCACTGTCTCCGACATAGTCTCTTGAGTTCCTGGGTTTTCAGATTGTTTCACAGAGCTGCCAGCTTCTCCTCCCAGCTCAGAAGATCAGATCAGTCAAGAGAGAATTGAGATTGATTCTGAGCAAGCAGATTGTATCCTTGAGGTCAGTGGCCCAGGTAGTTGGGCTGCTGGCCTCTTCGATTCAAGCAATCTCCCCGGGTCCCCTCCACTACCGTACACTCGAAAGACTAAAGATTCAGCATCTCCGCAAGGGCCTCGGATATGTGGAACGGATACCTCTCTCCGAGGAAGTGAGGTTGGAGATGCTGTGGAGGCTAGACGACATGGCTACCCTTCAAATGGCTCATGGTCTGTATCCTGGCGCTTGTACACTGTCCATTCACAAATACTTTGTTACAGACCATGTCCTGTTTTACTGACCTCACATTGGGCTTTCCTTACCACCTCTAGCTCGATGAAACACAGATCTTCTCTTTACCTTAGCATATCTGACCGCCAGTCAATAAAAACAAGCATTTACAATGCAATGGTCTCTGCATTATTAAAGGTAGAGCTATTGGCATTGCTCATGACATTTTTTTTCATTTTCTTTTTCTTTAAAACATAAATAAATGGTATTGTCATTTACAATGGCAATAGGTGAGCATTAGATAGTAGTAGAGAGTATTCCCGGACACAGAGCCACGCACACACACACAAACGGCTCTGTGTGTGTGTGTGTGTGTGTGTGCATGGCTCTGTCTGTGTGTGTGTGCGTGGCTCTGTCTGTGTGGGTGTGTGCGCGGCTCTGTCTGTGTGGGTGTGTGCGTGGCTCTGTCTGTGTGGGGGTGCGCGGCTCTGTCTGTGTGTGTGTTTGTGGCTCTGTGTCCGCAAATACGCTTGACTATTCTCTAATGCTCACCTATTGCCATTGTAAATGACAATACCATTTATTTATGTTTAAAAAAAATGAAAAAAATTGTCATGAGCAATGGCAATAGCTCTACCTTTAATAATGCAGAGACCAATGTCTCGTTCAAGTCTTGTTCATTAATATTAAAGAGATGCTTCAACGAAAGAGGCATTCACAGGAGCAAAGAAGCTATAATTGCAAGTATTAGCCCAGTGGAGTCTCAGTTAATCTGTAAATGTCTGAGATTTTTGATTAGGGCTCCAACTGAGCTGCCCCAGTCAAAGTTCTCACCAATGTCATTGGAGCCACTGGATGGAGGGCTGGCTACAATACCCTGAATTTGCACAGAGTGACCGATGCTTAATCTAAATTGAATATTTGCACAAGCACAGCTCTACACTGTTAAGTAATTATTATGCTACGTCTTAGAGGCTATGGTATTGAAGGGGTTATTGCCCCATACTTGAAGGCACAATTGCACTTCCATGACTGGTGCCTTATATGACTTGCATGCCTGCACAGACTTATCGAAGTTGAATTGTACAGGCTTACTGATGCGTAATCTGAATTTTACACTTGCACAAGCACAGATCTGCACTGTTATGTTATTATTAACCTTGTTCTTATAGGCTATGGTACTGAAGAATGTATTGACCTATGCTTGGAAGGCACAATTGCACTTTTCTGTAACTGGAGCCTTGTGTGTCTTGTATATTTGCTCAAAGTTCCGACCAGTTTTAAGGGCCATTTTTATTGAAGATGAGATTGTTCTAAGATCAATGTGTATTTTCTCACCATTTTATCTTCTTAATTATGAAATATTACACCTGTAACTGTTTTATGTTTCAATAAAAATTGTATGGTTTTAATTAACTGAAACAAAGAATTATTAAAAATTGCAAGTAGACAATGTGCAACTTACAAATACAGCTCTGGGGAAGTTTATTCTTTATACCAGGTGTAATCACCATTGGAGGAAGTTGTTGGTAAAAAAAATCGAGTCTGGCTGTATTAGCCTGTACAGGTTGCTATGATCAAAAAAAGGTAGGCCCAAAGAGGAGATTTCTGGATCATAGTTTGAAGGCTATGTGTAGATCAGGAGAAGGATGTAGATTTTGTACCGGAAGCAAAGAGGATAGTGTATAAGATGAGCACGGTAAGGGACCTAATTTGCAAGATGTAGCCTGTGCTCAGTCTTTTTAGGTTTCGCGACCTATCAATGCGCGCAAGCGCATTGAGCGGAGCGAGAATTCAAGTGCTCAAAATCCTCGTCAAACCAAGGGCTTTTTGCTGCGGTTTTCTTTGAGTTCACGTGAATCACATGACCAAACAAGCACGCACATCAGCCTCCCTCCATCCCTCCTAATTGCATTTTTTAACGGCCGCCAGCACATCAAAGGGCTTCGCCCAGCGTGCGCTCTGCGGCTTCTCCTCCCCTAATTAATCATGGCTGGCCGGCCGTACTTTCAGTTTCCCGGCCGCTCTTAACGCTTGTTTTTTTGTCCGGGACGCTTGCTATTTCCGGCTCTGACCACCGTCTGACAGAAGCACAGTATTTCCAATATAAATGCTGTGGTGCTGGACAACAGTTTGTTGTAATTTACCTGTCCCGCTTCTTTTCATTAGTTTTTTTTTATTTACAGTGTCTCCTTCCTTCAGCCCATCGCAGTTTGTTTTCCTTGTACCGCCCCTTCTTACAGTCCCTTTAACCATTTTGGTACGGCAGCGATGGAGTCGCTTTGCCCCAACTAGGATGTTTTTGTTAAGCCTCCAAATGTGCAGCACAAACACGGCGTACAAAGAGATTAACGTGTTGCCTGGAGCACATTTCGGGAAGAACATTAAATGAAAGTTCAAACCCGCTTTATGGTACCGCAACTTGCTTTCACTTGTTTTCTTTGTTTCCAGTGCTATTTTAGAGCTTTGTGCAAACTACACTTGCGGTTTTCACTCACACGTACTACCAGTATTTTGCTAGTAATAACTTTGAGGGAATAGCATATTTTTGTTTTCTAAATAGCATGCACAAAAGCAGTATAATTTCAATTTACATCAGTTATTTCCAATGATTGTGTCAATGTAAAAATCGCCGCTGCACACCCAGCATCAGGGCCGTGTGCCTCAGTGATGCAGGACCCGCGCCAGTAACTGAAATATGATGAAAGACTGAAAGGAGTAGGCACAAGCTGTGCTCTAGTTCTGCTCTCAAAAAAATTAGCAAAGAAACAAGCAATTAAGAACATTTCATTGAAAAAACCATTAAACAGGAAACAGAAGGAAATCCTACAGAAGGCAAGGAGGAGAAAAAGAACCTTGAGGTATGTAAACACTTTAATTGTGCAAAGGCCATCAATTTCAGGATGCTCAGATGCGCTCATTGGAGTGAAGCAGTGGCTTACATTGAACGAAGAAGCAGCTCTGAGCACTTCAAGAACAGCTGTAGTTTACCACAAGGCACAGAGGCTCAGGCAAGCTTGTGTAATGTGGCGGTAGTCCACAATTTGTCAACTTGTGCCCCTCCCTGGCCACACTATAACACGTTTGTGCCGAGTTGGCTCTATGGTTTATGCAGGAATTAAAAGAAAGAAGTAAAATGCATCAGAGATGAGAAAATAAAAGCAGCGAATCTTTCCTACTAAAAAAAATGTATGTGAAATAGTTACGAATCTGTGCAAATATGAGCGACAATCCTCAAGCCATCCAGAACTTACACTGGTGCTGTTCACTGCAGGGTTCACACTCTGCTCATTCAATTATTGGCCTCTTGCTGAGACGGTGAATAAAAAGCTATTTAGTGTTCATTTGTATTAGAGCATGAATTATAAGACCAGCGAGTAGTAATGAGACCACCCAACAATTCTCCATCAGTTGGCAAGCAAGGGGCCCCCTTTGCTTGCCAACTATCGGCCCACCTATAGTTTAGTCTGGTAAAGATGGTGCTCGTGTATGCCTGTGCAGCAACAAAAAATATCAAAAATGTATGTTCTTGTGGCTCTGAACTATGGACAGATACTTATTTTTCATATACATTTTTAAAACATAAATGTTCCTCTAAGGCACATGGCAGATGCTATCTGTAGCCTTGAAAGTCCATCGGCCCTGAGAAGTGAAAGGTGATCGGTGAAGGCAAGTTGTGGTAAGACATGCTTTACGGAGACATCTGTCCTATGCTTGTGTGCATAATTTTGGGGAGCATGGACAGATCTGGCGGCCTATTAGACTACCCTAAGATCACTGGTTGGAGGCCTTGAGGTTCCACTCAGTCTTCATTCACTCGAGGTCGATAAAACAAGTTGTGGTGACATTCATTCACTTTCAAACGCGCCTAGAGGCTCCATTGGAGATGAACTGTACGATAGATATCTCTGTTCTGGGTGTGCACTGAAGTTTGATAGGTAAAGTTTGCACAATTCAAGTGCTTCTTGGAGTAGAAGAGAATTGCTTAGCAGGTGCACATAGTTCTCTTGGGCTCACATCCAGAATATAATGGATGCGTTTAAAAAACACTTTGCAGTTTAAATGCCGGGAAACTGGTATTACCTCATCAAGGACTGTGGTAATATCACTGTCTGCACAAGTCTTGCGTGGCTTTCGGCACACACCAAAAACCAGTGCTAACTCTACACCTTTAAATGCTAAAAACATGCAAGTTCGTTCTCATATAAATAAGCTTCCGGTAATAGTTACATTACAGAATCGTGTTACCACTACCAGCCTGACCTACTGAGGGCGTTTCACAGATGTTGAGCGTGTGCTCCGCTGTCATACTGGTGATGTTTACCAAATGTGGTCTGTGGTTTGTCCCTCCTGGTACAAAGCGTGGTGCATGCTAGTGCACTGTAGGTGATCCTTCCTGGCCATATATAATAAACAGTTGGCACCAGTAGTGTCACATGGATGCCATTGGCCACGGTGCAAGCAAGCACAACGGTTTGCAATGCAATTGGCTTCGCAATTGTGAGACTTTGAGCCATTGGCATTGTAACTGACAATTCTTTTTATTTATTATCTGTTTGAAAAACGTGAAATAATAGAAGGCATTGTCAGTTACAATACCAGTAGGTCAAAGGTTTTAAAATGCGAGACCTGTTGCATTGCAAATGCTTGTTATGCATGGTATAGTGGGCTGCTTGCATGTTTTTTTTAAGCGCTAAACTGCCACTGCGTTGTACATGTAACCACACAATTGGTACATCACTTGAACTCATTTATCAGAGGTAGGCGTTAGTTTTAGTGAGGTTTCCCTTTCGGGCTGTAAGAACAGAGGTTCATTGGCAAGAAGTAAATAAGCCGAGACTATTGCGGGAGGGTGGCTTTGGAGCGAATCAAGCCATGAACAAACACCTCTATTCAGAGCACCATTTTTCTAATGAGCTTTAAAGATTTTTACATCAAGGTGAAGTGAGCTTGGGGATTGCAATCGATGAAACCCATTTTCGGTCCATTCCCTTTTTAACTTGGAGATTAGGGGATCGAGGGCTTCACAGATTCGCAGATTCAACAAATACACATTATGAGCTCAATGTTGGAGCAGCTCGAGCCGAGAAGTGTGCGCCTGCACCCCCGGTGAAATTGTGGCTTCCTTTTTCCTCGAGCTGGGAGAGGAAGGAAGTTAGAAAGTACGAGAATCCGTTCGCCCCGACAATGCTGGCAGAAAGTTAAATTACTTTACATTACCAGCATCACCCCTGCAGCTAGAGGAATTGGTAGCTGTAAAAAGTAATAAGCGCATGCTCACCGTTGACATTTTCCAGTCAATGCTTTTTCTCTTTCTCTGTGTGCCCCCGGAATTATATTCCTGAAATACAAAGAGAGGTGACAGAGCATTGGAACACGATGAGCCGGAGCGGCGCGTGCAGAACGCGGGGCTCATGCTCATTGGCGCTGACCTCCATTAACACAATGCTTTCTGCGAGTCCACCCACTGACGTGATAATGAAGTGGAAATAATAAGGACTTAATACAATTCTCCTTTTTTTTTTTGCCTTCGACTTTCTGCAAATTTGCTTAGCATTTTTAAAAACTCAGCGAATTGGACTACTGTATCCTGACACATTAGATCTGAGGAGGGACAGGCCACGAGAGGACAGAGAGACGCCCGACCTCATCTTAACGACGAGCAAAATAGCGGCCACAAAGTTCCGAACATTTTCGGATTTGGGGGCGTGTTTAGGTGTTCTGAGTGACGGGTGACGGGTGACGTCACAGGGCAAAAGAACGCCAAAAACACGCCCCCGAATCCGAAAGAGACGGGGCTAAATTGGAGTGAGGTCCCTCTCCTCCAATGGCTGGCCTCTGTTTAGGAAGCCAGCCAATGGAGGAGAGAGGAGGGTTAACCACACTACTAAGAGACATAAGATCACCTACCGGAAGCTGGCAAGCCAGCATTTCCGGTCCTCGACCTAAAAACCTGGATGGGCCTCCTCTTCTTCACATTTAACTCCAATCCTGTAATAATCTGCTGTCCTGTCTTCTTCTATAATGGACTCAGTCACCTTCTCACAACACACTTGCACACTCTTCCTCACCCCCTCATTTCTTTGAAAAGTTTGACCCCACTGTGAAGCTGGTTTCATTTATCACCCCACTGTCAACACTCTGACAGTGACACCTTCTCATCACTACTGCCAAACCCCTTGTCAACATCCTGGTCATGAGCAAACTTGATTATTTCAACAGAATCCTGGCCATCCTCCTGTAATACCCTGTGTCTGCTTTTGACACAATGATAGGATTGCAACTTTGACTTTTTTCATCCTTTCCAGGCATGGGGCCACTTCTTTCAAACACCATCGATTTTTGCAAACTACAAATATTCTTTAAAAATCGTACCAAATACTAAAACATAATTACTTACCTGTCTTAGGTAGAGGTTCCGGGGCTGAACCTAGGAGTCCAGTACCGGATTACAAAAGTAATGAGTACCTACTTTACCTGTGACTTGCATTTCCTTCCATAGGATAACATTGCTAGTTTTTCACTGAAAAGTTTCGAAGTGTCAACTTTGAAAATACATTTATATTCTTTAAAAATTACAACTGTAACCAAAACGCTTTTACTTAACTGTTTACAGCCTAGGTCCTGGGACTGAATCCAGGATCCAGTCCTGTGGTTAGAAAAGTAATCCTTAAAGTCTATTACCTTTCTGCAAAATAATTACGTAAAGTCATTCATATTGAGACAAGTATATTTTGATACCTGTTGGTTCTAAAATAAAACAATTATATCTTTTGATATAGAAACAATTGGCCTAGAGTTCAGCTCTTGAGTGTGTGAAACCTTTTTGCTGACTGTGTACAACAAATGCTTTACACTGTCCTCTGATACTGCCTTACTGCTCGACTAAGCTACCACTTTGGAGGTCATATTTGACTTTAACCTCTGTCATACCTCTGAAGACTGGGGACTCTACACACACTGTACCTTACTTTGGTCCAGTATATATAGAGCTACTTTCTACCACTTTCCCTGGGATCTCAGCTTACTGGACTTTGGACGTTGCTTTGACTCATCTACCGGTTTGTGTCCTCGTCGCCCTTCCCCTCCTCTTTCCATGCAGTGTCTCTCAACCTCCCCTCCTCTTTCCCACCTTCATTATCAGTCTACTTCCCTTGCTCCTACCCCCCTCCCCTGAATCTCTCCCCTTGCCTGCTTTTCCCCTTATGTATTTGTGCTTGTTGTTTATCTCGACCTTACAAGTAACTATGTTGCCATGCTCTTATAACTTTGTAACCTTTGTATTTCGATGCAACTTGTAACTTTGACCTGATACTCATGTAAAGCGCTCTGATACCTCCGGGTCTAGCCAGCGCTATATAAAACCTTTAAAATAAAAAAATAAAAAAATGGAGTCTTGGAAAGGCAGAGCCATCTTCGGATCCACTCTCCGGAAGTTGTGATTGAGTTGGTTGCCAGCCGTTGGGGTTGGGGAGCCTGTTGTGGTCAGTTATCCACAGGGGGCCGTTGGTCAAAAGAGGAATTCTCATTACACTTCAATTGTTTGGAGCTGCAGGCAGGCTCGTTTGCGATTCGCAGTCTTTCGTCTCGGAAGACGGACTGTTGGATCCTGCTTGGCATGGACAACGTGTCTGCGGTTCGCTATGTGAACAAATTGGGAGAGACGAGGTGTCCCAAATTCTGGCGGAGATCGCCAAGGACTTTTGCCACTACTGCCTCCTTCACAGGATATTGGTGGTAGCGGAATACCTCCCGGGGTACAAAAACAAAGTAGCTGACTGGCATTCTCGTTATCATCAGGATTGCAGCAATTGGAGACTCCATCCCTGGCTGTTCCAAGTGCTGAATCTACTCTGGATTCATAAAAGGGGGTGGTGATGAACAGAGTGTCTGAATTAAGCAGACCACTCTTACCCAGTCCAAAGATCAGGGATTGACCCATCACCGTTTTTTAGCTCACTGCACCATCCCAGCTCAGAACCTGGCTATATGCAAATCAGTCTGTCCCTGGCCCAGTGCATCATGGGAACAGGGCAGACTAAACTACCAAGCCAATTCTTCACCAGAAAGGAGACAAGCTACCGGGGACCGGTTTCTGGCATTTCAGCCGTCTTCGGCCAGGCTTGCATGAATCCTGATGGTGCAATGAGCAAGGGACTCACATCTGAGTATACCCTTCCACGCTTATGGTGGACAAAATGATTCATAAAAGGGGGTGGTGATGAACAGAGTGTCTGAATTAAGCAGACCACTCTTACCCAGTCCAAAGATCAGGGCTTGATCCCTCACCGTTTTTTAGCTCACTGCACCATCCCAGCTCAGAACCTGGCTATATGCAAATCAGTCTGTCCCTGGCCCAGTGTATCATGGGAACAGGGCAGACTAAACTACCAAGCCAATTCTTCACCAGAAAGGAGACAAGCTACCGGGGACCAGTTTCTGGCATTTCAGCCGTCTTCGGCCCGGCTTGCTTGAATCCTGATGGTGCAATGAGCAAGGGACTCACATCTTAGTATACCCTTCCACGCTTATGGTGGACAAAATGATTCATAAAAGGGGGTGGTGATGAACAGAGTGTCTGAATTAGGCAGACCACTCTTACCCAGTCCAAAGATCAGGGCTTGATCCATCACCGTTTTTTAGCTCACTGCACCATCCCAGCTCAGAACCTGGCTATATGCAAATCAGTCTGTCCCTGGCCCAGTGCATCATGGGAACAGGGCAGACTAAACTACCAAGCCAATTCTTCACCAGAAAGGAGACAAGCTACCGGGGACCGGTTTCTGGCATTTCAGCCGTCTTCGGCCCGACTTGCTCGAATCCTGATGGTGCAATGAGCAAGGGACTCACATCTGAGTATACCCTTCCACGCTTATGGTGGACAAAATGATTCATAAAAGGGGGTGGTCATGAACAGAGTGTCTGAATTAGGCAGACCACTCTTACCCAGTCCAAAGATCAGGGCTTGATCCATCACCGTTTTTTAGCTCACTGCACCATCCCAGCTCAGAACCTGGCTATATGCAAATCAGTCTGTCCCTGGCCCAGTGCATCATGGGAACAGGGTAGACTAAACTACCAAGCCAATTCTTCACCAGAAAGGAGACAAGCTACCGGGGACCAGTTTCTGGCATTTCAGCCGTCTTCGGCCCGGCTTGCTTGAATCCTGATGGTGCAATGTGCAAGGGACTCACATCTGAGTATACCCTTCCACGCTTATGGTGGACAAAATGATTCATAAAAGGGGGTGGTGATGAACAGAGTGTCTGAATTAAGCAGACCACTCTTACCCAGTTCAAACATCAGGGCTTGATCCATCACCGTTTTTTAGCTCACTGCACCATCCCAGCTCAGAACCTGGCTATATGCAAATCAGTCTGTCCCTGGCCCAGTGCATCATGGGAACAGGGCAGACTAAACTACCAAGCCAATTCTTCACCAGAAAGGAGACAAGCTACCGGGGACCGGTTTCTGGCATTTCAGCCGTCTTCGGCCCGGCTTGCTTGAATCCTGATGGTGCAATGAGCAAGGGACTCACATCTGAGTATACCCTTCCACGCTTATGGTGGACAAAATGATTCATAAAAGGGGGTGGTGATGAACAGAGTGTCTGAATTAAGCAGACCACTCTTACCCAGTCCAAAGATCAGGGCTTGATCCATTACCGTTTTTTAGCTCACTGCACCATCCCAGCTCAGAACCTGGCTATATGCAAATCAGTCTGTCCCTGGCCCAGTGCATCATGGGAACAGTGCAGTCTAAACTACCAAGCAAATTCTTCACCAGAAAGGAGACAAGCTACCGGGGACCGGTTTCTGGCATTTCAGCCGTCTTCGGCCCGGCTTGCTTGAATCCTGATGGTGCAATGAGCAAGGGACTCACATCTGAGTATACCCTTCCACGCTTATGGTGGACAAAATGATTCATAAAAGGGGGTGGTGATGAACAGAGTGTCTGAATTAAGCAGACCACTCTTACCCAGTCCAAAGATCAGGGCTTGATCCATCACCGTTTTTTAGCTCACTGCACCATCCCAGCTCAGAACCTGGCTATATGCAAATCAGTCTGTCCCTGGCCCAGTGCATCATGGGAACAGGGCAGACTAAACTACCAAGCCAATTCTTCACCAGAAAGGAGACAAGCTACCGGGGACCGGTTTCTGGCATTTCAGCCGTCTTCGGCCCGGCTTGCTTGAATCCTGATGGTGCAATGAGCAACGGACTCGCATCTGAGTATACCCTTCCACGCTTATGGTGGACAAAATGATTCATAAAAGGGGGTGGTGATGAACAGAGTGTCTGAATTAAACAGAACACTCTTACCCAGTTCAAACATCAGGGCTTGATCCATCACCGTTTTTTAGCTCACTGCACCATCCCAGCTCAGAACCTGGCTATATGCAAATCAGTCTGTCCCTGGCCCAGTGCATCATGGGAACAGTGCAGACTAAACTACCAAGCCAATTCTTCACCAGAAAGGAGACAAGCTACCGGGGACCGGTTTCTGTCATTTCAGCCGTCTTCGGCCCGGCTTGCTTGAATCCTGATGGTGCAATGAGCAAGGGACTCACATCTGAGTATACCCTTCCACGCTTATGGTGGACAAAATAATTAAACTACAAGGGGTGGTGATGGACAGAGTTTCTGAATTAAGCAGAATACTCTCACCCAGTCAAGAGATCAGGCTAGATCCATCACTGTTTTTTAGCTCACTGCACCATCCCAGCTCAGAACTTGGCTATATGCAAATTAGTCTGTCCCTGGCCCAGCGCATCATGGGAACAGGGCAGACCAAACTACCAAGCCAATTCTTATACTGGGAAGGAAACAAGCTTCCGGGGACCGGTTTCTGGCATTACAGCCATCTTCGGCCCGGCTTGCTTGAATCCTGATGGTGCAATGAGCAAGGGACTCACATCTGAGTATACCCTTCCACGCTTATGGTGGACAAAATGATTCATAAAAGTGGGTGTTGGATCCTGCTTGGCATGGACAACGTGTCTGCGGTCGCTATGTGAACAAATTGGGAGAGACGAGGTGTCCCAAATTCTGGCGGAGATTGCCAAGGACTTTTGCCACTACTGCCTCCTTCACAGGATATTGGTGGTAGCGGAATACCTCCCGGGGTACAACAACGAAGTAGCTGACTGGCATTCTCGTTATCTTCAGGATTGCAGCAATTGGAGACTCCATCCCTGGGTGTTCCAAGTGCTGAATCTACTCTGGGGCCCATGCCAGTTGGATCTGTTCGTATCGGATGTATGTCATTACACTGCATACTAATACCACGCATGCCATTACAACGCGGGTATTACTACGCAATGTCAATGACAACGACATGCCATTACAAAGCACATTTTTACCACGACTATGCCTTTACCACGCATGCCGTTACAACGCAAAGGCATGCGTGGTAAAGCTACACTTGTGGGGAAAGTTTGCACGGTAAGTGACTACCCTACCCCTACACAACCCTCCCCGGCCCCATCCTCTCCTTACAATAACACTACACTACCCTACATGACCCCACAAACTGCACTAAAACACTACACTACACACTACAACACTACCCTAAACCCTAATTCCCTACACAACTCAAACACTACAACACTAGCCTAAACCCTAAAACAGTACACTACACAAACTCAACAACAGTACCCTAAACTCTGAAACACTACACTACACAAACACTACTACACTACCCTGAACCCTAAAACACTACACTACACTACCCTAAACCCTAAAACACTACACTACACAAACACTACAACACTACCCTAAACCCTAAAACACTACACTTCACAAACCCTAGTACACTACCCTAAACCATAAAAAACTACACTACCCTAAACTCAATAACACTACACGACACAAACACTACAATACTACCCTGAACCCTTTAACACTGCACTACTCAAACACTACTACACTACCCTAAAAAACTACACTACCCTAAACTCAATAACGCTACACTACACAAACACTGCAACACTACTCTAAACCCTTTAACACTACACTACTCAAACACTACTACACTACTACACTACCCTAAACCCTAAAACACTACACTATCCTAACCCATAAAACACTACACTACACAAACACTACAACACTACCCTAAACCCTAAAACACTACACTACACAAACACTACTACACTATTCTAAACCCTAAAACGCGACACTACCCTAAACTCAATAACACTACACTACAACACTACCCTAAACCCTTTAACACTACACTACTTAAACACTGCTACACTACCCTAAACGCTAAAGCACTACACTACCATAACCCCTAAACACTACACTACACAAACACTACAACACTAACCTAAACCCTAAAACACTACACTACAACAAACACTACTACACTACCCTAAACCCTAAAACACTACACCACACAAACTCTACAACACTACCCTAAACCCTAAATCACTACACTACACAAACACTACTACACTTCCCTAAACCATAAAACACTACTCTACCCTAAGCCCTAAAATACTACACTACTCAAACACTACAACACTACCCTAAACTCTAATACACTACACTACATAAACACTACTACACTACATAAACACTACTACACTACACTAAACACACACTACAAAACTACTCTACACTACACTACAAAAAACACACTAAAGCGTTATAAAAAAAACACACAACACAAATATTACAACACTTCTTTTACGCTACCCTAAACCCTACAAAAGTAACCCTCACCCTAAGCTCAAACCCCCTTACCTCTCTCCTCCCCAGCGTCGCCGTCTCTGCTCCCGGTTACTGATTCCTCCTTCCTGCTTGGTGCACGTCGTTGTGAGGAAACAGCCTCAGTTTCCTCACAATGACTTGGATAGCCGCCGCCATTACACATTACATTGCAAGCGTTGTAAAAAGCATGCGATGTAATGGTAATGAGTGGTAAAAACCATGTTGTAATGGCTGTTCCCCGTTCGTATCACGTCTCAACAGACAACTCCCAGCCTTCAAAGGGAGGAAAGAATGCTAGAAGCAAGTGTGCAATAATCAAATAATCATACATTTCAGGACAACATAACAACAATCATGCATAACAACACTGTGCATTAATGTACGATATTGACTATGACCATGTTGTGTTATTTATTTTGCAACAAATTTGTTATTTTTAGTATTTTTTCATTTATAGTATCAAAACATAATTTTTCGAATTATGGTAAATCATTTTAAAATTATTCATACATAAAAAACACAGTACTATACAATCATGTTTTCAAGAAAAAAACTGTGCAATTAATTTATACAGATAATCAAATAATTTGTTTCATTGCACATGTATGTACTGGAAGGGGGATCCAGATGAACCATAAACAGTGGGAAGGCTGGCGGGAGATGGAAGCTACGCATGTGTTACGGCTGAGGTGCCTTCTTCAGGGGACTGTCTAAACTTTCTCTGCATAGAATACATGTTAGTCATGGTCTAAGGATATATATGCACGTATGTTCGAAAATTGTCCTGCAATTCTATTTAATATTTTACAAACGTTATACATCGTTTAGATAGGTTATCGTTCAGTACGAATAGGTAGGGCGTCCATTGAATGAAGGTGTGAAGAGATTTGAAAGTTAAAACCATATTCTATATGGGCTCTTATAGAATATGCAGGATAAAAATAATATTAGCATACTCAAAGATAAATAACGTTGGTGCCCAGAAAAGGGTGTTATGTGATTTGCAAGAAATGGTCTGCATGCCATGAGTTCAAAATTATAAGTGAATTTATTAAGTGAACTAAACATGCTTGATTTGAGATTTGGTGAGTGGTTCTCCATGCTTATCCCGTGGATCCCAATGTGAGAAAAGTTTCTTTAAGCTACGTCACCTATTTCTATATCAGCAGGAGGCTGATAAGACCAAAGATGTAAGATGCTTGTCTCTGTGGATGGTTTTATGTACCTGATTACAGCAAATCTGGAAAAACAACAAATAGTTCAGGATGGACAAATCCTATATGGCTGTGGAGCTCTAATAGCTATTGTTATTTATATATGTAGCATTAAATTATTAATAGTACCTGTATCATAGATAAAGATCCATATCTTGTATCAAGCCGGGTCTTTTGTACCTATTTCTATATCAGCAGGAGGCTGATAAGACTCAAGACGTAAGATGCTGGTCTCTGTGGATGGTTTTGTGTACCTGATTAGAGCAAATCTGAAGCAAGATGGAAAAACAACAAATGTCCAATATCTGATCAGTGATCAATACTTACAAATATCTCAAACAATGGCCCATATATATTTACCTGTATACCTGATAAGATGAGGTCAATTTGGTTTCAATTATTTCAGTTTTCAATGTCGTTTATTGTTTCATAGTCAACATTTCCAGTATATATTTCTAACCTATACATCAACTTTCCTTCCACTTGTTGATGGAACAATTAGTTCAAGAGTTAATGCCAATAATATGACACATCTAACTTATTTAATCATTTTATTTGAATAAGCCACAGACTCTTGGTAAGATTAATAACTTTTTATCTTAATTGTTGTTCTTAATTCTGTAATGCTCATATGCAAAGTGATACAAATACAAACAATGAATTCATCAAAGGAGAGAAGTCGTCAATAAATGCAACTAAAGCACATTCTTTTCTCACATTAACATGTACAGTAACCATTTAATGGAGGGGCTAGATTAAGAGACAAAAGTTTCAGCAAATATTATGCAAGAAACAATATTATGACGGAGTGGATAGGTGAAGAGACAAAAGTTTCAGAATAATGCATTTGCATGTACAATTATACAAACATAGTAGGTCTGTGGGAAAAACCACTCCCTGGCCTAGGAAATGGTGAGGGTCCCCCGAGATAGGATCGGAACAAAGAAGACAGGACCCGAGACAGGTTAAGGACAGGAACAGCTAGGCCTCTCTGCAAACCAACGATCAGCGACGCATCCACCCTTCTTCTCTTCCTCCCTGCAAGTCTAAACCACACCCCTAAAGGCACCCCAATATACCCTAAAATCTCCATATCCATCCCACCTAAATTGCATCAACTCACATATTCTAACAGCTGATTGGCTGTCTCAGTAGGTGATTCTATCACCCTACGGTGACTTCACCCCAAACATTAGGAATTTCTTTGTCCTAATTTCCGTTCCCGCAGTTTTTCAAGTTCTTTATTCAGACTCCATTTAAATGATACAATTTGATAAAATTAATTCATTATTTGAGCATCTTCTGCAGAGGAGACATCCGATCACACGGTCGACCATGTTCTTTGGCAAACTGACAAACGTTCCAGGACTCATGTCCTTCAACTTGGGCACTCTTGGTGCTGAGTACAGTGTGTCACCTTTGCTTCTGTCAGCTCGGTTACTCTCCTCAACATTTCCCTCTCCCACTCGGAACAACTTTAACCAAGAGAGGGTTCGCGTCCAGCATACCACAGTAAATGCAGATAAACATTTATTATTATATGACAAGGTAGTTTTTACTGTGGGCCCACTCCTGTGTACTATTCCCAGTTAACATTACCTAGCATACGCGGAAAAGCGGCACTAATTAGTATTCTGAAGCAAAATGTAACATGCAACTACAAATGATAGGTTTTATTAAATTAGTACAGTTAATTAAAATTATTGCAATAGAGTGTTATCATAGCACAGTTACCACGTTAATGGAAAAACTAAGAAAACCATCAAGTTTAAGTTCATATACATATAACTAACAAGGCAGTCTTGTAGTTATCATTATAATCATGTAACAGGTTTCCAGAGCCAAGGATAAAATAAATTAGTACAGGAATACTAGGACAGGGGTCGAAAAAAGTCAGTGATATGTTTTTGCGGGGGAGGAAATGGAAGGGCAGGTGCAAGAGAGGGTGAAAAGAGATTAATCAGGAGTTTCATATATTTTCCAGACCTTGCAAGCACTTGAATGTCTAGGGAAGTAAAGAAAAGGGCCGATGCCTCCCAACATGTTCTGATACCCCATTTTAAATATAAGGGTTTTAAAAGAAGTCTTCTGGGAGCGTCAAGGGCGGGACAAAAGCACAGAAGATGCAACCATGATTCAGACCTGTAGTTGCACAGTCTGCAGGCCCTCTCCTCACTTGTTGGAGCCCATCGGTTGAAGGCAGTGGAGCGCAGACCTAAGAGACGCATGAACCTTATATTCTTCCGGGCCACTGCATTCAGACTTTCCAGGAGGTAAGATTGAGGTGCCCCAGGGAGGTATGCGTTTTTCGAGGGAAGCAGGATAGTTGTTACGACAAATTGCACATGCGGCCTAAACATGCATCTTTCTCTTATCTTTCAACCTCACCAAATTATAGGTTTTAGTCTTTTATGTATTCTTTCACATTAGTGCAGTTTTGCGCAAAGCTTTTTCCCACTTGTGTGTGTAAGGTGCATGTTAATTTCTATTTCTACTTACTGTTAGTGCTTATTATGGGGGTGTTGCTCCGAGCAGGTTTCGTTTTTTGAAATCCTGCTCCATCAATCCGCCCTTTGATGGCTTCCTAGAACCATCATAAAAATACCTACCATACAGTGTGCCATCTTTATTTTAAACTCAGTACTCTTCTCTCTTTTTACGGTACTTCCATCTAAATCTTTCATTATGTCATAGTATTACCCTTTTATTTCTTCAAATTCGATTTCTTCTCTTTTTCGCTCTTTGTTTATCACCTGATTCTGTCACTTCATGTATTCCTCGCTTACTCTTACAACATTTATAAGTTATAATAACATTAGAGCTATCATTGCTATGGAAACAAGTGGTATTAATATTTTTACTAATAAACTACTACCAAAGGTAGAAAACCACTTTCCTACTGAGGAGAAACCCTTACCCAGTCTCTCCCAAACACCGTCAACCTCCAGTGAGGTCAGATCTTTATGTAACTCTGTAATATTCTTAATATATCCCTCTCTTCCCTGACTTTTATCAGGAATATATGTGCAGCAATGTTGGACCTTCAACATACCACAAACTCCAACCTCTTTTGCCAATAAAATGTTAAGGGCAAGTCGATTTTGTAAAACCATCGATCTGATGGCAACCATTTCAGTATCTATCATTAAAAACCCACCAGCAAAATCTGTTGATAATCGATCAACAATTGTAGACAATTTTCGAATGTTGTGTAAATTTAGAGCGACTTCCAAAGAGGGTATTAGTGCACTTAAAATATCACCTACAATTTCTGAAAAACTAGCTCTTTTGTTATGTTTTAGTCCTTGCTTTACTTCACTCAATTTTCTATTGTTTCTGTCTATGTGATAGACCTTTGGAAAGACAATGGCAAAATAACAGCTACCATACCAATGTGCCAGCAGTCTATAATAGGCTTTTATTCCACACACATAGTAGACTCCTGGGAAAACAGGATCAGTTCCACCCTTCAATCCCCAGCTTCCAGTAATCTGAAAGGTATGTTCACATTCACTACTACCAATAAAATAGCTGTTATAGTTCGTTTTAGTTCTTAGCAAGCATATTTTCTCCTTTTTGTTGCCAATCCAGGGACATTGCAGTATATGTCTCGCCTCTTTCATAATTTCCTTTTCTAAAAGCCCACGGTGGTACTCTGGACTTCTGTTCAGCAGCTTTCTTTTGAAAATTCTCCCATCTAATTTCCACCATTTCAATGACAACCTTTTCCTCAATCCGCAAACTAAGGTCAGGTTATTCTTATAGGCATATTCTATATCTAAAGCTTTGATAATGTGGAAATTACAGGATAGGATAGTGGCTTCTAAAGCGCTCGAATGCCGAGACATCTTGGTGCTGAGTGAATGAGCAGGAAGAACTGTGCTGTAGACTCAGAGGTTTAGTTTAGTTTGCCTGGAACAGCCAAGTCTTCAATGCTTTCCTGAACAGCATCCGATTAGGTTGAAGTCACAGGTTAGATGTCATTTGGTTCCACAGCTTTGCCGCGCAGTGTGATAGGCTCCGACCACCCCACCTAGCTCTGCGTATTTTCAGGATGCTGACAAGGCCAGAGTTGGAGGATCTGAGGGTTCTGGAGGGAGAGTACCAGGAGAACAGCCTCTGGATCTCATCTGAGCCGTCTCCGTAGAGAGCCTTGTGTACCATGCAGAGCGCCTTAAATTCGACTAGTTGTTGAACAGGGAGCCAGTGAAGTGACCTTATGGCTGCCGGGGTAGAGTGACCTTTTGGTATGTTCAGCAAAAGTCGAGCCGCTGCGTTTTGCAGTGACTGAAGTTTACTTTTCTGAGACTTGTCAATGCCCATGAACAAGGCATTGCAGTAGTCTAATTTTAAGAGAAAGAGCCCCACTACAACCGTTTTTTGAAGCTTCTGTGGAATGAAGGGAAAGATCTTATGAAGACTTTTCAATAATTAAAAACAGGAGGAGATTAGACGGTTGACCTGGGATGAGAAATTGAGTTGATTGTCAAAGATCACACCAAGGTTCCTAACTTTGGTAGTGGGGACAATCACCTGCCTGTTGGCCACCAGGTTTTATTCCATAGTGAAGGACCTTTGCCAAACTCCAGAACTCGGTTTTCTCTGTGTTGATTTTAAGAAAATGTTGGCTCATAATATCTGCCAGACAGGCGTGGAAGCTACTGGCCACAATCTGTGGTTGTTCCATGACCGATATTATGAGCTGTGAGTCATCGGCATAGTAGACCAACGTGCAACCGTCCTTTCTGACAAGTTTGGCCAGAGGGGTGACATACACGTTAAAAAGCGTGAGGGACAGAGCGTAATTTTGTGGCATTCCGCACAGGAGATGGAAAGTGTTGGCCCATGTGCTTTCCCAGACTATGTTCTGCTCTCTGGCTGTTAGGAAGGAGGAGAGGAGGGCCAGAGCTGTGTCCTCGATCCCCACATCCCTCAGCCGCTGCACTAACATTGTGTGGTTCATGGTGTCAAATGCTGCTGATAGGTCGAAGAGAACGAGGAGGGCTCTGCCCCCCCTATCCATCACTTTCCGTGTCGCCTCTGTTGCCATTATCAAAACCGTCTCTGTAGAGTGGCAGGGTCTAAACCATGCTGTGTCAAATCGAGCAGATTGCTAGCTTCAAGAAGTTGGGTTAACTGCTTGTTGATCGCTTTTTACAGACTTGAGACCTTATAAATTTGTTCTGGTCTTTTCTTTGATCTTCCTTTCACATATCTGTATTTTAGTCTTTTAGCTCTACCTGGCCAATTATCACCTTTTCTTGATTTCTTAGCGACAACCTTTCCACCTTCTTAGTCTGTTTCATAGATTCTTTTACTTGGCCCTGCTTTTATTAGTTCTTCTCCTTGACTTTCAGGAACTTCTTTTTCTGTTGTTTCAACACTGCCTTCATTCACCAGTCTCAGCTGTGTCTCCACCTTGTTCTGGCCCAACAGTGATCTCACTGTCACATGGCTCAGCAGTGAATTAACTTTCTACTTTTTCGTCAGCAACTTCACTTCCTTCTGGTTCAACAGCAATCTCACGAGACCCAGTATCTGGTGCCCACTTTACTTGACTTGAATCTGTTGTTTTAGATTCTTCAGCTTCACACACTTCAGCCACCGGTCTTTGACTTTTATTTACCAGTTGCGGCTCCTTTGGTTTTGGACTTGGGACCCATCTGGTATGGCTCGCATGAATCCAGTTAAGTAAGCCAAAACTTTTTATTTCTGTGGTCGTTACCAGAATAACTTGATAGGGACCATTCCTCCTGGGTTCAAGACAAATTTTCTGCATATGTTTCTTGACAAGAACCCACTCACCAGGATTCAAGCAATGAGCTTGAATTTGCTGTGCTGTTGTGGCTTCTTCTCCAACCTGGTGAGACACAGAACGCACCAGGTCAGCCAATCCTTTGCAATAGTCAAGTACCAGATCATCAGATATATATTTATCAGTTTGTACGCTGGTACAAATGCTTGTCTCATTTCTATTCCCATTAGGACCTCATGTGGACTCAAACCAGTCTTTTTGTCAGGGATGCTTCTCAGAATCATCAATACAAGGGGTAAAGCGTCCGGCCATTTCAGTGAAAGGGATGCACACACTTTCCCTAACCTAGATTTTAGGGTGCCAATAATCTGTTCAACCATTCCAGATGCCTCAGGTCGATAGGCACAGTGCAGCTTCTACTCAATGTTAAATGTTGCACAAATTATTTGACTTACTTCATTATTAAAATGTGTTCCCCTATCAGACTCCAAAGTGACTGGAAATCCAAACCTAGGGATCATTTCTCTCAAAAGCAGCTTAGCTACAGTTAAACTGTCATTCCTCCTGGTGGGATAGGCTTCCACCCAGCGAGAGACCAGACAGACAATAACTAGCACGTATTTCAACCCGTTGCATGGAGGAAGTTCCACAAAATCCATTTGGAGTCGGGTAAATGGTCCTTCTGCCTTTCCAATTGTACCCCAACTAACAAATGTCTTTCTGCCTGGAATTTGCTACTGACAAACAATACAACTCTGGTAAAGGCTCTCTCCAATGACCCTGAACTTCGGATTATACCATGTCTGCTTGAAGAGTCTGATAATTGCGTCTCTTCCAATATGTGCAAGTATATGGTACACCCTGGCCATGTGGGGAAATAAAGAATCTGGCAAGACTTGTCTTTCACCATAACAGACTCACACTTTGTTCTCTGCTCTTTTTCTACATCCTGTATTTCTCCATCTTTTCTTTTTCTCATCTCTTGCTTCTTCCTACATCTGCTTCACTTCCTCCCAAGTTTCAAGTGTGGTTGTGAACATAAGATGGCATTCAGTATTTCCTCTTTCAATTGATCTGTTTGTAGCCATTGTATATTGTGCATAGAATCGTGCAATTTGGTCTGCATATCTATTACCTTTTGTAACATAGTCATCTCCTGATGTATGCGCGGCACATTTGACCAATGCAATTCTATTGGGCAATTGCAAAGCATCCAATAATTATTTTACAGTTTTGCAGTGCTTGATTGGAGAACCTGAAGAAGTGAGGAATCCCCTTTGCATCCATAACTGACCAAAGTCATGTACAATCCTAAACCCATATCTACTAGCAGTAAATATGGTTACCTTTAGGCTTTTGGCAATTTTGCAGGCTCTAATCAGAGCTATCAGCTCAGCAATTTGGGCCAAATGTATTCCTTTTAAACTGTATGCTTCTAAAACCCTTGTTATGATGCATACGGCATAGGCAGTACATAGTTCACCTCTCTCATTTCTCAAAAATGACCCATCCACAAATATCTAGCAGTCTGGCTCTTCCAATGGAACATCCTCTATGTCTGGCCTTGGTTACGTGCACAGTTCTGTCACATCCAAACAATTATAATCCACTTCATCTCTCACTTCCTCACACCGAGAATTTGGTAACAAAGTGGAACGATTTATTGTTGTTCACCTCACCACAGTTACATTTTCAGCACCCAAAATTACTCTTTCATACTTAGTCAGCTGACTAGAAGTCAAATACTGTGTCCTTGTTCTGGTCAAAAGAATCTCAACTGAATGTGGCACATATACTTTGACTGGATATCCCATCACAATCGCTTCACTTTGTTCCAGACTCACACAAGTGGCAGCTACTGCTTTTAAACAGCCTGGTAATGCTGCAGCCACTGAGTCCAAAGTAGCAGAAAAATATACTACAGGGCGGCACGCCATTCCATGTTTCTGAGTTAGAACTGCAAGTGCACACCCATCTCTCTCACTGCAGTACAATGCAAACTCCTTTGCATAGTCTGGCATTACCAGTGCAGGTGCTCTGCAAAAACTGTTTCTCAGTTTAATAAATCCTTCCATTCCTTCACCATCCAAAACAATTGGATTTTTCACATCCTTTCTTGTCAACTTCTGTAGAGGTTTTGCTATCAGTGAAAAGCCACTGATCCATTGTCAACAGTATACAGTATACAGAACATATTATAGATTGCATACTAGGCACTCCATAAAGGAAGATAAACCTATTTCTATGTCAGTCAGAAACTCCTTAAGAGTTTAAGAAAATATAAATCTAGAGTGAGTTTTGCAAGGCTACTCAATAATTAATAATTGACAAAAATCTCCCATAAAGAGAAATAAAATGTATAGGACAAAATTTGTCTTTGCAAAGCCAGTTAGTTAAAGCATGATACTTAAAGTTTTTAGAATCTAAACCTGTGCAGTTCTATCAGCTGGTCTATCTCTGGCTCCGCGCTGTGCATCTCTGCCCTCTTTGTGCCTGCCTGAGCTTCAGAGAACCTTTAAAAAAATTGTGCGTTCTGCCTTGCGTCCTGCAAAAAAATAAGCAGACCCTACCCTACACCTCTCAACTAGCAACCAATAGTTCTATAAAAAATGCAGGTGACTTGGTCTTTGTTGCTTGTCCAATAGGTGCTTCAGAATGCATAGACACCCCATGCGCTGACTGAACACGTCATCAATCAGGCGAGTTCTTGTATCACATTTAAGTCTTGTTGTAGATGACTTCACATCCTGAAAACAATTACATTTTCTGTAACAAAAAGTATTATTCAAGCGGAAACAGAGAAAACATATTATAATAAAAAATGTGTGCTCTGCAGTTTTCTTTTTACGTGAGGAAGTGAAATAATGCATTGTATAAACAACTGCATGGAGATAAAAGTAGGCAAAGGTCTTTTCATTGAAGAGTCGGAAACAGGGGACGTAAATTATGAGAAAAGTTCATTCATGAAAGCTGGTATGAAAATACCACATTTCATTTCTTATCTTCAAGGCTAAAGGCTGCTGTAGGCTGAGCCTGCCAAAGCAAATTCAGCCTTTCTACACCGTAAAATGCGTGTTAATGCAGCAGAAATATATGCTACTTTGAAAGTTTAACACACTTTTCTAGATTAAATGTACATTCTATAGTGAGGTTAAATCTAGAATAACCAAAATTAAACAACCAGGGACCCTTGACCATGTGACCAGGCAGGTCGCTCCCTCTGCCACCGCGCAGACCCCCTGTGCTCTGCTGCTGCCTCTCGTGTTGTCTGCTGCCTGCAGACTGGTCTTTTGCTCGTTTTTCTTACTTCTCCCTGTTTGACTGTTTCTTTAGACTTCCCCCTCTTTTATTTTGTGCCCCTTGCTATTTTTATTGTTGATTGGTGCCGCTGTGCCCGTCTCTCCCCCCCTGCCCCCTCTTGCCTCCTGTGCCACCTTTCCCGCCACTCGTGTCCCCCGTGTCCCCGCCCCCCCACTTCCCATTGGCCGCCCGCTACCGCCTCCCAGCTGCTCCTCCCTCCCGCTCCCCCTCATATGGAAGCCCCGCAGTGGCCGCACAGTGGGCGTGCGCAGCGGGCGCGCCACTGGCGTGCCTAAGGCAAGCCCGTCTGCGCCCGTCAGCACCTGGACCGCGCCCAATACCAGGACCCCTGGCCCTCGACGATGCCAGCCCACCCGGCTGAATTATGACGACGTCACCCTCCATGCACTCAACATCGGCCGGACCCCTGCCTGCCACCGAGCCACCCCGAAACGCACCCACAGATCCTTCACCTGCCAAGCCTGCAAATTCACCTGCCTCCGGACCGGCACCGCACCCGCAAGGCCAGACACCAGCAACAACCACCTCAAGTGCATCCTGCTCAACACCCGCTCTGTCCACAAGCACGCCGTCGAACTCTGGAACCTCCTCGACACAACAGCGCCGGACGAACCTGGATGAACACCTCCTCAGCCCCCGACATCGCCATAGCCATCCCGGATGGCTACAAGATAGCCCGGAGGGACCGCGTCAACCAAACCGGAGGAGGCATCGCCATCGTCCACAAAAACACCATCCGCATCACGACCAACTTCGACGATACCCCCACCGCCGCCGAGCACCTTCACTTTCAGATACACACCGACCCCAAGACCACCCTCAGAGGTACTCTCATCTACAGACCCCCGGGGCCACGCACACAATCCAGCGAAGCCATCGCAGACTTTATCAGCCCGCTTGCCGTCACCTCCTCAGACTACCTCCTCCTAGGGGACCTCAACTTTCACCTGGAAAACAACAATGACAACAACACCACCACCCTTCTGGACAACCTCGCCAATCTCGGACTCAAGCAACTGGTGAACACCCCTACCCACTACGCCGGCCACACGCTTGACCCAGTCTTCTCCTCCAGCAACCACATCTCCTTCAGCCACTCCACCGGGCTACACTGGACAGATCACAGTTGCGTCCACTTCAACTTCAGGAAAACCACGACCCACTACCACCCGCAACAGGCTCCCCGAAGATGCTGGAGTAAGATCACTGCCGACCAGCTCAGCTCCCTGAGCTAGAACCCTCCCACCAACACTACGGACCCCAACAAAGCAGCCCGCAACCTTACACAGTGGCTCACCAACTGCGCCGATGCCCTTGCACCACTGAAGATTCCTCCCAGCAGACCCGGCAGCAAGAAAGTTTAGGGTTCACCAACGACCTCAAAAACTCCAAGAAATCCTGCCGTACCCTCGAGAAAGCCTAGCGCCACGACAAGTCAACAGGAAACATGATAGCATCAAGAACGCCGTCCGCAAACACCACCAGCTGATCCGCACCACCAAAAGGACAGCATTCAGAGAATGACTGGACAACAACACCCACAACAGCAAGGAACTCTTCAGCATCGTTAAAGAGATCTTCAACCCAAGCGCCAGCAACAACAACATCACACCCTCGCAAGACCTCTGCGACTCACTCGCCTCATTCTTCCACCACAAGATCACCGACATACACAACAGCTTCGGCGCCCAGACCACGCACCCAACCACCAAACCAATGCCCCCCACCACCACACTCTGCACCTGGACCTCCGTCAGCACTGAAGACACCACCCACGTGATGAACAACATCCACTCCGGCTCCTCAGCCGACCCCTGCCCACACCACATCTTTAACAAAGCCGACTCCATCATCGCACCCCAACTCCGGAACATCATCAACATGTTATGTTATGTTATGGGGGTGTCTTATAGAGCGCGCGGCTACTCGGGCAGAGTGTCCCGGCGCTATGTAGATCTGTAGAGGAGACCGGAAAACACAGACTAAAGGCCAAAAAGCCAGGTCTTTAGACCTTTCCTAAAGGACAGCAGATTGTCTAATTTCCTAAGAGAAAGGAAAGCTTGTTCCAAAGCTGAGGTGCCAGTAATCTGTAGGATCGGCCCCCAATACGGGCACGCCTAGTAGCCGGAACAATGGCCAGAGCTTGTGTGGCAGAGCGACGAGATCTGGAGGGGAAATAGAATTGGACACGTTTCCTTAGATAGACAGCACCAATACCATGCAAGGATTTAAAGGCCATGGTCAGAGTCTTAAAGAGTATACGCTTCCTCACTGGGAGCCAGTGGAGCAAGTCAAAGAGGGTTGAGGTATGAGTCCTACGACTGAGGCAAAATGGCCCTGGCAGCAGAATTCTGAACAGTTTGCAGGCGAGCTAGAAGGTACTCTGGGAGCCCTAAATAGAGAACATTGGCATAGTCGAGCCTAGAGCCGATCAGTGCCTGGACTGTAATTCTCCTGTGAGAATGGGAAAGAAAAGGAAGAAATTTCCTGAGCGTACGCAGCAGGGCAAAACATTGGCCAACTAGACTGAGAATCTGGGGCTTAAAAGTTAATCCGTTGTCAATTTTGACACCCAGATTCTTAGCAACCAGGGTGGGTGAAGACGGGGGATGCATCTCCTTCGCATCTGCCACCTTTCCGGAGAGCTGGAAACATGCAGAGATCAGCGCCCTCCTGAAGAAACCCACTGCGGACCCCACAGACCTCAAGAACTTCCACCCCATCTCGCTCCTCCCTTTTCCCGCCAAAGTCAACGAGAAGACCATCAACAAACATCTAACCCCCTTCCTCGAGCCAAACGGCTCCCTTGACCCATCGTAGTCCGGTTTCCAAGCAAACCACAGCACCAAGACCGCCCTCATCGCAGCCACCGATGACATCAGGTCCCTGCTCGACACCAGGGAAACTGCTGCCCTCATCCTCCTCGACCTATCGCCCGCATTCGACACAGTCTGCCACCGCACCCTAACAACCCGCCTCCACCTCGCCGGGATCCAAGGAAAAGCTCTGGAATGGATCACCTCCTTCCTCTCCGACAGAACTCAGAGAGTCCGCCTCCCCCCCTTCCGCTCAGCGGCCACCAAGATCATCTGCGACATTCCTCAAGGCTCCTCGCTCAGCCCCACCCTCTTCAACATCTACATAAGCCCCCTTGCAGCCATCGCACGCCAACACAACCTAAACATCATCTCCTATGCTGATGACACCCAGCTGATCCTCTCCCTCACCAACGACCCCACCACCGCCAGAGCCAGCCTCCAGGAAGGAATGAAAGACATCGCGGAATGGATGAAGCTCAGTCGTCTGAAACTGAACTCGGACAAGACAGAAGTCCTCATCCTCGGACCATCCCCCTCCGCCTGGGATGACTCCTAGTGGCCCCCTGCACTGGGCACCGCCACCAAGCCCACAGACTGCGCACGCAACCTGGGCTTCATCCTGGACTCCTCCCTCACGATGACCAAGCTAGTCAACGCCATCTCGTCATCCTGTTTCAACACCCTACGTATGCTCCGAAAGATCTTCCGGTGGATCCCCACCGTAACCAGAAAGACGGTCACCCAGGCCCTCGTCACCAGCCGACTGGACTACGGGAACGCCCTCTACGCGGGAACCACAGCCAAACTACAGAAAAGACTCCAGGGCATACAGAACACCTCTGCACGACTCATCCTGGACATCCCCCCGTCACAGCCACATCTCTGCCCACCTGAGAGACCTGCACTGGCTCCCCGTCAGCAAGAGGATCAAGTTCAGGCTCCTCACCCACGCACACAAGGCTCTCCAAGACATGGGCCCCAAATACCTCAACAACCGCCTCACGTTCTACACACCCACCTGCCAGCTCCGCTCCGCCTAGCCTCGTCCTCGCCACCGTCTCACGGATTCGCAGAACCACCACCGGAGGAAGATCTTTCTCCTACCTGGCGGCCAAGACATGGAACTCCCTCCCCACCCACCTACGGCTGACCCAGGACCATCTCTCTATCAGGAAGCAACTCAAGACCTGGCTCTTCAAGCAGTAGCAGCACCCGCCCCCCCCCCACCCCCACCCCCTCCTACCAGCGCCTTGAGACCCTTGTGGGTGACTAGCGCGCTTTACAAATTGATTGATGGAGTGAACCATGGTTAATTAATTGTGCATGGTTTTACATGAACGCACTTTAGACTGAAAGCATTCTGACCAGGCCTCATTCATGTGTTTTCACTTGCACCAAAAGTCTGTGTGCCATTTTTTTTACAGCATTTTTGTGATTGAAACACAAAACAAACAGAGCAATGCCTAAATTTAGGTGAAATCTGGGCTACATGAACTCACCCTTTGATGATAACAAATCATGATACCTCAAATGATTTGTAAATTATCACACTTATTTAATTTCACATTATATTTGATCAAATAGCACTCTCATTATTAGTTCAGTCTAATGTATGTTTTTCTCTAACTAAAATATTACTACTCAACTTTAGTGTATGTAGACATGGTAATTTCATTAGCACCCTTATTTCACACAGGTATATAAGGAACAAACCCTACTTAAACTAGTATGTTCATTATTACTTGTTATTACTAAAGTTGAGCATATAACAATGTTACCTCTATTTCTAAGGCAACACAAGTTTTGTCTGTAATCAGATCATATATAACCAAGCTCAAAAGTTTAGTGCAGAGTTCTGAAAGTAGCTTCTTGGAACTATTAGTTTTCTCTAAAATAAGTAACTAAATTAATAAAAGGAAAATTCAACAGAACAGTTCTCTTTTCTATTTCTTTCTTCATCTTTTCTTCTTTTTCTTTCATCAGTCAAAGATTCTTTTCTCTTCAGCTCTTGAAAGCTCTCAGTTATTGTTTCAGCATTTATTGGCTCTTTGTCACCAGCTTGCCATCAAGGTGGTTCATACAATACAAGCCTCGCATTACACACTTCATTTAATGTGGCATTCTTTACTTGTTCCATGAATTTTGACCACTCAGGTGCTGAAAAACTCTGACAGAGCGCCATCAATTCTTTGCATGGTTTCAATCCAAGCCTTTCACTTTTATTTTCAACTTGTTCAGATTCAGACGTTTCGGCTATGGGTGCAAATCATTTTTCAAGGGATTAGTGTTGACGTTTTGGATTCCTTACAGCCAGCTTTTTTCTACCTCCATTCGTGGGCCCACATCAATAATGCCTTCTTCAGAGGCTGCACCTGACCCATTCACCCTTTTGACACTGCTTTCACTTGAGTCAGTTTTCATTTTTTGCTTTTCCAGTGCCACTTCAGTTTGCTCTAGTGCTGATTCACACTCTGTATTCCCTTACAGCTTGACTGACTCTCTTCTGTGGACTTTTGACCACTGTTGGCATCTCTTCTTGAAGAGGAGCTGTTTTATCAAGGAGACACAGAACCATATGTGTATGAGAGGCATGCACCCAATTTGGAAGGCTACCACATTTCACAACAGTCTTTGCCAGGATCATTTGGAACAGGCATTTCCATTTCACAACATCTCTCAGATTAAAGTTTTGGCACCATCCATTATGCCGATCTTGTGTAACAGCTGCAATCTGGTGAGAAACTACACGCTCCACATCAGCCAGACCTTCACAGCAATGGGTAGTCTTTACATCTGTGGCTTTCACAAGTGCATTTGCAGGTACACATCCAAGCCACTTTAGTGATACTGAGACACATTCTTTTGCAAAGTGAGTCTCTGTGCTGTCTTTGTGTTGCTTTATTGTGCTTGAAACTTCAGGCAGATAGCTACAATCCAATCCTTGTCCAATCTGTTGTTCTTCACACATCATCTTTGCGACCTCATTATGATCTGATTTCAGAGAAACATTTTCTTGTACCTCTTTTAATTCTTTCCAAGTGTAAGTCATTATCATCAGCATTAGATAAACAGTATCCTTTTTAGATTCACCTATGGGCATTTCATTGAATGTATAAGCTAACAGGACACAATATTGTACAACTGAATTAGCATTTGTCTCTCCCATGACAATAGTGACTCCCATATGAGCAGTGATACTGCATGTTATGGTAAAGGCAATCAATTTCGAATTTTGGGCTGAGGTAACTACTGAAAGCCATGAAGTTTTGCCAACATAATGTATAGGGAGCTCAGCATGTATTTCTCCTAATGTGCCATTGTTACCTTTCAAACATCGGCCATCTACAAAACGGACATTGTTGGGCTCGATCAGACATTCATCATTAAAGTATAACTTTGGCTTAATGCATAGATTCATGACACCTAGATATTTAGGTTCAGTCTCATCATAAACAATTTCATTTGCTGGCAGTAAGCTAAATACTTTTGAATTTAAACATTTCTTGGTCGCTGTATTTTCCCAAAACAACACCACAAAGGAAGGAACCATTTCAGAAATTGGAAATTCCATCATTATATTCTCACTCTTTTTATGACTGACATCTACCACAGCTACTAAATTAAGGCAGCTGGGCATTTCTGTGATGTTGGGGTCAAGGGTCATTGGGAAATACGTCAAGACTTTTATACAGAATCAGGGTTTTAAACAGGCACTGAGAGAGCACAACTCCCCCTCTCAGTGAATATTGGTGTATTTTCCTTTAAATAAACTTGCATCCCTAGTGCTGGGGCGCAACACTTTTTCTATTTCAATTCTAGGAATGCTTTTGTGCATTTGTTGTCCAATGGAAACGATCAGACACATCCTTGTGTATCAGCCTCAGTAAAGGCTAAGGCCCACATGCATCAAGCACTTTTCCATTCGCAAACGGTGCGATTCCTTAAAATCGGCCGTTTGCGAATGCAAAAGTGCTTTTTGGGATGCATGAAGCAATTTTAGAATTTGCAACATTGTTGCGAGTTCTAAAATTGCGGGTGCTTTTAAGAAGTCGCAGATGTGCGACTTCTTAAAAGCAATGCATCATCACTTTTGACAAGTGAAAATTCGCACTTAGGGTTCCAAATTTACCGAGTGGTTGAACCACTCGGTAAATTTGGAAAAAGTGTTTAAAATGCTTAAAATGTTATTTTTTCAACATTCATGTTACGGACACACATGTCCTTAGGACATGTGTGTGTGCAACATGATGCGAAAAATACATTTCAGGGGTGCATGGGGGGGTCCTTTGGACCCCCCCCTGCACCCATGAAATTTTCTAAGTGCCACTCGCAATTTGCATTGACTCCTATGGGCCTTTTGGCCCATAGGAATCAATGGAAATTGCGAAAATTAACTTAAGAATTCGGTATTTCTTTGGGATTCGGTAAAAAATGCGATTTTTACCGAATCACAAAGAAATACCGAAAAAAATGATGCATAGCATTTTGCATTTCCTAAATAGCGATTCCTTAATTTTCGCTATTTAGGAAATGCAAAATCCTACAATGATGCATGTGCCCCTTAGCCACTAGGGGAAGGTTTGATATCCACTCTCTCCAGCAGTCAACCATACCCAAAAACATCCTGAATTCTTTCTCAATTTGAGGTGGATTCATCTGGTGAATTATTTCCGCTCTCTCTGGTGACACCTTTCTAGCTTATTTTCCAATTATGTGTCCCAGACATTCATCTTCGTTTTGACAGTACTTCTGACTATACAATGGCATTATGACAGGAATTGGGGAAAAATCAATAACAGTAATCCATTCTTCAGCCTATGAGATGTGAAAAAAATGTTGACTGGACTCGGTATCATAGGACAACATGGAAAAGTTATGCTGTTAATCTCATGCGTTATTCTGTTCTTTTCATTTAGTTTCTCTAAACTTGTGAAAGTTACATAAACTTCCAATCAATTCCATCAAAAATCCTTTACTCAGTTGATCTTCAATTATGAGTAAAATTTCGGCAACTGATGATGTTCTTGAATACATGTCACCTGATTCTAATTTGAATAAGACATGTTTAGCACATTTTATTAATCTGACATCTTTCTCTGTGAACTCCCTTACTTCTGTGTCTATTATTTCTTGCAATTACGAAGGCAAATTTTCAACTGTCATTTCTGCTACAGCCGTCTCTTGTTGGGCCATTTTAAAATGTACATCCTCCTCAGCAATCTGATATTTAACATCATCTGATGTACAGTAACTATGCTGTTTAATTTGCAGAACAATAGTTTTCCTGCCAGGCCTGTGTCACAAACAGCAAATTGGTAACTTTTCTCAAATGGGCCAATTTTTGCTGCAACCTTCTCTAAAACTGGGTTTGTAATTTCTCTTTTTAAAACTCTTACAGCTAAGTCTGGACCTTCCACTGTTTTCACAATGTACTTGATAATTTCAGAATTGTTAGGGCTAAAACTCTTATTTTCAAATACAGCAACCTGTTGAAATGGGTTCTGATTTTGTTTCTGGAAAGAATTCCCATTTGCTCTGGACAACTCATTTAAATTCATTTTAGCATTTTCCATATTTTTTTGGGAGCATCTGAGCTTGAAAAACTCCTGTCATGCATACCTGTTTCTGAACTGACATTTGCATTTGCTGAGCTGGCACATTTTGCACCTGCATTTCTCTCTGTGTTTACGCATTTCCATTTACTGCATCAGGTTTAAATTTTCATTTCTTCTTCCAATGCTCAAATCTGTTATAAAGATGGCAAAAGGAAACCTTTTCTAGCAGTGCAACATCCATTCCTGAATTTGCACAAACCAAAACGCCTTTACCTCCTTCTTGTGAAACACCAAATCTTTCTTGAGCACCTTTTACTTCTGCTTGTGAAACAACACCTTGTAAATCCCTTTCTTTCTCAGCAAACAGCTGATTCTGAAAACTGTGCAAACCTTCTCTGTACCATCATAGGTATTTACTCAAACTCTTCCTGCTTCATTCCTTTGTCCAGCACTACAGTACCCTTCATCCTTCAGAATCCCTTCTATCACCTTTCTTTGCAAACAAATCAATATTTGCTGTACGTGCTCACTGATCTGATCAGAGAACATTAAACCAATAACCAACGGAGTCACAAAGAATCTAATGCCCCTGGATTCAGGACATTCTCTCCCATAGTGTCATGGAAACTTAGACACACACTTTCATAAAACTCATGAACCAATTCTTTTAGCTCCAGTGTTCTTTTAATCTGTACCCAATCAACATCTTTTGCTGGCACTCTGCCCTTCAGAAAAGTAATCACTGCTTCATTTCTCTCCATAACAACAGAAAATGATGGTGCGTTCATGCAAACATTTTTCATTGTCTCTTCACCAGGCCCTTGCACAGCAACTTTAGATTCAAACCATAATTCAGTCTGCATGGTAATGTCAAAGAATATTTCCAAATTAATACACAACTCTTTTAACATTTCAACAAATCCATCAACTTGTGGGTACCACAGCATACACCGGTCTCTCAATTTTGGGAATGTGTTCAGAAATGCTGCAAGTTCACTTTTGTTCATTGGTACATGAGCATGCATTTCTCCCACCATTTCTCTCAATGACTAAGCAAAAACTTCTCCCTCATCCCGTTTATTATTTTCCTCAATTAGATCGGTGGTTTCTTTTTTCTTATCCAGTTTCCTTGCTAGGTCTGGTGGTTTCTTTTTCTTCTCATGTTTTCTTGCCCACTTGTCTCCTAATTTCTCAAACCCATTGTCTTCGAAAATATATTTCATTATTTTTGCAATGTGCAATTGCATTCCTGAAGAACACATTGTCTCCTTTGCTTCATCATCCACATGTACCCTGAAACGTTTCTGAAATGGAAAAATTCCTGAAACATCAATTTCATATTTGTGAGCCAAATCAACCAGCCTATCATGTGTAGTTACTGCACATGTAGTTGTTTCCTTAATCGGGGAAATTAATTATTTTTCCTGACAGTGGTTCACATTTTCATGACTTAAACAGCAGGGACTGTTAATTTCTTCATGTTCACATTTTTTATTTCTCTCTTTTTCAAGGTTTGGGTTAATTTATTTCCCCATACTCTCTATCTTTTTAATCACTGCTGCTTCCTCAAAACAGGTTTGAAAAATCCTATCTCTAAATATATTCATTTTATCTTGAGAGGCAATTTCCCCCCACCTTTCAATGCTTGGACTGTCTAGAGGAATTTCTGTTCAATAATCTGTGAATTCTGAGTTTCTGAAATAAACCCTGACATAATTACTTCTTCTGCAACTCTTTGAACTTTCTGAGTAGGGACCATAATAATTAGGACAGTCACAATGTGTCTAGGCACTGCCTGTGCATCTGCAACTTGTAATATGTGTACTGAATCAGTCATTTTTGAAGCAGTAACACCTGGAGATATCACTGTCAGTACTGAATCAACAGGTAGTGGGTCAATCTGAATTATTTACACAGTTTTATCAATCTGTGTTTCTCTCTGTTCAACAGAAACAGTTGCCACTGTAGTACTTACTGGTACACTATTATCAGTATTTTTAGTGGGGACCACATACGGTGGTGGACACTCAGTTAATAAGGCATCTAATATTTCATCCCCTGAATCATTATTTATTTGAAGCTTTTTATCATTATTAATTCCCTTCTCCTGTATCTGGTGCTTTACCTTTTATCCTCACTTTCTTTGTCTCTACCTGTCTTTTCCCACATGCTTAAAGCTTCAAACTGTGCAGCTCTAGATGGTGTCTTTATTACACAAAACACTTCCCTTAATTAGTCAATGATTTGTGATTCAAAAGTTTCATCTTTTGAAAACCTCAAAGGACCCACTTTTTTAGTAATCTTGCACCATTGGTGAACCCACATACATGAATTTAGTCCCAGATTGGTAGACATGAAATGCACAGGTGTTCCTTCAGGAGCATTACCAATTAAAACACATTTTTCACATTACCTCCCAACAGTTTCTTAAAACCTTTAAACAATTTCATTTATGCAATATTTTAATGCAATTTATTTTCTCCAATCCTGTCACAGTTGACAATTTCAGTCAGTTCAACTCCTACTTCTGACCCTCCCTTCACAAAATAATGCAGCAATATTTTTCTGAGTTTTCTTAATCAAAATTCTATTAGTAACAATGTAAAACAATGCTCCCTTGTCTGCTCCACTAAATAAAAAATAGTCTTCACCCTTTCCAAGAGATTTTTTTACACTGCAAGCAATAATAATGACCAGCGTTATCTCACTTCTCTAACAAGCTCTGGGAGGACCTGTTACTCCTCTAGGGATAAGGCCAAAGTTTCACAAGAGGTCTTTTTTGAGTGAAAAGAGGTGTTGTTACTCCCCTGGGGATAAGGCTAGAGTTCAGGAAGTGGACCCTTTTCTATTTCAGACACTCTATGTATTTTTTTTGTATTTGTATTTGTAGGGGTATTTGTAGAGCGCAGCGTTCGCTCCGGAAGGAGCATCTTGGCGCTAAGGATCCTTGATGACCGGTCTGGGGACAGAGAGGAGTTAGATGGCAGCTTTAGTGAGGTCATCGGGGAGGCTGAAGATCCAAGTCTTCAGAAGCTTTCTGAATGGTTTTTCTTGCGTTAGTTGCCTGAGGTGTTTGGGCAGATTGTTCCATGCTTTGGTGGCCAGGTAGCTTAAGGTTTTACCTCCTTTCATCTTCAGATTATACCTTGCAGGAAGGATGAGGTTGTCCTGGGACGAACGGAGAGATCGCCTGGGGGTGTAGTGGGGAAAATGTCTGTGCAGGTATTTTGGACGGGATTCATTGAAAGCTCTGAAGGCGACGATTAGAATCTTGAATAAAATTCTCTTGTGGAGAGGCAGCCAGTGTAAGGATCGAAGGGCTGCGGAGATGGAAGCTCTTCGGGGCAGTTTGAGTACAAGTCGAGCAGCTGTATTGAGCACGCTCTGAAGTTTCGCGAGAGTGCTCTTTTTTGCCCCTGCCAGTAAGCCGTTACAGTAGTCTAATCGTGAAATTATAAGGGCTACTGTTACACTCTTTCTGGCGTCGAGAGGGAGAAAGTTGAAGAACTTTCTTAAAGATCTTATTATCCCGAAGCATTTACCGGCTACGGTCTTAGCATGTTGATCAAAGGAAAGATCTGAGTCGAAAATGACGCCTAGATTCCTGGCCGTTGTTACAGTTTGGGGGGGAGCGACTGAGTCGTCTGGCCACCAGAGGGCTGGGCAGAAGGAGGTGTTCTTTCCTATTGGGAGAATCTCCGTTTTATTTGAGTTACACTTCAAATGATTTGCGTTCATCCAATGGAAGACCTCCGTTAGGCAATTCTTGAGGTTGAGTTCGGCGCTGGTAGAGTTACCGTCCAAGGGCACGATGAGCTGAGTGTCATCGGCGTAGGAGGTTACTGGTATTCCAAAGGATTCAATCAGGGACAGGAGTGGGATGAGATAGATGTTGAAAAGGAGGGGACTTAGGATAGAACCCTGCGGGACGCCTGAGGAAATCGTTTTCTCTTTTGAATGGAAAGGGCCCAGAGCGACGGTCTGTGATCGGTCAGCAAGGAAAGATTTTAACCAGGATAAAGCGTAGTCTGAAATCCCTATGTTCATCAGTCTACTGATGAGGATGGGTGGGAAATGGTGTCAAACGCCGCGGTCAGGTCAAGAAGAATAAGGATTGAATTTTTTCACTGATCTTGTAGCAGTTTGATCGTGTCTGATAGTTCTATCAGCGCTGTTTCCGTCGAATGTTTGGGACGGAAGCCCGACTGCTGTGGATGGAGTATGTTATTTACTTCCAGGTATTGTCTAAGTTCTCTATAGACAAGTTGTTCGGTTATTTTTCCTAAGGCTGGGAGTAGTGAGATCGGGCGAAGATTGGTCAAGTCAGATGGTGGTTTATTGGCCTTCTTCATCAGAGGCTTGACAGTTCCTTTCTTCCACCGGGGGGGGACAATTCCTGTGCTAAGCGACGAGTTGACTATGTTGTTGATTGCTGGGTTGATTACGTCAATAAGTTGGTGAAGAATTTTGGGTGGGCAGGGGTCGGAAGGGGAGCCTGATTTGCAGGCCAGGATGACTTCTCTGGTTTGCGCCAAAGTTACAGGGGAGAAACTGCTCAAATTACCGGAAAAAGAGTCAGAGGGAGGGGGAAATGCGGGGGTACAGAAAGGAGGGAAATTGCTTTGAATGGAAACAATTTTGTCTTCAAAATAGTCGGAGATTTTGTCGCATAAGTCTTGTGATGGAGGTATTTCAGGTTGCAGTGCTTTGGGCTGAGTAAATGACTTTACTATAGAAAACAGGGTCTTTTGTTTTTGATGGGATTCTTTGATGGCGTTCACATAGTAGGACTTCTTAGCTGATTTAATACTCGAAAGATAGGTTTTTCTTGTTTGAATATATAAGAGACGATCGTCAATGTCGTAAGACTTACGCCATTTTCGTTCTGCTTTCCTACAGAGTAGGTGAGAGGTCGCAAGGTCGGGGGTAAACCAGGGGGCATTAGTTTTGGATTTTTTATGAGAGATGCCTTGACGTTTAGGGGGGTTTCTGGTTTTCATTTCCTGTGAGAGCCAGTTGTAAAAGAGGTCGGCGTCGACTTCTACATTTCCGGACAGGGAAGGGGTATGGGATTGATCCATGGGTTTAAGAGTCAAGCTTTCTTGGACTTTTTTCCAATTGATAGGGTTGGAGGGGCGTGAGTTAGTGGTGTTGCGAGAGGGGGAACGCACGCTATGTCAGAAGCAGTACCTGAATTGCGGCTCCGTAGGAACAACACAGCCAAGGAGATGAGGATGATAGCTCCCAACTACCCTACACCCCAGGACCCAGTCAAGACTGGATACTGAGATACGGGGGAAAGGGGAATGGGACGACAAACAAGAGAGACTGCCCACACCGAAGTCTTCTGATTTCCTCTTGTAGTAGACTTTCTGTAAGAAAAGGCAACAATTAAATCTATCCCTAAACTACTCTACATCAACCTCCCCTAGGACCTTAGCATACCTGAATGTGTGCGGGAATTTGCCTCTCTCTGATAATAACAAGAACTTGTAGGAGGGAGATGAAGGACAAGTATGTAGACTGCTCTGCTCTCTCAGGCTCCTAGACCTTGCCAAGATGGAAGATGGGTCCACACATGGTGGTAAGTACAAATATATATATATTTATATTTACGTGACTGGCAAGTTAAAAGTTCTTTATCCGAATTGCTGGAAACACTGGAACCAAATGAGTGACTGAATAGGGACTGCTTTAGAATAAGTGTCCTGAACCCAGACTGAATGGGCGCAATGTCTAGGTCTGAAGGTTTCTGAAGAACTGAGAAAACGAAGAAAACTTTACTCTCTGGGAATTTAGAAAATAACAGCTCTTACCCAGGCTCTCTCACTGTCAGATAGAGAGAGGGAAGTAAAGAAAGCTTCTACCTGGAACCTGGACAGGAACCTTCCTCGCTTGAACACTGGAAAGCGAGCGAAGTTCCGAACTAAAACGGACTGAACAAATGAAGCTCTCAGGATACCAGGAATTTCCAGAAGAAACGCAGACTGAAGAAAAGGCTGCTTCTCAGTCAGCACGAAGCTTGCTTAATCTCCACAACGGCCCCTCGCGGCGGGATGCCTGGCTTTCACCTTGTGGATACCCTGCCGGGGTTATCTCACAGGGGAATACCAGGACGGGCTCCCTAAGCAAGCGCCGGGAAACCCTTTGTGGGTAGCTGTGCGCTATATAAGCTCAAATACATTTACATTTACATTTGAAGCATTCAAAACGCTCGCGCTCCACCAAACCGCCGTCAGCTGAGAGGGGAAAGACTGTAACGCTAACTGCAGACAAAGCGTGGAAACAGGGAAGAAAACTCGAGTGCGCTAATCTGATAAGAGATGTTGGCCAAAGGTCCTGGCAAGTCTCTGTGTCCAACCCCACGGGGAATGTAATCAGTATATCCATTTCTGACCCTAAAGGTGGGAACTTTGTGTGTATATGTCAAGGGCCCACCTGCTAAGTTCTGACACTCTACTTATATACGAAATGTCCCTAAATATAACACCTACAGCCCTTTGTAGCTTTTAGGTATTATTACAACAGACAAAGTACTTCTGCAGTGTGATTTCTTTCCAACACTCTTCTTCTGCCTATTTCAGGCTAAATTCTATTCATCAGGTAGATCCGTACCTGTACTTCTAGACAACATAGAACAAGACACTAACTCTGCATATTAGAATTATATAACAATACTTCTGTCCTATGAAATTACCAATTTAATCAATAAAACCATCAAGTGAAAATGAGCAAAATTTCATCAACAGTCAAAACCCTTACTATTTTTTTTCAACACTACAAAAAAATACCTTCTAGCACATTAACAACATTTCACAACCCTATTGATACTCACACCACTCCAGCAATCACCTTCTTGCATTACCTTCCAGTACTGCTTTGCCAGTCTTCAAGTTCTGAGCATTGGAATCAGGAATCAGGACTTTTTGAGAATCTGGATAATTATCTAACTTGGGCAATTATTTTGTAGCGCATTTAGGCATTAAACTAAACTGTGCTCCTTTTGGTGATGGTGTTTAACCATCCTCTGCTACCAGGAAAACTGATCCAGCGTAAAACCAATATCTGATCAGGGATCAATACAAATATCTCAAACAATGGCCCATACATATTCACCCATATCCCTGATGCACTGGGGTCAATTTTGTTTCAATGATTTCAGTTTTCAACGTCGTTTATTGTTTCATAGTCAACATCTCCAGTATATATTTCTAACCTATACCTCAACTTTCCTTCCACTTGGTCGATGGACCAATTAGTTGAAGAGTTGATGGCAATGTTATGACACATCTAACATGTTTAATCAGTTTATTTGAATAAACCACAGACCCTGGGTAAGATTAATAAAGTTTTATCTTAATTTTTGCTCTTAATTCTGTAATGCTCTTATGCAAAGTGGTACAAATACAAACAATGAGTTCATCAAAGGAGAAAAATCGTCCTTAAATGCAACTAAAGCACATTCTTTTTTCACATCAACATGTACGGTAACCATTTAATGGAGGGGATAGATTAAGAGACAAAAGTTTCAGCAAATATTATCCAAGAAACAATATTATGACAGAGTGGATAGGTGAAGAGTAAAAAGTTTCAGAATAATACATTTGCATGTACGATTATACAAACCTAGTAGGTCTGTGGGAAAAACCACCCCCTGGCCAAGGGAATGTGAGAGTCCCCCGAGATAAGATAAGGAAACAAAGTAGACAGGACCAAGACAGGTTATGGACAGGAATAGCTAGGCCTCTCTGTAAACGGATGATTAGTGACGCATCCACCCTTCTTCTCTTCCTCCCTGCAAGTCTAAATCACATCCCTAAAGGCACCCCAATTATACCCAAATATGTCCATATCCATCCCACCTAAATTGCAAACACTCACATATTCTAACACCTGATTGGCCATCTCAGTAGGTGGTTCTATCACCCTACGGTAACTTCACCCCAAACATTAAACATTTCTTTGTCCTAATATCCGTTCCCACAGTTTTTGAAGTTTTTTATTAATACTACTTTTAAATGATACAATTTGATCAAATTAGTTCAATATTTGAGCATCTTCTGCAGAAGAGACATTCGATTCCATGGTCGACCATGTTCTTTGGCAAACTGACAAACATTCCGGGACTCATGTTCTTCAACTCGGCACTCTTGCTGCTGAGCACAGCGTGTCTGTTTTGCTTCTGTCAGCTCGGTTGTGCTCCTCATCTTTTCCCCCTCCCACTCGGATCAACTTTAACCAAGATGTGGTTCACGTCCAACATACTACAGTAAATGCAAATAAGCATTTATTAATTATATGACAATGTAGTTTTCACTGTGTACCCCCCTCCCTGTGTACTATTCCCATTTAACATTACCTAGCAAAAGCTTTAAGCGGAAAAGCGGCATTAATTAGTATTCTGAAGCAATATGCTACATGCAACTACGAATTGCACATGCGGCCTAAACATGCATCTTTCTCTAAATATTCAAGCTCACCAAAGTATAGGTTTTAGTCCTTTATACATTATCTCAGGTTAGTGCAGTTTTGCGCAAAGCTTTTTTAGATGTGTGTGTGTGTAAGGTGCATGTTAATTTCTATTTCTACTTACTGCTAGTACGTATTATGGGGGTGTTGCTCCGCGCAGGTTTCGTTTTGTGAAATCCTGCTCGATCACAAGCATCTTACGTGTTTGGTCTTATGAGCCTCCTGCTGATATATAAATAGGTGACATAGCTTAAAGAAACTTTTCTTACATTGGGATACACAGTGTAAGCATGGAAAACCACTCACCAAATCTCGAATTGTGCATGTTTAGTTCACTTATTAAATTCACTTATAATTTTGAACTCCTGGCATGCAGACCATTTCTTGCAATGCACACAGCACCCTTTTCCGGGCACCAACGTAATTTATCTTTAAGCATGCTAATATTGTTTTCATCATGCATATTTTTTATGAGCCCATATAGAATATGGTTTTAACTGTCAAATCTCTTCACCCCTTCATTCAATGGTTGCCCTACCTATTCGTACTGAACGAGAATCTATCTAAACGATGTATAACGTTTGTAAAATATTAAACATAATTTCCGGACAATTTTTGAACATACGTGCATATATATCCTTAGACATGACTATTATGTATTCTATGCAGAGAAACTTGTTTTGTACACACTTGTTTTGGCACCTCAGCCAAAACAAGTGCGTAGCTGTACCCTCAAAAGGCTCTGCACCCGCTGATAGAGTTAAGCCAACTACTTCTTGTAGCCTGGCGGGTTTCAGGGACAGATGGAAAATCCCTGGACTTTCAAGAGATGCTGACAGGTTTATTAACGAGGCCTGGTCCGCTAACACCCACAAGCGATATTCATCAGCTTGGAAGAGATCATGTAGCTGGTGTTCTCAACGAGAAGTGGATCCCACTAAGGCAAATATTCCTATGGTTGCGAATTTTCTCGCCTCCATTGCATCATTTGGCCTAGCTTTCAGGACTGTGAACAACTTCCATGCTGCTATCTCGGCAGGGCATGTTTCAATGAATGGCAAACCAATTGGGGAGCCTCCCCTGGTATGCGAGCTTCTTAAAGGTATCCGGATGGTCAAACCCCCTTGTCCTAAATTCTCGGTTCTGTGGGACGTATCCATTGTCTTGAGGCTATTGGAAACCTGGCCTGCCAACAAATACTTATCAAGAAAGCAGCTTTCTGCCAAATTGACCATTGTGTTATGCCTGGTTTCATGCAAAAGGGCCTCTGATATCCAACCTTTGGACCTAGCGGGTCGTAGGTTCATGTCAGAAGAAGTCACATTTGTTATCTCAAAACGCACTAAATGTAATACTTCTTCGGTATCTTACCTGGCTTTTCCGGACAACCCTAAGCTGTGTGTTGTTCAATGTGTAAAAGCGTATTAGGTAAGTACTGCTGAATTTCATTCAGATATAAATGGTCGAGTACTTATTTAATTGCAAAAGACCTTTCGCCCATTGGGTGCGTTGGCTCATGGGCGAAGCAGGCATTGATGTCTCGAACTTTGGTGCCCACTCAGGTCAAGGGGCTATAGCATCCAATCTTTCTCTTTAGGAGTCACTCTTCCAGACATAATAAATGCAGCTGACTGGTCAACTGAGACCGCTTTTAAGTCATTCTATTATAAGCCTATTGTTGATGTAGCGTTGGTGCCTAAGCTTTGAACAAGCATAATCTGAGCCTCTTTTCCTGACATAGAATAAAAAATTTGCAAACATTCGTGACAAGAATTTTCAATTCTATTAAGGGCACAGCGGCGAGGATTATCTAACCCAGACTATGTGAATTTATAAATCAATATTCACTGAAAAAACAATAGGTTTCAGGGACGTTATAGTTAGTTGGACATTTCTCTCGTTCAAAACCATAGAAATTCCCCCGTTATAGTTAGTTCACCTAACTATAACTCGCGCCCCCGCAATGCACTGCTGATGAAGTCAAAAATAACATCATTCATGACATGGCCAGTGACATCACTGTTGACATCACTGATGACATCATCCAGTGACTGTGTTTTTCTTTAATGTTTAAATATGTATTATTTATATATATATTATATATATATATATATATATATATATATATATATATATATATATATATATATATATATATATATATATATATATATATATATATATATATATATATATATATATATATTACCTACTGGCGGTCGCCAGTAGGTATATATAGTTAGGATTTTTTCTCTATGGGATTTTTGAAAATTCTATGTCTAATAACTTTGGCGTTTGTGGACGGAATTGGCAGAAATTTTCAGGAAAATGGAACATTTTGTTTCTGAGCAGCCCCTGACAATTTGGGGGGGTTTCATCAAGGGGGGGCCGAGAAAAAAGGGGGGTCCCAAAACGCGTTTTTCCCATGTTAATTTCCATAGGGCGGTTGGACTCACTTTTAGCTCGAACGGCTGAATGGATTTGCACGAAACTTGGCAAAATTGTAGGGACTGTTAGCCCGATGTGCCTTTGCTAGGTCTCAATATATGTGCTCCAGTAGTTTTTGAGAAATTAACGTTCAAAACAAGATATATATCTGTAACAGCGCTCCGGGCTGCGCTCCGGTTCGCTTACTTTACGCGAAACGGAACTTTGCGCGCAGAAAGCTGATTGGCTCTCCGGTGTCTGTCAACATTCTAAACAGTCCGGAGCGGCCGCCATCTTATCTCTCGGTAGGATCGAGAGAGAAGAAGAGGTGAAAAACGAAGGGGGAATTTAATGAAAGGGGGCAAGGTATACCTCTCTTGACCCCCTAGGAATGATGTTGGGGTTATTAAAGGGTCTCGTGGGGAAAATAAAAAATAAAAATATTTTTCACGGTAGAAGCGTTTCCCGGGCCGCGAACTGGGCCGCAAACTGGTAGCGAAACGGGAATTCGCCATTTTGTGTTTCGTTTTAATTAAATTACTAGGTATAAGGGGGTGCGGGAGACGTATCCTGACCCCTTATGTTTTCTGAGGGTGGCTGAGGAGGCTCATATCTGTTGATACATGTCTTCGAGCGGCTGTGCGTGAGCTTTTTTTTTTTTTGCTGCGTGACGTCTGTTAACGTTCGATTCGATGGAAATCAGGAAGTGTTGACCACCATTTTGTCACTGCGAGTAAATATTTTGTTATAAATGAATCCTTATTGATAAACATTGTCTGCGCCATCTTGCCTTTTTGTCCAATGCCACAATTTTCTCGTGCACGGCAGCCATTTTAGATGCCTTGACCAGACCCACACTCTGCACGCCGTCGATTCTCAGCACAGCTCCCCACCCTCGCAAGCATCTCCCCCACGCACTGGTCACCCCCGCTCTCTCTCTCATGCATTGGCCATATACTTCCCCCCATCTGCGCTGCTCTTCCCTGAGAATCACACTCTGTGCCCGCCCGACACCTCCCTTTCACCCTATTCACTACCGCACCCTCTGACACTCCTCTTCTTCTGTGTCCGATTGTCCAGGCCGGACCCAGGCTATCACCTAGCCCTGCGGATGTAGTTTATGGCCCCAGCTGTAGAGAATCCAGACATGCCAACCCTCCCGATTGAGGCGTGAGACTACTGATTTCAGTGCTAGTCTTCCGCCTCCCGATTCCTGCAGGGAAAAATCCGGGGGCATATTACCAACAACTAGCGATATTTTTTGTCTCTAACTTGTTTAGAGACAAAAATTATCGCCGCACATCGGCGAATTTTATCGCAGATAAACCTTGCTATTAGCAAGGTTTATCGCAAATGCGATAAAAAACGGCCGCAATGCATGAATATCGCTGAAAAGTCAGCGATATTCATGCATTATCCAGCAAATGCTCTTAGCCATGTTATCCACCTTCCATTGGATAACATGGCTAAAAACTGCTCAGGGCAGGTGTTAGCTTTTGGAGATATTCGCGCTTAGCGCGAATATCTCCAAAAGTTGGTAATAGGAGATAGCGATGGTTAGGGACTGTTTCCAGTCGCTAACATCTTGGCACGCCCACTTTGCATGTCATTAGTGATAAATATCACTGACATGCAAAGCGGGGCCCAAGATGGTCGCTATCTCCTTTTAGCTGTCACTAACTGGTGTTAGCGACAGCTTGGTAATAGGGAGATAATTTTATCTCCTTTTTTTTTGGCTTTTAAAGCCAAAAAAGCGGAAATAAACCCCCTTGATAATATGCCCCACGATTCCTCGGGGGTTTCAGCTGACAGGGCTTGGTATTGTGTTACGTGCTAATTCTTCCAGGAAACGTCAGAGGGTCGATGCAGGGGTTCTAGAAGGGGTGATAAACCATTTAAGCCTCATGAACAAGCGCATGGTCTTTTAAAGATTTGTGAAGTACTCGGGGCGGCGGTGTGTGTGTGCCCTCTTTCAGGAGCGGGCGGGGGGGGCACTGCCAGCAACTTGCCAGGCCAGGTAGTGTTCAATACGTGCATCACCCTTTCTCTGCCTGCTATTGCGCTCCATGCTTCGGAAAGGTAAGAAAAAGAACGTGCATTTGAGTTTGAAATGTCCGATCCTGTAGCAGTACACTTGCAAAGCCCACACATGACAATAACCCGATTCAAGGCCCCATTCACCCGATTTTTAAAAAAAATATAGTAGTCCAAGAAAATTGGATTATAAAACTTTATTAACTTTTAAATATAACGAACGCATGAAAACTGTAAATATATTTAAACATTTTTTGAAATTAACCAGAACTATAACGATAACAACAACAACAATAATAATATAACTTTTATGCCTAAATTACGCAAACATTTAGCTAATCTGCTAAAGGGGGGAGTCGCCATTTCTTTACAATAATCAATAATGAAAAATCAACATCAATAGGGTTGTCCGTATTCCCGATGCAGCACTATATTTATTTATCCATCCGTAGCCTCTCTAATCTCCATTACAATATGTTTCTTGCTGTCGCTAGCTGATGAAAAAACTAAAGTGATAACTTCCTCATCCTTATTTTGTCTTTCTTTGTTCCTTAAGATGTTATCTGTGTCAACCTCTTCCGAGAATGCTGATGCGTTAGGGATTTCCTTGTGTTTCTTAATAGCATTGGTGTCTGCACACTTCTTTGTCAATTCTGTGAACATGATAACTGCTTCATAGACAGACGATATCTTTGTTAAGTCATTAGTGTTAAGTGTGTCTGAAACTACAGTGCCCTTCTGTTTTTCTTTCTTCAGGCTCTACAGAGTTTTGTGTGTTGTTCTTTTGAGCGACAATTATTCCAGAGGTTTCAGGTTCACTTGTTTTGTCTTGCAGTGAGTTAACAGCTTTAGAGACTTCATGTTTATTTGCTATGTCCTGCTGTTCGTCAACTGCTTCAGAGACGTCAGCCTCATTTGTTATGTTTGACTAGATCCTGGACCTGCCCGGCCGCGCCCAAAATGGCGCCGGTGTAAATGAGACTCGTAACTGCTTGTTGTGTACTGGTTGCCCAACCTTGATATCACGAGATACGTATGCAGTTTTGAAGCACATGGCGGAGGCTCGTCTGCTGTAGTGGGGCGCCCCCTATCGTTTCAGTCGCCATTCCGCCCGCTTTTGCTACACTGTGCCTTTTCCGCCATTCAGCTGTTTGCCGCCCGCTCTTACGGCTACAGCGTCTCGCTCACCATGTAGTTGAGTTGCTCCCACTCTTGCGGTGCAGCGATAGGCGGCTGCCACAGGACTCTTAAAATGGCGGCCGGCTCTTCGGATTTGGGCCTGGTCCAGTAAAATGGCCCTGGGACACCTTGGAACTTGGACGCTTGTCTGCCAGGGCTTGGGTTCCATTCTCGAAAGCGTCCCCTCAGCCTTGAAGATTGTACAAAAGTCTTGGGGGCCCTCGACTCTCGCAGGCTTCCGGTGGGGAGCGGCTGCCATGACTGCTTGCGGAATGGCCACGACGGAGCTACGAGATGGTGGTGCTCTCATGGTGACGCCAGCTTCAGTCTGAAACATCCAGAATCAAGGTGGGGCTTTCATCGTTTGGGAAAAAAAATGTTTTAATCCAATGAAAAGTGTTATTTTTAGGTCACATGACCTAGTCTTACATCATTAGGAAAACAAAAGTAAAATGAACCAATGAAAAGTTTTATTAACAAGTCACATGACCTGTTATGCTTACGTTACGCGCTGCGCGGCTCGCTCTGGATCGTTTCCGGGAAGCTGCGCCTTGCGCACCGGAGCACTTCCGGGTGCGCTAACGCGGCGCGTCATATGACGCATTACGCGACAACGCAGGTCCAGAATATAGTCAAAATGTCTCCACCAACCAGCGGTCGGAATACAACCGCTTTCAGGAGTCCAAAAAGTTCGGTTAAATCTTAAGAGCGGGAGCAACTCAACTACATGGTGAGCGAGACGCTGTAGTCGCAAGAGCGGGCGGTAAACAGCTGAATGGCGGAAGAGGCACAGAGTACCAAAAGCGGGCGGAATGGCAACTAAAACGGTAAAGGGGCGCCCCACTACAGCGTGTCTTCAGGTCAAACGGATTGTGGGACAAGGTCCAGAATGGAAGAGTCATCAAAAGGGAAAAAATTCCGCCGGACCCCGGGAGCCGGCCGCCTATGTCGGGGGCGATCTCAGGCCACATCAGGGCAACACGACTTGGGGAGGGGGCAGGAGCCAAGCGCCCCCTCTCAGTCCGCGCCATCTCACCGCCCCTCGGGGGCCTCCGTCAAGCGGTTTAGGGAGGCACCCTATCACATTGTTTTCCAATGCAGTCAGGTCCACAAACGGACCCTACTTACTTTGAATAGTGAAGCTGCAGCAGGTGCAAATAAGGTTTAAACAGTGTTACAAGCGCTGCTTAGAACTCTGAAGTATGGCACTCAACATCCAGGACTTATGCCATTTGTGTAAGGCAGTGACATCGAAGCAACTCAGGGACAAAAAGCATGAACGAACATTCACGTATGAAAATCTTATTTGGGGAAGGGGCAGGATCCAAACGCCCCCTCCCAGTTCGCGCCACTACACCGTATGTGGAAAATCTGAAGCCATCGTTCTACAAACTCTCAACGCTTGCTATCAGTGAATGAGTTTCATGCTCGATCGATTGAGCTAGCCGGATCGGGCAATAAAAAGTATAAAATAGTTATGTAAATAGTTATTTAATAAAATGTTTTACCCTGTTTCTTTGCTGGTGTGTTGTCTATATTTATAATATTTGCATAGGGTTTGTTGTTATTTTGGGCGGGGTGGGTGGCGGAGTCGAGCTGTCTTGCAGCCCTCATGGTGTGTAGCTCAGTTCATTTCACTATTTTCGTATTTCTCATGAAGGGTTGTTCCTAATGTTTGTATTTTACCGAGGTCAAAAAGAGATCGAATTAGTGGTCTACTGATTTTGCTCGATTACTTTTATTTTTTTACACGATTTTTCACTATCTGCAAAGACTAAACAGAGTATTGCGACTTTGTGCTTGTTTGTAAATAGAGAATGATCCAAAGAGAACCAATTCTAAAACAGTAAATGCTTGGATAACAATCAATCAAATGGAGAGACAAGCAGGTACGACGGATTACAACGGGGTTAAAGGTCTGCGTTAACTACCGTTCAGTATCTGCAAAGAGAGAGTACTACTAAGAGAAAAGAGGGGAGGGGAGGGGCAGCGTTCAAAGCACATCAGCGTGCATAAACACGAAAATGTTTTTACCTATCACGTACTTGACATTTGACAGCTTTTGATATTTGCTATTAAAAAAACATTGAAATTCACAGAAAAAACCATAGGTTATATCAATCAATCAATCAGTGACATTTGTAGAGCGCGCTACATACCCGTAGGGTCTCAAGGCGCTGGGGGGGGGGGGGTGCCGCTACTGCTCGAACAGCCAGGTCTTCAGCTTCTTCCTGAAGGAGAGGTGGTCTTGGGTCAGGCGCAGGTCGGTCGGGAGGGAGTTCCAGGTCTTGGCGGCCAGGTAGGAGAAGGACCTTCCTCCTGTAGTCGCTCTTCGGATGCGGGGGACGGCGGCGAGGGCGTGGTTGGCTGATCGGAGGTGGCGTTTGGGAGCGTAGAAGTTGACTCGGCTGTTGAGGTAGCTCGGGCCTTGGTCGTGTAGGGCTTTGTGTGCGTGGGTGAGGAGGCGGAAGGTGACTCTCTTGCTGACGGGGAGCCAGTGGAGGTCTCTCAGATGTCCGGAGATGTGGCTGGTTCGTGGGATGTCGAGGATGAGTCTGGCTGAGGCGTTTTGGATCCGCTGGAGTCTCTTCTGGAGCTTGGCGGTGGTGCCGGCGTAGAGGGCGTTGCCGTAGTCCAGTCGGCTGGTGACGAGGGCCTGGGTGACGGTCTTCCTGGTCTCTGTGGGGATCCACCAGAAGATCTTCCGTAGCATGCGTAGGATGTTGAAGCACGACGAGGAGACGGCGTTGACTTGCCTGGTCATGGAGAGGGAGGAGTCCAGGATGAAGCCCAGGTTGCGTGCATGGTCTGTCGGTTTGGGTGCGGTGCCCAGGGCGGGAGGCCACCAGGAGTCGTCCCAGGCGGAGGGTGAGGAGCCCAGGATGAGGACCTCCGTCTTGTCCGAGTTCAGCTTCAGGCGGCTGGTCGTCATCCACTCGGCTACCTCTTTCATCCCTTCGTGTAGGTTGGCTCTGGCGGCGGCGGGGTCGTTGGTCAGGGAGAGGATCAGCTGGGTGTCGTCGGCGTAGGAGATTATGCTGAGGTTGTGTTTGCGTACGATGGCCGCGAGGGGGCTCATGTAGACGTTGAAGAGGGTGGGGCTCAGAGAAGATCCTTGGGGGACGCCGCAGATGACTTCGGAGGCCTCTGACTTGTATGGTGGTAGGCGGACTCTCTGTGTTCTTCCGCCGAGGAAGGAGATGATCCATTCCAGCGCCTTGTCCTGGATTCCGACGTTGCTGAGGCGCCGTACCAGGGTGCGGTGGCAGACTGTGTCGAAAGCCGCGGAGAGGTCTAGGAGGATGAGGGCCGCTGTTTCTCCATTGTCCATCAGGGCCCGGATGTCATCGGTGGCGGCGATGAGGGCGGTCTCGGTGCTGTGATTGGCTCGGAAGCCGGACTGTGAGGGGTCGAGGGATCCGTTCGTCTCGAGGAAGGCGGCCATCTGCTTGTTGACGGTCTTCTCGATGACTTTGGCTGGAAACGGGAGAAGCGAGATGGGGCGGTAATTCTTGAGGTCGGTGGGGTCCGCTGTTGGTTTCTTGAGTAGAGCGCTGAGTTCGGCGTGCTTCCAGCTCTTCGGGAAGGTGGCGGTGTTGAAGGATGTGTTGATGATGTCTCGCAGGTGGGGTGCGATGACAGCGTCGGCCTTGTTGAAGACGTGGTGAGGGCAGGGGTCGGTCGGTGATCCGGAGTGGATGGAGTTCATTGTGCGGATGGTGTCTTCGGTGCTGATCGGGGTCCAGGCGTGGAGGGTGGTGGTGGGGGGTGGTTGTTCGGTCATGGTGTGCGTTGGTTGGTTGTCGAAGCTGCTGTGTATGTCTGTGATCTTGTTGTGGAAGTATGAGGCGAGGGAGTTGCAGAGGTCTTGCGATGGGGTGATGTCGTTGTTTCCTGCGCTGGGGTTGGACAGCTCTTTCACGATGTTGAAGAGTTCCTTGCAGTTGTGTGCGTTGTTGTCCAACCGGTCCTTGAATGCTGTTTTCTTGGCGGCGCGGATCAGCTGGTGGTGCTTCCGGGTGGCAAGCTTGAGGGAGGTCCTGTTGTCCGGTGTCGGTTCCCTTTTCCAGACTTTCTCGAGGGCTCGGCAGTTCTTCTTGGAGCTCTTGAGTTCGTCGTTGAACCATGGGGCCTTCTTGCTGCCGGGTCTGCTGGGCGGGGTCCTCAGTGGGGCGAGTTCGTCCGCGCAGTTGCTGATCCACTTCGTGAGGTTGTCAGCGGCCTGGCTGGGGTTCGCTGAGCTGGCAGGAGGGTGCTGGCTCAGGGAGGTGGCGAGCTGGTCTGCTGTGATCTTGTTCCAGCCTCTGCGGGCGGCCTGTTGCTGGTGATGGTGGGTCGTCGTTCTCTTGAAGGTGGAGTGGACGCAGCTGTGGTCCGTCCATTGAAGCTCTGTGGCGTGGCTGAAGTCGATGTCTGTGCTGGATGAGAAGACGGCGTCGAGTGTGTGTCCGGCAAGGTGGGTGGGGGTGGACACCAGTTGCTTGAGTCCCAGGTTGGCGAGGTTGTCGAGCAGGGTGGTGGTGTTGTGGTCGTTGTTGTTCTCCAGGTGGAAGTTGAGGTCTCCCAGGAGGATGTAGTCAGCGGAGGGGAGGGCAAGCGGGCTGACGAAGTCGGCGATGTCCTCGCTGAATTGTGTGCGTGGTCCCGGGGGTCGGTAGATCAGGGTGCCTCTGAGGGTGGTGTTCGGGTTGGTGTGGATCTGGAAATGCAGGTGTTCGGCGCTGGTCAGGGTGTTGTCGGTGCTGGTCTTGAGACGGATGGTGTTCTTGTGGATGATGGCGATGCCTCCTCCCATCTGGTTGGCGTTGCGGTCCCTCCGGACGATCTTGTAGCCCTCTGGGATAGCGATGGCGATGTCGGGAGCTGACGAGGCGTTCATCCAGGTCTCCGTGAGGAAGGCAACGTCAGGGGCTGTGGCGTCCAGGAGGTTCCAGAGTTCGATGGCGTGTCTGTGGACGGAGCGGGTGTTGAGCAGGATGCACTAACTATATATGGACTTATAGTCCATATATAGTTAGGAATTTGCATTTACAAAACCTTGAAAATTCAATGAAAAAACCATTGGTTATAGAACATATATAGTTAGGAATTTGCATTTACAAAACCTTATTTTACTCGCATAAAACCATTGAAATTCCATATATAGTTAGATGCGCTAACTATATATCGCGCACCCGCAATCCACTGCTGATGATGTCACATATTACATCATTCATGACATGGTTAGTGACATCACTGATGACATCACTGATGACATCTCAAATGACATCACTGATAAAATCACTGATAACATCTCATTTGACATGACTGATCACATCACTGATGATATCATTCATGTGATAATACCATGAACCTCTTCAGACTCTAATATAACCTTAGATACAATCAGTGTAAACAGACAGTCACAGACTGTCACTCATCCATGGAGTTACTCACACACCTAGTCAGTTATGCAAAAAATCAATCACACCTCCATTTTCTCAACTATACAGTTATACACACCTTACTTATTCAAACATATACTAACACATATTTACTTTACTCTCTTATACAATCCCTGATACATGTTCACAATGATCCATACAGCCACTCACACATTCACTGGCTCTTATGCACAGTTATTTATAGATGTCAACTCTCACATGTACTGTGTTTTACATATGTACTTACTTTGACATGTAGCACTGAGATATCCATTCACTCACTAATACACTCATGCACAGTCAACCGCCCATACAGCTGTTTCCACATGCACTTTTGAACCCATACATATAGTGAATCAACTACTCACACATCTATGTACAGAGTCACACACCTCCCAGCCACCCATACACACACACTCAGTTTCCCATACAAATACTTGGACAACCAATGAGTAACCCATACAGTTACTCATATAGCTACTGATCAACATATGCAGCAGTTTGTAGAACAACAGATATAATGATGCACAAATTAAAACAGTTTAGTCACTAACCCATGCACTCAGTGAGACACATTTAATCACTCACTCATACAGTCAGTCATGCACCTACTAAATCCTTCATCCAGACACTTATACATCCACTCATTCTTCAATATGTAAGACATATTTTAACTTTACAGAAACATACAGTCACTGGATGTTGTCATCAGTGATGTCATTTGAGATGTCATCAATGATGTCATCAGTGATGTCACTAACCATGTCATGAATGATGTAATATGTGACATCATCAGCAGTGGATTGCCGGTGCGCGATATATAGTTAGCGCATCTAACTATATATGGAATTTCAATGGTTTTATGCGAGTAAAATAAGGTTTTGTAAATGCAAATTCCTAACTATATATGTTCTATAACCAATGGTTTTTTCATTGAATATATATATATATATATATATACATATATATATATATATATGCCAAGGTGTGTTGAAGAATGAGTGGGTGTATAAGTGTTTGAATGGAGGATTTAGTAGGTGCATGACTGACTGTTTAGGTGAGTGACTAAACATGTCTTACTGAATGCATGGGTTAGTGACTAAACTGTGTGAATGTCTGTATCAGTCTTTCTGTTGTTGTATAAGCTGCTGCATGGTTGGTCAGTAGCTACATAAGTGTCTATATGGGTTATCAATTGGTTGCCTGAGTATTTGTATGGATGCTTGGGTGTGTAATTGGGTGGGTGGGAGCTGTGTGACTCTGTGCATAGATGTTTGAGTGGTTAATTCACTGTGTGCACCACAAGTCATCGCCACAGAGCCTTATTAAGGCAGAATTCCTTAGGCAAAAGACATTGCTACCAGTGCAGCCCGCCCGACCACACATCATCGTAGGCTGCACATACGCTGAAAGCTTCTGGTATCACTAACTGTGCAGCTCAACTGTGGGCCCTTGCTGACCGCTATCTCCGGCCTACATTGCGGACAGCAGAGCTCACAATTCAGATTGAGTCGCGATTGCAGATGACACAGTCCAGTAGGCAACAGACATTGCTCCCAGTGCGGCCCGCCCGGACCACGCATCATCGCTGGCTGGGCCCATGATGAGTGCTTCAGGTACCACTAACTCTGAGTAGCTCAAGTCAACACCACGTGGCTGTGGTCCCTTGCTAACCGCTGGCTCCAGCCTACACTGTGGTCAGCCAGGCTCACAATTAAAGATTAGGGCAGATGCAAATTGTGTATGAGAGTATAATCGGTTAAGAAGACCAAATGCTCCCAATCTGTGCAGCTCAGTAGCTTTCCCCTGACACGAGAGACAAGACGTGAGTCGCGCTGTGCTTAAGCTGTACCCTTGTAATTACTGTTTGTCTGGAGAAATTATCGCCGCTTTTTAAAACATTCACTTGTTTTTAACTATTTGTTTGGGCTGATTGAAAAGCTCATCTAGACCCCTACCTGCTCCGCACACCTCCCCCCCGACCCCGGTCCACCGCAGCTGAGAATGATTCAGTGGAGGGCGGACCGGGCTGAGCGAAGACACACCCCCTGACACATTTCCTGGTATATATTATGACTAACCCAAGACCGCGCAGCGGGCGTGCCGCGGCGGGCCGAAGGCGCGCCAAAGGCAAGCCCGTCTGCGCCCGTCCGTGCCGGGACCGGGCCCAGGGCCATAAACCCTGTTCAAAAAAATCAAAACAGGGGTAGGAAGAGCTACTCTGCAGAGGAGCTACTATCCCTAAGACCCAAACTTTGTTGCAATCTGCTCTCCCCGCTAGCCGAAATCAAATATTGCACCAACTGCCAAATCAAGTTTGAATATACTCGCTGCAGCAATTGGATGCCACTCCCTCAGCCTATGACCCCCGAGACAAAATCCTTTAAAGCAGGGCTCATCAACGCTCGATCTTTAATTAAACATAATACCGAAACAGCAGAGCTTATAGATATATCTGGATTTCATCTTCATCACCGAGACCTAGGCCAATAAAGCCTCTGACACAGATTTACTACTGGCTATCCCGGAAGGATACACACTAGCTAGAGCCGATCGGAAAAAGAAACGAGGGGGGGGCCTGGCTATCATAGCCAGAAATGATTTGAAAATGAAGAGTTGCGCCTCAGGCAGCACCCTGGACTGCGAAAACCTTAGGGCTCAGAAGCGTATGTGCAGGAAACTCGAAAGGACATGGAGAGTAAACTATAACACAGATAGCAAAACTGAATATAAGACCTCTCTGAATATATACAAGAAAATGATCTTTACCACAAAAAGCCAATATTTTACCCAGAAAATAGAAGAAGCAAAAAACTCTAGTCAGGAACTATTTCGAACGGTAAAACAACTTGCTAAAGTAAAAACTGAAACCAATATGCCAGCCACTACAGAGTTTTGAAATACCCTGGGACAATTTTTTATCGACAAAGTGACCCGAGTCTATGAATCATTCAAATCTGCCACCCCACAATCCCTTACACGGGACATAAATGTTCATAATAAGGACCTAGCTATGAACACAACCGCAAAACCAGAGTTCAAATTCCTCCTACCTGAGAAGGAGCACGTTCACCAGACTGTCATGGCAACCAAATCGGGGGCATACTCAGACCCATGCCCTCCGAAAATATTTCATCTGTTCCCAGAGCTGTACAGTGAGCAAATGGTCAGCCTTCTGGAACTCATACTGAACTCCGGCACATATCCAGCTACCTGGAAATCTACGTCAGTCCTGCCCCTCCTGAAAAAACCCAATCTAGATCAAGAAGAACCTGGAAACTACAGGCCAATAGCGAGAATTCCTTTTGGTGCTAAGGTAGCGGAGAAACTGTTAAACAAACAGCTTGCCCAATTTATTACCGAGGCGAACATACTGGACCCCTCACAGTACGGCTTCCGTGAAGGTCACGGCACCGAAACAGCTTTGCTAATGGCAGTGGAAAAGCTCAGGAGCGTGCTGGACGCCGGGGGGAAGGCCGCTTTGATATTATGAGATCTATCAGCGGCCTTCGATACGGTGAACCATGACACGCTCCTGGACCGACTAACAGCAGTAGGAGTCCACCAAGAGGCAAGAAAGCTGTTAGCATCGTTCCTGGACAATAGAACTTTCACAGTGGAACTGGGCGAGAAAAAGTCAAAACCCTTCAAATCCCCATGTGGAGTCCCGCAGGGGTCCTCGCTAAGCCCAACGCTCTTTAATCTATATGTAACACCGCTAGCCGAAATCATCAGAGCTTGTGGCTTTCTGCCAGTGTCGTGCGCCGACGACACGCAAATCGTAGTCTCCATAAAAAATGACAACTCAGCCACGGCAAATAACTTCAACAACTGCATGAAATTAGTAAGCCGGTGGATGGAGCAAAACTGCTTGAAATTAAACGGGGATAAGAGTGAGGTTATGCTACTAGGAACAAATACAGAAATCTGGTCCCTAGAATGGTGGCCGGCAGATCTTGGCAACTGCCCTTCACCAGTGGCCAAAGTTAAAAACCTGGGTATCTTGCTAGACAACAAACTCCCCTTTGATGCCCAAACCAACAAACTAGTATCTACGATGTGGTTCATCCTAAAAATGATTGATCAGAAAACTGCTGCCATACATCCCCATAGACTCCCGAAAAACAGTAGTGACCACATTAGCCTTATCAAGACTTGATTACGGCAATGCATTATATGCTGGGATGCAAGCCCAATACCTGACCAAACTACAACGCCTGCAAAACTCAGCAGCACGACTGCTAATAAACATACCAAGATCAGAGCACATCTCGTACCATCTAGACACGCTACATTGGCTCCCCTTGGCAAAACGAATTAGATTCAAATCACTGTGTCTAACATATAAAGCACTACAAGGATCGGGACCTCAGTTCGTTAGAACACACCTCAAGCCATACGTCCCTATAAGAGACCTACGGTCTAGCCAGGCAAAATTGCTACAAGTCCCTAGGTTCAAACAATCGAGGTGGAGAGGAAGAAGCTTCCTGCTACATGCCGCCAAAGACTGGAATGAACTTCCTCTCGCAATCAAAAACAGTACCTCCCTAATGTCATTTAGAAAAGCAGTTAAAACATGGCCATTCAAGGCCCGATAAACTAATGTCACCAGTTTAGGACAACACGTCTTCTCTACAGCGCCAAGACGTCCACGGGCATACGAGCGCTATACAAAACCACAAATCAAATCAAATCAAATCAGCTCAAGTCAATGCCACGTGGCTGTGGGCCCTTGCTGACTGCTGCCTCCGGCCTCCACTGTAGTCAGCAGGGCTCACAATTCAAATTCAGTCTTGATTCATTAATTGCAAAGTCCAGTAGGCAATAGACATTGCATCCAGTTTGGCCCGCCCGGACGATGCATCATCGCTGGCTGCGCACACGCTGAGTGCTTCAGGTTCCACTAACTCTGTGCAGCTCAAGTCAACGTCACATGGTTGTGCGCCCTTGCTAACCGGTGCCTCCGGCCTACACAGCGGTCATCAGGGCTTGTAGTGAAAATTGAGTCTTGATTCATTACTTGCAGAGTCCAGTAGGACACAGACATTACTCCCGGTGCGGCCCGGCCGGACCACGCATCATTGCTAGCTGTGCACATGCTGAGTGCTTCAGGTGCCACTAACTGTGCAGCTCAATATAATGCCACTTGCCTGTGGGCCCTTGCTGACCACTGACTCTGGCATACACTGTGGTCAGCAGGGTTGACAATTCAGATAGATTTGCGATTGCAGATGACGCAGTCCAGTAGGCAACAGACAATCCTACCAGTGCTGCCCGCCCAGACCACTCATCAACGCTGGCTATGCCCACAATAACTGCTTCAGGTACCACTAACTCTGTGCAGCTCAAGTCAATGCCACGTGGCTGTGGGCCCTTGCTGACCGCTGTCTCCAGCCTACACTGCGGTCATCAGGGCTCACAATTAAAGTTAAGTCTTGATTAAATAATTGCAGAGTCCAGTAGGCAACAGACATTGCTCCCAGTGTGGTCCGACTAGACCACGCATCATCGCTGGCTGTGCACACGCTGAGTGCTTCAGGTGTCATTACTGTGCAGCTACACTCAATACCACATGCCTGTGGGCCCTTGCTGACCGCTGCCTCCGGCCTCCACTGCGGTCAGCAGGGCTCACAATTCAAATTCAGTCTTGATTAATTAATTTCAGAGTCTACTAGGCACCTAACTATAACGTCCCTGAAACCTACATATTTCCACTATTTATTCCATACATATTTATTCTTTTGTTCCATACGCCTACACTGTGGTCAGCAGGGCTCACAATTTGAATTCAGTCTTGATTTATTAATTGCAGAGAGAATTGTACTCTATGTCCTCGGATTATGTCAAGAGGAAGTGACAAAAAGCATTCCTCGATGTCTGTGCTGACTACTGCCTTCCATCTACAGAGCGGACAGCAGGGCTCACAATTCAGATTGAGTCATGATTGTAGATGGCACAGTCCAATAGGCAACAGACATTTCTCCCAGTTCGGCCCGCCCGCACCATGCATAATCGCTGGCTGCACACACGCTGAATGCTTCTGATGCCACTAACTCAGTGCACCACAAGTCAACACCACGTGGTTGTGGGCCCTTGCTGACTGCTGCCTCTGGCCTACACTGCGGTCAGCTGGTCTCACACTTATCCAATCCAATCCTGTCCTACAAGGACACGCCATCATCACTGGCTGCATACACACTGAACTCTTCAGGTGCCACTAACTCGACTTTCGTGCTGTAGACACCGAACGCAACAATGTCACCTCAGGCAGCAGGAATATCCCGAAGGGATATTAACAATTTCTTCACATCAGCACGCTCATCTCTGGTACCCCTACCTCAGAGCACCACAAGTCATGGACCCTTTACAATTGAATCTCTGTGTATGATCCAATGATCACTGTTGTAGTTGTTGCCAGCACCAACCATTCCCTGAGAGCTGGCTTACATTCACCCCACACACATCCAGCAAAAACGTCACTGGACATGTGACCCTGGTAAGGAAAAGGGGCCGAGCGCACTTGCCCGTAACCAGTTCCACTATCTATTTAACTGTGTCTGTGTGGTCATTATGTATGCATGATGGCCCTGGTCCCTACCACATTACATTGTGCTGTTGACTGCGAACGCAACCATGTTACCTCTGGCAGTGGGAAAGACCTCGGTTATGGGTAGAGACTCTATGATTAGTGTACTGCAAGGAGAGTGTATGGTGAATTTATAAGTGCTTAAGGATTGGCGGAGTGATTGGATAAGTACATATGTTGGGGGAGCCCAACATATGGGATCCCCCAACATTTTTATTAATCATCAGGAAGCGGGGCCGCGTGATCCCTCTTCCCTTGTCCACTTCTGGCCCCAGGGACACCATCCCCGGAGCCTGGCCTCTTTGTTGGGGACCGTGGGGGGAGCCCCAATGCTCCCAGGGTCTTGTCTGCTCCCTGCCTCCTGCGGGAACTGGCATTGCTTTTGGGCAAGGTGAGCTGCTAACATACAGCTCCCCTTGCCCAAAAGCAATCCTGCTTTGCTTCGTTGAAGCGAGAGCAGGTTTTCCTCCTCTCGCTTCAACGAAGCAAACCAGGGTTTGCTATGACATGGTGGGAGACATGCTTTCACTCTGTCATAGCAAACAACAATGTCCCGGGGGTGGGTTCCCCCGGACATTGCAGGAGCCCCCATCCTTCTATTTTCAAATCCCGGTAAGGTGGCAGTCCTCTGGGCTTCTGGGGGCCCGCAAGGCCCCCCTGTATATTTAATTAAAGCCCCGGGGGTGGTGATCCCCGGGGCTTGGGGGGCCTCGGAGGCCTCCCAATAATTACAAAACAAGCCAGGCAGGTGGTGGTCCCCGGGGCTGTGGGAGGGTTGTGTGCCCTGCCGCACCTAAATTACAAAGCCCCGGAGAAGTGGCGGTCCCCGGGGCTGCAGAGGCCCCGCAGGCCCTGTAATATAATTATAGGATTGCCCCCGGACCCTGGCCCAACAGGGGGCTCATTTAAATGAAGTGGGGGAGCCCCTGCTTCATTTTTTTTTTTTCGTTCGGATTCGCGCACCCAGCGCGCATTTTGATTAGGGGGTCAGGGTGTTTCTACCCTGCCCCCTTTTCTTCTTTTTTAATCTTTTTCGACAGTTTTCTTGTCACAAGATGGCTGCCAACACTTCCTGGTTTGGAGTGTTGGCAGATACACAACAAAAGACCCTGTGGAATGGACGTCCACAAATGTCAGTCTGGAGTGTTGGCAGCCAATCACAATGAAGCTCATGGTCGTGGCAGCCAATCACAGTGAAGCTTGTGGTCGGGAAGGGTGCGCGAACCCATTGCTGCCTCAGATATTGAAACTTTTATTTTTTTATTTCTCAGCAACTACTGAACGGATTTATACCATTTTAAAAAAAAGTCGCTTTTTAAATCAAGCACTATCTTTTTGTCAAATTTGGTGTAATTCTGTTCAGCAGTTCGGGCTGTAGCCTATAATAAAATTTCCTTTGGAAATTAACATGGCGAAAACACTTTTTGGTACCCCCTTTTTCTCAGCCCCTGCTTGGCGAATCACCCCAAACTTTCAGGTTAAGAGCAAAGATTAGTCAAACAACGCCAAAGTTATTAGCAAATCAAAAAATGCTTTTCCTATGGAAACCAGGTTCTGACTATACCTACCTACTGGCGATGGCCAGTAGGTAATTTGCTTTGTATTTAATACAGCATAAATGACTATGTTCTTCCCCCCTTTTTCTGAGTGAGATGATTACGATATCAGATAGGGTTACCGGTATTACGGATTAGCCTTTTTATTTCAGGAGCGTGAAGAATAGCAACACTAAAGTTGGAAGTATCTGTTGAGGACGATCTACTGGGGTAGTTGTCCAAGGGGTTTGCATGTCGTTGGATCTAGCCCCAAGTTCAGAAGTTCAGCCCTGTTGGGCGTCAGGATGCCTCGTTTCATGGAGGATTCCTTCATCATAAAGGATGGTTCTACAGATTGAATTCCTACATTGTTGGACTTAACTGTTCTATGATCATTCAAAGAAAGAGGATGTGGTTACCTCAGTCAGGGTCTATATAGGGATACTCTCTATGGTTGACATGTGGCACTAAAGTGTTCATGGGTACTGTAGTTTTTTTGTTAAGTGCTATTTTATTTGCTGCTGTGAATAAACAGTGAAAAATTGAGAAGCATAATCCTCGCCTCCGAGTCCTTAGTAGAATTGAAAATTCTTGTCACAAATGTTTGCAAATTTATAATTGGTTTTGAAACAAATTTCGTAGAAGTAGGAGTGTGTTTTTCGAATGTTTGTTAACTAGACCCCATTTCTGTGCAAAATGCCACTTTGCCCAAGATGGAAGTCATCTCTGTCACTTATTCAGTGCACATAACTATGCAGATGACAAGCAAATACTCCTTCAACTGGAATGCCCCATAGACATTGGAACCTCCCCAATTTTCAGTTGTCTCAGAGTTGTCGATCAAAGGATGACGTGGCGCTGTCTCAAATTGATTGACTCCAAAACGGAAATACTCACATGTGGCGATTGGAAACATGATCCGCTCGCTGCCTGGCCTGATGAACTGGGATCACCGCCTAAAGTATAGAAGGAAATGAGAAACTTTGGACCTTGGGCTCCAAGGTATCGATGAATGCCCAAGTGGACAGATTAGCAAGATCAAGCTTTGTTACTATAAAAACTCTGCAACAAATCTTTCCCCATTTGGGATTTCCACACAAGGTCCAAGCTACCAAGCTACCATCTCCCTTGCTCTGTCCAAACTCGATTACGCCAATAGCTTCTACCACGGATCACCTTTAATGACCATGAAAAGACTAAAACAGATTCAGAACTCTGATGCCAGACTACTCTTACATATTGTGAGAAGTTGGCCTGGTATATGATGATCACTATTCTAGTGAGCACCTTGCACCAGTCCAAACGACCCTTATGGTGATTGGTTGTAAGTCAACCTTATAGACCAGCTATCCTAGGGGTAGCATGGACAAAAGCAGTCTTAGGCTAAACTCAAGAGGGCATGTGAAGCCAGCTGTTTTATCATGTGCAATCCTTTTAAATACCAAATGAAAGGACACCACACAAGTTATATATTACAAAATATATGTATTTATTTCTAGAATAATCCCCTATACTCTTTATAAGCACAGAAGCACAAGCGTTAAACAAAGAACTCAATATAACATACAATAAGCTGCATAATTTGGATAGGCCGGGTGGCCACTCAAACCATATATTAAAAAAGTGGTATAAGTACCACGCCATGAACAATGGTAAGGCCTAGGGCCTTGGGAATCGCTCGGCCTACACTGGACTAACAAAGGTTAGGACGTAGGAGGCCCACAGGATGCGGGTGCAGTGTCTATACGCAACCGCGTTTACCATACAAGTCAATGGTGCGTAAAAATCAGAAAGTTATAGGTTTAGGAGACTTCCGACTGGACTGGAACTTAGCCACTTGAAACTAGGACACTAGGGATGTAAATCACTACAGGGGCACCGGAGTACCCTCGTTACCTCACCCACAGGAAGCGGGTGCATAGGGGCCAAAGTGCGTCAGGTTTCTTCGTGAAGTTCTATAGAGCCTGGAGGAAAAGATGCTGCAGGCGGCCAGGAGAGAAGAGTCCGGTTGGATCCAAGGGTGGATTGAAGATGTAGAGGACTGAAAGCAGAGGGGACAGAGCCTGGGTCACTATCCAGTGACCAGGATGGAACCAGGACGGAACCAGGCAATGTCGGGTTGCCATCAGGAGCTGTTGAGTAGTTTGTCTCCACTGCCACATGGACCAGGAAGGATCGAGGATGACCAGCTGGTGAACACAAGCTGTCCCACAAAGGCTCTTGCTGTCAGCGGTGTCGGTTCTCGAATCGGAGTCACCAAGCCTTGGCAAATGCAACCCACGCAGGACTCAAAGATGTCTTCTGGATCAGACCGGGAAGGTCAGATCGGGGGCTGCTTTTCAGAGGAGCTAGGGCCAGTCTGGAGCAACCAGACCAGCAGTTCAAAAATGTAGGTTTGTCGTCTCAGAGGCCACTAGCCAACGCGCAAGCAACCGGACAACGGGTCAAGCAGGAAAAGTGCAAAAGGGCCCCTCGCAGCACTCGGCGAGTGTGGAGAAGTGATCTTTGGAGCACAGGCTGCTCGGGCTGGGGCTTCTCAAACCCCAAAGCACAGTGTCGAGGAAGCCTCGGGAGCTGCACAGGCAGCACTTCGTCGACTTTTCAAGATGGCCGGTCCCACGTCTCCCGTAGCCTCCACGGGTCTCAGCTTTGCTAGGACTGTGGATCGGGCTGTTGGAAGTCTACGAGTCCAGGTCGTGTTGGTCTCTGTTGTTCTAGCTCCGGCGGGAGCAACGGCAAAGAAAGTCTTGATGCGCTGATGGTGCCTGCTTGCACAGGGTGCCACTCCTTGTCCACAAGGGAGATTCTTCAGTCTTCTACGTTGAGTAGGATGTCGAAGGGTCCAGAGTTTCATTTCAAAGTTTCAGTCAGTATGATCTGATGTGCATTGGCACAGCTCCTACCTTTATTCCAAATCAAGGGGCTGGATCACCTGCTAGGTCCCTCCTATGGGTGGGACCCAGGAAGGGGGTGGTTACACCCTTTTCCCTTTGTCCAGTTTCGTGCCAGAGCTGGGGCTGGAGAGCCCCAGCACCGTTTTGAACTGGACTTTGCATGGGATACCTTGTGTGCCCCAGGCAGTGTCTAGTTTCTGTCAGCCCTCCCTGCCCCAATTCACTATCTCCTGTCTGGGGTGGTGTAACACCTCCCTGTGACAGGAAACCTATTGTCCAGGCCTCCCCTGCCGGAGTTTTGGTCAGCAGCAGGAGGTCAGACTCGTGTCCGTGGCAGCAGCATCCATTTGGTGATGCTGAGTCTCTGGTTAGGTTTAACCGCGTTTAAGCAAAGTAACATGTCTTCTCCCTCTAGAAGGGTGGACTGGCGAGGGGGTAGTATTCCAAAGCGTATGACACCTTACACAACATGTTTTGATAAAGCCAAACCAACGTTAGCAAGTAACCGCGAGGATTATAATACACTTAAGAGTATATGGTATGGCAATATCCCAGAACAGCGAAGGGACATGGTTCCGAAAGCTGCAGACAGGCTCAGCTCATGCTAGAGCACCATCTCACAAAAAAACAAGCACTCTGCCTCCAGGATTGTTACGGCCTGCCATAGGAGTGACTTATAGGTGTATATGTGTCCAGATATAGCTTTAGATATAGGTATACTATATCTAAGCAAGGGGTGATTATACCACCTTGCCCCAGCTGAGTATTCAAATTCAATTCAATTTTAGTTTTATTCGATTTGTTTGGTAAAATCATAAAAGCATACAAGTACATTTTATACAGCAAGTTTAAAAAGTTATCCCCAACGAAATATTTATGAGACTCTATAAAACAGTTTTCCAAGTGATAAAAGTCAATGATGAAATTACGGCAGTTGACCTCATGTAAAAACGTATGAAAAAGTTAAAACATGTAAGGGTTACATCATGGAATTTCTATATTTCATCACTGACATTAAAAAACGAGAAACGACAAAGATGACATACACCTCATCTAACAAAAGTAATTTATAGTAAGCGTCTTTGCATGTTCTTATGCCCCAGTGTTTTAGAAGAGGTAATAGGTACAATTTCCTTGGGGCAGAATACAGATTGCAAAAGAACATAATATGAATGTTACTTTGTGATGAGTGATCATCGCATGGGCAAATTAGGTTCGGGGCAGTCCAGTCATTTTGTTTTGGGAGAGTGACCATACGGAAAAAGGTGCCTAGGCGCAGCCTGGTGAGAAGCATACGAGGATAAGGTGCAGTTTCGGTCCTGAGGTACAATTGCAAACCTTCAGTGGGAGTAATTCTTTGGTAGCTCAAGGTGGTATTTTTGAGTTTCTCTGCATCCCATCTAACACCTTCCAGGTGGGTAATTAAAAGTTTTTTGAGAGACGACCTAGACAGATTTTCTAGGGACTCTGGGTCATCATATTATTCAGGACAACCAATCTTGGCGAACATCAACCGGACATGTCGCAACCATTTTATTTTGGATGCGGCATCCAGGTTCATACAATCCGTGATGAGTTCTCTGTTAAGTTGGCATTCCCTGGTAGTCCAAATTTTGTGCCAAAGCAAACACGGTGACAGCTTTATAGAGTCGCTAAGGTATTTGAGGCCAGTCTCAATGTGAGTGATAAAAGTTGAAGTAGATTTGCTCACCCCCAATAAGTAACGAATAAAAAGATTCTCACAAATTTGGAGTGAGGACACGTCTTCAAAGCCCCATAAGCCTGCTCCATAAGTGACTGTCGCTACACACTTTGCTTGGTAAATCTGTATCATCTCAGCAGTCGGTTTGCCCCCAATTTTCGCTGCAAAAGTTCTCAGGGCACCAATAGCACGGGTAAAGGCAAGCCTCCTAGCTGATACTGCATGTTTCCAGGCTCCTTTTCTCTCAAAGACAACACCCAGATAACAAAAAGTGTCTGTGGTCTCGATTCTTTGCTCGTCAAGGTATATCGAACATTGTGGCCTTTTACTCTTTTGGGTGCACGGCATGGAGAAAGTTTTTGAGGTGTTCACTTTCAAATTTCTTTTCCCCATGTAGGACGAGAATTCTCTGACCGCTCTCTGCAACCCTACCCTAGTCCTAGACATAATAGCCGCATCATCGGCGTATAATAGGATGGGTACAGGCCTACCATTGACAGCTGGATAGTCATTCTGGAGATTTGTTAGATGGTCTACAACAGAATTAATATAAAAACTAAATAGAAGGGGCGCGAGTATACAACCTTGCCTAACCCCTCTATTTATGGGAAATTTCTGTGTTCATTGCCCCTGGGTCCCGAACCTCACCCTGGCACCAGCATCTCTATAAAGTTCTTTGATAAATACCACTATGGTGGGATCCACCCCAATGAGCTCCAATGTTGACCAGAGCTGCAGATGATCCACACAATCAAATGCTGAGCTAAGGTCAACAAATGTAACAAACAGATCCCCTTTTTTGGCCTCAATATATTTGGACATTAATAAGGACAGATTTAAGCATTGCTCCTGGGTGCCCAGTCCCTTTCGGAATCCATATTGGAGTTCCGAAATAACCTTATTTTCTGTCTCCCAGTGCTGAATCCTCTTTAGAACGATCCTTCCTGCTATTTTCATGAGGCCGTCTAGTAAAGATATGGGACGGTAGCAAGCCGGATCGTCCCTGTTTCCCTTTTTAAAGATGGGGACCACAATGGCATCTGACCAGGTCTTAATTAAGCCGCATTTGTTTCCCATATTCAAAACGTTTGTTAATAGCGGAGCCCAAAATTCCAAGTTTGTTTTATAGGCATCCACTGGTGTGTGATCCGGACCAGGAGCTTTCCCTGAAGGACTTTCCCTGATTGCATTTTCGACTTCTAGGGTGGTAAAGACCAAGTCAATTGGATACGGCGAAACTGGGGGATCGCTTGGCTGATGATCTCGCGTGAAATTGTTCGAGGATGAAAGTGCCTTTAGTTGATTCATGTTGTTCCCCTGTCTGTTGGTGTAGAGTTTCCCGTAGTGTTCAACCCATAGCTCTGCTGTAATTGCTACATCTATGCAATTATCAGTATGTTTTGCGTTGTATACTGATCTTATCACTTTCCAGAAAAGGTTGGTGTCCTTATTCCTGGCAGCTTCTCCCAGTGCTTCCCAGGCCTCCTTTTTCATGGTTGCTTTCCGGAGGTTAATTTCTCTCTTGTACTCTCGTCTAGCCTCAGAGATTTGGGCCCTGTTTTTCGGGATGGCGTTTAAAACTTTCTTCAAGTTCTTTAAGGCAGCTGTGCACCTAGAATCAAACCACCCGGATGCACGTTTCCCCTTCTTTTTGTGGCTCTTAGTTAGAACGCCTTTTATGTACTCCTGTATATTGGCGAAAGCTGCCATAATCGCCTTAGGTTCCACATCTTCTTCTAAGCAGACAGATATGTCTGCAAAGCAGGATGATATTAAATTGTGGAAGAAGATTGTGGGGTTCAATTTCTCCCACTTAAGCACATAGCCGTTTATCTTTGTTAAGGTGACCTCCAATGGATACAGTGGGCCGCTAGATTCCTTTGGTTTCTCCACTGGGAGCCTAACCCCAAAGGTAATAGGGTAATGGTCACTCATTGGATCATCCCCTATCTCCCAAGAGGTTATAAAGTTGGGCGGGGTGGGGGATATCAGGGCAAAGTCAATTGTGGTTTCACAACCTCTTCCATTGTATGTTGGGGCAAAGGGAACTGGGGGAGAGCATGCCTGATTAACGAAGGTGAGGTCAAAAGTGAACATAATACTGTTAAGGAGAGACCCCAGCTTGGTGTGTGAGAAGTGAAAAGGGCCGTCCTCCTCACGATCTGCAAGGCCGCACAAACCTAACTCAGAAAGTGGGCAGACTGCACAATTAAAGTCTCCCACCCAAATAACTGTATGGTCTCCCACGTTTTGATCCCTCACTTTATGGATGCGGTTTAACATTTTATTTAAAATGGGTTCCATTTCATTTAGTGGCATATTGTTATAGAAGTTCACCAGTATAACCTTTTGTGTGGTGCCCCATTTAAAAGAAAGGATTTGAAAATATTGGTCAGAGTGGAAATTATACACTTTTATATCCCCCACATTCGAGACGTATATACACAGACCCCCTTTATTGCGGCCCTGAGTGGCGGGAGCAGCGGGTGTATGGAATGTTCGATACCCCATGATGTGCCTTTCTTCTACCAGCCAAGTTTCTTGCAGGCAAAGTATGCCATGCTTCTGGACGGTCTCCAACCAGGGTGTATGCTTGATCTTAATGCCCAGTCCTGCTACATTCCAGGATAATAATGAGTGTTTCGGTTCACTATCTACCTGATGTGTATGGCCCTCACTCTCTATTACCTCTACCTGGTCTTGGAGATGTGCCCTGTCTAGGTGTGGTATGGCTCGCACAGGGAGCGGGTGCTGGGCAGAGGAGGGTGGAACCACCATCAAATGGGTCGAGTTCTTAACAATGGGTGGCGATGTATTGCTATTACTGGCAATCATTGCGTGGTTTTGATCACTTGATCGGGGTGTTTGATCGACTGTTCCCAGTCAATCCACCTGATCTAAGCATCCAAACCTATTCATGGTGGGTGCACCTTCCCACCAATTTTTGATGGGTTGCCATCCCTGCCCCTGACCCTTCCATCTGTTGTGGATTGTGGTCCAAGCCCCAGGATGCTCTGCTAGCTGTTTTGGAGGGTAGAAAAAGGTTAGGGGTTTGGTGACAATGGTTTGTTCGGTCACGTATGGGTCCCATGTGGTGATGAGATGGGCTGTATGAGGGTCTGCAAATGACACCACGATGCAGTCTCCTGGTATCGATTTGTAGGTACGGCCCACCCAAGGGACTCTCCTGACCATTAGTACCCTACTCCTGTTGGTGTGAGGAATCTGCCTATTGGTATTTAACCAGTAGATCACTTTGTTTTTTAAGGACCACTGGGTTTCAACAATATCAGGGGCAAGCGGAGGTACCCCTGCCAAGATAACCACGTAGGGCCCAGCCTCAGGGGGGAGATCAATATAGCCTCCGCGAAAGTTCTGGGGATTCGGGTATAAATTTGGTGTGCGCTCTAAGAGGGGAGTGATGGGATTATTTGCCTTCTGGTCGGCTCTAGAAGGGGGTTTGGGCTGGAGCTGTTTTTTAGAGGGTTTTTCCTCTATTTTTGGAGGGTTGGCAGCGACATTTACAAGTGTCCTAGGTTTGGGGATCGGAGTAGGTTTGGATAACGAGGGGGGTAAAGGTGCAGGCAGAATCAAGGGGGCGGGAGGAACCTCCTTAGGCGCTGTAGCTGCTTTGGTGCCAATGTTAGAGGCTGGAGCAGATTGGATACCAACATTTCTAGCCAGAGGTGGACTCTCATTGATATGGGGATGTGTTACTTCCAGCTGTTTTAGGCTAAGCGTGGCCAGGGATACTAACGTTTTATCCATTTCAAGTAGGTGATTCTCAATACGTGACAGTCTGAGTTCGAAAGGTGTCAATAGTTGTTTTAAAGTGACCCAGACTGTCTGGAGAAAGTCTTCATCATCACCCGCTTTATCCTTGTCCCTCTCTGTCTCGTTTAGCCCTCCCAGTGTTGGGTTATCTACTAGGATAATAGTATTCTCTGCCGCGGGGGCAGTAGTGAGGTTGCTATCACCCCCTATTTGGTGGATAGCTGGGGGTGGTGTTTGTTTAGGATCCCCTGCGTTGGGTAGAGGTCTTCTATGGTTGAAAAACTGCTGCCTTGCAACTTTGGCTTTCTTACGAGCATAGGCAGATTTTACATTGTTTTTCTTCTTCAAGGCTTGGCGACCTGGGTTTGTACTTTTTGCTACAGAGAAGGAGGGGGCAGTTATAACCGGCAAGATGGTGGAATTTCCCTGCTCGGTAGGTTGGTCACCCTCACTAGGTTGGACGGTCATGGGGGAGAAAATAAATGAGGAGTCTAATGCTGGTGGGGAGGAAGGAGGGGGGGAGTGATGAACGTCGGCGAGGATCAACAAAGGAGGCGGACGTTCCACCTGTTGGGGAGATGCAGCAGACGCAATATTTCCCAAGGAAGATTTTTTAGAGTTAGCAAATGTTTGGGAAAGCCTGCGTGCAGCATCTAATTCGATTGAAACCCTCTTCTGCATTTTTGTGATTTCGGCATCTATTGCCAAATTTGTTTTTACAAGGAAATCGTCCAAGGTGCCTTTTGGCTTGGTTAAACCCAGCGCGGTCTTACTGCGACTCCCCCGGGTACACATGATGTGTGACAGTTACGGTTTCTGTATGGTACTCACTAGAGTCAAAGTCCAGGCACGATAACCGTGAAAAGAACCAAGGGGGGTGGGCCAGGCCAGTCCTCTCAGTCCTCGAACGGCCTCAAACGGTCCCGCCCTTGTCCCGGGCTTCTCCCGGCGCCCTCCCGCGCGCTCCCGCGCAGCGGGGAGGCTGTCCAACTTTAATAGTTGCTTAGATTGGAGGAGGCCGAGAGGGTGGGGCCGGCAGGGAGAGCAGCCCAGATGGAGGCGGGCGCGCGTGGGCTCCTGGACCTTGGAGTCCCCACGCCACTCGCTCGCAGCCCTGCCGGTCGACCCTGAAGCCAGGAACGAGGTTAACCCCTTGCACAAAGTCCTGCCGCTGCTAGCCTCGAAGCGGGACCCGCGGAGCGGGTCAGGCGAGGCGTGATGTTTACAGCTGGCTCAGAGGGTTCCCGGTAGCAAACAACAGCAGTCCTTCCTTTCCCGATGTGGAACCTAATGTGGAGGCAATCCAACGATTTGGAAACGCGGTGGAGCTTTAAAGTGCTCAGGTGGGGGTGGGGCCGGCAGGGAGAGCAGCCCAGATGGAGGCGGGCGCGCGTGGGCTCCTGGACCTTGGAGTCCCCACGCCACTCGCTCGCAGCCCTGCCGGTCGACCCTGAAGCCAGGAACGAGGTTAACCCCTTGCACAGAGTCCTGCCGCTGCTAGCCTCGAAGCGGGACCCGCGGAGCGGGTCCGGCGAGGCGTGATGTTTACAGCTGGCTCAGAGGGTTCCCGGTAGCAAACAACAGCAGTCCTTCCTTTCCCGATGTGGAACCTAATGTGGAGGCAATCCAACGATTTGGAAACGCGGTGGAGCTTTAAAGTGCTCAGGTGGGGGTGGGGCCGGCAGGGAGAGCAGCCCAGATGGAGGCGGGCGCGCGTGGGCTCCTGGACCTTGGAGTCCCCACGCCACTCGCTCGCAGCCCTGCCGGTCGACCCTGAAGCCAGGAACGAGGTTAACCCCTTGCACAGAGTCCTGCCGCTGCTAGCCTCGAAGCGGGACCCGCGGAGCGGGTCCGGCGAGGCGTGATGTTTACAGCTGGCTCAGAGGGTTCCCGGTAGCAAACAACAGCAGTCCTTCCTTTCCCGATGTGGAACCTAATGTGGAGGCAGCTGAGTAATCAGCCAGTTGTGTCAGATTGGATGGCCAGCCAGTGTTGGCAAAAGATATGCTGCAGCCCCTGGTAGGCCTTGGATGCACCTATGCCCTGGGTACCTATAGTACACTGTACAGGGGCTGATAAGGTGATCCAATTGGTTATGTACCTAAAGTACATGGTTGTGAATTTAGAGAGAGAACAGCAGGTTGTGGGTCTGATTAGCAGGCCCACAGCCACATTAAGTCGAAAACCAGTGAAGCAAAAAGCAAAAAAATGGGTTGACCATAGGAAAGCAGACCCTACTCTCCTACATAACCCCCCCCCCCCCCAAACGCAGGGACATTAAACTTAACCTTGACTAGATAAGTCTTCATGTTCTAAGTGGAAATATCTGGAGAGACCATCTGCATTGCCATGGTCAGTCCCTGGTCTGTGCTCCACTGTAAAGTCCATCCCCTGTGGGTAAAAGGACCACCTGAGCAGTTTGGGATTTTCACCCTTCATCTGATTTAGCCACAAGAGGGGCTTATGGTCTGTCTGAATTCTGAAGTGAGTGCCAAACAAGTATGGTCTCAACCTCTTCAGGGCCCAAACCACAGCAAAGGCCTCCCTCTCAATGGCTGACCAACGTTTCTCTCCAGGGGTCAGCCTTCTGCTAATGAAAGCAATGAGCTGGTCTTGACCATCTACATTAAGTTGTGAAAGCACAGCTCCCACCCCCAACTCAGAAGCATCTGTTTGGACAATGAACTCTTTGGAGTAGTCAGGACTCTTTAGGATAGGTGCTGAGCACATGGCCTTCTTCAGGTCATCAAATGCCTTTTGACAGCTAACTGTCCACTGAACCTTTTTTGGCATCTTCTTGGATGTCAGATCATTTAATGGTGTCACAATGGATCCATAATTCTTTACAAATTTTCTGTAATACCCAGTCAGGCCCGAAAAAGCTCTGACCTGGGTCTGGGTGGTTGGAGGAGCCCAGTCCTGTATGGTCTGGATCTTACTCTCCAGTGGTTGAACCTGACCCCCACCTACCAGGTGGCCCAGGTACACAACCTTGCTCTGCCCTATCCGGCACCTTGCTGCCTTGATAGTTAGGCCTGCCTTCTGCAGGGCCTCCAAAACCTTATTCAGGTGGATCAGGTGATCCTCCCAGGTGGAGCTGAAGACAGCAATATCATCTAGATAAGCTGCACAAAAGTCATCCAACCCAGAAAGGACTTGGTTCACCAACCTTTGGAAAGTGGCAGGTGCATTCTTCAAGCCAAAGGGCATTACCACAAATTGATAATGACCTCCAGGGGTTGAGAATGCTGTTTTGGCCTTGGACTCCTCAGCTAACCTGATTTGCCAATAACCAGCTGTCAAATCAAATGCGCTCAGAGACTTGGCAGAAGCCGATCTATCAATGAGCTCATCTGCTCTGGGAATGCGGTGAGCATCTGTCCTAGTGACAGCATTGAGACCTCTATAGTCCACACAAAACCTCATTTCTCTCTTCCCATCTTTGGTGTGAGGTTTTGGCACAAGGACTACTGGGCTGGCCCAGAGGCTCTCTGATGGCTCAATCACTCCAAACTCAAGTATTTTCTGCACCTCAGTCTTTATACAATCCCTGACATGGTCAGGTTGCCTGTAGATGTTACTCTTCACAGGAAGACTGTCATCAGTGTCAACCTCATGGGTGCACCAGTTAGTCTGACTAGGTGTCAATGAAAACATGTGTCTGAAAGACTGTAGAACTTGTCTGCAGTCCTGTTGCTGCTGGTCAGTGAGGCTGCCAGCTAAGGCCACACCATCAACTGAACCATCATCAGGGTTATGGGATAACAGGTCTGGGAGAGGGTCACTCTCTTCCTCCTGCTCCCCATGTGTAGCCATGAGCAAGCCCATGTCTGCCCTGTCCACAAATGCTCTCAATCTGTTTACATGGAGCAACGTGTGGGGGCTCCTAGAGGTGCCAAGGTCCACCAAGCAGGTGACCTCTCCCTTTTTCTCAATTATGGTGTGGGGTCCAGACCATTTGTCTTGGAGAGCTGCTGGGGCCACTGGCTCCAACACCCACACCTTCTGTCCTGGCTGGTACTCAGTCAGCACAGCCTTTTGGTCATGCCAAGCTTTTTGAAGTTCTTGGCTAGCCTCACGGTTTTTGGAAGCTTTCTCCATGTATTCAGCGATCCTGGAGCGGAGACCAAGTACATTGTCCACTATGTCAAGTTTAGGTTTTTTGAGAGGTAACTCCCATCCTTCCTTCACAAGACACAAGGGACCCCTTACAGGATGCCCAAACAAAATCTCAAAAGGGCTGTAGCCAACCCCCTTTTGTGGGACCTCTCTGTAAGCAAAGAGAAGGCAGGTTAAAAGGATGTTCGTCAGAACAGAAAAAAGGGGATTGAGGCTTTGAGGGCCGCACCGAGGGTCAAGTTCCTATTGTTACTATAATATGGGTGCAAATGGTCTGGGATACAACCCCCTAGATCCCAACATAGAACAGATAAGAAGTTGTTCTGTACATCAAACTTCACAAGTTGACCTCGCACACCAAAAACAGTATAATAAACACGATATTAGTGCTTGATAAACATTTGTTTTGTGACAAAGATGGAATCCAACAGTTCTCCCTGTATTTTTATGCTACACGTCCCATCCGTCTTGATAGTTGTCTGAACAATATGAATTCACCGGCAGACCAGACGACCGCATACGCACGAGACGACGATGCCGAATATATGGCATACACTTTATTCTTCTCTTATCCCACTGGATCTTAACGAATGGATGTTATTAGATCTGCCAACCATACAATTATAAACCCTATTGTTCAGACAACTATCAAGACGGATGGGACGTGTAGCATAAAAATACACTGCGTAAAGCCCTGAAGAAGTCCGGTTTCGGACGAAACGCGTTGGCTATTTTTATCTGCGAGTTTTGAATAATAAAAGAAAGAATGAAACGAAGAAAACTGACTTGAAATTTTCTTGGGAGAACTGTTGGATTCCATCTTTGTCACAAAACAAATGTTTATCAAGCACTAATATCGTGTTTATTATACTGTTTTTGGTGTGCGAGGTCAACTTGTGAAGGTTAAAAGGATGGCCCATCTTCGCCTAAGCTTTTCAGGTAACCCTTTTATCATCCCCTTTAGGGTCTGGTTAAATCTTTCAACAAGCCCATTGCACTGTGGATGGTAGGGTGTAGTGAACTTATAGTTAACACCACACTCTTTCCACATTGCTTTTAGATATCCAGACATGAAGTTGGTACCTCTGTCTGAAAGTACCTCCTTTGGAAAGCCCACTCTGGAGAAAACTCCCAGTAGGGCCCTTGCCAAAACAGGAGCTGTTGTGGTCCTCAGGGTAATTGCCTCTGGATACCTGGTGGCATGATCCACTACCACCAGTATAAATCTGTGCCCAGATGCTGTTTGAGGGTCCATTGGTCCAACAATGTCCATTCCCACTCTCTCAAAGGGTACCCCCACCACAGGTAGTGGTATAAGGGGGGCCTTTGTGGTGCCACATGATTTGCCACTGGCTTGGCAGGTGACACAGGAACAACAAAACTCCTTGGTATCTTCTGACATGTGAGGCCAGTGAAAGTGAGGGACAAGCCTGTCCAAATCTTGTTCTGGCCTAAGTGTCCTTCTAGAGCAGGGGTCTCCAACCTTTTGTGTAGTGAGAGCTACTTCTGGTCAGTGGAAATAGTTGTGAGCTACTAAACCCCAAGCAACTTGCGTATTTTTCCGAGAGACTCCCCATGCACAGTTTCATTGACTTTCTTCTATGAGCCCATACTGTGGTTTGAACAAAATACTTAACCACTATCTCTCTCAGATGCATTAAGTAGTTTTATAGCACCACTCCTACCAATGTAACGTGACAGAGCACTTTACATCACACAGAGACAATCAATCAGTGAAATGTTAAGTAAGGCAGAGGACAAGAAAGTATAGGAGTCATAGGGCATCCATACTGGTAGGCAGGATGGTCTGAGTGCTTGGACAGGAGAGGCAGAAACCTAACACCATGGTTGGGGGATTCTCTTTAATAATAAGAATCAATTTCGACCCAAATGAACCTATTTTGCAACATTAGGATAATGATAAACTGGGGGAAATCATAGTGGTCCAGCCAGCTCAATGCCATGCAGTTTTCAGGCAGCTCTTTGATAAGGTACTTGCTCACTGTTCCACATTAGGATTTCAACTCCTAAAGAGCTAGCAACAGTATGGTCTCTCTGAGAAAAGTAGTAACCCACTGACCAATTTACATTACGTTATGTATGCACTTTGTGTTCTGCGACTCCTTATCAGCAGGCATATTAACCCTATGTGCTACCTTATGACGAGTAAAAACTTATTTTACATTTATAGATTATTACACAAACCTCCGATATTTTTTCTCTCTCTCTCTCTCTCTCTCTCTCTCTCTCTCTCTCGTTATCTCTCTCTCTCTCTCTCTCTCTCTCTCTTGTTCTCTCTTTCTCTCTCTTTCTCTCTCTCTCTCTCTCTCTCTCATATTGTTGGCTGAAATTTGCTGGATACCAGGAATGCAACAGAAGGTGCTTTTACATAATATTGGTGTCCCCATTCTAAGACAGCACCTGGTGGCACTGGTTGCGCTGCCCTAAAGCCGGCCCTGGCGGTAGCAGCACAGTACAAAGATAAAAACCCACAACTCTCCTCTGCTGACTGCTCCTCACTGGTTACCAATCACAAGAAGTTTTCATCCAAGCTATTATGCATCACTCACGTAGTGAGATAAACAGTAAAGGTCCTAAAAAATAATTCCAGGCAAAACTTCTCAAATATTTCCAACCTAGAAACTAAGTTGCAGGCTAACACAGGGTAAAATAATTCCAGCATACAATAAAATGTGGCAGCAATACTTTCTCCATACATGCCTTCAAATTATTGGGAAATGCATTCCAGGCAAAGTATGAGCCATTCAGACTCATCTAGATATCAGAAGAATGGCAAAGACGAGAGTCAATGCAAATACCGGCTCAACTCTATTGCTGGACAAACATCTTGCCCGAAGTCTTTTTTGAACAGAACAATTAATAGAAAGGCCAACACGCCTTTAAAGATAGTAGACTTCTTAATCTCCACCTGCTCAAACCCTATGCAAGGACTTTTAATTTGAATGTCGGCTGCCACTATACTTTATTATTTTTAAGGCAGATATAAAGCACGTGGCAGCCGATGTTAAAATCAATGGTCCTCGCATGCTCGAAACAGCTATCACAGTCCTGTAGAGGCAAATATATAGCGCGGTGTAGTATTCGGTGAAAGGCTTTCACTATCACTACACAGCGCTATATATTTGCCTTTAAATGACTATGAAAGCTGTTCAGTGCAGGCAAACTCTTATGATTTTGACATTGTCTGGCACCGTGGTAACAGTCAGTGCCTACAAGGAACTTTGATGTTAAGGTTGGTTGCCACGCGCTTTATTCCTTAATGCAGATGTAAAGCACAGTGGCAGCCGATGTTAAAATCAAAGTTACTTGCATGCACTGAGGCTTTTTCACTGACTACTACGCAAGGGAAATGAAAGCGTGGTAAAGTCAGTGAAAGCGGATTAGTGCAAACAAGAACAGTGCATTTTAACACAGGCTGCCACCGCGGTATAGGCCCAGTTCCTGAAAGGAGTTTTAATTTTAACGTTGCCTGCCACCACGCTTTATTACCAAAGGCAGATCTAAAGCGCAGTGGCAGCCAACGTTAAAATGAAAGGGCCTTGATTGCAGTTGATTTTACCGATTCTGCTAATGCTCAGTCAGGGGCCCACTTACCTCACAGCTGCTCCGGGAGCCCCAAACGGAGAGTAATTACGAAGCACGGTGCCAGCCTGGAAAAGACAGGTGGCGCAGACTAAGAGGAAGAAAATCACATTCTTCAGCCCCCCCCAACCCAGCTAAGCTCTCTTCAGCCAATCAGCTGGTTTGTGTTAGGGCGGGCAAGGGCTGATAGCTTTCAAATAGAATAAAGGGTTACAAAATAAAATGCCTAAATGACGTCTCAATAATTAGATAGCAGCACAAGCTACTCCCAAAGGGTTGGTGAGCTACCGGTAGCTCGCGATCGACCGGTTGAAGACCCCTGTTCTAGAGGAATATCATGTGCCAAGGTTAGAAGGAAGCCCCTAAATTGCAGAGGTATGCCCAACCTCCTGGCAGCACCAGGCTTGGGGTCTCTAGCCTCTGAATAAAGGAGCCCATCCTCCCAGTACACTCTATGGGTACCTTGAGCATTCCCAGCAGCCTCAGCAGCAGCCTGGTGTCTGAGGGGTTCAAGAGAATGGCAAGTTAATTGAGCCTGCCCCAGATCTGCCCTTGAGGGCCCCCTGACCCCAGAAACTCAACCTGATCAGGTTCAAGCTCTTCCAGGACAGTCTCCTCTTGGATCACAGAATCAGCCTCCTGTGAGGACTGATCCTCAACCTGGGGCAAGTGGGAAGGCACTGCCTTTACCCTCTTGCTCCTTCTCCTGGGTTGTGTCTGGTCTATTGTTACAAGTTCCAGCACAGGTTCAGGTAAGCACTTTTTGGCCTGTGACCTGGCCACAGCAAGGACATGTGCTGAAATACCTAGCATCTCTGCATGAGTTCTGTACTCCACTTCTGACCACATAGAGTCCTCTAGATCATTGCCCAAAAGACAGTCAATTGGGAGGTCTGCACTTACCACAACTCTCTTGAGGCCAGTTACCCCTCCCCAGGAGAAGTTAACAATTGCCACACTATGGGGAGTAGTGACATTGCTAGCATTGGTCACCAGGTAATTATCACCCAGTACAAGTTGTCCAGGGTCCACAAAATTAGGTGTCACCATAGTGACACTGGCACATGTGTCCCTGTAGGCTTGAGCCACTTTACCATTAATCAAAGGCGTCTGCCTGTACTTGTCCAGAGTACTGGGACTCATAGTAGGGGACAAATCCATGTCCCCATCACAGATCAAGACTGCCTGAGTAAGACCTCTGACTAGGCCAGACTCCATCTCAGTACCCATGGTTAACCACACTATAGCTTTAGTTTAAGGGCTGCCACTGCTAACTGTACTAGGGGGTGCAGTTGCCGTAGGGGCTGCAGTGGCAGGGGCTCCACCTTTCTTAGTGCACTCACTAAACCAGTGAGAAACTGACTTACAGTAATTACACCAAGGTTTCTTTGGGCCATCATTCTTCTTCTTTTTCTTTCCATTTTGGGACCCCCCCCTCATTAGTATTATTTTGGGGGCCTGAAGAAGACTTCTGGTCTTTTTGTTTCTGATCTCCAGCCTTCTGGTCTGCCTTCTTTTGATCACCACCGTGGTTCTGGGGCTTCTGCTTAACCCTTGTTCTGACTCATTTGTCTGCCTTCTTTCCCAATTCTTGGGGAGAGGTCAGATCTGAGTCAATCAGGTGCTGATGCAACAACTGGTTCTGGCAATTATTAAGGATCTGTTCTCTCATTATTAGATTGTGCAATCCTGTATAGTCTGTAACTTTACTTCCCAGCAACCAACCTTCCAGAGCCTTAGTGGCACAATCAACAAAATCAGTCCAGTCCTGAGTCTGAGCTTTTTGGGTATCTCTGAACAACAACCTGTATTGCTCAGTAGTTAGGCCAAACCCTTCAATCAGAGCACTCTTTAGGACAGAGTAGTTTTTAGCATCCTCAGGTCTAACAGTGAGGAGCTTGTATCTCCCTTTTTCTGAAAAGGAGAGCCACAAGATTACTGCCCACTGATCCTGAGGAACCTGCTGTACCATGCAGGCTCTCTCAAGAGCAGTTATCCATTTGTGGATGTCATCCCCATCTCTGTAGGGGGGCACAATCTTACTCAGGTTTCTATGATCATAGGACCTGTCTTTATCCTTAGGGATACTGCTGCCACCCGTGGAATCTAATCCACTTAACATTTGCTCCCTTGCCAAAGCAAATTTAACTTGGGCCAGGGCTATCTCTTCCTTCTCAATCTGAAGTTGAGCAGCTCTCATCCTAGCCTCATGTTCTTTTCTCTGGGGGGGAAGTCTTTCCCCTTTGAGATCCCCTGGAGGCATTAGACTGGCTAGATTCCCTGGAATGAGATCTAACCCTTCTAGTGCCAGGGTTAAGTCTACTGTTAGGTCTGGAGAGGTGGGACACCTCTCCATCCCCATGTAGGCTTACATTGGCCCTGCTCAAGCTTTTAACCTGAACTTGGTCATCCCCCTGATCATCTGACTCATCTCCATCCTCATCCTCCTCCTCCTCTTTTGGATCAATGGTGTCATCTTCTCTGGGGGTCCCTTCTCCTATCTTACCTGAAGGACCTGTCTCATGCTCCTTCTCAAGATCAGCTTTCTCTAGGATTCCTATGAGGATAGAGATGGTGGAGTTGTGACCCCTTTTCAGCCCCCTTGCAGTGCATAGGGCACTCAGGTCTTTGAAGCTGAGTTTTTCATAACTGGATGGTGCCTCGTGAGGGTCACCCACAGGTAGAGAACTGGATGGTTCACCTGTGCCAGGCATGACTAGTGAGGTGTAAGTGGTGCACTTACCTACACTATGTGTTTACCTACTTGAACCTCTCTAGAGGTTGTAGTCAGGGTGTGCTAAGCCCTTTGGTTTACAACCAATAAGTTTAGTAGAACTTAAGTATGTTAAGCTTTGTTTATATGTACCTAAGGTACTTGATGTGATCTTTCAAATGATATTGTCAAAGATTACAATTGGTAAAACAAACAGCAATCTCAAATCCCAACCGCTGCACACCAATGTGGGAAGTTGGCCTGGTATATGATGATCACTATTCTAGTGAGCACCTTGCACCAGTGCAAACAACCCTTATGGTGATTGGTTGTAAGTCAACCTTATAGACCAGCTATCCTAGGGGTAGCATGGACAAAAGCAGTCTTAGGCTAAACTCAAGAGGGCATGTGAAACCAGCTGTTTTACCATATGCAATCCTTTTAAATACCAAATGAAAGGACACCACACAAGTTATAGATTACAAAATGTATGTATCTATTTCTAGAATAATCCCCTATACTCTTTATGAGCACAGAAGCACAAGCGTTAAACAAAGAACTCAATATAACATACAATAAGCTGCACAATTTGGATAGGCCGGGTGGTCACTCAAACCATATATTAAAAAAGTGGTATAAGTACCACGTCACGAACAATGGTTAAGCCTAGGGCCTTAGGAATCGCTGGGCCTACACTGGATAATGAAGGTTAGGACGTAGGAGGCCCAAAGGATGCGGGTGCAATGTCTATAGGCAACCGCGTTTACCATACAAGTCAATGGTGTGTAAAAATCAGACAGTTATAGGTTTAGGAGACTTCCGACTGGACTAGAACTTAGCCACTTGAAACTAGGACACTAGGGATGTAAATCACTACAGGGGCACCGGAGTACCCTCGTTACTTCACCCACAGGAAGCGGGTGCATAGGTGCCAAAGTGTGTCGGGTTTCTTCGTGAAGTTCTATGGAGCCTGGAGGAAAAGATGCTGCAGGCGGCCAGGAGAGAAGAGTCCGGTTGGATCCAAGGGTAGATCGAAGATGTAGAGGACCTGAAACCAGAGGGGACAGAGTCTGGGTCACTAGCCAGTGACCAGGATGGAACCAGGACGGAACCAGGCAATGTCGGGTTGCGATCAGGAGCTGTTGAGTAGTTTGTCTCCTCTGCCACGTGGACCAGGAAAGATCGAGGATGACCAGTAACCCTGGGCGTAGTGGGCGTAGTGGGGCTTCGCGGAGCTACGTGAAGTGGGCGAGAAACTACGCCCACCTCCGCACTCCGGGTAGCCCCACTACGCACCGCAGGCCTCCCTCCCGCCCTCCCTAAATACTTTAAATTAAACGTGTAAAAGAATTAAAAGGCACTTACCTTGCCCGCCGCTGCCCGCCGCGTCTCCGTGGCACCCTTTCTTCATCGCCGCCGTCTTGTGTACTAATGCGCATGCGCATGCGCAGGCGCCCGCGCATGCGCATTTCTCACGAGAAATGCGCATGCGCGGCCGCCCGCGCATGCGCATTTGTACACAAGACGGCAGCAATGAAGAGAGCGAGCCCCGGGGACGCGACGGGCAGCGGCGGGCAAGGTAAGTGCCTTTTAATTCTTTTACACGTTTAATTTAAAGTATTTAGGGAGGGCGGGAGGGAGGCGGGTGGCGGCCAGCTACGCTCCATCTGCGGAGCGTGCGTAGTGCCGAATTCTACGCCTGCTACGCAAAATGCGTAGAAGCCGGCACTACGCACACTCCGTGCACGGAGCGTAGCTGCCCGCCCACCCTTAATGACCAGCTGGTGAACACGAGCTGTCCCACAAAGGTTCTTGCTGTCGGCGGTGTCGGTTCTCGAATCAGAGTCACCAAGCCTTGGCAAATGCAACCCATGCAGGACTCAAAGATGTCTTCTTAATCGGACCGGGAAGGTCAGATCGGTGTCTCCTTTTCAGAGGAGCTAGGGCCAGTCTGGAGCAACCAGACCAGCAGTTCAAAATTGTAGGTTCGTCGTCTCAGAGGCCACTAGCCAACGGGCAAGCGACCGGATAATGCATCGAGCAGGAAAGGTGCAAAAGGGCCCCACGCAGCACTTGGCAAGTGTGGAGAAGTGAATTTTGGAGCACAGGCTGCTCGGGGCTGGGGCTTCTCAAACCCCAAAGCACAGCATCGAGGGAGTCTCGGGAGCTGCACAGGAAGCACTTCATTGATTTTCAAGATGGCCGGGGTCTCAGCTTGCTAGGACTGTGGATCGGGCTGTTGGAAGTCTGGGAGTCCAGTTCTTGTTGGTCTCTGTCGTTCGAGCTCCGGCGGGAGCAACGGCAAAGAAAGTCTTGATGCGCTGATGGTGCCTGCTTGCACAGGGTGGCCACTCCTTGACCACACGGGAGATTCTTCAGTCTTCTACGTTGAGTAGGATGTCGAATGGTCCAGAGTTTCATTTCAAAGTTTCAGTCAGGATGATTTGATGTGCATTGGCACAGCTCCTACTTTTATTCCAAATCAAGGGGCTGGATCACCTGTTAGGTCCCTCCTATGGGTGGGACCTAGGAAGGGGGTGGCTACACCCCTTTCCCCTTGTCCAGTTTCGCACCAGAGCTGAGGCTGGAGAGCCCCAGCACCGGTTTGAACTGGACTTTGCATGGGACACCTTGTGTGCCCAAGGCAGTGTCTAGTTTCTGTCAGCCCTCCCTGCCCCAATCCACTATCTCCTGTCTGGGGTGGTGTAACACCTCCCTGTGACAGGAAACCTATTGTCCAGGCCTCCCTGCCAGAGTTTCGGTCAGCAGCAGGAGGCCAGTCTCGTGTCTGTGGCAGCAGCATCCATTTTGTGATGCTGAGGATCTGGTTAGATTTAACCGCGTTTAAGCAAAGTAACATGTCTTCTCCCTCTAGAAGGGTGGAATGCTACCTCCGTCACCAGGACTGGTGAGGGGGTAGTGTTCCAAAGCGTATGACACCTTACACGACATGTTTTGATAAAGCCAAACCAAAGTTAGCAAGTAACCATGAGGATTATAATGCCAGAGTATATGGTATGGCAATATCCCAGAACGGCTAAGGGACATGGTTTCGAAAGCTGCAGACAGGCTCAGCAAATGCTAGAGCGCCATCTCACATAAAACCAAGCTCTCTGCCTCCAGGATTGTTAAGGCCTGCCATAGGAGTGACTTATAGGTGTATATGTGTCGAGATATAGCTTTAGATATAGGTATACTATATCTAAGCAAGGGGTGATTACACCACCTTGCCCCAGCTGAGTGATCAGCCAGTTGTGTCAGATTGGATGGCCAGCTAGGGGTGGCAAAATATATGCTGCAGCCCCTGGTAGGCATTGGGTGCACCTATGCCCTGGGTACCTATAGTACACTGTACAGGGGCTGATAAGGTGACCCAATACCCAATTGATTTTGTACCTAAAGTACATGGTTGTGAATTTAGAGAGAGAACAGCAGGCTGTGGGTCTGATTAGCAGGCCCACAGCCAAATTAATTCGAAAACCAGTGAAGCAAAAGGCAAATAAATGGGTTGACCATAGGAAATCAGACCCTACTCTCCTACACATATCAAACCACAAGACCTCATCTCCCCTTCCTTGAACGCCCTGCATTGGTTACCAGTTGCCAGAAGATCCACATTCAAGCTGCTTTGTATCACCCACAAAGCGATACATGGATACATCAGGAATAAAATTACCGAACAAATTCATCAAAGGAACCTCAGGTCTAGAGTGGCACCTCTCCTCAAATTCCCAAGATACAAGAAAAAAAGGCATGAGTGTTACATCCTTTTCTGTTCAAGCAGCCAAAGTATGAAACTCTTTACCCCCCAACATAAGATCCACGGACAACCACCTCACCTTCAGAAAATGAGTCAGTAATTAGCTTTTCCCCACATAGGCACCATGGTATACACCTGTTATAACGCATTTTTTACAACGCAATACCATTACAACGGATCTATTACAACGCAATTACTTTTAGAACGCATAGTTTTACAACTGATACTGTTACAACGCAGGTACTGTTACAACGCAGGTACTTTTACAACGCATTTTTTAATGATATGTTTGGACTTTATTGATATAATTAATGAAGGGTATTATTGTATTATTATTTTATTAATATATATTTTTATTTTTTATTATTATTAATTAATATGGTATTTTTTCATTATTTATTTATTAAAATTATTATTTGAGTATTAATTTGGGTATTATAGAAGTAATTTAAATATATTAAACTTTTAATTTAAAAATTTAATTTATTGTTTTTATTTATTAGAGTATTAATTTGTGTACTATTGAATTAATGAAAAAAAGGTAATATAATATTAATTTTTAATCAGTAATTATTACTATATTTTTCTATTAATGTATCTTATTTTATTTATGTAGTATTAATTTATAATAATAATTTCATTAATTTATTAATTAGAGTATCATGTTGGGTAGTTTTTTAAATATATTTTTCTATTAATGTATCTTATTTTATTTATGTAGTATTAATTTATTCTTTTATAATAATAATGTAATTAATTTATTAATTAGAGTATTATGTTGGGTAGTTTTTTTAGATATATTTTAAGGGAAAAAAATTAATTTGGTACTTTAAAAAGAAATTAATTTTTTTTAAAAAAATCATACATTTTTAAAATTATAAGGGTAGAAAAGTATCATTTCAAAATATAATAAGTTTATATTTAGAATTTTTTTACAATGAATATATATGTGAATAACTCATTATAACATTATGGTTCCCATGGTTTAACGTTGTTTTCAATGGATACATTTGTCCTTCATTTATTTTCATGATACCGTGATATGTGTGTAGCGGTCCGGAATAATAGGAAAGTAAAGCAAAGGAAAGAAACGGAAAATAAGGGAAAAGAAAGAAGAAAACAGGTAAGTAATGAAAGTAGATTATTTAATTGAAATTTGTTTAGAAAATATACAATGCATTAATTAAATAAAAACGAAAATACAGTGTTTTAATAACTAGACTTTTTATTTAAGTATTGAAGAATTAAATAAAAAAATAAATCAAATTTGTTGTAATTTAATGCATATTTTTGTAAATTTTTTATTTACATGTAAATATATTTAAAAAAATAACTTTATTACAATAAATGTATTAAATATAAATGTACAGTAGTCCGTTGTTTATTGTTGCAGCACATCCTGACGTCATGACGTTTACGTGAGCGTCATCGGCCATTTTGTGGAGTATCGGAGCAGGAAGCAGCTGGAAGCTGATCTACGTCCAGGTAGGAACCCACTTAAATCTTAATTAATATTGTAAATGATAAAAACATTAACATTTATTGTAAGGATAGGATAAGTTGAGGTTGCTCGAATTGAAAAAAATGTAAATAAAAAGACATGTCGGTACTCGTATTTCTAGAATATGCCTATGTTGGGTCGAAGGGTGGGGGAAGATCGGTAACTTTATTTAAGGTATAATTAGTTGTATTTAATGAAGATAAAGTGTTTTATAATGTCATTATTAAACAATATAAATCATTTGTTATGCAATGTATTAAAATGCATTTTCGAGTGAAATTAAAGATTTGAAAAATGATGTTTGAGAAAGTTAGTTTCACGTAATTGTTGATAAAACATAAATCAAATGTAAACAGTGATATTTCCAATGTTGTTTTCGTGCTTTGTGGACATAAAAATGTCTTTTTGGGAGAATCGAAGTTTTGTACAATTTTCAAAAAAATGATATTAAGAAAGGTTCAATTGTTTATCATTCTTTGTTTGAAAAAAAAGGTGTTGGCTATATTTATGGTTTATATTTCAGTTATTACATTTTAGAAAAAAAATACCAAATGTATTACTTTTTTGGTCTGTTGAATTTTAAGCGTAGACAATTTATTCAGAAAAAATATTTTACTAATGAAAGGATAAATTCGTTTTTGTTTACTTTATGGTTTTGTTTTAAAAACAATTGTATATTGAAAAGGCCGAATTGTGTTTCACTGATTTAGGATAAAAAAGGAGATTCATATATTTATGATGTATTTTCGTGTCAATAGTTTTTGGTTATAAAAAATGGCTAGAATGGTAGAAAAAACAATGTTTTTTTTTAGATCATAGAAGAATTTTGAAAAAAAAGCTTTGAAAAATCTTGAAAAATAATTTGCTAATATCGGTAATTTAATTGAAATATCAATTTTTTGCTTAAAGAAATAGTTTTATCAACAATTGTATGGTGTAGTCTTGAAAGAGGAATACTGTAAGTAATCAAAAATGCATTTTTTACAATTGCAAAGTAATGTGCAAAAAATTAGTAATTAGTATTTGGTTTGCAAATATTATTTGGAATTTAAACAAATATTTTTTTGTAAAAAAGTCAAAATATATTTCAGTAATGTAAGGGGATGATAAAAAAATTTTTTAAATAAAGGTGACCCAACTTTAAATTTAGAATTTTTTTTATAAAAAAATTGTTTATTGCCAATTAAAATTAGAAAGTGAGTAAATTTAGAACAAAGCAGGAAAGTAATGTGAAAATGTGTTTAAAAAGAAAGGATGTTAGCAAGATTCTCAAGGTAATCTAGAGCCACACACAACGAAAACTGTTGTATAAGTCCCAATAGTCGTTCAGACATTTCCTTAGTTCTTTGAGTAATCCGTGAGTTTAGACTACCTGTGAGAGTTTGTGATATTCTCATTTCTTGAAAGCTTTGCTCCTTCTTCAAAGTTTCATGAAATGAATAGAAATTTGGGTGGGGTTTTCCAATTAAATGATTGAAGGAGTTATGCCATCCCTCAACGGCATTATTTGTTTTAGCCTCTCCCTGTAGGCAAGTCGAATAACAGTTCCACCACTCAACATGGAAATGTGGCTTCCTCCTGCGACCCGATCTGCCTAGGTGTCCAATCCATGTGTCTTCCATATAATTTAGAATTGGTGCCAATTTATCTTCGTTTGTTAAATAATATTCAGATTCTGTAATGGCAGTGTAGTACTCGTCTACACTTTCGGGAGGGACAAAACAAAGAGCTGTTAATTTTTTTAATTCTACTTGAAGTTTGCTGTCTGTTGAGTATTCTGTAACTAAGGGTGTTTTCTGTAATTTACGCCAGAATGCCTGGGAAAAATGGAAAAAACACCCCTGAATTTGGGTATCCGTGTACATTTTGTTGATCACATTGATCATGCTCAATTCAAAATCCATTATTATTTTCCTAGGGCTTTGGTTAGTTTTTGATTTAATCACAGTTAAAAATTCTGTGTAAGTTGCAGAAGTCTTATCAGGCAGCAAACTATACACTAGGGGTATTACACTGTTGTTAATTTTTGCGTGTATAGTATAAATTTGGGTGAATGGATGGGGCATGCTTTTAAACGTCCCATCCATCATCCAAATTTCACTACTTTCAAGCTTTAAAAGGTTGCGTGGAGTACTAAAAATTAAGATACGCTTTAGAGGGTTTTCATTGTCATGCAGAAGGAAAGGTTCATTAGCAAAAGAAATAGTAAGTTCATGTGGAATATTTATATCAGAATAGCTATGTGGAGTATTTATTTGAGTATTACTTGCCTGCTTTTGACGTTGTATAATTCTACGCAAATTATGAATGGTAGGCATATTACTAGCAACATGGGTAGGGACATGTTGAGCAACCTCTCTCAAAATGGATCCTGTGGAATCATTGGAGGTGCTTGCAATAACTTTCATCTCATTTACTGTTTCTCTTACATCAACTTCCATTGCAGAGGCAGAGTGGTTATGGTCGGTTGTTCTTACAATAATGTCATCGACCGTAACCGCTCTGCCGCTGCAACGGGTTGTATGGTATTGCACGCATCTCCAATGATTCCGTGGATAACTTATCCTATCCTTACAATAAATGTAACCTGCATGATTAAGTAGTTGGTTTCCTTTCCTGGAGTTGATATATTTTGCAGTAGGATGTGTAGACATTTCCTGAAAAGAAAAAAAAATGTTATTAAGTTTTTGAATAAAAAATTTTAACCTCTAGATTTTTCTGTACTTTTTCTACTGAACCACTTAGTTAGAGTTGGAATAGTAATTTATATCTCTATTTTATCCAGCACTTTCACTACTACATTAGTTATCTGGAGTTGAAATAGTAATTTAAACCTCTACACTATCCAGCACTTTCCCTACTGCAGCACTTATCTGGAGTTGGAATATTATTTTATAACTCTATACTATCCTGCACTTTCTCTACTACAGCACTTACCAGGAGTTGGAATAGTAATTTAAACCTCTACACTATCCAGCACTTTCCCTACTGCAGCACTTACTTGGAGTTGGAATATTATTGTATACCTCTACACTATCCAGCACTTTCCCTACTGCAGCATTTACCAGGAGTTGGAATACTATTTTTTAAACCTCTACACTATCCAGCACTTTCCCTACTGCAGCACTTACTTGGAGTTGGAATATTATTTTATACCTCTACACTATCCAACACTTTCCCTACTGCAGCACTTACCAGTAGTTGGAATAGTAATTAATACCTTTACACTTTCCAGCAGTTCCACTAATGCTTTACTTACTAGGAGTTGGAATAGCACATTATACCTCTACACTATCCAGCACTTTCCCTACTGCAGCCCTTACCAGGAGTTGGAATAGTAATTAATACCTTTACACTATCCAGCACTTTCCCTACTGCAGCACTTACTAGGAGTTGGAATAGTAATTAATACTTCTACATTATCCAGCACTTTCCCTACTGCAGCACTTACCAGGAGTTTGAATAGTAATTAATAACTTTACACTATCCAGCAGTTTAACTAATGCAGCACTTATCTGGAGTTGCAATATTAATTAACACCTTTACAATATCCAGCACTTTGCCTACTGCAGCACTTAACTGGAGTTGGAATAGCACTTTATACCTCTAGACTATCCAGCAATTTGCCTACTGCAGCAGTTACCTGGAGTTGGAATACTACTTTATTTCTCTAGACTATTCATGTACTAATGATATGTGTATTAATAATTTTGAATTCAACTTACTTTTGAATTTGGTGGTTCTTTCAATTGATATGTGGCTTCGATGTAGTTTATTCTTTCAGCTGTTGTTTTTTTCGGATTTGGTTCGGATGGGTAGTACTCTGAAAATAATATATTGTAAAAAAATGTCAATTATGCTTAATGATGAATGTCATTTTTAAAATGTGCAATGTTTATCTGATTTTTTATTTATTATTCATTTCATTAATGTACAGTGATACACTTAGTTAATATTTAAGACATGTTAGATATCTCATTTTTACCACTATACTATCCAGCACTTTCTCTACTGCAGCACTTACCAGGAGTTGGAATAGTACATTATACCTCTAGACTATCCAGCACGTTCCCTACTGCAGCACTTACCAGGAGTTGGAATAGTAATTAATACCTTTACACTATCCAGCACTTTCTCTAATGCAGCACTTACTAGGAGTTAGAATAGCACTTTATACCTCTAGACTATCCAGCACTTTTCCTACTGCAGCACTTACCAGGAGTTGGAATAGTAATTAATACCTTTACAGTATCCAGCACTTTCTCTACTGCAGCACTTACCTGGAGTTGGAATAGTAATTAATACCTTTATACTATCCAGCACTTTCTCTAATGCAGCACTTACTAGGAATTGGAATAGCACTTTACACCTCTAGAGTATCCAGCACTTGGCTTACTGCAGCAGTTACTTGGAGTTGGAATACTACTTTATTTCTCTAGACTATACATGTACTAATGATATGTGTATTAATAATGTTGAATTCAACTTACTTTTGAATTTGGTGGTTCTTTCAATTGATATGTGGCTTGGATGTAGTTTATTCTTTCAGCTGTTGTTTTTTTCGGATTTAGTTCGGATGGGTAGTACTCTGAAAATAATATATAGTAAAAAAATGTCAATTATGCTTAATGATGAATGTCATTTTTAAAATGTGCAATGTTTATCTGATTTTTTATTTATTATTCATTTCATTAATGTACAGTGATACACTTAGTTAATATTTAAGACATGTTAGATATCTCATTTTAACCACTATACTATCCAGCACTTTCTCTACTGCAGCAGTTACCAGGAGTTGGAATAGTACATTATGCCTCTAGACTATCCAGCACTTTCCCTACTGCAGCACTTACTAGGAGTTGGAATAGTAATTAATACCTTTACACTATCCAGCACTTTCTCTAATGCAGCACTTACTAGGAGTTAGAATAGCACTTTATACCTCTAGACTATCCAGCACTTTTCCTACTGCAGCACTTACCAGGAGTTGGAATAGTAATTAATACCTTTACACTATCCAGCACTTTCTGTAATGCAGCACTTACTAGGAGTTTAAAAAGCACTTTATATCTCTACACTATCCAGCACTTTCCTTACTGCAGCAGTTACCTGGAGTTCGAATAGCACTTTATACCTCTACACTATCCAGCACTTTCCCTACTGCAGCACTTACCAGGAGTTGGAATAGTAATTAATACCTTTACACTATCCAGCACTTTCTCTAATGCAGCACTTACTAGGAGTTAGAATAGCACTTTATACCTCTAGACTATCCAGCACTTTTCCTACTGCAGCACTTACCAGGAGTTGGAATAGTAATTAATATCTTTACACTATCCAGCAGTTTCCCTACTGCAGCACTTAACTGGAGTTGAAAAAGCACTTTATATCTCTACACTATCCAGCACTTTCCTTACTGCAGCAGTTACCTGGAGTTGGAATAGCACTTTATACCTCTACACTATCCAGCACTTTCCCTACTGCAGCACTTACCAGGAGTTGGAATAGTAATTAATACCTTTACACTATCCAGCACTTTCCCTCCTGCAGCACTTATCAGGAGTTGGAATAGTAATTAATACCTCTACATTATCCAGCACTTTCTCTTATGCAGCACTTACCAGGAGTTGGAATAGTAATTAATACCTTTACACTATCCAGCAGTTTCACTAATGCAGCACTTACCTGGAGTTCGAATATTAATTAATACCTTTACAATATCCAGCACTTTCACTAATGCAGCACTTACCTGGAGTTGGAATAGCACTTTATACCTCTAGACTATCCAGCACTTGGCTTACTGCAGCAGTTACCTGGAGTTGGAATACTACTTTATTTCTCTAGACTATCCATGTACTAATGATATGTGTATGAATAATGTTGAATTCAACTTACTTTTGAATTTGGTGGTTCTTTCAATTGATATGTGGCTTGGATGTAGTTTATTTTTTCAGCTGTTGTTTTTTCGGATTTAGTTCGGATGGGTAGTACTCTGAAAATAATATATAGAAAAAAAAATGTCAATTATGCTTAATGATGAATGTCATTTTTAAAATGTGCAATGTTTATCTGATTTTTTTTATTTATTATTCATTTCATTAATGTACAGTGTTACACTTAGTTAATATTTAAGACATGTTAGATATCTAATTTTTACTACTATACTATCCAGCACTTTTCTTACTGCAGCACTTACCAGGAGTTGGAATAGTAATTAATACCTTTACATTATCCAGCAGTTTCCCTACTGCAGCACTTAACTGGAGTTGAAAAAGCACTTTATATCTCTACTCTATCCAGCACTTTCCTTACTGCAGCAGTTACCTGGAGTTGGAATAGCACTTTATACCTCTACACTATCCAGCACTTTCCCTACTGCAGCACTTACCAGGAGTTGGAATAGTAATTAATACCTCTACATTATCCAGCACTTTCTCTTATGCAGCACTTACCAGGAGTTGGAATAGTAATTAATACCTTTACAGTATCCAGCACTTTCTCTACTGCAGCACTTACCTGGAGTTGGAATAGTAATTAATACCTCTAGACTATCCAGCACTTTCTCTAATGCAGCACGTACTAGGAGTTGGAATAGTAATTTACACCTCTAGACTATCCAGCACTTGGCTTACTGCAGCAGTTACTTGGAGTTGGAATACTACTTTATTTCTCTAGACTATCCATGTACTAATGATATGTGTATTACTAATGTTGAATTCAACTTACTTTTGAATTTGGTGGTTCTTTCAATTGATATGTGGCTTGGATGTAGTTTATTCTTTCAGCTGTTGTTTTTTTCGGATTTGGTTCGGATGGGTAGTACTCTGAAAATAATATATTGTAAAAAAAATTCAATTATGCTTAATGATGAATGTCATTTTTAAAATGTGCAATGTTTATCTGATTTTTCATTTATTATTCATTTCATTAATGTACAGTGTTATACTTAGTTAATATTTAAGACATGTTAGATATCTAATTTTTACTACTATACTATCCAGCACTTTTTCAACTGCAGCACTTACCAGGAGTTGGAATAACACTTTATACCTCTAGACTATCCAGCACTTTTCCTACTGCAGCACTTACCAGGAGTTGGAATAGTAATGAATACCTTTACACTATCCAGCACTTTCTCTAATGCAGCACTTACTAGGAGTTAAAATAGCACTTTATACCTCTACACTATCCAGCACTTTCCCTACTGCAGCACTTACCAGGAGTTGGAATAGTAATTAATACATTTACAGTATCCAGCACTTTCCCTACTGCAGCACTTACCTGGAATTGGAATATTAATTAATACCTTTACAATATCCAGCACTTTGCCTACTGCAGCACTTACCAGGAGTTGGAATAGTAATTAATACCTTTACACTATCCAGCACTTTTACTACTGCAGCACTTACCTGGAGTTGGAATATTAATTAATACCTTTACAATATCCAGCACTTTGCCTACTGCAGCACTTAACTGGAGTTGGAATAGCACTTTATACCTCTAGACTATCCAGCACTTTGCCTACTGCAGCAGTTAACTGGAGTTGGAATACTACTTTATTTCTCTAGATTTTCCATGTACTAATGATATGTGTATTAATAATGTTGAAATCAACTTACTTTTGAATTTGGTGGTTTTTTTCAATTGATATGTGGCTTGGATGTAGTTTATTCTTTCAGCTGTTGTTTTCTTCGGATTTGGTTTGGATGGGTAGTACTCTGAAAATAATATATTTTAAAAAAAATTCAATTATGCTTAATGATGAATGTCATTTTTAAAAACTGCAATGTTTATCTGATTTTATATTTATTATTCATTTCATTAATGTACAGTGTTACACTTAGTTAATATTTAAGACATGTTAGATATCTAATTTTTACCACTATCCTATCCAGCACTTTTTCGACTGCAGCACTTACCAGGAGTTGGAATAGTAATTAATTCCTTTACACTATCCAGCAGTTTCACTAATGCAGCACTTATCTGGAGTTGGAATAGTAATGAATACCTTTACACTATCCAGCACTTTCTTTAATGCAGCACTTACTAGGAGTTAGAATAACACTTTATGCCTCTACACTATCCAGCACTTTCCTTAATGCAGCACTTACTAGGAGTTGGAATAGTAATTAATACCTTTACACTATCCAGCACTTTCCCTACTGCAGCACTTAACTGGAGTTGAAAAAGCACTTTATACCTCTAGAATATCCAGCACTTTCTTTACTGCAGGAGTTACCTGGAGTTGGAATAGCACTTTATACCTCTACACTATCCAGCACTTTCCCTACTGCAGCACTTACCAGGAGTTGGAATAGTAATTAATATCTTTACAGTATCCAGCACTTTCTCTACTGCAGCACTTACCTGGAGTTGGAATAGTAATTAATACCTTTATACTATCCAGCACTTTCTCTAATGCAGCACTTACTAGGAGTTGGAATAGTAATTTACACCTCTACACTATCCAGCACTTTCCCTACTGCAACACTTACCCGGAGTTGGAATAGTAATTTACACCTTTACAGTATTTTTGAATTATATACTTTTAAAAAGACGTTTGTTCTGCACTTTCCCTACTGCTGCACTTACCAGGAGTTGGAATAGTAATTTACACCTCAAGATTATCAAGCACTTTCCCTACTGTAACACTTACCCGGAGTAGAAATAGTAATTTACACCTTTACACTATCCAGCACTTTCCTTACTGCAACATTTACCCAGAGTAGGAATAGTAATTTACCCCTCTACAGTATCTAGCACTTTCAGCACTGCAACACTTACCTGGAGTAGGAATAGTAATTTACACCTTTATACTATCCAGAACTTTGCCTTTGAAGCACTTTCCTGGAGTTGAATTAGTAATTTTTATCTCTAGACTATCTAGTACAATTTTATCCTCCACTGCATTTATTATATAATTCAGTTGTATTTATACGTTTTGAGTTTTCTAACATAATACGTGATTGTGCAAATGTTGATAAATGTTTCAGGGTCAAAATATTTTATATATATAACATATATTTAGTTTACACATTTCGGATTTACCTTTCAATATGAAGGCTTTGATATGTGATTCATCATAAATTGATGTTTTTTTATAATCTCTTTTCAAAACTTGGTTTTTCTCTCTGAAACCTAAAAAAATAATATATATTTATCCGTTTCTAATGCATTTATTTTTAAATAAAAATGATGTAAATACTTTGCCAGTAAAATATTTTTATTACCTTTTTTAAAAGATGTAGACACACTTCATTTGGGCATTTATGAACTGGAATTTAGTTTTCAAGTGATTTTTCTGTCAAAAGAATTCATAATATTTATTTATAATGCGACCTTTTTCGAGTCCTGCATTATAAAGTTGTTTAATAAATAATGATTATGTATCTTCTCCTAAGTTTAAATAACGGTTCGTACTCTTCAAATTAATGTTATTTTTCAGGTTTCACGTTTTCTGTGGCTTGGAAGTGATTTGTATGAGTAATATAATAAATACATTTTAATCTTATGTTATTGTATTTAAAATATAAGCCGTTTTAATTTTCTGCACATTTTAAATAATCTTATGATTCTATATATATTTATCGTAATTTATTTAAATGTATTTCTGTCACTTTTTTGTTTATTAATTCACAGTAATATTTTGGAAATATCTAATTTAAGTTTAAATAATAAGGATATTTATTAATATTTCGAACGACATTCACTTACAATAAAATTATTTTATTTGGTTAACGTTTTCTGTAAACGTTACTTACTTGTAAATCGTTTTATTCTGTAGCTCTGTCAGTCTAATGGGTCTGAAAGGGTGAAAAGGTCAGAGGTTCAGATTTCACGTCTGCTCTCTCGGGTAGTTGAGGATCAACTAGTTTCAAAATGGTGTCTGGCTACTATTTATAAGTTTGGATTACTAACTTAATTTAATTTGTAAAAATATGCGTTACATTCGGTTTTTAATTTAACATTTATTTCTGTGTAAACGTATAATTTAAAAATTAATTGAAAGTAATTTTGTTAGCGTTTTTGGAGTCGTTTTGGCATCCATTTTGGGTAATGTGTTCTGGTATTGATTCATTGAAATAATAGTAGGACTAATAATTTTTATACCTTCTTAAAATGGCGTCCATGAATCCTTCTATTTCTGTTTTAATATCCGCAAAATAAATATCGTGTTTATAATTAATGTATTATTTTTATAATGTTAGAAACGAAATTGGGTAAAGTGATATACATTTTTGCAGATGGAGTATTAATTTAAGTACTACAGTATTAATTTTAATACTCGAGTATTACTTTATTAAATAATTAATTCGATTTCGTAATATTATGGTAGTTTTTTTTACCGATTTTTAATACACTTCCCCACCCAAAACCCCTATTTTCCCTGCATCCCGTGCCAGGTTTTATTTTACATAGAAAAAATTATATATATTTTTTCTGCGTTGTTATGGTATACGTTTTTATATGTTGCGTTGTAATGGTATTTTTTTTAATAAAGTACTATTTTGCGTTGTTATAGTACTCGTTGTGAAAACATGCGTTGTAACAGTATTTGCGTTGTAAAACATGCGTTGTAACGGTATGCGTTGTTACAGTATGCGTTGTAACATCATATATCCAGGCACCATACGCAAACAGAAATATGCAGCATATCCCTCTGTATATAAGTATTTATTTGCCCTATGAATATGTACCTATATATGTGTATTGCTCTGTGTAAACGTGTAGAATAATTATGTTTTAAAACAAATTAATTTTTTTTTTAAGTACAACAACACTTGATAGCCGGAATTTATTTAATGCATCTTTAATCTGCACATACTTACTTCTTTTATGCATCTATATATCTTCTATGTACTTAGAGCTATATATTCACTACTTTTCTGCTAATTCAGCATTTCCAATGCACTTCCCTATTTCCCACCCTATACCTCTCTCAATATATCCTCTACCGCAACTCTCTGACTCCTCTAAAACCTCTTTCTACTACTCTTTCCAATGCACTATCCTATTTCTCACCCTCACCCTCTAACTCTATCAATATCATTTTTCTACATATACTTACTTCATTTATGCATCTATATACTTTCCATGTACTTATGGATCTATATATTTATTACTTTTCTTCTAATTCAGCATATCCAATGCACTACCCTATTTCTCACCCTATACCTCTCTCAATATATCTTCTACCTCTACTCTGACTTATCTCAAACTTCTTTCTACTACTCTTTCCAATACACTACCCAATTTCTCACCCTATACCTCTATCAATATATCTTCTACCTCCTCTCTCTCATTCATACCAAACCCCATACCACTACTATAATCCCCAAAATAACCCTTCCCTACTCTACCCCTCCTTGCATCATCTCATACCTCTTTTACTATACCAATCCCCCAAAACCAGCCTTTATAAACCCTTCCCTCTGACTCTTTCCCTCCACATCCCTTTTACTCATCCCAAGCCTCCTCCTACTGCTATGACCTCCAAAACAAACACAAAAGTTGAAATCCTTCCCCTTCTATACCTCCACTATCCTTTTCAATCCCAATACAGACTAACATATCCACTCATATTTCATTATACTAATCCTATGTACGTTCCAGAGTAGAGTGCTACTCACCGAAAAAGCGCTTCAACACCTCATATGGGGTAGAAAGCGCTATATAAATGCAAACCTTTTCACTCATCCATCCCTCCACTACCCTTCTCATTCCAAATAAATGACTAACATGTCCACCACTCAAATGACTTTCATATTTGACTATACTAACTCACCAATAATCTTTTATAGGTTCTAGAGTAGTGTGCTTCTTGCCAAAAAATGCTTCAAAACCCCATCAGGGGTAGCAAGCCCTATATAAATGCATACCTTTTTTTCCCCTCTTCTGTCCCTCCGCTATCCTTCTCAATCCAAATAACTGACTAATATCCACCACTCAAATTACTTTCATATTTCACCATACTAATTCAACACTAATCTTTTATGGTTTCCGGAGTAGCGTGCTACTCGCCAAAAAAGCGAGTCAACACCCCATCAGGGGTAGTGCGCTATGAATGCAAACCTTTTTTGCTCTTCTATCCCTCCGCTATATTTCTGAATCCAAATAACTCACTAACATAGCCAGCACTCAAATTACTTTCATATTTCACTATACTAATTCAACACTAATCCTTTATGGGTTTCGGAGTAGCATGCTACTCGCAGAAAAAGCACTTCAATGCCTCATCAGGGGTGTAAGCGCTATACAAATGCACAAGCTCAGCAGTGCACAGCCTTGCCAAGTACCACACATCAGGCTTGTTAGAGTAACGCATTTCAGTATGGCGGTGCACAGTGCGCTGCTAATGTACCTTTCACAGACTAAATTTAAGCCGTTGAGGGGCAGCAAACAGTCATGGTGGGGGCCACGCTGGTCTCGGCAGGCTTGGAGACTGGCTCTGCTGCTCGCAGCTACAATGTACCACTTGATAAATGGATTAATCTGACACCGCTGCATTACAACTGACGTCAGAGGAGTCAGTGCCCAATAGCTACTACGGAGACAGTGTGGTCAGGATATGACTAGCGCTAACATCAGTGCAATCATTTGAGGAGGACCCAACAGGGTTTGCCTGTGCTGTGCGCACATGACCCCACCCATCCTCTACCCTCCATCAAGCTTACTTTACTTTTATCTGTGCTTCAAGAGAAGCAGCATCCTCGCAGTTTACGCGGAGCTCTGTGCAGAACGAAGAGACCGACCAGCTGTCCTGTTCTCCAGCCTCAGTGAGTACCTGTCAAGCTGGAGGTTAGGTGGGGTGAGGGACTTTCAGCGAATATTAGAGCAGTTTAGTTGTGGTCAGGGACTTCCAGGGTTTGTTACACAGCGGTTCGCAGTGAGGACACCCCTCTCCCATCTCTTCCCCAGACCGTGCTCGGGTTTGAAGCGATCAGTAGCTTGTGGTGGAAACACTTTGTTTTGCAATATCAAACCGCTTTAAAGTTCAGATAGTTGGGTGTACAAGTAAGGCACATCACTTTCTACTCAAATTGGAGTGTAACGCATTTTGAAAACATTAAAAAAAACTACACAAAAGGTGACATATTGTAATTTAGCAGCCCATGCTGGGCAGTATGGAAATCAAGTCAAGGTCATGGTCCCAGACAACTGGCCGTGAGCTGGTACGGAATCAGGGAGCGGGTTTCTTATGCCACCGCACAAATAGGCTCCGGGGAGTAGGCTGATGAGTAGCTTTAGGAGTGGGCAGGCACAGTACATTTTCTCGAGACAACGGGGGAGTCCTCTGATTTAGTGGGGTCTGGGTCAATATCGAGAACAGATTTTGGGAGCAGAGCTCTTACGTTTCAGAGGACCATGCACGCGTAGCTAGCTGGTTCAGTCCAAGGTGTTTCTTTCCATTCTGGTTTATGTAGTACTCATTTTATTTTGGGTTCAACAGAGCGTCACATCCAGATTGCACCCCACTGCTTTGTATAAGCTACCCATGCATGGAACCTGCAGTCTCAGCGCACGCAACACGCTCAGCACGGTGACGACTGGCGTCTGATTCACACAATCGTGTCACAGTCATAGTCTGTCACTGTCTCTTCGTCATGGAAAAGTCTGAGACGAAGTGAGTGACTGAGTGTGACCACCAACGCTGCAACGGACTTCAAGAGACCCACTCCAGACCGGGGCCAGCCTGTGATTTCACTCTGAGTTCTCATTGCTGTCAAAAGCAGCCCGTTACGGGGGGCGTGGCTAGCGGCCGTGCGAAATGGCTGCCTAGTAGTGAGGCTCCGAGGGTAGCATAACCCTTCCCATCTATCTGACACATGATCCGTGACACTATGGTACTCCAAGGCCTGGGACCGACGTCCGGGACCGAGCGGCGACGACTGCAGGTACTTTGATCCGAAACCGCAGCCGGAAAGTGGCAGATCCGGCGTGTGTCCAACAACGGCCTATTCCAGCTCCAGAGACCGGGGCCTCGATTAGCTGGCAACCGGACCGGAAGTCCAGGTGCGGCGGCGACAGACTGCAGCAGGGAAGTGACGGCGGGCAAGAGGCTGCGAGACAGTGAGTTGACGGCCTTACACAGCCCCAGGAGCGGTCCTTGCGGTGCCCACATCGGCGTGCAACTTAGCGCCTCCTGGGAGAGACTACAGTGGTACCGCTACTCCGGGTGCACGGCTCATGAGGACATTGAGCCGCTCGAACCCCACCTGGCACCTGCCCGTATCTCAGGGCTGAAATCCGGGACAGGAGCCATTGTTTACGGGACGAGGGCAGTTTGCAGACACGATCTCCCCCCGCCCTACTACTGCCCCTCACAATTTGAATATCGAAGGACGCCCAAATTCCCCTACTTCAGAGGTGTGCGCAGTAGTGGCCGGCACCTGGTGGTAGAGAGTCCAGACTGAGACGGGGGGACAAGGCAACATCTGTGCATGAAGGGGCAGCGACGAGAGGTGCAGTGGGGAGGCTTCAAGACTCTACTCCAGTTGCTGAGTGTGACCCTACACCATTGGCGGAGTCGAGCACTACAGGGGAATTGGGAATCACTCCGACTGGGCGAAGTACTGCGGAGGTCAGAGGCCGGGCACTGAACACCCCCCTCCCGCACCCCACCCCTACTCGTGAGTATAACAGCTGGTTGCCATAACGCTGCAGCAGTAGAACTAGTGTGCGCACACCATTGGCGCATGCCAGCTGGGACCAGAACACTCTGAGGCATCTGGTGGCGAGGGGCTGAATCAAAATCAGACCTGTGGCAGATCCGGCAATTAGTAATAGGGAGTGACCCGCACCTATAGTCACTTACCTGACCAGCTACGGGGCAAACGTAGACCAGTGTGCAGAAACTCAGAGGCCTTAACCTTGGGAGTGATAGCCTTCCTACTTCTACTACCCTCTCGACCGACATCATGGTTGGCAGAGGCCCAAAACATCCGTCAACGCAGGTAAAATTGGACAAGTTCGCCTATGATAAAAGCTCACCGCTTCTACCGGAAGGTCGTGCCTCCTCAGGCAAGAGTGCGGACAACGACGGTGCGATGAAGAAAGTCACGCTGGAGGACATTATGAAGGTGCTGTTGAGTGTCCAAACCACGGTGGGCTCAATTTCTACCGACGTCTCCCTGCTGCGGGCGGACTTCCACAAGATGGCCGACAGAGTTAAGGAGGTGGAAATAGTCACCAAGTCTCTAGTGACGGACACGTCCGACCTTCAGACTGCCGCCTCCAGCCTAGAGACAGAGAACAAACTGCTGATGGACAAGCTTGATGACAAAGAAGGACGCTCACGGCGCAACAATATACGCCTCCTTGGTGTTCCGGAGAATGAGTGAACGCAAGCCATGGACCTCTATGTGGAGGACTTAGTTAAAACCCTGCTGCAACCTAAAGGTCTCTCCAGCTTTTTTTCGGTGGAGAGAGTCCACAGGGTACCTGGAGGCCGTCCCAAACACGGGGCGCCACCGCATTCAATAATTACTCGTCTATTCAACTTCAGAGACCGGGACGCAATACTACAAACAGCTAGAGTCTCTCCACCAATTAAAGTCGAAAACTCCGTGATCACCTTCTTTCCGGACTATACAGCGGCAGTGTCCAGACGTAGGCGCAGTTTTCTGGAATTTAAGAAGGCGTTACGGGAACAGGAACTGCCTTACTCCATGCTATTCCCAGCAAGGCTTAGAGTAGTAGCTGAGGACCGGACATGGTTCTTCGAGACACCCGAAGCGGCATTCGATTGCCTCGACGTATGGCGGACAGTGCGCAGCAATGCTCTTGGGAATAGAAATAACCGCCGACGTGGTGAAAGAGACGGTCAAGGAGGTCAGCGAGCAAGAAGTCCCGATCAAGGACACTCGGCAGAACCGGTGACGGAGGGAGAGGGCTAGTGGCGACGAAGACAGCTGACTGCACCCTGGCGATGCTTGCAGTTTTTCAAGACTGTGGTTGTGCTGGCTATTGACACTGGACTAGGCGGGCCCTGGAGGGCGAGGAGGGTTAATGTGCCCAGAGGACCCTCCACCCCGGACAAGCAAGTACTATGGTTTGGGGGGGAAAGAAGCACTCTGCTGAGTTGGGGAGGCGGGCAGTTGTAGGTCCGTTGAGCAGGGTGGCAGGGAGGGAGGGTGGGAACCAGGGAGCGGTTTTTGATATTTTGTTTGCTCTGTTTCTGATTATCGATGGTGGAGAAGACGGGGCGATACAGCGGAGCAGGGTAGTTCTTGGTTTATTGTTTATGTACGTCATAGTAGGATGCGACGGGATATGTATACCGTGTACACGACAAGAAGATAGGTACAGTTTGCCAGTGGTATGGGGACGACTCCATATGTTAAACCAATGTCCTCATGACGCTTTTGAATTGGCAGTATGCAATGTTATTGGGGTATCACTCTTCTTTATTGTGGGATCCTGGTGGAACAAATGTAGCTTTGATATGTTGACGGTTGTTAATTTGACTGATGGCTGAATGCAATTCGCAGGAGCCCAGGGCTCCCCAAACAGCTTTGGCAATATTATCTTGGAATGTCCGTGGACTGGGAGATAAGGTGAAGAGAGGTCTGGTATTGCAATATTTAAAGCGCTGTGGCCCCGCGGTAGTCCTACTGCAGGAAACGCATCTAACAGGTTCGACTGTCAAGGCTATGGATAGATGGGGGTATCAGATGGTCGCCCATGCAGAATTCTCCTAAGGTTCTAGGGGTACGGGAATGCTTATCAGGAAGAAGTTTCCGCTGGTGATACAACAGACGCGCGTTGACGATCAGGGTCGTTTTGCAGCGCTTACATGTCAATGGGAGGGTCGATTGTTCAATTTGGTCTCTGTTTATGTCCCACCGGCCCTCCATGCACAGACCCATTCTGCTCTGACAACATTTTTGCTGACACTACCCACTGCAACACTGCTCATAGGGGCGACTTCAATTATATACTTGACGGCTCACTAGACAGATTTCCCACTAGGTCAGGGGTGCAGGGTGGGCAACGCCTCCTTGGTCTCCTGGATGCTTTGGGACTCACAGATAGTTGGAGGCACACACACCCTGACGAGCGACAGTACACTTTCTACTCCGCAGTCCACAACTGTCATACACGCATTGATCACTTCCTAATGTCGGCAGACGGCTTGTCCAGAATAGAAGAAGTAGTTATCCGCCCTAGGGGCATATCCGATCACTCCCCACTGCTGTTGAAGTACACACATCACCAGACCTCCAGGAGGCGTATGTTCCCGCTGGTTTTTTGCATGTTGCCCCTATCATGAAACACCTCACGGTCACTACCAGACACTTCTTCCAAGAAAATGCTGGTTCGGTGGACTCCCCTTGTACGCTCTGGGAGGCCTATAAGATGGTCCTGCGTGGACAAGAACTGGCCTCAATTACAGGTCACAAACGGTTGCAGCGGGTGGAATTAGATAATCTGGAGGTGGAGCTCAACACTGCACTAACGGAACAGGCGAGGTTCAGCTTAAGCAAACAGCGTATGTGGCGTACCAGCGGGAAAGTGCGATACATGGCCTCCAAGCAACTAGGCATAGGGTATACGAACTAGGTAACAAGTCGGGGAAGATGCTAGCCTGGCTAGATAGGAAAGAAAGAGGGGATAGGGTTATAGCACAGCTGTTGTCCCCCACGGGCGCAGTGGTCACTAAGCCGGATGCATAGTGGACGTTTTGGCCGACCATTATGAACAACTGTATGCTCCCCGGGCGTCCTATACGTCGGAAGAGGCATATGACTATATAAAAGATCTGACAATCCCCCAACTCTCCCCAGAAGCGGCACTCCTGTTGGAGGCGGACATCACCTTAGAAGAATTACAAACTGCAACCTACTCACTTGCGGCCGGTAAGGCGCTCAGGCCACATGAACTGTATAAAAGGACAGCACAGATGACTGCACCCTTTTTACCTGAGATGTTTCTTGCTAGCCTTGAGGTGGGAGAGTTACCGAGGGACCAGCGCCTCGCCGCTATAGTTGCGATCACAAGCCTGGTAGACCAGACAGGGACTGTGCTTCCTACCGTCCAATATCCCTGATCAACGCAGAACCCAAGATTCTGGCCAAGCTGCTGGCGTTGCGCCTGACCCCCCATCTCACCTCCTTAGTACATCCAGACCAGTCTGGATTTATGCCACATCGTAGCATGGCCCTTAACTTGCGCAAGCTCCATGCGGTCTTGGCTCGCACGTCATATATCTGGGAGCCTTCAGTTATCCTCTCCCTAGACGCCACCATAGCATTTGACACTGTGGAGTGGCCTTACCTCTTTGCGGTGCTCCGCCACATGGGCTTCGGCCCGAAATACTGTGCTTGAATTCGCCTCCTCTACAACAAACCTTTAGCCCATGTCTCGGCCAATGGAAACACCTCTCGAGACTTCCCGCTAGGACGCGGCACGAGACAGGGATGTCCTTTATCCCCGCTGCTCTTCGCGCTAATTCTTGAGCCACTCGCAATCTGGATTAGATGGGAACCCTCTATCAAGGGGTTTTCCTGGACCAACACGTGGGAGGACTGTATTTCCCTATATGTGGATGACATTTTACTATACCTTACCTCCCCCAAGAAATCCATCCTAGAATTGCTGAACGTTTGTGAAGAGTTTGGTAGGGCGTCAGGTTACAATATCAATTGGTCCAAGTCCGTTCTCCATGTATTGACCGCTCCCCCCCCTATCTTACCCTTGAGTTGCCCCTTGCGACGTACTGCAACAGCGTTCAAATACCTCGGTATTTATATTACGTCCCACCTGGACGAATTTTATGATCTGAATCTCAATCCCCACCTAGAGCGGTTTCGAAGAGACGTTAAGATCTGGTGAACGCTCCCTCTCACGCTCTTGGGTAAGGCAGCGTTGTATACAATGATGGCGCTCCCACGATTTTTATATGTCCTCGAGAATACACCATTTCTGATCCCTGACTCTTATTTTCGAACTATAGCTGCAACCGTTACCACTCCTTTGTGGGATGGAAACTGCCGCATATTGCACAAGATACGTTAACAAAGAGTTGGTATGATGGGGGTATAGCGCTTCCGAACGTAGAGTTCTATTACTGGGCAGCCCATCTGAAGCAGATTAACTACTGGTTGCACGCTCCGCAGACCGAGCCGGCATACCTTGCTGACAGACAAAGCTTGGAGAGCCGAGGCCTGCTAGGCAATCTATATAGCCGTCATATGCCCACGGACATACTCGGACCCACGCAACACACTGTACACCTTTGGTATGAAGCGAATCAGTGTCTTAAATGCTCTGGGACGATTACGCTGATGACACCACTGTGGGATTCCTACAGATTAGGCCTCCTTCGCAACAGTAAAGGGTTCCGGAACTGGGATTCCATCAGCATTTCAGTGGTGGGTGACCTCTGGAAAAGGGGAAAGGTGGTAGATTTCTCCCACCTTCAAACACAATATGACATGGCACAAAGGGAAAGGTTCAGATACCTTCAAATTTATCACGCACTCCAGTAGGTCATACCTCAAGGTACTGATCTACAGAAGTCCTCCCCTTTAGAAGACAGACTCCTAATGGAACACATGCCAGATAGGGCCACTTCATTGACCTACCAGAAATTGATCAACAATCTCCCTGACTTGACGTCCACGCTGCGACAGAAATGGTCCAGGGAAGTGGGTGATTTTGATGAATCCGAATGGCAAGAAGCCCTTTCGTCTCCGAGAGAAACAGCTATATCCTCCAGGTTGAAACTGGTTCAACTCAAAATATTACATCGCACATACGACACAAGAACGACATTATTCAAAATAGGGTCCGCCCCCCACAAATTTTGCTTGCGAAACTGCGGAGACGAGGGGTCATTCTATCATACCATATGGGACTGTATGCATGTAGCGAGGTATTAGACAGCAGTTATGCGCACGATATCCCAAACTACAAACATCTCCCTGACCCCAGAGCCCCGGCGCTGTTTGCTGAATGTATGGGAACCAAATGACTTAAATCACCGACAACAAGATTGGGTAATGCTGGGCATGATGGTGGCAAAATGCAACATTGCTTTATTGTGGGGCTCCAAAGCGCTACCTACCCTCCGTAAGTGGTGTAGGGATATGGATGAAATAATGGTGGCAGAAAAGTCGGTGTTCATACATCGTGGGTGCCCCAGGAAATGGGAGAAAATATGGGGGGCCTGGAATAAGTTTTGTGGTAATATTTGTGACCCTCCGAACCTTGACGACGATGACAGTGCCTCAGTATGACCTATATCAGCCATGTAACGATATTACTGGGTTAGATGTCAATTTATAGAATCCTTTTATATAATACAATTTATGGACTGCGCTGTTTTGTTCTTGTGATCCACACAATGTATGCTATTTTGCTGATATGTATCATTGCCATGATTGTTCTCTTAATAAAAATATAAAAAATAAAACAAAAGCAGCCCGATAAGAATTGCCACGCTCGCCAGCTTTGAATCGCAGCAAATTGTAAGTGAAGTAATATATTCTCTGCTTTTGTTTTGTAAATCAGTCACTGTTATGTGGCCGGTAATTGTTGGCAGGGTAAGCTCCTTTCAGTGTTCTCATGACTCTGCACATGTCTAACACCAGGCAGGATTAGGCATTTTTTTTTTACAAGTCCTCTCGGGTCCTAGGATGTAATTGCTGTGATCCTTGTAGGGAGGGCATAGGCAAAATAAAGTAATCTGCTTGTTTCCTATCATGGAGAGGCACACATAGCGCACTGTGTAAACTTAAGTTCTACTGCCACTAGCAATCGCCCTTTGTGATCCAGTCATGGTTTGGCAATTTTACACTGTCAGTGCAATTTCTCGGTGGTTCTGAAAGCAGCAGTGGTGATCACAAGTGAAAAATAATGTAGGATTAGATTGTGGGTATACAATCGTTTGTCAGTAGGATCAGGTGATTTGCACAGGTTAATTTTCTTTTCATAGCTTGTCCTTGCTTAAATGAGTGTCATTTCCTATGTTTATCTGTTTACATGAACTTAATTTCTTGATTTGGCTCGTAAAAAAGTGTCACTCTTAGTGTCATACATTTAACAGTTGAATGTCATTCATAAGTACTCTGAAACCTTTAAAATGTCACACATAGGCACTCTTAAAACGTGGCAACCATGCAGTCTATTTTCATGTTGAATAGTGCCCTTCCATTTCTGGTGCTTTGCAATAGTTTTAAGAACTTTGTAGTTTCTCGTTGCTGAAATGGCTGTCATTTGTTATATATGTTTCCCTCATCTTTGTTGCTTGAATTTTGCTCGTGAGAAAGTGTCACTCATAGTCGTTGAATGTCACTCATAATTACACTGAAATTATGAAAATACCACACATAAGCAATCTGAAACCTTGGCAGCTATGCACTGTGTTACTTTTCTCTCGGGTCTCAGACTGCCAGACCCGGCCTGGTGGTGCGGCCCTGTGTTGCTGTGGCCTTCGACTCGTGGTGCCTGGCAACAGCATGTAGAAGCAAGCACAAATTGAAGTAAGTTCATTTATAGTAAGAGTAGGAATGAGTGATATATGATAAGTAAAGCACTCTGAATCAGATGTTCTGTATAGACTTGTTATCTTTCATGTGAACATTTGCTGTTGTAAAGTGTTCTGATAACTTTGGATCTAGCTATTGCTATATAATAATCTCAAATAAATAAGCGAAGGTTGCTGTACTACTATCTGTTTGTTACCTGTTCTGTGTGAGGGAAGCGCACACTGCTGCTGCCACCACATCCTCTCCTATAGATGGTACTATTATTCAATTTAGGCAGAAGACTGCACTTTTTGGAAGGTAAAAAGTGTACAATTTCACTTCATTACCTCTTAAAGTTCCCCCCAAACAAAATACAAGTTAAAGGAGTAATTGTTTTAACATGGGTTTGTCTCTGATTCTCCCTCTTATTTGTTTACAAATGTTGACAAATATGCTGTGGATGAAATAGAAGTGGAGGTTGTCAGACTCCATTCGGGAAGGAGGGAGGGGGCTTGAGGGCTATGGGGTAAACGGGGGCTACTAGCATTACCTTTGGGAGTTGCTTAAAATACAAATTAGAGGGAGCTGTAATTAGCACAGAATACTATTTCTGGTTTTCTCAATCTCTGTGTTTTCTACTATTGTAGCTTTAGCAGTGCCTGTTACAAGTTGCAATGTCACAGTGATGACGGGTCATGAAAATGAGTAGCATTAACACAGGTGACCAGTTAACCCTCTTCCACTATCTGTATATTGAATAGAATTTAGATTCATCCTTTAAGTGGTTTCTGATAACTATTTCTGCATAATTTGAGAGTTGCGAGTTTGGGCTGGTTTTTGGGCTGAAACTGGGCTGGTTGGGCTTATTTTGGGCTTATATTTGAGCGGTTTTGGGCTTGGGACGGGTCAAAAGATCTGGCAACACTGCATGCGGCATGAGAATATTTCAGTTTTGGCTGTTGGCGGCAATCATAGCAACGCAGTTGGAGCTGCCCAGAGCACACACCAGCCCTTGAAATCATCAGTCATACCGGCTCCAGGCATTCCATTGCCGTGGGGCTGGTGGTGGGAGAGAGTCTGAGTGTTGTTGCGGCTACTAGTAGTTGCGTTACTGAATTGGCGCTCATCACTTCGCTCGCTGCGAAGAAGAAAGTGCCTGGACTGTTTACTATCCTAGTTTATAATGCTTTATAAAATTTGCTTTTAGCACCCGGTCATGATCATTCTTTATCTCACTGCCACGTCTGTCTGCTCAACAGTGTTTAGAGCGTGGTCTATAGTCATACAGTTGCATGGCAGCACTAAACCATTTTGGGTTGGGTGAGCCGCCGCAACTAGGCCCAGTGCCGGTCCAACTTTAAAAGGAATTCAAGTAAGGTTAGTTAAAAAACAATACTGTAAAGTCTGACCTTAACCTCAAAGGAACTTCTGCCGTCCGATACTTTACTTGACTTTTTCAGTCGAGTCCTTGGAAAGAGAGTTGTGTTTGTAAACACTGTCTGCGTTGCCCATGTGAACAAGACCACACAGGGTATGCCTCCGTCTGGGTCTGCTGATGTCCTCTGGAGGGGTCACTGCTAACATGAGCTTACACACTTGCACAACCCTTTACTGGGGTTCACATAAATGAAAAAACAACCCACTCGCCCCCACTTCTTGTTCAGTTGAGATATGAGCAGACATAGTAGAATATAAAAATTACGTCATCACCAAACAAGGGCAAATTAAACAGAGACCATGTGTCTGGTAAAAAAAAGCACAATCTCCAAGTATAATACAGTTAGTTCCATTTTTCAAATGATCACAAAGGAATCCATTTGGTTATGATTTTACTATTGTACATCTGTATTTCAGATTGAGCAGTGTTGAAAAATTAATACATTTGCAAACAAAGTGAGAATGGGCTGAGCAGCTGCGCTCCGCAGTCAGCCCCCAATAATACATTTGTAATTGAATTTAAGTCTCCCAAGGCTGAAGCTGTGCACTGAGTCAGTCTATCAGTCTGTCATGACTAGTAATTATCATAATTTATTAGCAAGCTGAGATCTTTACTGGGGCCTTTCTCACATCCTGTTTCAGTCGGATCCCACCTTTCTTAATTCCTGTTTATTTTGGTTACAGCCGGGTCGGGTTCCTGGCCTGGGTTCTTATGTGTGACATTTCCACCGTTTCTGGCTTGGGTGCTTATGTGTGACAACTCCATGTTTTCTGCCCTGGGTGCTTATATGTGACATTTCCATGCTTTCTGGCCTGGATGCTTATGTGTGACATTTATGCTATTTCTACCCTTTATGTGTGACATGTCTAAGCTTTCTGGCTTGAGTGCTTATGTGTGATATTTCCATGCTTTCTGGCCTGGGTGACCTTGCTATACTGGGTACTGTTGTCACAGAGTTATAGTTAAAACCTAAACTAAACAGTGCCCTTGCAGCCCCTCTCAGGATGGCATCCTCAGTGAATAATAGCACTGGGACCAAGGAATGGCTTGATTACGTGTGATGTTACTGGTAGACTTAGGTACACTTCAGTGGGCACTTCTTATATGTGTGTGTTGCAACCCCTTCCAAATGCCAGCCAACATAGCACAGGAGATGCTTTAAGGCACAGACTTCAGAAACAGCCTTCCTGACGGACGTTCTCACTCCTGCCCTAAACCAGCCATGTACTTTTGTTTTAATGATGCTACCTTCAGTGAACCGGTTCATTGAGACACTTACGCAGGGTCGGACTGACCTATAGGGCAATCAGTCAATGTCCGATGAGCTGGCCTTACAGGTCAGTGTGTGGGTCGTTTTATTTTAAGTATTTCATATTCATCAATGGAGACCTCTTTTATTTTGGTGCCTGCGCCTGTTTTACCTGCCTCGTCTGATAGCTTGCAGTAGGACAATGCAAGAGTTTTCAATATTGTAAGGACAAATATGACAAGAGAATTTGGTCAACCGGAGAATGGGACAGACTATGCGAGACATGCTGGTAAATGGAGCAGGTCAGAGGCATTGTGCGATCTTGAAGGGTTTACAGGTGCATGGCTCGGGGGGAGAGCAGGGTTAGAGCAAAGAAAAAAAATAGAAGCATTGGATACATCAATGATGAACTTACTTGTGCGGTGGATAATAACATGAAGACCGTGTGGATTATGCTACCGTTAAACGTGGATGAGCAAGACGATCTGCTGGTTTTGGTAAACATGGTGAAATAAGTATAGATACAAGCATCAGTTAAACTGTTAGGTGCTGTTCTGGGGTTGGTTGCTTGAGCTCTATAGGGTTCAGTAGAGTGGATGACGGGCACATCGATACACAATGGCAAGGTGGAAATGGAATAGTAGACGCTTGATGAAAGCCATAATGACCATGAATGAAACAAATAGGTTAGGGGCATATAAATGGCACTTCAAAAGTTGCCGGTCGGCTTCTGGGTATTTTTTGTAGACAGGGTAGAAAATGGCATTCCTCTTTAGGTCTCGCCAATGGAGCGCGCATGCGCTGCAGAGGAAAAAGACCTGTATCAATCGCTTAGTTTTTTGTCCCAAAAAACGTGCACGCTTTGCATTGCCTTCAATGGCAACGCTTGCACGTTTGGCAATTCTCTTGCGGGAGCGAGTGGCACCATGTGTTAGCAATTATCGCGCTCGATCCTGCAAGGTAAACACTGGTGTCCTGCTCTCGGCCGCACTCCCCCCACCCCTCCCACTTGTTTACCGAGCTCTTGTTTTAAAGTGAAACTTTTTCCGGAAGGAGGTACTATTACGGCATATAGACGGTATCTGTGTTTCTGAGCCATGCTGGTAAATATTTGTCACCTTAGATAGTTCGTCGAATTCTGCTTTATTGAGATCCTCGAGATAATGTAAGCAGTATCAGGCTTTGCAAAATTCAAGTATTTGGTTGAGAATGGTTTCACAAGCTCAGAAGATGAAGAGCAATAAGAAAGTGATCGGATCAAATTTGTGGTTGTATCTGGGTGTTGTTAGTGTCTATGTCAAGGGTGCAAATTAAGCTGAGCATGAGGCCGTAATGCATTACCAGGACAGTCTTGAGACTACATGTTTAGTTTCTATACATTGCGTTCAAATACCACCCCTCATTCTCTCTCCTACATATTTCTTCATTAATATCCCATAATTACTATAAAATAACCAAGATGAGCATCTCGCTGTCTACTCTTAGTCAACCCTTTGAGTTGCTCATGCGCCCTCCAGATTTAGTGTTCCAGTTTCAAAAACAAAAGTGACATTGTGACCCTCATTTAATTTTGGAATGACAGGAATTGGGAATGACGGGAAGAAGAAACTGAATAATCTGCTGCTTAGCATCAGTTTGTGATTGTTTATAATATTCAGTTTCAGACATGACAACATCAGTCCCAAAGAAATCAAAGGTAACCTGTTGGAAATGCCCCTAGCCTCTCAGAAAGTAAAAACTCCCTGTGGCCCAGAAATGATGGGATCTTTCTACTGTGATCATTGCACAGATAGCAGAGCCAAAGAAAAGCCCACAACATCTACCAAGCCAAGATTAGTGACATGTATTATCCAGACATTGGCAATTTTGATGCAGAGTCGGAACTATTTAATAACGCGGACTGATAAATTACACTTCGGGATGGCTAAAACATTGATGCTACTGACTAGGTAGCAAAGTGAATATGACTACAATCTACATTCAAAGGCGTTAAACTATAACACAAATATAACACATAAAAAATGAGTAAAGGCGCACTCAAGCATACTCCCAAATCCATAGATTACCAGAGGTTAAATCATTTTTCTGAAAACCATGATACGTTTATAAAGGAGTTTAGATGACTTCAGCTAGAAATGCACACAGTAAATTTAGGAAATATACTGTATGAAAACATTGAGCTGGCTAGAGCTTACATAACAGCAGTAAAGGAAAATAATCTATAAAATCTACTAACGCGTTACTCATACCCATTAGCATATTGGGCTACATTTTACATATATAAATATTTAAAAGATTGGCAGGTAAGGCATTTTTTTGCTTTTTTAAATGTTTTTATTTTCGACAAACAAAATAATTGCAAAGACATCCATTTACAAATAATGGTATGCAAAAATATGCTCGTGAGAGAATCACATCTGGCTTGATCGAAGTGGAGAGAAATCCAACGTGGCACTTAGCAAATTTGCCATTTGTACACGCACACAGCGCTAGATTTCATGAAGCAATAGGAGGGACGGTAAACAGCCGATTACCGACGACCCTGCCGCCTCCACAGCGATCTGCCTCCACCAGAAATTGCCTTGGGGTGCACATTAAAGGCAACAAGTTAGCCAGAAGCAGGACCATTTACAAAAACTGCATTATTTCTCACAGTAATTAAATACTGCCACGCTTCGGGGGAACAGCATGTGAGATAGACGCCTGGCTTGTTTCTTATATCGAATAGCCCACATAGAATATGTAAATTCCCTGGCCGAATGTCTACGCTGACGACCCGAAACAGGGCTTTTAATCAATGTATTATACATCAAATTGATAATGTTAACTCCTGATTATTCAAACATTCATATGAAAAATTCATGGCGAACTGTCCAAAGTTTTACATTTTCCCTGATTCTTTTTTTCTCTCCATTAATTCTCATGCCTGGGAGCCCTTTTGTGAGAGCAGCAGCCTTCAGCCCTACTAAACCTGACAGGCTAGCATGGCCCAATTACACTGGCACTGTGTGCCACTTTGATGTAGTGGAAGCAAGCATAGCCGATAGGTCTCGCCTTTGGGAAATTGTAAGTAAAAAAAAACCTGAGGTGTAAGACTTCACGTTTACATTTACTGCATCCTAAATACGAAGTAAATGTAGACGTGAAGTCTTATACTTACTTACAAGGTCCCAAAAGTGAGACCTATGCCAAAGCTAGTTGATGGTAGTGGCGGTACAACGTTTAACGTCTTTACTACTGGAATATATAAAGTGCAACTGCAGTGATTTAACCATGCTAACGGTTCGTTAACTCAGCAGTTGAGAAAACTATTTCCATGTAAGGGTACCCGAAGGAGGGCAGGTGCTTCTCTATGGCTGCTTCCCATCGCTAATAAGAAGAATCACTTTGGATAGTCTTTTCGGCAATTACAACGAGATGCTGGTTGTATCCGTGAGAAATAGAGGTAAAGTGATAGGGACTGGATGACAGAGTCTGAACCTCTGTATGAGTGGAACAAGAGCTTGAACGTGGCAACAGAGCTTAAGAGCTCAGTCCTGGAGGGGGCTGATGGTAATTTTAAATATGGCAGACCTAATGGCTTTGTCAAAAAATCAGAACAACAAATTATAAACAGTGGGCCTATTCTCTTTATGAAGAGGTCAGCATAGAAACATACATAAACAGACCTCTTGTCTTTGTCAAAAATTCAGCAATAATTATTTTAAAAAAATGTATATTTCAATATTCACACAGTGTAATTTTTAATAACAGTGATTAACATAACAATTGAAAAGTGTTATATTATAAAGAAATAAGACATTTTTTTAGTATTTATTTTAACATTTTAACAAAATACAGCCATTAAAACAACCACAAGAGGGATCAGTACTCCAGATGAAGAGAATAATGCCCCAGATAGGAGTGCTTTAAACAATTATGGTAAGCTCTCCTAAGGGTCACGGATTTAATGACCCACAAGACTTACTGTATTTTTTAATGTTGCTTGGGGCTGTTGCGTTCCCTGCAGCACCCACAACATTAAATAAAATGTTTGGTGGTGCACATGGTCCTTCTGAGGGCACCACCAGGCTGTAAAATATCAGTAAAAAGCTCTTGCAGGCATTATGGGGCACTCCTTGCTAGGAGCAGTGAATCATAAATGAGCTGCTTCTGTTGCTCATTTATCATTCGTTAATATTTGTAAAATTATTTTTGGGGTGTCCCAGTGCCCGCCGCGGGGACCCAGATTGCTCTCCGGTTCCATGCACACAACCCCATGGGTCGTGCAGGAGCCGGCAATAAGTTTAAACGTTTTTTTAATTCTGGAGTGCCCCAGTGCTCACCCCTGGCACCTCACAACATTTAATACTTTTTTTGGGCCACGAGGGGAACCCCATCAGGGCCCCTGTAACCCCGCTGGCTCACTGCAAGCCGATCACATTTTTTTTATATAGTAGGGTGAACTGGTACCCACCCAGGGGCACACCACAGCATGTTTAATGGTAGGGGATGCGGAGGGAGCCCCAAAGTCCTCGCAGCCCCTCTGGCTCCACTGCCAGCACCCACCACGGGTGCAGTGGGAGCCCACATTGCTCCCACCCGGCAGAAGCAGCTTTTCTTCTGCTCCCACCGAGCGGGAGCAAATCTGTGTTTTCTTGCCTAAGATGTGGGCAGGGAGAAAGTATTAGTAAGTATAGAGTTACTATTCTTAAGTCCACATCTGCATACCTTGACACATTATATGTTACTCCCACAGGAGTGTGAGGGTATTTGTTTGTATGTATATATATGTCACTGATGACATCACTCACAGAATCTCTGATGCATCCCACTCACACCTCAATATAACCTTTCATACACCCACTCCAATTTTCACACTAGCGTTCTCAAATCCATTGACACACCCATACCTGTACTTACACACCCACTCACTGATTCATAGGACTACACACACATCCACTCAGTCACCCATACAGCCACACATACACCAACTCACTCACTAATACAGCCACTGATATATCCACTCATACACCCATACAGCCACTCACACACTGTACCTACTCACAGGGGCGGTGGGTGACATTTAAAAGTGGTGGGGCGCAAAGTGATTTGCATACTGCACCGTAGCGAGCGAGCGCAGCGAGCGAGCCCGAACCCCAAAAGGGGGGTTTGGGGGGATAACCCCCCCCTCAAGAAAATTTTGAAAAAAAAGAAAAAAAATCATGCATTTTCAAGCAAATTTGAGAAAGCAGGAAGGGTAATAAAGCAATTGTGAAAGTGCAGTTATTACATTAGTAGATGGCATAACATAGGTAGCTGCTTATTCAGTATAACCACAGAGCTTCATACATTCCGTCCTATTGCGCTCAGGTGCTGAATTCAGACTATAAGACTTTCATGAAAATCTCAGCTCTAAGAGTAGAAGAAGTTGCACAGCAGTTGGGAAACAGCCTTCACAAAGCATTAGGAAAATGAGAGGCAATTACTTGAAAGCAAACTGAAAGCAATGCATCAAGTAGTAACTTAAAGCAATGCATCCAGCAAAACAGTGCATGCAGTCAACCATACAAAAGTAAACTAAAGCAAGAGTGAACCTGTGAACCTTCACTTTGAAAGCAGGGTGTTAGTCAACAGGCCAGTCACATACATTTAAACTGAAGAAGAGTACACTTCAGCATGCGGGCACCAACATAAAAGCACCAAGCAAGTCAAAAAATAAAAGCAATACATCCAGCAAACTAGACAGTGACTCAAAAAGTAAACTGAAGCAAGTGCAGACTGAAAGGAATGCGCAGTCATAAGTCAGAAAACCAGTCACCCAGAAAACCAGACCAGCACACCAAAGCATCCCACCCCTGATTGGATGGCAGCTGTGCTCTTAGGGTCACCCCTCAGTTTTTTGGCAGGGTTGAGCACCCCCCAGTTTTACGCCCTCTGCGTCTGAAGGGGAGACAGGCAAAAGGGGTCATAATGGGACATCTGGCACAGCCACTTTGTAATCGAGGTCACCCACCCAGCTCAAGACTGAGTTACAGGCTGATCTTAAATCTTTAAACAACCGCAAGGGTCTCCAGCTAGTTTGTTCTTGAGCCAAAAGAGTCCTCAGCTCACTGGTAATCTTTACATTGCGCCTGAGATGACATGACAATGTCCCTTAATCCGGAGCAACTGTTGGGACTGGTCTGGGTCCGGATCTGACTTGGTACGAGCAGGATACAAAAAGTAACGGGTAGGTGGTAACCCACTTCAAGTGAAGGAGCTGTAAGGAACCTAAGGGTACTGGTGTTCATACCACTTACAGGGCAGCTCTGGCTTTTCTCAGGGTGGGTGTCAGCTGTGTGATGAAACCAGCATGTGAAGCAGTTACCTCAAACAAACTAAAACCAATGCACTCATCAAGACAAAGAGTTACATGAAATCAAATAGAAAACCACCATCAAGCCAGGTAGTCACCTAAAGGCAAATTGAAGTGACTGCACACTATGGGAAGTGCACTTCACCAGCCAGCCTATTACACTAAAGGAAAATAAAAGCAATGCTCCCAGTAAACAAGACAGCATAAATTGAAAATGTTTCCCCGCAGGACCAACAGTCACAAAAAGTAAAGAAACAGAATGAAGTCAGAGGCACTCCAGGAATCCAGGTAGTCACACAAAATCATAACTGATTGAGCAAACTGTGTACTGAAAACTATTGCAAAAAAGACAATTATATCAGAACAAACTAGTCACAGGGAAATAAACGCATGCACCCATCAAGCCGTGCATCACAAGTCAGCAAACGGAATCGAATTAAACCAGCAATACTTGGTGTCACTCAAAAGCAAGTATAAAGTGCACTTCAGCAAGCATGTCAGCCACATTAACAGGAGACTTTTGAGGATACACCCCTAAAAGTCATAGAATCAGTTGCAAAAAAAACAAATGCACTCCAGCAACATAGGAAGTCGAATGAACACCACTGTACATAACAGCACTGTACATAACGCACACATTACACAGAGACTAGCAATCATAGGTGTGTAAAACAGTGTATGGGACATGTTATATAAGACAAACGTGGCTGACTGCTTCGTCTGCGTTCTCCCACATTGCCCTGTCCCTTTTCTCCACACACCCCAAAAAGCCCAGCTCCTTTTTCTTTTCTCGTTTTCCTCTTCGTACATTTATTTAGGTTTTATTATGGCGAGGTCTCGATTTTCCTTCCTATTGCTCTACTGGCTGCCTTCCTCAACTCTTTGTGAAGCCAAGCCCTCCATGTCACCCCTTACTTTCAGGGTTACCTCTGCCTTTTTCCCCTAAAGCATAATGAACGCATGCTCTCCTTATAACCATAACTGATGCCCGTCTCCCTTTGCCATTGACACAAGGTCTCCTTTCCATGGACCACTCTATCCATCTCATCACTAAAACCACTGCCCTCTCCGTTAAGGCCCACGTCTCCATCTCACCACGAATGCTCCTCAGAGGCGTGATAAAAACGGTGCCCACTCCCCTCCCAGAACACGATGAGGAGCCGCCGAGTCTCCCATGTCTCCAAATATCTTCAGTGGCCTTGGGCAGGAAGCCCCGCACTCCATGAAGCGTAGCAGGGGCCTGCCTGACGCCCCAGTCTTCCTTTCTCTATTAATGCCCGTCTCCCTCTTACAGTGCCCCCGTCGCCTTCTCTCTCCGCTGACGTCCTGTCTTCCTTCTACCATTAACTCTCCCGTCTCCCTCCTACTGTTAACACCTTTCCCACTCACTAGTCACGCCCTGCCTGCTTCTCGCTCCCCATAACTGCCCTGATGCCTCTCTCTCACCACCACTGATGGCCCTGCTGCTTCTCTCTCACCATTAATCGCCCTGCTACTTCTCTCTCACCATTAATCGCCCTGCTGCTTCTCTCTCACCATTAATCGCCCTGATGCTTCTCTCTCACCATTAACGCCCCTGTTGCCTGAAAGCGTCATTATTACCTGGAAGAACCTGCGGCGTGAGTGGACTCCAGAGATTCTGAGTTCAGCAAGAGGCTTCGGTTCTTAAGAGCCATAGCCCTTTCCCACCCTCTGAATAGTAGTAAATGCCATACGACACTCTGCACATTTGTATATACTATAGCAATATGCACATATAGTCTTTTCAATCCATTCCAAATTAATATCATAAAGTTATAGGCTGACCTGACAATTCGCATCCCAGTAGCTCCATCCTTAAAGTGCAATGTCTTCTGCACACCTGTGGAAACAGCCGTACGTACTGAGCTTCTACTGGAGGTGTGAACGAATTTACGTAGGGAGTGTTGTTGTCCACATTTCCACGGAACACATATAATGAGAGCACAAACAATCAGTTTATGTTGCCCTAAATTTTCATTTAAAGAGTTGCAGCATGTCTCAATCTTCACTGATGGCTAAATATCCTGCCTCTGTGTATTTTCCTCCCTGCCCTGGCTGCACCCCTCTGACCCACACCTGCCCCCTGCTTACACCCCCTGCCCTGGCTGCACACCTCTGACTGCGGCACAGCTCTCCCCTCTACCCCGCCCCCTGCTTGCACCCCTGTCCTGCTGCACCCTTCGGACTGAAGCACAGCTCTCCCCTCCACCCGTCCCCCTAATTTCCCTCCCTGCCCTGGCTGCACCCCTGTGACCCACACCTGCCCCCTGCTTACACCCCCTGCCCTGGCTGTACACCTTTGACTGCAGCACAGCTCTCCCCTCTACCCTGTCACCATGCTTGCACCCCTGTCCTGCTGCACCCCTCGGACTGAAGCGCAGCTCTCCCCTCCACCCCGTCCCCCTAATTGCCCTCCCTGCCCTGGCTGCACCCCTGTGACCCACACCTGCCCCCTGCTTACACCCCCTGCCCTGGCTGTACACCTCTGACTGCAGCACAGCTCTCCCCTCTACCCTGTCCCCATGCTTGCACCCCTGTCCTGCTGCACCCCTCTCCCCTCCACCCCGTCCCCCTAATTGCCCTCCCTGCCCTGGCTGCACCCCTGTGACCCACACCTACCCCCTGCTTACACCCCCTGCCCTGGCTGTACACCTCTGACTGCAGCACAGCTCTCCCCTCTACCCTGTCCCCATGCTTGCACCCCTGTCCTGCTGCACCCCTCGGACTGAAGCACAGCTCTCCCCTCCACCCCGTCCCCCTAATTGCCCTCCCAGCCCTGGCTGCACCCCTGTGACCCACACCTGCCCGCTGCTTACACCCCCTGCCCTGGCTGTACACCTCTGACTGCAGCACAGCTCTCCCCTCTACCCTGTCCCCATGCTTGCACCCCTGTCCTGCTGCACCCCTCGGACTGAAGCACAGCTCTCCCTTCCACCCCCGCCCCCCCTGCTTGCCCCCTGTGCTGGTGTACTCTTCGGACTATAGCACACCTCTCCCCTCTACCCTCCGACCCCCCTGCTTACACCCTCTGTCCTGGCTGTACCCCTCGGTCTGCAGTACAGCCCTCCCCACACCCCACCCCACTGCTTGCCCTCCCTGCCCTGGCTGCACCCTTCAGACTGCAGTATAGTCCACCCCCCTGCTTGGCCCGCCTGCTTGCCCCCCTTTCCTGGCTGCACCCCTTATTATCTTGTGTAATTGGGTTAATGCCCTCTTGGTTTAACATAGTCAAGAAGCTCATTATCCAATTGACGTAATTTCAGACATTATTGTGCTCCTCTCAGTGTAAGCTACGGAGGTCGGTCATCTGTCGTGTAGCGTTTATTATCCACATTTTCTGGCAGAAGCATTGAAGACCTGTTTAGTATCCTCATAAAATGACTTCCTGCCTCTCGCGAAATTGGATAATACTTCCATGAAGAATAGATGGTGTTCATAGGTCTGCACAGCTCAAAGCTGAAGGAAAATGGAAGGGTATTCCTACAGGGGCTTCTTTCGGTCCTACAGGAGCAAGTAGCAGAATAGACTGTGCTTTGTGTTTCAGTTTGCTGCACTTTACAACAAAGTTTTAAACAACGACGCCTCATGGCACCTAAACATGCTTTTTAACCAGCTACAGTCACAGAGCTACTTGAATAAATAAAGGAAGGACGGATGTGCTAAGGAAAACAAGTGATTAGTGAATAGTGCTTATTATTTATACATTGTGCAGCACAGATATAACAATTATCACCAATAGAGGTTTTATGTAATGCAATTCAGCTTGTCAATGGTAACCTATAACTCGCAGTTATGGCAATGTCTGTGTATACGGGTCTTTACGATAACAATAGCCATCATTTATTATGTACATCGAGAGAGAAGCAAAGCTAGTGATGGGCCCAGAGAGGGAGGACAGAGCAGAATAAGGTTTCTGATTTATATTCACCTCACTTTCCCGTAGAAAGCCCTTTCAGAGCTGTATTAATACTTTGTCATTCCTCTGGAAAGTTGACTTTTCAGAGCTAATATGAACACCGGACACCCGAGAATCCCAATAATGCCCCGCTGCATTTTTGATTTCTTGGCTAATGAAAAAAAATGACTTTTGAAATGGAAGGTTATATATTACGCAACCGGGCTTCAACTGCGCAGGTGGAGCCCCTTTCACGGATTTCATTATTTTCAGTTCTTTGGCACACATCATTGACTAAGATAGATTTTCAACATGCCCATGGAACTCGGATGATGAGAATGTAAACGCTCAGAAGAATAAAGTCCCCCCCGGAAATAATGACTTTTCATATTCTCCTCAGCGTTCCACTCTCAAGCAATTAACCGGACCCTGGTGGCTAATTCCGTTCTGCAAAGGGGAATGCAACATACATAGATAGACATACATTACAACACTTGCCGAAGTTTTCTTACCGCCGTCCGCCGACATCCTGTTCCTCCTCGCAGCGTGTGCGTCAACAGTGTGTGCGCCACCCCCCGCGCGACATCCAATGATGGCTGCTGCATGCTGGTGGACCAGCCAATCCTGGTGCTGGGGGGGCACATTTGCTGCTCGCCCTGTCGCCCTTTGAAAACTCGGGCTGTGCCACTGGCAGCAGGCGAACAAGTACCCCCCTGGGTCCCGCTGGGGAACTTAGTGCGCATGCTTGAGATAGTAACCAACAATCCCAAGCATCGCACAGTGCACTACGGTCTGCCTGAGTGTCACTCAAGCTGCAGGACACCCCCCCCACCCTGCACAATTCCCGGTGGTGGGCTGAGGGCGGAGGCTGATTGTTGCAATGTATTTAATAAAAAATGTATGGATAGGATTGCGGCCGGCGGCCGCGATGCGGGTCCATAGTGGCTGGTGGGGCTACGCCCCTACACCCCAATGGACGCACCGCTGCTGCCTACTCACACACCTACTCACTCACCCATAGTCAATCACACAGCCACCTACTCACCTATACAGCTACACACAGACCCACTCACTTAGACATACAGATACTAACACATACTCACTCAACTATACAGACACTGACAGAACCACACACTCACCCATACGGCTACTCTAGCCACTTAGACACCAACTGATACAGACTTTCGCACAACCCAGTCACTCACCAAAACATTCTCTTGAGACATCTAATCACTCACTTATACAGTCACTCATGCACCCACTGAATCATCCATAAAGGCACTTATACACCCACTGATTCACCAATACACCTTAGTATATATATTTAACGCTCAGAAACCTTTCAAAAACAGTCAGTCACAGGATGATGTCATCAGTGATGTCATCAGTAATGTCATGAGTGATTTAATATGGAAAGTCATAAGCAGTGCATTGCGGGACACAAGTTATAGCCAAACTCATTAAGTCCTTTTCACTGTCTTTGGTGTCTTATGCAGATGACATGCAGATTGTTGTGTCATTGGCTAAAAATACTATTGACTCTTTCAGGTTATGTATGGTGGAAGCAAATAAATGGGGTTGTGCCGGGAAAGCTTGCCGGGCTGTGCCGGAAAAAAGGAAGATGGCGGATCGTTGCCACCGCTGAAGGACGCTCGGCTGCTCCTCTCCGGAGTCTCGACTGGCCGCCGCGATACCCTCACTGAAAGCCCTGCTCCCAGCGCAGCTTAAATACATCTTTCTGGCGGCGGCTGGTCGGCAGCTGAAAAACACGAGGAAAAGCGATGAAGGTGGTTTCTTCTTCCCGACGATGCCGCTTCAGATAAGGATCGGCTGAGAATAGTAGTTTCTGCTCCTGCTCTGGCTCCTGGCTCCATTTTTCCTCCCGGCTCCATTTTTCCGTGTTTTGCGTGTGCCGGGTTGCTGCTGCTGTTGTTGCTCGAGTGTTGGAAGCAACTATAACGTCAGCTAGGGCTGCAATTTAGTGGTGCGTTTGGGACTCTTTAGGACTTTTGAACCCACAGTAACACCATTTTGGCCATTTTTTTGTCCATCTCAGCAGATGTGTCGTCTCACCAGTGCTAGCTCCCTGCTCTACTTTGCTCGCATGGCGAGGTGGACTACAACCAGGTGGGAGCTCCAAAAGCTAGCCTGGCTCTGCCAGCTGGAATCTACTGTCCTAAGCAACAGCTGTTTTTGTGGAGCCGGGGGTGCGCAGCGAAACCACATAAAAGTGACATCGACGCTGGGGGTCTCGCTGGAGACAGGGAAAAAGTGTAAGGAAAAACTGAGGGAGATGGCTCCAGCACACGCAACCAGGAGAGGTCGCATTGAGGCCCAGGCGGAGAACGCGACAATCACAGGAGCAGGAGCTGAAGGTATGGACGGAGAGATCGCTGTACAAGATATTTCTTCTGCAGATAACGTAACAATGTCTGAAAAAACTCTATCAAGTAATAGCGCTTTAAGTTGTCAGGCGGACACGCAGGTGGGGAAGCCTATTCTTAAACTTTTATGCTCTAGAAAAGCTACAGCGCTCCTCCGGTCCTGCAGTCTGTATCTGCTGTTCCCCTCGCCTAGATGGCGGAAGTCTTAAATGAAGCAGTTAATGAAGGATGGGGGAGTACGGAGGAGTGTGACCTCAGAGTGGATGCTTCTCCTGCCACTCCTTCCTCTCTTCTCTCTCCAGGGGGTATCTGCGTAGTGGCAGCTGCTAGCGAGACTGGTAATATCTCTCCTGATCTGGTAAGCTCACAAATCAAAAGCTCAAATATCAAAAGCCCCCTGTGTCAGCTGAACATAATAGCAAAGGGCAGCAGTCCAAGTAGGAAAAACATCTGCCTCGTACAGAGCTTCGGAGATGGAGCTAGAGAAATTGAGAAACAGGCAAGCGATACGGCAGGGGTAGGGAATGCTACTAACGTGGATGTGTTAAAAGTCCACTCCTCAGTAAATCTGGGTTCTGCCATCTGTAGTCTGGGAGGCAACCCCCCTGAGGGGGAGAAAACCCCGAAAGGAAAAGAAAAAGGCCCTAAGATCATTCGGAATGTGATAGGTGGAAGAGGGCGTGGAGGGATTGGCAATATTGCGCAGATCAACGAAGCACTTGGTCGATTAAAGGGTGCAGACAGTTCTTCTAAACCCACGCCAGGAGTCAGCCCTCTACGCAAGTGGGTCTCATCAAAGGGAGAAGTGCGATCCATTATATCTAAGCTTTCTTCAGCAGGGTCACAGGGGAACGGTGTTGCCCCTACCCCCTCGAAGGGAGGTGCTGATTTATATGCTAGCTCAGACAGTGCAACTACTACAGCACAGCAAGGCATCTGTAATCTTTCTCCTATTGATATCAGCCCATAAAATGTGGAATTGCCAAGATCTTCAGCAACAGACGCTGCGTATTGCCATGGCCAAAAGGATGCTGGTGGGATGCCTTCTCAGTCAAAGGAGGCTATAAGTCTCGGACTTAACAGTTCATCAACAGTGTTCGGATCCTCTTCCTCCCCCCTATATCTCATGGCTCTAGTGCAGTGGAAATAAGACCTAATGAGGAGTAGAACCACTTGAGTAGGGGGAGTGAAGGGGGGGTGAACCCTCACTCTCTGGTATCATGCATGCTCTCATTGCTCATAAAGCGGAAACACAGGCATATTACCAACAGGCAAGGGTGGACTCTAGTGAAATCAAAAGAGTATTATCTGAGGTTACCAGCAAGGTCCAACACTTGACGGTGGAGGTCTCTGAGCTACAGGAGCGAGTGGCAGGCACTCAGCAGATCAACTCCCACACTGCCAAGGTGGTCACCGCACAAGAGTTACAACTCGCTTCGTTGCAACTTAAAATTGACGACCTGGAAAATCGTCAGCGGCGCCATAATCTGAGGATTTTTGGGATACCAGAGGGGAAAGAAGGCCCCGATCTTCAGGCTTTTGTTGTGGACCTTTTACCGAAGGCTTTTCCAGACTTGGAGGATTGGGACATGGATAAGCGGGTCCAAAGAGCACATCGGCTCCCTCTCTTTTTGTCACCTAATATGCAAGCTAAAAAAAACTATTCCAGTCCCATTCTGTTTTTCTTTGGTAATTTTTTGCTTTGCCAGGCTATTTTTTTTAAGGCTCGGCCTACGGCCCCTGTTCAAGTAGAAGCTATGGCAATTTTCGTCAGATCGGATCTTTGCAAGTCATCTATGGACAAGAGATGGCAATTACGTCAACTTATGGATTCATTAATTCTGTCTGTTCTCAGGTTTTTTTGCAGGAGCCTGCCGGGCTTAAAGTTGTTAAGGATGGTCGCTCCTATTTTTTTGTTAATGAGCAGGAGGCCAAAAAAGCTTTGGCCACTTGGCAAACCTCTCGTGACTGGTGATTAGCCTAAGTTCTTAGCTTAATTTTGAATTATCTGCCCTGGGGGGGTCAGAGGTTATGGGTTTTGGAAGCATTGTTGTAAGGTTATACATTTGTAATTAGTTAAAGGCTTATTTTGTTAGTTTTCAACTATAAGCTGCCAGATGATAAATGTATCTTAGCTGCTGGGGTGGTGGACGGAGGGGGGATGGTGTGTGGGTATGCCTGGGGGGCTCTTGGGGAGGCGTGGTCGTTTTGTCTTTCATTTTCTGTCATCCAGGACAGCATAAAGGGGGTGATTCCTTTTTCAAGATATGGGGTGGGGGGCCTTGGGGTGGTTTTGCAGGGGTTGGGTTTAACGGGGGGGGTTAAACAGTCACATTTTGCATAAAATAGCCCAGGTAAATTTTGGAAATAAAAATTAGCTCTTGTCATGCAGGAAAATGATTAATTGGGTTTGGTTAGAGTATTATGTGGCCAAATTGATTCTTTATAATGTCTAGAGTCTAGATTATGAGTTGGAATGTCTGTGGGCTCAATACAGCCGGCAAAAGGCGATTGGTGGCGGAAGAACTTAAAGGATTTAAGCCTCAAATAGTGGGACTGGCTGAAACCCATCTTGCCTATAAGGATAGAAAGTTATTTAAACAATTAGGTTATGATTTGGTTATTTGTACCTCACAGACAGTATCTTTAAGTGGTGTTGCGCTATTGAAAGATAAATATTCGAAAATGACCGTACTTAGAACCCTTGCAGATAGCCGGGGGAGATGGGCAATTGCGCAGTTTTTGATTCTGGGAAAAAAGATTACAGTCTGTATGTTTTATGTTCCTAAAGTTGATTGTTCTGAGGTTATCTCTTACTTGAATTCCGAACTTTTGGACTGGGAGGGTGACCTTGTTGTAATGGGCGACTTTAATTTTACTATGGATAAAAAAATCGATACAACTAATGCACGTGCAAGGGCCAGAATGGTCCAGGTAAGGGCCAGTATGCTTGATCTCCTGCATTTTCATCAATTAGATGATGCCTGGTGAACTTTATATCCTTCAATACCGGGGTTCACATTCTATTCCCATCCCCATAAATAATACTCCAGGATTGATATGATTTTCATGAATTATGGGTTGTTGGTCAACGCAACAATGATCATATGTCCAAACATAACCTCTGACCACAATCCTATTATGATTAATTAACTCTTGCAGGGTCTAGATCACATCAAGCGAAGGAGTTTTCATTTCCACGACATTTGTTAAATAACCCAAACTATGTCGCCCACATGCATAAGGTTTTAGAGGAATTCATTCTGATTAACCTACATATTTCGTGTATGGCCATGGTATGGGACTGTTTAAAAGCAGGTGTGAGATGGGCAACTCTTCAGTGTATAGTAAAACAGAACAGACAAAATAATATCCAACTTGCTAATAAACATAACCGGTATATTCAATTAGAGCAGCAACATGCCTCTGCATTACCGTCTAAAGACAGTGGTAAGCAAGAAATATATGCCCAGATTATTGAGATCAAAGCCAAACTTCAGAGAAGACTGAAAGATAAAGTGGCTAATAACTTCCTCAAATACAGAATAAAGCAGTGTGAATATGGAGAAAGGGTAGGAAGAGTATTGGCTTACCAACTTGCAGATCAGCGGGCAAATTCTCACATCAAGTCCATTAAGGGAGTGGATTCTATTATTTATACAAAATCAGAAGATATAGCCAAGGAGTTTAGGACATTTTACGGCACCTTTTATGAGGAAACTAGATCATATAATCAACAAGCTGTAGGGCGTTATCTGCAAGAGAGTGCTCTCCCTACTTTGGATATATGTCAATCGCAGGGCCTAGAGACATTGGCTGACCTTAAGGAACTGAATTTGGCTCTAGGGGCTCTTCCCAGTGGTAAGGCGGTCGGAGAGGACACCATACCACTAGAGTTTTATAACATTTTTAAGGAAGTGTTGTCACCGGTTTTCCTTGAGTTGTTCAACGACATATTGGAGGGAGGAGATGCTCCCCCCTCCTGGAACAAACTAATATTGTGGTCTTTCCCAAAAAGGGTAAATCGGTGGGGGAGCTGGGGTCCTACCGACCTATTTTACTTATTAATGCAGTGCTAAAATATTTTCGAAATTGCTTCCTCCTCGTCTAGCCCCAAGTATGTACTTATTGGTCTCAGAAGAGCAACATGGTTTTGTTCCAAGTAGGGATACTGTGGCGCACATAAATACAGCCTATGCGGCTTTTGATGTAGCAGGTCAACTGGGGGAGCGGATCGGGATGTTAATGCTGGACGCCGAGAAGGCCTTCGATCAAGTCGCTTGGGGGTTTTTATGGAGTACTATGCAATCTTTAGGCCTTGGTCGGAGGTTCATCTTGGCGGTCCGGCGACTATATCGCAATCAGTCGGCAGCTATCAGCCTGAATGGCTGTACATCCGGGGTAGTAAACATTCAGCGGGGCACCCGTCAGGGTTGCCCACTCTCCCCATTATTATTTGCCCTCTACATTGAGCCTTATATTAGGCATCTCCTTTATAATAATTCTATTTCTCCTGTTTGTTTCAATGGTATAACCTTAAAAATCTCGGCCTATGCAGACGACATTGCGGTATTTACCTCTGGACCTGAAGTGGCGATCGCTGCAATTACACAAGAGGCGCACTATTTTGGCTCCCTCTCTGGATATAAGCTCAATCTTAACAAAACACAGTCTATTCTTAACTATACTCCTGCATCTCCTGTACCGCAGCTTGGTGTTACTACCACAGCTACTTATCATGGAATTTGTCTTAGTGGATGTATAAATGATTTCATGTCACTGAACTATGAACGTCTACTTAAACAAATTACTGTTGATTTGCGTAGATGGCATAGGCTGCCTTTGACTATTATTGGGAGATGAAATATAGTCAAAATGAATGTCTTGCCCAAATTTCTTTATTTGTTTTGTTCAATTCCTTTAAGGGTCCCGAATTCATTTTTCAAGCGACGTCACTCTGTTATTGGTAGTTTTATATGGGGCTATCGTAAAGCCAGGAGAGCTCTCAGATATATTAAGCTGACTTATGAGCAAGGTGGTTTTCAGCTTCCCGATTTTAAAACCTACTTTTGGGCTGCCTTTCTCAATCGTATCCAGAGTGTACTTTTTGGACCTACGGTGGGTAAAATTAGGTTAGAGTATCAGCTTACATTTGGTCTTAACAGTGGGTTTCTTCTATACTACATGTCGGACCCAAACTATTTTAAGAGAGTTCGTTTCAAGGTAGTCAGGCACATCTATATTAAATGGCAAGAAATCTGGAAAACGTATTCTTTGCCTGACTTACTATGAATATACTTATTTATGGGATGATCCTCGGTTCCCGGGAATATTCTCGGACGCCGCCTGTAGAAAGTGGCAACAGGCTGGAATAATACGACTGGGGCAGATTTATGATGAAGGGGGCTTTAGGTCATTTGCTTCTTTAAAAAGTGAGTTTGGGATATTACGGAATTCATTTTATAAGTACTTGCAAATCAGAAATTATTTTTTACAAGGGAAGGGATTGTTTGCTGTCCCCCATACTACTGCTGTACTTCGGGCTATCTTTTACACCCCTGCTCGGGGTCAGATTGGTAAAGCCTATCAGTGCTTTATGCAAGAAACATTGGAGGATGGTTTGACGAAGGTAGCTAGGATTAACCATATGTTTGCAACTGGAATCAGTATGGAATAATTTCACGTCACCTTGGCTACAATTAATTCTGCTGTTTCTTCAATCAATCTAAAGCTGCACCAGCATCGTATTATGTTCATGCTGTTTTATTCTCCGCAGATAATTTGAAAATGGCCAAAATCCCCGTGTTCTCCAAAATCATTTTGCCCGAAGTGCAACTTGTACGCTGCTGATCTTAGACATATGTTTATTTTATGCCCATGTCTAAACACATTCTGATTTGAGATTGCCTCGGTGCTGAGTAGGTTATCAGGTACACTAATTCAGATAACGGAAAGAGAAATAATTCTAGGCTTGGTTAGCGAGTCAGGTAATCTATCTAAATCGCTAGTTTCAATTATTATTATTGCGGCGCAGCTCTGCATTGCCAGGGCCTGGATTGAGGCAGCTAGTCCCAAGATCAGTGATTTCTGGTTGTTACTTAGGGTAGTTTTTGAAATGGAACTGGCGCAAGCAAAAGAGCGGGGCTTACGTTCAAGGGTTAAATTTGGGAAGGTGTTGTAAAGTCTGCAATGGGATTAATTGCTGCTGCTTGCTCTAAGTCTTTTGTAATACTCTTCATATTTCGGGGGTGTTAATTTATGTTGGTCTCATGTATTATTTTAATTTGTATGTTTATCTCTTCTCATTCCAATTGGCCCTGATTTAGATTATTACTCGTTTGACTGCCGTATTCGAGATATGTGAATATATTAATGGTTAATTAATTTGGGATGCTCTTGTCGTTTCTATCTGGTTGTTTTTTTATTATGCTTGTGATAATAAAAAATAAATAAATAAATGGATGGACAATAACAGTCTAAAATTGAATTAATCCAAAATGGAGGTCATCCTGTTTGGATATAACCCCTCCTTTTGGGCACACTCTTGGTGGCCCTCGGACCTGGTTCCACTTCGTACTCTGGTATCAAAGGCAAAAGATCTGTGGATAATGAAAGATACAGAATTGAAGTTGAAGGATCAAATTATCAAGGTCACTATGGCCTCTAATTACTCTCTTAGACTGATTAAAAAAATTGAGAAATATCTGTCTTTCGAATGTCTGAAAACAGTGGTTATTTCTTTAATACTAACAAGGCTTGATTATTGTAATAGTTTTTACCTTAATATAACATCTGAGCTCTTAAAAAAGCTTAAAAAGTTGCAGAGTGCATCAGCACGCTTTTTTTTAGAAGTGTCTATGTTCGAATCGGCCAAGGGAGCCATTAGTGTCCTCCACTGGCTACCGATAAAACAACTTATCCAGTTTAAATCCTTAGGCACAGCCTTTAAGACCCTTCATGGGAATTGACCAGCTTATTTTAAAAACACCTCAGGTGGTACTCTCTGAGCAGGTCTCTTCATTGTAGTACAGCTAAGAGTCTTGCAGTTGCCCCTTTTAGAAAAGCTCCACCGTATGGAAAAAAGTTTTTTCAAATCTACAGTTGTGCTCTGGAATTCTTTGCCTTAGGAACTTAAAACTTCCCCCTCCTAACAGGATTTCTGAAGATCTCTTAAAACCTGGCTTTTTGTTTCAAGCTAGGAAATGGTTGAGGTCTCACCTCTTGAATGTGTGTACTGCAGCGCCAAGACACTGCCAGGCAAAACTTTGCGCTTAATAAATACCTCTCATTCATTCATTCAACTGCTCCCCTTTCTAACCAAACTCAGAGTTATAACTCCGGTAGTATGGAGGGGTGGCATCTCCTTCTTCCCAAGTATCTGGGTATGGACCAGAATCCCAGTCTAGACCATAGTGGGATATACAAGGTCCCTTTCTACAGCCAGCCACCAGGACTGCCTTGAGGTCGGGGCCAGAACCACAAGCCCCCGTAGCACTGCGGCCGTCCTTCAACGCCAACGTTACACCGGCAGCAGCGCGAGCATCAAGAGGCGCTGTTAAAAACTCTCCAGAGCTCCCACAGCGCGGGCCGCCCTTACTGCAGCCAGCCGCTGGGAGTGCCTTGAGGTGTGGGGCCAGGACCACAAGCCTCAGCAGCACCACGACCGTCCTTTGCCACCAACGTTACGCCAGCAGTAGCGCGAGCGCCAGGATGCGCATTTAAAAACTCTCCAGGTCTCCCACAGAGCGGGACGCCCTTACTGCAGCCAGCCACTGGAAGTGCCTTGAGGTCAGGGACCAGGACCACAAGCCCCAGCAGTACCGCAGCCATCCTTTGCCGCCAACGTTACGCCAGCCGCAGCGCGAGCGCCAGGAGGCGCATTTAAAAACTTTCCAGGGCTCCCACAGAGCGGGACGCCCTTACTGCAGCCAACCACCGGGAGTGCCTTGAGGTCAGGGGCCAGGACCACAAGCCCCAGCAGTACCGTGGCCGTCCTTTGCCACCAACCTTACGCCAGCAGTAGCACGAGTGCCAGGAGGCGCTTTTAAAAACTCTCTAGGGCTCCCGCAGCACAGGACGCGTGCGGGCTCATCCAAGCCCATCAGAGCCCGGATGAGCCTGGGCTGGACCACACCTCTTGGTTTTGACCAAAGACCCTCCAGTACTTCTCTCCTATCGGATTATTCGCCCAAGGTTAGTGTTATCCATCTGCGTAGTGCGCTACTGCTAAAACGCAAACCAAGAGGATCTTTGCAGGTGTGATAATTCACCTTCCAAACCAAGAAAAACTGCCGCTCCCCAACCTGCATTGCCACCACAACCCACCTCAATAGATAAAATGCTGCAAAGAGTAATAGGAGCTGTAGCTACGGTGATAGATGCAAGGATATCAAGCCAAGCAACCAAAAGCTTATTATTTGCTTTTATTTTCAATATTCAAAAGATTTGTTTTCATTTAGGAAACATATAGGGAATATAAACAAACAAATGACAAAACATATAATGACACAGAATAAAAAAAAACACCTCTTTTCATTCACAGTCACTCCTAATAAATCATTCGTACAGTCACACCCACATTTGCACATTCAACACCCTCAACACATACTACATAGTCCTAACAGGCCAGTATAAATATTATAAAAACAGGCCTTACCAGTAACCCTAACAAAATTTATGAAAATACATAAAAATTGCATGAGCAACTGAATAGTTTTAACAACACAATCATTTACAATGATTGTGCTCCACCGTTCAACTATTCTTCCACAATCACTTTCTTTATGAGAGTTAAAGCTTTTATAGTCAATGCTAACCATCAATTTATTCTCCCTTTGATATATGCATTCTCATAGATTAGAATCCAGTATTACCATAAGCTTCAATTATCGTACAAGATAATCACGTATCTTGTAATACTTCCATCGCATACTCTTTATTAAGTCATATATAAGCTCTTCAGTCTCTCAAATGTTAAGAATCCATTGGAGTTGTATAAATCTCCTAAATGTGCACTACCCAGGTTAGCCCATTGTTTCCATCCCGCCTCATTAAACATTCCCGGGAGTGCTGGGTTATCCCAAAAAGGGAATTTAGATGCTAGATTGATATTTTGGATTTATTTAGGATAGCTCGCCAAATAAATATAGTATCACGTACAGTCTTGAATTTAACCTGTTTGGAATAGTTGGGGTCATTGACTCTGTATAGAAACATCTTGGTTTCTTCTCCTGCCATTATTATCTGAGGATGTCTTAATAACCACCCCTTTAAATTGCTTATGTTTCAAAATGACAACCCCTCGAATCGAAGTATTTAACTCTGAACTGACCACTACATCATACCCTAGTTGACCAAGTAAATTCTTGTCTTGATACGAGATATGGGTTTCTGAAAGTAGGGCAAGATGTGGGTTATACATTCTTAATTCTTCAAAAACTAACCTTTGTTTGTTTTTACTGTTCAGTCCCACAACATTCCATGCTATACATCTCAATCCATCCATACCAGTATTCTCATTCCCTTTATCATCTTACCCATTGCAAACAAAAAAAGTCTTTTTCTCTTACTTTTCTCAAAGTGTAATTTCCTCATGGTATTTTTCACCCCTTGGTTCCGCCACCCAAACTCTCCCCTAAAAATGCCCATCTCCCACCCCCAACCCTCCCTCCCTGTCCATAGAGGAGGATTCCTCTGCCTTCCCAGCTGCCGTTAGTCGGGGCAGCCATAAATAGCCACAGCGATAGAGATCCCCCCGTGTATACTAACAGGACTCATACCTTTGATTGTGTACTTTATTTTAAGACCCCCATTAAAACAGAGAATAACTTTCAGCCAAAAGAAAAAATGAGAGAAGGAAGAAAGAAGAGAAGAAAAGAAAAGAGAAAAAAAGGGGGGGGATAAGAAAAAGGGGAGAGGACACCAATCTGACCCTTTCACTACCCTTTCTCAATCAGTTATAGACCTTCGGATATATTATACTACAGTAAACTTTTTCCATTAATATAGACCCTTAATCCGTTGTTCCGCCAGTGCTTTCCCCTTGCCACTTAATCAAAATCTTCTCAACTTCCATCTCATCCGTAAAGAAGTAAGTGTGACCCTTCTTGAAAACTTTGAGCCTAGCTGGCTCCTGCAAGAACACCTGCCCTCCGAGAGCTTTAATCGGATCTATAAATTGCCTCAATTTCCATCGCCTGCCCATGGTAGCCTTACTTAAATCCGACCTAACAAAGAAGGTTATAGATTCCATTGTGACTGGGGTATTAGGGCGAGCCTTAAGTGAAACCGCTTGCCTCAATAAGAAGTTACACAGATAGATTAAAAAAAGGCCGCGGGTACTGGCTTCCCTTGTTTCTCTGTACCAAAGGTAGTCTATGTGCTCTTTGGACCTGCGAGTCCCAGTCCCAGTCCGATAGATCCGGAAATGCTTTTTGCAACAGCTGGACAATATAAGCTCTTGGGTCCCCACCCTCTACCCCCTCCGGAATGCCAAACATTCTAAGATTTTGTCACCGCTGTCTGTTTTCCATACCCTCTAGCTTTATTTGCAAAGCCTTGATCTGGTTCTCGTGTCTTTTCACAGACTCCTCCGTGCCAGCAAATGATTCCTCGACACCAACTACTCTCTGTTCCAATTCTGACATCTCAAGCGTCAACCCTCCCAGTTTGCTTGCCATTTCAGAAAGTGAGTGTTGTACTCTTCCATTATCCTCTCGCATTTGGACGTAGTGTTGCTGCGCCTCCTGCCTTTGTTCACTAAGCATGTGCCAGATTAAACCAAGTGAGACATCTTCCTTGGTCGAGCTGGTCTCCTGCAATGTCTGAGTGCTCAAACCTGTCTGATCCGCCCTATCTAATGTATTGGCAGAGTGGCGAACCGGAGAGGCTGCTAATAATACAGACTGTCCCATCATACCCAGCTTGCCCTTATCTGTTTCTAATATACCCGATGATACATCTTTTACAATATCCCCTTCTATAGGGCTAGCACCTGAGAGCTGCAGTGCCATCGATTTAACACATCCTTTTGACTGAATCCATCTCCGTAGCGGACTGTCATCAATCATCGATTTTCCTTTAGTAGTTAGATTAGTATGTAGAAAGGGGTATAACCATTAAACACTGCACGAGGAAAAGAGATAACTTCTAGGAATGAACCAAGTAACGTTTCGCTCTGTGCAACCCCCTTAGAAACTCTGGAAACCTCTGGCTTGGAGGGGCACCTTAATCCAATCAACGCTGCTGAAATAGGGGTAAAAGCAGGCTCTGTTATGGATAATCAGGCTGCGGATGCAGACACAGATACCGATTTGGGAGAAGACTCGGTTTCCAACGATGGGTTTGAGGATTTGGAGGAGACAGTAGATGAGCACCTCAGAGAGTCGAACAAAAGTACTGATAAAGGCCCGGGGCGAAAGAAAGGGAGAACAAAAGCTAAGAATAAAATAAAGAAGGTGCTCAGGGGACAAAATAAGCCAACATTAAATTTATCGTCTGTGAAGCACCCAACACTGAGTCACCTTTGGCGAGTATCCCCAAAAGAAAAGGGACCACTTCTGGTCCAAAGCAGAAAAAACAAACTGTGAACAGAGCAAAGAACAGCATACCAGGGGCTGAAGGAATAGGGGATACACCGCAGGCTAACCATGAACAACCATCCTGGGTGAAAAATTTGGTGATGGACCGTCATTCCCAGTTTAGGACTATCATGATGGATGAATTTAAGACTCTAATGGACTGGGTCGACAATCTGTTATTACTGGTTGATAATTGGGTGGGCAAAGTAGAGGTAATCCACAAGGAGGTTGAGATAACTAAGGGGCCGATTACGATGGCGGGAAGTCCGCCACCGCCGGGCTGGCAGTGAGGACCACCGGCCCGGGGGTGGTGGACTTCCCGCCATCTCCCTGAATATTCCCACCGCCAAATTAGGATGGCGGTTGGAATAGGAAAGGTACCGCGGCGGACGGAAAGACCGCCCGCCGTGGTCCCACAAGGCGGGCCTTTTCTGCCTGCCTTGTGGGACCAGGTACCATGAGGTAATGGAGGCAGTGCCGTGCAGGCACCGCCTTGGGTATTAGGATGCCTGTCTTTTGCAGCAGAGTTTCCGCTGCAAAAAGACAGGCGGTGAATGCCTTTGGGGGCCCGTTGTGGGCCCCTTGGGGTGCTGCACGTGGAGGTTACCTATGGTACCCCCTACATATGCATGTACAAGGTGTCAAGTTGTACATGCATATGGAAAACATGTTTTTTAACATTGTGGCGGGTGCTGGCACCCGCCGCAATGTTAAAATACAGATGCGCTTGCCAGTGTGGCAGGCACATCCAAATTCTTTGGCGAGACCACCGCACCTATGGCGGGCAGTCCCTATTGCAGCTGCTATGGCGGGCGGGTAATCGGCCCCTAAGTCTTTAGTTTTGCAAATTCCACCTCTTGACACCAAAATGGCCTCCCTAGACCCAAACCAAGAGATTGGTCCCACCAGGTCCAACCCAATAAACTCAAATGTAGTAGATCTCCCAGGGAGAAAATCGTCTTGCTAGAACTTAGCTATAAGAAACCATATGCAGGCGGCCCCCTAAGGGAACACCTCGGAGAGCACCTCCAGGCCATATTCGCCTGAGACAACTGGACCTGCTCTCTGGCAACCAGGCTTCTTCCTCTGGGATAAGGGTACAGCTAGCAGCCTCTGAAAAAACCTCAATAGAAGATGTTGCCTATCCGCGTATTCATCTCCCCCGGCCTCAAATCCATATGTCGTCATTCTAGTAGGAGTACTTGAACTGAGAAAGGAATGTCGGGAGTCCAATCATGATCTTAAAAACAAATGCATCTTTTGGCTGGTTAAATATAGGCAATTCTCATATAAAGGCGCAAATGAATTAATTTTCACCCGTAGGGTAAGTTGGGTGGGTTGGAGACCAAAGATGTCCCTGGGGACTGCATAGGGATACATTTTAGAAACCTGCAGACTGTGCAATCTATTCTAGAGTGGGGACACCAGACAGAGACTGGCGGCCTAGCCTCCCTCCCCCTAGGATAGGTTTACCCCCCAGGATTAAACCCTCAAATTATGAGAAGGACTGCTAACAACAGGCCTGCGAGGACAGTAGATAGACCACTGCTTAATCAGAATTGGGATCTTAACCGACCACCTCTGTATAACATCCCTGTTGCAAACAGATTTAGCCCCTAGACCAGAAGTCTTCAAACTTTTTGATGCAGAGACCCCCTTGTAAAACCTTTTTAGGCGTAAGGACCCCCTTCCGACAAAAGTTTCTAGAAACTGGTACTCCTCATCATCAACTTTTGACAACCATAAATGCGCCTGTTAGACCTCATCACATCCCTCCATCATTCATCCACCCACACTTTCACACATCCATCCACCCACCCTTTCTTTCTTCCATCCATACATCCATCCTTCATCCATCCACCCTTTCATCCTTCCATCCATACATCCATCCTTTACCCATCCACCCTTCCTTTCATCCACCCACCTTTTCACACATCCATCCATCATTCATCCATGCAATCTTTTATCCATTCATACATCCACCCATCCTTTCATCTTCCCATCCATACATCCATCCTTCATCCATCCACTCTTTCATCCTCCCATCCATCATCCATCCACCCTTTCATCCATACATCCATCCACCCACCCTTTCATCCATCCATCTACCCATCATTCATCTCCCCACCTTTTCACACATCCATCCATACATCCTTCATCCGTCCACCCTTTCATCCTTCCATCCATACATCTATCCTTCATCCATCCACCCTTTCATCCTTCCATCCATACATCCATCATTCATCCATCCACCCTTTCATCCATCCATTCACCCATCATTCATCCACCCATCTTTTTACACATCCACCCATCCATCATTCATCCATCCACCCTTTCATCCATCCATCCTTCATCCATCCACCCTTTCATTCTTCCATCCATACATCTATCCTTCACCAATCTATCCTTCATCCATCCACCCTTTCATCCTTCCATCCATACATCCATCATTCATCCATCCACCCTTTCATCCATCTATTCACCCTTCATTCATCCACCCATCTTTTAACACATCCATCCATCATTCATCCATCCACCCTTTGATCCACCCATGCTTCATCCTTCCACTCTTTCATTCTTCCATCCATACATCTATCCTTCACCAATCTATCCTTCATCCATCCACCCTTTCATCCTTCCATCCATACATCCATCATTCATCCATCCACCCTTTCATTCATTCATCCACTCATCATTCATCCACCCACCTTTTCACACATCCATCCATCCTTCAGCCTTTCATCCATCCACATCGATCCATCCTTCAGCCTTACATCCATCCATCCACCCATCATTCATCCACCCACCTTTTCTGTGCCTCTCTCATGGGGTGGGGGGATCAGTATCTCTCTGCGTCGTCGTCCTTCTTTCCCGCTCATGGGAGGGCATCTCTGTGCCTCCCTGCTTGGGGCGGGGGACGTGTCACGGGACCCACAGGCTCCAGGTGGAGCAACATCCATTGAACTCAAAGGGCTAAACTACAGCCACTCCCCCAGCCACCCCCTCTCCCACCCAGCTCCCCCCAGCTTGTGTATGTGAGCCTGGCTGAAACAGCTTCCGGGACACACACACAGTCACACCCAAGTACTTAACAGGTCTTTAAAAGACCTTTTACTTGTTAATGAGGCGTTGATGTTTTTCACACCTCAGTGTGAATTAGGCCTCCGCCGTGAGCACCCTCGATCAGCCCAATGCCAGGAACTGCACTCTGCAGAATCTGCGACCCCCTTCCCAGGACTCCACGACCCCCCTGGGGGTCGCGCCCCACAGATTGAAGACCGCTGCCCTAGACTCAATTGATTGACCCACTCTTAATGGGCCCCTATTTCAAAGTTCTAACTACCAAGTAGAGTATAAAGTTAAAAAATCGCACGCAGATGTTTTATTACACCAGTAAGGATCTAGGATGCACATGGGAGAAGTAGAGAAGGGACGTGGGGGGAAAGCGAGGGACCTAAGAAGTGCAACTCTGGAATTAATTCAGACGAGCCACCCAACCCCCGAGCGACTCCAATACAACCCAAAGACAAACAATCCTACCATACTCCCCATTACAAAACATTCCTTGATAGCAACGAGTATTAGCGACTCGGGCTATGATCAGGGGGTGCTGGGCAAGATGGGGACAAACAATCTACAATGGGAGCATTTAAGTCCCAGTTCACCGGCCCCCACATATGTAGCAAACGAGATGGATTTGGCTGGTTTGCAACTATTATATTGGAACATAGCAGGACTCACCTCAAAACTGGATCTAGCAGGTTGGGGGGTATTCATTGACAAACATGGGGTATGCATGTTCCAGGAAACTTGGGTTAGAGAGGCAACACATAGAGCGGGATAAGCGTCCTATAGCGTTCTAGCTGATAGGGGGAAAGGGGTAGGCCTTTTGGGGGTCTAACCATGTGGGTTGGTGTGTACCTTGGCTGTGAGGTCAAGCAGATAGAAACCTCATCTTGTGATATCCTCTGTATTTCTCTAACTTTCTCTTCAAAAATCAAAATTGCTCTGATTAATGTCTATTCACACCCGGTCAGCTATGGCCAAACCTCCAACACTCATGACATACTGTCTACTTTCCTTAAAAAAAGATCAGACAGCTATTAGATAATTATAGGAAGGGACTTCAATTGTCAATTTGAACCTTTGAACGATCTCCCCAACAGGATCTCAAGTGAGGAGGATTCAGTTTGGGCCATTCCAGAGTCCAATATCCCACCCATACAAGCTTGGACCCCGTTGGCTGTACAGATGCATGCACTTACACTAAGTCATTCACTAAGGCCATGCAACAGCCGTTTAACATCGGATACCCGGGGAAGCCCACATATAACAGATCAGGTCATGAATCAATCATAGACTACATCCTAGTGGACATTAAATTGTGGCATAAGATCTTAGTTTTTAGGATCAATCCCCGTCATGAGAGGGACCACAACGCCCTCGAACTAGATGTGACAGAAGCGCTCTAGGTGGAAGTACACAATCCATCCTTGGACCTACACAGGCTAATGGAGGCAGGAGAATTCGTTGGGAGGAACTTTTGCAATCACAGACTAAGCTTGCCTCTCTACACCAAAAAATCATCCCTCTACTCACTGTAGCACACCTCCACTCAGAAACAACTGTTATTACAATCTCTCAGACTATAGTTTCTAATAACCATCAAGACATGCTATCCACTCTGGCTCCATTCTTTGTAGAAAGTAGAAAGGCCGGGTCAAACAGAAAAACACAAGACCCATGGTACAACAATCACTGCAGAACAGCTAAGTCAGTGCTTCTAGCTGCCATTAAGGCAAATATTAGATTACAAATCAAGGAAACCAGGGCAATTTACAAATTAACTATAGCCAAAGCTAGAAGCAACTGGGAGTTAGAAAAATGGGTCAACCTAAGAACCGCGCAGGAAAACCATGATATGCGGGCATTTTGGAATCTGAATAACACCGGAACGACAGAGAGCAAACCAGCGATATCAGCAAACATAGGGGAGGAAGTTCAGAGAGCCCACTATAAATCATTTTATGAAATGACCCAGAAGAAGTTGGGCTGGTGGTAGCGACCCCCTGCCACCCAGAACCACCAAAAAGAGATACCCCCCTGTTCACCCTTAAGCAGATTGCAGAAGCTCTGGGCAAGATCCTTCCAGCTAAGGCGCCAGGGTTGGATAAGATCCCCGGCAACCTCTTTTGCTCTGAATCCTCCGTCTGGACCCCTTACTTGTGGACTCTGTTTAACACCATTCTTTAGGGCATGGTGATTCCCTACACCTGGGCCGGACAGAAATCATTCCCATTTATAAAAAGGGCTCTCGGCTGAGCCCAGCAAACTACCGCCCCATTAGCCTAATTGACGTAAGCCAGAAAATCTATGCATGTGCTCTCCTGGGCCGATTAAAGGCCTGGATAGAAGAACATGTACTCACACCCCTCCAAGCTTTGTTTTGGAAAAGTGTGACCTTAGAGGGTGGCAGCCTCTTCCTCATTTTTGTGGACCTTAAATACGCTTTTGATTTAGTTCAGAGGGATGAATTGTGGGCGATATTAATGGATTTAGGGGCTCCAGATTACCTTTGAAACGAGATGAAACGCCTCCATCAAGGCAACTATGGTCGAATAAGATATGGCATAAAGGGAGAGCTCTCAGTCCCCTTTCCTGTCGAAAAATGCGTACACCAAGGTTGCGTCCTGGCCTGAACTCTCTTTACCCTCTTTATAAATGGGTTAATAGAGTTCCTGATGCAGGAAAAGATATTGATGCACCCCGGCTAGGAAACCGTAAGATACCTGCCTGATGTTCGCAGACAACACTCTCTTATTCTCAAAATCCCCCATGGGTATGCAAAGGGTCCTCGATGCATTCAGCGCCTTCTGTAAAAACAGGGGTTTGGAGATCAACTTACAGAAAACCAAGTACATGGTTTTCAATGCGAAAAATCACACTCGCCCGAACCCCTGTTTAGACGGAATGGCCCTAGAGAGGGTGTCAATCTTCGAATAACTCAGGATCACTTTAACTGAAAAAATGGACTGGGGGGCACAAATAGAAAACACTATCCTAAAATTGGCCCAGACAACGGGGGGCATTCTAAAGGTCTCCCACAAAGTAATAGGTCCTGCGGTTGAACTTTATAAGGCTCAGGCTAGGGGAGCTACTTTGTATGAGGCAGAATTATGGGGTCACTGCTCCAGCACCCTTTTATCATCAACAGAGGCTTTCAACAGGAAGCTCTTACAACTTCCTGTTAGGTCCCCTCTAATCCCCCTTAGGCTACAACTTTGGATTACCCCTATAGTAGATGAAACAGCTTTAAGACCACTTTCATTCTGGCGACGTCTATGGAACACTCCAGAGCTTGCCCCTTATAGAAATGAACTAAGGGAGGTTATGAGTTTGCATGGTGCAGGAAAATTGCCCTGGCTGGTGTACATAAGGAACACATGCCAGGCATTGGGGAGGACAAATCTGTGGAGTGCAGCCAAAGATTCTAGCATTGTGACCCCCTGAAAGGCACTAATCGAGAATTATAGAGAGTTAAAACAGACCCAGCTATGGAGGAGTTCCTTAGGGCACCTATCACAAAGGTTTATGGAAACAAAACTAGAATATTGCCTTGAACCAGCACTAGATGATATCCAACCACTACTCACAAAGAAGTTATACACCCGGTTCAGACACAGGACACTTCCACTCCGATCATTCAACACTAACTGGTCGGGCGACCGCAGTCGGGCCTGCCCTGTATGTCTGAACGTGGAGGAGACTGAAGTGCATGTACTTTTCTTTTGCCACACTTATAGGAGGCCAAGGTCCCGCTAGTTGGTCCAGTTGTGTGGGAACATGGGCCTCAGACATTCTTCTGAGACTCTTAGAATATTAAAGTACGACACCCAAATGCCCATTGTGCTTTCCATCTCACGTTTTCTATACTTTATGTGGCATATTCGTAGTGCTATTACGAAAAAGGAGTTAATGAGGTTATAGGCTATCTTAACACCCTTTACTAGTTATTAATGATTTTGGAGGCCAGGCTCGTTTCCCCGTTAATGCTGCTGTGATTCCTATTTTTTATTTTGTGTACATAATTAGCTTTTATAGGATCATTTTTATATGAATACCATGTTTTATCTGATACTATTGTTGGTCACCTGCTAGCTATCTGGTTCAGTATGTGGTTGCTCACAAAAGATTGCATGTGGTAATCTCCCTGCTAACTAACAGCTAGTTTCATCAACCCAAATTGCGATCACAATAGCTGCGAAATAGCAATTGCGATCACAATACCAAGAATCGCAATTCATGAAACAATACCTGACCCAAATGCGAAATCGCAAAACATTATTTGTGAATTCGCAAAGATAATCGCAGAATCAAGGTGGAACCCCCTATGCGAATCAGAAATTGCGAGTTCCCAATGATTCTGCGATTCAAATTGCGAATTCGCGAAATAATCGCAAACCAAATGCATGAAATATCGTGAAAAGCGAAAAACCTCAAAATCGCTATTTGCGAGGCGCAAATTAAGGAGAACCCAAACCAGGTGGTAACCATGAAGTAAAAAAAAAAAAAAAAAAAATCTCCAAATGAGCCGCAGGTGCGGGGCTGACCAAACACACTTAAGGAGACACAGTAGGAGCATGAGGACAATCACAATGCCAGGACTCTACATGGTGGTTAGGCGGCAAAGGCTCCAGGCTGCAGCAAGGAACAGACGCAGGATCCAGGAGCAGATTTTCCGCCAGCGGGTCACACTACTGGGCCAAACTAAGGAGGAAATCTACTCAAAGTGCCGGCTGAATGGGGCAATGATTACAAAGCTCATCCGGGACCTTGACCCCCTGATGCAGCACCCAACGAGGAGGACCAATGCCCTGCTCACCCATGTCCAGGTCCTTTGAAGCCTGCACCTCCTGGCTTCCGGAAGCTTCCAGGGGATAGTTTCCGTTGCAGGGTGGATCTCCCAGAGCACCATGTCCCGCTGCCTGAGGAGTTTCCTGGATGCCATGTTGAGCCGCCTACACCATTACAATAAATTCCCAACCACCCAACAGGACTTGAATCAAACCAAGCCAGAGAGTGTGTTTTAAGGCACTAGTACTCGTATATAAAGCCCTGCATGGACCATGCCCACCTTACCTGGCAAAAAGATTTGCTTTTTATTTACCGACCCGTCAGCTGCGATCTGCCTCCCGAAAGCAGGTGGTCGTTCCCAGATTTAAGAGAATTCGCCCGGGGGGGCAATCTCTGACGGTAAGGGGAGCTCAGTTGTGGAATGCCCTTCCCGATGCTTTAAGACACTCCCCCAACTTGACTAATTTTAAACAACTGTTAAAAACTCACCTTTTTATACATCTTGAATAACATAGTTGTTTTCTCCCTGATCACTCTGATTTAGTCTCCTCATCGCGCCAGGACAGTCTCGACTAGCAGTGCGCGTTATAAATCGACATATAACATAACATAACATAACAAGCTAGAATTTTACAACATGTAATTGGATGCATTGACTGTACCCACATCCACATCTGCCCACCCGCAGAGAAAGAATACATGTACCGGAACTGCAAGTCCTACCACTCACTGAACATCCAGATGGTGTGCAACGCTAAGACAATCATCACTGACATAGTGGCACAATACCCGGGGAGGACGCATGACTCCTTCATATTCCGGCACAGCGGCATGCACACACGACTGGCCAGGGGAGACTATGGCGAAGGACACCTTCTAGGTAAGTACACGTGCCAACAAACAGTACATCGAGACCATGTAGCTGCGCATGACAGGCACTCACCCTCTGCTCCTTTCATTCAGGTGACAGCGCCTATGGCCTCCGTGAGTACCTCCTCACCCCATACCTCAACCCTGCAACACCACAGCAATGGCGTTACAATGATGCATACATTCGCACTCGGAATTGCATTGAGCGGACATTTGGACTTTTAAAGAGCAGATTCCGCATCCTACACAAGACTGGTGGGGCCCTCAAATACCAGCCTGAGGTCTACTGCCGAATCGTGGCCGTGTGTGCAATACTCCACAACATTGCTACCAAGCAGAGGATACCTGTGGATATCTCTGGTAGTGAGTCGGAAGGGGACAACCGTCAACCGGCAAACGTGCATCATGCACGCGGGGAGAATCCTGCTGAAGGACACAGGCGCCGCAACCAAATCACAATGACCTGTTTCTAGTGCACCCATTCCCCTCACACAACACTGCACTCATGCATGACAAATGTAATAATGACATGAGTCGGATTTATGTGAGACCATAAATGCCTATTGTTTATTCACAATAATGTGGCCTTTGTTTTCCATGATATCACATGCGAACTGTATTCCGTCATACAGCCCCATGAAGGGGTAGAGGGCTTGCTTGTTGAATCAGCATGGCCCTGAAGGCAGAGTTAAATGTGTCACTGGCGCCTCCGTCCGGACGCACCCAGTCGCCACTCCGTGTCCTCCACAACACTGTTGGCCCGTGATGCTCCAGTGGGCCTGCTGCTGCGGCGGCGTTCCGTCACCAGCGGCAAGGACATGCTGCTGTGGCTGGAAGTGCCCTCGCTGGCATCATCCCCCCCACCTGCTTCACCATGGCCAGTCGGCTGCAGACTCTGCACAGCTGCTGTCACCTGTTCAAGGGCCCTGGCGACGTCCTGGCAACATTGGACCATCTGCACCTGCATTGCAAGGGAGCGGCGGGAAAGTTGTGAGGTGGCATTTCCAATTATGTGATTGGACCTGTTGAAGGTTGACAGGTGGGTCAGCATCTGGCGGTGGCGGCGGCAGGTGATATCCTTCTGGGATACCAGGATCTGGCTGTTCTCACGAACAGCTGCGGTCATGCCCTGCATGCATTCTGTGAACTGGCTCACATTTTGCGCTGTCTTATGCAGCTGCAGGTGAATGGCTGCCAAGTGACACGCCTGCTTCTGATGTACCGCGAGCATGCAGCGTTCAATGGCCAGGCCAGGATCCCGTACATGGACACCTCTGCCCGTGCGTGTTGAGGCATCACGCTGCTGGCGCGTCAGTCCGCTGGACTGTGATCTTACTGTGGCTGTGCGCCTTTCTGCCTCCTGGCTGCTGGTGGTGTGGCCTGTACCACTGCCGTGGGTGTCGCTTGGGGTGGTTGCTGGGAACCTGTGGCTGCAGGGGTGGCCCTGTCCACATGGGGAGGTGGTGGTACTGCTGCTGGTGGCTGAGATGGTCCTGGTCGTGGTGCCGGTTGGCCTTCACCGTCAGTGTCCTCCGGGTTCTCCTCTATATGTAGGGCCTCACTGTCGGTGCTGGGTTGTTCAGACGCACCTGTGATGTAAATGGGTGCATGATTAATGATATGTATCTTGCACATGAGATGTTCCTACATGCATGCAGGCTTGCTTTCCCTGACTGCCTTTAGGAATTACTTTGAATTGACAGGTCTGGCTGTGTGGGGCTATCTGGGAATTATGGTCACACTACAAGTCCCACAATGCAATAGGGCATTTCAGGTGTGCATGGCCTGCATTACTGGGGTTATCAAATAGCTAGCTCAGGAGTCATGGGCATTGTTAGGGGACGGGGTCGCAGTCGCATGGCACTTACCTTGGGATTGTTGGGCGGGTCGGGAGGAGTCCAGCTGGGTAACCCCCACGCAGGCTTCAGGATTCAGGGTGTCCTCCACAAGGTCTTCCAGTGGAATGTTGGATGTGACAGTGGGCTCTCCTCCACCGGTGGCAAGTTGCTCCCCCAGCCTCCCAGCGATTTGCTCTTTGGCACGCCCTCTGAGGTCGTACCACCTCTTTTTTAATTTGACTATCGAGCGCTGGGTCACCCCGACTGAATTGACCTTTGCGCGGATGCGCAGCCAGATGCGGCGCTTGTCAGCCTCAGGCACCCTCCGGGAGTCTTTACAAAAAAGGCGAGCATGGTCCTTACAGACTCCCTCAATGAAGAACTCAAGTTCCTGCTCAGAAAATGTAATCTTCCTCTTCCTTCCTGGGGCACTGCTCCCTGCTGCTTCCTGGGACATTTTGAAAGTTGTTGGGGTCCTGGTGTGGTGCTGCAAGTTGTCTGTAGTGGAGCTCTGGCTAGTACTGCTTTCACTTTCAGGCTCAGTGATCATATTGAGGGGGGGAACAGCCTACTTCCTGGTTGTGATGTCATCAATGGGCTCGAAATGCGACTTCCCGTTTTTGCGGTCTCGCAGTTAGCGAGATCGCAAATTGCGATTTCGTTAATTACGAGTTCGCAATTTCAACATGGTCAACGGGCGAATCTGCGATTTTTCTGCGATTTTGCGGTAATCGCTAACGGCAATTGCGGCCGATTGGGATTCGCTTTTTGAAATCGCTTTTGTTGATGCATCCCATTCTGCGAATTCTAAATTGCGATTCAGTATTTTTCGCAATTTAAAATTCGCAGAATATGGGATTGATGCATCTGGGTGTAAGTGTACTACGCTTGTGTCCCCATAAGACACCTTGTTCGAATGAATTAATTTCTGGCAAAAATTAACTTCCTGGCACAGCACAGGCACTTTATTATCCAGCAAGAGAGGGAAATCAGTACTGTTCTCAGCCACCTTTTCTTATTTATGTGCACTATGTATATGCCTTTTTCTTCTCAAGTTATTTTAAGATATTTTTTTTATCTGATTGAAACAATATTATGGTTAAAGTAGCAGCTTTAGGAATACACATATAAACTAGGATCAAGTTCGGGAATCCCTTGAAGAGATGCACTTTTCCACCTTGTGATCTTTGTAAGACCAGCAAATTAAATTGTATGTTACCAGAAACTGTATATATTGTATCATTCTTTGTATGTGCTTTTATGGTCCTAGTGGCCGAAATAAAGATTTTTGACTGACTGAGTAAATTTATCTGCCAGACTTGCACAATCTTCACCCCCATATAGTATGTCATGCCTGTGACCCATTGAGTCAGGGAGGGATGGGTCAGGCTGCCCCAGCTTCAGGCTATGTCTCTTTTCCCACGACAAAGCCTAGTGAGCAGAAAATAAGCTATCTCCTGGGGAGGTCAATATCATTGGGTATATAGAGTACAGGGAAGTGGGGGTGTGAGGGACCTGTGCCCCAGGATAGAGGTCAACGTGGAGATTATCGTCTCCCAGTATGTGTGTATAAGGAGGCATTCCCAAACTGTGTGGAAAAATTACCCCAACCCTTCCCCACATCACAATTGATGAGAGCCTATGCTCTCTCCATTTAAACAGTTGTTGTCTGTGATGGTAAACCATGTGTAGAATCTTCATTTGTATGAGCCTCAGACTCGTTTGTATCACCACTTCTTGACGCATTAGGGCTGCTTCCCAATCCAAATCCTCCATTGGACCCAAGTCTGCCTCCCACTTTGACATGAGGGGGCAGAGATTGTCTGGTCTACTATTTATTATGTGTATATTAGATGTATGAGATAGCCTTAGAGGCCATTCCTTCCATGAGTATTCCGCATACGAAAGGGCTGCAGTCCTCAAGTTCTTCCTATTTAATGCCCTCTTTGCATAGCGCATGTTAGATCTGTAGATATTTTAAAATGCCGGGAAGCCTGGAATTCATCTTTCTCCTGCAGGTCATTGAAGATCTTCATGCCCCCATTTCCAGCTAGGTTCCCTAGGGTTCAGATGCCTATGAGATCCCAGGGTCTTGTCCCAGGCAGTTTTGCATTTGGTTACTGTAGGAAACTGGGTTTTTGTTGCAGTAGGCACCCCACTTTTTTGCCTGGTATTTGATGCAAGTTTGACTGGAGTGCACTGGGTTCCTGCTAACCAGGTCCCCAGGGCCAGTGTTCTTTCTCCACAACAATGTAGCTGGTCAATTGCTCCCCAGTTGGCAAGGCAGTTAGTACCCTTGTGAGTCCCTATTAAGTGGTATCCCTGTTACCTAGGGCATAGGTACTAAAGAGGGTCCCAAAGAGCTGCACCATATCTTCTGCCTCTCTAAGGGAAACAGCACCAAACTCATACAGACTGCCACTGCAGGCTGCGTGACAAGGTGCTTTAAAATTTGAAAAAAAGACATGGCACACATCCTGTGTGCCATGTCCCCAAACATTGAATGTAGCATTTGTAAGTCACCCCTACAGCAGGCCTTACTCCCTTAGGCAGGGTGCATTATATTACATGTGAGGACATATCTGCATGAGCTGATAAACCCTTGTGCTGGCCAGTTCAATTACTGACAGTACAAGTGAACAGGGAAGCCATCTTAAGGTATGTACTGGGTGTTATGTTCCCGAGTTAGGCCCCTGTAGCAACAATGCACATTTTCTTACATTGTCCTCTTTCTGCACCATCACAGTTTTTGCTGTGACCTTTTGCACATATGTTTGCGTGCATGACAATGTTGGATTTGTTTCTACTTGCTCACACATCCGGCTTTGCCAATATTATCATGATACCTTGAACAGTGAGTACAAGGCCTTTATGCACAATGCACAAATGTTTTTCTATCTTCATCCAAGGGGTGACAGGGCTATCTGCATATCCATAACAATGCTAATCTGAGTATACATCACAAGGATGCTTTTTGTTATAAATAAGGAAGCATTTGTGGGGGTAGCAGAGAAGGCACTTCTGCTGACATCGAAAGGTCCTGCGTGCTGAAGCTTCGCTAAGCAGCTGTCTAACATCTCCATGAGGAGGCCCAGTTTCTGACAAAGACATGGTTCTACATTCTTTCCCACAGGAAGTGGGTTGGATCATCCTGTGGAGGGATTCTTGACTATACACCTACATATACTCTAGAAACACATTGAGTAGGTATTGCATAGTAGGAGTATGTCTGATTACTTCCTTGTTTTATATGCCTGTATATATACAAACTATTTTAGCACCATGGTGGAACTATATCTGCTATTCACAATTTTGGTGCATGTAATCACTTTGATATGCTTCTGTCTACAGATTATCGCAACACATGTATTCTATACAAGAATAACATTGGTACACTAAATTTAATGCAAATTCTCTGTAAATTTCTCAAGAACAAAGTGCATGATTGACTGAGTGAAAGAGTTCTGGATCTATTACCACGACCTCTGAGGGGTCAGGGTTGTCATGTTCAGTGTCTGCAAGGAACCAATCGCTCCTTGTTTGGGTTAGGGGGTTTAGGGTGGCATGTGAGCTAACTGGTCTCTAGGCCAACATACACTACGGAGGTGCTTGGAATCAATCTAGGCACCTCACCCAAAGTTTATGTTGTCCACAAACGCACAGATCCCATGGATTAGTGGAAACTACACAACATGGCACCCAGAGTTGTTTGGGTTCTTATTATACGGATTGGCTGAGTAGTTCAATCGTGCCTTCTCTAAGACTCCTACTCACCTCCAAACCGGAAACGATTGTGGTGGTAGAAAATCCACCTCAGCTGTGTAGGTATTCCCTATGTATTGGCTATAGGTTATTCAGGCTTGTAGGATAAAATGTTATACATTGTGTTAACTCTCCTGGGGCTCCATTTATTCAATCATGTCTGGGGACAAAGGTGCCCAAGCACTAAACATCGCAGAAAACTGCAGGCATTTGGTTACTGTGAAAGTATTATTCTTTGGTCTTCTGACTATGGGTGGAGATAATACCTTAGTGTTTGAGGCACACAAAGCATTCAAGACAGAGGTATTCAATTCCTGGGTTAAATTTCCAGCTACAAATGATTGTACACAATTGTTTCAGACATACATTGGGATAAAACACAGGAGGAATACACTCCATATGAAGACATAGAAATTCCTCTCTCTTATCAAGAGCATATTAATTGGCTTAAAAGCGCCCTCCCACACACTACAGAAAAAGTGAGACTCAGCAAAGAAGGAGCGATATGGCCGGTATTAGCTGCATATACACCACACCCTAACATTGCTAATTTAACTGCAGCAGAAATGTGTACACTATACAGAGAGTTAGTAAAAGTATTTAGAAATCTCACCCAGTCCATAATGCGAACACCCACAGTTAACCCTGTGTTGACTGCTCGAACCATAAAACCAGAATTGGCTACCACGGGTATGAGCCCACAAACACTGAATGCGTTATGGAAAATATTCCTACCAGTAGAGAGCAAATTCTGTCCTGGACAGCTCAAAAAAGCAGCCAGCTTGAGGCAGTATTTTCACATACGGGCCCGCTGGAAAAACAGAGAATACAAACTATTTTCATGCTGATTGGGATGGGTCCCCTGGTGGAAGACTGTGCCACTTGGAGTACAGTCTTCGCTGCAGTTTATACCAGAACACATGGTACCCCTTCTCTGGCTGTTTTATTTGAACTACTGAACAGCTACAGAATGAGTATGGGGCAGCACCTGCCCTGGACTTAGGGATGAAACTGATTAGCAATTTTGCACCAGTATCCACCATTATGTTAAGTAACATAAAAGGGGAGGCAGCTGTGTTAGCTATACACCAACGCCTGTGGAATCTCACTCCTGCACAGCAGGAACAGGAATTACCAAAAATGATCAAAGAAACGTATGCTAGGCTAGGTAGAAATAATTTGGGTGCCAGACCTGGGAAACCACAACTTAAGAGTAATTATGAAAAGGATAACTCTAACAAGCACCCGATTCTTTGATGAAGGAGAAGTAGGATAGTAAACAAAAAAATAAAGACAAGACACGATCACAGGGTGGGTCTTCTCAGCAGGAAGCCACTGGAAAAAGATACAATCTTAGAAACTGTGATAACATTAGGAAGCCGGACAGTTATCAGTATACTGATACGCGTTTCTCTAGTTCCTTTCAGGAATTATCCGATACATGTTCAGAGAGAGGCAGACCGTCAGAGCGCAGATCGGAAGAGCATGCAAAGCTGAAGAGGGAATCACAACGCTTGCCTGACTGCATCATTAATAAAGAAAAAAAACGAAGAATAATAAACCTCAATTTAAAAAGAAAAAGGTAGATAAAATTAAAATCAGGCATGCCCAGTATAATGAGGACTCTGCTTCTGAACGGTAAATGGACTGTGAAGATGATGGACCGTGTGGCACAAGTCACAATAGCTCGCCGAAACTGGATGGATTATCCGGCGGCAGCAGCGCTAAGTGAGCATATCACGGTGGGAACACCTGATACTAGGGTAAGTGTTCCCCATCGTTTATTTGAAATTATGCTCCAAATGGAGGGGGACATACCCAGAAACATCAAGGCTCTGTTTTGGGAGAACTTGATGTATGGTTAAGATATTCCTTCGGCTGAAAAAGACTGGCCACCTGAGTTTGTAATGGAATGCCCAAATGGGGAAACAATGATTTTACCGGCTTTCTCCAACCTTGTTGCAGAATCAGTATAACATTCTTACGCCAAGGAGTGTGTGTTAGCGCTAGCTCCTGCATTGTACTGCAATCATGTGGGGTGGGATGATGAGTCACCTCATCACAAGATCCCATTGAAATCAACTCCTCAACCCCAGAGACAATACCCAATAAAACATGAAGCGAAAAAACAAGTTAGGGAAATTCTAGAACAACTTGAACACCAGGGTATAATAGAAAATTGCACTTCATCAATGTTGTTTCCCGTAATGAAACCAGACAATTCATACCGTCTAGTATTAGACTACAGACATTTAAACACATCTATTCGCATATGTGCAGTACAAAGTGCACACAGTGCCGCACTTAGTAATAAAATTGTGCGGGAAAAATACAAAACTACACCAGATATCGCAAATTGATTTTTCTGCCGAGACATCGCACCTGGAAGTAGATATTTGAAAGCATTTAAATTGCTAGGCTCACAAAGAAAATGTTCTGGATCACCCCAGAGGTATAAGAATAGCCCTGGGCTCTATTCAGCCAGAGTGACAGAGTTACTTCAAAATTTTGATGAGGAGGCATTGTCCTACGTTAATGATATATACCTGACGGATGATGAATTAATGGAACACTTGGACAGAGAAGACAGTATAATTTTGGGGTTTGCTCATCTGGGCTACAAATTTAATTAAAAAAAAAATCAAAGATCGTGCATCTCAATTTCCTATTTTGGGTATGAATTGTCAAGTGAAGGCAAAAGACTAGCAACCTATTTTTTTTTAATGTTGGTAGCTCCAACCTCCAACTACTCTGAAAAGATTATAATTTATTTTACGATTTTTACATTTTGGCAGAATATACATTTTGGATTACACAGAATGGGTAAAACCAGTCTACGATTTAATTAGACCAGGCTTTTCAATCACACATTAGACACAGGAACATACAAATATTTTATGTTCCGTACAAGCTGAAATGATTGCTTCCAAACAATAACACACACATGTGTAAATACCACCAACCTGGTGAACCGCGTAGGCGCTGGACAAACAGGGTACACCAATATCACATTCAACCTAGGTGATACAGTACCTATAGAGTACAAATCACAATTGTACATACGGACCACTGCCTACTCTTAAAAAATGAAACAGAAAAGTTTAATTTTTCTTTTTTAAATGTATCTCGTCTTCCTTTAAGAAAAACAGGCTACATTTAAAAAAAATCCTGCTTTATTTAAAAAGCAGCCACAGACATGGTGGTCTGCCGACCCCAGCAGGCCACCACTCTTGGTAGTGCTAGCCATACCTAATGGAGTCGCAAATTGCACCTGCCTCATGAATATTAAAGTGGCAGGCAATTTGAAACCCCATTAGGAATCGTAAATAGTGTCTGAGACACTGTTGTGACTTAAATTTTGCGAGATGCAAATTGCAAGTCGCAAAACGACGCAATTTCCGACTTGCAAATTGTAAGAGTCGTACATCTGGCCCAAGATGCTTTAGGAACAAGTGGCAAAGCTGAATGATTGCTTGTCGCAGGCTCATGTAATACACACAGTGAGTAATCAAACATGTTGGCATTTATGTTGCAGGGAATTCCATGGTTGATAAAGCTGCTAAGGCAACAGTTTGTACTGCTGCCGTTGCTGCAATCACTTGTTCTAGTATGAGAATAGACAGAATAAGCCCAAAGGAGAATCCCTGGAAACACACCTTATAAATTCTCACACTCTCATTCTCTCGCAACACACTACTTTTGAATTAGATTTTTCAATGTATTTTCAGACTAGAAGGTAGCGCTCACAATGTTTTTATTAATGCATACAAAAAATTCTTCTCATTTAAAATTTCAGAAACATTTCGGAAAAGACATACATAAAATGCAATTTGATTATAAAAGGTTAAAACAAGAGCAGTTTAAACATTTCATTTCATATCATAGAAAAAACGATTACTACATACAAACAAGCATTTACAATGCAACGGTTTCGCCTTTGCAAAAGTTAGAGCTATTGGCATTTTAAATGACAACATTTTTATTTATGTGTTGGTTTTGAAAACAGATAAATAAATGGCGTTGTCATTTACAGTGCCAATAGCTTAATCTCTCGCAAATGCCACACACACCCACAGAGAGCCCCCCCACACCCACACAGAGCCCCCCACACACCCACACAGAGCCCCCCCACACACACCCACACAGAGCCCCCCCACACACACCCACACAGAGCCCCCCCACACACTGCGAGCCCCCCCACACACCCACACAGAGCCCCCCCAACATTGGGTGCTCACCAGCATACATGTGTAGTATAATGCGAATATTTAGAAGAGGGTGTATTGTAATGTTTGCCCTCTTAATTTTCTAAAACACGTCAGGCGTTGAAGTATGTGTGCAGGTTTATCAGTCAAATAAATGTGGAAACAATTTTACAACCACATTTATCCCCGAAATTTACAGTAAATATGGATAAATAATTATAACAATGGCCCAAACATAATTATGGATAAATACAGACGGAAATGTTAAAAAACTAATGCCATAAACCCGGAGCCTTAATTATACTCCAAAAAAACTAAAGCACATTTCAGTTACAGTACATAACTCACCAACCTCAGTACAGACATATCCCTCACAATCCCGAGTACATACACTGGCACAATTGCACGCACACACACTCAAATCACAGCCCTCCGTAAACTAAAATCACAACACTATAATAATATTATTCCAATAATAAAGCCACACACCCCTTCCACATCTCATGATTCCTATAAATATACCCTACGTGATGTGACCGGCAGCTACAGCCCCAGTAGAAGTGCCACAGTCCCGTGTTCAGCCTCATCCCTTCACAGACCCCTCCAGTGAACCACAGTCCCCAGTACATGCGTCAGAGTGGGAAGTACACACCTCTCGTACGTCAGTAATCCCATCACAGGCCTCATCCATCACAACCCCCAGTATATCCCAGAGCCCTGAGTACCTCCACATGCATCTCAACACAGACCGCCTCAGCCCATCACAGCCCTCTTCCCCCATAAAAGCAAGAGAGTTTCCAAGTGCATGTTCTATCACAGCTCTGCATGACATCACCGACAACTTCAGCTCACCAGAGCCCCAGTACATGTTACGTCATACCGGTGTATCCCATCACAGACCACTTCAGCCTACGATGGCCCCCGGAGCAAGCGTCAGTCTAAAACGCACATCCCTCTCAATGTACCTCATGTATCCTACCACAGACCCCTCGTGTGCACCACCGACGCCTGCAAAAGCAGCGGAGTTCCAAGCACACGCACCAGCACACCCATGCACACAATCAGACACCTTCACTACGGTTACCAGGTGAGTCCATGCCATTATTAACACCGTTTCCTACTCCTAGGATTTTCTTAACCCCCTTAATGCATTTTGGCAAAGGGAAGTACTATCTCGTTTCCCCTCAAGCGACTCGACTAGCACACCTGAAAACAGTGATTAGTAAAAGGAAAGTCCTGGACTGGAGCACTGTCCCGGACCACATGGAGTAATTTGGTAACCAGTGAGTGCCCTTCAGTATTTCCCGCACCAGAGCCCGAGTGTACCCTACCCAGCCCCCTACAGTTCGAGTACCTGCGACTGCAGCCCCTGCTTGTGGGTTCACCAGAGACCCCTCCGTTGGGATTTCAACTTCCAGCCCCATTGTAGGTCTGCAACGCAGACGGGGTTCTCTTCTCGCTGCCTGGCGGAGGTGCCTCGAATCTCCGCGTCCTGTCCAAGGCGCTACAATTCTGTCGGGCTGGGGGTCTCGTTCTGACAGACCCACCGAGTCTCTTGACCCGCACTGCAGGTCTGTGCTCCCTGAAGGTCTCACGGTGGGCGCCTCGTCTCTGCTGGCGTTGTGCGTGCAGCGCTGCGCTGCCTCCCCTGGGGGCTGGTTCACGTGTGCCGCCTCCCTCCAGTAATCAGCGCTTCCCGCTCGCAGGTGCGCGCTGCCTCTTGCCTCCAAAGCGGCTCTTTTCCCCACCAGTGGCTCTGCGGCGGCCGCCCGCTGGTGTCGCCCATTACCCCCACCCTCTGACACTCTCCCAGTGCCAGTTGCGCCCCTCCCCTGCTTGCTTCCAGCAGCCACGCTGCGAACACCAGACCGCAGGTCACAGCAGCAAACACGAGGCGAGGCAAACTGCCACACGCTTAATTTATTATCACATCTCCGTGCCATGGCCCTTCTACTCACCTTTTTGAATTGAGAATTAATGGCGCGAACAAATGGATCGCTGACGGCGGGAGGAGGGCGGGATAACTCCTCGGCGAGAGGAGTGGGCGGGAGGGAGGAGGCACGGACAGTGGGCGGGAGGGAGAAGGCACGGACAACAGGAGGGAGGGTGGGGGATAAACAAATGGCTCGCTGACGGTGGGATAACTCCTCGGCGAGAGGGAGGGGGCGGGACTTAAAAAAAGAGTCAGAAACGCCCCCAAATCGCGTTTTCACAGGAAAGCGTGATTGACAGCCAATCTCTTCCAATGGCTAGCCTCCATTTATGGAGCTAGCCAATGGAAGACAGAGGCGGGACGAAGCCCCATACTGTAGGATCATAAGATTTCGCCCTGGGCGGAGCACCTAAAAAGAAACATTATCACAGTGGGTCATAGATCACTATAGTTACCCCTTCCCCCCCCCCCTAGCTAATCTAGTCTTCTTAGTTGGTTTCAGTTAGATCCACAAAGCCTATTATGATACATGAGGGACACTCAGTACAGGAATTTCCTTATATCTGTTGATACCCCGGCTTTATTTGGATTCATAGTCTAACAAGTGCGTGGACGCGTTTCGGTGGTTTGTGGCCTTTGATGTGGTACCACCTTCTTCAGGACTCATTCTTATGGGGTTTGCTTCTTTACATTGGCAGTGGTGATTCTTTTTCAGATCTGTGGAGGCCTGTGTGTGGAATGACTTCCAAGTGATATAGACGATATTCTCTGAATAATGGTCCTCTTGTAAAACGCAATATTGCGGGTTTGGAATTCTTCTTTTAATCAATGGCGGCAGTTGCTTATCTTCATGGGAATTATTTTATTACGTCCCCTATATCTGTATCTCATATTATCGAGCTTTTATTCTCTGGACAAGTCTGGTAGAGCGGTGGATCAAAAATGATATTTTTCTCTCCTTTTTTTGTGTCTTGCGCTCCAATAGTTTTAGCCTTTTCGACCATCTTGCTGCACGCCTTTCCCGATCTATGAGGCGTGCAGCAAGACTGTCGCGGTCTTTAAGATACCACGAAAAGGCTAAAACTATCACCACCCTAGCCCAGAACCCACCCACTGACCCCACCAACCCAGATGCCGCAGCCCGCAACCTCAGACAGTGGATCGACGACTGCGCCAACACCCTCACCCGCTCAAGAATCCCTCCAACAACCACGCCAGCAAGAGAGCCACCTGGTTCACCGACGAGCTCCAGACCTCCAAATGCGCATGCCGGAAACTGGAGAAAATATTGCTCCACGAACGCACACCGGACAACCACGCAGCCCACAAGGACGCCATCCGCAGACATCACCACCTCATCAGATTAGCCAAGAGATCCTCCTTCAAAAACCACTTGGACAACAACGCACACGACAGCAAAGAGCTCTTCAGCATCGTAAAGGAACTCTCCAACCCTAGCGCGAACGCCAACGACATCCCGCCCTCACAAGAACTGTGCAACTCACTAGCCACCTTCTTCCAACGCAAGATCGCTGACATCCACGAAAGCTTCAACACCACATCCGTCCCGACTACGCCAGATTCCACCTCCCCTGGGAACACCACCAGCTCCATCCGCCTGACTTCCTGGTCCAACGTCATTGACGACGAGACACGCAAGGTCATGAACTCCATCCACTCAGGATCTCCGTCAGACCCGTGCCCACACCAGGTATTCAACAAAGCAGATGCAGCCATCGCACCCGCAACAACGGAAGGTCATCAACAACTCCTTCGAAACAGCGACATTCCCGGAAAGCTGGAAGCACACCAAAATCCATGCCCTCCTCAAGAAGCCCAAGGCAGACCCCAAGGACCTTAAGAACTTCCAGCCCATCTCCCTGCTCCCGTTCCCGGCAAAGGTAAATCGTCAACAGGCAATTGGCCCGCCACCTGGAAGACAACAACATCTTGTACCCGTCCCAGTCCGGATTTAGACAAAACCATAGCACCGAGACAGCCCTCATCGCCGCCCCAGATGACATCAGGCTCCAACTAGACAACGGAGAAACATCAGCCCTCATCCTCCTGGACCTGTCGGCCGCCTTCGACACGGTCTGCCATTGCACTCTAAAGACACACCTCCTAGAAGCCGGAATCCAAGAAAAGGCCATTGACTAGACCACGTCCTTCCTCACCAGCAGACCTCAGAGCATCCGCCTCCCACCCTTCCGATCCGAAGCCACCGACATCATCTGCGGCGTCCCCCAGGGCTCATCCCTCAGCCCGACGCTGTTCAACATCTACATGGCCCCCTCCCACAAGTGGCCCGCCAGCACGACCTCAACATCATCTCCTACGCCGACGACACCCAGCTCATCCTCTCCCTCACCAAGGACCCACACACCGACAAAACCAACCTCCACGATGGAATGAAGGCCGCCGCTGACTGGATATGGGGCAACCGTCTGAGGCTGAACTCGGACAAGACGGAGGTACTCATCCTCGGACCCACCCCTTCAGCCTGGGAAGACTCCTGGTGGCCGACCACACTGGGAACAGCACTAACACCCAGCGATCATGCACGCAACCTAGGATTCATCCTCGACTGCTCCTTCTCCATGGCTAAGCAGGTCAACGCCGTCTCCTCCTCCTGCTACAACACCCTTCGCATGCTCCGCAGGATCTACAAGTAGATCCCGACCAAAACAAGAAGATGGGTGACACAGGCCCTCGTCAGCAGCAGACTGGACTATGGCAACACACTCTCTGCAGGAATCCCAGCCAAACACCTACGACGACTACAACGCATCCAAAACGCCTCCGCCCGACTGATCGTCAACGTACCCCGCCGCAGCCACATCACCCTCCTCCTGAGAGACCCACATTGGCTCCTCGCCAACAAGAGGATCACCTTCAAGCTCCTCACCCACGCACACAAAGCACTCCACAACGCTGGACTAGCCTACCTTAACAGCAGACTCAGCTTCTACACCCTCACCCGCCAGCTCCGCTCCGCAAGCCTCGCCCTCGCTGCTGTCCCCCGCATCCAATGAACGACCTCCGGTGGCAGATCCTTCTCCTACCTGGCCGCCAAGACCTGGAACACCCTCCCTACCCACATACGGCAGACCTAAGACCTACTCGCCTTCAGAAGACTCCTCAAGACATGGCTCTTCGAGCAGTAGCAGCACCCCCTCCCCTCAGCACCTTGAGACCCTCACGGGTAAGTAGCGCGCTCTACAAGTACTTTGATTGATTGATTGATTGATCAAAGACTTGTGAGTCTTCATCGGGACATACTCAATTGGCACACTACATTCCGACCAGGGTCCAGCATTAAGCTCTCTGGCTTAAAAAGAAGCCTTGGGAAGTTTAGGTGTGACCTTGCAGTACTCCTCCCCCTATTTACATGGGGGAACTTTGGTAGTCGAGACGAAAAATCGTGACTTAAAGCAGTCTTTTACAGCAAGGGTGCAAGTCTCAGGTCGCCAATGGGTCCATCACCTATATGTGGTCCAAAGGGCACTTAACAACATGGCCAAGAACATACCTGGGTGGTTGTACTCCATATGAAATCATGTTTGAAGTAAGAATGAGGGTCCCAGACCGCAATAATGTCAGCACAGTGGCGACAGATGCACTGTTTGACATCAATGAATGTTTGGCTGGACGAACAGAGCAATGTCCAAGTAAAATGCACCACCACTGGGGAAGTGAAGGTTGTACCAGCAAGACCCAGTGGGTCCTGAAGATTGGGGATCTGGCTAGGGAAAAAATTGCAGACAAGAAAGAATTTGGACCATTATATAGAGCGCATTGTACCAGTCCTGGCTGTTGAAGGTACTAGAACTGTACTTCTTCAGCCCCTTACCGGTCGACAAGACAAAAGGTTTGTCTCCATTGATCTAATCAAAGCACATTATGTGGCCGATTCTCAACAGTAGGCCATATGGCATTCTGGGTAGCCACTGCTTTTCTCTTGCTACCATACAAAAAGTTCAAATGGAGGCTTTGATAACTAAAGTAGATTCCCCTTTCCAGCAAGAGACAGCAAACAACAATGAAGCATTTTTCCCCTGCTGAAACAACAGCAATTGTATAATTGACTAGTATAGAGACACAAATTTCAATTCAACAACTCAAAGAAAATAAGGTCTACATCAATATACCAAGGTTTGAGTAATCTCCTGGTTCTGCAAAACTTGCTGAACTGCCAAAAATAGACAGGATGGCTTCGGGCTACTTCATGGAGTATGACGATTTCTCATCGGTTTAACTGGACCTGAGTCATCATTGCCACAGCCTCTCCCTCTCATGCTACAAGTAGGTGCTCTCTATCTTTGGCTGAAAAAGACAAACCTTGTTCCTCCTTGGTTGCACCTTCGGAATACAATTGGGTTACTTTTCCTGGTCCTCTGGGTTGGTTTAGTGATTGTCTTTGTCCTGCTTCTGAACAGACATTATCTCCCATAACGCTCCACAGTCCATCTGGTGAACTTGGTATTGAAACCACATGCATCATCACACTGTGAACAAAGGGACCTGTCCGTGGTGAACATTACAGCAGTTCCAGTTCCAGAAGGAATAGTGTGGGACAGTGTCTTGTATGATGTGTATGGCCCACTGAACTTTTACAAATTCCATATTTGTTTAAATGATATAACCTCTTGTACTATTTCTGATGTTTGGGAATTGATACAGTACAAAATATGCTAGAAGATTAGAGCAGTCAACTGTGTATTCTCTGATGAATTGTATGATGGTACATCTAATTACGGTGATATGTTCGATTACCAACACTGTGGTCAGCAATTTCTGCATAAAGCAAGTATCCCATGTGCTGTTTATAATTACACCCAATGGGAACACTGTCCTACACCTCCAACAGGTAGTTCAAAAATATTTGCACAGACGTATGCCTATTTCTCCGGTTTTGACACATCAGAACCAGCCTCTTAATATTATGAGCTTGCACCTACACCCGCAAAAAAATATGCTATCTAACACAACGCTGGTATACTCTGCTTCTTTTCTTTCACAACTGTCTGTATAGGGTTTCGACTTTTGGAAAGAAACAATAGATACAAAGTCTGTATGGGGGACAAAAGATTGACAAGTTCAGGGAACCGAGGCCTTATTTAGAGCATACCTAATACCACATCAAATGATTTTCCTGAACAAGACTGTGCAACAAACATCATGTCTAGGAATTGCCAAGATAAAGGATTTGAATACACTGCTAATTCCCACATTTGCACGTTTTGACAATTGGCAGCACTACAGACGTTACAGTGTAGATACACTAGATACAATGCTATGTAATGGCTCCTTCAATTCATCATACCTCAATTGGAAGGAATGGTTGGTTTGGCCTTTAGACACTAATGTATGTCAGTCCAGATTCCTGAGTAATGCCAAAGGGTTTAAGATCAATAGGCCTGATCAATGTTATGTACAATCAAAACATTTGGGGTGGTAACATCATACAGTGGTGGGAAGGTGTACCTTAATTGGCTAAAAACCTCAACACTATCTCAGGTGAAGCAACACTTGTCCCTTCTGTCTGATAACATGGATCTCAGGGATTTACTTATTAGGTCCCCGGAAATCACATCAAAAGTGTTTCTTGTATCCAATAGCCAATGAACTATGGAAAGTCTCTCAACAGAAAGCTGCTAAAAGGGTGCATGAAATGAACAGGATTATTCTAGAAAAGGCTTTGGCAGTAGTTGACAATGGCATGACCATATTATCCTCTAGGATATATTTATTGGGCAACATAGGATCATCTGCAATTGACATAATACAACAAGACATGTCTATTTTACCACACTGGCAGTCTCAACTTCGGTCTATTGTGTTTTTAAGCAGGCCACTTCGAACCTTGCATTCAGGCCATGCACTGTGGCATTAGATTAACACATCGAATCTGTTTTCTTCATACGATCTCTCCGAGAAACAGATATTCATGGCATGCAGAGATGCAAAGTATACCATGTTGCACATTGAAAATTTTGAACAATTACCTTTCACTGTTACCAAAATTGTGTCCATCGAATGGATAATCCATGGATATATCATCCTACCAGTCACGACTTTCCAGTTCCAATATTGTCTACAACATCACTAAGTAGGCAGGTTTGAAGCTTTAGAGGAAGGATTTGTGCATGAGATCTGGGAATTACCTTTCAAGCTCAGGTGCAGGAATGGGGAAATAGAAGTTTTTCTCAGAGTTTCCGACTGAGAATGCTTTAAGCGGATCCTTGATTTACAAGGATATTTAGCTGCACAGGGCTTGTAATGCGTCGGCTGTGAATTTGTCCGGTTATCTGAAGGGTTCTTCGGCTGCTGTGATTTGTTGAGTTTTCAATCTGCTCTCTAATGGGAGCTATTTGATGCTGAATTATCACGGCTGCTGTGGAATGGAACCATGCATCGCTTATCTTGTGACGGGTAATTCCATATTTACTTGTTGCATACAACATACACCTTGATTCTCTGAGTAAACTGAAAGCTATGCTTTTTCAAAAGAATGTGGCCTTACCATCCGCCAGAGAGACGTTTGTCTCCAGGTTGCGAGGTCCTCGTCCGAAATACAGATGCTGCTCCATACTAACTTCTCACTGCATTTTGGGGAGCTGGTCCACTGTATCTTTAACATGTATGATACAAAGGGAGTAACACACTTTTTAAAATGTATTGGCTCTGGATTGGTTAGTACACTACAGACAGTTTCCGGAGTAATTCCATCATTTATACACTCCGTACTAGGATCGTTTTTGGAGGTCTTCCCCTTGTCCTGCTACTTGTGGCGGGCATTCTGATTTTAATTTTCCTGCTCCTCAATGGACGTCCCAGTTCAAAGCTTAATGGACACGGCACTGGCTGTGCTGCTATGCCGTAAGCGCATGATACACTGCTTCAGCACACCTAGGCTTCTGGAACTGAATGAGCATTTTTTCTTATTTTTCAGGCCTATGTGGCCTCACTACGAACAACCCGTATATCAGGCTCTGCTTTCCGTCTTCTTCGGGGCCGTGGTGAGAGTCCAATACCCGCCCCCTCTGAACTGCCTCAGAGTCCGAATTAAATGATACAGACAACCGAGACAGGTCAGACGTCGCGGGAAAGGAAGGGGACAGCGAGGAGGGAGATCTGAAATGACAAATAACAGGGAATTAGATCACCCCACCTCCCTTAACCTATAAGTGTCACCTTCTTTCTGTCCCTTACGAGAAAACCCCAAATGAGAGTAGGCTATACCTGTAAAGGAAAATACAAAGGACCAAATCCAATGGAGACAGTAGCTTGAGGAGGTATCAGGAACTATACCCAACTGTGAAAATAAAACAATACACATTCAAGGTCCTCTGATAGGTAGAAGCAATTCCAAATTATCATGTGTGAGGTTGTAATACACATACCATTTACTATGCATCAAATCTCTTAGTATGGGTACTTCACTGTTCCAATACTGCAATACCCCTCCTGTCTCCTGAATCAACGAGATAAGTAAATATTAATGAACCCTGCATGTAGAATGAATCCACAAAGAGAATACAGGCGTTTAGGTTCCTTCGTGTTAGCATGTTAATACTGCACACAAAGGATTAACTTCCCCCTGTTAACATGAACACACAATAGTTCTGTATGCTCAGGCTTCGTTTAGCTGGACTGCGAGGCTCTGTGTTACTCTCACACGTATGAGTCCTATCGCACCACTCTTCTCCTCTTTGTAAATAAAGTACCTGGTATTTACAAGTTTGGGCAAAAGCAGTTATCGCAGGGTTTTGCCACATACACAAGGGTCTCTATCCCTGTGGCCGGAGTTTGCCCAAACAAACCCTCTGGTATATCCACTGAGTATTGGAGATACCTGTGTTCCTCTCAGCCGAGAGAAACCTCCAAGATGACACAGCAGGAAGGGTGCGCTGTTGGGATCGGTGGAACCAACGCCTCGCACCCTGATTAGAACATGTTACTCACGGTCAAGTAGGACTTGGGAAAACAAGTCAGGAATCCTACCGCTGCTTGTACAAGAACCAAGAACGCCTCCACAGAAACAAATTATCGGCGTTTCCCCGCCGCTTACAGCAGCCCTTTATTTCCCGGTTTGCGCGCGCATCTCACGTTGTTGCGTGACGTATGCACGGCATGCCGGGAAATGTAGTCTTTGATGTTGGAAGCCCGTTTTTGCCGCTGGCCCCACGTTACCGAAGCCGCAGACCTTGACACCATATTCCGCTGCCTGTTGTGCATCCATGAATGTGTCCTGGAATTCAGTTTTCGGATCACAATTGGGTGTGCCATTGGACATTGAAGTACTGATGTATCCTTTAAAGGCCCATGGGTATAGTTTCCCCAGCATATTCCTTTGCTACTGAATGCATTCTTCAAGCCACCCTGGGATACATCGGCTCCTAGAGAATTGTATACTAGCTCTGCGGAACGCTTACACAATATAGTCCCTGCCTAAGCAGCTGCTGTGGGAACTGGTTGGAACCATCTTTGCTCTATAAACGTGCTTCGAGGTGCGCCACTGGGAATATCGTCTGCGGGTACCAGCAACAGCAATGTTGCGCCTACCACTCGGAACACACAATTGGCTATTCCGTTTGGTGTTAACTATTTGGCCTGTTTTTGAAACAAAATGAATAGACACGTTTTTCTGCCTTTTTCTGAGCACCATGACTTTCTGGGTGCTTGATGTTTCAGACTATATAATGCGTTTTAAGAGTATTTTTAAGGATGATTGCTTACTTTTATATATAAATATATAATTTTATATGGCCTTCTGTTTTTAGATAGCTCTTTAGGTTGACCCTTAGTATGAGGAGAGGGTATTATGTGCTCGAGTTAGGCCCATGTAGCAATTCTGCACATTTTCTTACATTGACCTCATACTGCACAATAAAATATGTAGCTGTGACCTTTTGCACATACTTGCGCGTGTGACAATGTTGAATTAGTTTCTCTGAAAAAACTTTGCTCACACATCTGGCTTCACGCAACACTATCATGATGCCTCGAACACTGAGTACAAGGTCTTTACGCATGTTGTAAAAATGTCATTCTATCTTCATCCATGGGGCGACAGGGCTATCTGCATATCCATAACAATACTAATCTGAGTATACATCACATGGATGCAATTTATTATAAATAAAGAAGCATTTCCTGGGGTTAGCAGAGGAGACACTTCCGCTGACATGAAAAGGTCCTACATGCTGATGTTTCGTTATGCAGCTGCTTAACAGCTCCATGAGGGGGTCCAGTTCGTGAACAAGACTGGGTCCTACATTATTTCCCGCCAGGTAATGAGGTTGGATCCTCATGTGGAGGGGTTATTGGCTATACACCTACAATCACTCTAGACACACAAAGTAGGGACTACATAGTAGGAGTAGGTCTGATTACTACCTTCTTTTATATGCTCCTATATATACACTGTTTTAGCAGCATGATTGAAATATATATGCTATTCACTATTTTGGTGCTTGTAATCACTTTCATATGCTTCTGTCTACTGATTATTGCAGCACATGTATTCTATACAAGAATAATGTTGGTTCAATAAATATATTGAAAATGTCCCATTGTATATTCTTTATATATTTCGCTGAGGACAACAGTGCACACAAGACTGTTTATAGATCTGTTACCACAATCTCTGAGGGGTCATGGTTGTCATGTTCAGTGGTTGCCTGGAACTATTCTCTCCTTGTTTGGTTTATGGGTGCTTATGATGGCCCTGTAAACTAGTTGATCTCTAGGCCAACATATACTACGGGATGCTTAGAATCAGTCTAGGCACCTCACCCAAAGTTTATGTTGTCCTTACACAACATGGGCATTGATCAAAACGAGGTTCCCAGCTGCATAATAACTTCACTAAAACCTTTTTCTGGGAAGCTTGTAAAGCATATATCAGAGGCAAGATTATTTCATACAAGTCCAATATAGCCAAATCAAGTAGGGCTACAGCTTTGGCACTACAGCACAACTTAGGTCAAGCAGTCCAGAGACATATTATCGATTATTCTCCAAGCACGAAAAACAATTTGGAAAAAGCTCAAAGCAATTTAAAAACCTTATACATTTCTAATACATTGTCAACCAAAATACATGCTTTCATAAATTTTATGAGGAAAGGGAATATGCTGGTAAGCTTCGGGAATAGTCTTTAAAAAAGAGAACTAATAAAGCAACAATTAAAACCATCTTTGATGAAAATAGAAATGAAGTATTAGACCAAATGGCAGATATTGGAGCGTTTTTTCTCTCACACTATAAGAAAATATATTCATTTTGATTTTTAACCCCTTCCTGCTCTATAGAAGAATTTCTTAATCCTATACAACTACTGCAACTTAACGACTTTCAGCAAGCTTGTACAGTAGCCCCAATTACAACTGAAGAGGTTCAGGACGTGATTAGGGGGTACCCAATGGGAAAGCATGTGGCTGTGATGGTTTTCCATCCGAATTTTATAAGGTCTTTCTGCCTCAAATTACAGAAATCTTAGTCAAGCGATTTACATCTTATAGAAGGAAACCATCTCCCGAAATCTTTCTCTGAGGCAGTTATTATAAGCTTCATCAAAAAAGAAAAACCACCGACAATCTCGGCTCATATCGCCCGATCAGCCTGCTAAACACTAATTACAAATTGTTTATTAAAATCATGGCAATAAGAATGACTACTGCCGCCCAATTAGTGGTCCATAGAGATCAGTCAGGTTTTTTGCCTAGGAGAATGTTGGCAAGCAATACCAACTGTCCGATCCAGGCAATCCATTATTACATACATAAAGACATAGAGGCTACTATAATCATGATAGATGCTGAAAAAGCTTTTGATTTAGTTCCTTGGGAAATCTTGTTAGCAATTTTAGGAAAATGTAATTTCCCCTAACAACTCGCGAAACTATTAAACAATCTTTATAATAATGCCGAAGCAAAGATTATAACAAACTCTTTCAACACTACAAATCAAACAAGGTACTCGGCAAGGGTGTCCAATGTCCCCAATGCACTTTGTGTTAATTATAGAGCCCCTAGTGTCTTTAGTACAACAGGACCCGCAAATCAGAGCACCCCTTCTGGGCGCTTCAAAACTAAAACCTTTTGCAGTTTACCTAATTCTATATTTGTCCTCGGACCAACATCACATTTTTAATGCCTTTAAAAAAAAATGTTTTCTGGCCTGGGGGGATGCAAGATCAATCATTCCAAATCTGAAATCTTTCTCTTTTACTGCTCTGATCAAGTCCTTCCATTAGAAATGCAGAATCAGGTTCGGTCTTCCGGCCCCATTAGATATTTAGGGATATATGTTTCACAAGACCCTTCCGAGCTATACCAGCTTAATTACGAAAGCACGCTTTGAAGGCTAGAAATCTTTTAAAACAGTGGCAGAACTTACCACTCTCATTGATAGTGAGAATTGCTGATGTCAAAATGATCATTTTGCCTTTATTTCTCTTAGTTTTTTTAAATTTATAAATTAAAGTCCCCCCAGAATTTTTTTAACGAAGTAGACCAAATAGTTCAGTATCTTGTCTAGTCTGGCAGGAAATCTCGCATGAAATTAGGGTCTATACAACTACCAATTGCAGAGGTCGGACTCGCACTTTCTCACTTTAAAAAATATTACCAAGCTGCTTTTTTTATTGGTGCACAAGGTCAATTACCAGACGTGATCTGGGCTGCACTTTTTACATGGAGCAAATGGTTTTGGAACCCTGCTCCTATCTTGTTCCTTATATTAAAATTCCGAGACGCCCAAAGCAAAGTAGATACAAGATACCTCAAATTATTTCTGATAGGTTTCTTCAATTAAAACTGGAATATCAGTTTAACTCTTTTCATCCAGAAATGCTAATCTCTCACAGTAGGGGGATAGGCCTTCAAATAAGCCAAAGAAATACAACAGCCTGGAAGAGATTAGGAGTAATTCGTCTTAGGCATCTCTTCGTGGGAGATCAAATTAAATCCTGGAATCAAATTAAATAGACCTATCCAGGACTTCAATCTTCATTATTTTTTTATTTTTTCAGCTTAGAAACTTTTTAAGAAGTTCTCAAGTCTTCTCACATCTACAAGTAAATTTGATCAGTCTTAGTTTTTATGTAAAAGAAAGCAGAGGGACAGGCAATTAGTATAAAATTGTATTCATATATCTTCAGGATAAAACTGCGCCTAAAACTTTACAAATGATCCAAAATTCTATTGGTTGTAGGCTGGATATGCAAACATTGAGAGCTTATAACATCTGGGCCCATAAAGCCATTAGGGGCGCTAATTTTAAACGTATGGCTCTTCTTTCCAGAAAGTACTTCTATTACACTCCTTTTCGACTCTCTAAAATGTACTCTTCTATCGAAGGAGCATGTTTCATATGCATGCATCCTATTGGGGACTGGCTCCATATCTGCTTTGCATGTCCGGTTTTAGCAAAATTCTGGAACCAGATGCTTTAGTGGCTTAGCAACAGGATCGAAATAAATGTTGCGCCCGAACTAAGTACGACTCTTCTCGGAATGACTAATACACTTGGCCTACCGATACGACAACAACAGTATGTTTTTAGTGCATCACTTGTTGCTAGGTCACTGATCTTGCAAAGACGGAATGAGGCTGATCTTCCAACATTTTTGCATTGGTTGGTTAAGACGTCTCATATAAAGCTGAAAGAAAAGCTATACTCGCAAAGAGTAGGAACCTTAAGGAAATTCTATGAAATATGGGGTGGGAACTAGGTCTATCATGCCCTTATCCACTCAAAGTCAGCTTTCATATATACAAGTATAGATTTCATATTTATGTTAATTGACAAGTATTTATCATGTATATGAATGATAATTTTATACTGATGAATTGCTTATTTATGTCTGCCTGTACTAATTGCAAATAATTTTTTTAACAAAATAAAAAAAAAGAAACCTATGGTGTTTGGCATCAAACACCTCGTATTCAAAAACCTACTCTGAATCCAGTGATTGATTTATGAAAAAGTACACCCAGAGGGTGCCTTAGATGTACCTAGGCTATCCAGATTTAGGTTTAAACCTATAATAACTGATAAAACCACACCGGAAGGGAAATAGCCCTCGCCAGTGTAAACATATAAACAATGAAAAAAAAACCTGTACAGCCAAAAACTAAAGTCATTCAAAGAAAGGAAAAGGAGAGTGGAAGACTCATTTGTATTTCTTCCTGATGGGACAAATACAATGTAACTTTGTTATATAAGGTAGCAGTAAGAAAGGCTGAGCTAACATTATTCTGCTTGAGTTGTGTTGTGTAGGGATGTCACTAAAATATTGTTTCTTCTTTTTTCAGTTTTGTGGTCTTTGGTCTAAAAATAGAAGGCTTAGAAGCATGTTTTAGGTTTTGTTTATTTATTTTATAAACTGTAGAGAATAAGGAAATATCAAAATCATATTTTTTGGCTATGCTTTAGTCTTTCACTGACAGGAAAAATGTCAGGGTTCATAAGAACTTTCCCAATATGTACCATCACATTTACCCACGGAGAATGTGTAAAAACTCTTGATACATCAGACCCCTTTTCTTGAGTCAATATTGATAGTAGATGAGTTTCCAAACACCCCAGGCTTTAAACTGTCAATGCAAGGTATCGTGGCAGGTATATGTGAGAAGAGTGCAGTCACAAAGCATCTGGGATCCTGGTGAAAACATGACACCAGACTTTTGGAAAACAGGGAACGCAGTGTCACTTGGAATGCTGCTGCAAAAAGTTCTTACCAATTTCATCAAAGATTCGAGTGATTTTGTTTGTACTTGCAGGGATTCAGCTACGTGTTTGAAAAAGTTGTGTGATGACCTGTCAAAATCGATACCTGAGCTGAAGTGCTTCCCTGTACGAGATCATTGCCACTTATTAGATGGTATGCTGAAAGCATCTTTACAATCTTCAGAGTTAATGAAGAATGCTACTGACTTTTTAGTCCATTCTGGTGCACTGTTTTGTTATGCAAGGAAACTAAAAAAGCAAATATTTCTCATTTTGTGCTTTGTGTGGCATCAACGAAAGAGTAATCCCAAATGTGTCACTTAGCTGCTGGTTCTCAATCCTAAAGGCCATGAATGCTATATTATCCCTTTGCCAATTGTTTACAGAACTTTTGGCGAGCGATGATGCCAAAGGCAAGAAATGTGAGGATCTTTGGTCACATATTGTTAGTGATTTGAAAAAAAGTACGCTCTACTGCATTCTTAGATTTTTAAAGGAAAGCATGACTACTGCAGTGGACATAATAAAAAAACTAGAGTCTGAAAACACCCTTGTCTACCAAGTGTTCAGCATATTTGGTGTAGATGTGAAACATCTCCTTGAGAGAAGGCTGGGGTAGACTTTTTGTTACTTTGGCCCTGCAACCTATTCCATGATAGAGTGCTTGCCACTTGGCAAGCAAAGAAATGTTGAGGAGCATTTCAGAAACTTTTATTTTACAATGTATGAGAAATAGCCCTTTACCAACCGTGGCATTTGAAGTCAATGAAGCCTCACTGTGGGACTCTGCACAAGTTATAGATCCCTTCCCTAAAGGGACATTTTCTCCGGAGTTTCAAAAGTGCTACCTCATTTTTGACTGCTTCGATAACTCTGAGGGCATATTTACCCAGTTCAACGCATATGTTGCAAAACCTGTTGCAGAGAATCACAATCTTCAGGTGCACCAGCATTGGCATGGAAAGCTATGTCAGTGGCCAGAGTTCGCAAATTGTATACTGGCTATTTTGATGTTGCCTGTCTTTAGTGCCAATGTTGAGAGGGCCTTTTCACAGATCAAAGTTTATATGGGAAGGAAAGAGTGAGTGTTTATGACCAAACACTCACTGAAGGAGTATTGTATGGTGTACTACAACAGGTTTGATTTGTAAAAATGTATTTGGACCTCATTTACACTGTACGTACATTGTCTAAATACCATGTACTATCAGTGCAGAAAGCAAGCAATAAGAAAAGCAAAAAATTCCATAAACACCTGAAAAACACTGTTGCTGTTGTTTTTTAATGGGGCAAAAATATGTGACCGCTGCTAACCACTGTTGTTTTAAGGTATTGAAATCACTTGAAAACACTGAAAAATCCCCACCAGAATTTACCAAAAATAGAAACTGAAAACAGGAAAGCCTAGATGTACCCCCTGAAAACCTACAGACCTCTAGTGTGCCGGCTGATTGGTCCTGTCCAGGCTGCCACTACAGAAGCATTTATCTAGAGACAACCCCTATGTGTATTCTAATTTAACTCAGGTCCAGTGCCCAGGGATCATCTCATCTATCCACCTAGAGATTTTGTGAAAAAATATATAAGTGCCTCACGTAAGCAACAAACGAGGAGGCTGTTTCTCACCAACTTGCTCAATTTATCAACATTGGCAACTTTCCTATTGATGACAGAGGAACAAACACCCAGACGAAATCAAAAGACTATTGTGTCTATATATCTCTATTGTGTATGTCAGACATCATGTGACCTCCCTAGGTCTTCATAAAGGAAGGAGAAAATTCTTCCTCACAAAAAAGATCAAAATTTGTTATGTGTGGCATTTAGCAACCATCTCTATTTTAATGCCTATAATGATTTAAAACAACCAACCATGTTTATACCATTTTAATATGAAAGGCTGTCATGTTTAATTGCCACTCCAAACTTACTGGCAATTTCATTAGGACCAATGATCACTGATGCATTCACTGGACCATATAGCTCTAGGTGAGTGCCTACCAGTAGGCAATAGGGGAAACTGTCAGGGAAACGCAATCATTGCCCGCCGGTATCGGCAACCAGGTGCGATTCGTACCTCCCCATGAGCCTATTCACTAAGTCTTCAGCATGTTATGTTATGTTGTGCCTGCCTATGTTTTCAACATGTCACCCCTATAAGCCTGCCATTCTAACATCTTCTCAGTAGCTCAGCCTGCCACTTCTTCTGTGTCTAGCAGTGTCCCACGGTACCTTGACAGTCTCTAGGACTAGCTAATGGTCACTTGTCCCCACCAATTTGTCTCCCACTGTGTCACCTGGTGAGTCTTCAGTTTCACAGGGTGTGATGTGGTACTTCCTGACTCTAAGCCTCTCCAATGGTGTGTCTTCTTCTTAAACCAGCCCCCCTGTGCATCCTCTGTTCACTACTAGGCATGTGTAGCCTCCCTCTGTATACAGATAAAGAGTACTTCTTCAAGTGCTCCCCTTACGCGTCCCTCTCCATCTCTTCATAACCATACAGTCTGCGGGTGCTGCCTTAGCATTGGCATACCTGGTGTTTCACAGAACACAGCCCCCCAATGCCCACTGGGATCCAGTGTGTATGTGTTCCTTAAGTGTGTGTCTTGTTCTTTAAATAATATACATTATAAACGAACATGTGAAAATATGTTACCATGCATGTTGTTTGTGTGATGATCTTTATCCTGAGTGTATCCTGAATGTGTGTGATAGTTTGTGTGTCTTCGAGAGAGAAAGTATTATATTTGTGATGATAATGGCCCTGCCCGTGTGAAAATGTATAAAGTGCCTGTGAGCATGATGTTGCATTTACCCTAATATTTTGAACATTACATTGCTTAAATTGTTTGCATATTTTAACTCAGATGGTACTGTAGATACCAGGGTACATCACCCAGGATAGGACAGAATAGGTGTGAGTGAATGTGGTTTGGTGTTATGCAGTGCTGCGACCTGCATGTCAGAAAGACTTAAGGCACACACTTAGGCGATCAACACACAACATCCAACTCTAGCGTCTTTCCATTACAAAGAAAGATAACTCCTGTAGGCAAATGTGAAACACAACTGATGTTCATACATTTCTACAAAAAGCACTTGCATGAGCCAAGAAAGGATTATTTAATGTACTCAATGCAGTGCAGCTGCTAATCAATGGTGAAACACATGAACATATGAGCGAGCCAGAACTATTGGAGTGTGGCAATGCTTGTTTTAAAGCGATAGTCACTTGCTGTTAATGTTTCCTGGCCTGTATTCGCACCTTGTTATGACATGTGAGGGTAAGCGGTGGGCAGGTAAGAGATCCAAAGATCTCTTCCTGTTGGGTCATTGTCACAGATGAAGTATGCTGCCAGTAGGGGGTTGAAAACACCTTTATACATTACCCTTTTCCTAATTGCGAGTAGATGTAGTAGAGAGGCACAAACTGACACTGTAAACACCTCTCAGGCTTCGTTGGCCCCAGGTTACGGGGGAGGCAATTTGGCTTCTTAAAATAGTTTGGGGACTCCATAAATCCTCGCCCACCCTGACATGTGCCCTGCTGCCACCTTTCCATAGTCAATGTTAACCCCTGGCATCTTATCACTCACTTTTCATGCTTATCAGACTGTCAATGTGAGAGCCCATCACACAAACACAGCCACAGGGCTTAATTTCTATGGGCCTAAATTTATGTGCCCCGTTCCATAACACCCAATTATGGGCTTCCAGCACACAATGACAGTGAAGCACCAGCACAGCATTCTGTCACTATAAGACCTCACAGTACCTCTGCTCCCTACATCCATTCGCTGACAGTTTCCAACACATTACTGCTGTGGGTAATGGCAAGACATTTTTGTACAGCAAACATCCTGAACTCACAGATTTGAAGGAGCTCGCTCTCATATGTAAAAATGAATAAAAAGGATGCTCTTAAAAAAAAAAATTCTCGTTTTATCTACTTTTTTTTTAATCTCAAGAAGTATATATCTTCATTCTGCTTATTAGTATGAAGGATTCAGTTGTTCGTCTTCGACATATATACTGCTTGAAACCGTGAGTACACCGTTGGATTTGAATTCTTATTTAAAGAAACTAACAGACTGCCTTCCGTTTAAATTATGTTTTTTTCTCTTCAACAATTACTTTGAAGCATTTTCTAAAGACTTTGTGCATCTTTGAAAGGTTTTGTTTACCTTCAAAATTTCTTCGTTGTTGTTGCGCGCACCCTCGAGCTCCTCAACGCTTCAACGCCGAGCAACGTAAGTTGTGTTCCCCACGAGCACTCTTTGTTTTCGTGTCGTTGCTTAGCGACCTTACATGCTAAAGAGGTAGCGCACGTCTGAGGTCGCGCCGCGTTCCACACGTTGTGCGTGCCTCCATCTTGGATTTAAAAAAAAAAAAATCTTCGAAGCGATTTTCTATAATCGAGCATGTCAATTCTTCAACTATTCTACGGATTTGTACAACATCCTTACATTATCACTTACAGCGTGAGTTTATTCGATTTAATTTGTTTTGTTTTGACAAATTGTGGGTTTTTTCTCATTTTATTTTATTGAAGAACATGAATAATGACAATTCAAGTGGTAATTCTGCTTCTGCTTCTGGTTCTACTACAAGGAGCTTGTTATCTTCTTCTTGTATTAACATCAATATCAGCACTCCCAAATAATTTTTAACATCTCCTGGTGAACCAATCATCAAGTGGTCTGAATGGAAAGATTATTTCCTTAATTATATAGCCACTTTGGAGGACAATGTTGGAATCTTAACACCTGAATGTAAAATGAGAATGCTTTGGCATAGTCTCGGTCCAGAAGGACTAAGAGTTTACAACCAAATGCAGAAACCAGATAGATCAGGCGATATTGGCACTTTTAGTGCAGCTCTATCTGATTTGACTGAACATTATTCTTGTATTGGTGTCACTAGACGAGCATTCTTCAAAAGAAAACAGTTGGAGAATGAGTCTGTAGAGGAGTATGTTTCGCAACTAAAATTACTAGCTATGCATTGTAAATTTGGTGTGTTGCATGATGAACTTATTCGCAACCAAGTTGTTGTCTGCTCAAGAAATAAGAGTATTCAAGATAGGCTTTGGATTGAAGGAGAGTCTAGTTTGAAAGATGTAATTACATTATTAAAAAAAGCACAGCTTTAGAACTGAGGACTCCGAACACTCTGGCACAGATCACTGAAGTCTCGGGGGCCTCGGCTCCCTCTTCTGCTATTACTGCTGCAAATCCTGGATGGGTGCACCTGGTCGCCTGAGACCCACTGTATCACCGGCTGTGTCGCGGCCTTGAGACAATACTGCTAATGTCTACTGAGCGTGGATGGGGTTGTGGGGTGGGGTTCGGGGACTACATAATGGTGGCTGCCACTCTCCCGTTCGTGAGAGGGACTTTGAGGGAGGGGGGGTGAGTTCACTGTTCCTCTTTGGGATGTTGGGATCCATTGGTATGGGTGGGCCCGAGCCCTCTGTTTTGGTCTCGGGACTACCCCTACCGCGACAGGTACTTCATTGTTCATTGAGGTATAGGGTGGGGGGAGGCAGGGGATGGGCGGTCAGGGTTGTGGCTGCTGAGTTGGGGTTGGGAACTGTTGGGGATTGTGGGGCTGGGGGGTTGGTGGTGTTCTCTGGGGTAGATAGTACAATGCATGTGAGTGTCGTAATGATGATTCGTGTGACGGGCGGTGGGTGGCGCTGGAATGGGGGGCTCGTATGGTGGACTCCAATGGACTATGGCTGAATCGACTCATCGACTTCCCGAAGATTCTATGCGGGTGATTACGTGGAATGTCAGGGGGTTACTAGACAAAATCAAACGTGGGGCAGTGTTACGATGGGGGAAAAAGGAAGTGGCAGATGTGTTATTGCTTCAAGAAACTCACATGATGGGCACAAAGGCGCTGGGCCTGCAGAGGTTTGGTTATCAGCAGGTTTTCCATGCGGGGTTTTCCAGGGGTTCCAGGGGAGTGGCCATATTGATACACCGCAGGATAGCATATGTCCATGAGAAGCAATGGGTGGATCCCCAGGGTCGCTACCTGTTTGTTAAAGGCATGGTGGGCACGGAACCGGTAGTGTTTGGGAGTGTGTACGCCCCCCCCCCCCCTGCAGTGGGCCCTGGCTGAGAGACTGTTTTCTGTGTGGGAGGACATATCCGGGTCGATGGCAGTAATTGGGGGAGATTGGAATGACGTAATGGATGTGTGTGTGGATCGCCGGAGGCGTCAGGAGATGACCGAAACCCCCCCTTTCCTTTCCACCCACCAGACTGCTTGCAATGAGTGAGGGGTTGGGTTGGGTGGATGCTTGGCGACATATGCACCCTGCGACCCGTGAGTATACCTATGTCTCGGCGGTACATGGGTCATTCTCGCGCTTAGATTATGTGTTTCTACCTCGTGAATGCCTGAGTAGGGTGAGGAGCGCAGACATCTTGCCGAGAGGCCTATCCGACCACTCCCCCGTCTCAGTTAACGTGGACCTCCTGCGAAAACGGCAGCCGTTCAGGTGGAGGATGTCCTCGTGGCATCTACTGCAGCCGGCCTATACTGAGCATTTGCGAGAAACCATAGATCACTACTGGCGGGAGAACCTGATAGAGGGGGCTGACGTAGAAGTGGTGTGGGAGGCTATGAAACCTACCATACGGGGGGTGGATATCGCATGGTGCTCGGAGGCCCGTAGGCGGCGCCGGGAACAGACTGCAGTAGCGGCTGAGCGTGTGGTGACCCTGGAACGGGAACACCGCGAGGGTGGCGATGAGATCGGACTAAGGCTGCTTTTGCAGGCACAGCAATCGTACGTGTCCCTATTGATGGATGAAGCCAAACAGGCGTGGCTGGCCACACGAAGTAGGGTGTATCAATGGGGGGACAAGTCGTGTTCAATGCTCCATAGACTATGCCAACACAACTTCCAACCCCTCATGTTGCCGGGCATTACTGACAATAATGGGGAGGTCCTGACTGACCCTAACGAGTTGGCTGCGAGCTTCGCCACGTACTTTGAAGCCCAATACGCCTCATGTGACCAATTGCCTGAGGGCGACCTAGCCCGGTTTTTCGCGGACCTGCCGCCCATACAAGTGTCAGACGAGACCAAGAAGGCCTTGGACGCTCCCCTCACAGTGGAGGAGCTGGGAGACGCTCTGGGGCAACTCAATGCTGGTAAGGCTCCTGGCCCTAATGGCTACCCGTGTGAGTTTTAAAAACAATTTCACGTACAGCTGGGGCCACACTATCGCCGAGTTCTTGAGGTGGCGCGAACACGGGGCGTACTGCCCCCCGACTGGCGCCATGCTGAAATAGTGGTATTTCAGAAGCCTGGTAGACCCCCAGGTAGCCATGACTCGTATAGACCCATCTCCCTCATCAATATCGAGGCCAAAATATTGGCCAAGGCCCTAGCAAACCGTCTGGCTCCGTATATCACAGACCTGGTCCACTCGGATCAGGCAGGCTTCATGCCCCACAAGGCGACGCAACATAATATCCGACGGGCACAGGCGGCGATAGACGCTGTTGGAGCCTTGGGGGACCAGGCGGCGTTATTATTGGCCGATATCAACAAGGCCTTCGACTCGGTCAGCTGGTCGTACATATTTACACTACTGTCGTGGCTCAACCTAGGCCCAATCTTCCAGTCCTATATCAAGCTACTCTATACGGACATCACGGCCTCGGTGCGAGTCGCTGGGGCGGTGTCGGAGACATTCCGCATTGGCCGGGGGACTAGGCAGGGATGCCCTCTTTCCCCCTTTCTTTTCGCCTTAGCCATGGAACCCCTAGCTGCCAGAGTCCGCAGTGATGCGCTGATACGGGGCTTCGAGTGGAATGCCACCCTGTCAGATAAAATTGCGCTATACGCGGACGATGTCCTCTTCTTCCTTACTGATTTGCAGCGCTCCGGCCCACGTGTCCTGGAGGTCATGCAACTGTTTGGGGAGGTTTCAGGTTTATATCTAAATTTACGTAAGTCCACCCTATGGGTGCTACCTGGGGGCACGGTGACGGATCCCTGGGCCTCGGAATTGCAAGTGGCCACAGCTGGTCTGAAATACCTCGGGGTGTTTCTCTCAAACTCGGCAGATACTGCCTGGGAGCGTAATCTACTGCCCGTCTGGGAGCGGTTCCAGACAGATGTCAAAACTTGGTCTCGAATGCCCCTGTCAATCTTGGGCCGGTCTGCCATTTTTAAGATGGTTGCACTACCACGCTTACTCTACCAACTACAGAACCATCCATATCCTATCCCACCCCAATGGTTTCGGCAGGTTAACTCAGTGCTGGGTCGCTTCCTTTGGGCTGGAGGTGCTGCCAGGGTAGCGCTGCGCACTTGTTTTTTGTCTACATACTGTGGGGGCTTAGCCACCTCAGATACACAGTCATACTACCAAGCCGCTCATCTCCTTGTTCTAAATGAATGGTGGTATGGCGACGGTGGGGATCCAGCCTATGCCCTAGAACGTGCGTTGATGGGCGATAACTCGCTCCACACCATCCTATACTCATCCCGACTACGTCGGCCGTTGCCGAGGGTCACCAAACTTGTCTTTGCGATATGGCGACAGGCCCTGCGTCGCATGGGCTGGTGGGGCAGACTGACCGCGGAAACGCCGCTATGGCGCAACGGTTTACTACCGGAACTATCTAAGTTATCAGGCTTTGATGGCTGGGACTCAATAGGCATCTCGCAGCTCGGCCATGTGCTGTCCGGGACGACTCTCAAGTCCTTTCAGGCCCTTCGTACCGAATTTGATATGCACCAATCTCAATTTTTCCGATATTTACAATTCCGGCATGCACTGACGCCCAGTATAACCAACCTTGACTCACTCCCTGAATTCAGCCCAATCGAAGCAAAGGTCTTCATGGGTGACCTTGGGGACAAGAAAGTATCATGCATTTACCAGACTATGGTCACCCACTGCTCATCCAACCTTCTTCCGCTGAAGGCGAACTGGGAGGCCGATATCGGACCATTAGATGAGGATGATTGGCGAGAGGCCCTAGAATCCCCGAGGGGTGCGGCTATAGCGATACGGTTTCGCCTCATACAGTCCAAGGTTCTACACAGGGCCTACTACACCCGAGAGCGTCTGTGGAAGGCGGGCCTGATTGGGTCCCCGGAGTGTCTGCGATGTGGGGCAGAGGTGGGTACGTTGCTCCACACAGTGTGGTCGTGCTCCAAACTGGTTGGCTTCTGGAGGGGTGTATGGGGAGAACAAGAGGAGGACCTGTAGCCCTGTATGATCCGGCGAAACCCATTCCCACACACATGCTAGACACACCAAGAGCTTCCGTCAACACGGTTCACACACACATGCATGGGGTTAGGGCGGGATCCAGGGAGGGTTCCGGGAGTTGGGTGGGTAGATAATTGAAAAGATGAAGGTGAGATTACTGTTTCCTTGTATCCTCGATTCCATTGGTTCCTTGCTTCAACGCTCAGATCTATATTGTAATTGTAACTGGAATGCCTGGAGGTATCGTCCTGAATGTGGGATGCCACTCTAATTCATATGCTCATCTTTATCAATAAACTTGTTGTGAAAAAAAAAAAAAGCACAGCTTTCTGACAGGAGTTCTAAGGCTCTTTCAGAACAAACTGAATCTCCTATCACGTCTACTGTGGTACTGAAAATTCTGGACCCTGCTATTGTGTGGTACCGAAGCTCTGCACCCGTGTCATAAATATCATCGTATCATGACGATTTTGGTACTAGCAGACCGGAAATGGCTTAAATACTATACATAAGCATTTTCGTCATGTTCGAGTGACGAAATCACCCTGAAATCGTAGTGTTCGTCTTGAACCCTTGGGTTCCATTTTATGAGCAGCATCCATTTTGTGATTGCCCTTACATAACCAAATAACTAAGGCCAAATTCGATCTGAAAGGACACGTACACCTCTGCTGACTCCTCTGTGACCTGGGCAAGCTGACTCCACTGCCTCAAGCCAAACCTGTTCGGGCAGTTCCCATCCCAGTGGCCGAATGAGATTAGCATCCAGGTGCACATGTCGTAAACCTTTTCATCACATGCAAACTATGTCTAATCTTACACACACCTGTCTCTGTTTCTTTCTTTATGACCTGTTTTACAAGGAGGAGGTGCCCGTTCTTATTAGGGGTCCGTCGATATCTGATGAAAGTTCTGGGCCTTGCCGGGTAATCTATCATGAACTGGACAAACTGAAATGTGGGCTTGTCATCATGACTCTGCTTTTCCTCTGTAGTAAAAATATGTGTATGGTCAAACTGTAAAATAAGGAATATTAGCCTAGGGCATAATAAATGGTATAAAAGGTCTGTGCGGAGACCATTCAGGAGGCTACCTCATTCAGTTGCTTTAGGTGTGACTGGGCGACGTAGCCTCACAATTAATTGTAATAAAGATGTATTTTCATGTTTCAGATTCTCTGTTGATTTCTTTGCTGCTTTTGAATGGACTACTTATTGGTAAGACCCCTGAGAAGAAGTCTGAAGTTTTTAGGTACTTCACTACTTCAGGTGTCAACAAGGTTTCTGTCAATAAAAACAGTAAAGATATGTAAAATAAAAAGAATTACAAGAATTTTCAGACGAATAAGGGATTTCAAAAAGGTTCTTTCAAGCAGAAACAATTTTTTAAGCAGACGTACGATAAGAACAATACTTCTTTTGCTTGTTATCGTTGTGGGGATAAGAATCACAACGCTGGTTTTGACAAATGTCCTGCGAGACGTGCTCCTTTATATGGAATAAACTTCTTCCTAATTCAATTGGATTACCTATTTATTTCCAATTCCGTGATACTACACCAACCCAATTGGTGCTACCATTTTGTGTGGATTATCCCCTTCAAATACTGTGGACCACCAGTCCTACCCTTTACTCACTCCTTTTTAGGGGTGGAGGGTGTCCAGGCAAGCCCCCGGTTGCTCAAGCTTACAACCGCCCAAAGGACTAGCGGGCCCCTTCGCTTTCCTCCAGGGTCCTGCTGTAAAGACTCCTGGGGTTGTTTGGCTTCTGCACCCCTATTGTGCTCCTGAAGAGGGTATCCCTATGTAACATTCAGTACCTTACCCCCATACTGCGCCCGACGTGACGCGTGGCCAGTGCAGGACTTTGGGGATTCCCAGAGGGTCCCAACCACTAGATATGTTGCTGTGCTTAATGTTGGTAATGTGTCACCATGAGTACATGGTGTCATCCCTGTGTACTGGGCACTCCTTAGGTTCTTGTAAAGCAAGACTCCTAGTTTTGTTTGGTGATTTTTTAATCATTCATTTGTTCATATCATCATTGTATTTCATGATAACTTCAAATTGCTGTTTCAATTGATCAAACTTTTCTTGAATACATATATACATCCGGTTGCTCCAATGCATTTCGGGCAATCGTGCCCTTCATCTGGGAGCTTCTACAATAAAGAGAAAGACATAGCGCTAATGATGGGCGTGCGTCCATCGTGGGTTTACATAGAGTAGTCAAAACGGCGTGCGGGTCATGGTGTGTATTTTAAAGTTAATTCGAGTGAGAAGTGAAGTGGGGGATACATCCAGTGTAACATGCTTTTTAAAAAATGTGCCGGTTGTTAAAAACGTCGTGAATATGAATTAGGTGAATATCGTGGTTAAACGGAACGAGTGGTCAAATAAGGTGAATACGTGTTTAAGCCCGTGGATATGAGCTGAACATCATGGTTAAACGAAACGAGTGGTCTAATACGGTGAATACGCGTTTGAGCCCGTGAGAGTGAGCTTCGTGAATATTACGGTTAAGCGAGAACATGATGGAACTTACTCGGTATGCTGTGTTCGTCAGCTTCGGTCGTCAGTGTCGCGATCTCTATGCGGAAGTGTTGTGCCGGAAGTGATGTTATGTGTGTGTTATCTGGGTAAACATGAACGACGGACTAAAGGAGTGCAGTGGTCAGCCATCTTGAGTGAGGAAATTATCACGGGTGTGAAATGCAATCGCATGGTGGGAAACAATGTCAGAAGTATTATATAAAACATGAAAATTCTAAATGGTCATTGAGGCCCATGGGTTTCATGGACTGCATACGGTAAATCCAAGCCATCTCTCTCTGCAATAGGTATTTACTATTGTCAACACCCTCGATCTTCTGAACCTGTTCTAAAATCAAAAACTTGAGTTGAGACACATTATGCCGATTTTCATTAAAATGTGTCGCTACGTTCGATTTCGTGTTCTTTAGTCTGATGTTAGATTTATGCTCGTTGATGCGAGTCTTTATTTTCCTCTCTGTTTTGCCAATGTAACATTTCCCACATGGGCATTTGATTAAATATACGACATTGGAGGTGTCGCACGTGGCATTAACATATAGCTTTACAGCTGTGCTTAATGTGGCACTAGGGTGGCCGCCCTCTTGAGTGGGCACACTGCATGTACCGCGGGTAGCCTCATAATGCCAATATAGGCAACTTACCCAACATAACATGCAAATCAATAAATAAAAACACAAGACATGTTTTGTTAGGAAACATTTTGCTGTAGGTTTTATTTCATACCAGAAATATGCCAACGTGGTGGGTTAACGTACGGGCGATCAAAGAACAGTCATTGGTGACTAACCTAAGCTGCCCTGCCCGCCTGATGAGCCAATTGCACCATGGCCAGCCCAATCGGTGCTACCATTTTGTGGGGATTATCCCCCTTAAATACCATGGACCACCAGCCCATCCCTTTACTCACACCTTTTTAGGGGCAGAGCATGTCCAGGCAAGCCCCGCTTGCTCAGGCTTACAACTTCCTGAAGAACTAGCGGGGCGCTGTTGCTTTCCTCCAGGGTCCAACCGTAAAGACTCCTGGGGTTGTTTGGCTTCTGCACCCCTATTGTGCTCCTGAAAATTGTACCCCTATGTACCATTCAGCCTCCGGATTGCCCTGTAACTCCGCCAAGCCCTGGTTGTGGCCACAGTCATATCCGGGGCACCCCCACCATGGCAGGCTCCATAATGTCCCGCATCCGGCAGATACCAGTCCTTCCAGTTGGACCAATTCCCTATCAACGTCTGGCAGGTGTGCTTCATCCCTATCGGGTATCCTGTTGTGTTTGCACTAACGAGGCCATGTCCAATCAACCAAGCCCTTCTTATTTTATTTTATTTTGAATTTGGGTAGAGCCAAGCCCTCCTGCTTGGTGGGCTTGTACTTGGCTTAATTTACCTATCTGTAAGAAAGTTTGATGGCCTCCCCAGAAGTTGGGAACTACTATTCACCTCTTTAACCACAGTTCCAAAATATGTCCCTCTGTGCTAATGGGCCAACTGATTAGGGGTTGCCTGAGCCCTGTATTTACCCCTCACTGCCCAGGCCCCGACTTCAGGATTCGCTGATGAGCATAAAGGTGTCCGCCTTCAAAGCCATGAGTATATTTGTTTAAATAAGTCATTGTTGTGCCCAACACAATACCCTTATCTTTACCTGCTGACCTCAATTTGTGTGGGAGTACAGCACCAGCAAGAAATAGGACCCCTAGGGGATGTAAAACAACATCTCTCTTCGTAACCACAGTTCTGTGTGATACAGTCCATTGCGCACTGTGTGTAAATGTGTGCATTTTTGGGTTGACTAAGCCCTTGTTTACCCCCATTACTTGGATGGTCACTAATTTCAGGGATCCGACTGATTACCATGTGCCGCACCAGTTAGTGAACATGTACTCATGTATCAAATTTAAGCTGTGTCATGTCCGTTCGAGGATGCCCAATGATCCTCTCCCTCTAAAAACAAGAAAAAGGTGGATCCTAAAACAGGGGGAAGGCCTGGAGTCCCCCAGGTGTGCTCAATTATTCTGCTACATCATATCCTTATTGTCGGCACCCATCAGCCTGACTGCGATCTGAAGCTGCTGTGTCGCCATATTGGAGTCCCCACCCTAGCGTATGTAGCCCCTAGCCAGACTTTTGCTAAAGGTATACCCTTGTGCAGTACCTAAAGGTACTCCAAATCTTCTGCAACCTTCAAGACTTTTAATGGATGTTGTGTTGCCGTACTGATGCACCCAGCATGGCGCATAGTGCCCAACACCCGAATTCTGATACAGCTATTGCCGCGATGCACATGTTAAGTTAAAATTTCTTGTAGAGCGTACGTACCCCGATTGGTTTCTTGGCACTGTTTCTAGGATATGCCATGGCCCTGTTGGTTTAATCGTATGCTTGAGTTTCAGTCATAAGCTTGGGTACATTTCCATTGCTTGAGGAAACTTCTGAATCTCAAAAGGTCAGTGCAGGCTCTGATGTCAGATGGAAGGGAGTTCCAAAATCTGGGTGCCAGCACTGCACACCTGCATCCGCCTTGTCACTTCAGTTCGTAGGAGGGTGTGACCTAAAGATTCATGTGGGCTGAGCACATGTTACGGGTAGGTATATGCCTTTGAATAAGGCTAGAGATAAATGTTGGGCTTGTGCCGTGCAAGGACTTAAACATAAAGCAATCAACTTTGAATGCGGAGCTTTGTGGAATGGGGAGTTAATGTTGCGTCCTCATGAGAGGGGAGACATGTTGCAATCTGTGCTGCTAGAAGATCAGTCTAGCCGCCTGGTTCAGTACCATTTGCAGTATTTTAGTAAGATTAATGGTATGCCAAAACATAGAGTTGGCATAGTCTTTATGTGATGTAACCATGGCTAGAACAACCTGTATCAGTGCTTTCCTAGTGAGAAGTCTACTGATCTACCTTATCTTTCATAACTGAAGGAAGCAGGTGGAGATTACCGATCCAATCTGAGTTTTCGTGGTAAGGCCACTGTTGATTATCACCCCAAGACTCTTGGCTGAGGGGGATTGAGTGGGGGAAGAGCCCGGCTCAGTTGGCCAAAAATGTGAGCTCCACAGGTTCTGAGTGTCCCCTATCAGAATACATTCGTTTTTGTCCGGATTGAGTTTTAAGTTGTTGCTGTTCATCCAGTTATGGATGTTCAGCACAGTAGCTTGAAATTAGGACACAAAATCAGGTGTGTTATTATTGGTAAACATTAATTGTAGGTCGTCCGCATAGTTGAATGTACACACCTTCCTTGCTTTCAAGGACCGGATCAGTGGAAGAAGGTATAGGTTGAACAAGTCCTGAGATAATGAGGAATCCTAAGGTACTCCACATGTTATTTTCATTTTAGATGCAATGAATTGGGATAGGCAAACTGACTGGGAGAGGTCCTCTAGGAACGACCTTATCCAAATGAGAACTGATACCTGGTGGCCAGTTTCCCAGGCACAGTCATTCAAGATACCATGGCAGACCGTGTCAAATGCCGCAGAAAGATCTAGCAGGACCAGGGCCTGGGGAGAGCCTTTCTTCTGAAGTGTGTCCAGCACGGTCAATATCACTGCCTCTGTTGAATGGGCTGGCTGAAACCCTGCTTGGTGGTGGTCGAGGTAATCCGACTGTTCGATAAAGGCACAAAGGCATTTGTCCAAATGGGATTCTAATACCTTGGCCAGGAAGAAGAGCAGAGAGATAGGACGGTAGGTGGTCCGAGTCTGGGGGTCAGACCCTGGTTTTTTAGGAGGGGAACAATAATAGCTTCTTTAAAAGCTCTTGAGACGCAGCCCTGAGACAGTAACTCATTTAGGAGAGTAATAGCAGGCCTGGGGAGTACAGAGAAAACGTATTTTGAGATTTGCGGTGGGCAGCTATCAGTGGGTGACCCAGATTTTACTTTGGACAAAAGGTCCGGAAATGCCTGACTGTCTATTGCCGGGAACTGATCAAGGGAACAGAGATTTTTTGGTGTTGATGGTAGTACCTCGAGGGTGCAGCAGGTAGGAAAACTGGCTTAAATCAAGGTAATTTTATCGATGAAGAAGGTATTAAGTGAATTGCAAAGTGCATGAGATGGTATCTGTTTCACTGTGACTCTATAGGGGTTGGATAGTTAATTGACAATTGAGAATATTTCTTTTGATATATACTCCTTGAGCTGAACTAAATAAATCTCTCTTTTATCAGGAGAGTAGCTGCGTCTCCATCTCCTTTCAGATTGGCTAAGGGCTTGTTTTTGTGTTTGTACATCTGTAGAGAACCATCTCTGAGCCTCATGGCACCTTGCAAATCTTATTGTTCTGAGGGGAGCATGTTCGTTGCTGGCTGCTGTTAGACATGCTCTGAGATTTTCATCACTGATGTTGATGGATGGCTGGTTAACTGGGACTGTGTTTGCTAGTGTGTCACAAAAAGGTTTCTATCAATGCTATTTCAATTCCTGGTCATGGATTGATAGCTGGGGGTTTGACCATAGATATATTGTTGATCGCGAACTGTATAAAATAGTGGTCAGACAATATGCAAAGAGAGACTGTCAATGCAGACACTGTGAGATTGGCTGTCCAGACATGATCTAATATGTGTCCCTTAATGTGTGTGGCAGATTTTACATGCTAAGAAAAGTTTAACCCATTAAGTAGGTCAATAAATTCTACAGAGCGAGTTCTACCCAATATGTCATTAGGCGAATAATTAAAGTCACCAATTAACAATATTTATGCATTGTTGGTTATTAAATGGGCTATCTGTACGCCCAAAGAGTGGTGGAACAGGGGCATGTATAGTAGTACACAGGTTAGGGGAGCAGAGACCGACTCCAGTTTAATAACTAGATCATCTACTTAAGTTAAATCTAGCAAGATTAGTGAGGTGAATTTAAGTTCCTGGTGTATAATGGCAGCTACTCCTCCATGCACATGAGGAAATGTGAAATACTATAATACCCTTTCACAGCCAGCTTCCTCCGAACAAGTGTTCCCCACACCATGACGCCCCTGCCGCTTTACAGAGCAACCACTCCTACACCCCCTGGCTGAACCAGCCATAGGGCAGGCCGCCTCTAACTTTAAGTGAATTGCCCTATGGTACACACTGGTTTTGCTGAGAACACCTTCCCGTTAACAGGCTACTAATTTTGCAACTCACCCGTTTATTGAAAGCACTCTACTGAAGCAATATTGTGTCATATTCAGTACCAGTGGGTACTTGCCTTTTGTGGATCACGAAGTCAGTCCCCCGAGTGGTGTAACCGCATTAAGCTTGCAATATCTACACACTTTATTTTCCTTCTCCGACTGTACCATGAAAGGAGTTTGCAGCACCGGTCCCAGTGTTGCAATTAATTGACATTTGAATCAGTAATTGTCTGGGCATGTACTCCCCTTCGACCTCTACTGCTGGGATAACTGTTTTTTTTTGGGCTTAAATTCAGGATCCCGTCATACTCTCATGTTTACAGAGTGCATACCTTCTATAGTAATGGCCAAAAGAAAAACCTACTTAAAACTTACTCTATTTACAGGTTCCTGCCAACGTACCCTTCTGCCCATACATGGGCATATGTAACACGAATAGCATTGAGGATCCCACCACCCTACATTCTAAAGCGATAACTGAGGGGGGGAGCTATATCCCTAGTATTCTTCTTCATTTCATGTCCATGTTGCATACAAGCCCCTCATCGCCTGACTGCGATATTAAAATGCTGTGTCGCCCTACTGATGTCCCCGCCCTAGCGTAAGTAGCCCCATGCCAAACTTCTGCTTATGTATACCAGAATGCAGACAAGAGGATAGAAATGCTTTTCATATGGTGAGAACAGGAGGAGGACAATATGTACAAGTTACCTGCCCTTTCATAAGATTATGGAAAGCCGAATGATTTCTAGGAACTTGTAGCCTTTGTGATCAACCCAATGTTTCCCTGTACTTTGGAACCACTGCATACTTTTAGGATGACCAGCTTATGCAACTCGCCTAGCTGAAATGGCGATAAGGCCGGCGGAATGTAGCCTAACTGATGCATCCTGTGACACACACTCGTTACAGAGCACATACTCTGTTCAATGACCAATGCATGTGCACAGGCAGTTTTATGATAAAACAGTCGAGGAGGGACATCTTGTGCAAAGTGAAAACATAAATCTGAGGTTAATCATGGCTTCCCTGAGTGACCAAATTGTGAGATCCTAGGCAATTGTATACATTTTGCTTGCACCTTCTTTTGACATGAGGGCACCTTGAAATACATGTGGTCAAGGTATCTGCTGTATAGAACTCTCTCGAGTTTGAATTATTAAACTATAATGTTATCAATCTACCTTAACCCGATAACCCAGAGGGTTCCTATATAAATGACTTTGCAGATAGGAACACTTGTTAATGAAATACACTTTTTATTTAAGAAGAGACTGTATATTCGGACATTTGTTGAGAGATTGTTGTAGATGCCAGTAATGGCCCTACCAGGAGACTTCTGTATGTGTGGTAGGGCAGGGGTGTGTTTGACGGTAATCCTGTTTAAGCCCCAGTTTTTGATTGACAACAAAATGTGTTTTACCTAGTGCATCAGACCTTGTTCAGCCATCTCAGCGCTGGGATTGCCAGATCCAACTATCTGTATACGTTGCCGCCCTTAACCGCAACGGGGCATGCTGGCCAATCAGAGGCGCTATTGACAAGCCTACAAATATTGCTGGTGGCTGTGCTAATCATAACGTGTGTTTGTGCGCATGACCACCTGGAGGTCGTCCTGGCGCTGAATGCTGATGTTTCTTGATAAAAAAACTCAATTGTACTTATTTTATTGACCTCAGAAGGAAGAAAAGCTGAATAGACCTGCCATTATGTGAGCAGGCTGCGTGGAATGTCCCTTCTGATCTCTGTTTTAAGCCAACATTGAGTCATAATCTTACCCTCACCCATCCTATGCCCTTTGGAATCATCATCTAACCTACTTGCGCAAGTGGTCATTTGGCTAAAAGCCTAGTGGAACCTGGGAATGCTATTTAACCCTCATATCCTCTGCACTTTTGACAAGCACCACTAACTGTTGCAGATGCCATAGTAGGTGAGCAACCTGCTGGCACCACCTCGCCACCTACTATTTATCCGACATAGAGGCTCATGCTAGTAAAGTGTGAAAATGTCTTGCTCAGGTGGTGATGCGGGTCTTGCACAACCAGAAGCACTGTTGCACTGAGATGCTACAAAATCCACCTTAGGGGGCCATACTTTGATCATGAGGACGTTAATAAGCACCACAATTAACCATGGGTATACCTTGAAGTGTATTTGCAGGTGGTTACAAAACATTAATAGGCACCCAGGTAACCATAAACATACCTTTAAATGTCTGGGGTGAGGGATATGAAAATGAAATACACTTTATTTCCACGTTTGTTGAGAGATGTCTTCCTACCGTTATATGCTGTGGGGCACCTTATTTGCTTCTTTTATTTCAGTTAGTGTAAATAACGCTTGCCAGTCTGCTTAGCATACTTATAAATGTTAGTTCTCCTGGAAGCCCAGTGTGGTCATGCAGACCCTGGACCATACTTTGAGTATCACTGCCCTAGTGTCTTGCTGGCCGTGTCTTCTCGCTAAGGGTAGGAGCCTTTCCATACCATATTGATGCTCCCATTGATAGAAACTGTGTTTTGCTCTTGCCCTGCCAAAATGGCCCCACAAGATGGTTATACGTTCGTGCCTGTCCCCACTATTAGATACGGCGGCACAAATTCTGATGGGATGGCCTTAAGTAATGGGTGCCCCTATTCCATCTGGTAAAATTACCAGAGACATCGGATACTGCTGCCATGTATTTTCAAACCTTGTGATTAACTGCACTCAGGCCTTGCTATTGGAAGAAATGGTGCTACTGGCTGTGTTGGGCTTCTAATTGTGAAAGTTTTTCCCTATTAACCAAACGTTCCCTTGCCACCCCGACTGCCATGCATCAGTATCTGACTGTAGCCTTAAAGAGATGCCCCTAAATGATTGCATTTGGCTGCATTCCAGTTGTAATGGGGTCGTAACCGTCATTAAACTGGGGGCGATCGACCTTAGTGACCCAAAATCGAGGTACTAGTTTACAACTCAATGAGGTGCCCCAGTGTGCTTGCCAACCCCCGTGTACAAACTGCGACCAGGCATCAACTTCACAAGCCACATGATGCTGGCTGCACTGGCCTCAAACTGTGGGAGCACATCATTACCTAAACCTGTTACCCCCCCAAAGGGATGCACCACAAACAAACGTCCTCAGCTGCCTCCCCCTTGGCCCAGTGCAGGAACGAACACTAAACCAAGAGCAATCCTCCGTAGCAGGCCAGGACTGGAATGTTAGTTCACAAGACAACAAGGTCCCCAAACCAATCCTCTGAGGCAATAACCCCGAGTGCCAATGTCATACAGCACGACGGAGAGAAGAAGAAGTGATCAAGCCACAGGCCCGGGCAGTGACATTAACAGTGCCTACGACATGCATCAGTGAAAGGGTAAGTAAGTAATATATTTATTGTACGGATAATAAAAACCTTTACAAATGAGCATCTCTTTATAAAATTGAGAGAGAAAAACAAACTTCAATTTAAAAGGCTGATAGCCACCGTTAAGAACACTATAAAAATAGCTAAAAAAGAAAAGAAAAGATGAGAGGCAAGAGAGGTAGCCCCCAAGCCTAGCTGGGCCCAAGTCCAAATGTTGATTTTTGTGAACGGGAATTTAGCAACAATACAAATATTAAAATGTCATCCCTGGACATATGGACATATTATAAATTAACAAAGTGAGAGGCCGTAAAAAGTAGATGAAAGTGCGTAGTGCAGCATCGACTTTTATGACTCAGAAGAAGGTGGCAGAGGTTATTCTGTTGATATTCCTTCAAGGATTGACTTTGCAATGGTACTTGGTAGTTGGTATAATAAGGGTGTTGTCTGGATCTTTCATGTGGGGCATTAGGGAGCTAGTTCCAGCCCTGCTCCATTGCCGCCATGCAGGTGATCCGATTGTTTCTTGATGCGGAGTTCAACAATATTTAAGAATTTTACCAGGCGACAACTTAGTTGAATATCTTTGCCAGAAAAACGAGCTAGTACTGCTTGCCTGCAGGTCCGTATTTGTTTCTTGTTGAAGAATGGCCTAAGGAGGGATCGGTGCTCCTGTATTAGGTCTCTGCTGATGGTGATGATATGCACTATGTCCTCCTCTCCTTCCCACAAAGACAACAGCTTGCTGGCTACGGGAGGAGTAGCCACAGTGGCAAATGATGTGCAGATGGTAATAGGTCCAGTCGAAATCGCAGAAACTTTTCTTTTGAGGTTTTAGAGAAGTTGGTTTGGAGTTATGCCTGTGGGGTTGCTTTGCGATATGACTGTATAGTGAGCCAGACAGGACGGCTTTGTCTTGAATTATGGATTTTTTTTTGACGATCTTAACTTATTAGAGCCCCCAATGGTTTCCAAAGTTGCCGTAACCCCAGCTGGTCCAGTGTAGTGTCCAAGTAGTGTCTGGCTGGGCAGCACTCTGAGGCTTCTAGTTCCTTCCACAGGTAGGTGTTTAGTGTTTCGGCTGCCCTATTTTGATTTTGAACCAATTTTTATTGAAAGCTCTTTTACGGGCCAGCTCTTGTCTCTGTAGCCCAATTTCAACGCTCATTTGTGCAGGGGATGAATATCTTGGCAACCCATAGATCCTTCCCAAAGCTCTTGCTATGGTGCCGTTCAGCATTTCAGCATCTCTCCCTCTCATGGCTTCACTCCCATAGGTGATTGATGGAATTAATGTTGCTTGTATCACCCTGATGAGTGGGAGAAAGCTTGGTCCAGAGGTCTTGTTTTTTAGGTTTCTTAATGCCACTGCTGTCATTCATTCCCTCTTTTTTATGGCCCCGCATTGAGCTGTGTAGATACCTCTGTTCTTGATTATGACTCCCAAGTATTTATAGTCTTGTACTACTTCCAGCTTGTGTTTTGCCAGGAACCAGTTATGCTTTGTTTGTGTCTTCTGGAAGTTTCAACATTACTTTTGTTTTTTCTAGATTAATACTTAGTCTGTTGATATCTGAATACTGGTACGTAATTTTAAGCAGGTGTTGTAAACCTATTGGTGTCCGGCTGATAAGCACCAGGTCATCTGCATATAGAAGGTTGGATAACTGATGACCTCCTAGATTGGGGACTTGTGGATTACATTCATTGAGTAGGACTGATAGCTTGACCATGAAAAGATTAAAGAGTGTTGGGGCAAGTACACACTTTAGCCTATAAATTTTGAAAACACTTAAAAATATTTTCCACTTTTTGTTATCAACATAAAAATAAAATAATTTAGAGAAACGTGAGTAAGGTGGGGAAGTTGTGCCCCCGTCCTGAAGGAGCACATGCTCTGAAACATGTCGACGCATACCTGAGGTACTGTCCAAAAACACGACAGACAACCTCGCACTTTTCTTCTTTTAGTAGTACCAGCCCGGGGTTGTGAATACAATTTTTTCCAATACACCCACGAGCCAGGTACTTTTTAACCCCTCACTAAATCCCACCACTCACTTAAAATATTCCTTCCACCTACACCACACGCACCACACATAGTCATTACTATCAGTGCTCCCGCGTAGTCGTAGGTCGCAGCACGCCGCATCCCGTTAGAGGGGTGCGAAGACCCCTATGATGAAGCATGACACCAAGGGGCCTTTTGGTGTGTGAGGGGTATTTTAAAAAACACTGAGTGTTCCCACACCCTGGCGGGTAACACCCCTCCTAGTCACTATCAGTAGGATTCCCCTTGTTTATGCATCTATGTTTGTGGAGTAAGAATCCTACCTCTGTACTCTACCTTCCCCCTTTGTTAATTTCATGGGTGAGAGTGACTCACAAATCTGCTGGTGAATAGAATGCAAACTTTCAGTTAACTTGCACAGGTAGTCTGTCAATAAAGGGTACTCAAGAAAACCTATGCAGGCGCTGGACGCCCCAGACATTTGCCGGGCGTCCAAACACGAGCTCCTAGGGCGACAATCCTGTTCTAGAATGTGCTGTAATTCTTGTTGACAAAAGAGCTAATGGTAAAGCATCTGGCCACTGTAACCCTGTCATCTCTTGAATCTTTGCCAATTTCAGCTTGAGAGTACTATTGTACTTCTCACCCAAATCTTCTGACTGGGGGTGATTCACAGCATGAAATTTCTGTTTTATGTGTAAACCCTCACAACCTAGCTGGATAACCTTGGCATTGAAATGACTTCTGTTATCACCCCAGATTAAATAGGGCAAGCCGAAGCGAGTAAAGAACACCGTCAGGAGTACCTTTGCAGTTGCAATGGCTGTATTTTCTTTAGTGGGGTAGGCCTCAACCTATTTACTGAACGCACAAACAACCATCAAAACTTACTGCAAATTATTGACCCTGTCCAACTCTATGTAGTCCATTTGAAGGACCTCAAAAGGGAAAGTGAGAGGTGCAAAATTGCCAGGTAGTGTAGGGGTACCCTTGCCAGGATTGTGAATCATGCACACCAAGCAATACTTCACTAAATGTGCAGTTGTCCTCGAAATGTTGTCATTCTTCCATACGGGTCTAACAACTTGCAAATACCCTTAGCACTAATATGGGCTGAGCCATGAGCCATTGTGACTACAGGAAGAACATATGCACTCGCAACATCAATCTCTGAGTCCCTGACTTGTCAATCAAACATCCCTCATCGTTCAAGTTTGCTGTACTTTCTTGCCACACTGCTAATTCCTCCACCATGGCATTACTCTATATTTCCTTCACATTCCCTAGTGTATTCTCAAACATGGTGACCTCGGGCACCCACCTAGCAGGACCTGCTACAAAAATTTTTTCATCTTAGTTCAGGCTGTCTCCTTAGCTGTCTGATCTGCAAAGTCATTCCCCTTGCCCACATCATCCGTAGATTTCCTATGGGCGCTGCACTTCACTATTGCCAATTTCTTAGGGAGTGTCAAAGTGGACAGAAGCGGGCAGAAGCGGGACATGTTGAATTTTGTCCCATGGGAGGTAAGGAACCCTTCCTCTGTCCAGAGCCGCCAAAACTTATGGGCGACTCCAAAGGCGTACTGACTATGAGTATCAATATTAACAACTAGTCCCTCACTCAATTCACAGGCTCGAATAAAGGCAACAAGCTCTGCAGCTTGGGCCGACAGATGGGGCACTCGGGATGTCTCAACTATTGTACACAGTGTAGTAATGGCGTACACAGCGCTTGTAATACCATCTGGCAACTTAAAGCAAGAGCCATCGACACTTAGTTCCCCTTGAGTATCAGATGAGGGAACATCAGTCAGGTCTACCCGTCCTTTCGTCTCTTCTTCCGTCCGGAAGATACAATCATGTATGCTGATTTCCTCATTCTCAGAAGGGAGGGGTAGTAACATGGCTGGATTCAAAGTGGCACAGTGTTTGATCGTAATGTGCTTCCCAAAGAGCTTCAGATCGTAACCTGTCAGACGTGCACTGGTGAGGTGCTGTGTCCTTGTCTTATTAAAAAGGGTATCCAGAGCACAAGGTACCCTGTGATTTCAGTATCAAGTACGAGTCCAGCCGAACATCTTATTGAGACAGCCATAGCCGCGACTGCTCTTACACAGCTCGGGTGAGCTCTTGCTACAGGGTCAAGCACACAGAGAAGTAAGCACACGGTTGTTGCTTATCCCCAAATGTTTGTGTTCAAACAGAAAGCGCACAACCACCCATCTCATTGACGTAAAATATGAAGCATTTAGGTAAGTTAGGGGTACCAAGCACTGGAGCTGAGCAAAGTGCTGTTTTTAATTGCTCAATAAAACTGCTGACACTCCGCCGTACAAGGCAGGGTTCATGCACGTCTGTTAACGCAAACAGGAGCTTAATAAGCAGTGAATAGCCAGTTATCCATGGCCTGTAATAGGAAGTGATACCTATGAAAGCGCGGACATCTTTCAGGGTTTGCAGAAAGGGCATTTTAACACTGATACAGAAGCGCTCATGGGTCAATCTCCTACCCTCCTTCAACAGTAGTTGACCTCCTTTCGACAATACTGAAATTTAGAAAGGGATACATTATGGCCATGTTGAGCTAAATGTAGCAACAATTGAACTGTACTGTCTCTGCAACCTTGTTCTGATCCGAGGCGATGAGCAAGTCATCAACATATTGAAGCAATACATTACCTGCGGGGAGCGACAAGGAATCCAGCTGACATTTCAATGCCTGACTATAGATACTCGGACTCTCTGTATAGCCTTGAGAAGCGTGACAAAATCTAAAGCTTCTACCAGCTAGGGTGAACCCAAACAGATATCTGCCATCAGGATGAATTGGAATACTGAAGAAAGCATTTTTCAAGTCAATAACAGAAAAGAATTTAGCATAAGAAGGAATCACTGTCAAGAGAGTCATAATGTCAGGGACCACCATAAACTGGGGGATCACTATTTTTTTAACTTCACGCTAGTCAATCACAAAGTGATAAACATCTTCTTTACACTCAGGGGGACCTGAAGGTGTCCACTTGAGAATTGGAAGAATCGGGCTATTACAAACATTAGCAATCGTCTCCTCAAAAACTCCTTTCTCAATCACATCTTGCACAAATTGTATCAAAGCTCGGTCACATGCCTGTGGTATTTTATACTGAGAGACATGGGTAAAATAGCACCTTCCTTGACACGTATCGAAACAGGCGATATCTTCAACAAACCCACATCTATGTCGCCCATTGCCTACAGTGTGGGTGGCACATCCTTAAATTCAGCTGGGAGGGGCGTATCTTTGAATAGACACTGCTTAGCGCACACCATTTCAGGACCCATCGTTACATAGATGCCTGCTGGGGAGCAATAAATTGTAGCATGCAATTTTTTCAACAAGTTCAACCCATCAAATTCTCTATACAATTGGACGTCAACAAGAATGGCGAATCCATGGTAAAAGGACCAATAGTCATTGCAAGGGGTTTTGAAATGTGTCCCACGGAAACATTAGTATGGCCAGACAGAGCCGCCCTAGGGATCAAGGATCGCGAAATAGAGCTGTTCGTTGCACCTGTATCCACCAAACCTCCCGAGCCGAACCATGCACATCCACACTAACATACGGACTGTGTTGATCTACAACGCTGTGTAGATACCTCTGTTCTTGATTATGACTCCCAAGTATTTATAGTCTTGTACTACTTCCAGCTTGTGTTTTGCCAGGAATCAGTTATGCTTTGTTTGTGTCTTCTGGAAGTTTCAACATTACTTTTGTTTTTTCTAGATTAATACTTAGTCTGTTGATATCTGAATACTGGTACGTAATTTTAAGCAGGTGTTGTAAACCTATTGGTGTCCGGCTGATAAGCACCAGGTCATCTGCATATAGAAGGTTGGATAACTGATGACCTCCTAGATTGGGGACTTGTGGATTACATTCATTGAGTAGGACTGATAGCTTGACCATGAAAAGATTAAAGAGTGTTGGGGCAAGTACACACTTTAGCCTATAAATTTTGAAAACACTTAAAAATATTTTCCACTTTTTGTTATCAACATAAAAATAAAATAATTTAGAGAAACGTGAGTAAGTGGGGAAGTTGTGCCCCCGTCCTGAAGGAGCACATGCTCTGAAACATGTCGACGCATACCTGAGGTACTGTCCAAAAACACGACAGACAACCTCGCACTTTTCTTCTTTTAGTAGTACCAGCCCGGGGTTGTGAATACAATTTTTTCCAATACACCCACGAGCCAGGTACTTTTTAACCCCTCACTAAATCCCACCACTCACTTAAAATATCCCTTCCACCTACACCACACGCACCACACATAGTCATTACTATCAGTGCTCCCGCGTAGTCGTAGGTCGCAGCACGCCGCATCCCGTTAGAGGGGTGCGAAGACCCCTATGATGAAGCATGACACCAAGGGGCCTTTTGGTGTGTGAGGGGTATTTTAAAAAACACTGAGTGTTCCCACACCCTGGTGGGTAACACCCCTCCTAGTCACTATCAGTAGGATTCCCCTTGTTTATGCATCTATGTTTGTGGAGTAAGAATCCTACCTCTGTACTCTACCTTCCCCCTTTGTTAATTTCATGGGTGAGAGTGACTCACAAATCTGCTGGTGAATAGAATGCAAACTTTCAGTTAACTTGCACAGGTAGTCTGTCAATAAAGGGTACTCAAGAAAACCTATGCAGGCGCTGGACGCCCCAGACATTTGCCGGGCGTCCAAACACGAGCTCCTAGGGCGACAATCCTGTTCTAGAATGTGCTGTAATTCTTGTTGACAAAAGAGCTAATGGTAAAGCATCTGGCCACTGTAACCCTGTCATCTCTTGAATCTTTGCCAATTTCAGCTTGAGAGTACTATTGTACTTCTCACCCAAATCTTCTGACTGGGGGTGATTCACAGCATGAAATTTCTGTTTTATGTGTAAACCCTCACAACCTAGCTGGATAACCTTGGCATTGAAATGACTTCTGTTATCACCCCAGATTAAATAGGGCAAGCCGAAGCGAGTAAAGAACACCGTCAGGAGTACCTTTGCAGTTGCAATGGCTGTATTTTCTTTAGTGGGGTAGGCCTCAACCTATTTACTGAACGCACAAACAACCATCAAAACTTACTGCAAATTATTGACCCTGTCCAACTCTATGTAGTCCATTTGAAGGACCTCAAAAGGGAAAGTGAGAGGTGCAAAATTGCCAGGTAGTGTAGGGGTACCCTTGCCAGGATTGTGAATCATGCACACCAAGCAATACTTCACTAAATGTGCAGTTGTCCTCGAAATGTTGTCATTCTTCCATACGGGTCTAACAACTTGCAAATACCCTTAGCACTAATATGGGCTGAGCCATGAGCCATTGTGACTACAGGAAGAACATATGCACTCGCAACATCAATCTCTGAGTCCCTGACTTGTCAATCAAACATCCCTCATCGTTCAAGTTTGCTGTACTTTCTTGCCACACTGCTAATTCCTCCACCATGGCATTACTCTATATTTCCTTCACATTCCCTAGTGTATTCTCAAACATGGTGACCTCAGGCACCCACCTAGCAGGACCTGCTACAAAAATTTATTTCATCTTAGTTCAGGCTGTCTCCTTAGCTGTCTGATCTGCAAAGTCATTCCCCTTGCCCACATCATCCGTAGATTTCCTATGGGCGCTGCACTTCACTATTGCCAATTTCTTAGGGAGTGTCAAAGTGGACAGAAGCGGGCAGAAGCGGGACATGTTGAATTTTGTCCCATGGGAGGTAAGGAACCCTTCCTCTGTCCAGAGCCGCCAAAACTTATGGGCGACTCCAAAGGCGTACTGACTATGAGTATCAATATTAACAACTAGTCCCTCACTCAATTCACAGGCTCGAATAAAGGCAACAAGCTCTGCAGCTTGGGCCGACAGATGGGGCACTCGGGATGTCTCAACTATTGTACACAGTGTAGTAATGGCGTACACAGCGCTTGTAATACCATCTGGCAACTTAAAGCAAGAGCCATCGACACTTAGTTCCCCTTGAGTATCAGATGAGGGAACATCAGTCAGGTCTACCCGTCCTTTCGTCTCTTCTTCCGTCCGGAAGATACAATCATGTATGCTGATTTCCTCATTCTCAGAAGGGAGGGGTAGTAACATGGCTGGATTCAAAGTGGCACAGTGTTTGATCGTAATGTGCTTCCCAAAGAGCTTCAGATCGTAACCTGTCAGACGTGCACTGGTGAGGTGCTGTGTCCTTGTCTTATTAAAAAGGGTATCCAGAGCACAAGGTACCCTGTGATTTCAGTATCAAGTACGAGTCCAGCCGAACATCTTATTGAGACAGCCATAGCCGCGACTGCTCTTACACAGCTCGGGTGAGCTCTTGCTACAGGGTCAAGCACACAGAGAAGTAAGCACACGGTTGTTGCTTATCCCCAAATGTTTGTGTTCAAACAGAAAGCGCACAACCACCCATCTCATTGACGTAAAATATGAAGCATTTAGGTAAGTTAGGGGTACCAAGCACTGGAGCTGAGCAAAGTGCTGTTTTTAATTGCTCAATAAAACTGCTGACACTCCGCCGTACAAGGCAGGGTTCATGCACGTCTGTTAACGCAAACAGGAGCTTAATAAGCAGTGAATAGCCAGTTATCCATGGCCTGTAATAGGAAGTGATACCTATGAAAGCGCGGACATCTTTCAGGGTTTGCAGAAAGGGCATTTTAACACTGATACAGATGCGCTCATGGGTCAATCTCCTACCCTCCTTCGACAGTAGTTGACCTCCTTTCGACAATACTGAAATTTAGAAAGGGATACATTATGGCCATGTTGAGCTAAATGTAGCAACAATTGAACTGTACTGTCTCTGCAACCTTGTTCTGATCCGAGGCGATGAGCAAGTCATCAACATATTGAAGCAATACATTACCTGCGGGGAGCGACAAGGAATCCAGCTGACATTTCAATGCCTGACTATAGATACTCGGACTCTCTGTATAGCCTTGAGAAGCGTGACAAAATCTAAAGCTTCTACCAGCTAGGGTGAACCCAAACAGATATCTGCCATCAGGATGAATTGGAATACTGAAGAAAGCATTTTTCAAGTCAATAACAGAAAAGAATTTAGCATAAGAAGGAATCACTGTCAAGAGAGTCATAATGTCAGGGACCACCATAAACTGGGGGATCACTATTTTTTTAACTTCACGCTAGTCAATCACAAAGTGATAAACATCTTCTTTACACTCAGAGGGACCTGAAGGTGTCCGCTTGAGAATTGGAAGAATCGGGCTATTACAAACATTAGCAATCGTCTCCTCAAAAACTCCTTTCTCAATCACATCTTGCACAAATTGTATCAAAGCTCGGTCACATGCCTGTGGTATTTTATACTGAGAGACATGGGTAAAATAGCACCTTCCTTGACACGTATCGAAACAGGCGATATCTTCAACAAACCCACATCTATGTCGCCCATTGCCTACAGTGTGGGTGGCACATCCTTAAATTCAGCAGGGAGGGGCGTATCTTTGAATAGACACTGCTTAGCGCACACCATTTCAGGACCCATCGTTACAGAGATGCCTGCTGGGGAGCAATAAATTGTAGCATGCAATTTTTTCAACAAGTCCAACCCATCAAATTCTCTATACAATTGGACGTCAACAAGAATGGCGAATCCATGGTAAAAGGACCAATAGTCATTGCAAGGGGTTTTGAAAAGTGTCCCACGGAAACATTAGTATGGCCAGACAGAGCCGCCCTAGGGATCAAGGATCGCGAAATAGAGCTGTTTGTTGCACCTGTATCCACCAAACCTCCCGAGCCGAACCATGCACATCCACACTAACATACGGACTGTGTTGATCTACAACTCTGTCCCTGGCTGCCCTAGCTATAACAATATTTCAATCGGATTCACTTTGTTAACAGAGGCGTTCGTATGTACAAGACATTACAAAAGATCTGAACATAGAAGAGAGACTCAGAGTTTCAATTGATTTAGACGTGCATATAGCATCATATATTTAAAGACATATTTACATAAGGAAAATTAGGAAACAGTTAGAAATAACAGCACTGGAGGAATATAATGATTGTGGCAACCCAAGGGGGCTTAGTGTGCTACGTGATAGTGAGACAAACGATGACAGCGCAAGTGACATATGTGTGAAAAAACAGCGAAGGACGCAATTATAACAAAGATGAGAGACAATATATACATCAGGAAGGGGACCCCTGTCGCTACACACCCAGAAACCTGGGAGATGACCCAGTCCCTTCGATATAGGGACACCGACAAAAGTGGGAACCGAACCTACGAGTAGAGCACAATGCATTTGCCGTTTACCCACATAACCCCTTGACCACCTCGTCCCGTTTCTTCTGCCCGCAGCCCTCCACAATCCGCCCCCTCACTCCGTTCGAGCTCGATGCCCCACGCGGACACGGAGGTGTGTCAATTTCCATTGCTGCAGCCACCTAAACATGTCGGAGGAGGATATGTCTGTGCGCCTGCTCCTCGCCTCCCCCAGTGGCTATCCCACTCAGGCCCAGGACACTGCCCACATGGGTCGGGACCCCACACGCCACGACTGGCAGGAACACCTCTAATTCCTCTCCCCCTGTCTGGTGGAGGAAAGTGGGGTGCACCGTGCTCCGCTGCCCCCATGTACCTCAATTCTCAGCACCCACAGAGCCCCCTCTGGGCAGAGGAGACCCGGCGGGGACGCCTGTGACCAAACGGGAGCAGCCGAAAACCCCCCGCTAAGATGGCCCGCACCCATGCAGGCCACCCAGCCCTGATACAACCCCCTTAACACCATCAATGCTGATGGTATTCCCCTCTGGTGCTGGTGATGAAGAACTCCCATTGTTCATGACGATCTCAGCTCGTCATGAGCACGCAAGAGGTGTACGAAGGGGTTAAAGGGTGGAACCGGGCGAGAGCAGGGGGAGCATGCACTCACCGTGCAATATAAGCCGCCGCTCCTGGGACACGTCCAAACGGCGTCTGTGGCGAGGGACAAAGAAGCCGCCAGGTGGGCGGGGGAGGAACTTATACCTCTCCCCTTCCCCCACCTCGGAAGGAAGTAACGAGCGGGACCCCGAAGTGGTCTCGAGGCACTAGGCTGTCTAGTGTGCCATCCTGTGGCACTAAAGGGGCCACCCTCCTAGGAGGGTGTAGTAGGGGAGGTGCCGCTCGAGCATGTGCTGCCAGCGCTGTGGCAGTAATAAACACTCAGGACACCTTTGTGTAATTACTGCATAGTCCCAACTGACTCCCCCGGGCTACGCCTCCTTTATTTAAAGCTGGCGCGTGACGACAAGCGCTAGCGCTAACGTAACATCTCCGACGCGGGTAGACTGCACCACTACCCCGCGTCGGAGGACACTACATTCCTTCTAACCTTTATTAAACAACAAAAAAAAGTGATCATTTAGATCTGTTACCAGTCACTAGAATTCCAGTCCCAGTTTCGTCACTCTATGAAGTCGGCCATCCGGGAGGATGGAGCCGGGTCTCTTCTTAGGTCATACCTGGAGTGCTCTCCCCGTGATGATGGCAAAGATGGGGTCATTCCCTGCGAGGCTTCGCTCTCCTGGGATCTCGCAGGGGAACTTGGCAGACTTCCAGCTGGCGTTCCTGCCGGTAAAGGTGTGTCCTGGTCTGATCGATTCTCATCTTCAGTGAGGGCATTCTGTGCCCATCTGGGCCCTCTTCCACCGCCGGTTGTCGCGGCCTGGCGTCTAGGTATTCTGATACTTGCAGGTCCGGAGTTCGGCGTGCACCTTACTTCTTCCATTCCTCTCCTGGCTGTTACCATGGTGCCGGTTCTGCGGATGACTGTCCAAGGCCTATGCTCGAATGGAAGCCAGAACTTGCTCCCAGGGTATCTATCCTTGATATAGGCTCTGTCTCTCACTTTAATGACAGACCTCCGGGCCCGTCGGTTGGCACTGGCTTGGTTATTGAAGTTGGTTCGGTTGGCCAGGGTCTTTCCAGCATCTATCTGAGATGGGGTCCACCTTGGGTGATGCGGGATGGTGTCTCTCACTACTCGGCCCATGCTCGCCGGTCCTGGAGCTGCCTCGGTTGTGAGATGGGCCGTCTAACGGTATTCTCTCAGGAAACTGTATACGGCCCTCTCAAGCGGTGATCCATCGGCATGCGTAATCAGGTTCTGCATTAGACCCGTGTCCGCTCAAAGTTCTTATGCCAGTTATGGACACGTTGATACCGGCTATAACTCATGTTTGCAACACTATGTTTAGCTCCGGAATTTTCCCGGCTTCTCTGAAACATACGTTGGTCAAACCCCTCTTAAAGAAAGCCAATTTGAATAAAGATGACCTGAAAAACTATCGTCCGATAGCCAGTCTTCCTTTCCTGGCTAAGGTAATAGAAAAAGCCATGAATCAGCAACTGTCGGAATTTGTGGAGCAGCACCAGTTGCTCGATAACACCCAGTTCGGATTCCGCAAATGTCATGGCACGGAAACTGCCCTTCTAAAGGCTGCGGATGACATCAGAGCCATACGAGACCAGGGGGGGACAGCACTCCTGGTACTGCTGGATCTTTCGGCGGCCTTCGACACGGTCGACCACAAGATCTTAGTCGACCGTGTCGAACGACTGGGGGTCCAGAAAACTGCTCTGGACCTGCTTGTATCGTTTCTGGCCAATAGATCACAAGCAGTATCTCTAGGACCCTACCAATCATCGAAGGTGTCTCTGCCGTGTGGGGTCCCTCAAGGCTCATCCCTGAGTCCGACACTATTTAATATCTACGTGTCGGACCTTGCAAATGTCATCAAAGCATTTGGGATGAGCCTGACCTCCTACGCCGATGACACCCAATTGGTACTGGCTATCAAAGGGGACGGGGAGGAAGTGGCCAATCGATTCACAAGAGGAATGATGGCAATAGGTGACTGGATGGCCACGAATTGTCTGAAACTCAATTCAGAAAAAACTGAAGTGGTCATCTTCGGTCACCTCTCCCCGGGCTGGTCACCTGTCTGGTGGCCACCATCTTTCGGTCCCCCGCCGAGTCCAGCTAGCAAAGTGAGAAATCTAGGCGTCATCTTCGATGCTGGCCTCAATTTTATGGCACATGCGAATAAAACTGCGGCTTCAGCTCATATGAAATTGAGAATGATTAGGAAAATACTACCTTTCCTACCGAACACGGCCGGGAAAACACTGGTCAGCTCACTAGTCCTGTCCTCCTTGGACTATTGTAATGCTCTATTCTTAAATGCCCAAGTCCGAGTGACAAATAAGATGCAGTCAATCCAAAATGCAGCCGCACGAATGCTGGCTGGGATCCCCAAGTTCGCACCAGTTACAAACATCATTAGGGATCTCCATTGGCTCCCGATACGCAGCCGTATCAAATTCAAATCGCTGTGTATTGTTTACAAGTCACTCAATAATCAAGGTCCCCACTTTCTCAAACAGAATCTTCTCCATCATGTCCCAACCCGATCTCTTCGTTCCTCTATTCAGAACTTCTTGGCTGTGCCTTGCACTAGAACAGTCACCTGGGGCGACAGGCGTTTCCTGGTTGCCGCCCCTAGACTCTGGAACACCCTTCCTGCACATATCCGAGCAAGTCCCTCCCTGTTCACATTCCGCAAACAGCTAAAGACGTGGTTATTTGACCAATAGCCTTGTATATCTTCTTTACCCAGTTGCTGATCCATCCCTTAACTAGCGCCGAGACGCCCACGGGTATTCGCCGCGCTCTACAAATGTCAATAAATAAATAAATAAATGCGTATTACTTTGTTGAGAGTACGCATGAACCTCTCCACTTCTCCATTTGATGAGGCCAGTGCGGGGTCACTTTCCGGTGCTGAATTCCCCAGGCCTTGAGATAGTCTGCAAACTCTTGTCCATGGAAGGGTGGACCGTTGTCTGTCTTCACCACTTCGAATATTCCGTGGGTAGCAATGGTCTTCTCAAACTTGGTAACGACCTCAGTGGCTGTCTGACTTCCCACAATTTTAATCTCAGGGTACTTTGTGAAATCATCGATGATTACCCGTGCATAGCGTCCATCTGGGAGGTGTCCTAAGTCTACACTCACGCACTCCCATGGTCGTTGGGGGTTTTCTTCCATGATGACAGGGTGAGGGCCCGCTGCTTGGCACCATGAGCATGTTCTGACTGTTTGTTCAACCAGTGTGTCCATCCCTGGGAACCACATCTTGGCTCTCAGCCGGCTCTTGGTCTTTACCATGCCTTGATGTCCCCGGTGTGCAAGGTCTACTGCTTGCTGAGCCAGGCTTGATGGAATCACCAGGCTTGGCCCTCGGAGCAGACAACCCCTGCTGTTGACCGAAAGTTCATCCTTGACCCGCACCATTGACTCCAAGACGGTCTTTGCTTGCGGCGTTCGTCTAATCATGGTGGACTGAATGGGGCACCAGTCATTCGATTGGACTGCGCTTACGGCCAGTTACAGGCATTCATCATTCCGGGTGGCTTCAACAATGGTCTCAAGACTCATAGGCAGTGGTCGGGATCTTTCCGATACAAACCGGACATATTCTTCAATGTCTTTGGCATCCTCTTGTTCCTGTTTGGAGGCCGCTCTGGGATGCCTCGAGAGGTAGTCCACAGGATTGGACGAGCCCGGCTTGTATTCCACTCGATAGTCATATCCCTGCAGTTGAAGGATCCATTTTTCAATCATCGGTGGAGGTTTGGACACTGATCCTTGAAACAGGGGAATAAGGGGTTTGTGGTCTGTGGACACTGTGAATGGATGGCCATACACGTAGACGTGGACGTGCTGACAGGCCCATTGGATGGCAATTGCTTCTCGCTCTATTTGCGAGTATCTCTGTTCCGTATCCGTCAGAGAGCGGCTCGTGTATGCTATCGGGCCCACTCTCCATTCCCTTGCAACTGTGTGAGCACGGCTCCGAGCCCATATGGGCTGGCGTCCACGGAGATGTTGGTGGATCGGGTCGGGTTGAAGTATGACAGTGTCGTATCTGCCGACAGGGCTGATTTAGTATCCTTGAAGGCCTGCTCCTGTTCATGGCCCCATTGCCATGTGGTGGAGGATTTCCTCAGTTCCCTGAGGGGCTTCGTGAGGTTGGACAAATCTGGGACAAAGCGTCCGCAAAAGTTCACCATTCCCAGGAAACTTCTTATTTCCGAGATATTGGACGGTGCAGGGGCTTCTTGTACGTCTCACACTTTGTCAGGGTCTGGGGCCACTCCTTGGTCTGAGAATGTGTAGCAAAAGAAGCTGATCTTGTTCTTTAAGACTTGGCACTTCTCTCTGTGTAGGGTCAGTCCGGATTCGTTGATCCTCTGGAGAACCCCATGAAGTCTCCGATGGTGATCTTCTATTGATGACGCGTAAATGAGTAGGTCATCACTTACATTTAAGACCCCTGGGAGTCCGCTGAGGACTTCACGGATGGTATTTTGAAACACCTCCGTGGCACTTGAGATCCCGAAATTGAAGCGTCGGTATCCCCTGAGACCGACGTGCGTAGAGAAGGTGGTGATGTATCGGGAGTCCGGGTGTAGTGGTAGTTGGTGATAGCCGGACCGGAGGTCCATCTTCGAGAACCACTTTGCGCCGTTCAGTTCTCCCAATATGTCGTCGATGGTGGGGGTTAGGTGACGTTCCCTTTTCACCGCGGCATTTGGGAGGCGCATGTTCACGCAGATGCGGACTTACCCCGGCTGTTTCGGTTTCCGTGCCACTACGGTCGGGGACACCCACGGGGTGGGCAGCTGACCTTTTCGATAATCCCTTGCTTCTCCAGTGCCTCCAACTCTTCCTCACCCTACTTTCGCAGGTGGAACGCAATGCGCCTGTGCCTCAGTGCCACCGGTTGGATTGATGGGTCGATATGGAGAGAGACTTCTTTGCCTTTCAGGCATCCAATAACTTTGAAGACGTCCTCAAACTCCTCCATGATAGCCTCTAGTTCCTCCTCTTGTACCGCCATGGCGAATGATATTAGCCTCAGTTATTCTGCTGATTTTCCACTTATCAGCATGTCCCTTTCTTCCTTGGTCACGTACACTGTAGTGGGGGTCTTGAGGTCCTGGTTTTGCAGTTCAGTCTTGAAGCTTCCCAGGAGCGGGATGGGTGTCTTCTGTCTGTACGCAAATACTCTGATCCTTGACTCGCGTAGGGGTGGGCGTGGACTTAGTTGGTTATATACATTGGCAGCCATCAGTTCAATGAAGGCCCCAGTGTCAATAGTGGCACTAACCTCCTGGTGGTGGATCTTGATTCTGCACCTTGGAAGTCGTTGTCTCTTCTGTAGTGGCTGATCAACTGCGAACACATAGTGGACCGTCATCCTTATCCTCACTGTCTCGCTCTTGAGCTACAGTCTGTGCTGCTTCCTTCCTTGATTTCGCTGACCGGCATACCGCCGTGAAGTGGTTCATCCACCCGCAAGCACTGCACTTTTTCCCTCTCGCTGGGCAGTCTTGCATGCAATGGGGTGTGCCTCCGCAGTAACCGCATTCCCTCTTCTTGTGTTGCTGTCTTCTCCCTGCGTTTTGGCGCACTTTAGGCCTCACCACGTTCGCCTTCTCCACCACGTTGACTTGTTCCGTCTTGATGGGTCAGTGGAGGGCCGCTTGCATGTGTGATGCTCTGGCTTGCGACAGTTGCTTTGACCGGCCAGGGTGAGCATGTCCGCTAGAGGCTTGCCATCCTCCTGAAGAATGTTTACTCTGAGTTTGGATGAGTAGCACCCTTGTATTATCTGACCTCGGATTTCTTCCTGTTCGTCGTGGAATCCGCATGTGCTGGCCAGTTCTTTTAAACTTCTGTGGAACAGGTCTAACGATTCCTCCGCTTCTTGCTTGGCCTAGCGAAAAATTAACCTTTCGTAGTCCCTGTTCGCCATCGGCTCGAAGGCGTTGAGAAGGGTGAGATATGTTTTGGGTGTGGCTTCTACTAGGGTTTTGTAGATGCGGTGGATGTCTTTACCTCCGAGGTGGAGGAGTAGGGCTCTGCGCCTTTCCCGGGCAATGCCCTCCCCATCAAAGTAGATCTGGAGGCGATTGGTCCAGTCTTTCCATCGCGGGGCAAGGGATGAGGGTGCTCCGTCCACCACGAAAGGCTCAATTGCGGGGATCGACGCCATCTTGGGCGCAGACGCAGTCACACCTCGCGGCACGTGCACTACTTACCTCCTGGGCGCACTAGCAGCCTCCTGGCCGAGGGCGATGATGATGCTGTCAGGGTCCTCTTCCGTGGCCTGTATGTCCTCGGCCTCACCGTAGCCTAGGCCTCACTGTAGTTTCCTCCCTTTTCCAGGATGCTGTGGCACACTAATGTGTGGGCTCCTCTAGGTGTGCAGGAAGGGCCTTCTCTTCATCCAGGGACATTCAGGGCTGCAGGGCCTGCCTAGGACACAGACTCCCCTGAGGGCACACAGCAGGCCAGCAGAGACCAGGCTGCACACCTTGGGCAGGGAGCTGTGAACAAAGGCTCACTGATTGCACCAGTCACCAGCTAATTAGGATAATTGCTCTGCACAGCATGGGGTCGTTTCTGTCCCTCGTCACCAGTGTAGCGGGGGAGGCGCCGCTCGCGCTGCCAGTGCTACGGCCGTAATAAACACTCGGGACACCTTTGTGTAATTACTGCATAGTCTCAACTGACTCCCTCGGGCCACGCCTCCTTTATTTATAGCTGGCGGGTGACGACACGCGCCAGCACTAACGTAACATCTCCGACGCGGGTAGACTGCACCGCTACCCCGTGTCGGAGGACACTACAGAGGGTACCCTTTGGGGATGTCGGTCAGCCCACAATTATCTTTTACATAGTGAGCGCCTTGCCCACGGGAATATGAACGCTTTAAAATAGATACAGGGACTGTTCTGTTACTGTTTCTTCCTGCATTGCCTAATTGTGTGTACAAACAGAGGGTATCCCCGACTAGAGTTCCTAATTCGGGATAATTCAAACAATTGGAAATACGGAACAATTAGGAACTGGTTAAGATGACGGCTATGACTGACATTAGACAGCAAGAATTGAGTTTGAACCAAAGTTTGTGTACAAAATTATTTGTTCTTTATTGAATCATAGAAATTTGATTTTAAAAAAGGAGAAACTTTACATGTGAAGAGCTTTCTACATGTATTGAGCACTATGGATTTTTCAAATACATTTCAGTACATATTTAAACATGGCTATAGGTTACAGAGTACTACGCGCGTTTCGGCTGTGAGCCTTCATCAGGAAGCCATGATTTTTTCCAGTTGCCCTGTCCGGGATATGGATGGTAAGCTCCAAAGTGGATATCCAAAGGAGACGTAGCAAAACGAGGGTGTGGATGGGATATGCAGATACAACAGAAGGTTTAGGGTGATGTCTGAGGTGTCCTTTTGATGTATTTATATTTCGACCACTCGGAGATCAGACGATTACTGATGTCTCGTGTTGTGGGTCCGCTATATTAATTCTGTTTGAATAAAGGACCAAGCGATTCAATAATGGATTCCATCTGGTGTTGTGCATGAACAAGCTGGGGGTTTGATGCCTTAGTTCCGCTTCATAGGATCTGTTTCAATAGAGGGCCAAGCGATCGGATAATGGATTCCAGGTGGTGTTTGTGTACGAGCAACCCCGGAGTCAGAATGCTTCGGTTTCCGGTCCTGGCGAGTAAATGCTTGGTGGTCAAGCTCGTTGGCGATCCGATGGGGGGTTCTGCGTGACGTCTCCGGCGGAGGTTCCGGTGAGCTTATCCGATGGGGGGTTCTGCGTGACGTCTCCGGCGGAGGTTCCGGTGAACTCTGTAACCTATAGCCATGTTTAAATATGTACTGAAATGTATTTGAAAAATCCACAGTACTCAATACATGTAGAAAGCTCTTCACATGTAAAGTTTCTCCTTTTTTAAAAACAAATTTCTATGATTCAATAAAGAATAAATATTTTTGTACACAAACTTTGGTTCAAACACAATTCTTGCTGTCTAATGTCAGTCATAGCCCTCATCTTAACCAGTTCCTAATTGCTCCGTATTTCCAATTGCCTAATTGCTATTGCCTATTACTTACTATGAATTGATTATTGGCCAGCACGCCGTACATTTATGCTTGCTGTAAAAGCTCCTGGTGGCCGGGCAGGACGACTTGTGTTGCTTCCTGCCATTCAACTGATTGAATGGCATGCATAGTATGCTGGGGACGGGGTGGGTCAAGGTTTTATTTATTTATTTATTTATGCAATTTTATATAGCGCGGACTTTACCCGAAGGTGTCAGAGCGCTTCACAATAGGAACAGAAATGATACAAACTGAGAACATTACACGAGCAACAGATTGCAGAGGCATACGTTACGTTACATACGGTAAAGTGATAATTGTGAGCAAACAAGAATACATGAGGTAGTAAAAATTGTGAGAAACCAAAAATACATGAGGTAGACAAGGTAGTTGTGACACTTGTGAGCAAACAAAATACATGAGGTAAAAATGTGGGCTACCAAAAATACATGAGGTAGTAAAAAGTGCACAGGAGAAAAAGGTGACAAGTGTGCAGGCTACAAGAGAAAATAGATTATAATTTGCGGTATAATATTGCAATATATGTTAGACACTCAAGCACAAGAACAAACGATTACGAAGGCAAAAGTGGCACCTGTGCAAGTATCAAAGGTAAAAAACATGTGAGAGGAAGCAATCAAACCGTGTGTTACAGGGGCAAAGTGGTGAGTGCAAGTTGCAAGAGGGTACCAAACACAAGTACATGGATAATACTGCAATAAAAGGCAAACACTCTAACCGCAAGAACACACTGGGAAGGCACTTCCATGGACATGAGAAGTAGAAATTTTCAGTAGTGGGAGATCTTCCTTCAGATAAACTTTAGTCTATTTACGGCCGACTGACGTCACTGTCGAGCCAAATGCCAAAGAAGGACAAATGATATCTTACAAGACTGTCATTGATAGAGCTTTTTAAATCGACCCTGTTATGCTGCAGCCTGGAGATGGAAAGTGCAGAGCTTGCCTGGAGATGATACTGGGAGGGACGCGGACAGTACGAATTAAAAAAATGTAATGCACACAGAGCACATTATAGCCCACACTTGGCTCACCCGCCAGAAGAGTTTTCCCCCCGCACAAATGGGAAAAACATGGCCCATCTGTGCGAGAAACCCCCCATCTGACAACACCGTTCACTATCCACTAGTAGAAGATACTACAGCGTCACCGTAGCTCGGCGTGCTACTGCTTCTGCCTGTTCATGCCCGAAACAAGACTGCGACACGTTTATCCTTCAGGAGGCGCGGCTTACCAGAGAGCTGTCAAAAACGGGGAGGAGCTTCAATGCTTTAGCCACTAGTGTATGAAAAGGGAGGAGTCCCGGAAAGAGTCGAGGATCGGTGACATTCACATTCTATGGGATATCATATATTATACTGCTCCGCTTGAGCATGTGAAGAGGGTTTTGCTGCCCAGACAGAACCCAGCCTGAACTAAGGTAAACTGCGACGGCTGACCCCCGCCCTGTGTTGGTAGTTGGTTGCGTCCTACCTTTTGGCACAGGGGTCACGCAGCTCCGTCCTGGCAGGGCTGCGAGATCCTGCTGATAGTACTGGGTGGCGAGTTGGCTTGCACTGTACGTGAGCAGTAGTTGTTGTGATGCCTATAATAGATTGGCAGTTGCCTTCCGTTTAACGTTTTTGCTAATGTACTGTAGTAAACAATTGGTTCCGTGTTTTTATTATTGATAGTTTTACGTTTGAAGAGAGCTTTTATTTATAAACAATTATTGATAGTTGTGAACACGATACTTGCTCTTGCTTCGCCGTCCTTCTGTCAGGCTTCGTACCAGTGAATGAGTTTCCATTTCTGGCTGCACTTGTTTTCCAGTAATAGGCAGTCGACGCCTTTTGTCATAAACTTGAACACATTTGGGCCGCAAGCCACTTCAGGTTATTTAATCCTCGCCATACATACATTACCAGAGTAAATATGCAGAATCCCTGTGCGGCGAGCAGCTCAGCTGTCCTCAGTCGCTCCGAGTCTGTCACAACCAAACCATGTCTTGTAGCAATGCTAATTGAGCTCATGCACACATTCCTCTCAACGTCTTCGTGATGATGACGAAAGATACTTCTCTTTTCATAACACGTTGTACTTGAAAACAATTATCACTGAAAAACACAAACTTTGAGGTTCAGAGCTGCAGGCTGGCCTGCGTAGAGCGACATAAATGACATTATATTTAACGTGCTTCTATGTGTGTTTCAGTTTTTTTATTGAATATTATTCAAATCTAAGAACAAAGAAACTCCTTACAAAATAATGAAATTGTCATCGAAAAGAAACTGATCTGACTGTGCTTTTAATGAGCACTATATGCAGGGCACGAGTCCTTAAGAAAGAAGTGGGTGGACTAACCTAGTTAGGCAGTATGCAAGTGACATCACAGCACGTGATATCACAGCACACAACATAACCGCATGCAACATCACAGCGCATGACATCATGGCGCATATGACATCACACATGGCTTCACAGGAATTGACATCATAGAAAGTGGCATCACAATCCACGACTTTACAAGAAGTGGCATCACAAGAAGTGGCATCAGATCTAAAACCCTCACATATATGTTTAGCAGGTCTTTCATGTGTGTGTTTGAGGGCATTGCAAGGATAATAGCACAGTGAGCTATGGAAGATGATATGTTACAGCTACACCTTGCAATCCCCCATTTTTATGTACCATATCCTGTACATTAATTTACAAACTTATATAATTTATTGTATTGAGTTTAGACGGGGTAAACCCAAAGAAACTCGGGGACCTGAGTCACTAAGTACAGTACAGAAAAAAAGTTGGTCAGAGTTTTCAGTTATTTCTAAATATTCAACTCTTTTTACATGAAAAGACGTTCCCCACATATATAACATTATGCATTTTTAAACAGAGTGAACAATAAAGCTTACAATATTCAAAATATGATTGTATTTCTTTTTTTCAATCGTGTTCATTGTGAATTGCTACATCACAAAAGTAACTTTTCTTTTTTAAGGTATATAAACATAATTTTCAAAACATCACAGCGATAGTGCTCTTAGTGAAGGAAAGAAGGGATGTGATCGGGTTTGTGAGGGACTGGGTAAAGGTGGTGTGACATTGATAGCATCACATTAAAATCGGTAGGGCTTTACACTTAAACTAGCTCTGCGGTTTAAAATGTGGTTTTTGGTTGTGAATATACATGCAGGTAATAACCAGGTTCGACTAGTTGCAATGCAAATTTTATGGTATGGTAATTATTGTAATCTGTCCAAAATGTATATTCGGGAATCGCCACATCACAGTATTTCATCGTACCATACTAATACGACAGGCAACACATTGTACGAGAGCCCTACATCCCTGTGCACAAAACTCAAACTTTGAAAACCAGCAGGGATGAAAGACAAAAGGAACATAGATAAATACCACCTGCCACATAAATGCAAATACTGCTTCAACTATATAATTCTTACAGTTAGGTCTGTCTACACACCAGTGTGTTATATTTAAATTATGTCAGTCCATTTACTTTACTTTACACTTCACTGCCTTTGATGTAACTTCAAAGAGAGTCGTTATAGTTCTTGCACAGCCTCATCATTTCCGAACTGAAGCATTTTCAATATTATATACAATAACGCCATAGTTGTTGCTTATTTATCTTTTGCAACTAACAACCATTCACAAAGCCAATAGTCCTGGCATGTTGTAGGTGTAATGTTATGTGTTGTATTATATATCTGGATACAATGACTGTAGAGGCAAAATACTACTCAGGCGGCACGCTATGCTGAGCACAGATTTTTAGCTTAAATGATTTAAGCCGCGCCCTTAATTACATCGACCACACCCCTTCGAGAGACCCCCATTTTTTATGATAAACAGTACACAAAAAAACTTCAAAGCTCCCCCAACCTTGATGCTGTTGCGAAAAATGCTCCTGTCCTACCAAACTTCCCTATTTTTAACGCACAAAGCTATCCTTAAAGCATTTTTCCCAGCTAGCATAAAAACAATCTTTCTTAAAAAGTATGCTCCAGATGCCCATTGATCTGGACCCTAAGGTCGCTGTGCTGTGGATCATGGAGTGTTGGACTGATTCACGCAGTCGTAGAATACTTGCGGATATTGACTGTATGGTGGCCGAGAGAGATATTGCCTGACATTTGCAATACACTGAACCCCCACCTCTGCAATTCTAGTCAGAGACATACACTACATTTATTTGGCTGAAAAGAAGATCTATAGGTGAAGAGAGTGCGCAAACAAACATCAGAAGATATGGGGCCCGTGGGCCCCCGACCAGCCCATTGCTAATAGTAGATCAAGAAGTCATGTCTCCAATTCTGTATGTTTTTCAGTTACTATCTTTACCATACTTTAAGTGAAAAACTCTGAGCATGCCACCACAGTATAATAGTTTGTTGTTGTTGTGCTTTGTACTATGTTACTTATCAAATGTATGAACAAACTAATGTTTTTATAATTATTAATAATAACAATCTTTCTTTCAACTTTACTCAACTTTACATTCAAATAGAAAACACGGAAGCACTCTTTGTAGCAAGTGCTTTCAGCCTCTGTATACTATCATTGTTAGTGCATCACTCACAATCACCTCCTTCCTACCCTCGGAACCATTTCCTACCTGTGTAGTGGAGGGCACCAAGTCCAGCACACCGACCCGGCGCCTGCAACTTCTATGTAGATGGCAGATTGAAGTATCTCAGGGTGCTCCGATCCAATGAAGAGGAGAGCAGGGGCTGATGGGATATTGAATACTGAAACAGTGGTTCATTGTCCAACTCATTTAGTATTTAATATCCCAGCAGCCCTAGCGTTCCCTCCTCGTGCACCTCTCCTCTCCCCTGGTCCTGCCTCCGCCTGCCCGACTCTGACACCCACTGCCCACCCAAGATGAAGCATACTTCTGTTCTGTTCTTGCCACAGAAGGAGGCTCTCGGATCCGATATCTACGACTCGTTTTCAAAATTAGACTAACTGACATGAGGAAAAGTGGATATAACTATCTTGTCAATTGAAATTTAATTTTCTTACTTTACGTTTTGTCTGATCTGAGCGACTGATTACTCTCCACTCTTGCTGGCAAGTTCCATTAGCTGTAAGATAACTTCTGGTTGCTGTTCTGTGAAAAGGGAATCTATAAACCATCTCTAATTTCGTTTTCTTTATGCTCTTGCTTTGTCCTGTAAAGTCTTGTCACTGCTTAGTATGTGTTATGAATCTAGCTTTAAGTGTTTGTAAAACCCACAATTAAGCAGCAATTTACAACTAGTTTTCTGGGACATAACAGGTATAACACATTATGCGAATACATATGTGACTTGGTAATGACCTGAGATACTGCACCATTTCTGCTACTTCATAGGATCCTGTGCACCATTTTGGCTTATTTCAGATGGCCTTTTATTAATGACATAAGGTACTCAACTCTGCTAGGACCGAGGAAAATCTATGAACAACCTGTGGTAATGCACCATTGTGCAGCTAGATGCATAAGCAAAAAAGGAGCAGATAAAGAAACGACTGTAGGGGAAGGACAGGGGAGATGTAAAGTCATCGGCATTAACAGGCCACATGGGCCGTATTATGCATTTTCATTGTTTACATTGTGCGCACCTACTAAAAGGTGCGCCCGATGCAAAAAACGAAAGTGCGTCCTATTACGGTGAATGCGCTTCCCCACAGGGCAACGGTCAACTCATGTTAACTCCATGTTTTCACAGTGCAGGAGGCCCCCGCCTGCACTTTTACAGGGGTCTAAAGATCCCCTGCAGGCGGAAGCAGTCAGTGACTCCACCTGCCTGCAAGGGGATGTCAGGTGTCGGGGTCCACAGGATCCCCTTTTAGCCCTCTCCCCCGAGGGCTGTTGTCAGGGAGCGCACTCACAGTGCACCACCTTTTAGGTGCGCCAGTGCTATCTGTGTTACTAAACGGGGCGCACAAGCGTCTGCGCCCATTCTGTAATACCAAAGTGCCAAGGGGCACGCAAAGCGGGTGCAAATGCCCATTGCGCCTCAGGACACTTACTGTAATACGGCCCCATATGTACTAAAACGGATGTATGACGGTACCACGCGTACTTTTACAACGCGTACCGTTACCACGCTACTTTTACCACGCAAGTCGTTACAACGACTTGCGTGGAGGGGCGCTGGATAGTAAATTATTTAATTTACTATTCCAACTCCAGTCCCCGTGGACTCTAGGGAAAGGAGTTGGATAGTAAATTAAAGTATTTACTATCCTGGAGCGCCCCCCAGCGCATTTCGTTGTAGTGACCTGCGTGGTAAAAGTAGCGTGCTAACGGTACAGCGTTGTAAAAAATGCGTGGTAACCGTTGCATACCGTACTAAAACATTTTCCTGTAGACCCAGAATGAGAAAACCCTTTCATACAACAGAACCTATGCCATGTACATATGAAAATGGCTTATAGTAATATTAGATGTGGCATTTTGTTGATATGATTGTAAATGGAATGTGGGAGTGCTAATGAGAGATGGTGCAAATATGGGTATGTACTGAAGATTAGTGGGAGGTGGTGAAAATCTCGACATGCAAAAAATGATTGCAGAGTACTGAGTGGTGTTGCAAATATGCACATGAAGCCAAGCTTTCTAAGTAATCCAGATGTGTGAGTGCGTATCTCAACGTGCCCTAATGATTGATGTATGGTAGGGCAAATTGAAGCGTGCACTAGTGATTACAGAATAATGGTGCAAACTTAAGCAGGGAGCTAAGGTTAATGATGGTACAATTGTGAACATCAATGATTGTGGTAATGGTAGTTCTTGACATGGTGTACATTCGTTGCACAGTGGTGCTACTCCTGTATACTTTTGGTAGTAATGCTTGGCTTATTATATGCTGTCTTGGGACTGTTGTGCCCACCCTTGCTCTGGTTCTTTAATTGGAATGATGTTGGTAATTCTGGGCATTTTTAATACTTGTGTTTGAGGATTCAGTCTGTGAGACTGCTGTAACTTGTCTTAATGCAATCCCTCATTCATAAAGTAGTGCAATCAAAAATGTATCCTGCCATCCATCGTGCACTAATGTTCTCAACTGTCACCATTTATGAAATCACTCATCACACACTTAAACATTAACTCACACCTACTCATTTATGCAGGCATTCACCTAGTCATCCATCCAGCCATTAACTCATTATCAACTTCACCCACTGACCCATGCATGCACACAAACACTCCAATAAATGAATAATTACTTTCACTTTTAAAATAGACAATCCTTCTTGACTATGCTAATGTTTTTTTCATAGGTCGTATATTTCCCAAATTTACATGACCATGGAAGGAGTACCTCTGTCCTAAATTGAGACTACTGGCTTTTGAGTATGATGGACATCATTCTTTCTTATGTTGTGGTTTGGCTTTAGAGGTCTTTCAGAATTTATTTCAAAATATCTATTATGTTTTTGATGTTCATGAACATCTGTATGAGCCCAAGAAATATAAAATGATGATCACCTGAACCATTAAAAGGTGAACGTTTAAATACTGCCTGTCTAGTTGACCATGTTCCCTAGGTAAAGAAATCAGAACAATCTAACATTTTTGTCCATTGGCTGGGTAATAGCAAAGGAGGACTGTAAAATGGAAGGAAATATGTCTCCAAGTAAGGGTGGTTCAAAAGGGGGTGGTGATAGACGGAGCATCTGAACCAATCAAACACTCGCACCCAGTCAACAGATCTGGGTTTAATCCATCACTGTTCTTTAGCCCACTCTGCCACCCCAGTTCAGACATGGCCATATGCAAATCAGTCTGACCCTGTGCCTCCTGTGAACAGTCCAGCCTGAAGTGCCAAGCCATGCCTTCCCTGGACCGGAAACAAGCTTCTGAGGACCGGTTTCTGGCATTTCAGCCGTCTTCAGCCCAGCTTGCTTGAATCCAGTGGCAAAGTGAGCAAGGGACTCACGTCTGAGCATACCCTGCCAACTTATGGCGAACAAAGCAGTATAAAAGGAGGTGGTGATGGACGGAGCATCTGAACCAATCAAACACTCACACCTAGTCAACAGATCTGGGTTTAATCCATCACCGTTCTTTAGCCCACTCTGCCACCCCAGTTCAGGCAAGGCCATATGCAAATCAGTCTGACCCTGTCCCTCATGGAAACAGTCCAGCCCGAACTGCCAAGCCATGCCTTCCCTGGACCGTAAACAAGCTTCCGAGGACCGGTTTCTGGCATTTCAGCCGTCTTCAGCCCGGCTTGCTTGAATCCAGTGGCAAAGTGAGCAAGAGACTCACGTCTGAGCATACCCTGCCAACTTATGGTGAACAAAGTGGTACAGAAAGGGGTGGTGATGGAAGGAGCATCTGAACCAATCAAACACTCACACCCAGTCAACAGATCTGGGTTTAATCCATCACTGTTCTTTAGCCCACTCTGCCACCCCAGTTCAGACATGGCCATATGCAAATCAGTCTGACCCTGTGCCTCGTGGGAACAGTCCAGCCTGAAGTGCCAAGCCATGCCTTCCCTGGACCGGAAACAAGCTTCCGAGGACCGGTTTCTGGCATTTCAGCCGTCTTCAGCCCGGCTTGCTTGAATCCAGTGGCAAAGTGAGCAAGGGACTCACGTCTGAGCATACCCTGCCAACTTATGGCGAACAAAGCGGTACAAAAGGGGGTGGTGATGGACGGAGCATCTGAACCAATCAAACACTCACACCCAGTCAACAGATCTGGGTTTAATCCATCACCGTTCTTTAGCCCACTCTGCCACCCCAGTTCAGGCATGGCCATATGCAAATCGGTCTGACCCTGTCCCTCATGGAAACAGTCCAGCCCAAACTGCCAAGCCATGCCTTCCCTGGACCGTAAACAAGCTTCCGAGGACCGGTTTCTGTCATTTCAGCCGTCTTCAGCTTGGCTTGCTTGAATCCAGTGGCAAAGTGAGCAAGGGACTCACGTCTGAGCATACCCTGCCAACTTATGGTGAACAAAGTGGTACAGAAGGGGGTGGTGATGGAAGGAGCATCTGAACCAATCAAACACTCACACCCAGTCAACAGATCTGGGTTTAATCCTTCACCGTTCTTTATCCCACTCTGCCCTCCAAGTTCAGACATGGACATATGCAAATCAGTCTGACCCTGTGTCTCATGGGAACAGTCCAGCCCGAACTGCCAAGCCATGCCTTCCCTGGACCGGAAACAAGCTTCCGAGGACCGGTTTCTGGCATTTCAGCCGTCTTCAGCCCGGCTTGCTTGAATCCAGTGGCAAAGTGAGCAAGGGACTCAAGTCTGAGCATACCCTTCCAACTTATGGCGAACAAAGTGGTACAAAGGGTAAGGGTAAGCATGTGCAAGTTTATAGGTCTGCTTTCAGACAGCATTAGTCGCGTGCCAGTGGATTAATAGGGCTTTCAAAAAGCCACTATCATTTTATTAAAGATTTAATTATAGTAAAATCAAAAGGTCTCAGCTAACACCAAACCTAAAAATGGATATGTGAATAAACGGATGAAGTGGCAACGTCATCTGCAGGATTATATCTGCAGTTTCAACAAAGGGTTCTAGCAATACCTATCTGATAGAGACATCTAACCACAGATTCCTTATCTTTGAATTTCGCAGGCATCAGCCTGGATCCAGACATTTTTTTTTCAAGCAATACCCCTGCACGCCTGTAGGTAGCAAGGGTTGGCTCCGAGTGACGTGATCGGCATCGTCCACATCAGAAGTGATGTGACGTCAGATCTTTTCTTTCTGTGCCAGTCAAGCGCTGATCCGTGAAGAGAGCTTCCTTCTGGCACTTTTTTACAGGATTTTTTTTACTTTTTGCTGACCCCTTTTTGGTGTGTAGGTACCATATCTTGATAGACTTCAGTGTTCAAGCCATGCTGTGCCTGTCACCACGCCATGTTGGTGACAGACCTGCATTTCGTTCGTTCCTAGTCTCTGGAGCGCGACCACAACTCAAAGTCATGCTCCGACTGCCGGGCCATGGCTCCGAAGGCTTTGAGGGAACGGTCCCTAAAGTTGCTTGCAGCCCCACAGGGGGCACCACGTTGCTCAACCCCATGGCGGTCACGGTCATGGTTGAGAGGAAGGTCCCGGCGCCGCTTCAGGAGTCCCAAGTCTTCTCCGTCCCACTTGAATCGTGGGGACATTCATATAAGAGTCGCAAAAAACACAAGAAGTCGAATCATGCTACGACTTCCCCCCGTCCACTGTCCAACGTGATGGAGGAGCCTTGGCGTTCAAGACCTTGTTCTACAGAACCTGCGCCTAGGTCGACTCCGCACCTCCCTGATTATCCGGGAGGCAGAACGATCCCGGCTCAACTTCAAGAATTTTATGAGGCTAAGTGCCTCAATTTTGGGCGGCCTGACCCACGGCACGTCTTTGGGCTCCATGGGGCCATAGAGGGCTCCATCGGATCTCAGCCACCTTCTCTGTCCCGGCACCGATGTTCCCTTATGGATCACGGAATGGATTAGGTTAGGTGCCAGTTGTGCCATTGCCACCCTGACAACCCTTGTTTCCCCCTGGTGGCCAAGCCCCATTCGGATTCCTGGTACTGCATCGACTGATGCCAATTCCTGCCCTGACATGACCTCCAGGTTCTAGGTTGTTTCCTAAGCCCTATTCTGAAAGGCTAGGAGTGGGAGAAGATTGGGAGGGGTCGCTGGACTCTTTAGAAGACCAGCCTGAAAAATAGAGTGACTGGTAGGAGGAATTAGGTGAGGTCACTGTACTGGATACTTCTCCAGATACTGGCCTGCTTTTCCCCTCTCTTGACGCATGAATACACAACTGCTTTAACTCTTATGATAAATATCTGGCGCTAAATAACAATCAGCACCATTTTTGTCTGTCTTATTCGCAGAATCCTGTTTGAATATCCATTACACTTGTACCTCCTTATAAAATTACCTGTTGCTATTTCAGGACATAAGGAACCTAGAGCCTTTATGAAATACAAGATCCATGATACCCACTCAGGTAATGTTGTTTAACCCTAAGCTTGCTAACGCTAGATCACCCAGCTGTTTCCTTTTTAAATAAAAATATTTTCATCTCAAATAACATTCAATATTATCATCCACTATTTTGCAGACATCTTATAAACTTCATCTCCTTGATGTTTATGATCATCAAATTACCATTGACCTTCAACCCAAGAGTCGATGTATGAAGAGCTTCAATAACATCTTAAAGACGTAGATAGTGACTCTTAGTGTCGATTAGGATCGTACTGATAGACATAATTTAGTTGTCTTTAGTCATTAGTATCACCTTAACCTTCAGATACTAACTCAAACCTACACCTCTTAACTATTTCAGAATACAATAGATTCCCCCATACAGAAGGATTATCTGTTCAACGTCTTTCTAGGCTCCATGTCTTCATAGATACAGGTATTATACATTACAACTACTTATCACTCTGTATCTGCTGCATGAGATCACTCATAATGGGCCTTTTGGGATCTACTATTTATCATGTATCATTTATATCACCTTTTTCACTGTTTCCTATATATATATACCCACATATATAGTCCATCGACTACCTTTTAGATATGTATTGTCTTTCCTCAATTAAATATATATCTATCTTTTCTAGATATCTATATATATCCTATCTTATCTAAAGCTATATATACATTCATCCTACTCTTTTCTCTCCTAAATAACTAGAGTCTTTAAATGTTGTTAGTTACGACTCCTATAAGAGTGAAATTGTAAGATCACTAAAATCAACATAGTGATGTATGGAGCCACACACCTTTAGACGAATCATATAACTATCTATGATATTTTCTTTCTTTCTTTTATATCGTCATGTTTGAAGGCGTAACACGTTCCAACTCTGTTGTGAATGTGTATTCAACTTCAGTACTGTCGGTTTTGTAACTCCAAACGTAGCCTTTTTTAAGATATGTATCACTTTGTCAAGCATGTATAGGTTTTCTTATATCGATCATGTTTTTGTGACTTTCAGGAATCTGTGGCCTGATTTCCTGACGAAGGCGTCTCCACACGCCGAAACGCGCGTCAAATTATATTAATTTTTGCCACACTGTTAACTATTGGATTATAGAAAGAAACTGTTTTAACCAATTGTCATATTTATTTATTGTATACTTTTATCTAAAAAATTAATTGTCTTACCTTGATTGCACATTGTGTTTTTATCAGTTATATTTTAAATAAAACAGATCATTTTGTACTGCCCTTACTTGCTTGATATTTTATGTATATATTTTCTGAATAACACATTCTTCACTCACCTATAGCGACTCTCACTGTCTAGGATGTTACCCACATTCTGCTTTCTCCCTCTACCATGGCTACGGAGGAGGGAGTGCCTTATGCTATGGTGGTGTGAACGGCGGCTGAGGTCCTTGGCCTTCAGCTCCCTTCAGTGGCTGTCAAGACTAACATCTTGACAGAGGTGCTACAGATGGGAGTTTCCTCCTCGAAACCCCTACTCCCTTTTAATGAGGCCCTCACAGATGTCCTAGTGAGAACCTGATCTGAGCCCAGCAAAGGGGCTCCTGTGAATAGGAGAATTACCTACCGTCATCGCTCTCCTCCAGGCAACCCCAATTTTCTCATCACCCACCCTACCCCACAGAGCTTGGTAGTCCAGGCTCTACATCCCAGGTCGCATTACCTTCCGCTCCCCAGATAGGGAATCCAGGAAGCTGAATAGTTGGGGCAAGAAAATGTTTCTTCCGCCAGCCTTGCATTGTGGTCGGTGAACACCACATGTTTATTGGGCCGTTACTCCCACACTCTGTGGGAAACTCTTGTGCAAGTGCCTGCTGCAGGTCCCAGAGGAGGCCCGGGCTGTCCTTTCCCAAGGAGTGTCAGATGGGAGAGATGCAGCAAAGTTCGCCATTCACTATGGTCTAGACATGACAGACTTGCAGGGTAGAGCAATTTCATCGAGGGTGGCTGTCAGATGCCATGCCTGGCTGAGATCTGGCTTTTTAGGGGATTTCCGGGCTTTGCTCATGGACATGCCTTTTGATTGCAATGTCTCTTCAGAGACTAGGCAGCCACGGTGCTGGAGCGCGTTAAGGACTCGCTGGCTACGACCAAGTACTTGGGCCTCTCAGTGGCCGCACCTCCCTAGTTTGCCTTTTGTGACTACAGAAGGGGATTTCCGCCACACCAGCCATACACCAGCGATCGAGCGACACAAGTTCAGCAACCCCTGCGTGGCCACAGACGCAATTTGTTCCGACCACTTGGGTCGGGCAGCCAGAGGTTGGATCAGACCATCGCAACCCGGCAGCTTCAGCCTCCAAACTCTTCTAGTATCGCCCTTCTAGAACTTAAGAGGCCAGTTGTTGGTAGGATCAGCCATCACCTCCATCACTGGCAGACCATCGCATCGGACAGGCATATCCTCCAGATAGTCTGAAGGGGCTACTCCCTCCCCTTCAAGACCATCCCTCCCTCCATACCTCCATCCTACAACGGTTGACATCTGACCACATTGCAAACATGCGAAACAGGATGCATAGAGTTGGCCAGATTGAGCTCACTTTTCTTCCGGACGTATCAAAGTCTTGGTAAAATTTCAAGATACATTTTTTTTCCACGCTTTGACTGATTCTGCACCGTACAACTTTGACTGAGATCCTCACTTTTTAGTCCTCGGGGCTCCGGGGGGCTGTGATTCATTCATTCCTATAAGTTTCATTTGTATGAACAGTACATCGTATGCCAAAGCCTTGAAAAAGTCGCCTAGTGCGACTAAACACGTGTGAACTGTCTTTGTGGTTATATACAGAATAAAAGAATGGAACCATCAGCTTCTCTGCCTACGTTTTGCACATCGCAGTTAATTCTACTTGAATGGACCCCTTAAAGTGACGGACCTTTTACTTCTGTTTGTGGTGGTGCTCTGATCACTGTTCAGACAATTTTTGCATTTGGGGTTTTCCCTTGTACGTGACACTAGTTGGACGACATAGTGTTTCTGTCTTCATTGACCACATCTGTCTCCTACTGTGGAAATCAATACTTTCCTGAATGTATGTATGTGCTAGCAATATTGTATACCATTGCCATCCTTTTGTATATTAATCAGGGTATTTATCTTCTCTGCCTGCTTTCCTGAGGCTCCTAAATCAACCCTCCTTATTTTATTCACATATTGTAAATAGATTTTTAAAAGGTGTTTTAACCTTCCCCCTTCATAATGCCTCAGTGGGACCTTAATGTGGTTCTCACCTTCCTCATTTGTCCTCCTTTCAAGGCTCTGCATAATTACCCTCTCTGACTGTTCACCATCAAAACAACTTTTTTAGTGGCTATCACATCTGCCAGAAGTATGAGCGAACTGCATGCTTTATTGTCCAAGCCCCCCTTCTTGACAATATTCCCTGACAAATTGGTGATTCCCACTAGAGCCTCTGTCCCTTCAAAAGTGCTGACACCTTATCATGTGGGACAATCGGTCACCTTGCCGCCTTTATATGTTCCTCCACGCCCCTCCTTTAAAGAAGAGGAGTGAGTCCACCATCTGGATCCAAAAAGAGCATTGTTGTTCTACCCTGACCGCACTTAAGATGTTGGTGCAAAGAAAGGTCAGGCAGTGCAGAAACTGACAATCTCTTGATGGGTTATTCTCTGCATCAAGACATGCTATGTTTTGACAATAAGCAGCTTCCTGAAGGCTTAAGAGCTCATTCCCTCAGAGCTAAAGATGCAACCTCTTTACTAGCATATGGAGTCCCACTCCTGGATATCTACCAAGTAGTGATGTGGCCACCTCTGCATGCATAAACACTTTGTCCGTACGGTGTTGCAGGACGTCCTAGTTTTGAATTTGTCTGCTGCCCTCCACCGGGGATGTTGTTGCTTGCATATTGACGGAGAGGTGTGGCTCAGCGGCCAGAGCACCGGACTTATGGTTCGATCGCTGGTGACAGCTCATCTCATCTCAGCTTTATGTGATACTGGGCAATAGCTCACTTATTCTCCCCGACAGCCCCCCAGTGCCTGGATGCCCATAGGGTTGATAGGTCATGCTTTACAAATGTGGAATTATTATTAAAGGTAAGGAATCTGCAACTAGAAGTTACTTACCTTCGGTAACACCTTATCTGGTAGGAACATGATCTAGCCCCAGATCCCTTACCGACCCACCCATCCTCCCCTCACTTCAAACAAGTTTCTAGGGTCAAGGTTGTTCCCTTTCAGGACCCTAGTTTTCTTTTCAAACACACTAATGTCAGCACTCTTCATGGCTCCTCTTTTCTGTCGCCGAAAGTCGTGAAAAGTAACAGGTGTCCGCTCACCGTTGTGGCACCTATGTACGTGGTGCGGACATCACTTCCGGTACATACTACGTCACGTGAAGCGGACCAACGCCACCTACTGGCACGCAGGGGTATTGCTCGAAGAAAATTTTCCAGATCAGTCTGACGCCTTGGAAATTCAAAGGTAAGGATCTGCTGCTAGATCATGTCTCTCTCAGATAAGGCACAACCGAAGGTAAGTAACTTGTCCAACACTGCATTCACCAGAAAGTTTGTTACCAACTATTTAAAGAGAAACCTTGAAGGCAGGCTGCACACAGTAGCAAACATGCTGTTCTAAATTGCAGAAAAATGTTTAATAATGTTTATTCACAACCACTGCTGGACATACTCTTAGCAGGTATTTCTGAAGAAATCTCAGATGCCATCCTGAACGAAGAACCAAAGAGATGCAGTTCTGTTCTTAGCAAAAAACAGAAACCAAGAAGAAGCCTAATACCACAAACTTATTGTTAAGAATTGGTTCAGGAAGGAGCCCCTGAGGCCGACTGGAACGAAAAACATTAAGCAAACATGTGCTGCCTTTTAAACAGCAGCTGGCAAAACACACTTTCCCTTGCACAGTTCTGCTAATGATAGAGCTCTGCTCAGCTGTTCTGCTCCTATCATGGGTCAAAAAACAAATGAGCACAGCAAATAGAAGAGCAAGCAAAAGTCCCTGACACCACATACTTGCAGGAATAAAAACTGACACCAATTAAAATTGGTGAGGAAACAATACTGCTCTTGAAGGGGTATCAAAGAAACTGGCATCAAAGCCATGAGTAAATAACATCAGAGCAACCAAGTAAGTCAGTAGAGTAAGAGACAGAATCAAAGCCCCTTCTTTGTATTGTGTTGCAGACAGTAAACTGAAGAACATAAAAGGTCCTTGGCATTACTCATGATGTGACGCAAAATTACACTATCTGAGCCCCTTTCAGAGGGCCATAGGGCACTCAGGAGTCACTGGGCCCAACTGTGGTGGCTGAGTCCTTTTACTCCTGATGTCCTAGGGCCCGACCTACTATGGCTCATAAGCAACTGGGTCAAGTGCCATTTCTGCACTTGACTCTCTGTGGTAGCTGTGGACAAGCTGTGTTATTAAATCAATGTCCAATCAAATACTTATTTTTATGATAAAAATAAGTATTTTAATTCTAACTGTATGCATTCAAAGAAATGTTACGATATGATTAGACAATAACACATTTTCCCTTGAGGTCGGGGTTCTAATGTTTCACTGGCAAATCCCCGTCCCTCCCTCACTTTGTAATGTGGTCAGGGCTATTCCCCATTTACTAGTGACAACATCCCAGGAATACTCACTAGTAAGCCTTAACTGAAGAGTCCACTCCAACTCTTAGAAAATAGTTAAAAGTGTGTCTTGGCGCTGCAACAGTCTTATCAGCTAGTCCCCTGGGACCTTAGATGCGTAGATGTGTATCCCCGGAAGGGAACCATGACCTGTCTGTGCATGGTTCCAACTGTATGCCCTTGAGCCCGTTGCATTCCTTCCAGATTTTATAGTGTTTCTGGGGGCATGCGCCTGGCAAGTAAATAGGGCTCTCCAATCCCAAACAATAAGCCATGCCCTTAGCCCATGTCTCAATGTTTGGGGAGGGGGGGAGGGGTGTCATGTCCCTCCAGGCTCTTGCAATATCCCTTTTGGCAACAATCAAACCAAGCCAGAGTGATACTCCCTTTGTTATCGAGTTCGGAACATCTTTGCTGTATAAAAGGAAGTGTTTGGTGTCCTGAGGAATATTCCAACCCAGCACTCCATTCAACTGTCCCAGAACCGTGTTCCAGAAGTGAGAGAGTGCCGGGCAATGTCAGAATGTGTAGGGTATATCTCCTTGTGGGTCTTTACAACTCAAACATTTCCCCATGGGTGTCAGGCCCATGCGATGCAGCCAAGTTCTGGTGAGGTAAATGCGATGGAGCAACTTCAGCTTTATCAGTGTAAATTGAGGTGCTCTATCTTTAGGGGTCTACACTGCTTCCCTCCAATCGTCTTCATCCATATGACCCAGCTTCCCCTCCTATGCCCTATTCATTGCCACCATAGAATCTGGCCAGTTATGAAGAAGCATGTTATAGATCTCAGACAATTTATGTTCTTTAATGTCTGTAAGAAGAATTTTTGTTTCCAGTGGGGAGCCTTAAGGGTTGGCTTCCTCTGAAGGAATGACTGGTAAAAATACATAGCGTAGCTTCAAATAGTAGAAGAACGGTGTTCAGTGGATGTCATTTTCTAATCTGTAAATCTTGAAAGGACTTCATTGTCCCTGCTATCAATCACATCCCCAAGTGTAGAAATACCTATGGTATCCCAAGCAGAGGAGCTGTGCAGGGCTGCGACTTGAGGGAGCCTACTGCCCGCCACAGTGGAGCCTCTAACGTCAACCTGCCAATGGATTTCACAGCTGCGGTCAAGGCCCCAAGCCCCACTCGTGTGGCTGGCGGGTGAGATGCTCATTAGCATGACACCACTCTAAAGTGGATGTGGAAGGTTTTCACGACTAATCACACATCCCTCTCCTGAATATGCTGGGTCTTCAAATCCCCCAAAACACCACTCATTCACTATAACCAAGTCTGCCGCCCAGTAGTACAAGAGCATGTTGGGGGTAGCTATCCCTCCCTTGTAAACAAGTTAACAACATTTCCTCAGGGTTATTTGGGCTGGAAGTCCCCCGCATAGCAGCGTTCTAATTTGCACATTCACATTGGCGAAGAAGGCCTTATCCACCGGGAAGGGGTGGTTTTGTAATTCGTAGAGGAGGCCTGGCTGAGTAACAATTTAAAGAATGTTGGTGCATCCTAAGAGGGACAGGGGCTGAGTAGTCGAAAATGTAGCGTCTCTTGTGAGGCTGTCCAAATGATAGATAATGATCAAAAGACTGCAGTGCATTGTCTGTGATGGAAACCCCTAGATATTTATACCCCGAAGGAAGTACTGGTATCCCAATATATATAATGGGTAGGGAGTAATGGGGTACATCAAAGATGTAATAATGTTCATGTGAAGACAGAAATATGATCTGAATATTTGTAAAATTTGGAGAGCTTCAGGATCAGACTATTCTGGATCATCTAAGAAAAGCGGGACATCGTCAGCATAGAACAAAATTCTGTCCCTTTCCTCAGAGGTCCACTGAAAACCCTAAATCAGTGCGTCACCTCGCACCCAGGCTGTCAGGGGCTAAATCATTAGCGTGAACAGCAAGGGTGATAGAGGGCTACCCTGATGGGAGCCTTGTGCTATCGGGAACCACTCCAAGGTCGCACCCCTAGTTCAACTCTAGCATGAAGGTTATTGTATAGTAGGCATGCATAGCCAATAAACTTTGGTCCAGACCTCATGCGAGGCAAGAGGATAAATAAATATTCCCAGTCCACCGAGTCGAAGGCCTTACTAACATCAATTGAGAGCAGAGCTCTGTTGTCACAACAGGTCTTACTCCGTTCAATCGCATTGTGCACTTGCCTCAAGTTGTGCTGGGTGGCCCGTTGAGGCATAAACTCGGACTGGTCCTGGTGGACCAGGTGAGTAAGAACTCACGCAAAGATGGGTGGCCAATATCTTGGCCCAAATTTTCACCTCCACATTCAACAGTGAGATTGGCCGAAAGTCTTCGCAGTGCGTGCCCTCCGTACCCGGTTTCGGAATCACAACTATATTCCCAGTTCTAAGGTCTTTAGTTAGTTCACTTCTTTGTAAACTAGAGTCTCCTTAAAGGCCTCAAGTAACAGCGGGGGCTTGTCTGAGGCCACACCAAGCGTCAACACTCCACCTCGAAGTCATTATGTCCCTGCACCTTATCTGCCTGTAAATGTGCCACAGCTGTGCATAACTCTCTGCAGGTGTCATCAGCCTCCAGGGATTTGTATTCCTTGGGGGACAGATGAGGCATCGGCAGGTCCAGGTCAAATTTTTGTAAGTCTGTGCAAGGGCTCAAGGGGTCCCCACTATACAACTCCCGATTGTAGGATGCAAAGGTGCATGCGATGGGCTCACTTCCAATCACTTGTGAACCGTCCTTCACCACCATATACGTCACTGGGTCCTGATCTCTCTAGGAGTACACAGCCAGTGTAGAGTCTTCCTGGTCTTATCACCCCATGCCTCCGTTGCTTCTTCTGTGAGCTCCTGCCGAAGAAAAGTTTGCATGTGCAGCGAATCCCGCAGAAGGGAATCCTGCATCAATGCCATATATGGGCTTTCTAGTCGAGTATGCGTTCCTCAACGTTTTTGATCTTCTGCAAAGCCCGGTCTTTTTGGCCTTTGAATTAGCTAGTAATGTCTCTCCAGATGGTAGCCTTCCTCGCCGCTCATATGTACCCTGGGAAGTCATCAATCCTTGTTTTCAACAATTAATTGCTGACATGCACGTTGAACCATTTCCCTAAATTCTTCTTTTTGAAAGCTCCAGCGATCCTGGTGCCAGCTGCTGCTACCCTCTTTAGGCCCCAAGCTCGGTCTATCGCCACCGGGAAGTGATGGGAGAGTCCCGGAGCCAGCAATCTAACATCCACAACCTGGTGGCCCCCACGCCGATGCATGAGAAAATAGTTCAGCTGAGAGACAGATCGGTGGGCCCCCTAGTAGAAGGTATATCCCCTCACCTCTGGTTGGTGTGCTCTCCGCACGTCAATCAGGGTTAAGTTGCACACTAAGGCTGAAAGAGGTGTCTGGCCCGCACCTTGTCAATGGTCGGAGGGGGCCGCGCAGAGACACTCACTCGGTTGGCTGAGTCTCACCCCCAAGCGGCCTTTCTTTCTGGCTTCATTCCGGCTTCGCTCACCACCAAGGCCACAGTTGAGCTAGCCCCTCACCTCCGATCGGCGGCTGTTTAACCATTTATCATGCACTGCTGTGTCAGGGCTGTTCAGGCCGGACTGGGAACTAAAAGTAGCCCTTGCAAATGTTTCCAGACCAGCCCCCACCCGGCATGTAGCAAGCGAGCGCCGTGAGCGAGCCCGACCACTACTAGGGATATTTAGGGGGGTTCTCCCCATGACAATTTTAGAAAAAGACCGACCAAAATGATGCATTTTACAGCATATTTTTCATTACATATTTCATTGTATTAACTTCCAAAGCACAGTAAATAGTAGATAACCTTAAAGAGCACCAGGTTACCCAGTCATATGTACCCATAGACATTCTTACAAAGAGCATCAAAAATAGACACAAGAGCAGTGAATCAGAGAGAACAAAGTATAGGTGAGACCAGCCCCCATATGGTTTGTAGCGAACAAGCGCAGTGAGCAACCACTTCTAGGGGGAGTTTGGGGGATTCTCCCCACAAGAAAATGTTGGACACAGAAAGGCCAAACAATGCATTTTTCAACTAATTTTTCATTACATATTCAATTGTATTAACTTTTAAAGCATAGTAAATGATGACCTTATGGAGCACCTGGATACATAGTCACAAATTATAGACATTCCTACAGGGAACACCAAAAAATGAAATATTGAGCATGAAACATGAATTTAGATATAAACGAGCACATAACATAAGCACCCAGGCCAGAAAGCATGGAAACGTCACACATAAGCACACGGCAGCCAGAAAGCACAGAAATGTCATACATAAGCAACCAGGCCAGAAAGCATGGAATTGTCACACATGGCACCCTGGCCAGAAAGCATGACAATTTCACACAAAAAGGTAGCAGGCCAGAAAGCATGGAAATGTCATATATAAACAACCAGGCCAGAAATCAAGATAACTTCTCAGGTAGCCAGAAAGCATGGAAATGTCACACATGGTACTCTGGCCAGAAAGTATGAACATTTCACACAAAGGCACCACGGCCAGTGGCACTGGAAAACGTTTCAGAGTGTGGGTGTTGCCATCGATGTTACATCATTGAAGTCATGGGATTGTGAAAAATTCCAGTATCACACAAAGAGCAAGGGTAGCAGTGAGCCTCGCCTATTCCAGGACATATAAAACGTAAAAGTATATACCAAACTATTTAAATACACTGGACTTTGCATACTGCACCATGCCGTGTGGACAGTTTAGGAAGGGCTTGCACTAGTGGTGATATCCTGAAGACATATGTAATAAAAGGGAATATTTTTAGGCCTGGCAAAAGTTTCCCTTTGCCAGGTCAAAATGGCAGTTTTACAACTGCACACACAGACTGCAATGGCAGGCCTTGACACGTTTAAATAGACTACTTAAGTGGGTGGCATAATAAGTGTTGCAGGCCACTGGCAGCATTTAATTTACAGTCCCTGGGTACATGTAGAACCACATTTCTAGGGACTTACAAGTAAATTACATTTTTCTTTTGGGTGTAAGCCAATTTTACCATGTTTAAAGTAAAGATCGAAAGCACTTTAGCACTGGTTAGCGGTGGTAAAGTGTACAGAGCCCTAAGAGCCAACAAAAATGGTTTAAAAAAACAGGAGGAGTGAAGGCAAAAAATGTTCATGGGTGACCCCACAAAGATCGGAAGGTCCAACGTTACTGATGTGTGTTGCTATTTATTTATGTTTAGTTTAAGGACATCAAACCCCTCTCCCACTCCTGAGGATCGTATACAACTTTCCTCCAATACTAAATAAAAAGAGCCATTCTGTAGAGCCAGACATTGTGGCCTGATTCTGTGCCTAAAAAACCCTTTGCTCGTTGTGGCAGGGGTTCGCATGAGCACCCAAGGAGGATCTGAGTGCCACCTCCTGCCCATTAAAATAGGAACATAGAATATTTAACACCCATCATTTGCTTGCTAATAATTTCCTAATTGCCCTACTTTAATGCACCAGCAGTCGTTAGCAGAACTCGAGTAGGGCTGGGCAGGCCAGGCCGGGATTCTTCGCTGTTTGGCCATGCTGCATGACAGGACTCTGCGTGTTATGTGAAGGATAGATGGGATGGGATGGTGTGAGTAACCTACACAGGGCCAGGCCACAGCTGTATAAAGCCCAGGGCTGGAGATGATCAGTGGCAACCCTAAGTACCTCAAAGCCATTCCATTTTTGTGAGCCTAGAAACATAAACATCACATTTGCTTTTAATGCTGGGTAGTTTTTCTTAAAGTCTGGAAATACGATTACTCTGTGAGACCTTGCCCCATTTTTTACAAATTTGCTTAAATTTAAATCACGCACCATACTTTGTATATTCGATATTTTACATCTAAGAACATAATAATAGCACGTGCTCCCCTGATAAAAAATAAAACAGTCTCCAATTACTTTACATTTCCCCCTACAATGACTACCCAGTGCAAGGGTTATCAATGTAACGTCATGATCATGTGGAAACATTGATTTTGAACTTCCGTGTACACCCCCAGTCCTTTCTCTAGAGAAAAATCCTGGAGTGTAAGTGTGGGGATTTAGGTTTGCTCTTGATTGCTGTTTTGAGACTCAGCCTGAGGCTGGACCCTTTATTAAGATGAAAGCCTCAGAAAAAAATGGAAATAGTCCATTTAGTAGGCCCGTCACATAACAAACGAATTCAGGTCCAATCAGTCCAAGCCCACCAACCAACTGAATCAAACATATTAACATGAAGCATCTACATTCTAGAACTTGTGGTAGAAAGTTACTTACAATAGCACAACTGAATGGAATAATGAAAAGATATAACGCTCATTCTTACCTATTGTAAATGGGAGTATATCCCTTTGCAATTTTGCAATTTTGTTTGGCCTAGAGCAGTTAAATCTATTGCGCAAGCCCCCTCAATAAGAAAGCCTGGAAAATTTCCACTCCTGAATGTTTGAAGGTGCACTTTTGAATCCGACAGTGTATTCATTTTGTACAATAATGAACAGGATTTTGTCATCACCTGCCATGCTTAAAAGTGATTTTTAATGTTTACATCTTAAAGTACTTAGAGATACGGAGAGTGCAAGTTCTTACTTTTTAGTTGTCGATCATGGGTTCACAGATGTTGCTTATTGCTGGCACCTTCTGTCCCTTTTGACTGGGAACACTTTATGTGGTGAAGGCCTTTTTGCGACTCATGTTGCTGTTGCCAAAAGAAGGTTATGACTTGCAATTTTGGGGCAGATGAGGACGACCTGTTGATTAAAGTTTGGCATGCTCTCTCAATTCCAGCCTACAAACGTAAGTATGTGCCTTCTATTGTCACACTGACCTGTGACCTCATCAACTGCAAGGAACCTAAATAGGGTAGTTTTGTCATTCCCAAGGCCTAAAAAAACAAGGGTAATTCTTACGGGGTAACCCAGTATCCCTGAGAACCTGGGCAATACAGTAGTAGTTTAAACAATGGTTCTTTCGGGTATACAAACAATTGCTTTAAATCATATGCATGCATTCAACAGTAAACAAAACATAGCTTCAATTAATATGCTACATTAATTATCTTTAGAGTGCAAAACCATACACAAGAAAAAGGGTCAGAGTGATTTTTAATTAAACAGTTATTTTTTCTTTTCTTTTTGGTTTCCAACTGACACCTTCCGTATGAGCATAAAAAGGAATTTTTACTTTTTTCACAAAATACAAAGTACGGCGCAACAATTCAAATCAGTGTAAAAAGTGACTTAGCGTGAAATATTGCGACATTGTGACATATGAGTGATGGTCTATATACAAGTGAATGAATGATTATGAAGAAGAGGGGAAAGGTTATAAAAGGCCAATTCCTATCTTTCAATACTCGAGACCAACACGCTATTTCAATTAGCTGTGGTGTGTTGGACACGGTAAGTTGGTCCTTTGGTGGTTCTGTCGACGTTTCGACCCTGTGGACACCTTATTTATGGGTCGCTAGCGGGTCTTCTTCAGGACGGGGACTGGGAAAGGATTATTGCGCCTGTTGGTTTAAAAGGAATAAAACCATCAGGTTTGGGTTTTGCACAAGGAATTATTATTGGAAGACGTTGTTAAAATTTATTACCAGGTCTTCGCCGAGCAGACATCCTTATATTCTACTTTGTACGGGTGTCCTCAGCAATCTTGAATCTAAATAATCAAACAATTAATATTATTGTACTGATTACTCCACATTAATCATATGGGGAATTGGATCAAGCCTCACGAGTGCATTACACTCACCTATTATGGATATCCTGTAGCATTAATCAGGGATATTTCTATTTGTAGGATGGCTTTTCTCTCTAATTACCACGATCGTTGTACATTACTTTCAACAATCTGCAAATTAATATTATTTACAAGGCATTAGTAGAGTGTTATTAACGAGTCATTGGAAAAGTATTAAAATGGTTATTCACCCCACTATGTTCTCTTAGCAGCACTCACCATTCACATGTGCGTGTTTCTATATTCAAACAAGGCAAGGTTGCTGTCTGCCATAATTATGCCATCTCGCACTCAAAGTGGGATTTCTGCAATATTAAAAACGGAAAGGTCCGTCAAAACACATGACCACACAGGCAGAATTATAATCTGTGTAGGTCCGTAGATTACTGTGCTTACCATCAAGGTGCCATTTCCTTCGTCAAACTAGGATTCTAAAGTGGTCCGCTCGGCTGAGCAGTGTCGATTAGCTCAACGCGGGTCCCAAAACGCGATAGTTATCGACTTCCGCGTTTGCCTTGAGGACGTCAGCGTTGCCAAGCAACGCAACGCGAAACGAGGCACGCGTCAGAATGACGTCAGCCCGCCTGTTTCGGAAACACCTCTGCCCGAGTCAGTTTCAGGACGCCTCTCGTTGCTAAGCAATCCTTATTCAAAGACTTTAGGGAATGTTAAATTGAGGTATTGGGGTGAATGCATTACTCATTGTTAGGTACTCGGGAGACTGATTGAGGAGTTTACGACATTTTAAGGAAAGTGAATATCGATGATGCTTAGAAGACCAGGTGTTTCAATTTTGGAGTCGAGACATAGAGGAATTTAGTGAAAAAGATACTGAACACATCTCAATGAAAAAATCAAAACACATGCTTAGCCTTTCGTTTCGCAACAATTAATATAAACAATCAGTCTACGTAATCCATGTACATTATATATGAAAAACATACATCGTTATATTTCTTTTTCCTTCGTGCTTGCGAAAACATGCAAGACAGTGTAGTAATTTCAAACTAAACTGTTCAAAAATGTTTTAAGTCAAAAATAAGACAGCAGATATACACATAGCCAAACATTCACAGCTGTCCCATTTGTCTCGCTGTTTCTTCTCTCTCATTAAGCCCCTGTAAGACACTGTTCAAAGAATGTATCCATCTACACTCCTTATAGTTCATTGCCCTCGCCAAGGATCCGCCCCTTGGGCCTACAGTTACCTTTTCCACAACTCTCCACTCAATCTCGTCAGGCTTATGTTTATAGGTGTTATAATGCTCAACTAGTGGGGCCCCAATAGTGTTGCATCTAATTCGGCTCATATGTTGCAAAATTCTTATTTTGACTCTTTGTGTAGTTTGTCCTACGTATAGCAATCCACATGGACAACTGATGGTATATATCACATGGGTACTGTTGCAGTTCTTAAACTGTGCCAATCTATATGTTCTGGAGTTATGTGTGAAACTTGATCCTTCCTGGCAGAGATCACACACCTTGCAACTGCCACATTTGTGGTTGCCAACCAACGGAGGCAGATTCAACATACTTCTTAGGTCTTGTTGTTTAGGCGGATTAAGAAAAGCGCTGACCACTACATCCTTGATGTTCCGTCCTCGTTTGAATGCAAATAGTGGCTGCTCCTCCATCTGTAGGTCACTCGCCACACGGTTCCAGTACTTCTTTATAGTTTTTTTGATATCCGCACTCTTAGTGTTATACGTGGTTACACATACTAAGTTCTTCGTGCCATCCGTCTTCTCCTTTGGTTCCAGCAATTGTTCACGTGGTTGGTACCACGCGCGTTTTCTTGCTTTTTTAAGCCTCGATGGATATCCACGTTTCCTCAGTCGCAATGTCAGGTCTTCCGCAGCCTGGAAGAAGTCCTGTCGTCTATAACAGTTCCTTCTTACCCTCAGGTACTGCCCGTAGGGTAAATTGTCCCTTAGGTTCCTGGGATGATGTGATCCGTACATCAGGAGTGTGTTTCTTCCCATTGGTTTGCGGAACAGATCAGTATACAGTTGATCATTTTCAACCTTAAATGTAAGATCCAAGAAATCAATGGATTCTGAGTTACTAGTCATCGTGAATTGGATGTCATTATTCCTGGTATTTATCCAGGAATAGAAGTCTTTCAGTTCCATTTCAGTTCCTGACCAGATCATAAGCACATCATCAATGTACCTTTTCCATACATCAATGTTGTGCAGGTAGGGATTGGCAAGGTCATACAGATGCTCCTCCTCATAATGGTCCATGAAGATGTTAGCCAGACTAGGAGCATATGTAGCCCCCATGGCTACTCCTTTACATTGATAGTAGAATTGATTCCTAAAAAGAAAGAAATTTTTCTTCATCGCTACCTCAAGGAGGTCTACCAAAAAATTAGTCGGTATCCAGTGAGGTCTCTCTCTTCTGTCAAGTGTTTTCGTAATGACTTCTATCGCAGTGGTCTGGGGATTAGAGGTGTACAAAGATGACACATCCAGTGTCACCATCATCTGTTTCTTGTTATCAAATGGTTGACCCTCCAGGAGCTGTATAATGTGCATGCTGTCACGTACATAGGATTTGGTATGCGTGACCCACGGTTGCAGAAAGTGGTCTATGAATCTGTTGAGAGGCTCCAGAATCGAGCCACAACCCGATACTATGGGTCTGCCGGGAGGCTTCTCAAGTCCCTTATGCACCTTAGGGAGTGCATATATTGTTGGAATTCTCGGTTCCCGTTGGTTGAGGAAATCATATTCATATTGGCTTAGAAAGCCCATATCGATTCCATATCTAGTTACTGTCTCGATCAGTGTCTTTATTTCAAGGGTCGGATCTCCTTTTATCTTACTGTAACTGTCCTGCACTTGCAGTTGCCCATTAATCTCATCAATGTAGTATTGTGTATTTTGTACCACAATTGCACCCCCTTTATCCGCTGCTTTTATTACTATGAGAAAAAGGGTAGAGAGGCCTTCAAGGGATATAATTCAGGAAAGAAATCAGTTGTTCAATATACTTTTAGGATAAAGTTAATTAACCTAATGTATGAATCATATAGTTAAATACACAAAATCAATTTATAAAACACATAGAAACATGTAAACATATAAACAACAAAACACAAAGGTGTATCAAAAAAGAATTTTATCAAAAAGTTCATTGAATCAGCAATAAATCAAAAAAGCAGGTAAGGAGATGCTGGTATGAATAGCCTAATAGCAAATGATCAATAATACAGCAAAACCTAGAAAAAACATCTATCTCAGAAAACAAAGTGAATCAAACACTGTAGAGATAAGATGAAGGTCGACGTTTCGGTCTCTCTACAACAAAATTATCGAGACCATCCTCAGGACTGTTGTCATTAAAACACTGCTGTGAGCTGTGCTGTAATCTGTAACATAAATGTTAACAATTACAAATCTATTCTATTTAAAAACCATTACTCCATACACCCATGTGACAGACCTAACTACAGAAATACGTGACTTATGAAAACTGGACATCACTTACAATATGACAAGTTTAACTACAGAAATACATGACTAACTTGAAATGGACAGACACTAGGTACATGATACAAAAACAATAATCGATGTATATCTGCATTGTAGCATTTTTTGAGAGGCATATATATTGAGCAAAGTTCCTACCTCTTAATGAGCTCATATTTTCAAATTAGTAGAACTGGTTATGCAGATCTTTTTAGAGCCTATCTTTACTTTAAGGCAATCAATCATAACAGAAAGGATGCAAATTACATGGTTGGCTAAAGTAACAAAAATAACCAAGTCTTCTGGTGACATGTCCAGGAATCCAATCTCAATTTTACATCTCAAATATGTCATCATCTAACTTCAGAAAGCCTAGTTACTTTAGCCAACCATGTAATTTGCATCCTTTCTGTTATGATTGATTGCCTTAAAGTAAAGATAGGCTCTAAAAAGATCTGCATAACCAGTTCTACTAATTTGAAAATATGAGCTCATTAAGAGGTAGGAACTTTGCTCAATATATATGCCTCTCAAAAAATGCTACAATGCAGATATACATCGATTATTGTTTTTGTATCATGTACCTAGTGTCTGTCCATTTCAAGTTAGTCATGTATTTCTGTAGTTAAACTTGTCATATTGTAAGTGATGTCCAGTTTTCATAAGTCACGTATTTCTGTAGTTAGGTCTGTCACATGGGTGTATGGAGTAATGGTTTTTAAATAGAATAGATTTGTAATTGTTAACATTTATGTTACAGATTACAGCACAGCTCACAGCAGTGTTTTAATGACAACAGTCCTGAGGATGGTCTCGATAATTTTGTTGTAGAGAGACCGAAACGTCGACCTTCATCTTATCTCTACAGTGTTTGATTCACTTTGTTTTCTGAGATAGATGTTTTTTCTAGGTTTTGCTGTATTATTGATCATTTGCTATTAGGCTATTCATACCAGCATCTCCTTACCTGCTTTTTTGATTTATTGCTGATTCAATGAACTTTTTGATAAAATTCTTTTTTGATACACCTTTGTGTTTTGTTGTTTATATGTTTACATGTTTCTATGTGTTTTATAAATTGATTTTGTGTATTTAACTATATGATTCATACATTAGGTTAATTAACTTTATCCTAAAAGTATATTGAACAACTGATTTCTTTCCTGAATTATATCCCTTGAAGGCCTCTCTACCCTTTCACTTAACTACCCAAGCCCTCAAGGGTTTAACTGGGTTGCTCACTCTCTTTGAATCAAGCTTTTATTACTATGGCTTCATTACGTGACAGTTCATAGAGTGCATCTTTTTCTTCTTTACTTGTGTTATATTGTATATATCTTCGTTCTTCTAGTGATTGCATGACTTCTTCTAGAACCACCTTTTCAAAGGCCAATATTCTTTCACTCATTGTGAATGAGGCTGGTGTAAACGTGGAGATTGGTCTAAACATCGTTGCTGTTCTTGTAGGTGATGAGTCATTTTTTGTAAAGAAGTATTTCAGTCTGATTTTTCTGAAAAATCTCTGCAGTTCTAACCTCACTTGGAATGAGTCTGGGATAGTTGTTGGCACAAATGAAAGTCCTCTAGATAGAACATTTCTTTCTGCCTCCGTTAGGGTATAGTCAGATAGATTAATCACTGGATCAAGATTTTGTGTGGGGGCATTGGTATCCTGATTTTGGAATACTGTTGTCAACACCGGGCAGTTAGGGTCCAGAATAGTTTCAACTTGTACTCCGGAATTTGGGCCCAATGTAGCTTCAATTGATAATAGAGACATGTGTGTGGGGATTTGGTGCGATGGTGCTGCGCTAACTTTGGATATATGTTGACCTCCATTGTCGCCTAGTCTCTCTGAAACAAAGGAATTTAGATAGTTTGAAACCACCGATGTACTTGGAATCTCATTCTCGTGGGGCCTCACCAGCGATAGGTCTGCCTCCTTGTCGATATCTCCCCATGTGAATCCGGTTGATAGAACCTGACCCGGGATGTGCCCTGCGCTGACCTCCCCCGCCCCCATCTCCTTGGACGATCCCAATTCTGTTGTCTCCCCCCGCCTCTGTTTCCTCTGGAGGGACCTTCCCCTAAAAAAGGATTCTGTGCCTGATAATCTGAATTACTAGTAGAGGGTTGGTTGATGTCTGAATCAGAGCCACTCCCTGCGGATGAATTAGAGAATGTGTAGAACCTACGTGGTCCCTGTCTTCCCCTGTTTGTAAAGAAACCTTGGGTGTCCTGCTGATAATAGTTATCGGCTAAGTAGGGGTATGTAACCTTTTTATCGTAGTTCTTGACGTCCTTTGCTAATTTGTCAAGCTTTCTACCTAGTGTGATCGTGTTGAATTCGGCCAATGTTTTCTCAGCACGCTCCAACGCCTCCTTCGCGTTGGTGAGGGCTGAGTCACCCAAGATCTCGGTCTTTAGCTCAGCTATTTCCTGTATTAGCTTCCTCACGTACTCAATGGCCGTCTCAACTCCAAGCACAATCCAGTGCCTGGAGCAGTTATTGGCCACGTGGCTGAAACCTTCCCGAAACTTGGGAACGTCTATAAATATACCTGGCTCATTCCGAACCTGTAGGCCCTGTGGAATTATATTGGCTTCCAGGTATTTGGTCAAAACATGACCATGCAGTCGTGACCTAATCAGCTTTTTCTCCAATCGCTCAAGTTTCGCAAGTTTCTCATTCAATCCAGCATCTGCTGATAACCTCTCGCTCCCTAACAGGAAACTAGAAGTACCTTGATCCCGAATCAATTTTGCTATATAATCTTCAGTATATGAAATAATTTCCTTATCAGACATATTAGAGTATATAGGATATTGACTAGAAAGAATTTTTACATTAATGACGTACACTACAATACAACATTCAATGAGAGTAAAAGAACCCTCGCAGGTAAGAAACCTGCACTCTGACAAGAATAATTCTTACGGGGTAACCCAGTATCCCTGAGAACCTGGGCAATACAGTAGTAGTTTCAACAATGGTTCTTTCGGGTATACAAACAATTGCTTTAAATCATATGCATGCATTCAACAGTAAACAAAACATAGCTTCAATTAATATGCTACATTAATTATCTTTAGAGTGCAAAACCAAACACAAGAAAAAGGGTCAGAGTGATTTTTAATTAAACAGTTATTTTTTCTTTTCTTTTTGGTTTCCAACTGACACCTTCCGTATGAGCATAAAAAGGAATTTTTACTTTTTTCACAAAATACAAAGTACGGCGCAACAATTCAAATCAGTGTAAAAAGTGACTTAGCGTGAAATATTGTGACATTGTGACATATGAGTGATGGTCTATATACAAGTGAATGAATGATTATGAAGAAGAGGGGAAAGGTTATAAAAGGCCAATTCCTATCTTTCAATACTCGAGACCAACACGCTATTTCAATTAGCTGTGGTGTGTTGGACACGGTAAGTTGGTCCTTTGGTGGTTCTGTCGACGTTTCGACCCTGTGGACACCTTATTTATGGGTCGCTAGCGGGTCTTCTTCAGGACGGGGACTGGGAAAGGATTATTGCGCCTGTTGGTTTAAAAGGAATAAAACCATCAGGTTTGGGTTTTGCACAAGGAATTATTATTGGAAGACGTTGTTAAAATTTATTACCAGGTCTTCGCCGAGCAGACATCCTTATATTCTACTTTGTACGGGTGTCCTCAGCAATCTTGAATCTAAATAATCAAACAATTAATATTATTGTACTGATTACTCCACATTAATCATATGGGGAATTGGATCAAGCCTCACGAGTGCATTACACTCACCTATTATGGATATCCTGTAGCATTAATCAGGGATATTTCTATTTGTAGGATGGCTTTTCTCTCTAATTACCACGATCGTTGTACATTACTTTCAACAATCTGCAAATTAATATTATTTACAAGGCATTAGTAGAGTGTTATTAACGAGTCATTGGAAAAGTATTAAAATGGTTATTCACCCCACTATGTTCTCTTAGCAGCACTCACCATTCACATGTGCGTGTTTCTATATTCAAACAAGGCAAGGTTGCTGTCTGCCATAATTATGCCATCTCGCACTCAAAGTGGGATTTCTGCAATATTAAAAACGGAAAGGTCTGTCAAAACACATGACCACACAGGCAGAATTATAATCTGTGTAGGTCCGTAGATTACTGTGCTTACCATCAAGGTGCCGTTTCCTTCGTCAAACTAGGATTCTAAAGTGGTCCGCTCGGCTGAGCAGTGTCGATTAGCTCAACGCGGGTCCCAGAACGCGATAGTTATCGACTTCCGCGTTCGCCTCGAGGACGTCAGCGTTGCCAAGCAACGCAACGCGAAACGAGGCACGCGTCAGAATGACGTCAGCCCGCCTGTTTCGGAAACACCTCTGCCCGAGTCAGTTTCAGGACGCCTCTCGTTGCTAAGCAATCCTTATTCAAAGACTTTAGGGAATGTTAAATCGAGGTATTGGGGTGAATGCATTACTCATTGTTAGGTACTCGGGAGACTGATTGAGGAGTTTACGACATTTTAAGGAAAGTGAATATCGATGATGCTTAGAAGACCAGGTGTTTCAATTTTGGAGTCGAGACATAGAGGAATTTAGTGAAAAAGATACTGAACACATCTCAATGAAAAAATCAAAACACATGCTTAGCCTTTCGTTTCGCAACAATTAATATAAACAATCAGTCTACGTAATCCATGTACATTATATATGAAAAACATACATCGTTATATTTCTTTTTCCTTCGTGCTTGCGAAAACATGCAAGACAGTGTAGTAATTTCAAACTAAACTGTTCAAAAATGTTTTAAGTCAAAAATAAGACAGCAGATATACACATAGCCAAACATTCACAGCTGTCCCATTTGTCTCGCTGTTTCTTCTCTCTCATTAAGCCCCTGTAAGACACTGTTCAAAGAATGTATCCATCTACACTCCTTATAGTTCATTGCCCTCGCCAAGGATCCGCCCCTTGGGCCTACAGTTACCTTTTCCACAACTCTCCACTCAATCTCGTCAGGCTTATGTTTATAGGTGTTATAATGCTCAACTAGTGGGGCCCCAATAGTGTTGCATCTAATTCGGCTCATATGTTGCAAAATTCTTATTTTGACTCTTTGTGTAGTTTGTCCTACGTATAGCAATCCACATGGACAACTGATGGTATATATCACATGGGTACTGTTGCAGTTCTTAAACTGTGCCAATCTATATGTTCTGGAGTTATGTGTGAAACTTGATCCTTCCTGGCAGAGATCACACACCTTGCAACTGCCACATTTGTGGTTGCCAACCAACGGAGGCAGATTCAACATACTTCTTAGGTCTTGTTGTTTAGGCGGATTAAGAAAAGCGCTGACCACTACATCCTTGATGTTCCGTCCTCGTTTGAATGCAAATAGTGGCTGCTCCTCCATCTGTAGGTCACTCGCCACAAGGTTCCAGTACTTCTTTATAGTTTTTTTGATATCCGCACTCTTAGTGTTATACGTGGTTACACATACTAAGTTCTTCGTGCCATCCGTCTTCTCCTTTGGTTCCAGCAATTGTTCACGTGGTTAGTACCACGCGCGTTTTCTTGCTTTTTTAAGCAAACTCGATGGATATCCACGTTTCCTCAGTCGCAATGTCAGGTCTTCCGCAGCCTGGAAGAAGTCCTGTCGTCTATAACAGTTCCTTCTTACCCTCAGGTACTGCCCGTAGGGTAAATTGTCCCTTAGGTTCCTGGGATGATGTGATCCGTACATCAGGAGTGTGTTTCTTCCCATTGGTTTGCGGAACAGATCAGTATACAGTTGACCATTTTCAACCTTAAATGTAAGATCCAAGAAATCAATGGATTCTGAGTTACTAGTCATCGTGAATTGGATGTCATTATTCCTGGTATTTATCCAGGAATAGAAGTCTTTCAGTTCCATTTTAGTTCCTGACCAGATCATAAGCACATCATCAATGTACCTTTTCCATACATCAATGTTGTGCAGGTAGGGATTGGCAAGGTCATACAGATGCTCCTCCTCATAATGGTCCATGAAGATGTTAGCCAGACTAGGAGCATATGTAGCCCCCATGGCTACTCCTTTACATTGATAGTAGAATTGATTCCTAAAAAGAAAGAAATTTTTCTTCATCGCTATCTCAAGGAGGTCTACCAAAAAATCAGTCGGTATCCAGTGAGGTCTCTCTCTTCTGTCAAGTGTTTTCGTAATGACTTCTATCGCAGTGGTCTGGGGAATAGAGGTGTACAAAGATGACACATCCAGTGTCACCATCATCTGTTTCTTGTTATCAAATGGTTGACCCTCCAGGAGCTGTATAATGTGCATGCTGTCACGTACATAGGATTTGGTATGCGTGACCCACGGTTGCAGAAAGTGGTCTATGAATCTGTTGAGAGGCTCCAGAATCGAGCCACAACCCGATACTATGGGTCTGCCGGGAGGCTTCTCAAGTCCCTTATGCACCTTAGGGAGTGCATATATTGTTGGAATTCTCGGTTCCCGTTGGTTGAGAAAATCATATTCATATTGGCTTAGAAAGCCCATATCGATTCCATATCTAGTTACTGTCTCGATCAGTGTCTTTATTTCAAGGGTCGGATCTCCTTTTATCTTACTGTAACTGTCCTGCACTTGCAGTTGCCCATTAATCTCATCAATGTAGTCTTGTGTATTTTGTACCACAATTGCACCCCCTTTATCCGCTGCTTTTATTACTATGGCTTCATTACGTGACAGTTAATAGAGTGCATCTTTTTCTTCTTTACTTGTGTTATATTGTATATATCTTCGTTCTTCTAGTGATTGCATGACTTCTTCTAGAACCACCTTTTCAAAGGCCAATATTCTTTCACTCATTGTGAATGAGGCTGGTGTAAACGTGGAGATTGGTCTAAACATCGTTGCTGTTCTTGTAGGTGATGAGTCATTTTTTGTAAAGAAGTATTTCAGTCTGATTTTTCTGAAAAATCTCTGCAGTTCTAACCTCACTTGGAATGAGTCTGGGATAGTTGTTGGCACAAATGAAAGTCCTCTAGATAGAACATTTATTTCTGCATCCGTTAGGGTATAGTCAGATAGATTAATCACTGGATCAAGATTTTGTGTGGGGGCATTGGTATCCTGATTTTGGAATACTGTTGTCAACACCGGGCAGTTAGGGTCCAGAATAGTTTCAACTTGTACTCCGGAATTCGGGCCCAATGTAGCTTCAATTGATAATAGAGACATGTGTGTGGGGATTTGGTGCGATGGTGCTGCGCTAACTTTGCAAACAGGGGAAGACCGGGACCACGTAGGTTCTACACATTCTCTAATTCATCCGCAGGGAGTGGCTCTGATTCAGACATCAACCAACCCTCTACTAGTAATTCAGATTATCAGGCACAGAATCCTTTTTTAGGGGAAGGTCCCTCCAGAGGAAACAGAGGCGGGGGGAGACAACAGAATTGGGATCGTCCAAGGAGATGGGGGCGGGGGAGGTCAGCGCAGGGCACATCCCGGGTCAGGTTCTATCAACCGGATTCACATGGGGAGATATCGACAAGGAGGCAGACCTATCGCTGGTGAGGCCCCACGAGAATGAGATTCCAAGTACATCGGTGGTTTCAAACTATCTAAATTCATTTGTTTCAGAGAGACTAGGCGACAATGGAGGTCAACATATATCCAAAGTTAGCACCATCACCTTTTAAACCAACAGGCGCAATAATCCTTTCCCAGTCCCCGTCCTGAAGAAGACCCGCTAGCGACCCATAAATAAGGTGTCCACAGGGTCGAAACGTCGACAGAACCACCAAAGGACCAACTTACCGTGTCCAACACACCACAGCTAATTGAAATAGCGTGTTGGTCTCGAGTATTGAAAGATAGGAATTGGCCTTTTATAACCTTTCCCCTCTTTTTCATAATCATTCATTCACTTGTATATAGACCATCACTCATATGTCACAATGTCACAATATTTCACGCTAAGTCACTTTTTACACTGATTTGAATTGTTGCGCCGTACTTTGTATTTTGTGAAAAAAGTAAAAATTCCTTTTTATGCTCATACGGAAGGTGTCAGTTGGAAACCAAAAAGAAAAGAAAAAATAACTGTTTAATTAAAAATCACTCTGACCCTTTTTCTTGTGTTTGGTTTTGCACTCTAAAGATAATTAATGTAGCATATTAATTGAAGCTATGTTTTGTTTACTGTTGAATGCATGCATATGATTTAAAGCAATTGTTTGTATACCCGAAAGAACCATTGTTGAAACTACTAAAAAAACAAGGGGCCTCATTTATGAGAAGTGACGCATCGCTGCGTGAACTAGCAAAATACAAGTGATGCCAATGGTATTCAAATTTAAACGTAATTATTTGAGGAAACAGATATCATCAATTATCTATCTCCACCATACACATTTATACTGACTAAATCAACTGTCCTATTTTTATGTTCATCTTATGGCTGATTTTCTAAAAAGAAAAACACAAAAAACATAAGTGATATATAGTACTCTTTTAATAATCTTTTAGCTGTGGGTCGCGTAACTAGTTAGCATGGAGGAGTCTCGTTCGTTATCGGAATTAACCAGACAAATCGCTCCACCAACTAAGAACGGCCATGCACGCGACCCCCAGCTAAAAGATTACTAAAAGAGTAACAGGACCAAGAGTCGACGTGCGCGCTAATATGCAGGCAGGCAAACTTGAGGAGGGGGCGCAGATCATTGGTCAGACTCGCGCGTCTGACCAATGATCTGCACCCCTTCCACAAGTTCACCCACCTGCCTCCCGTGGCTGTGCCCTAAGAGGATGATTAGTCTCTGGCCAGGTGACGTGACAGTCACTTCCTACATGAAGTCGGGTGATGTCCGGACCTGATAACGAGTTGTGACGGCGTGCATGGCGCCGAAAGTGTACAAGGCCTGCACGCACCCTGAGCACAAGCACTAGTGTAAATTTACCCGTCCACAGTGCACAGTAAGCACCACCACTGCCATTTGTGAGATCACCCGCCCCTCACCAATGGTACTTTTTCCCTACACGGAGGTCAGAGTGCAGAGAGACTGACGCTGTCATGGACAGACCGGCGGTGGCCCTCTGATTTTGTTACTGGGGGCCGATTTTGCTAAAAATGAAAAAAAAAACTCTGCCGTGCTCTGCAGAGTTCCGCAAGCAGCAGAGTAAGGTAAGTTGCACTGCTCGAGTTGATTATTAGCGCCAGGAGTTTGTCCCGTGATGTAAAATCTGTGCAAACGGTACCAGGCGCAGCGCAAGAAAGCGCTGCTTCTTTCTGCGTATGTCGAAGTTCTACTCGAGAGGCGGCTTTCTCAACGGGAGCAGTAGCGACCTGCCGTGACTACTCAGTTGTTGTGCTGTGAAATGTGCAACTTCCAGCCAAACAGTTGTTGTGCTGCGAAAAGTGCACATTTCAGCTAAAGCAACTGTGCTGTGAAAAGTGCACCTTCCTAGCCCAAGCAGTTGTGCTGTGAAAAGTGCTCCTTCCAGCCCGAGCAATTGTCGTGAAAAGTGCTCCTTCCAGCCCGAACAATTGTCGTGAAAAGTGCACCTTCCAGCCCGAGCAGTTGTGTTGTGAAAAGTGCACTTTCGTAGTGCCAACACCTTTTGTGCTGCTAGTAAGTAGCTTTGCAGCGCATCTTTAGTGAGTCTGGACCTTGGGTTGCCAAAGTGCTCATGGTGGTGGTAAGTGTTCTCTTCCGCCCTCTCTCGCCCCAGCTGACACCAGTGAACACCAGCTCACACCAGTTACAGCAGATCCCACTAGCTTATCTTCTTTCCTCATCCTAAAAATAAAAGTGGTGTCAAAGATCTCAGAAGCATAAAACTCCTCTGTCCGCGAACCAGAAAGTTCCAGATGTTCATTTTTGTGACATTAGCTTCCATTGAGCTTCTCTCCCTCCCTTTACAGCTCTCTTCATCAAGTGCCACGAAGCCTCCACCGAACCTTGTGACCCGCCTTTCCTTCCTTCTGTAACCCCCTCTCCCGCTGGGGCACTTCTGCAGCCCTGTGTCACACTTACTTTCTGTTCTCTGAAATGTTATTATTATTATGTTATGTATGATCCCCCTCCCCCGCCCCTTCACTACTTCTCCTCTCTATGCTTTGGGGTTTTATTGTCTAGTTTGGTCTAATTACAAACAACTTGTTTATTCAAAGGTATTTTTAGAAATCTGGGGCCTCATTTATGAGCCCTTGCGTCACTTTTACGCCACCGGTGATCACCAGTGGCGTAAAAAATGCGCCTTGTTGCGGCATATTTACAAAGTGACGTATCTAGGTAGATGCGTCACTTTGTAAACCCCTGCGTCACATTATACCTGCGCCAGGTAAAATGTATGCAAGGGGGGCGTATTGACGCAAGAAAGGTCGTAGAAGTGACGCAGTGAAATCTACGAGATTTCCCTGCGTCACTTCTAGGATCCCATTGCATCAGAATCTTGCGCCTGTCTCACAGCAGGCGTAAGACAGACGCAGGCCCTTTCACATGGTGTTCGCCCCATGTGAAAGAATACATTGCTGAAGTTGCGTCACTTTTGTGACACACTCCAGCAATGCGTCACTTTTGCTCTTACAGATATGTCAGAAATACTGACGTATCTGTAAGTCCTTGCGCAATGATGCGTCATATTGTAAATATGACCCATCATTGGGGGCGCAAGGAGGGCGCAATGAAAAGTGACGCATCATAGTTTTTTCTCGCAGCGATGCGTCACTTTTTATAAATGAGGCCCCTGATGATTTTATGTCAGTGCGCTTTATATAAAACGTAGTGCCAAGGACAGCTTCAGGCGCTTTAAAATAAATCTTTACATATGATGTGAGTCACGGTACTGCCTGGCATAGAGGCATGGTGATAACAAAATATGTGTGCCAGGCATGCAGATGTGACAGAGCTTCGGGGGGGGGGCGGTCTAGTGAAACAGCCCATGCCAGCCGGAGAAGGTCTGGTGTCGCCTTGTTCGAGACAACTCACAGAGGTGGGTTCCGTGTTTCCTGAAGGAGTGATGGGGGCTCTTTTTAAATCTGGTGCTGGGGAGTTCAGGACGGTTTTAGCTGTCGCACTAATGGCTTGATCTGTACTGTGACTGTCTGCACTTGTGAGAGTCTGAGCTTGTGAGTTTCTGATCCTGTGAGATTCTGAACTTGGGGTTTTGAGATGCAGGATTCAGGAACCTCTGCACCTAAGACCTCTGACCTCCCGAGATTGTGAACAGCTCAGACAGGTAAGTGCCATTATGATGGTGAACCGCCTTGTGCGCACTTACCACAGTGGCTTTCACTACAGCAGCAAAGGATGACCAGTGAAACTATTTCAGTTTTGCTGTTTAGAAGTCCATCTTTAGCAGTCTGCCAGAGAGGATGTTATCGATACAAAACTGATTGTGTAAAATGGGTTTGGGCAAGCCCCCTTCACCAGTGGCTCGTTGTGGCGACCCCCTCAGCCCCGTTTGCCTCATTTTTCCCTGGCACTTCACAGATGTGGACTTTTTGTGCATTTATTGGATTGGCCCTGTCTCCTGGCTTTGCTGCGCGCACAATGCGCACAAGCACTAGTGTAAATTCACCCGGGCGGTGGTCTTCTGATTTTGTTACTGGGGGACAATTTTGCTAAATATCGGTCCCCAACAACAAAACCGCCCCCCTGTGAAAAAAACTGCCCCCACTCCATATGGCCTACCAGGCAGGGCTCGAGTCGGGGTACCACGCGGGTAGACGGCGTCCCCCCTTCAGGGGGGATGCCATCCCCCCTATTAAAACGCCGTCCACCCTGCGCTGGTCTGCTCCTTCAAAACGCGATGAAGCACACACAGCGTGCACCGACCAAAGCACACATTTCCGGGTGAAGCTTGCGGATCAGCACGCTCTGTTAACTACACCTATCGCAGCTCACGCAACCAGCACCACCCCTTCTTAACCTTGTGGGGAGTTCGGACTCGGACCTACCAGTGGAACAGAGACGTCTGCGACCAATCAGTGGTCATAGCAGGCGTCACTGGGTGTGTGTTTCTGCACCTCAGCAGTCCCGCCCTCGGCGCCATGCCCTTTATTTTTCGGGCTTTTCCTGCTCTGGCTCCTTTCCCTTTTGACCGGATCCGGATATCGACGCGGTTCTTAGTCCCTGCCTAGCCTCGCCTGCTGCCTGACCTGCTGGAGACTTCCCTTCTGTTATGGGTCTAGTTGTTGAATACAACAGTCAGTTCCTATTGGTTGATAGGCACGCGGACATCAGGGAATGACTAGCGTGTATATAACTGACGTCAGAGTGAGATAATCGGAGTACACACTGTGACTCTGCGCAGTCACCGCTCATCACACAAGCTCTTTCACTTGTTGAATAAAGTTTCTTAAATTCATTCCTTTCTTCTGGAATTTCTTCACTTTCATTTCACAACATATGGCGACGAGGACGGGATACGATTAAATTAACGAGCTTGTGGATGAGTCGTCTTCCAGCAGAGTGTTCATTTCTTCGAGGCAAGTGACGAGATTCATTCCTTTTCATGAGTAAAGATTTTATTCTAATTCATTCTTCGTTATTTTTGGGCATCTGTGGGGAATAAAGTTCTTCCTGCATGAGGCAGTGTTCGACGAAAGGACATCTCGTGGAAACATTCGCACTCGCCAAGCTGATACAAGATTATTTTCAGGCAAGTTCAGAGTGCTTTTCATTTCAACAGAACCTTCATCTGTTTGATTGTACTTTTTCTTTCAACTTCTGTGTTCGCAGCGTTTGAGGTATATGAGGTGAAGTTAAGTGCGTCGAAGCTTCAGTCACAGTTCGCGGTTACGTCAGTGCAACTGTCACCTGTCAACCGCCTCAGCTGTGCGGCAATCAGTTACTTTGCTCACACGTCATTGCGTCTATTACGTAGGTAACACGACGCCATTTTGGGTGCTGAATTCACATTGAAACGCACAGCCTCGCCGTAACGCTTACAGGATATTCAAGGTACTATCAGAGAATTGTATTTTGCTAGTTAAGTGTGAAATATAGTGAAGTCTATATTCAGTTTCACTTGGTGCCAAGGAAATTAAGAGTTCATCGGTGTAGGTAAAATGATTATGGGGCGCTGCCAGAAAGATAAAACGCCTGTGTCAATTCGTTGCTTCTCAGAAGAAATTGTAGGTCCTTTCATTCATTTGTAAAGTCGAACTTCATTGGTAATATTGATGTTTGTTGTTGTTTCTGGGAACTCAAAGGAAATTATGAAGTGAAAAATCTAACGGGATAAACAAGAGAGTTGTTCTCAATTAGAGATTTTCATTAAAAGAACTGCCGAGACGAAAAAAAGTTTGTTGTGCTTTTAAACGTGTTTCACTTTAAAATCAGGTGTGAATGTAGATTAGGTCAATTCATTTTTCCACTGAACATTAATTGTTATTCACTACATTGTTAAGTAAAAGCCATGTTGATTTAGAATTTAGGTCTTTCAGCAGCAAGTTAAGTGAACAAAGGTCACAATTTCAGCGCTTAGCAGAACAGAAGGTAAACTATTATATTTGCTTAGCTTAAAAATCTGCTCACCTTCCAAAAACTTCTAAAAACCTGGCTTTTCAATAAAACTTCGACTAAACCCTCTCTCTGCTCCTCAATCCTATCCCTTCTGCTCAACCCATTACTTTTCCTCTACAGCGCTGGGACGCCCTTGGGAAGCCAGCACGCTATATAAATTCTCTTTCCATTCCATTCCATTCCATTCTTTCCATTCCATTCCATTCCAAAGTTGAAAACGGTCTGAACTCCTTATTTTGAGTGAATAACGCTTATTTTTTAAAAGTAAACTGTCTAATTCAAATTGCATATTTCTTCCTGACAATTCGAAGTGAGTACTATTCAACCGTAAAAAACTGTTCAAGTACTGTGGTACTGCATTATATATAGAGTGTTTCTATTATGTTTAAATCCATTTAATAGTCAAAATCCGGCTTCACGATTGATGTCCGAATTAAAAGAGAGTCAGGGGAAGGAAGTCAAGTCATGTCCAGCGAGAGTATTTTCAATGCTCCAGCACATTTTCTCGAAGTTCCAGGTAAACCGGTGACAAAATGGAAGATATGGTACAAGGCTTTCAAAAATTATTTGGTTGCGATTAATGGCAAGAAATTTGACGTCGAACGAAAAATGCTATTCTTTGTGGACTTTTAGGAGTTGCTGGCCAAGAAATTTTTTAAAGCCTACCAGAATATGAACCTGTTCCGGGACAGTTTATTCTCCTTGATGATTTTCAGGAGGCTGTGAAAAGATTAGAAAAGCAATTTGACGAAGAAGAGAACATTATGGTGGGCAGACATTGTTTTGCGTTAAGGAAACAATTAGAATCAGAAAATGTAGAAGAGTATATTGGGAGTTTAAGGGTGTTAGCCACTAAGTGTGATTTTGGCGACAAGGCAGATATGTACATCCGCGACCAATTTGTATTTCACTGTTATGAGCGTAAAATCCAGGAGCGTTTACTTGCCTGTAAAAAACCTATATTGTCTGAGGTGGTAGATATTGCTAAGGGCGTTGAACGTTCACTTGAAGGCATAAAAGAATTAGCTAAGGTAAATGAAGAATCTTGTTCTAATATGTCTTACGTAAACGACAGAAGGCGAAGAGAATATAGTACTGAGAAATCCTACAGTTTTAACTATAATTCAAATTCTTCCCCTATCGTATGTTTTAGATGTGGTTCCCTTTACCATAAAGCTGATTCCGTAAGTTGTCCAGCAAGTAAGAAAAGATGTACATTCGACCAAAAATACAACGTTAGAACAAACATTAATGTGGTAGATGATTTCGATGAGAATATGTGTTCCAACATTGTTCTATAGCTCTACCCCATGGTATTAGATTATGGGTTCATTCCTCTCTATTCTCTTCCATCAGATACCAGTTATGAATTATCTACCGTATAAGTAAGTCTGTTAAAGATCCAAATCAGATATGGTGTTGGATACGTTTCATGCAGAGAATGAGAAGTCATACCCACATATCGGGCAGAGAATAAGTACAGCAGTTCAGAAGAACTTATAGGAAGTTGATCTTATGAAAAGTTTTAAATGATGAATTTGTCCATCAGACTAATGTATTAATTTCAAACATAGATGGTCTATAGTAGGGGCTAAGACAGAATATTTGTGGAAATGAAAATCGGACTACAGTTCAAGGGATGCTTCCTGTTTGAAATCATCTTGCACTCGGCCCAAGAATTTAATGTTCATAAGGATGGCTACGCTGTAGACAAGATCTTCCTATGCTCGGTTGCTGCACCGAAGATACTCTGCTTGCCTAGAGAACTCTCCATTATATTCTCCATAAACAAAGAACTTATTGGAAGAATTCAGAGCTCCTCATGGAAGTAATTTTACTGGTTTTGGCTCCTATGCCAGTAGTTAAAGACATTACACGCAAAACAAGCGTCATTGTTTGTTATATAAGGGATGGATATGTCTGTCATTTAGCCACTTATAGATTGAATTAGATCTCCTCGAATAGGTTGGGGGACACAACCTAAACCAGGCAGTTTTAGTATAACAGAGTTTTAGGGTTCATACCTTTTGGAACCCTCCTTACTAAGCCTAGTTGATTAGTACCTGGTGGATCTTATATTAACACTTACTTCTTACTATTTAATCGTTAGGTTTTCCTTATGTGCTTAGAGGGGTGTAAGGAGTTTACTAATTTCATCATAAATCCAATTCTACCGTTGCAATGAAAGAGTATCAGTTCATTTAATTATTTCTCTCATAAAAAGGGAGATGTTATGGGTCTAGTTGTTGAATACGGCAGTCAGTTCCTATTGGTTGCTAGGCACGCGGACATCAGGGAATGACTAGCGTGTATATAACTGACGTCAGAGTGAGATAATCGGAGAACACACCGTGACTCTGCGCAGTCACCGCTCATCGCACAAGCTCTTTCACTTGTTGAATAAAGTTTCTTAAATTCATTCCTTTCTTCTGGAATTTCTTCACTTTCATTTCAAAACGCCTTCCTGCATCTACCGTCACCTAGGAAACCATTTTTGGCTTGGCGACAGTTTCACTTTTAAGGTAAGTTTTTGTGCTTTTCTGCCCGCTATTTCCCTCGTTTTCCCCTTGTTTTTGTGCCTTTCTGCCTGCTATTTCCTCCGTTTTTACCTTGTTTTTGTGTCTTTCTGCCCGCTGTTTCCCCCGTTTTTCCCTTGTTTTTGTGCCTTTCTGCCCGCTGTTTCCCCCATTTTTCCCTTGTTTATGTGCCTTTCTGCCCTGTTAGACTCGTTTTTCTCTTGTTTTTGTGCCTTTCTGCCCGCTGTTTCCCCCGTTTTTCCCTTGTTTTTGTGCCCTATGTTAGACTCGTTTTTCTCTTGTTTTTGTGCCTTTCTGCCCGCTGTTTCCCCTGCTTTTCCCTTGTTTTTGTGCCTTTCTGCCCGATTTTCCCCCCGTTTTTCCCTTGTTTTTGTGCCTTTCTGCCCTCTGTTAGACTCGTTTTCCCCTTGTTTTTCTGCCTTTCTGCCCTCTGTTAGACTCGTTTTTCCCTTGTTTTTGTGCCTTTCTGCCCTCTGTTAGACTCGTTTTCCCCTTGTTTTTGTGCCTTTCTGCCCTCTGTTAGACTCGTTTTTCCCTTGTTTTTGTGCCTTTCTGCCCGCTTTTCCCCCATTTTTCTCTTGTTTTTGTGCCTTTCTGCCCTCTATTAGACTTGTTTTTCCCATGTTTTTGTGCCTTTCTGCCCTCTGTTAGACTTGTTTTTCCCTTGTTTTTGTGCCTTTATGCCCTCTGTTCGACTCGTTTTCCCTTGTTTTTGTGCCATTATGCCCGCTGTTTCCCCCTTTGTTTCCTTCAGTGCTGTGACCAGAGAGGAAACTAGGGTGAAAGATACAGATAAGACTGTTTCCTTCTAAATAGTCCTTAAGCTCGGAGGCGACACAGTTTCAGGTGATTTTCATAAGACACGGCAAGCCTGTGATAGGACGGGAATTTGAAAGGCAGTTTTAATAACCCTTCTCTAGAAAAGCAGAGACCGTCTGTGAGTTTAGTTTAGTTTAGTTTAAAGGAGTTTGTAGAGCGCTTGGTAACACCTCCCGGCGTGTCCCCGCGCTGTGGAGAGAGAGTGCAACAGTAGAGAAAGAAAGATCCATTCACACAGTAAAGAGGCAGGTTTTCAACTTCTTCCTGAACATGATTTCATTACTCTCCATCCTGATATCCAGAGGCAGGAGGTTCCATTGCTTAGCAGCTAAGGTGCGGAATGATCTGCCTCCCATTCTAGCTTTTTTGGGGCCGGTAGTTCTGAGCAGACCCATTCCTTTGGATCTAAGAGATCTGTTAGGTTCATACACAGATGCCAAATCCGACATATATGCCGGTGCTCTGTGATGAATTATCTTATGGCACCAGAGCATAGCTTTAAAGACAATCCTCTTACTGATCGGTAGCCAGTGGAGGGCTGCTAGAGAGGGGCGTGAAGGAGCTCGGCGGGGAAGCCTTAACACCAGGCGAGCTGCCGAATTTTGTAGAACCTGTAACTTTTTAATGTTTTTCTCTGATGTCCCCATGAGCAGCACATTTCCGTAATCAATACGGGACGTTATCAGTGCCTGCGTCATGGTACGCCTGGAGTTAATGGGTAACAGGTCGAGGGTGCGGTTGAGAGTTTTCATCACCCCAAAACATTTGCCTACAGTTTTCTTTACGTGGCTATCAAAGGACAGTTTATTGTCCACCCATACACCTAGATTCTTCGCCTCTCGTGTGGGCGAGGGCAGAGGACCCAGGCAGCTGGGCCACCACTCTGTCGTCCATTTGACCTCATTGCCTCCAATAATGAGGACCTCTGTTTTTGTCCCATTAAGTTTCAGACAGTGCTCATTCATCCACGTGGCCAGTTTGGACATGCAGGCATTGAAGTTATCAGCTTCCTTAGAAGAGGCTTGGGTCAGAGATATAAGAAGTTGCGTGTCGTCGGCGTAGGAGACAAGCTCCACGCCGAACGACTGCACCACCTCTGCCAGAGGGGCCATGTAGAGATTGAACAGGGTGGGACTCAGGGCAGAGCCCTGAGGAACCCCCTGTTCAAGCATCACCCTGTCGGAGAGGAAAGTCCCTCTTTGAACTTGGAAGCTCCTGTTAATCAAGAAAGATTTCAGCCACCCCAGTGCCTTGTTGGTAACTCCCGCTTTGTTTAGACACTGTAGCAAGATGGAGTGTGCTACAGTGTCAAAAGCGGCACTGAGATCAAGCATGATGAGGGCCATTGTCTTTCCCTCATCTGCTCCCTCACGTAAGGTTTCAGTGGCCCTCAGGAGAGCTGTCTCCGTAGAGAAACCAGATCTAAAACCCGACTGGGATTTATGGAAAACATTATGGGTCTCAAGATGTTCCATAAGTTGACTGTTAGCGATTTTCTCCGCTAACTTGGCCACATAAGGTAGCAAGGATATAGGTCGTAGGTTATCCATTATGTCCAGGCTGATGTTCGTTTTTTTCTTGATGGGTAACACTATTGCCTGTTTCCATTCCTCCGGTAGGCAAGAGGTTGTAAAGGAGGTTTGTAGTAAGTGCCTGAGATGAGGTTCCAATACAGAAAAGGCTTCAGCTAAAATTTTCGGGGGTGCCGGGTCCCGGGGAGATCCCGATTTGATTTTGTTGCACATTTTGGACAGGATTTCATAAGAGGGAACTACAAAAGATTTGAGACATACAGGTGTATTTACAAGTTTATCATTTTCAGTGAAGTCCGTGGCCGGATCTATTTGTTTAGAGAAGCTAGTATAGATTTTGTTAATTTTGCCTGCAAAGTACTGTGCAATGTTATTGCACGCTTCCACAGAATCATTTTGAGCGGGGGAGGTCACATCCACTATGGATATCTCTTTGTATATCTGAAACAGTTCCTTGGAGGAATTGCCTGCTTCCATAATACGGGTGTGATAATGCTCAGCTTTGGCCAGACGAACTGATTTATAATATTCTCTCTGTGCTGTTTTATATTGTATTTTAGTATCTGCACAGAAGTTCTGGCGCCAAGCTCTCTCAAGTTTCTTACATGCCGTTTTCAAGGCCTGCAGTTCTTGGCCAAACCAAGGAGCAGTTTTCTTAGGCCTCCTGGCATTGGACAGGGTGCGGCTGGGGGCTGTGATGTCCAGGGCCTTAGTGACGATATTATTTAAATTTTCATTAGCTGCCTCACAGTCGACCCCTTTAGGAGGGCCTTCGTCTTGAGCAATTTGAATGAACGAATCTAACGAAAAATTCTTCCATTTTCTGCGTTTGTATCGTAGGGATTGATGACGAAAAAGCTCTGTTCTGTCAAGTTGGACTGTGATGGGAATAATATCATGATCCGACCCGGGTATGGGTATAGGATCAGAGGTATGCACTCCCTGCCAGTTTCCAAAGACGGGGTCTAATAAGTGTCCTAATTGATGTGAAGGTTCTTTATTTTTTAGATCGAGCTGAACCGATTGCAGTTCCATTCGAATATCAGCAGCGTCTTTATCTAGGTGATCTTCAAAATGAGCATTGAGATCTCCTAGCACTAACAATCTGGATTTCCTTAGTGCTAGATGAGTGACCGCCTCCATTAGGGTAGATGTGAACTCATATAGTCTACCCGGTGGTCGGTATATCAAAATGCCAGAAATCGAGTGATTGGGACCAGTGTTAATTGTGAAGGTACCGGCTTCACTGTGATCAACCTGTATGTGTGCTAGGGAGCAAACTAGAGGAGCTTTCGTAGCTATGGCGATGCCGCCTCCTCTACCGTCCTTCCTATCCAATCTAGATAGGGAATAGCCGTTGGGCATGGCCTGGATAATATCCGGGTCCGAGTGATCATCTAGCCAGGTTTCAGTTAGGAAAAGAATGTTAAGATTTTGGTCCTCAAGTAAATGGTAGATTTCTAGAGCGTGTTTGCGTAGAGATCTACAATTCAGTTATGCTGCTTTGATGGTAGGGCCCGTGCCAGTGTCTGGGACTTGAAGGAGAGGTTCAAAGCGGCACCTCATGCATTTTATAAGTGACTGGGCAGGCATGGTGTGTTTGCAGACGGCAGGCGTGTCAGGTTGTAAAGCAAGTAATGCATGTCTGCCATACCTTATGGTGGTTTGTGTCGATCTACCAGGGTTTTATGGCCCCGCGCCCCGTCCGGTCGCGGACGGGCGCAGACGGGCTGGACTTTGGCTCGACTTCGGCGCGCTTCCGGCGCGCCCGCTGCACGCGTCCGCTGCGCGGTCGCTGGCCCAAGCACATTTATGCTAGGGGGAGGGGTCGCTAGAGCGCTGACCTCTGCTCCCTGAGCCCGGATGTGCAAGGCTCCTCCTCGCCCTCCGCATCAAACGTCCATGATTGGACGCGGCGGACCGGGGCGGGAGTAGGAGAGAGACTAACCTGACAGGTAAATGAAGGAAATCACAATTACTGTGTCCGATTACCCCACACTGAACGTGTTAAAAATACAGAATCAAATTACAACATTTAAAAGCTTTCGCTATTAGAACAGCGCGAACAGTGCAGTAGCGCGGTTGTGAGCGCTGAGTGAATGGAGGCTGCCTCTGCCACCGGCAACACTCTTCTCCACAGCGCGTACCTGTTTCTGCTGGTTTAAATAAGCTTTCCACCCTCAGCGTCGCTAGAGCGCTGACCTCTGCTCCCTGAGCCCGGATGTGCAAGGCTCCTCCTCGCCCTCCGCATCAAACATCCATGATTGGACGCGGCGGACCGGGGCGGGAGTAGGAGAGAGACTAACCTGACAGGTAAATGAAGGAAATCACAATTACTGTGTCCGATTACCCCACACTGAACGTGTTAAAAATACAGAATCAAATTACAACATTTAAAAGCTTTCGCTATTAGAACAGCGCGAACAGTGCAGTAGCGCGGTTGTGAGCGCTGAGTGAATGGAGGCTGCCTCTGCCACGGCAACACTCTTCTTCTGTAAAGCGGAACCCTCTTCCTGCGAGGCACCCCCCTCTATACAGAAAAAGACTCTGCCAGGCACCCATCTTCTAGAGCACGGGTCCTTCTGACTGCATGGCACCCACCTCTATTTAGGATGAGACCTCAACCACAATCCCTTTTTCTTTAGCCAGGAACCCTTTCCCTGCCAGGCACCCACCCCTACATAGTAAGAGACACACTGCCCGGCGCCCTTTTCTGGCTGGAGCCAAGGGCCCTCTGACAGCCAGAAACCCACCTCTATTTTGAAAGGGACCCTCTGTCAGACACACGTCTTAAGCCCAGGGACCCTTTGCCTGCCAGGCAGCCACCCCTACAAAGACAGAGAAACTCTTCCAGGCACCTCTTTTTCTGGAGGCAGGATCCGCCAGGTGAATAGTGCTTCTCCTGTTAGTGCAGAGTGCTAGACAGGCAGTCTGTGTGTGCTGGGACGAGTTGTCTGGGTAGCACAGGGAGGTGTGTCAAGCTTGGCACTTGCTCTCAGCATACGAGTGGCATAATGAGCCCATGTACACCCACCTCCTCGCCAACCTCCTAATAAACGTGAAATATCTCAGCGAAACATCCCGGCTATCTACCCACCTTTTAAGATTTTGCAAACGGTCAGACATGAGTGTTAATAGGACGTTATATAAATTTGGCAGTATGGTATATAAAATCGTCAGTATCCATTTTAATATGCTTTGCTGTCTGTTACTTTAACTATCAGTCATGGATCATTCAGGCAGCTCTAGGACACACGTTAAAGTGTTTTCTGTTAATATTTTAAATATGTACTGATTAGAGGAAAAACAGATTTAGGTGATTTTTCCTAGCTTTTTATTGTACCAACCAAGACATTAAAATATTGGTCACACCAGTAAAAATCAGTCAGAGGGTAATTCGAGTTACAATTGTCGCACTACAAACCACAATTAACACTTACATTTCTATGCTGTCGTTTAACCACCTGAGGGCTGTTAATTCCCCCACACAGGGACCTTAAGTCACAGGCTTAAGTACTGAGCAGCTTCAATTGTTAAATCTTGCAATATGTGCAAATGATAGATCTGCCTCACATGTGATGTTACTTCCTGCCGTGATGTTACTTCCTGCCGTGATGTCACTTCCTGCTGTGATGTCACTTCCTGCCGGGATGTCACTCCCTGTTGTGATGTCACTTCCTGCCGTGATACCACTTTCTGTGACACCGCCTAAATTGGAGAGTCCCCCCACTTCTTTTTTTAGGACTTGAGCCCTGCTACCAGGGGATTGCCCGGTGCCCGAAATCACCAGTCCGGCCCTGGGGCTGTTCGGTGCACAGTGTCGGCCATCTTCTGAGCTCAACCCCGTTCAGACCCTGGGGAGCAACGGTTTCTGGTGGATTGCTTGCGTAGATTAGCGGAGCTTTCTCAAAAAGTGACCACTATGTTTGTTTGCTGAGCCACCTCCATTGTCAATCTTGATTTTCCTCCTATTAGTTTTTGACAGGCTTTGGTGTAGAGTTTTTCTTGCAGGTATTTTGAGAGTCCCACAAGAGTTGTATTGTGTGTTATACATGCATGCAGTCCTAGAGGTAGCGTTAGCAAGTGGAGTTATGTTATGTTATGTTAACAATTATTTATAGAGCGCAGGTTCACCAATTGGTTTCTTGGTGCTTGTTCTAGGATAAGCCGAGGCCGTGTTAATCTGTTGTACACTTGAATTAATCGTAGGCTTGAGCAAACAGCCAGGTCTTAAGAAGCTTTCTGAACTTCATGAGTTCCGTGCATGCTCTGATGTCAGGTGGCAGGGAATCCCAGAAGCCAGGGGCCAACACTGCAAATCTACAACCACCTTGTCGCTTCAGTTTATAGGCGGGTATGGTTAGCAGGTTCACGTGATACGAGCGCAGGTCCATGTGATACAAGCGCAGGTCACCTATCTGCCGGTCACAGCGCCGAGATGTGCCTTAGGTGCCGAGTTGCTGGTCTTTATCTAGAACCTATTAGCATAACATAACACGGTGTATCCCAATGATTTATCTTTTGAGGAAAGTGAAGGCAAAATTCACAGTACACTCCGACTTACAACTGGCTTTTTAAGGGCAGATTTGGCATCAGGTGTAAGGGTGGGAAAAGTGTTACAACTGTTTGTAAATACCTACACATTTACAACTCTGATTGTGTTCACCTTACTTGGCTGCTGTCCTCACTTGGCTGCTTTCACTAGTTCAGACACACAAAAGGTAAGCGGCAGAATGCTTGCAAATAAAGTAACCACTTACAATTCCTCAGGGTAGCATTCCCCCCATTAGTTTTTGCCCATCATGCCAATCAGATTAGACCAAACCATAAGCACGTCAGCCTTGGTCCTGCTTCAATAAGAACAGTCCAGCCTGAGCTGTCAAGCCAGGTCCTCTCTGAAGCCAGGCACAAGCAATGCATGGCCGGGTTTGGCCTATGTTGGCCTCTTTAGTCAGGTACAGCTTGATTCCAGAGACACAGTGAGCAGAGGAGTCCCTTCTGGGCATACCCTTGGCCACTTAGTGCTTACAAAAAACATGCAAAAGGTGATAGGGATAGGAGGGGTGAATGCTTGTAAGTAATCTAATCACTGGCCATGCTGTGTAGCATTTCAATCCAGTGTTTTTTGCCCATGATTCTACCATAGGCTATTACCATGGGCAGCACAGTTAAAACTGATTTGCACAAAGCTGGCGTTTGTCTAGAGTGGGACAGTGGATACAAAATGATAGCCTGGAATGCTACCACAAGCGATTGCCAGTGGGTAGACTATATGCAAGCATTCCTCCCATCACTTTTGGTGTGTTTTATATAAGACCCTAGGAGGCCAAGGGCATGCAGAAGAGTTGCTTCTTAGGTCACAGTACCATAGGATCCAAGCTGAACTTCACTGATGAGGCCTAAAATCGCCAAAACTAGTCTTGAGTTACTTGTGGAGCGGGTTTCTTGTGTAGCAAGCCTCGTCTGGCTTTTTTGAATGACTATTCTTATGAGGAGCTTGGTCAGTACTGATTTGCATAAGGCTGGCCTTTCTCTACAGTAGGACAATAGGCGAAAAAAAGAAAGCTACCACAAGCAATTGCCAAAGGTTAGACTGTTTGCAAACAATTCTCCCAGCACTTTTGGTATGTTTTAACCTCCACTAGGTGTCACGACTGACGACAATTCCGCATATTTGGAGGAATTTCTACAATTATAAGTGAAATGTATGCTTGCAACATTACACCAATACTCTTTTTGTGAATCAAAATGTGATTCTGCTTGCAGAGTTTTCACATTATCTCAGAGAACTGTAATTTACATGTGAAAATGTATTTAAATTAGGGTGTGTTGTCACTTTACTTAATTTCCGTTGCATTCGAAAGCCAGAAGTGGATCACACTGATGTTAAACTACAAAACAATATCAAGAGGGAGCAAATAATAAAATATGAAAGCTCACTACATACATTACGATATATGAGAAGGAGCTTGCAACTTGCAAACTATTCCTTAAGTGGTGCTCTCAACAGATTTGGTGCACTATATTCTAACACATGAGGGCTCTTTAGGGGTACCGTTGCAGTCAAAGATTACCAATATTACATGCCCTTGTAATCAGATAGACTAGCGACTCTCTTGAGGGACATGCAGTGAGGGTCATCAGACAGGGCTTAGTTCAGGAGCCAGAGTGGTTTAAAGATTCAGAATTCAGTATTACACAACAGCTAGCAGTTAATAACTTAATTTCACATCTGTACCTTACTTTATAAAGAGAAAATGATTTTATATATATATGTAACTATAGATTCGACATGCTGTTAGAAATTGGGGTCTCTAGTTGGCAGAGGTATGCACCATGTCCAATTAGGGACCCTTCCTTCTAGTCAGGGTAAGGAGATTACCCTTCTAAAATAACCCCTGCTCACCCCCTTGGTAGCTTGGCATGAGCAGTCACGCTTATCTCAGGGCAATGTGTAAAGCATTTAAACATAACTCACAGTAATACAGTAAAACACTACAAAAACACACCACACCAGTTTTAGAAAAATAGCCAATATTTGTTTGTGTAAAAGTAGGTCACGGAGCAAGAACTGGCATTGTCGTTGCTGAAGCGCTGTCGCAGGTGGATCCAAGGCTGCGGTGCAAAGCGGGGCAATGCAGTGTACAGGTTCCACAGGTGGCGGTGCAAGCAGTGGTGTCGGTTGCTGATCTGGAGTTGATAGTGCCGGCATCGGTGGGCCAAGGGTGCAGTGTGGGACGGGGCAGTGCATCGAGTAACTTACGAGCAGTGCCCCCAGGCCATGGCGCTGGCACCAGCATTGATATTGCATGGAGCGGCATCGTCAGGAATACCAGGGCGGCGATGTGAAGTGAGGCTGTGCGAAGTGCAGTGCTCTCGGGTCACGAGGCAAGCAGCATCTCGGTGGCAGCATCTGGTGGTGTCGTCGATGAGATCAGGGTTGTGGTGGGAAGCGGGGTGGTGCTCTCTGCAGTGCCATGGTGAAGTCTTTCTTATGCCTGAGACTTTCAACAGGAGGCAAAATCTACTTCAAAACCTTGGAGAAACTCTAACAGCAGGATTCAAGAACGTTCAGTCCTGTCCTTTCACTGCCTAAGACAGAAGCAGCAACTGCAGGCCAACCCAACAAAGCAAACAGCAAAGGGGCAATACTCCTGCGGGCAGCTCTTCCAACTCTTCTTCAAGGCAGGGTCCTTGGTCAAAAAGTGCTCCAGAGTTCTGGGGTCAGGGCCCCAATATTTATACTACTTTTACCTTTTAAGTTTTAGGCAGCATGTCCCTCTTGCTCAGTAGAATCCAGTTCTGTCCTCCCTAGTCCAGCTTCAATAAAGGAGGTGGAGACAGCATTTTGCAGAGAAGACACAGCCTATTCTGGTGCTAGTGATAACTCCTCCCACCACTCAAAATGCATAAAGGACTAGTCAGCCTGGCTTAGAGTCACCCAGGAAAGGCAAGATGCACCTCAACCCGACCTTGTGACTGCCTAGAGTGAATGCACATATCCAGCCCTGTCACTCAAAAGCCAGAAGGTGAATACATAAACAGGCAGAGGCACACAGGATAGCTAAGTAAGAAAATGCCCACTTTCTATTTTTCGATAACAAAGAAGACAGAACTACAGCAGAACCATCAGGCTTACGCAACAAATCCAACTTCTGCCCCCCACTTACAGTGTTCCCAAAGAAGTCGTAGCATTTGAGCATGCTGTACTGTCAGCCTTAAACCAATTGGACACACGGAAGATGTACATAAAGAACAACTTACCTGGAGAACAAATATTGGCAATTCAAGTACTAAAAGAAGATAAATCCATTATCATCAAGCCGGCCGATAAAGGTTGAGCCACAGTTATCTGGTCTAGAGATTCATATCTGACAGAAGAAAGAAATCATGCTTTCAACTAAACTTGGTATCGATGCATCACTTATGACCCTTCAAAAGAAATTCAGAATGACTACCAGAAGGTTGCAGATTAAGCATTACAAACAGGCAGCCTGGGTCCAAAAGAGTTCGAATATCTCACGAAAAAACACCCAAGAACACCTGTGATTTATTTCTAACCAAAGTCCACAAGGAAGCAAACAACCCCCGATTGTGTCTGGATGTGAATTGGCCCTAGAACCTGTGTCCCAATACGTGGATATATTATTGAAATAATTTCTGAAAGACGTTCCTTCATACCTAAGAGACACTTTGGACTTTATTAATAGAGTGGTAGGGTACAATTTTGATCACACAGGAGACATTAGATGTTGTCTCCTTATACACGCAAATTCCTCAAGAAGAAGCACTAGAGGCTCTTGAATTTTACCTTGACAGCAGAGTACGTCCACACCAAGTACCAACACACTTCATCCTTCGTCTGGACTCATTAGCACTAAAAAATAATTATTTCAAATTGGAGAACGATTTTTTTATACAAATCAATGGAACAGGTATGGGATGTCCCTTTGTTCCAGAAATGGCGGTGCTGTATATGGCAAGATAGGAGGATAAATACATCTACAATAACAACCCATTTATCGACCACATAGGCCAGTGGTATCAATACACTGACAACATCTGGTGTATGTGGAATGGCATTGAAGCAGATCTCATGAAATTTCATATTTGGCTGAACAACAGAAATCCCGATATCAAATTCAGCCTGTCACAAAGCCAAAAAAGTCTCACATTCTTGGAGGTAGCGGTCAGGCCCTCAGATACTGGATTAATCATAACTTTATACACCAAGACCGCAGACAAAAACAATGCTTTGCATTTCAAAAGTTTTCACCCCAAGAATCTGAAAGACAATTTACCATATGGTCAATTTTGGAGAGCGAGATGTCACTCTCCACTCTACGTTGATTGAAAAACGGAAAGAGAAGATTTACCCTCATAAATTTTTAAAACAATCCAGGAAGAGGGATTGGTTAACACTGAGAGAAGAGTCCAAAACATCAACAAACAGACTAGTGTGTGTATCAATTTACGGTCCTCAAACCAACCCGTTTAAAAAGATTATACGCCAGAACTGGCATCTTAAATGGAGTGTGGATTTGATCCACCATTTTTTGCTTTAAAAAAGAACACCAGCATTGGACAACAAATATTCAGAGCTGCAGATGAACAACAGAAAAGACCAGACAATTTGCGTTCATTCATTAATTTAAAACCCATTCAAGGACATCATAAATGTGGAAAATGTACAGTTTTCAGCCCCACAATTGAGGGGTCCACTTACACAAATGGGTGTGAACAATGGAAGAATATGGATTTCTCCAACTGCAAAACAAAGAATGTGGTCTATGCAATTATCTGCCCCTGCCCACAGATGTACACAGGCAAAACAAACCAGGAGGTTAGACATAGAATTGTCCAACACCGTTCCCGAATAAAGAACAACATTACGACTGCACTGCTGGTCAGCCATTTCAATGAATTGAATCATAATGAGAGAGATTTCAATTGGACAGTCCTCAGTGTGATTAAGCCAAACCCAATAGGTGGTAATGCCGAAACCCTAATAACCAGAAGAGAAGCGTATTTGATTACTAAATTCAACACTGCTACTTGAGGTTTGAACGAAATGACGAAGATTAATAGGCTACAAAACTTATCTTTAATAGCCACGAATCATAATAATGGACTAAAACACCCTCAATGCATCAAAGACACACAACTGAGCTCATCAGTAATATTCCATCTTCACAGTACGAGTCTATTACAGAAAAGACTACCCATCCCTGCATGCAACAAAGTAGTACAATCCAAGTTTTACCGGATTAGTCGGTAGTTTGGTCTGTAATACAGACCAAACTACCGACTAATCCGGTATACTCCTGGGAACCGCCTGATTACGCTATTGTAGCGCGGCCCCAAATTATCATGCCTCATTGAGGGCTTCGCGACCATTGCTAGGCCACTATTCCTTGCCTAAAGCGATCGGTCTTACAGCTTCGGCATTTAGAGGCTTAAAAACGTTAAGGCATTTATTGAATGTCCTGATGATGGTCCCCATGACTAAGTAGTGGGACCGAAACGCCGTCTACCAATCTTGCACCTTATACAAAACTTGATTTATATGTGAATGTATATGTAATGGTGCTTTGTTGTTATTTCTGTATATTTGAATCTTTAACAGAAAACGCTCCTTTTGCCTTAAAAAGCCCTTTCCTCGCTCTCTGTCAACCTTCTGTATTTGATCTAATAGTGTCTGGGTACAGGCTTGTGCTCCACACTGGTTGTTTGTTGAAGGTATTCATTCTGTATGTCTTATCCTTTTATTGAGTAAATTTGAAGACGTCTGTCCGGCTGGATATGTCGCTCCAAATATAGATTTTATTCTGTCTATATTTATTGTTTCGCATATAACTTGTATGCATGGGACCATTGTTGCTGTAAAAGGTATATTTTTTAGGCAATACTGAAAATGGAAAGTTGTAAGAGACAGAGTTAATTTGCCATGCATGATCCATTTAGTAGCTGGTTTTTCTGCTACCGTAAATGCGATTTCTCCAGATTTTCAAAGCTCAGCACTGTATACTTTGCTCTGCTTTGTGCCAGTTCAACCTGTTTATCAGTGAGATTGAATTCTGAAAACAGAGACGTTGTGTTGATTAAACGCCAAGGCACATAACCTGCACACAAGTTTTGTAGCATTTAGCCTAAAAGCAAAATAGAACGTAGTTGAGACCGGCCTTGTCGCAGCATGACCAAGCCTTGTTCCATAATGTCTATTGTAGAGGATACAATGTTGCCCAATGAATATATCCTGGATGACAGAGTTGTTAACCCATTGTCGACTACAGCGAGAGATTTCTCTAAATTAATACGATCAGTTTCTCGTATTCTTTCTGCACTTTCTGCCTGGGTAATCTTCCATATTTCATTATAAGCAACATAGATACCGGTATATATGAAACGTTTTTGACGCGGTTTTCTTGGACCTAGCAAGAAAACCCTAAGGTCTGCGCCTTCTTTAAGTACAGATAAGTGTTGTTTCACATCCTCTAGTGTAGATTTCTGTAACCAATCAAGGCATAATTTTCCTATACTGTATGTTGTTGCTACCCCTGGATGCTGTCTTTGAACATAGTGTGGGTCAGGCCTATTGATAGTGAAACCCTGTGTTTTGTTCGGGAATCAGTTTTGACAGTTGTTTGTGTCTATGGGCCAGAGCAACCATTTTTTTCATTCGGAATCTGATCTGTTGTGATGAAAAATTGTGTGTACGTCGACCTCCCCTGTGTCGTGCTATTACTTGCAGGTGCAGGTATGGATGGAATGTTCATGTCTTTGATCTTGGCTAACCCAAGGCAAGACGTTTGTTGGACAGTGTCATTCAAAAACATTATTTGCTGTGGGATGATACAGGCTCTAAACAAAGCTTCTATCCCCTGCACTTGCCAATATTTTGTACCCCAGACAGATTTTGTGTCAATTGTGTCTTTCCAAAAGTCGAAACCCTGTCTAGACAGTTGGGCAATAAAGGCTGCAGAATAAATCTGTTTTGTATTAGTTAACATACTTTTTATTGCTGTTCTGTTCACATTTTTTAAATAAAACTTTTCTGGTTTGGATATGTTGACCCCTGAAAAATATAGAAACTTCATTGCAAACGTTTTTGAGCTACCCTTTGGTGGTGTAGGACAATCTTCCCATTGGTTATACATAAATACATTTCTAGGTGTTGCAGATTTATGCAAGAAATTATGACCATAGTGGTTATAACAATAAAGCTGTTCATAGTCTGATGAACCCTCTAAATAATCATGATTAGAGCATGCAGCTGATTTTTCTAGATCAGACATCATGTTATTGAAAGTCTCGAAGTCCCAATCATCAGAAAAGGTACTAGAGGTAATAAAGTCACTTAATTAAATTTTAAATAAGTGTGGAATCTTCAAAAAGTTCCAATGGGCTGGATATGTCATATTCAGTTTTGTCCCAAACTATACCATTTTGTATAGGAACGACTTGTAATGTTCACTGATGACAAGTCTCTTGCGTCACGATGGGAGGATATGTGTGGTTTTATAAGTATGTTAACTTTTTTACTTGCTGTGTCCGTTTGAATATATATCTTCCATTTATCAGCATACTCATAGTCATTACCAAAGCTAGACAAAGAAGAAAGAACAATATTCCAGAAACAATTCATAGTTCAATCCATGGTGAAACCAGATAAGTCTTTTTCAGGAGATGAAAAAAGTCTATTGTTTTTTTCTTTGAAAGTTCTTTGTGCTGGCGTGTTTCAGGTTCGCTGGGATTCTCAGAAAACATATGAAATTTAATGAAATAACCAGAGGCAGTTCTGTCAATGGTCAAAATTGCATCAGGATTAGTTGAAATCGCTGGAACCAGTTGATCACTTGTTATGTTGGTGTAGACATGTGTATCGGGACGAACTGTTGCGTTTCAAGAGGATCGAGTTCCATAGCATTGTTGCTTGGTCCTTCATTTCTATCTTCTGATCCTTCAAAGGTGATGAGTCCTTCAGTTTGAACCTCTTGGATAGTAGCTAGAGGAGTGCGTCTGCTACTTGGTCTGATTCCACTTGGCCTACTGTTCAGTATTGGCCACATAGTGTGGTTTGATGTGGTCGATGAACATAAATCTTTTTTCTTTTTTTCCAGCAAGGGGCGGCAGAAGTACTGTTCTTGATCTGTGGATTGCTTGGACAGATACTGGTTGTCTGTAAGAAGCAAAACACACAAGATGATGGACGGAATGTTGCACAATGGCAAAACATTCACCCCAGTCACAGATCTGGGTTTAATCTATCCTTATTTTGCTCACCAAGCCACCCCAGTTCAGACATGGCCATATGCAAATCAGTCTTGACCCTGTTCCTCATGGGAACAGTCCAGCCCGAACTGCCAAGCCGTTGGTCCGGTTTGTTATTTCTTGTTCTAATTTGTTATTGTTTTTTGTCAAAATTATTTTATCATTTTTACAAAAATAATAGCAAGTAACATGAGCTGTTAAGAATACTACGGTCCATCAAATCATCATAAAAAGTGATAAGAAAGTAAGAGAAAACAATGATGAAGAATGTTAAGTAGGAAGCAGAGTAGCACGTTATCTCTTAAGCAGCATTTCTTAGACGACACAAAGAGTATGACCCCCTTTTATTGCACAACATCCATTTGATAGCGCCAGTGAAAGGGTCTGGTGTGTGAGTTTTGGGGAGAGTCAGTGAAGACTGCAGTTTTTCGTCTGAAAGATACTTGGGGGCAGTTTGATTCTTCCTGCAGCAAAGAATAACAAATCCTCTTGATGCAAGAAACTTCACCTAGTGCTGTGCAGTAGATGCCCAAAGAAGGTAGTTAGGCAGGTTCCTGAGCGAGTAGTTGAGTTCATTTCGTAGGGCCATTAAGACCTTTTTATTTTCTTAAACTGTCGCACTCCTTAGTCTGTTGCCTCTTTTAGCTGTGTTATGTTGTTACCTTGTCAAGCGCCAGGACGCTCCTTTGCTGGAGCAGCTGTGCACGTTATAAATTTTCATAACATAACATAACATAACAGAGCTCAGAGGTCTTGCTGCTCACGCCATGACTGGACATCACAGTCAGCATTTCACCTTCAGCCACAAGGATATCATTGGAAAATATCTTTCCACACCACTCGTGCCAAACAAAACCAGTTCTTCCAGCTCCAGTATGGGAGATTGTATTTACATCATTGACATCACCTGGAAATACATGTTGAGGGGACAGACAAAGAAATCTGAGTCAATAAATGAATAGCTCATTGTACTCAAACGCAGATGATACAGACCAAAAAAGTAGACAGGAATACTTTTGTTTCACTTTTTCACCACACCCGAGTATTCGTATACCACTCTTTCTTTACTAGTTTCTCGGATGTAAAACAAGAAGCTCAGATTTCCTCCACTGGCTATGGAGGCACTCAAAACATACATATGGGAAGAATACCTTCAAATACTACAAAATATACAATATAATGTTCACATTTTAGGCCCAGAAGTTATTTTCTCTTTCTTGGTTCCCTGCTTTGAGGCAAAGGACTTGTGGCACTGCTGAACACCTAAGGCATAGATTTACAGAAACTATTCCTAGAGAATCTCCGAATGTAGTTATTCTGAAGTCGTGGGTTTTCTTCATTCTGATACATGGCGCAGTGTGGCATATCTGTAACTTTGTTATGGTATGTGATAGGTATCTGTATGAGCAGTATGATTGTGCTTATGTTGGGAACCAGAGGATGCAAATCTTAAAATCTGAATCTGTGGAACCATGTTCGAGTCTGGGCAGGAACACTCAACATCCTGTGATTTTGGGCATATCACTTGATCTCCCTGTACTTAGCAAAATTAATGCGTCTGTCTGTAACGCAACTAGTGCTCATGTAAAGCGCTCTGATAACTTCGGGTTGAGTACGCTCTTTCACACAACTCCACCCAAAACATTCTTGCGTGCTGACATGAGGGGGATCATAAAAGAGCTGGTAAGGTGAAGAAGGCTAGTAGGCAGATGGTCCCTTCTTTGAGATGTTGAGCTTATTTATTGTATCATACAGCCCTTCTGAAAATAACAACAAAAATAGAAATAAGATGTTGCTGTCCGACCTGCAAATAGCAACCACAGACACCCATGGTGCCTGGGTATTGGTTAAGATTGCAAATTATTCAGGTTCGAAGACAGCTGGACTATGGCCTCACCAGGCAGAAGAAGCTTGAGATCAGAATCAAGCACACAGGGTAGGGGGTTGCTGGAGAAGCCCTCACTAGCAAACTGAAGAAACCACAGAGGCTAGAATTAGGTGAAATAAACGGTTTTAAAGCTGCGCCGCCCCTGGCCTCCGGACCTCATCAATGCCAGACAGCAACTCACCCTCCTAGTATACAGATTTGTTACTCTAGTGTAATTTTTTTAAGCTTCCAATTTTAGGGGCTAAATAAACAATAAAAGATACTTAAATCTAAATACTCCGCATGACATTTTGGGACCTTTCTCTTTCTGTTGCCCACTATACCATCCACTGTTCCAGTGGTTCCTTGCATCTCCTTGGGGTTTTTTCCCTCCTCGCTTTTCATTCATTTTTATAAAGTATTTAGAACTTACTCCTGACACAGCCAAACCATTTGGTGTCAGGCATGTCCTTACATGCTGTTGTTTGTTTCACCCCCAACTGAGTGACCAGTTTCTCATGTTAGGCCATATTCATTGTAACCCTTCTAGTTTCTAGCAGCGGGTTCCTGAGAAACTAATTCTGCAGATGTTCATAATATTGGGCCATAGTCCAAGATCTGTGTGGGTGTTGCAGCAGGCCACGTGTTTTCACTACTCTGTAACTTTGTGGAGATGGGTGGCAACAATCCTTTAACAAAAGTCTGAACTAGTAAGTGTCAACCTGTCTCAGTCATTCCTGTCCACTATAGTCAATAAACACCTGGCTGAGGCGGGATAAGTAGTCAGATGTAGTGAGCTCGTCTAGCACATTCTTCGTTCACCCAGGGGTTTAAATGATCTGTTGGATGTTCAACATTTGATTCAATGCCTTTTAGACTCCCCATTTGACTCTTGTTTCGATTATTGTTTTGGGTACTGGTTATTATTCCTGTATATGATTATTGTGTGTACTCCCCTTATCGCTCTATGCTCCATCGCATAGCCCCTTCCTACTTGTGCACTCAAGTTATAGTGAGCTGTTATGTTTGTACTAGTTGATTCAATGCCCATTAGATTCCCCATGTTAGACTAATGTTCTGATTTGTTACCTTTGCCTCAAATTGTAAAGCGCTCTGATATCCTTCGGGATCAAGTTTGCGCTATATAAAACTTTATAATTAAAAATAAAAATAAATAAATGTCTTCCCTGGACCGGAATCAAGCATCCTAGGACCGGTTTCTGGCTATCAGCCGTCTTCAGCCAGGATAGCTTGACTCCCGTGGCTTAGTGAGCAAGGGACCCATGTCTGGGCATACCCTTCCCACATACGGTGAACAGCAAAACACACAAGATGATGGACAGAATGTTTCACAATGGCAAAACATTCCCCCCCAGTCACAGATCTGGGTTTAATCCATCGTTATTTTGCTCAACAAGCCACCACAGTTCAGTCATGGCCCTATGCAAATCAGTATTGACCCGGTTCCTCATGGGAACAGTCCAGCCCGAACCGCCAAGCCATGTCTTCCCTGGACCAGAATCAAGCATCCTAGGACCGGTTTCTGGCTATCAGCCGTCTTCAGCCAGGAAAGCTTGACTCCAGTGGCTTAGTGTGCAAGGTACCGAAGTTCTGGGCATACCCTTTCCACATAGGGTGAACAGCAAAACACACAAGATGATGGACGGAATGTTGCACAATGGCAAAACATTCACCCCCAGTCACAGATCTGGGTTTAATCCATCGTTATTTTGCTCACCAAGCCACCCCAGTTCAGACATGGCCATATGCAAATCAGTCTTGACCCTGTTCCTCATGGGAACAGTCCAGCCCGAACTGCCAAGCCATGTCTTCCCTGGATCGGAATCAAGCATCCTAGGACCGGTTTTTGGCTATCAGCCGTCTTCAGCCAGGATAGCTTGACTCCAGTGGCTTAGTGAGCAAGGGACCCTCGTCTGAGCATACCCTTTCCACATAGGGTGGACAGAAAAACACACAAGATGATGGACGGAATGATGCACAATGGTAAAACATTCCCCCCCAGGCACAGATCTGGGTTTAATCCATTGTTTATTTGCTCACCAAGCCACCCCAGTTCAGACATGGCCATATGCAAATCAGTCTTGACCCTGTTCCTCATGGGAACAGTCCAGCCCGATCTGCCAAGCCTTGTCTTCCCTAGACCGAAATCAAGCATCCTAGGACCGAACTGCCAAGCCTTGTCTTCCCTAGACCGGAATCAAGCATCCTAGGACGGCTATAAGCCGTCTTCAGCCAGGATAGCTTGACTCCAGTGGCTTAGTGAGCAAGGGACCCACGTCTGGGCATACCCTTCCCACATAGGGTGAACAGCAAAACACACAAGATGATAGACTGAATGTTGCACAATGGCAAAACATTCACCCCCAGTCACAGATCTGGGTTTAATCCATCGTTATTTTGCTCACCAAGCCACCCCAGTTCAGACATGGCCCTATGCAAATCAGTATTGACCCGGTTCCTCATGGGAACAGTCCAGCCCGAACCGCCAAGCCATGTCTTCCTTGGACCAGAATCAAGCATCCTAGGACCGGTTTCTGGCTATCAGCCGTCTTCAGCCAGGAAAGCTTGACTCCAGTGGCTTAGTGTGCAAGGTACCGAAGTTCTGGGCCTACCCTTTCCACATAGGGTGAACAGCAAAACACACAAGATGATGGACGGAATGTTGCACAATGGCAAAACATTCAACCCCAGTCACAGATCTGGGTTTAATCCATCGTTATTTTGCTCACCAAGCCACCCCAGTTCAGACATGGCCATATGCAAATCAGTCTTGACCCTGTTCCTCATGGGAACAGTCCAGCCCGAACTGCCAAGCCATGTCTTCCCTGTATCGGAATCAAGCATCCTAGGACCGGTTTCTGGCTATCAGCCGTCTTCAGCCAGGATAGCTTGACTCCAGTGGCTTAGTGAGCAAGGGACCCTCGTCTGAGCATACCCTTTCCACATAGGGTGGACAGAAAAACACACAAGATGATGGACGGAATGATGCACAATGGTAAAACTTTCCCCCCAGGCACAGATCTGGGTTTAATCCATTGTTTATTTGCTCACCAAGCCACCCCAGTTCAGACATGGCCATATGCAAATCAGTCTTGACCCTGTTCCTCATGGGAACATTCCAGCCCGATCTGCCAAGCCTTGTCTTCCCTAGACCGAAATCAAGCATCCTAGGACCGAACTGCCAAGCCTTGTCTTCCCTAGACCGGAATCAAGCATCCTAGGACGGCTATAAGCCGTCTTCAGCCAGGATAGCTTGACTCCAGTGGCTTAGTGAGCAAGGGACCCACGTCTGGGCATACCCTTCCCACATAGGGTGAACAGCAAAACACACAAGATGATAGACTGAATGTTGCACAATGGCAAAACATTCACCCCCAGTCACAGATCTGGATTTAATCCATCGTTATTTTGCTCACCAAGCCACCCCAGTTCAGACATGGCCCTATGCAAATCAGTCTTGACCCTGTTCCTCATGGGAACAGTCCAGCCCGAACTGCCAAGCCATGTCTTCCCTGGACCGGAATCAAGCATCCTAGGACCGGTTTCAGCTACGGAAACCGTTTGCACAGCCCCCTTTGCGGCTTCATCAGCCAATGAATTCCCTGCAACGTGAACGCCATCACGTTGATGACTCAGCATGTGTATCACATGAGTATTTTGTAGTTCGTTTTGCAACTGAACTACTTGTTTCCAAAGCGTTTTCTGCTTGATTTTGCCACCTTTTGCATCTTTGAAACCATTTTGAAGCCAATTCTGTAAATATTCATTATATGATTGAACACAGTAAAAAGAATCGCACACTATGAGTGTAGGGAATTCGCGATCCGTATTTTCAAGTGCCAATTTGAATGCTTGTAGTTCCTCTCGCTGAGCTGTACACTCTCCTAGAGATTGTGTTTTTTTAGACCATTGGTCGGAATTTACATTCTCTCATACGACCTTTAACGATTGCGCATGCTGCACTGTAAGCTTGCTTACTTCCTGTAGCGGGTTGTGCTGATCCATCAGTATAAATTATAAATTCGTACTGATCAAGAGGGAGAATCTCAGTAGGCAGAAGACATTCGTGTTCGTATTGCAGGAATGCTTGTGTTTTTAAATAAAGATCAAAAACATATTCAACATCAGTTGCAGTAAGAGAATTAACCCATTATATCCATCTTTGGTGTAAAGCTTATGCATTCGGAATGCTTGCTTATGTAACTGCCTCTAAGGCAGGTACTGGAATCACGACAATAATGCGTTTCCCCTGAGCTAGAGCATTTCCGCTTGTGTATACAAATGTGATTTGTATGCAATTGATACTTTTTCACCTTCATTAAAAGTTAAGTAGGTGAATCTGCATTGACCCGGAATGATTTGGATCACTAAATTGTGTACGTTTACGCGTGTTTGTAAGTGATTTGTTGCTAACATGTCCTGTCTCCAATTTTTTTTTTTAAATTGAGTTTGATTAATTCATAGAGAGGTGTACCCCTTTCTGTGTAATTTAGAATGTAAGTTCTTCCAAAATTTAGGAAACCTAGAATCGACTGTAAGTTTTTCAGTGTTTTTGGAGGTTGGAGCAGCGCACACTTTTCTAAAAAGTTGGCTGCCAGGCTTTTACCTTCACTTGAAAGCTCATATCCTAGAAACAGGACATTGAGGTGGGCAATTCTTGATTTCTTGAAATTTAAGTTGTAACCCTCAGAGGCGAAGCCCAATATAATGGTGTTCACCCTGTTCAAGTGAATATGCAGGTCATCGTCTTTCAGATAGATATCATCGACATATGACAATGCTTCTCATCATAAATTTGTAGTACCTCTGTTATTCTTGCTGAGAATAACCCCGGGCTGTTCTTGAACCCTTGTGGGAGTCGACAGAAGTGACCTTGCATCCCCATATTTGAGAAAGCTGTCAAGTACCTGCTTTCAGGTGCTATGTTTTTTCAAAAGAAACCGTTAGAAATGTCTAATATTGTTTAATATTTTTTACGTGCAATGTTATTCATTAATGCTGCACTATGTGCATTTTGCACTGCAAATGTCTTTGAACAAGCGTTCAGGTGTCTGTAATTCAAAACTAGACGATGTGTGTTGTCAGGTTTGGAAACAGGAAACACAGGGTTCTTCATTGAGGAGGTGCATGTTTCAATCCCCCCTTGGTATTCAAATTGATCTAAGATCTCCCTGACCTGTTTTTTAGCATCTTGCTTAATTGGGTACTGCTTTTGTGCGGTAGGTTGATTTTTAACTGGATCTAGTGGTGAGGTGAGTCGACATCCCATCCTACAGGATTTTTATATAATGCTGGGGCCTGGGCTACTGCCCATTTCCTGCCATATGAATATTTTAAATGTACTGGAACATGGTTGGAGAAGGCTGGCATAATGATGTCTTTGTCATGTGAGCACTCCCTGACAAAATTTGGTGGCCAGTCCGGTTCTTCTAGAAGTATATCATAATCCTTTGAAAGTCTCTCCCAAAAGAGTGCTTTCACTCTTCTTGGTATATCTCCTTCCATCCGGAGTGTTATTTCATATAACTTTTGTGGAGAACTAACCCTTGTGTCTACAGTCTCTACTTGTATGAACTCATTCAAGTCCACTGTCTCCAGAAGTTCCTTCATGTTCTGGTGAGCTATTGTTACTTCTGCTGCACTGTCCAGCATTGTCTGAGCCCATTCTCCGTTCTTGAGTTGTGTTCTCAGAATTTTCGGCATGTCTGACCTTCAGACCTGCTACCTTTTTCTTGGAGAATTGAGGTTTTGATTTGTTTTTCTGAACGTGTTGATCGTCTTTGGACTTCACGCGTTCTTCTTTGTGATCAGGCCGTCCTCTTCTTTCGGATGTCTGTGACAATATCTGAAAGGTACGAGAGGAACGTGTATCAGTATCTTGATACCTGTCAGGTTCTTTCAAACTATCCCTATTTCTGAGGTTATACCTCCTTTCAGCGGGCTCCTTTTGAGGAGACCTACCTCGGGATTCAGAACGTTTCTGTTTGGAATTTTGTTTATTAGTTTCCCACTTCTTTTTAGAAGATGTAGGATTGTGTGTAATAGAGTCCTTTTCAGGAACTCCAGACAGTTGTGGTTTTAACTGTGTAATTCTATTAACTTTTGTATTTTATTAAGTAATACCTCGTCTGGCATTGCTTCAATGTCAGGATGAGGTGTGTAGCAGCTAAAATCAGCCATGATGCTTCTGGTCTACCTAGTGGACCGAGCCTGGTAATGTGATTGAAATGTTTTAGGGCGCCATTAAACCAGAGCTGATGCTCCTGGTATGTGAGTGGAATTTCAACATCCTCGAAAGGAATATATTCCTCAGGTGGTTCATTTGATTTGGGAAATACTATCCATGAATAGAATACCTCTGTCTGAAAAGATTAATGTGCATCTATCACGAAAACTGCTTTACCACCTCTAGGTGTTAGGCCATGTTTTATAAGTTTTAGAGTGATGGCTTTCCTTAAAGTTAGATGGATAGGAATCGCATCCGCATCAGTTTCATTAAAACCTGTAGTATTAAAAGCTGTTATGACTTGGTCAGCCGCAGCTCCACCGGTCCTGGTGATGTTGTCCTCGGACATTGTTTAATGAAAATTGTAGAACCAGTTTCAAGGAAACAAAGATAAGGTGCACAATATTTTGGAACACTATATTCTATAACGTTGAACAAACCAAACAGCTAATACATAGGATTTTCCTCCTACTCAGCTATGGCGGATATTAACCCTACCCACTCCAGATGTCTTATGGAGTATTATGAGTAGGGATCTCTGAAAAAAGCACGACTGAGTTACTTCAGTATCTAACGTTAAATTAGTGCCTTACCAAACCGTTGGGCGCCATGTAGTGTAGTTCCTATTTCCTTTATAGGCTCTGCGCATTGGAATAATACACACTATAGTTTTTGCATAGGACTGAGGTCAGTATGCTCCTATCGAGTACATTAAACTTAATTACTTTATGTGCCAGCTAACTCCGATATTACTAGAAACTTCTCGAATAAACAAGAAGAGATTAGTTTCTGACAACCACATAAACATGACAACTTTGTTTCCCTTAGAATCGGAACATGTCTTAGAATCGTGGAAACAATAGATAACAGTTTCACTCAGTCAATCGTGCATGCTTAGTTTCTTCAGAGTTACACATAAAGAATAGACGGGTGTTTTAATAAAAGGACTTATTGAACCGTCTTATTTCTTGTGCAAGAGATATGAACTGCTACAATCGCAAGACAGTATGCAAGATATAAAATGTACAGCATAAGCAGTAAGAAGAAATAATACTGCAATAGCATGGTCTTTTAGCTATGACATGTCTTCATATAAACATACATTAATAACACAGGCTAAAAATGTGTATACTCATCTGGTGCTTCTAAATAGTTCTACCCCAGTAAACCTAACCTAAGTGTAGTACAAGTTAAGAAGTAGTTGGTATTGCTAAGTTGGTATACCAAAAGTAAGTATGCCAAGAGTCCCTCTAGGTTCTAGTCTGCTCCATACCTTAGAATGAGAGAGGTGGGAATCTCTTTCTGGATCTCAAAACTCCAACACCCCGCGGAGGGAGTCAGAACACTGGAAGCTGGAATCTCTGAGAGCAGCCACGACAGCGTCTATTCAGTGCGTCAGGCAGGGACTCAAATTCCTTCTGAACTTGCTGTGGCGAGCTGTGTAGCCGAGTCGTGCAAGTATGCAGCCTTAACTTGCCATGGCAAGTGAAGGTATATTTATACCTGAAAGGTACTTAGGAATGCTAGCATTGATGTAAAGTCGGGCAGAAAAAGACATCATGAATTAACCCCTAAGGAATAGTTGTTCATGCATAATAAATGAGTTCTTGGAGAAATCAATAATCCAAGCTGGGAATGTCCCAATGGCTTAAGGGTCTGGTTTCTAAGAACTCGTTGTGACGTGGGATGGACAGATGTAGGTGACCATGCCTGTATTTAGAACGCATGGCCAATGCCTAAATAAGGACTGGGATTCTATGCCTAAATAAGGGCAATGCGAATTGTGCCTGTTGAAAATTGGCCCATTTTCCCCCTACATTTTTCGCCTTTTACCCCCCTAATTTAGGATGTCTCCCCCATGGTAAAGAAAGTTGTATAGGCCATGTCTAGTACGAGATGCCCTGTCTAATGTGAAATGTAATGCAATGGTGTGTGCACGTGGTATTCCCCCAATTGTAGAAATGCACCTTACTGAAATGTCACATTTAAAATGTATGCCATGGCTGTGCGTTGTGCCACCTGACTGCAGTGGGCTAGCGGTCTAGCTGTTCGGTATCCAGCCATCCCAGCTTTTGGAGGGAAAGCCTGGCACACAGGGTGCTCTACTCCTCCCCCTGAGCAAGTTTGAACCAGTTCCCCAGAGAATTCTAGAAGGCTCTGGCACTGCCTGGTGGGTGGGTTGAGGGGCATATAAATAAGGGGGTTGTGCCACCATGTGCTGAGACAGAGCAGGGACAAGAACGTGAGGGGACCTGCTGCCAGGGGATACAGCCACTTGGGCCTGTGTGCTGGACCCTGCACCTTACTAGAACCCCTCTGCTGTCCCCAGGGCTAGTGGAAGCCCCACTGCAGGAGTTCAGGCTGCTGTGTAGGAGGGCCACGCTACAGTGGAGGATGGTGAAAGCCTACCGCTCTGTTTTGATGAGTTCCCACTAACTGCTGATCTGGCCCAGTAGTGCCTGCTGTTCTGTCCCCTGGCCCCTGAGGAAGGAGTGCCATCCTAGGTCCCTGAGGCTGCAGGGTCCTTGCGCCACACGAGCGCTATATCTAAAAGCACCTGGAGAGGAAGGAGCACCTTGGACTGGACGCCCCAGGAGGTGAGGAGCATTACCCTGGGGCCCCTGAGGCTTGCTGTTGGGACTGTCTGTCCCCCTAAGCGCTATAATCCAAAAGCGCTGTGCTGATACCAGTGTGGCTGTCCTGCCTCAGCTATCTTGCCCCATGACTGCCTGCCCTGAAGCTAGAAAGTGCTATGCCCCACATGGAATGTGCCTCCAAGCGCATGGTGAGCACTGTAACTTGCTCCCCCAAGAAGAAGAGGGTGAGGAGCGCGAGCGCTGTACTATTCAGAGACTGCCTTCTCCCAAAGCTCTGTGCGTGACTTAAAGCACTATCATTCCTAAGCACTGTGTGGCCCAAAGGAACTGGTTATTTTAACGCGCCGTGGGAGCCAGCCCCGCGTGATTGCGCTCATGCCTATCTAGATCAAAGCAGGTGCCCACCCCGCGTTTGCCTGCATCAGGGAGCGAGTGCCTACCTCGCCCGTGCGCTTCTATCGAGAGGGAGCCTACCCCTCATTGTCCCTGGAAAGCACTGCGCGCCCGGGCCCGGAAGAGGAAGAAACCTTACCGCCATCACCACCGCAATCCCAGCAAGAGAAGAGCGGGAGAGGGAGCGTCGAGGCACGGTGTCGGTGCCTGCCCCCTCCCCACCATCACATGAAAGTCCCCGCAGAGCCCGCAGGTGAGAGCGGGAGAGCCCGGAGCCCGATGACTGGGAGCTCAACTGTGTAGTGGGTTGGGGGGGTGTCGGGGCACAGGGTCGGTGCCTGCCCCCGGGAACAGTGTTACTCTTTCAGGTGCCCCGTCTGGCAGCGGGCACCTGCAACGTAGGGCCAGACTATGTGGAGGAGACTGCTCCAGTTACCAATGTGTTAGACCCCAAAAGTACCCTGCGACCCTTGTGCTGTTTTGGGGCTTAATATCCCCCCTGGCTAGGGGAGAGTTCTTGGTACCCTGCCCGGCAGCAGGGAGCAGTGTCCCTAAGTTGGAGTTCATGTGTTTTAAGGATCCTCCGGCCTGGGGACTGTTGTACACTTGTGGGGGGTTGAAGAAATGTTCTGAGCTGAAGTGTTCTAGGCAGTACTGCTTTATTGATCCTGCGGAGGCCCCACGTTGAAATGGTTGTGCCCACAGTGAATTCCACGCCTAATGTTTTATTTTATGCTGACATTCCAAAAGGCTGAGGCCTAGTGTTTCTTCCCCTCACGTTTATATTACTGATGTTCTAGACCTATAGTGTACTTACCTGCCTGAGGTTATGCCCATGGTGTTTAGGCCATGGTTATACGCACAGTGTTACCGGCCTAATGAGTACATGCTAAATGAGGTTGCTTTATGTTTTTTTCCCTACAGCCTGGAAACTAATGGACTTACCTTTTTCTTCTTTTTTCCCAATTCCCCTGTAAATAATCCCTGTGTATATATTGCCCTGGTGCCAGTTGGCGCAACATTGTGATTACTGTGATTTCTGTTATAGGTTGGAAACAATACAAAGTTATTCTTTCTCATCCAAACCGGGGTTGTGTCTCTTTTTGTGCTGTGCCTGGTGTGTTGTCTGTGCGTACTACATGGATGCTTCACACATGTCCTCAGGAGTTTGGCCTGCCCGCTCTGCACCATGCTGCCCCCCCTAGAATTGTCTACCCCATTTCTAACATTGTTGTCGAGCGGTGGGATAGGACTTGTGTTTGCGCAGTACTACAGCGCCCTCGGGTTACACTGCAAATAGAGCTTTGAAAAGTAATCACAGGGTTTTTTGTGGGAATTATTGTTTTGCTAATTATTTAGTTTTTTCTGACTATTGTGTTTTCTTTATTATTGCTTCCTCCTGAAAAGTGTTTTTGAACTGTGTCCCCCTGTTGCACTGTGGGTGGTGTGTCCCGGGTGTACCTTGTCAGGATGGGATTGGTATGTGATGAGGACTACCTCATGGAGTACACCGAGCAGGAAGTGTTGATATTCTGTTGAGAAAGAGGGATACCCCTAGTAGACGACACCCGCAGGAAGTTATTTCTCTATGAGGCCCTCAAGAGGGGGGAACCCTTAGAGCCCTGTGGGGACCTGTCCGATTACCCCTCCGCATATTTAAAGGGTGGATTTGGTAGAGACCAGAGGGAAGGCTCCCAGTTCATAACCCTGGAAGGTGGTGACTCTGAGGAGGAGGAGGAGGAAGAAATTGATAGGGTGGAGACGCCAGTAGCTAATGAGGACACCATAGACAGGGAGTCCTGCACTGGGTCCAGTCCCGGGGGCACTGCCCCATCCCTTTCCCTGTCCCCAGAAGAATGGGTAGATAGGAGGTAAGAAAGGGAACATCAGCTGGCGCTGGAGAAGCTCAGGCATGCAAAGGAGTTAGCGCAGCTGAGGGTGGAAGAGAAGAGGCTAGAGACGGAGAAAGTCCTAGCGCAGGAGAGGATGGCGGAGGCAGAGAGGGCCTTTGCCAGGGAGAGAGTAGCTCAGGTGTGTAGGTTGTCCCCTGAGAGTGGTTTTTGTAGTCTGGATTCACCAGTGAGGGTGGGATCCAGTGGTGGCAGCGAGAGTGGTCCAGTGCAGGGAGTCCCACTCCCAGAGCCCAGGAGACGGTCCCTGATTCCCAGGAAATGGGGGACGGGTTGGGGTTCAGGGGCAGGGGAAAGCTGTTCCACCAGTCCTTAGGGGAGTTTCCGGAAGAGTGTTGGACTGCATTGGGGGATTGGGTGGTGAGTAGCGCAGTGGAGGATTGGGAATGGCTGTGCCATTTAGTTATCAAGGAGCACATGCTAAGGAATTGTTTTCCAAGGTTGCACCACCACCTGTTACAGTGTGGGTTCTCAGACCCCAGGGAACTTGCACGGGAGGCAGACCTTTGGGTGAGTGCCAGAGAGTCTGAGAGTACATTGGGGAGTGATGCTGAAGGGAGTGGTGCAGGAATCTTCCGACCCAGCGAGGCGGGAGAGGTGAGGAATAGCCCAGCTAGTTCCCAGGGAAGTGAGAGGGTTATAGGGCCTCACATCCTATCTACAGGAAGGAGTGAGATGGGGAGGTGTCCAGAGGTGCCCCAACCGCAGTCACAGGGCCTGGAGAGTTTCATAAGGGAACCCCAGGTTGGGAGCCTAGGCTGTCCTGATGTGCCATCCAGGAAAAGGGATCCCCTTGGGTCAGGAGAACCCGGAGCATCTGTAATCGGAGCTCCAGAGGTTCGGGGGTCAGCTCAGTCGCAGGGTTTAGATCCTGGGCTGGGGTGCCAGGTTCAGGGGTTGCCTGACCTGGCGGTGGGACGTCGGTAAACAATGTCCCCCTGGCATTGACTTCTAGGGGTACTTCTCCAGGTAGGAGGGTGCGGAACTCTGGGAGGGGGTGCAGGGGGAGGGAGGACTCGCCCCTGTCACCGGATCAGCTTAAGGGTTTACATCCTGGGCTGGGATGCCAGGTTAAGGGGTTGCCTGACCTGGCGGGTGGGACATCTGTAATCAGTGTCCCCTCAGAATTGTCTTCCAAGGGTACTACTCCAGGTAGGAGGGTGCAGAACTCTGGGAGGGGGTGCAGGGGGAGGGAGGACTCGCCCCTGTCACCAGTTCAACCTAACGGTTTAGAATCTAGGTTGGGGAATCAGTTGCAGTGTCATGGCCCTGGACTGGGGAGAGAGTGGTGTCCTGAGGGTGTCCCACATAGGAGGAGAGAGCGGAACCCCGGAAGGAGAGGTAGGGGGAGGAGAGCCTCACCACTGAGTGCTGGTCAGCCCGAGGGTTTGGATTCCAGGTGAGAGGACCAGTGGCAGTTTGGTAGGAGGAGAGTGGTAAAAGGGTACTACGGGCCTGGGGCTCAAGCCTTCCACTCTGTGAGAGAGAAAAGGCCAGAGACATCTGGATGGCCTAGTGGCCGGTCCTGGCCACATCCCGCTAGACAGCTTCAGTGGGGGGGTTTGGTTGGTGAAGGGAGGGTTGAGAGAGGTAACCATTGGGTTCCAGACGGAGAAGAAACTGCAGGTGCTCCTGTAGTTGCGGGCCTGCGTCCACCTTTTTCCGCCCCAAGCAGGAAAGCCTATCAAGGCAATGATTGGTCTATCCTGGCTTTTGGCTGGGGGGGAGTTGTGTTGGACTTGGCCCATTTCCCCCCGAAAGTTTTTGCATTTCACCCCCCTAATTTAGGATGTCTTCCCATGGTAAAGAAAGTAGTATAGGCCCTGTGTGGTACGAGATGCCCTGTCTAATGTGAAATGTAATGCAATGGTGTGTGCACGTGTTATCCCCCATTGTAGAAATGCACCTTACTGAAATGTCACATTTAAAACGGATGCCATGGCTGTGCGTTGTGCCACCTGACTGCAGTGGATTAGCGGTCTAGTCGTTCGGTACCCAGCCATCCCAGCGTTTGGAGGGAAAGCCTGGCACCCAGGGTGCACTACTCCTCCCCTGAGCCAGTTTGAACCAGTTCCTCAGAGAATTCTAGAAGGCTCTGGCACTGCCTGGTAGGTGGGGTGAGGGGCATATAAATAAGGGGGTTGTGCCACCATGTGCTGAGACATAGCAGGGACAAGAACGTGAGGGGACCTGCTGCCAGGGGATACCACAGCTTGGGCCTGTGTGCTGGACCCTGCACCTTACTAGAACCCCTCTGCTGTCCCCAGGGCTAGTGGAAGCCCCACTGCAGGAGTTCAGGCTGCTGTGTAGGAGGAGGGCCACGCTACAGAGGAGGATGGTGAAAGCCTACCGCCCTGTTTTGATGAGTTCCCACTAACTGCTGACCTGGCCCAGTAATGCCTGCTGCTCTGTCCCCTGGCCCCCGAGGAAGGAGTGCCAGCCTAGGTCCCTGAGGCTGCGGGGACCTTGCGGCGCCACACAAGCGCTATATCTAAAAGCGCCTGGAGAGGAAGGAGCACCTTGGACTGGACCCCCCAGGAGGTGTGGAGCATTACCCTGGGGCCCCTGAGGCTTGCTGTTGGGACTGTCTGTCCCCCTAAGCGCTATAATCCTAAAGCGCTGTGCTGATCTCAGTGTCGCTGTCCTGTCTCAGCTATCTTGCCCCTGGACTGCCTGCCCTGAAGCTAGAAAGCGCTATACCCCCATGGACTGTGCCTTCCAGTGCATGGTGAGCGCTGTAACTTGCTCCCCCAAGAAGATGAAGAAGGTGAGGAGCGTGAGCGCTGTACTATTCAGAGACTGCCTTCTCCCAAAGAGCTGTACGTGACGTAAAGTGCTATCATTCGTAAGCACTGTGTGGCTCGAAGAAACTGGTTATTTTATCGCGCCGTGGGAGCCAACCCAGCGTGATTGCGCCCTTATGCCCATCTAGATCAAAGCGGGTGCCCACCCCGCGTTTGCCTGCATCAGGGAGCAAGTGCCTACCTCGCATGTGCGCTTCTATTGAGAGGGAGCCTACCCCTCATTGTCCCTGGAAAGCATCGCGCGGCCCGGGGCCCGGAAGAGGAAGAAACCTTACCGCCATCATCGCAGCGATCCCAGGAAGAGAAGAGCGGGAGAGGGAGCGTCGAGACCTGCCCCCCTCCCCAGCATCATGTGAATGTCCCCGCAGTGCCCGCAGGTGAGAGCCGGAGAGCCGGGAGTCCGGTGAGTGAGGGCTCAACTGTGTAGTGGGTCGGGGCACAGGGTCGTTGCCCGCCCCCAGGAACAGTGTTGCCCTTTCACGTTCCCCGTCTGGCTGCGGGCACCTGCAACATAGGGCCAGACTATATGGAAGAGACTGCTCCAGTTACCACTGTGTTAGACCCCTAAAGTACCCTGTGACCCTTGTGCTGTTTTGGGGCATAATATCCACCCCTGGCTAGGGGAGAGTTCTTGGTACCCTGCCCGGCAGCAGGGAGCGGTGTCCCTATCTTGGAGGGGCCCTATAAGTTGGAGTTCATGTGTTTTAAGGATCCTCCGGCCCAGGGACGGGGGTACACTGGTGGGGGAAAAATGTTCTTTGCTGAAGTGTCCTAGGCAGTACTTCTTTATTGATCCTGCGGAGGCCCTACGTTGAAATGGTTGTGCCCACAGTGAATTTCACGCCTAATGTTTTATTTTATGCTGACATGCCTACAGGAAAGTGCCCTTTTTATCCCCCACTTTTTGCCTGACATCTGATGCAACTTGACTTGATGTGCCCTGGGAAACCAGCCAATCAGGTACTCAGGGCCTGTGTTCTTTCCACAAAATGTACCTCTGTATCCACAATTTTCACAGGTAAGCCCTTTGTAAAAGGTACCATGGGTACCAAGGGCACTGTGACCAAGGAAGGCTTCTAAGGACTGCAGCACCTATTGTGCCACACTTAGAGACCCTGTACCTTAAAACCTACACACTGCCATTGCAGGCTGCTTCTTTTGGTGCAGAGAAAAGTGTCGACATGGCACACATCCCTGGGTTTTCAAAACAATTGTAGCATGCATTACGCTCCAAACACATGTTGCACAGCAAATAAAGTGCAGAAACCCCCACTTTTTATCCAATATTCAATTGTTTTAATCCATGTTTGTCCGTGTAAAATTCCACAAATTCATCACATCCTTTTTTTCCATTATTCAGATTGAAAACTCCGTAAATCCCATAATTCTCTGATGCTTTGGATACGCCTATCCAGGCCTCATTCACTAGCACATGGTATTATATAGCCCAGGCAGCCTCATTCAAAATTTCCCAATGCATTTCGGGCTAAAACAACCCTTTCTCAGGGGTAACTGCAACATTAGAAATCGTTTTCTGCACTTTATTAGCGGTGCGTCATGTGTTTGGAGCGTAATACACGCTCTATTTGTTTTGAAATCATTTCTAATGTACTGCTTGGGCTGGGCATGGCCACGTCTGTACCCAATAACTTTGCCAAAAGAGCATACCTCGAAAGCATTGAATGATAACGGAACTGAGTGCATTCTATCATTCTTATGAACACGTCCCTGTGTGCCATGCCTCCAACCCACTGCCTGGACCCTAGGTAAGTCACCCCTCTAGTAGGGTGCACTAGCCCTCCAGTGAGGGTACAGTGGCACGAGCCCTGTACCCCTATAGTTTCTAAGTGTAGTAAAGCCATAAAGAGTATATGGTCTGGGAGTTGGTCATTACGAACTCCACAGCTCCATAATGGTGTCACTAAAACCTGGGAAGTTTGGTAGCAACCTTCTCAGCACAATAAAACATTAAATCTATAACTGATGCCAGTGTGGGATTTAATGTTAAACTCCCTCAGAGGGCACCTTAGAGATGCCCCCTGAAAAACAACAAGCCCTGGTGTGGTTCCTGAGTGGCTGCCCACCATTTGACACCACCAGACAGGTTTCTGGACCAAAGGGTAAAGATTATCCGCTCTCTGGGCCCAGAAACAAAGCTCATCCTGGTCAGAGTTGTCATGCCTCCTCCCCCAGGATGGGTTGTGTTCACGAAGGGGAAGCTTTAAAGGCCTGCCTCCTTTGTAAGCTGGTCCCTGTTTTTTGTTGCCCTCAGCAACTGAGTCCCACTGGTTCTGTTCCCCACTTTGGGTGGGAGAATCAGCAGGAAAACCAATCTAGGAGGATAGGTGTTCCCATCTTTGCCAACCCCACCCCTTAAGTGGGGGAGAAGAGGTGAAGTACACATCTCAGTCCCTTCCATCTTGAAGATGAGGGGACCCAGCCAATTAGAGAGAGGCTCATGCTCCCCTCCCACTGTAGTGTGGCATAATAGGGGGGTGTACCCACCCCAAGGAGGGTAGCCATTAGTCCCGACCGGCACACCCCTTTAACACCCCTAAATTTAGTATTTAGGGGCAACCCTGAACCTTGCCTCCCCAGATTCAAGGAAGAAAGAAGAAGGACCGAAGAGGAAAGTTGACTCAGGAAGAAGAGAACACCATCTGCTTTAGCCCCAACTCTACTGGCCTGTCCCAACTCTGGCCTGACTGCAGCGAAACCCCGGCATGTCCAACATCCGGCAGCCCCCTGGAGCCCGGAGGAACTGCCCTTACACCACCTTTCAGACTCTGTCTCCCATGAGTACCAAATTGCTCACCAAAGGCTCACCCACAGAATCTGTATCCAGGCCGCTCTGCAATTTTGCACCACTCTGCTCCTGACCCCCACGGCCCAGGTTCAAGTTGCCCAACCCCACGAGGAGGTCTCCCCAGCGATCCTGACCTGGGATCTGGTGATCTCTGACCTCCCTCTAGCTTCAAGCAGATGCCTGCAGCCTGAACCTGAAGGGTCCCCCATACTGCGACCAGAGCTGGTAAGAAGAACCCGAAGCCAAAAAACACCCCTGTACCTGACGCCCCACAGCCTTGGGTGGCAGAACTGATGGTGTCCAGGCATCCCCCAAGGACCCAACTTACCTCTCCAGCTGGTGGTCACCTCCAGGAAGCCTCCCTGCCCGAGCCGGCAGCATTTTTGCCGAAATGAAGATCTCCATTGGAATCCCCGGGCTCCCTTAAGTCGCCTTGGCACTCGGCCCCTAGTTGCCCCTGTGCCGCAGGTGGTGCAGCTTCTGTGCTGATTGTTAGCCCAATAGGGCTGACCTTAACCCCAGGAGCTTTCCCCCCATCCAAATGGCCTGTGCTGATTGTTGGCCAATTAAGTGCTGATCTTAACCCCAGGAGTTTTGCGCCTTCAGCCAAGTGGCCTGCTCGTAAGCAGTCCCTGTCGAAGCCCCCATTATCCCCATTAGCTGACATTTGGCCCCTGCACTCTGCACCCAGGTGCCCAAGTGCAGCTAGTGGTGCAACTTGAGTGCCTACCTAAACCTTGGGGAATCTTGGTTCTAAACCCCAAAAACTATTCTTGCAGGTCGTTTACTTACCTGCAACCCGATAACCTTCTTTTCCCTATAGGCACCAATGTTGTGATGTTTTGTCCCTAAAAATGCTCTGTGTCAAGTTGAACTTTTATATGAAAGGAAAGTAACTATATTGAAAACCTGAAAAGTCTTACTTACTTTGTATTGTAGTATCCTCGGTATGGCATCTAGGCATAACACTCCGAGAGGTCGATGTAATCCAAAAGTAACGCAAAAGTTATACAAATGTATTTCTATGTAATTTGAACTGTTTTTAAAGCACATACAAACCTGTAATGATTGCACATACATTCCCAATTGCTTTACTCTGTAAAGTTTTACAATTGCAAGTACATTTTACATACCTGTACCAAGTCCTGCTTGGTTCTAGAAATAAAACGTATGTATATATTTTTTTAACTAACCCAATTGGCCTGGAATCTGACTCTGAGTGTGTGAAATTGGTTGTTGATTGAGTGAATACAATAAATGCTTAACAGACCCACCTGATAGGCTTAACTGCTTGCCCACACTACTAGAGAGCTGTTAATACTTATCTAATTTAGCCTCTGCTATACCTCTAGGTACTCCCTAGACTCTGTGCACACTATACCTTACTTTGGTATAGTATATACAGAGCCAGCTTTCTATAGGACTCCCTTCTTGCTGCCACTGGGTCAGCTCAGGTAAGTTCCCCAATTCAGCCACTTGTTCCCCTGTAGGTTCCGGGGTGTTCCCCTGGAGATCAGTCTCCTCCTGGACCATGGGAACTTTAGGAGCGGTTTTCCCGTTCCCCTTTCTCTTGGCAGGCGCCTGGACCACTGCTTCAGGCTCCAGGTCCTTCTGATCACCCTTTCTGGCTACACTGGACCGAGTGGTCACGCATGCCCACTCTGGCAACACCAGCATCTCCAAGTGAGACCTGAGGACTTCTCCTGGTCGTTACCTAGCAGACAATCAACAATAATGGTGGGGCTCACAACCGCCATCAAGGGACCGGAGATCCCCCCACTCCAACTCAAAGGGAACCTTCGCCACCTTACATTAGCACTCTGAGTTGCCTCCAGCAACTACTTTGTGGGATGCACCAGAGACTACTTCCTCCTCTGATACCAGGTGACACTGGGCGGAGGTCACATTTGCTTCTGTATTTCTGAGAGCCTCTCTCCTTTGCCCAATGATAGCAGTGCAAAATTGTGCAGAGATACTAAATCAGCAAAAATGAAGTCCACCATACCATAAAAACAGGAGGTCAGCAAGCAAAAAGACACTGTAACACACCAAAAGATTCCTTCTCTAAAACACGCAAAGAAAGCAATGAGACCTAGCATCTTCTGGGCCAGAGATTCAACCGCACATTTTTTAGAAGCCATCCTGTAGTAAGCTCTATAATATACCTTTAACACTGAGTCCTACATCCAATATTATCTAATAGGAGATACTTGGGCTCGGATTGGTAAAGTTTGGAAATGCTCTAGTCTCTTCCCTGAACATGGGGGTTTGAGCGACCAATACAGGTACCTAGGCTGAAATTTGATCTAGTTTCTTGCGGTACTGAAGGATTCTCCTGAGCGAAATGAGGCAACCAAAGAAGGAGTCTAAGCCTGGAGTCTTACCATGGCTATTCCAAAGCTCTCACCAGATGGATGAAGGTTGATTTACTTGAGGTCCAACTGGAGCAACACAACAGGTAAGTAGATTTACGTCAAAGATATTTGGAGGGGTAAACAACATTAACAACGTGGGATAAACCATGTGTGCCATTACAATGCAAGCAGAACAATGCTTGCTTTAACCACACATAAGCCTTAACCACGCATATACGTGGATAAGGCAGTCAGCGCTCTTGTTGCAGAGCTGATGGGCGAGGAGAAGAACAGGAAGGATCGGGACATTTAGGACCAGGACACGGCTTGGTAAGTAGGTTTGACCCGGGTATTAGGGCAGGGGACTGTTGGCGTAGTTTTTTAGGGCTGGGGGCCTGTTTTAGGGGTTGGGGCTGGGGTAATTTTTAGTGCTGGAGGCCGGGTTTTATGACTCAGGGCAGGGGTGGGTAGGTCGGTAGTTTTCAAGTCTGGGGGCCAGTTTTAGGGCTCAGGGTGGGAGGCATGGGATCAGGGTAGTTTTTTGGGTTGGGGCCATGCTTTAGGGCTGAGGGTTTCAGGTAGTTTTTAGGGCTGGAGCGGCGTGGATTGCAGGGCTGTGGGCTGGGTTTTAGGGCTAAGGGCAGGGGGGCTGGGGTTGATCTTTACCACGCATATGCCTTTACAAATTATGCCTTTATAACAAAATGTGTTGGAAAGCATGTGTGGTATAGGCATGTGTGGTAAAGACGTGGTTGTGGTTGAGACATAGTTGTTTAGGCATGTGTTGTTAAGAAAAGCGTTGTTCTGTCATACAACCATTTGGAGGATCAGGACCATGCTGACTCTCGTCTACAACCCAGATGTTTTCTTGCTCGTTCTGTGCAACTAAGCTCAGATGACCTCATGGTCCATTAGCTGTTTTGGGCTGTCCTCACAAGAGTCTTTCTAGACAGCTGTACCTTGAATTCTCTTTCCTTTGATGAGATCTCTACTCTTTGCAGGTACAGTCTAGTTCTTTGTGCAGGAAGGTATGTCTCCCTTCTTTTCTCAGTTCAAGCTGCAAGGCGAATTTAAATGCTTCCCAGACTTAGGCCCAGTCTGGAGAGAGAGCATTAACCACACTGAGACCCTCCTGACTCTACCCTTTTGTTCATACTGAAACCAATTTGGACATGCTAATGTGGGGATGTGTATATGCCATCTGTAGAAAACTGAAGCTACCTCCCAGAGATGGTTACTAAATAATGGAGTGATGGTGAAGCCTCACTAACACAATGGATATGAGCTGGCTACCTCCTTCAACTACCAGGGCGTGTGTTGTACATAGGGCACACTGCTCCTGTTTGTGCAATTCTGCACCTCTCAAAAGGTGCACCTGGTGCACACCGGAATGGTGCCCAGGGGGTAGCACACTCGATGAGTACTCAGTGTCTGCTTCCAATCCGCTCCATGTTTCAAAGTTTAGGCAACATGTTGCACCCACTTTAAAGAGGGAACAGATATCCCCTGCAAGCAGGTGCAGTGAGTGACTTCACCCACCTGCAAGGAAATGTATGGGGAACATATGGGACCTCCTTTCCCCCACCCGAGAGCTGCCCTCATGGGCACAATAACAGTGTGCCACCTTTTTGTGATGCGCTGTCAGTTGCCTCCTAAGGCTTTGATTACGTCTGCGCCTAAACCTGTAATAGGACGCAGAGGCAAAACAATTCCCTCATTTGCACGGGACCAAACCAGTCACCACATACCCTAGGATGAACGGAAAATAGTCCTTGCCACTCAAAAGTTGATAAGCCTTGGGATTCTCCCTGAAATCAGAGCCCAGATCGGATGTCAGGAAAAACAGTGAAAGGCAGAAGTTTCTATGGGCTCAGAAGTTTGTGGCCCCCAAATGAGGGAAAACAACCATGACTGTCCAAAACATATAAACGAGGAAGGCCGCACATCTTCACAAAGCCATGCAGAGTACTTTTGTGGCAAAATAAGTTAAAAAATTATTAAAGAGTTAGCACACAAACAGTAAACTTTTGCGGTGCTACTGGCTGAAAGCTCAGATGTTTTGGACATAAATTCTGTCATTGGATTAACATCTAATTTGAATACATATACCTCTTCACCTAAAGGTGGTCCATTTATGAGTTGGAGACAAGGATATGATTTCTTCTTGTATGGCAAACCATAGCAAATTATACTGCCTAAGGCTAGGTTGACCATTGTGAATCTGTGTAAAATGACAGGTCTTCCTTCGTTAAAATGTAGTGGAGTAGTGGGGCGGGGAGGGCATTATGGTGATAGAAAAACTGATGGGATCTTATTTGAAGCGCTTCAGCAGATGAGATCGTTGTCATTGCAGATACACATCTTACTTGGACTTAAAAAGGTATGCCTTATAACTCTTTTGAGACAATGTAAATTGACCAGGCAGGTTGATAAAAAAATGAACTGTTTAAGGAATTGCCTTTCACTGGACTCCTGTATGATAAATTATAATGAATGACTGCAGTATCCAATTATTGATGTAGATGTTGCAAACTAGCGGCATGAAATGAAAAGCATGCCTTTCGAGGAAATTTTGAAAATTATGAGGGTGGGTAAAAACACATATAGCAAGTCAGAGGACATGGGTAGCAGTAAATAGACATGCATTCAGTCTTGGTGTGAAAATACAGCAAAGGAAGTCTAAAAGTTATGGTGGGGATTAGATAGAAGAGCTCAAGTACTTAACATTGATTTTTATGTCCGTTTTTTTTTCAGGAAGCATGTAGTTTTCCCTACTCGTGGGACGTTTTCCCATTATGGGAAGTAATCATTCAAAGACTCTCTTGCCAGTTTGCAAGACAGACTCCGAATGTTCCCGAACCATACATAACATATTGTGGATGTATACAAAATAGTACCTTGTCACATTGAGAGTGATTAAAAGGAGGGTAGTAGCTTTACATTTGTAAAAAATAAATAAATAAAAGTTTTATCGCCCACTCTTCGAGAGCCTGATCGCCCACATTAGAGTAGGGCAAATTGGCAGAGAAACCGTACTACTAAAACAACTGGTTAGTATATAAGTTCTGATACCACAATCATGTTAGTAAGATTAGATCTGTGGCCACTTACAATGCACTATCTTTTTGGGGCTGCATTTCCCGCGCCCTCATTTGGTGGTGGAAATGTACTATCTGACATATGCATTGCTAGGTTTTCTGCAGCATTTTAATATGACAGATTTTTCTCCACTTCCCCAAAGAAAGAGGGAGCAGAAAAACTGCTTAAATAATGGCTGGAAAATCAAATCCTCCAGCCGCTCAGGCCCTTTTCTTTATCTTTCATGAATAAGTGTTGTGTTGCAGGTGGAATTGTTTGCTTGGAGGTCCTGCATAAAATCTCTGTTCCAAACTCTGACTTCATTGTTAAGGCCAGGATCAGTGCATTTGTCCTCTTTAAGTATGGGTGGAAAGAGTATGCGCCTCACCGTAAAAATATGTCATTCTTCATTTTACTTTTAGGGCTTCACTGTATGGTACCCGACCGGTCTCAAGCGCCCCAATGAAGTACATCCTTGTAACTGGCGGCGTCATCTCAGGCATTGGAAAAGGCATTATTGCAAGCAGCATTGGCACCATCCTGAAGTCATGTGGTCTACGTGTCACAGCAATCAAAATTGATCCATATATTAACATTGATGCTGGAACGTTTTCACCATATGAACATGGTAGGTGGAATCAAATAAGAACTCGCTTTTGTTTTTACTTTGCAGACACATGTTAATATCTTACATTTAAGTTACACAAGTGTGATGTCATGGGAGAAGGTCTCTTTCTTAAATTTATGTATAAATATTTCAAAAACAGCGCGTCTAAGTGTGAGAAAGGAAATTTTTTTGAATGATTCCTTTTCTTTTCCAGATTGCCGTTTGCCAGTATTTTGACTTTGTGCACTGTGACACTGCCATTCAGTGCCACAATGTGTGTATACTCTGTCCATGTAAAATGAGGTCAAATTGGCGACAGCCAATTGACTTATTTAATCTTCCAGTAAAACTGTGGTAAAGTGGCCTGGGAAATGCACCAGTGGTGTAGTATTTAAATGTCACAGCGTGCAGCGTGTATGTTCACAACTGACATATATAATGAAAACATATAGGCCCACATGCATCAAAGTCAATTGCATTCACAAACGGTGTGAATCGCAATTTTCGGCCGTTTGCGAATGCAATTGACTAATTTGGAATGCATCATGCATTTCGCAATTTTAGGAATCGCAACCATGTTGCGATTTCTAAAATTGCAATTGCATTTAAGAAATGGCAATTTCAGATTTCTTAAATGCAATGCATGATAATTTTTTAATTGCGAAATCGCATTTTGGAAGAGGTAAATTAGCATGAAGTTGAACTTCATGCTAATTTACCGAAAACTTTCAAATATGCACAAATTGAATTTTTGAAAGTTTTAATTTACACACACATTCCCTTGGGGCATGTGTGTGTGTAAATTGCATTTAAAGTTACATTTCAGGGGTGCAGGGAGGGGTTCTTTGGACCCCCCCCTGCACCCTTGAAATTGCATTCACATTTTGCGAATCGCAATTTGAAATTCGCAAAATGTGAATGCCTTCCCATTGATTCCTATGGGCCTTTTGGCCCATAGGAATCAATAGGAAGGGTTTTCCTTAATTGCGATTGGCAAATTGTGAATCGCAATTAAGGAAAAATACCGAATCGCCCAAAAAAATGCGAATTTTTAATGCATTGCCGTTTACGATTTCTTAATTGCGATTCCCTAATTTTCGCAATTAAGAAATCGCAAATGGGCACTTTAATGCATGTGGGCCATAGATCCAGGTACACCATTGTGACCTGGCTGGCCACACTTTAAAACATTCAAGGATCGACTTGACAACAACGCCCACAACAGCAAGGAACTTTTCAACATCGTCAAGGAATTTTCCAACCCCTCGGCCAACTCCAACGACATCACCCCCTCTCAAACCCTCTGCGACTCCCTAGCCTCCTTTTTCCACAACAAGATTGCAGACATCCACAACAGCTTTGACAACCAACCCGGAAACCAACCCACCCCACCATCTGTTGACCATCTTCCCCCCGTAAACACCCTTAACGCCTGGAACCCAATCTCCACTGAGGAAACCATCCGCCTGATGAATTCCATCCACTCTGGATCCCCCACAGACCCATGCCCTCACCACATCTTCAACAAAGCAGACTCCGTCATAGCACCGCACCTCCGAGACGTCATCAACTGCTCCTTGATATCCGCGACCTTCCCAGAAGACTGGAAACACGCTGAACTCACCGCCCTTCTGAAAAAACCAACAGCGGACCCCACCGAACTCAAAAATTACCGCCCCATCTCGCTTCTTCCATTCCCGGCCAAAGTCATCGAGAAAGCCGTCAACAACCAGCTCGCCACCTTCCTCGAAGCCAACAAATCACTCGACCCCTCACAATCTGGCTTCAGAGCAAAACACAGCACTGAGACCGCCCTCATCGCAGCAACAGACGACATTCGAACTCTACTGGACAATGGAGACACAGTCGCCCTCATCCTCCTCGACCTCTCTGCAGCCTTCGACACAGTCTGCCACAGCACCCTTCTACAACGCCTCAATAACATCGGAATCCAAGGAAAAGCACTTGAATGGATCACCTCGTTCCTCACCGGAAGAACCCAGAGAGTCCGCCTTCCTCCATTCAAGTCCGAGGCCTCTGAAGTCATCTGCGGCGTACCTCAAGGATCATCACTCAGCCCCACCCTCTTCAACGTATACATGAGCCCCCTAGCGGACATCGCCCGCCAACACAACCTCAACATCATCTCCTACGCGGACGACACTCAACTGATCCTTTCTCTCACCAAGGACCCCAGCACCGCCAAAACTAACCTACACGAAGGAATGAAAGAAGTCGCCGAATGGATGAAACAAAGTCGCCTGAAACTGAACTCAGATAAAACAGAAGTCCTCATCTTAGGCACTTCCCCCTCTGCGTGGGACGACTCTTGGTGGCCGGAAGCCCTTGGAAAAGCACCCATCCCGACAGACCACGCACGGAACCTTGGCGTCATCCTGGATTCTTCACTCTCAATGAACAGGCAAGTCAACGCCGTATCCTCTTCCTGCTTCAACATTCTTCGCATGCTCAGAAAAACATTTCGCTGGATCCCCTCCGAAACAAGGAAAACAGTCACCCACGCTCTGGTCACGAGCCGACTGGACTACGGAAACACCCTCTACGCCGGTACCACTGCAAAACTTCAGAAGAAACTCCAACGAATCCAAAACGCCTCAGCCAGGCTCATATTAGACATCCCACGCAACGAACACATCTCCGGTCACCTTAAAGACCTCCACTGGCTACCCGTCAATAAGAGGATCACTTTCCGACTGCTTACCCACGCACACAAATCACTCTACGACATCGTAGATATATATATATATATATATATATATATATATATATATATATATATATATATATATATATATATATATATATACTACTGGCGGTCGCCAGTAGGTATATATAGTTAGGACTTAGTTTCCATAGGAAATCCGCAACATTCTATTTGGAATAACTTTGGCGTCGATTGAGGAATTTGCGTGCAATTTTCCAAAATTTCGGCCAGCTCAGTTCTGCTCCTTCCCTGAAAGTTTTGGGGGGATTCGTCAAGCGGGGGCTGAGAAAAAAGGGTGGTCCCAAAACGTGTTTTCCCCATATTAATTTCCATAGGACGTTTAGACACAGCTACAGCCCGAACCGCCGAACAGAATTACACCAAACTTGGCAAAATTGTAGGGACTAGTATGCAGAAGTGTCTTTAGTTTAAATTGTGTAAATCCCTCCACTAGTTCCTGAGAACTAGTGGAGGGAAAAGAGAAATGAATATATATATATATCTATAGCAGCTTACTGTAAGCTTACTGTACTCTGTACCATTCCGAGCACGAGCTGCATGCTGATTGGCTGCAAATGTCTGTCAACACTCCAAACCAGAAAGTGTTGGCAGCCATCTTGTGCCTATTAGACTGAGGGACAGGAAAGCAGAAAAACAAAGGTGCAAAACACGCAAAGGGAGCAGGGTAGAAGCACCCTGACCCCCTAGGCCTGCTCAGGAGTCAAGCTATCCAAGCTGAAGAAGGCTGATAGCCAGAAACCGGTCCTTGGATGCTTGATTCCGGTCTAGGAAAGACATGGCTTGGTAGTTCGGGCTGGACTGTTCCCATGAGGCACAGGGTCAAGGCTGATTTCCATATAGCCATTGTCTGACCTAGGGTGGTGTGGAGTGCAAAAAAACAATGGATTTAGGCCCAGATCTTTGTACTGGGGTGAATGTAAGACATTGTTCTGCATTCTGTCCATCAACTGTGTTTTTTGCAATTTTCACCCCGAGTGGGCTGGGTATGCTCAGACGTGAGTCCCAGGCTCTCCACATCACTGGAGTCAAGCAATCCAGGCTGAAGAAGGCTGATAGCCAGAAACCGGTCCTTGGATGCTTGATTCCGGTCTAGGAAACACATGGCTTGATAGTTTGGGCTGGACTGTTCCCATGAGGCACATGGTCAAGGCTGATTTGCATATAGCCATTGTCTTACCTAGGGTGGTGTGGAGTGCAAAAAAACGATGGATTAAGGCCCAGATCTTTGTACTGGGGTGAATGTAAGACATTGTTCTGTATTCTGTCCATCAACTGTGTTTTTTGCAATTTTCACCCCGAGTGGGCTGGGTATGCTCAGACGTTAGTCCCAGGCTCTCCACATCACTGGAGTCAAGCTATCCAGGCTGAAGAAGACTGATAGCCAGAAACCGGTCCTTGGATGCTTGATTCCGGTCTAGGAAAGACATGACTTGATAGTTTGGGCTGGACTGTTCCCATGAGGCAAAGGGTCAAGGCTGATTTGCATATAGCCATTGTCTTACCAAGGGTGGTGTGGAGTGCAAAAAAAACATAGATTTAGGCCCAGATCTTTGTACTGGGGTGAATGTAAGACATTGTTCTGCATTCTGTCCATCAACTGTGTTTTTTGCTCGTTTAAGTTAAAGCCATTCTGTTTGTAACGAGGTCGCTTTTTAGCTTTGCTTTTATTAGTGTTTTTCAAACTTTCATGTAAATAACATGCATATGTATGCATATATGTATATGTATGCATGCATTTATATTTGTATTTATATAGATATGCAGATTACATATGTTTATATATTTATGTATATATATACACTCATACATATTTATAAATGCATATGTATATATATATATATGTGTGCGTGTAGAGAGAGGTAGAGGTAGAGAGGTAGAGGTAGAGACTAGTAGAGAGAGGTAGAGAGGTAGAGAGTGAGTAATAGAGAGTAGATAGTGAGTAGTAGAGAGTAGTAGAGAGCAGTAGAGAGAGTAGCAGAGAGTGAGTAGTAGAGAGTAGTAGAGTGAGTAGTGGAGAGTAGTGAGAGTGAGTAGTAGAGAGTGAGTAGTAGAGAGTAGTAGAGAGTAAGTAGTAGAGTGAGTAGTAGAGAGCAGTAGAGAGTGAGTAGTAGAGAGTAGTAAAGAGTGAGTAGTAGAGAGTAGCAGAGAGTGAGTAGTAGAGAGTAGCAGAGAGAGAGAGTAGTACAGAGTGAGTAGTAGAGTGAGTAGTAGAGTGAGTAGTAGAGAGTAGTAGAGAGAGAGTAGTAGAGAGTGAGTAGTAGAGAGTAGTAGAGTGAGTAGTAGAGAGTGAGTAGTAGAGAGTAGTAGAGAGAGAGTAGTAGAGAGTGAGTTGTAGAGAGTAGTAGAGTGAGTAGTAGAGAGTGAGTAGTAGAGAGTAGTAGAGAGAGAGTAGTAGAGAGTGAGTAGTAGAGAGTAGTAGAGAGTGAAAAGTAGAGAGTGAGTAGTAGAGAGTGAGAAGTAGAGAGTGAGTAGTAGAGAGTGAGTAGTAGAGAGAGAGTAGTAGAGAGTGAGTAGTAGAGAGTGAGTAGTAGAGAGTAGTAGATAGTGAGTAGTAGGGAGTGAGTAGTAGAGAGAGAGTAGTTGAGAGTACTAGAGTAGTAGAGAATGAGTATTAGAGAGTAGTGGAGTAGTAGAGAGTGAGTAGTAGAGAGTAGTGGAGAATATTCCAAAGTTTGGCACAGCACCACTTGCACAACAAGTCCAATCAAATCATATCTCTTAGAGTCCTTATTGGAGTGCTGAATCTTGGTGTATATTCAAATGCTTTTATTTTCCTTAAGTTTATGTACCACAGCCAGCCGACGCGTTTCGTTCTGTACAACAGAACTACTTCAGGGCGTTCTAATTTCCTTCAAGTTATGTCGGTATCCTGTTGTCATGTAACTAGATATTTCTTCCAAATGTTAGACGAGACGTAAGTACATTCTTATTCAAAGTGACTAGGTATCAATTTTACCCACACAATTCGGGCAGACTTGAATAATTTACAGCATCCTCAAAGTCAGTCTTTCAAAAATTCCAAAGTATAGGACATGATAATCCAAATGTTTCTCAAGAAAAGTCATTTTCAATCGTTCGGAATATCGGGGTTTGGGCAGATATGACCCACGGACACGGTTTATGACTTTTCTTGAGAAACATTTGGATTTGGATTATCATATCCTATACTTTGGAATTTTTGAAAGACTGACTTTGACGATGCTATAAATTACTCAAGTCCATGGATGCTGCTGGGAACGCCCCCAGCAACACCCATTGCACACCCCTTTAACGCAGGACACTGCGTTAAAGGGACTGATAGTTATCAGGCAGGATTACGCCACAAAAAGCGGCTTAGTCCTGCCTGATAAATATCACTCAGTCTTCTGCTCCACCGGAACGTCACAAAAAGTGCATCATTCATGACATGGTCAGTGACATCACTGATGGCATCACTGATGACATCTCAAATGACATCACTGATGACATCACTGATGACATCATCCATGTGACAATCAAATACACCTCATCACACACTAGTATAATCTTTCATCCCTCACTGTAAAATAGAAAGTGCCATATTTGAAACCATTGACACACCAATAGAAATTTCTAAACACCCACTCAGTTATTCATAGAACTATACACACATTGAATCACTTACCTATAGATTCAGTGGTATATGCAGTGAATAATCAACAGAACACTATCAAATATACTTATACGCCTATTTCAACATTACCAACTAGCAAACATTGTACTCACTTATAAAGACATCCTTCTGACTTATGCAAACAATTGATTATACTTACAATTACTCACCTACACACTTATACAAACACCACTTCATCTATTTATATAGATAGTAACTCACACTTGGTGTGTTAAAAAATCACTATTACAAGTATACAGTTATCCATATAGTGACTCCTACAATCACTAAGTCTTAGACACACTTAACTAGATATAACTGTCACATACACTGCCTTTTTTTAAAAAGTTTACTGGAGATGTACCATTGAGAGAAATATTTCATCACCACCACACCCATAAACATATACACTCACTGAAACAACTGTTATAACATGTAGTCTTAACCTCATATACCTACTGAATGAACTATTCACACATTTTTTGGCAATCACACCCCCCCACCAAAGCACATAGACATTCCTTTACCCATATAAATACTCAGTTAGGAAACCAATAACAAATATAGTCTTTAACATAGCAATTAAGACAAAGTAATAAAGACTTTCACACAGTTTAGTAACTACACATTATATATAGTGAGACTCTACAAATTAGTCAAGGAAACAATCAATGACACTGTTACTAAATCCACCATCCACACATTTATATTTATATATCCACTCATTCTTCAATGCAAAGTAGTGTATTTATAATACATATTTAAATATCAAAGCAAACCACATTCACTGGATGATGTCATCAGTGATGTCATCAGTGATGTCACTGACCATGTCATGAATGATGTAATATGTGACATCATCAGCAGTGGATTGCGGGCGCGCAAGTTATAGTGAATACAACTAACTATAACGGGGGAAGTTCAATGGTTTTGTATGAGTAAAATGTTCATCTAACTATAATATATATATATTTATATATACGTGTGCGGACGTGCGCGGACCTTCGTGTGCGCCAGCTGCATGCTGATTGGCTGCCAATGTCTGTCAACACTCCTTAACAGAAATTGTTGGCAGCCAAATTGTGCTCATTAGACAGAGGCACAAGAAAGCAGAAAAACAAACGTGTAGAACACAAAAAGGGGGCAGGGTAGAAACACCCTGACCCCCTAGGCCTGTTAAGGTGGTCCCACAAAGACCCCCAAGGCCAAATGTTTTTTTTTTAAACCTGGTATGTTTTTTTAAAAATTAGTCCACAGGGGGACCAAATCACGGGGGCATAGTGATAAAGAAGTGTGGGGGGTTCCCAATCCCCCCCCCCACACTGCCCCGGGGACCGCCGCCCTCCAGGGCAAAGCAACACAGCCCCCTGGTGCATACTGGAGGCTCCTGGTGGGCTAGTTGGCCCCCAGGGACCCCCAGTATGCAAGGGGAATTAGTTCCCCCTCTTCAAACAGGCACGGGGGCTGCGTTGCAGAGAGGTGTAAAAAAGGGTGTGGCCTCATTACACCTCTCTGCAATGTAGCCCCCTGGCGCATACTGGAGGCTCCTGGTGGGCTAGTCGGCCCCAGGGACCCCAGTATGCAAGGGGATTAGTTCCCCCTCTGCAAACGCGCCAGGGGGCTGCGTTGCAGAGAGGTGTAACAAGGGGCATAGCCTCATTTCACCTCTGTGCAATGCAGCCCCCTGGCGCATACTGGAGGTTCCAGGTGGGCTAGTTGGCCCCCAGGGGCCCTCAGTATGCAAGGGGAATTAGTTCCCCCTCTTCAAACATGCACGGGGGCTGCGTTGCAGAGAGGTATAAAAAAGGGTGTGGCCTCATTACATCTCTCTGCAATGCAGCCCCCTGGCGCATACTGCAGGTTCAAGGCGGGCTAGTTACCCCCCAGGGACCCCCAGTATGCAAGGGGAATTAGTTCCCCCTCTGCAAACACGCCCAGGGGTTGCTTTGCAGAGAGGTGTAAAAAGGGGCGTGGCTTCATTACACCTCTCTGCAATGCAGTCCCCTGGCGCATACTGGAGATTCCTGGTGGGCGTTCAGGTCTTATATAGTTAGGAATTAGCATTAAAAAAAACTTTGAAATTCACTGAAAAAACCATAGGTTTCAGGCCTTATATAGTTAGGAATTAGCATTTAAAAAACCTTGCAAATTCACTGAAAGAAACATAGGTTTCAGGCCTTATATGGTTAGGAATTAGCATTTAAAAAACCTTTGAAATTCACTGAAAAAACCATAGGTTTCAGGCCTTATATAGTTAGGAATTAGCATTTAAAAAACCTTTAAAATTCACTCAAAAAACTATGGGGCAGATTTATGTTAACTGGCGCATCCCCAGGGATGCGCCAGTTAATGTGCGCCACAGTGCGCCACAACTCCGCCACCCATGGTGCGCCGCATTTATAATGCGGCGCACCATGGTGCAAAAACGGCACAGATGCGTGACGCATCTGTGCCGGAAAGGTGGCGCATTGCTGGAGTTGCGTCGCAAGCGCGACGCAGCTCCAGCACGGCTCGGGGGTGCCCCATCTTCACAATGCTGCGTCAAGACCTACGCCTGCTTCAAGCAGGCGCAGGGTTTTGACGCAGCATTGGCCTGAAAGTGACTGAGTGAAATCTCATAGATTTCACTCAGCCACTTTCAGGAGGCGTTCCTGCGCAGGAACGCCTCCTTATGGCGCAGGGTTTTACATTGTGTCGCATCTCCTAGATGCGTCACGTTGTAAATAGGGTGCATTGTTTGCGCTGCCGTTGCGTCAAATAAAGTGATGCAATTGCGGCGCAAAGAGGCGCAACAGCCTCATAAATCTGCCCCTATAAGTTTTAGGGGTGTTCTAGTTAGCTGGACATTTCACTCACACAAAGCCATTGAAATTGCTCCTATATAGTTAGTTGTACTAACTATATTTCGCGCACCCACAATCCACTGCTGATGCTGTCACATATTACATCATTCATGACATGGTCAGTGACATCACTGATGACATCTCAAATGACATCACTGATGACATCCCTGATGACATCATCCACATGACAATCACATACACCTTTTCATACACTAGTAAAATCTTTCATCACTCTTTGTAAAATACAGAGTATCATATTTGAATCCATTGTCACAACAATACAAGTATCTAAAAACCCACTCAGTGATTCATAGATGTATACACACATCTAATCACTTACCTGTAGATTCACTCATACATGCTGTCAATGAACAATAGAACACTATAAAAAATACTTATACACCTATATCGACATTACACACCAGCACACATCCTATTCACATATGAAGTCTTCCTACTCACTTATGCTAACCATGGATTATACTTGCATATTTACTTAGCTACACATTTATACAAACACAACTTCATCTATTCATTTAGATAGTAAGTCATACTTAGTGAATTATAAAATCATTATTACAAGTATACAGTTATCCATACAGTCACTCACACAATCATTGAGTCTTATGTATACTTATTTATATACAATAACTGACACATACACTGCCTTTTATTTTTCTAGTTTGGTCGACATGTACCATTGAGAAATATATTTGCTCATCACCACACCCATAAAGATATTTACTCACCCAAACAACTGTTAGAACATGTAGTTTTAACTTCATATTTCTAGTGAATCAAGTATTCACACATCTTTGGGCATTCAACCCCCCCCCCCACCGAACCACACACACATTCACTCTCCCATACAAATACTCAGTTAACTAATCAATAACTAATATAGACTTTCACATAGCTAGTTACCAACTGGAGACCCAGTTTACACAACAACTGACAAAGTGATAAAGATATTCACACAGTTTAGTCACTATCCACTTTTAAGGCGCTACACAATTTCGGCGCTGGCTATTTGCAGAGAAGGGTCAACTTCTACCTCCCATCTAGACCCTTGAGGTCGGCTGCCCAGGCCAATGCAATCGTGCCGGCAGTGAGACGTGTTCGTTGTGGAGGTCGCTCTTTTAGTTACCTGGCCCCCCATCTTTGGAACACTCTGCCCTTGACGTTGCAAACGTGCTCCAATCTGTCTACCTTTAGAAAGGGACTTAAAACTCATCTTTTTGCCCTGTAAGTTGTTCCTGTTGATTCTTAGTGCCGCTTTGGCTGTCTTGTTAGTTGCTGGTATTTGTGTGTAATGATCTATAGCGCCGGGACGCTCTTCGGAGCAGCTGATTCAGAAAAGGGGGTGGTGATGAACAGAGTGTCTGAATTAAGCAGACTGATTTGCATATAGCCAGGTTCTGAGCTGGGATGGTGCAGTGAGATAAATAACGGTGATGGATCAAGCCCTGATCTTTGGACTGGGTAAGAGTGGTCTGCTTAATTCAGACACTCTGTTCATCACCACCCCCTTTTCTGAATCGCCTTCGGAGCAGCTGAGCGCTTTACAAAACCCCCAGTAACATAACATAACATAACATTTAGTGAGATACTATAAATTGGTCAAGTAAACAGTCAATTACACTGCTACTAAATCCTCCATCCAAATATTTATTTTTATATATCCACTCATTCTTCAATTCAAATTGCTATATATATAATGCATATTTAAATAACGAAGCAAACCACATTCACTGGATGATGTAATCAGTGATGTGATTTGAGATGTCATCAGTGATGTCACTGACCATGTCATGAATGATGTAATATGTGACATCATCAGCAGTGGATTGCGGGTGCGCAAAATATAGTTAGTACAACTAACTATATAGGAGCAATTTCAATGGTTTTGTATGAGTGAAATGTCCAGCTAACTATAACACCCCTAAAACCTATAGTTTTTTGAGTGAATTTTAAAGGTTTTTTAAATGCTAATTCCTAAATATATAAGGCCTGAAACCTATGGTTTTTTCAGTGAATATATATATATATATATATATATATATATATATATATATATATATATATATATATATATATATATATATATATATATATATATATATATATATATATATATATATATATATTACCTACTGGCGATAGCCAGTAGGTATATATAGTTAGGATTTTTTCTCTATGGAACTTTTGAAAATTCTATGTCTAATACCTTTGGCGTTTGTGGACGGAATCGGCTGAAATTTTCAGGAAAATGGCACATTTTGTTTCTGAGCAGCCCCTGAGAATTTGGGGGGGTTTCGTCAAGGGGGGGCCGAGAAAAAAGGGGGGTCCCAAAACTCGTTTTTCCCATTCATTTTTCCATAGGGCCTTTGGCCTCACTTTTAGCTCGAACGGCTGAATGGATTTGCACGAAACTTGGCAAAATTGTAGGGACTGTTAGCCTGATGTGCCTTTGCTGGGTCTCAATATATGTGCTCCAGTGGATTTTGAGAAATTAACGTTTAAAAAAACAGATATATCTGTGACAGCGTCCTGGATAGCGCACTAGATCGCGTACTTTTCGCGTAACGGCGCTTTGCGAAGCGAAGCTGATTGGCTCTCCGGTGTCTGTCAACATTCTAAACAGTCCGGTGCGGCCGCCATCTTGTCTCTCGGTAGGATCGAGAGACAAGAGGAGAAGAAAAATGAAGGGGGAATTTAATGAAAGGGGGCAAGGTAGACCCCTCTTGACCCCCTAGGAATGATGTTGGGGTTATTAAAGGGTCCCGTGGGGAAAATAAAAAAAATTAAATTTTTCGCGGTAGAAGCGCTTCCCGGTTCGCGAACTGGGTAGCGAATCGGGACGCGAAACGGGAATTCGCCATTTTGTGTTTCGATTTAATTAAATTACTAGATGGATGAAAAACTATGTGAGTATTGGGTATAAGGGGGTATGGGAGACGTATCCTGACCCCCTATGTTTTCTGAGGGTGGTTGAGGAGGCTCATATATGTTGATACTTTTCTTCCAGCGGTTGCGCATGAGCGTTTTTTTTTTTTTGCCGCTTGACTTCTGTTAACGTTCGATTCGAAGGAAATTAGGAAGTGTTGATCGCCATTTTGACACTGCGAGTAAATATATTGTAAAAAACAATTGTTATAAATTAATCCTTATTGATAAACATTGTCTGCGCCATCTTGCTTTTTTTCCAATGCCACACTTTTGTCGTGCACGGCAGCCATTTTAGATGCCTTGACCAGACCCACTCTCTGCACGCCGCCGATCCTCAGCATGGCTCCCCACCCTCGCAAGCATCTCCCCCACGCACTGGTCACCCCTGCTCTCTCTCTGATGCATGGGCCATAAACTTCCCTTCATCTGCGCTGCTCTTCCCTGAGTATCACACCCTGTGCCCGCCCGACACCTCCCTTTCACCCTATTCACTACCGCACCCTCTGACACTCCGCTTCCTCGGTGTCCGATTGTCCAGGCCGGTCTCAGGCTATCACCTAGCCCTGCAGATGTAGTTTATGGCCCCAGCTGTAAAGAATCACCCCTCTTCAAAGGAGTTACAGTAGATCAAGGCCCCCACCCGATGAGATCCGTCACACCACGCGCGTTCCTACTATCTGATAACCATCCTGTATTGTGCTTGGGGAGGGGATTCTCACTGTGAGGGTGTGTGGGTCCGAGCCTGAAGCGGAAGATTCCAGGGATGCCTCTTTGTACATCAAAATTTTACAATTATGTGTCACATTAAAAATATATAGCACTCCAACAAAGTAGTAGGATTATAAAACTTTAATAACTTATAAATATATACAACGCAACAAAAACAGTAAATACATTTAAACATTTTTTTGAAAAAAGAAGCAACAATGGTCAGTAGCTGTCTTTTGTGCGAATAGTCCCAAGGCAGCACAACGTGCTGAGTTCTGGACGGCACCCAGGTGATGTCACCTGGGTGCCGCCGCACTGGTTTTGGTATCCTACAATGCTGCTCCGAAAAACGGTGTGGGGCGTCCCGGGGGGTGCGGGGGGAGGCCTCGTCAGTAGCGGTCTGTTGTGCGAATAGTCCCAAGGCAGCAGAACGCGCTGAGATGTGGATGGCACCCAGGTGATGTCCATTAAGTTGCCGCACTGGTTTTGGTATCCTACAATGCTGCTCCGAAAAACGGCGTGGGGCGCCCCCGGGGGGGGAGGGGGGGGGGGAAGGCGGCGTGAACGGGCCTCCCCAGGTGGAGGCTCGTCTGCTGTAGTGGGGCGCCCCTTTACCGTTTCAGTTGCCATTCCGCCCGCTTTTGGTACACTGTGCCAAAATCCGCCATTCAGCTGAGTTGCGCCCACTCTTGCGGTTCAGCGATAGGCGGCTGCTACAGGACTCTCAAAATGGCGGCAGGCTCTTTCCTTTTTGGGCCTGGTCCACTAAAATGGCCCTGGGACACCTTGGAACTCGGACGCTTGTCTGCTCGGTCTTGGACCCCATTCTCGAAAGCGTCCCATGAGCCTTGAAGATTCTACAAAAGTCTTGGGGGCCCCCGACTCCTGCAGGCTTCCGGTGGGGAGCGGCTGCCATGATTGCTCGCGGAATGACCACGGCGGAGCCACAAAATGGTGGTGCTTTCATGCTGACGCCAGCTTCAGTCTGAAACATCCAGAAACAAGGTGGGGCTTTCATCGTTTGGGAAAAAAAAATGTTCTAATCCAATGAAAAGTGTTATTTTTAGGTCATATGATCAAGCCTTCCATCATTAGGAAACCAAAAGTAAAATGAACCAATAAAAAGTTTTATAAACAAGTCACATGACCTGTTATGCGGCATAGGGCTATAAAAAGCGTAGAAAATCCGTTGGCACGTGAGGCGGCATCAGTAGCGGACCGATGTGCGAATAGGCCGAAGGCAGCACAACGCGCCAAGATCCGGATGGCACCGAGGTGGTGTCCAGCAAGTTGCCGCACTGGTGTGGCCATCCTACAATGTTGCGCCGAAAGTCGGCGTGGGGCGCCCCGTTGGCCTGTGAGGTCGCGTCAGTCAGTGGGGGCTGTTTGAGGATCTGACTGCATTGCGAAGCAATGTGATGCTGTGCGTCGCCCCCAAGATGGAGGCTCCTCGGCTGCAGTGGGGCGCCCCTTGGAGTTTCACTCGCTATCCAGCTGAGTTGCGTCCGCACTTGCGGCTACAGTAGGCCGAAGGCAGCACAACGCACCGAGATCTGGATGGCACCGAGGTGGTGTCCAGCAAGTTGCCGCACTGGTGTGGCCATCCTACAATGCTGCGCCGAAAGTCGGCGTGGGGTGCCCCGTTTGCCTGTGAGGTGGTGTCAGTAGCGGACCGATGTGTGAATGAGCCGGAACCAGCACAAGGCGCCAAGATCCGGATGGCACCGAGGTGGTGTCATAGTTGAGAGTTCTGAGCAGCGCTTGTAACACTGTCTGAAGCTTATTTGCACCTGCTGCAGCTTCACTATTGCCCTGGTGTGGCCAAAGATCGCCCATGACATAGGCGGCCGGCTCCCGGGGTCCGGCGGAACTTTTTTCCTTTTCCTTTCTGCATCTTGTCCCACAATCCGTTTGACCTGAAGACACGACCAGGTCCCTGAATGTGTGCAGGGGGACGCTATTGATTGAAACAAAATGGCGGCTTCACACAAAGCTGACTCAAGCGTTGCTGCTGATGCTATACAGACAAAAACAGGTTTTCAGTTTGTACATTCTTCTGGATTTTTCCATCCAAAATGGCGCCGGTATAAATGGGACTCGTAACTCTTTGTTGTGTACTGGTTGCACAACCTTGATATCACGAGATACTTATGCAGTTTTGAAGCACATGGCGGGCGGGGACGAGAATTGATTGAATATTTCGACATCCCTATTGATATTAAGTTCTGATGTGTTATTGATTACTGTACTATTGAAAGTTCGAATTAACATCACCCATGGTACTTGCCCGCAAATGTATATCTAGATAATTTTATTGTAAGTGGCCCTGTCGTATTTTAATTACAAAATGTACGTCCACCGATTCCGCAACTGTTAGACACCTTAGTTCTTGCAACCTAATGGCCCGCTCGTTACGTTCCTCTACAGTGTAAATGTCTCCTCATCATATACGATTCCAGTTTGCTCAGTGGCCGGCCCACATGGTTATAGGCCCGAATTTGTATACTGACATTTTCACGATAAAGGTTTTTTAAACAAAACATGGTAGTTGTATTTACATTGGTAAAGTTTTTAATTTTAGTCACTGTTTTCGAATCAGTAAAAGGCAAGTGAAATAAAGCAGTCCAATTACATGACGGATAAAAGGTATAATACGCAGGAACGCAGTAAAGATAAATGGTCAAGGGCTGTTGTGTTTTCTACTCCTGCAACATAAAGTGATCGATAAGAATCTGATATTCAGGCGTATCGGCGACTAAGACAGCAGTCCGAGCCTCTTTTGCTCAACGTCTCCGTCATGGGACGAAGAAACGCCCTTTTTCTCGAAAAAGGAATATATTTTACTTGCAGGACAGTTGTAAATTTTCCGGGAAAGTACATTAGCCTGGAACATTATAACATATATGTTTAAGAAAAAATAATGTTCGAAAGCAATAAAAAGCGTAATTTTTAGGTCATATGACTAAGCCTTTCATCATTAGAATAACAAAAGTAAAATGAACCAATGAAAAGTTTTATTAACAAGTCACCTGACCTGTTTTGCTTACGTTACGCGCTGCGCGCCGCGCCCCGGATCGCTTCTGGGAAGCTGCGCTTCGCGCACCGGAGCACTTCCGGGTGCGCTAACGCGGCGTGTCATATAACGCATTACGCGACAACGTAGGTCCAGAATATAGTCAAAATGTCTCCACCAACCAGCGGTCGGAACACAACCCCTTTCAGCAGTCTAAAAAGTTCTGTTAAATGACAACAGAAGGGACAGGCAACAAGAACCTTCAGTCAAAGAGGGGAGGGCAAGTTCTTCTCTACCGGGTCACGTTGGGGCACTACCGGAACTGATGGAATTGGTAGTCTACAGTGTTTCTGGATGTTTCAGACTGAAGCTGGCGTCAGCATGAGAGCACCACCATCTCGTAGCTCAGTCGTGGCCATTCCACGAGCAATTATGGCAGCCGCACCCCACCAGAAGCCTGCGGGAGTCGGGGGCCCCCAAGACTTTTGTAGAATCTTCAAGGCTGAGGGGACGCTTTCGAGAATGGGGCCCAAGACCTAGCAGACAAGCGTCCGAGTTCCAAGGTGTCCCAGGGCCATTTTAGTGGACCACGCCCAAATCTGAAGAGCCGGCCGCCATTTTGAGAGTCCTGTGGCAGCCGCCTATCGCTGCATCGGAAGAGCGGGAGCAACTCAACTACATGGTGAGCGAGACGCTGTAGTCGCAAGAGCGGGCGGTAAACAGCTGAATGGCGGAAGAGGCACAGTGTAGCAAAAGCGGGCGGAATGGCAACTGAAACGGTAAAGGGGCGCCCCACTACAGCGTGTCTTCAGGTCAAACGGATTGTGGGACAAGGTCCAGAATGGAAGAGTCATCAAAAGGCAAAAAGCTCCGCCGGACCCCGGGAGCCGGCCGCCTATGTCGGGGGCGATCTTAGGCCACACCAGGGCAACACGACTTGGGTAGAGGGCAGGAGCCAAGCGCCCCCTCCCAGTCCGCGCCACCACACCGTATGTTGAAAATCTGAAGCCATCGTTCTACAAACTCTCAACCAGCCTTGGATGGAAAAATCTTGAAGAATGTACAAACTGAAAACCAGTTTTTGTCTGCATAGCATCAGCAGCAATGCTTGCTATCAGAGTGCATGAGTTTCATGCTCGATCGATTGAGCTAGCCGGATCAGGCAACAAAAAGTATAAAATAGTTATGTAAATAGTTATTTAATAAAATGTTTTACCCTGTTACTTTGCTGGTGTGTTGCATATATTTATAATATTTGCATAGAGTTTATCGTTATTTTGGGCGGGGTGGGTGGCAGAGCCGAGCTGTCTTGCAGCCATCATGGTGTGGAGCTCAGTTCATCTCACTAGTTTCGTATTTCTCATGAAGGGTTGTTCCTAATGTTTCTATTTTAGCGAGGTCAAAAAGACATCCCATTAGTGGCCTACTGATTTTGCTCGATTACTTTTGTTTTTTTACACGATTTTTCACTATCTGCAAAGATTAAACGGGGTATTGCAACTCTGTGCTTGTTTGTAAATAGAGAATGAACCAAAGAGAATCAATTCTAAAACAGTAAATGCTTGGATAACAATCAATCAAATGGAGAGACAAACAGGCACGACGGATTACAACGGGGGCAAAGGCCTGCGTTAACTACCCTTCACTATCTGCAAAGAGAGAGTACTACTAAGAGAAAAGAGGGGGGGGGGCAGCGTTCAAAGCACATCAGCGTGCATAAACACGAAAATGTTTTTACCTATCACGTACTTGACATTTGACAGCTTTTGATATTTGCTATTAAAAAACCATTGAAATTCACTGAAAAAACCATAGGTTTTAGGCCATATATAGTTAGGGATTAGCATTTACAAAACCTTAATTTACTCGCACAAAACCATTGAAATTCGCATATATAGTTAGATGCAATAACTATATATCGCGCACCCGCAATCCACTGCTGATGATGTCACATATTACATCATTCATGACATGGTCAGTGACATCACTGATGACATCTCAAATGACATCACTGATGACATCTCAAATGACATCACTGATGACATCTCAAATGACATCACTGATGAAATCACTGATAACATCTCATTTGACATTACTGATCACATCACTGATGATATCATTCATGTGATAATACGATGAACCTCTTCAGACTCTAATATAACCTTAGATATAATCAGTGTAAACAGACACTCACAGACTGTCACTCATCCATGGAGTTACTCACACACCTAGTCAGTCATGCAAAGAATCAATCACACCTCCATTTCCTCAACTATACAGTTATACACACCTTACTTAATCAAACATATACTAACACATATTTACTCTTTATACAATCACTGATACAAGTTCACAATGATCCATTCAGCCACTCACACATTCACTGGCTCTTATGCACAGTTATTTATATATATATATCAACTCTTACATGTACTGTGTTTTACATATGTACTTACTTTGATATGTAGCACTGAGAAATCCAATCACTCACCAATACACTCATTCAGACAGTCAACCGCCCATACAGCTGTTTCCACATGCACTTTTGAACCCATACATCTAGTGAATCAACTGCTCACACATCTATGCACAGAGTCACACACCTCCCAGCCACCCCCACACACACACTCACTCTCCCATACAAATATTTGGGCAACCAATCAATAACCCATATAGTTACTCATATAGCTACTGATCAACACATGCAGCAGTTTACAGAACTGCAGAAATAATGATGCACAAATTAAGACAGTTTAGTCACTAACCCATGCACTCAGTGAGACACATTTAATCATTCCCTCATACAATCAGTCATGCACCTACTAAATCCTTCATCCAGACACTTATACATCCACTCATTCTTCAATATGTAAGACATATTTTAACTTTACAGAAACATACAGTCACTGGATGATGTCATCAGTGATGTCATCAGTTATGTCATTTGAGATGTCATCAGTGATGTCATTTGAGATGTCATCAGTGATGTCACTGACCATGTCATGAATGATGTAATATGTGACATCATCAGCAGTGGATTGCGGGTGCGCGATATATAGTTATTGCATCTAACTATATATGCGAATTTCAATGGTTTTGTGCGAGTAAATTAAGGTTTTGTAGATGCTAATCCCTAACTATATATGGCCTAAAACCTATGGTTTTTTCAGTGAATATATATAAATATATATATATATATATATATATATTTGTTTTTAACTCTTTATTAAACATGCTCATGAGGTACATCAAGACAGAAGGTGTGCACATACATTTCATCAGTCATGTAGGCGGCTTTGTGTTGCATCATGCCTAAGCACACAAAACAATGGTCACTGTGGTACCATTACATCACAAATCGACCTTATTCAAGTATGGAGACACGTCTGGGTCAGTGTTACTCACTGGGAGGCAGACGAACATGTGTGGTAGCAGGTTATCAGTTCCTTTTATGTGTTTCTATATTTCTCCTAGCGGGCCATATTTTTCCCAATTTTTTACTACAAACCCTACTGTCGTAAAACACCTTTTCAGCTTGTTGATACCAGTCAAGGACCACCTCCCATTTCATCACTGATGGGGGGATGTGTTTCCCCCATCTGCGTGCTATATTACGCTTTGCCACCCGGCAGTTTATTATGTCTGGGCCAGTCTTCCTCCCCCCCCCTGATCATCAATAGGAGCCACTTGGCATCTACGGCCATTCTCATTCCCAGTACCCTCGTCATCACTGATGTCACCCTTTGCCAGAATGAGATGATGACTAGGCATTCCCATAAAGTATGGAAGAAGGATCCCTTCTGCTGCCAGCCTCTTATGCATTGGGGCGTATGCGCTTTTCCCCATTTGTAGATTTGCTTGCAGAGTAGTATGAACAGTGCAGGACCCTGAGTTGTACCAATCTGAATCGTGCCCTGATCGCTATCTCTCGGGCTCTGCATCGCCTCCACCCATTCTTCATTTTCCATACTGCCCAGATCGTCTGTTCAGGAGGTCCTGAGGGAGTTCAGAGGGCCTGGTGCATTATTTCTTAGTTTCTTGTATATCGTGGATGCCCCTTTATCGAGTATAGGGTCCACCAGTTGCCTGTCTTCTAGAGGGGAATGGTCTGGGATGGTCTCTCCTCATTTTATGCGCCTATTTAGAGCATGCGTGAGCTGTTTGTAAGGGAAGATCTGAGTAGGTGCTAGGTCGAATTCGTGCTTTAAATCGTCAAAGGATATGGGCGCTCCATCCCTCCCCACGTCTCCTAGGTGCTCAGTTCCTATGTTCCACCACCTTGAAAATCCTGTCAAAGTGGCTACCTCCTTCAATTGGCCACCCACCCACAGCGGTGTCATTTTTGTCAGGCGGTCGTGCCAGCCCAAATACTTGTTTGCCTCTTTCCAGCGTTGACCATTGTTGTAGTGTGATTTGGCCATCATTGGTGAGGCCTACGGGCATATAAGAGAGGTTGTAATTCCAATTCGGTATTACTTCTCTATCCTTTTTATAGGCCGGTCGTCCCTCCTCGCATAGACCCAATCGTTTATCACTACCAACTGCGCGGCACAGTAGTATAGCCTAACATCCGGGACTGCTATTCCGCCATCATAGACTCCTCTCTGTAGTTTATTTAGAGCTATTCGGGGCCCCCCACCCTGCCAAATCAAGGTGCGGAGCTCCTAGGCCACCTGTTTGAAAAAGGAGGCAGGAACTGGGTAGGGAGTGTTCTGTAGCAGCAGAGTCATCATTTTATAGAGCGCATCTCTGCCCATCAAGGTCAGCGGTAGAGTGCGCCAATGCACCGTGTCGACGCGAACTCTCCGCAGCTGTGGGAAGAGGTTTTTTGTGAAAATGTCTCCGGGCTACGCATTACATATATGCCCAGGTACTTGAGTCCCTCCTCCACTAGCAGAGCTGCTCAGTTTGTCAGTAATCTAGGGGCAAGGCCCGAGAGAGGCAGCACAACTGATTTATTCCAGTTTATAGTGTAGCCAGAATGCCTTTAGAAAAGCTAAAAAATTTGGAGGACTCTTGCTATGGAGTAGTAGGGCCTTGACAAGTAAAGAGGTAGTATCATCAGAATATAAGGAGATACTCTCCTCCCATCTGTCCGGTGCTGGGATACCCCATATCATCGGGTCTCTTCTAATCCAGTGCGCCAGGGGCTCCACTACCAGAGCAGACAACAGCGGCGACACGGGGCAGCCCGGTCTGGTTCCACATGCCCAGAGCAAAATGTTGCAACATCGCCTTGTTTACTCTCACTCTTGCTAGTGGTCCCTTGTATAGCAGTTTTACCCAACTGCAAAACCTCAGACCAAAACCCATCTTAGTCAATGCGGCGAATAGATCGGGTCACTCTATGCTGTCAAAGGCCATTGAGGGGTCTAACGCCATCAGAGCTGACTGGTCGGATGAGGGGGTCATCATGTGTAGAATTACGTACAGTCTCCGCAAATTATGACGAGTACTTCTATGTGGCATGAAGCCTGACTGGTCGATGTGAATAATGGTGGTTAAGATTGCGGTCATTTTGTTTGCTAGGGCCTTGGCCAATGCTTTTGCTTCCATATTTAGCAGGGAAATCGGACTGTACGAGCTGCAGCTCTCTGGGGGGTTACCCACCTTATGTCACACCACAATCGTGACTGTGCTCTGGTCCACTGGGAGTGAACCGAATTCCCTGGCCTCCTCGAACATATTGAGCATTGGTCGTGTAATTCTGGTGGCCATGCCCTTAAACAGTTCGACTGGCCTACCGCCTTCCCGACCTTAGGGACCCCAGAGCCACCAACAATTCCTCTTCTGTAATGCCAGCTTCAAGGGTGACACTCATCTCCTTGGTTAGTGTCGGGATTGAGAAGTCAGCCAGGAATTCCTTGCAGTCTTGATTTGATCTTAAGCCAGCTGAGGCATATATGTTTTCACACTAGGACGCAAAGGTTTCTGCAATTTGGGCACTGGTAGTGTGAAGGATATCCTCGCTATCCCTGACTCCAGTGATCTATGATCTATCTTTATGTCGTTTATCTAACCAGGCCAGTAGCTTACAGGCTTTGTCTCCAATGTCATACAGCCAACGCTGCATGGCAAGTGCATGTGCCCGCACCGCATTGTCGACCAAGGCGCGCAGATGTCGCTGCCGCAGAGTCAGCATATGTCGCAGGTCTGCCCTCCCGCTCTCAATCACTTCCTGCTTCAGTGCCTCTATTTCCTCTTCCAGAGTCTGGATTTTAGCTGCCTCTTCTTTCTTCTTCGCTCTTTTGAGTGCCAGTGCCTGCCCTCGCACTGTCAGATCCACGTTAGCTTCCGGGATTCGGTATGATACACACAGGGGTCCACCTCCCGACGTCCCCAACTCTGGATGGAACTCAGAGTAATGAGGCAATCAGGTGAGGGGAAAAAGTAGAAAATAAGGGCCGGAACCGCTGGGAAGGGGATGCCTGCAAAAAAAACACAGTGTAAATATACAGCATATACAGTCTACTCTCTTCAAGATCTCACTAAGACTGAATTAATACCTGTGGTCTAAACTTGCCGAAGCCTTCTCTTTTCAAGATACCAATTAATAAACACCAATGGAGATACTCCTCTCCGAGACCACGAAATGCCAAATCTACAACAAATAATGTATAAGATGTTATTCATACACTCACAACGGCTATTCAACTGTACACTCTGAGAGCACTCATACATACCAAAATGTCACTCAACAAGGTTCAATCCAAAAAGAATAAGAAGGGAGAGCATCCAGAGTTAATATGTATGAGTTGCAGTTTCGAGTAGAGAGAACAAGAAATAGTCCCAATATGGGTTCCAGCTGTCCACAACAAAAATAATAAACTCAGAGTCATTCAGTTTCCCCTAATGATGAAAACTCCCAGCGCCAGGCAGTAGCGCGAGTAAACTAAATTAGTATGTATCCAGCGCCTAGAATCCAGCGCAAGTAGAAAGAAAAGAAGAAGCTTACCTGAGCACACTGGCTCAGACTCCAGCAACCTTTGAGGCTTGATATCAGCGTGAGGTACACAGAAGGCAGACTCCAAAACAAAACCATAAGCCCCACGTAGATTCAACTCTCGACGCTTACGTCAGCGTGAGAGGAAAAACAAACACAGAGTTCAGCAAAACAATGCGTTCACAACGCGGCTCTAAAGAGAGTCCTAGCAAAGAGAAGCACTGTAACAGAACTGTTACCTCACGCAGCACGAACTGCTGCAAGTCCGAGGAACAGAGTAATGATCCAGGAAACAAGCAACACCAGCGGGCGTTGCGGGACGAAGAACTCGGCCAACAAGGAACGGGATCCAGCCAGGCGGCAACCTCCGGGAAAAACAGAATTACGCGCACCTCCTGTGCCCACACACTTGACCATTATCATCTAGGCTCCTCCCTTGGCCAAAGAGCATGCTGGGCGATGTAGTCCTGATGCATTACGTAGGCACATTGGGGAAACCCTGACACTCACGATTGCCTTGAAAGCTTCCCATAGAGTTTGATAGGATGCCACCATCCCCTCAGTCTCCCTGAAGTACATATCAACTCCCTCATCTAGTTTATCTCATAGCTCAGGGTGTTGAAGGTACAAGGGATCTATCCTGGGGAAACCTACTCCAGCAATAGCTGGCCCCTTGAGAGTATCTCTTAGGTGAGAGTGGTCCGATATTCCCCTTGACAAGTGTGTTGAGTTCTGGAAGCTTCCAACCCAGTCCTGCTGTGTGAGTAGGTAGTCAATCCTCAAAAATGGCCCGTGGCTCGCTGAATACAATGTGAATTGCTATACATGTGGGTTGTGGGCCCTCCATATATCTACTAGCCCCATTGCAGCCAGGAGGCCCAGGAGTATCTGCCCGCCCTGGGCATCCCTCTGCTGCACTCAACCGATGCAGTTATGGGTCCATTACTGAGTTAACATCACCTCCCCCTAGGAGAGAGCCTGAGGACAGTTCCAACAGTAGAGCACCAATCTTTGGTAGTATGGCTGCATGGAGTTTGGGTGCTACAGAGATTGAGCACAGGGCAAGAGGGCGACCCTCCCAACTGCCTGCCAGGGCCACACCACATCCCGCGTCATAGTGCCAGACCCCATGGATTGTAAGGGACAGGGAGCTTTGCACCAGGATGCCCACGCCCCAGGGCCCCACCGAGTACCCAAAGTGAGCTGCCAGTCAGTAGCCGAAGCGGTCTAGTGCTTTATAGTAGGTACAGTTTAGGTGGGTCTCCTGGAGCAACACCCCGTTGGGAGAGTGGCGTTCTATGTGTTGGAGGACCAGCTTGCGCTTGACCTTGTTTCCCAAGCCGTTTGCATTCCAGGACCACGCCCGCATTTTGGCCATTCCTCCCATTGTGTCAGGCATTCCTGATTCCATTCGTGACCTTGGTCAATCCCACAGTGACCCTGGTGTATACATGTGTTGTGTGTTGGATGTATTGGTCATGAGCAACAAAGAACATCAGAACATAACATTCAAACAATTCCCTTAACTCCCCTCTCCCTGCATTCCTGGTTGGTAAGTTACAAACCCCCCATATCCCCAACATGCAGAGTGTCTGTTTTCCAAACAAGGTGTTCATAACAGTCAAAAGGGAGGGCAGCAAGTGTGCCACGGGCGTTGTAGGTATCAAAACTTAAGACGAATGTGGCAATATCCCAATTCTGTATGGGGGAGCGTCTCTAGGCCCAGACGGAGGCCCAAAGAACAACCACCCCAGGGTCCCTCCCAGTCCACCGGTTCCATTCCGCCTCACACCCCCGGTGCAGAAAACTCATAATTGATTTGAAGCAGCATGTGGACCCCCATTGTCACTTATTTTGCTCCCGTATGCTGGATCTGTCAGGCGGGGAGGCCAGGCCCTGCTTCCTCTGCGGCTGATCTTTCTTAGCGGGAGACTGTTTTGGGTTGCCACTCCTCCTGACAGTCCTCCAGCCCTCAAGCCATTACCACGCTGCCTCTGGAGTCGTGAAGAAATATGATTTTGCATTGGCTAACACAATTAGTTTGGTGGGGGAAAGCATCATATATTTCAGATTCCTGTCCCTGAGGGTCTTTTTCACTGAATCAAAGGCTTTTCTTTGGCAATTTACCTGAAGTGTAATATCCAGAAAAAGCGAATAGTGGCATTCTCTTATTGGTGGTCCCCCGTGCACGAGCCGCCTGTAGGATTGCATCCCTTTCTCTAAAGTTGAGGCTGCTGGCCACAATTGTGCAGGGGGGAGTCCGCGGTGCGGTCCCAATGCACAGTGCGCCTGCCTGCTCCACAGAAAAGAAGTTGGACAACTGTGCTGGCTTGAGGGTGTGGTGGATCAAATCTTTTAAGAAGAGGTCTGTTGACTGCCCCTCCGCTCCCTCCGGAATCCCCACCACGGGGATGTTATTAGGACGGGCCCTGCCCTTCTGGTCCTCCAGTTGCGCTATGATGTCCGTTTGCTGCTTCTTCAGTACAGTGAACTGCTCCTCCAGGCACTTGGTCTTAGCCTGGAGGCCTCCGATATTCCCTTCAACAGTAGACATTTTATCCACCAATTTCCTCAAGTCCACCCTGAGGAGGTTCACTTCCCCCGTTACGGAATCCAGTTTAGGTTCAAGGGTGCCCCATAGGTTGGTTATCACCCTAAAAATGTCCTTTACCTAGGGGTCTGGCCTTGTTCATCCGTTTCATGCAATGGAGGGGCTCTTACCGCTCCACCATCACGGCCCATCGCCACCGTGTATTTGTCTATGTGGTTGACCTGGCCTGGGCCCCTGGTACGCACCATTGTGCTGTTGATCTCTTAGTTGGGCAGAGGCTGCAATCCCTCAATGGACCGGGAGGCCCCTCAGTGGTAGGCAGTGTATGGTTGGGACTCTGCTCCACGTATTCCCTCCGTGGGCAGACAAGGTTTCCCAGGATGTGTGGTGCCTTGCAGGAGGACACCCCCTCTACAACTCTAGGGGGGGAGGCCCCAATCACACACCCCGCTACTGCCTCTGCAGCCGGTGAGCCTTCCTCAAGAATTAGGTGTCCCCTTGGGACCTCGCAGCATCTCGCCTGGGCCGATAGCAGGGTGTTGGACCCTTGTTTGCCTCTCGTGAAGGAGATCCCGATGTCCTCCGCGCAGCCCAACTTGGGCCGGTCTCCCAGGCTCCAGCCTCACCTGCTGGGGTTCTCGATGACGGCCCGTTGCACTAAGTCGTCTAGGGCCACATGTGGTGCTTAGCCAGGCGTGCGGGTCCACGGCGGCAGTGATGATTAGGCCATCATTGAGCCCATCCGCAGTGAGTGTGTCAGCAGCCCTGGTCAGTTATAGTGCGCTGCCAGTGCCATGCTGCTATGGCGTGACTTACCACAGCCCTCCTCTTCCTAACGGGCACCGGTCCCTCTCGGATCACCGCAAGTCTGTGGGCTGTGCACAGGGGGCACTTTTTCTTTTCACGTGGGAGAGCCCGGTGTAGGCTGCCATGGCCTAGCCTTGGGCCGGTCCTCCAGGCGCCAGTCTTACTCATTTAATTCTTCTCCTGTCAGGGTCTGTGTGCACCACCAGTTGTGTGGGCCTCCGGCTGCAGCGAGGATCAGGCCTCCAGCGAGTCTGCCCGTGACAAGCGTGTCAGCGGATGCCTGGTCGATGGATGACAGTTGGAAGAGAGGGCTGAGCAGCAAGAGAACTGCTCCTGGTGGGGCTTTAATGATCTTATAATTTGGACTTATAATTCATCAATAAACCATCTTTAATCAGAACAACTCGGCTAAAGTCTATCATATTACATTTGGCAACGTTTGGACTTACCTACACAGCTTGTAACTTCAAGATCCTCAAGAAACTTTGTGATCAAGTTTATCAAGTAAGAGAAAAGATTTTATTTAAAGCTATTCAAAGTTTACTGGCACCCCAACCAACATGCCCCACCAGGGACCTATCTCCCTTAAAATTGGAGGTGCCAGTCCTTGCAAGCATACAGCTTAAGTATGCCAGTCCCTGCCTATTTACAGTGCAGCGCTTCTTTATGCCTGTCCCTACTTGACATTGAGGGCACTACCTGGTTAATGCAGAAGAGCGTCAAGGACTTTTACAGTTTTCAACCTGCCCTCAGTTTCTACTTTGCTGCCTTCCTACTATCTACTGAAAATAGGAACGTGAGTTGGAAAACAGAACCTGACCAAGAATCAATCATCACTAATTTGTTTCATAAGGTTTATACAGGAGAAAAAGAAAATGTAATTTCATGGTCTATTTCGAAGGAAATGAATGGTTTCTGCTGCCACTTCTTAGTTAACGATTTTCTTATCAGAGAAAATACTTTTAAGCCTACCTTGAAGCTATTCTGCATTCCTCCTGTTTAAAAAAAAAAAAAAAGACGGATTGGGGGAAGAACACGAAGAAGAAATTCCTACATGTTTGCAGCAGAGAGTTGGAACAAAAGGAGGAAATCTAGCAGATCTTTTGTCCACATGCTGCCATCTACTAGTCGTTATTTTATTAGCATCACAAAGTCATCGTCACACGATCTTCATTTTCTACATGACTCCGGTGTGGACATATTAATTGTAAAGTTTGCTATTACATGGTGCAGGCAACGTTTGAACAGCTGTGTGGAGGCGGTAGGATTAATCTAGATAAGTCTGTTAATATTGGGGGAGTGCTTTTATTTGTTTTACAAAGGCGCGTTGTTTAGTTTTATTTTAAGTTTTGATCGCCTTTGACTATATCCCTCATGTCGACAGTTGAACCACTGTTTTTCATTTTAAAACAATACACAAGCTGTTTAATGCGCACTCACACCGAAAGCGCGCCGTCTTACCTCAATTCCATTGTCTTGGACATCGGATCCTCGAAAGGGTATGACGTCTCCTCTTTGAGGCTTGTTGTGTCCTCATTTTATTGTATATAGGCCATGTGAAATGTGGAATGTCATTTGTTGTTCTATGACTCTGTATTCTTGGGGAAATGAGTTGGAGCCTGACTGAGCTTACTGCCAGTCTCTTATGTGGTTGTTAAGCTGTCTTCATTACTTTGGAAAAAATCTACGACTTGAACCTACTTATGAGGGCCTGGAGTCTTTATAACATAGTGGCGACAGTGGGAGTTACAGTTCCTTGATTTTGAAGACAGCGTTCACTTCGTGGCTTAAGGTACTGTTTAAACTTTAAATGATTTGTGCACGAAAGCACCAGCGGCTGTTTATTACACTGTGCTTTGATGGCACCGGCGGCTGAGTGATTTGGTACTATTTAAATATATATCTGGAATAATTTTAAACGCTTATTTTCAAGTTTGGATTTGATTGCCAGTGCGGCAGTTTATTGAGAGCACCTGCGGCTGGTAGGAAGCATTTGTTGTGTCTTACTATTCATTTTGACAAGATCGTGTGGAATACTATTTGAAGAAACTCACATTTTAATTAAAAAGAAGTCGGGCGATCCAACGTGTCCCCGGGGGAGGTTGTTCTTCACGAGCGCTTCTTGTTGCCTGGTGTTGTGCGTCATCTTTCCTTCCTACGTCGATCCTTGAGGATTGTGGGAGCCTACTGCATTGTGGGTTTGACGTCATTACGTCGTCTGACGTTTTCGGACATCTTGGATTGGGTGATTGATTCTTCGTGCATCACGAGTTTTTCACAGCGATGCACACGCTATTTTTAAATTAAAAATAGTGCTATTTATCTTTTTCTACTACAGCGACATACACGCTATTCTGTGTGTGTTTTGGCAATAATTTAAGCAAGTTTACACTGCAATTTAGTTTGAAAAAATTGTTAACATTAATTTAGTTCAAAATGTTCATTTTGTTCTAGAATTTCTTCTTACATTTTTGATTGTGCAACGTATTAATAGATATTTATACATATTTTTTTTATTTACAACATGTCTAACATAATGGTTCCACCTCATTTTTTGCCAACAGCAGGGGAACCAAAAATAGAATGGGACTTATGGTATCCCATGTTTTTAGCGTCTGTAGATGTGTTAGAAGAGGATGGATGTTCTTCTAAAAGGAAACTTGATTTGCTACTCTTATCTCTAGGAGGTCAAGGTATTAAAGAATTATCTGAATTACCTCCATTAGAAGATTCTGAGGAATCTGATGTTTTTGATGTTGCAATTAAACAATTATCCATCAGATTCGGTAAGAAAATTAATACAGTGATGGAACGTTTCAAATTTTATTCCAGAGCACAAAAGGAAAATTAATCCATTGAAAATTATATTTCAGCTTTGCGTGCTCTAGCTGGATCCTGTGCTTTTGACACCATTAACTACGAGCAAGTTTTAAAGGATCAAATTAGGATGAAGACTAAAAGTAAAAAGATGCAAGAAAGGTTATGGTTAGGGACTGAAACCTTTCTTAAATCTGTAATTAATATTGCGAAAGGAATTGAACAATCTGAAAAGTTTGTTAGTGAGATTAGAGGTCATGGTCAAGCTGTAGCTGTTAATATACAGGAATCTATACCTGAAGTTACAGTTATCAAGGGTCAAGCTGTTCAAAAGAAAATTGCGTACCCTTATAAAAAAGATGGGGTTATGAAAGACAATAGGCAAGGCAACAGACGTATATTTATTATTTGCTATAGATGCGGTAGTTTTGACCATGTGGGAAACTTTAAGAATTGCCCAGGTTTAAATAAGATTTGTGTGAAATATAAAAAGAGTGGACATTTTGGGGAAATGTGCCGTTCTACTCAGAAAGTAAATTGCATCGCCGTGGATACTGAAGATACAACTGAGGAATTCAGTGAATTTAACTGTATTTCTTCAGACAATTGTAAAAGTTTTCCGTCGTGTTTGGTTAGCATTGACGGAAAAGAAGTCTCCATGATGGTGGACTCTTGTGCCTGGTATTCTATTATTGGGAAAGATGTTTTTGAGAATTTTTGGCCTAACAGGGAATATTTAAGTCCTGACATTAAACCTGGAAGTTATTCGGGGCATAAGATAGATTTAGAGGGATTTTTTTGGGGCTGAACTTAATTTTAAAGGGAGGTCTACAAAAGCAAAAGTATACATTGCACGTAAAGGAGAATCCATTTTAGGATGGCCTCATCAAAAAGATATGGGGAGTAAATTAGATCCCAATGCTTCACCACCAGTTTACATTGTATCTTCTGATAATGATGAATTTGTGTCGATATTAAGAAACTTTTTCCAAAAGTTTTTGAAGAAAAATTAGGTGAATATGCTCAATTTAAACATAGAATTGTACTAAAAGAGGATGCTGTACCAGTCAGGCAGAGGGTTAGGAATGTCCCTTTAGCTTATCGTGACAAATTGAAAGATATCCTTAATGATTTGGTGAGGTCTAACATAATTGAGCCCATAGAATCTTCTCCTTGGGTTTCCCCAATTGTTCTTTTGCTTAAAATCAATGGCGAGCTCCGCTTATGTTTGGACCTTCGCAGTTTAAATAAAGAAATCTGGACTGACAAACATCCTTTACCAAAAATTAATGAGTTGATGTCAACTCTTTCAGGTGCTTGTGTTTTCTCCACATTAGATCTTGCAAGTGCCTATCACCAGGTTGTGTTGGAGAATGATTCAAAAAACCTAACAGCTTTTGTCACACCGGAGGGCATGTATCGCTACTTGCGTATGCCGATTGGCCTTGCTAGTGCTGCTTCCGTTTTTCAACGGCTAATGAAAGAAATTTTAGAAGGTTGTAATGGGGCTATCGCATTTCAGGATGATATACTTGTATATGGAAAAGATGTTGCTGAACATGACAATAACTTGAAAGCAGTTTTGAGTAATATTCAATCTAAAGGTTTAACACTCAAATTTAAGAAATGTAAGTTCAGACAAGAGAAAGTTGAATACTTATTGCATGAAATATCAAATGATGGAATTAAACTAACATTTGATCACAATTCAAATATATCTAAGGCACCTTCACCAAGCAATAAAGAACAATTGTTTTCTTTTTTAGGTTTGACAGAATATTTTATCAAATTCTTAAAAAACTACGCATCTAAAGTATCTTCTTTGCGATTGTTACTTAAAAAGAATGCTAAATTTGTGTGGGGTAGTGAGCAGCAGTTACAATTTGATGAGTTAAAGAAAGAAATTTGTTCTGCGCAATTCTTGAAACCGTTTTCTATTGGTAAAGAGTGTGTGGTAGCTGTGCACGTTAGTAACACTGGTTTAATGGCTGTTCTTTTACAAAAAAGTTATGGTGAAGAAAACATTGTATCTTATGCTTCAAGAACCTTACGGGGTGCAGAGTATAACTACTCTACTATTGAAAAAGAGTTGTTAGCATGCACCTGGGCTGCTCAGCATTTCCGCCAGTTTTTGTGGGGGACTACATTTTTATTCAGGACGGACCATAAACCTTTGGTAAACATGTTAGCTGCTGGTGGTGGAAGAGTGTTAACTGCAAGATTGGCTAGACTAGCAGAAAAATTACAAGAGTATCAATGTACTGTAGAATATATTCCAGGCAGATTAAATGTACATGCAGATTGTATGTCTAGGTTATCATTGTCTCATGATGATGATGAGTACATTGAAGAATGTGATGTTGCATATACTATGCAAGATATTAATGGTCCAGATGTTATGGTAATTTCAGAAGAAGTATGGAAGAAGGCAATGTCTGAGGATGATATTTTGTGTTCCGTTATGAATTACTTACAAGATGGATGGCCAGAGGAAAGGAAGTTAACTGGTGAGATTAGTTCATTTTTTAAAGTAAGAGATGAGCTGATGTGTACACAGAATATTGTCACAAAATGAGATAAAATTGTTCCTCCTTTTAGTGTTAGAGAGGACCGTATTAAAATTGCACAGGAGGGACATATGGGAATGTCCACTACTAAGAGGCGTTTACGTGAATTCTATTGGTGGCCAAGTATTGACACCATGGTTGATAGATGGGTTAGGGAATGTGTTCCTTGTTCTAATAGTGACAAATCTGTTAAACCTTTATCCGTACAAGTCTCTCCAATTGAATGTGCTCAGGGTCCCTGGAAGAAACTAGGAATTGACGTAATTGGACCTTTAAGTATTTCTAGTTCAAAAGAGGTTTATGGTGTGGTCTTAGTGGACTAGTTTTCAAAATGACCGGAAATAAAAATGGTGGAAAAAATTACTTCTTCCCAGGTAATTGACTTTCTGAACAATGCTTTCAGTCGTGAAGTATTACCTTCGGAAATAATCTCTGACAATGGTACACAGTTTATTAGTAGAGAAATTGAATTGTGTTTTAAAGAACATGGTATTGTGCATAAGAGAGTTTCTAACTATAACCCACAGGCCAATGGTCAAGTTGAGCGCTTTAACAGGGTTATTAAGGAGGCTATTCAGTTAGCTGTCAAGAGTGGTCTTGATTGGAATAGAGCATTACGGGCACCCTTATTAACTTATCGCATTTCTCCCAATTCTGTTACTGGTTGCTCTCTTTTTGAACTGTTAAGGGGTAGGAAGGCTGGTTCAAAATTGTTACCATGGTGGTCGAAATCCAATGAGTCTGATAGGTTTAATGTAGGCCTTAATAAGGTTAAAGAACGTGTTAAGAAGTATCAGTGTAAAATGTATAACAAACCTCACAAACACAGGACTGTTGGCCATACGGTTCGGGTTGGGGATTTGGTACGTGTGAAATTGGGGCCTTCAACTTCTAATAAATGGGCTAAATGGTCTGATCCATTGAAAGTAATAGAAGTTTTCAGTAAAGCTGTTAGAATTGAAGGAGGCAAGATCTGGAATTTTAGGCGTATTTCTATTTTTAGGTCTGACAAATCTACCTACAATGACAAGAAATCTGCACAACCTACTTTTGATGGAGAAGTTGTTCAAATTTTTTTACATAATTTTGATTCTTTACAAAATAACCAACATTCCAATGTTAATTCTGGGTGTGATAATATTGGAAATGATACTATTGTTATCAATGATCCTTGTGTTGTTACAGGAAATGTAAGCAATGATGATCCTACTGTATCTAATGAATGTTTAACAGGTTCTGCACAGAGTTCCTTGGAAGCTGTTAATTGTTTGGAAGAACAAGGAAACGATTTAAGAAGAAGTTCACGTATTGTTCATGCTCCTGTAAGGATGAAAGATTATGTTAGATTCTAGTTTTTTGTTTGTTTTTTCTTGTTTGTTTTTCTTGGTTTTTTTTCTTTTTTTTTTCTTCAAAGAGGGGAGGTGTGTTGTAGCCTCATTTTATTGTATATAGGCCATGTGGAATGTGGAATGTCATTTGTTGTTCTATGACTCTGTGTTCTTGGGGGAATGAGTTGGAGCCTGACTGAGCTTTCTGCCAGTCTCTTATGTGGTTGCTAAGCTGTCTTCATTACTTTGGAATAAATCTACAAGTTGAACCTACTTATGAGGGCCTGGAGTCTTTATAACAAGTCTGTATGCGGAGCGACGTTGGAGCGCTTCTACGCTCCTTGAGCCACCCGGCGTTACGTGTATGACGTGCCGCCATCTTATCTCCAAGTCACCGGATATCTGTGTTTATTAAGCATAGTGCGCCTCATTTCAGCGATGCGCACGCTAATCTTTATTTAATTATATAAAGTGCGTCTTACTTCAGCAATGCGCACGCTAATTGGTTATAATTAAATATAGCGCATCTTTCTTCAGCGACGCGCACGCTAAATTTATTAATTAAATACAGCGCGTCCTATTTATGCTACACGCAAGCTAAATATAAATAATCTAATACAGCGCTTTGTCAGATCAGTGACGTGCACGCTATCTGAGTAGTTGTTTCTGTTAGTCTCTTCAAAATTCACCAATGGACACAATATTTTTCAGCTTCTTGAGGCACATTTCTTATTTTTTCGCTATGGTTTATGGTGGAATGCAATCTCAAGTACGTGATCCCACAGTTCATGGATAAAATTCACCTCATTTTAATGACCTGCATTATTTACAAGTAATTAAGACTGCCTCCTGTTATGATCTCGACAACAGTGTGTACTTTGTTTATATTAAGTTTTTTTTATGGGGCACTGTATTTACTATGTTTAGTATGGCATTCTATAAGAAGCTAAATGTTTTTATGCCAAATTGTTCATAAGGTGAACCAATTATAGGAAGTAGGAGAGTGGCAGGTGAATGGTAATTATTTTTCCACTTTATAATATTCATATGTTAGCCTGTGTATCGCTGAGTCATGGATACACCACCTATATTACTACTGTAGGTTTCTTAATTACGTGTTATGGTTATGTATACCGGTTTCATACAAGTTTTTAGTTTAATTGAAAGTTAAATGCTATACATTAGCATATGTGCTTGTGGTAATTTACACCGGTTTCATACAACTTTTTAGTTTAATTGAAAGTTAAATGCTATACGTTAGCATATGTGCTTGTGACATTCACAATTTCTTAATTTAATGCTGTGAACCTGTCACCAATTTGTTTTGTACAAATTATATCTTTACGATTATACTATACACGTGACTTCCACCTTGTACTTAAATTGTTTTGCCCGTGGGGTCGTCTTTTTAGTGTAGTTCTTGCTTTTAATTTAAATACTTGAAATTGCATTTCAGCATGTGACTTCCCAATTTTATGAGTGCTATCATGGGTTTGTCACCTACACATGCTATGTTTTATTTCAGATTATAGTACATTGCATGTGACTCTATAGTGTAGTCACCTACATCTTCCTATTACCGTACGTTGTGCACACGTACTTGGTAGGAATTGTAATTTAGTTAAGTACTTTTTGTGATTTTCTTTTTTGCATATTTTAAATTGTTGACTTCTCCGTTAGTTTCACTTTGCTGGTCTGTCCAACTGGCATGTTGTGTTGGTGACGGTGAATTCTATTCTTTACATCTTGTGAAATTCAGTGCGAAAATATGTATTATCAATCTATCCCTGTTTTATGTGTAAAGGGGGAAGGGGTGGTCGTAAGTTTTACAATGCAAGTTTTAATTTTAGAATGACCAATTTTAGAATGACCATTCTCATATTTACACTGTTCATTTGTTTGTTCATTTTAAGGAGGAAGGTGGTGTGGTATCCTGGTTTGGATGCCATGTGCCTTTCTCTCTAACCTGTCTTGCTGCTCAGCCTATGTGTATAAATGGTGGAATGTTGGAGTGTGTGAGGTAATATAGAATATGTGGGATGCCTGGTGGATGGATGACAGTTGAACGAGAGGGCTGAGCAGCAAGAGAGCTGCTCCTGGTGGGGCTTTAATGATCCTATGATTTGGACGTATAATTCATCAATAAACCATCTTTAATCAGCACAACTCGGCTACAGTCTATCATATTACAGCTATCAATGCTACTGGACAACATCCAAAGCACAGCACATTAAAAAATCTTCCATGTGCCCTGGCAGGTACAAAGAATGAGTCTTAGACTAGAGTTAGGCCTCAGATGACAGGACCTGGAATGTCAAGGAGCACTATTGAAATATTATATCAGGATCTTGCGGGCACCAGAGGACTCCCTTAATGCTCTTCCCTAAGCAGTATTTGAAACTGCCAGCAACCCGTGGCAAGAGTATATAACAGAAGCATTTACATGTAAACATTGAAGCCTGCAGGCTCTATCGTCCTGACATCCCTTTCACTTCCTGGAAAAAAACAGTGAATTTTCAGGTCATTAACATCTTGTTAGAACTCAACAAAAGCAGCTTACCTTGCTTCTCCGCACACGGAGGTACTTGGTGCTTCCTATGCAGCTGGGAAAGAGCAGCCCTATTTGCAGTAAGCTCTAGCCATTCACACCCGCAGACAATAAATTACTTTATTACTAGCCACTCACACCCGCAATACCATTTTATACATGCATCTCCTCGCCCTACCAATCATTGATTTCAACCCTTCTTGGGCAAGGAAAGAGTTTGATGGTTGTGTGACTATTGCGGGAATGAAAATGGTCCGTGACCAATTATTTAAAGAATTAAATTCAAATATGAACAGTCTATGTTTCTTTAGGTTATTTAATAACCTAAAGAAATTCCTTATGCATGCATTCAATTACTCTTTATGCATACATATGTCCAGAAACCACACAGGAAAAAGCGCCAAACTATATATAGGATTTCAAAAAACAAACATTTATTTTGAATGAGTCAAGTCAAGTCAAGTCAAAAATACTTTATTCGATTAATTAAAATCATAAAAGTATACTACAAACACATATAAGAATGAGGTAGGCATACATTTCATTCATTTTTCAACCAATACAGTACAGCATGTAGTATACATTGAATGAGTCATACATTCTTTTCAATGGACATTTCTGGCTCAACACCCAATCCACGGACATACAATTCTCCTTGGATCACAGCACAGACGAAATACATTTTCTAGATATTACAATCAAAGCTGAGGAAGAAAAACTCCATAGCACACTCTACAGGATAGCCAGTGAACGAAACACACTCTTAAGATACTCTAGCCACCACCCTCGGAGCCTACGGGATAACTTGCCTTATGGCCAATTTTTGAGGGTGAGGCATAACTGCTCCAAAAGGGAAGACTATTTCACAGAATCCACTGACCTACTCAACAGACTGAGAGACAGGGGATATCCCATCAGGCTCTTAAAAAAGACCAGAAAAAGAGCCTGGTATAACCATAGGGAATTCCTTTTGACCCCCAGAGAAAAAGACAATACCACTCAAGATAGGCTCACATGGGTCACTACATTTTGCACCCAGAGCAACCAGATCAAAAAAACAATTAACAAACACTGGCACATGGTTGCTGATGACCTCAACATGCCAGAACCTCCTCTGCATGCGTTCCGCAAAGGCAAGAGCCTTAGCAACACATTGGTCAAATCCCTACTTCCATCAAAAAAGACAAACTTCCAGGTACATCTATGGAACATCCCCCCAATCAAGGGCCATTACAAATGTGGGAGTTGCAAGGCTTGCCCTCTGACAAAAGAAACTAAACCCTTCACATACAATGACTACACCTACACCCACAAAGAACACACTAACTGTAACTCCTCTGAAGTTATATATGCCATCCAGTGAGCCTGCGATTTTTTGTACATAGGCCAGACAACACAAAAAATTAAATGTTGCATTTTGCAGCATTGCAGTAAAATAAGATGTGCCACACAGGGGGCACCATTAGTGGAACATTTCACAAAATTTGGACACACTGCGGAAAGCCTGAGATGGTGGGTGATCGAGAAGGTAGATATTAATCCTAGAGGAGGGTGCCTCTCCCATAATCTTAACTACCGCAAATGCAAATGGATTCATACATTCAATACAATACTCAATGGATTTAATGAGTATGAGGAAATTGCCCGCAAGGCAGCAAGTCTGCGCATTTCCTGAATCTGTCACTGGGAGATACACATTGGACAATGGGTTCTCCTTTTTACATACCTAAGACCAGATGCAAATGGCCCCTTGGTTGCAGGGACCCCTTTATGCAACCCATAGGGAAGACATATTTCCCTCTGTTTAAATCTATGCATTTGTATATATGTCATCTATTGTCACTGTACATCTATACTACTATTATAAAGAGAGAACACAAACCTTTTGGCAAGGTAAACTCGGAACCACAGCGCCAATCCACACACCCAATACATTGTTGTGAACCTCAGGGTGTGCAGATGGACATAGGCTATAGCAAATTTAAAAAAACGTAAATGTAAAAATATAACTTAAAAAAAAGTAGTGCCCTGAAAGTAGCGCCGGCCGCGACGCTGACGGCCACGGCGTAGCGCTGGCCGCAACGTACGTGATGACGAGGAGGAGCGGCGGTGAAGTGAGGAGCTCGGGGAGGAGCGGCGGCTCAGGTAAGGCTCTGGGACAAGGGATGGGAAGGAGCCGGTGCGGGAGGTTGGCCCGGAACAACTGCGGTAAGGCTCAGGGTCTGGGGGCAGCATTTCAGGCTTGCGTGCACTCTCGCCCCAGACCCCGCCCGCCACGACATTGTCCGGGACACAGACAATGTCGTGGTGGGCGGGAGCCAGGGCGGGAGTGCTAGCAAGCCTGAAATGCTGCCCCCAACCCCGTTCTGCCCCAGGCAACGCTTGGGCGGGCTGTTAGTATGTATATATATTCACTATTGTAATCCATGCCATTTTTATTCTCCTTGAATTTATTCTCTTTGAATGTAACTGTTTAGATATTGTAATGCACTCAGAACGGGCTTCGACAATGCCCACCTTTCACATTAACTGTACATTATTTCCATACTGTGTTAACACAAACGTTTCCATATTGTACAAAGACACTCCCATCTACTGTACATGTTGTATCCACATTACGGTTACATACTACATACAGGAGGGATTAATTATCTGCTATCCCGCTCGTGACATCTGCCTGAGACGCATTTGGCGCTCGGAACCCCTGGGCTCGATTCACACTCGTAGAACGGCAACGTGCACGTTACGCACACTCCCCCGTCCGGCTTAACTACCGGCTCCGTAGAATCGGCATTCGTTGCCGTTGTCCCTTCGGAGCAACATGGAATGATCAGCGGCATCCAAGAACAAGGTACACTTTAGTTGTAGACAGCGGCTCGCCTTCGGGTCCCGACTTGATAACTGGTTGTATTATGGCCCATTCTCCGCCTCAGCGTCAGTGAAACCCGGGGAGTCTCATTACTTATCAGCTGCCACACGATGGAGCTCAGGCACCGGAGAGTTAGCTCCACGCGGGCGCTGCCTTACTTATTAATCCGTGCATCTGAGTATCTGTCTGCCAGTTAATTTCGAGGCGCTTGGCAATTAATGAGGCGATATGCACAAGGAATTACACCCTCACTTCCTTAGTTTTAAGCAATGGCCCAGCGTACTCTCTTCTTTTATCTAATTTTGATAATCACAGCCCAGAATGACACATGGTTTTTAATACTTTTTAGGAAGTGGTTCTCATCATCATTCACGGATGGTCATGACACATGGTATTGAAGTCGCTACACCCTTGGCGATATGGGGCCAGTTGTCTCATTTATGGAGTTTACACCTGAGTAGCCAGGCCTTGCACCAGGTTTAGGTCAGTAGATATTAACTTGACCTCTTACCTTGACCACACACATACAGCGCCCTATCTAACTAAACATTCTTAATCACAGGTTGCCACACACAGTCCTGATGAAGACTCACAGCTGAGGCTCCAATTTCCCGCTTTGCATCAGCCAAGTCGAAACGTCAACGCTCCTCTTAACAAGACCTGTACCTACATCTGATCCGACATGCCTTTGAAAATGCATTGAATGCACATTGTAATTTACAGAGTACATGTAAATGAAAGTTATACTTCAGACAGGTTTACATTGTCTGGTTTTGATTACCAGTGATTCTGAAATTATCTAACTGGTTCTATCCTTATTTCTATGATTTGCCCTTCCACTACCCACCACCACCTTCCTGCTACCCTTTCACTCTTTCTGCGCGCAACCTATGTCCATTGAAAAGAATTTATGACTCATTCAAAATAAATGTTTGTTTTTTGAAATCCTATATATAGTTTGGCGCTTTTTCCTGTGTGGTTTCTGGACATAAGTATGCATAAATAGTAATTGAATGCATGCATAAGGAATTTCTTTAGGTTAATAAATAACAGTGTTGTAGTGCTTCATACAACACAGACTGTTCATATTTGAATTGAATTCTTTAAATATTTGGTCACGGACCATTTTTTCATTCCCGTACTGCACCCAGGTCTGTTTTGACTTTTTGGGTTATCCCTTTATCTGTAATGTGTAACTATTACAACAAATCAGACTGGCCGTGGGGGAGGGGATGCGGGTGGAAAACACTACACCACTCTTGTTGCAGGGTCCGATTTTGCAGCTGTGCTGCAAAACAGACCCTTGGTAACAAAAGCAGTTCAGTCATGATTCCACCTGAAATCTACTCAGCTATCTCTGCAAGCCAATAGTGTGCACCTACTTAGCGCCGAGACACCCTCGGGTTGTTGTGGGCTTTATAAATTGCATAAACATAATCATACTTAAACCTTCAACGTTGTTTATTGATAAACCACTTTTTAACGTAAACACCACACTTGCAGACTTTTAAAAACTTGAGCACTTATCGTTTTGGTTAAGTGACTCTGGACATTTGTAGCTCACCTATGTGTCTCACAGTTAGCACCACTACCCTCACCAGTTGTTTTTTTGTTGTTGTTTTAAAAAATTAAATAATTAGAGCTTCCCTTTAATCTCACTGTTGTCTGCCCAGGTGATTTTAATTGCACCTAGCACTTTGCGATGTTTCTTATCAATTCTCATTTTTACATAAGTATGGTGTGAATCATCGGGCGTGGCCGGACCAGCCAAGATGGTGGACGTCTCTCAGTGAGGCTCCCGCTGCCGGCCGGTGACCGCGGCCTTGGTGTCTTACCTTGGTGTCCAAACGCGACACGGTGCTTATCACTGATTCCCAAAGCCATTGGGGAGCATGCCGGTGTGCCTCGGTCGCAGAGAGATGAAGTGGCAGGGATGAAATCGCCACGTCTGGTGTCTCGGCGGGCGCAACACCTAAAATGGCGGACAGGTGCTGAGACATTGAGGCCTCCCGGAGATCATCCACCCCCGGAGCCACTCCAATATCGTGAGCAGCACTAAGGGGGAGAGCAGTGGCGAGACACGCCTGGTCGGTCCTGACAACAGCGGACCCTACGGAGGGCTGAGTCGCGATACTTCATCGTCACAGCAGGGGCCATTCCCCCCCTCCTCCTCCCGACCCGGCCCGCGGGTGAGGGCCCCGCGTCGACACCCCTGAGGCAGCGAGGAGAGATGGCCCCTGTCGAGTGGAGTGGAGGGACTCCGGACTGGTGCCAACTGGGACGTGTGCCTGGCAACTACGAGGTGAGGTGGAGGCCCAGCCCTGGGCCCGGCGCACAGGAGACAGCGCACTGCACCCCGGAGCCTGGGAGTCACCATTTAGGCTCCCACGCACTCCCAGCAAGGTTGGACTAGAGACACTAACTCGAGGGGGTGACGCGGTCCAAGAGTTGCACCCGTGGGACCTCGGCGGCATAAAAGCGGGGTTCCCTCCGGGCGGACTGCGGGGCCTTGCTGGCGCGTTGCCTGCATGCTCGGCCTGTGACTGAGGGACCCGGAGGACACGGGGACAGGGGTGGCAACCACACTATAGGTGACACAGCTGGCGGACCTTATGAGAGGTGCTCCGTTCCGTCCCCCCGGTGGCTTTCTCCCCATTCATGGCAGCGACTGAGGCTACCCGCGACCTGCAGTCAAGGACCACACCGGCGGCGCACCGGTGGCCAGGGGGCGTGCAGAGGCTCTCCTTCCCCTCCCAACAACTAGGCCGCAGCAGTGCACTGCCTAACATTGCGTACGCTGAAGCCGGGTGTGGATGTGCGCCGACGGGGGAAACGGCAACAGCACAATAACTGGAGAGGAGGTGATTCCCCCCCCCACGCACGTGGTCCGTGAGAGACCGGCGGGGACAGGTAAGAGACAGCGGTTAACACCACCTGGCACTCCCTGCGATCTAAGTCCTGTCTGCTGCCCCGGCGGCACCCTCCTGCTCGCAATCGGTAAGGCAACCACAACGAAGCGAGCACAGTTTGTCACCCCCTGGCTTCCCCAGCATAGCTGGCCACGGAAGAAACACACCAGCGCCTCATCATAACTACTGCCGCTGCTGCCCCTCCTGCGAACGGACCGGAGTAGCCCACCGACACCCGCCGCACTCGGAGCGGCACACCGGGCAGGCGCCCCCCGCTCACCATAGGCCGCCCGCAGAAGATACCCGTCCAGACACCAGCCACCACCAGATCCCAGGACGACCCTGCTGGGAAGGGCGCTATGTCCAGGAAGCTCGACGAAGTACTAGCAGCCATAGAACAATCCAGGGTGGCGATGGAACACAAATTTGACACCCTGGCTACGGACCTTAACATCCTGCGAGACGATCACAGGAAGCTCGCCGACAGGGTGACCCAGGGTGCAACAACAATGCAAACAATTGAACCACAAGTACAACAACACCACCAAACCCTAAAAGAGCTTCAAACCCGGATTTAAGCGCTCGAGCAAAAGACAGATGACTTGGAAGGGCGCTCCCGCAGAAGCAACATCCGCGTCATGAACTTGCCGGAGGGGACTGAAGGGGCTGACATGGTCAAATATATCACGGATTGGATCGCAACATTCACACCCGCTGACGAATTAACCCCCCACTTCTCCATCGAAAGGGCGCACCGGGTACCAGCACGGAAACCAAAACGGGGGCCTCCCCCCCAAGCCCTTCCTACTGAAACTGCTGCACTTCCGGGACCGAGACACCATCCTCCGCGCGGCCAGAGCAAAAGGTCGCCTGCAGGTGTAGGATAAGCAAGTGATGTTATTATTCCCAGGCAGTACAGCGTCAAAGAGCCACCTTTCAGGCGGTCAAACGCACCCTGCGGCTACAGAATGTTCAGTATGCTCTCCTGTTTCCAGCTCGCCTCAGCATTGTCCATGAAGGAGGCACACACTTCTTCTCTGACCCGAGGGAAGCAAACTCGTGGATAGAACACCTCCCGCGCAACCCTCAAGCCTCACCCACACACAACAACTCTGGTGCACGAAGGAGAGGGAGGCGACCCCGAAAAATCACCCTAATGCAACTGGCTCCCCGGGCACAGGCTCCCCGGACCTGACACAAATCGTTGCCGAGCGCCAGAAAGCACTGCGAGCGGTGGCCGCCCTAAGCACTGAGAAAAGGAACTCGGACACGGAAGAAGGCCCCCACCTATTCAGCTCAGACGAAGAGGGCAGTGATGCACCTGAATCCAGGGAGGGCTCTGTGACACCTCCCGCAGTAACACCCCAAACTGCGGACACATTGCTCTGATGAGGCTGCGGCAAGCACAAAACTCTTGAATACACCGACGACGCCCAGAATCGGACTATGGCTGGCGGCAGACTTATGATGCTGGTCAAACTCAGAGACTTATAGACCCCCCAGCCGACCTTGGACGCAGATTGAGCCGCCCTCAGTGGACACCACATCACAGCCTTCAATGACCGCGGAACCGAGCCGGCGGTGGCCGGAGAGATGTCCTTCCACGACCCCACGGAAACGAACTAGCAATAGACTAACGAACCTACATGTTCCGCAGTTTGGACCTATTGCCCCGTACAATAGGTCCCCTTTGTTGGGATGGTTTCCCGAAGTTGGACTCAGTTTTCCCCTATGGTTATAACTTTCCTAGTGACAGAACCCAATGTGATATTATCGGAGTGCAGTCTGAACAGGGACCTTCGGGGGGTGGGGGCCGGGCAATCGGGAGGGGAGTCGGAGCTGAGGCAGGGACACAGGGGGCCCACACGCTCTGTCCACGACACAACTAAAGTATGACACACACATCCCTTCACTCAGATCTTAAAATCATAACCTTGAATGTCAGAGGGATGCACACTGCCGCTAAGCGATATTCCATATATGCGTACATAAAACGTCAACAGGCACAAGTGGCTCTCCTACAGGAAACCCACCTGATGAACATAGAGATAGGTCGTCTCCAACGTAAGTGGCGGGGTATCATCTGTGCCACAAAATACTCAGCCTTCGCGACAGGGGCACTAGTGTGGATTAGACCGGGAGTGCCCTTTAAGGAACACACCCGATTAGTGGACAATAATGGCCGTTATGCCTTCATAAGTGGCCTACTAGAGGGCCAACCAATCCTACTTGGTAGCATTTACGCCCCAAACACTGAGCAGGATCGTTACTGGGAAGAGCTTACAGGAATCTTAGCCCGATACACAGCGATCCCCTGGCTGCTAGGAGGGGACTACAATTGTGTGTTAGTCTCGGACCATGATGCACATGTGGTTACACTGCGCTGGCACCCACCCCACCCACCGATTCCCACGTGGAGACTTCCACAGGAGTGCCTTACGGATCAAGTGTTTTGCCACGCACATGGGGAGTTCATGGAGGCACACTTCCAAGACAACGCGGGTATCGCTTCCACTAGGGGCTTTGAGTGGGACGCATTTAAAGTCACGGCACGAGGACACTGCATTCAACAAATAGTAGGGGTTAGGAGAACATTAGAACTGGCCTTAACTGAAGCGGAACAGACACTAGCATCGCTTTCCCGCGCCGCAGATCAAGACGGGGTTCCCCCAGAACGAATGGGAGAAGCGAAGCTGAAGTATGCAGAGACACTCCGGGACTTACGGAAATACAACTTTCGCAAATATGCAACCCGCACTCATAAGGAAGGTAACAGGGCGGGCGCTCTCCTAGCATGGATGGCTAGACAGGACACGACTCTACAACCAGTCACAGAGCTCACAGATGACACAGGCCAGGTACACTACACTCAAACGGGTATCCTTGATACATTTCGCACCTACTACACTGGAATTTATCACAGTCCCACACCAACGCCACACAACGCTTTACGGCAATTCCTAGGTGAGCACAGACTTCCTGCCATATCCCCTAAGGACCGCAGGGATCTAGACAAGAAAATAACGGCCTCAGAGATCAAACACGCTATAGGGTCTCTTGCTCGCAAGAAGGCTTCAGGAATGGATGGGTTCCCACTAGAATGCTACAGCAAATTCAAAGCCCACCTGGTGCCCCTACTAGCGCTTGCGCTTGAAGAAGACCTGACCCTGGGGATACTACCTGCCTCATTTCGGGAATCCACTATGGTTACCTTTTTAAAGCCACACAGGGACCCCACCCACCCCTCCTCCTACAGGCCCATTACACTCCTCAACGCGGATTGTAAAATGTTAGGGAAAATACTAGCTGACCGATACAGCCCACTCATACCCACGATAATCCATCCTGATCAGTGCGGATTCGTGCCCCGACGTAACACCTCCCATAATTTGCGAAGACTCTTCCACATCCAAGACAGTATGGGTGACAGGTACCCAAGGGCAGCGTGTTTGATTTTCGCCATAGAAAAAGTGTTCGGCACACTGTTGTGGACACACTTGTTCGCGGTTCTCCAGACACTACAATACGGTCCAACGTTGTTGGCTTACACGCGGCTGTTATACAAGGGGCTCGCCGCTTGGGTAAGACTCGGAAAATTGATCTCGGACCCCCTCCCAATAGATCGTGGCACCAGGCAGGGTTGCCCACTCTCTCCCCTCCTATTTGCACTAGCAGTTGAACCCCTGGCCATACGTCTACGTGAGGAGGGCGCAACCTGGGGATACCAATCGCTGAGACGACTCACTGCGTCTCTCTATATGCAGACGACTTGCTGATTTACGTCTGTGACGTGACGGAGGATCTTACCCCAATCTGGGACACCCTGCGGACCTTAGGTGCCGTCTCTGGGCTCCAAGTCAACTGGGAAAAGTCGACTGTTTACCCGTTGCACCCCAACTTGGCGCCACACGCGGTAACGTTGGACCCACAGTTGCTTCACTGGAATGGAGCAGCCCCACGATATCTGGGAGTACGACTATACCACTCCCCGACGGACCTATACAAAGGCAACCACCGGAAGGTACTAGCCAGATTACGATCAGCTGTGGCCTTTTGAGGAACTCTACCCCTAGCTCCTATAGGCCGTGTGGCGTTGGCGAAAATGGTTATGGTGCCCAGATTGCTATACCATTTCTCCAATCTCCCGGTAATTCCTCCCAGATCATTCTTCCACGAACTGGACACACTGCTCACGAAGCTCATACGGGGCAATGGCCGCCACAGAGTGGCACTTAACAAAACTACAACTGCCCACTACGGAGGGAGGCCTGGGTGCCCCGTCATTCGAGTCCTATTTCCTAGCGGCGCAACTACAGTGGGTGTCCCATTGGACGAAGGAACGCCACGTGTTTGCAACTACGACAGTCACCGGAAAGATACCCCTACCGGTCATCAGACGCATGCTCTTACCGGGCACTAAACCGTCCTGTTCTCTCCCTCTTCAGGTGTACGTGGCACGAAAATGCATGATGCAGATTCACCGCCTCTCCAAAGACACACCGCTCTACTCCCCGCAGTTGCCACTGGTGGGTCTCCCTCGAGGGGAACACCACTTCACTACCAGGAGTTACAAACCTGGACTGATCACGATATAATCGAGGTGGCGGAGCTGGTTCAAGACGGACAACTACGCACCTCCGAGCAAATGATCGAATGGTATGACATACTGCGGGGCCAATTCCTCACATACAGACAGCTCTTAGAGAATACTCGACAACTCTGGGACCTGAGGGAGGGAGAACCGCCGACACATCAGGTACTCCATACAATTCTTTGGTTGGGGTCAGGACGACATCTGGTGATGTGGCACTACAAAGCCATTAGAGAGCTGACCAACGTCCCGCTAGACAGCCTGAGACAAGCCTGGGAAGACGACATAGGCAGGGCATTCCATGACTCGGAATGGAAACGCGCCCTAGAATATACTAAGAAAGTCTCCAGAAATGCGAGATTTAAGAATATACAGTTCAACATTCTGCACCGTGCATACCTCACACCAGATAAACTTCAACGCTACTACCCAGACACTCAGTTCCAGTGCCCACGATGCAGTTTACAGGCAGCGCACTTTAAACACATCTTTTGGGACTGCCCCTCCCTTAGACAATACTGGGCCACAATACACCGAACACTTCACACGTTGCTCAGCCTCCCACAGCTCGAATCCTGGGAGGTTACGGTATTGGGCACATACCGTAGAAAAAAGACAGAGAGCCATTGCAATGCACTGGAGAGCCCCCGCGGGTCCCACGGAGGCGTCCTGGATAGGGGCGGTGCAGAAATGGGGGGGGGGGCGGCCGAGGCGGAACTCCTGCGAGAAGAGGAGGTCAGAGGCATGCGAAAGAACCCCATGTCGTTAGAATGGGCACACTTACTCATACAGTTCCGACACGAGACTACCCCGGAGATGGTTCCAGACCCCTCTCCACCAGGTACTCAAGCCTCCCAGCGTCACCCCAGCCCAGTACCCGATACCTGAAATCCCCGCACACATAGCGAGACGTACCGACCATAGACCCCCCCTTGAGGACAGGATACACTGTCCCCGACGACCCAAACCCCTCCCAGTAGTAAGATGCCCACTGGCCCTGATTAAGATGCCCCCTGACTCGCTACACAGACTAACACACTAGGAAAAGTTTTCCCCATGACCTGTTATTTGCCTTGTATTCCAAGCCGGCGGTTCCGGGACCGGCACACATTTCCCTAACCAGTATTTATCACGGGTCTACACACTGCAAACAATGACAACTCACACAGAGACACTACTCACACACGCCTCCACCAGCGCACGAGGTCATAGACATGGGGTCGAGGACCCGAGGGCGGTACTGGCAGACCCCGGACACATGGGTAGATGGCCCTGACATACATGGAGCGCCGGAGAAGTTCGTGATTATAAGGTACCAAAGAACTATAACATGTACCACTGCTTATCAGAATGTAATATTCTACAATATGCGGTAATGTGTAGCTCATTGTTGATTGTGTCAAGGGGACGTGATTTGTGAAAATTCAATAAAAAAATGTAAACAAAAAAGGTATGGTGTGAATCATGTAGGTTCCATTACCCAAGCAGCCTCGCACATACTTTCATTGACCTCTTAAGAAGTTTAGTGTTGGAATTCCTGTTTTCGAACTCAGAAATATATATTTGTGTATTTTGTACTATGTAAAGATTTTAAGTAATTGAACATGAATACATTCATTGTCATTGTCAGTACTTGTGAAGGACTCACATCCTTCACAACTAAAACCAAATTTCTTACAAATAGTCTGTATCATTCAATAATGGCAGGTGATCCCCTTATGGGTGAATGTGAGACTGTTACACAACCTCATACCCCCAAATCCGTTCTCATGTCAACAATTTAAGCAGCAACCCAAGACTTCTCTCTGTGTCATTAGGACTGTACCCCGACATGACCATTCTCCAGAATTAACAATGTATTGGACATTGATTGGTGTATTATTTGGAACATTTTAGAGTAACAAGCCCTTTTTTACTTCACAAATATTAAAGACAAAAAGTGAGTATATCTTTGCGAAATTCTGCATACCCATAACACCTATTTGTGCTTTTATTTGGGAATTACAAATGTTCCACACAAACTTACAAATCACTATAAAACATAAGGAACGTTTGGCTTGGCCAGTGCTTGTTTATTTTTACCATTCTAAATTATACATAGAACCATGCGTGAAATACAAAGTCACACAATTAAATTGACCACTAGTGCATCATGAAAAACATTTGTGGGAACCATTCAAAGATGGCTGCCATGTGCGCACATGCCTGTGCATGTGTCATAACACAAGCGGACAGGCAAACACACAGGACAGCCACCTTTGGAACAGATAAAAGCTTTTCCAAGACAGCCACCTTTTACAAGCTTATGTTGTGATACACGGGGCCCATTTGTCTGATTTACTGAACTATTCCAACGTAGCCAACGACTATTTCAGAATGGTAAAAAAGTACGTAAAAATAAATAAGAATTGGTAGGTCACCCTCAGTCTTTTAACAGTGGGACCTGTTGACATTACCAGTGCTTGTTTTCATTTTCTATTAGCATAGGGCTAGTTTAATCCCTCTCATGATTTTATTTTCTGTACACATCATACTGTATGTTATCCAATTTTCATTATGAGTTATGAATTTTTCAAGTTTTTAGCAACAACTAGCGCCTGAAAGATCAAAGCGCCAACCGCGAACATCCAATCATGTGAGACCAAGTCAAAGTCGAAAAATATGATTAACCACAATGGAGTGTAGTTTGGTTACAAGAAGTGGACTTGCTTACCTTTGTTACCTTTGGTCTTAGAAGAAATTTTGAGAAAATGTTCTGAGAAGGTAAAGGTAAATGGGGAAAGGCTGCAGGTGGTGTCTGAGGAAAGAGCGTTGTCATCGGGAAGCCTTGGATCAAAGCCACAGTGAAGATTGCTATGTTCAGACTTATTCTCTTTTTTTGGAGGTGAAAATCTCTAGCGGGGTGAGGCAGAAGGCAGTAGCAGAAGACAATTCCAAGAGCTCAGATACCCCTTTGGCTAAGGACCGCTAATTAGGATTTGTTGCTGCAGAGAAGAAAGTAATGGGAGCAGCCGCAAAGTCAAGCTGACCGGTGATGGGCCTTGAGCGGATAGATGAGCAGGTAGGTTCTGGTCTCCTCTTGGTTCTCAAAGCTGTTTTTCGCCCAAAAATGTAAGTCCTCGGCTTAGAATATTGGTTATCTGGGCACCATTACCACCACTACCAAGGGTCCAGAACTGCTGGGACACTACTTGAGGGTTCAGTTCTCACTCATGCTGGGTCCTGGCTCACTTTCAAGATGGTGGGAGTCTTTTGTGTCCCTGTGGCTCTGAACAGGAGCCAAGAGAACTAGCCCTTGTAGTCACTCTGTTAGTTATGGGTTTGGTGTAGGGTTCAACAAACAGGGCCAGCCTCTGAGGGTTTAAGGCAGACTCCAGGCAGCAAGGCAGTCCTTCCAGGTAGAGCAAAGCAGCCTTGCAGAGTGCACAGCAGGTTACAGCAGCAGGCAGTCTTCTGAGAGTCCTTCCACAGGTCCAGGAGTGAACTGAAGAGTGAGTCTGAAGGACCTATTTTTGTACCTGGTGAGGCTTCTAGAAAGGGTTTTTGAAGTGCATGGAATTTCCTGACTCCTTCGCCTTGACTCCAAACTGGCTACAGTGGAAATTTGGAGGTGATAAAATACTCTTTTGTGAAGGCAGAGCACAGCGTATTCAGTTGCAAGTGGGGCTGTGCTCAGCTCCCCAACCCCATCCTGCCAACAGAAGGCCCAGTCAGGCACACCTAATCCCTCTATTGTGTGACTGTGTGATAGGAATTCACAAAATCTAACTTTCAGTTAGACCCGACAGGTGATCCAAGATAGGCTGAACGCAAAAAAGACTATAGGCTGAAAAATACCAACTTTCTAAAAGTGGAATTTTCAAAATTGTAATAAAAAATTTGATGTTATCATTAAATAGGATTTTTCATTACAATTTCGAAGATACAAAACATGACCTGGCTACCTGGTACCAATCAAAAGGTTGCACTAATTTAATGTAATAAGGCAACCCAATAATATCCTGTGAGCCAGGTAGGCCTCATAGTATTGAAACAAACTAATCAAGTAGTTTTTTACTACCAACACATGTAAAACTTAAAAGTACATGTCCAACCTTTTAATTACAATGCATGCCAGCTTATGGGCTACCCTAGGGCCTACCTTATCAGTGACATATATGCAATAAAAGGGAAGTTTAAGGCTAAGCAAGAGAGTTATATTGCCAAGTCGAAATGGCAGTTTCAGGCTGCATTCAGGCTGCAATGGCAGGCCTGGGACATGTTTTAAGGTGCTACTTAAGTGGGTCGACAATATGTGCTAGAGGGCCCAGTGCTTAATTTGACCCGGCTGTTTCCGGTGCTCGACACCAGCACTTAATTGTCAACATTGGCGTTGGTGCAGTCTGCCACAAGATGGTGCTGTCTGTCAAATTAGAGATGACCACTACAACAGCCAGTTATTAATTCAATATACATTAACATTTAATATTACCTGCTGCCCAAGCCATTCTCATAGCGTTGGGGGCCTGGAATAGTCCAAAATGTCACACTTGTAGGAGTGTGATGGTCAGTAGTTGTGTTGCTACTATCATTGGCAGCATGGCTGGGGCAATGTGTGGTGCAAGCTGCAGTGGCCTCCTTACGAGAGCCCTGGCACTTATGTTTTTTTAACAAATAAGTACTGCTACAGACCTACTGAGAGCAATTAATTTGCAGACCCTGGATATTTGATATACCACTCTAGAAGAGACTTATAAGTAAATTAAATATGCCAATTAGGTGCAAGCCAGTCAAACCATGTTTAGGGGAGTGAATACAAGCACTTTAGCACTGGTTAGCAGAGTCCTAAGGCCAACAAAATCGAATTTCAGCACAAAAATGGAGGTAAGTAGGCAAAAGGTTTGGGGAAAGACCACCCAAAGGCTGACAGGTCTAACAGTGTGACTACATCACTCAACGTCATTATGGACACGGTCACTGGTCCTGGGCTTTTGCCTCAACATGATTACTTTCATGTGTTTCAGTCTATTCAACTCAATGGAAGCAAACCAAAACTACAATGCTATGATGCACTAGATTTTCATCTTAAAGCCCAGAATTGGAAACAATGTCCGTGGTGACATGCACAAAGGTGGTCACCTTCCCTGCTGATATGACAGTTACATAGAAGTCATTGTGATTACACACTGCTCAAACATTCTTATACTTGGGTGTCACTGATCTCACAGCAGTCCAATCCATACCACTAAACAATCACAACCTCTAACACAATGCATTAGCGAGAATAATGCAACCAAAGCTAAAATAGCTCAAAGGTGATATATAGTTGGACTTCACCGAACTGCAACTGTATTCCGTTCTTCATAAACAATTTACCTCTCAAAGATATATAAAATATTAAATCAACACCCACCCAATATCCCACAGCTTATTGATTTAAAGGTATACTATGAATCCTAACAATACACTATGCTCCCAAATACTTCACACATACATATCCAAATTGACACAAGGTTGTTGGCTAGATACATCAGGGAAGAGGCCAGGGAAGAAGTTTGGCGCCACGGCTAGGGCGACTGACTTCAGAATCTGGGGATCACGGTTCGATCACCGGCACCGGTGGCAGGTTAGCCCAGCACCATGTTACTCTGGGCAATAGCTTGCTTAATCTTCCCCACGGCCCCCAACGCCTAGAGACTCTTATGGGTGATTGTGAGCTTCACAAATGTGGATTATTATTATTATTATTAATATCCAACACAACCAACACTAAGGTCCAGATATAAATAGTAGTCAGCAGCGTTATGGCGCAGTTCTGTTCTCTACCTGCGCTGGGGCACTTTTGGCTGCCAGGCGCCAATGCAAGCACAATTGCACCATAGTGCAAAGGTGTCTCCGTTGTGGGAAGCATAGGTTTTGTGCTTGAATGATTCCCTTCCAGTACAAAAACAATGATTTAAGGCGTTGTATGTGTGCAGTACATGGAAAGTGGGTAAATCATGGAGGAATGGATAACATTTCTCGTTATGCCTGCTGCAAGGAAGCACAGCATTAAGATGCAAATTCCTGCTTACTGTTCTTTGTACTTAGGGAGTTGCGTCAAAGCCCATGGGTGGTTGCATGGGAACACCCATGCACCACCCAGGGAACGCCTCCTTGATGCAAATTACAAGGTGTGGCATTGTGCAACTTTTTGTTACTTTGGGTTACAATCCAACGCAAATCGCAATTTTTGCATCAGGTTTGCATTAGAAAAGAAACTGTGTAAATCTGGGCCTAAATCTAAACAGCACCCACACTATTGATGATCTCGCTGAAACAAACTGAAGTCTTCCAGCCTAAAATGGCATTTTACAGGTTGGCCTCTATAGGAACCGAACTTGATAGCGCTGCGCAACCATACTTATGACAATACAGCGCTATGGAATGTTATCTTAACTTACTGGGCTCTAGCCACAAACTTTTTGTTGGACTAACTCTTGCTGTGTGCTCCTCTGGATTCGCTCGGGGTTATATTATTTCTGAAATTCAAAAGTAAGCAATATTTATCAATCAGGCACCCCGTTCTTTTCACGCAGTAAAATATTGTAAATGCAACTCTTTTATTTGCGTATTCAGAACGTTGTACAGTATGGTAAATGGAAATGTGGCGCGCCAGAAGACCTTCACTGCCATCTTGTGTCAGCATCTGGAATATATTGCAAGAGACGTGTCCGATTTCATTGCCTGTGCTATTTCCGCTAGGTATTCATTTAAAATGCGGCAGTACACTTCGAATACCCTGTTTTCAATTTCAATTCAATATAGAATTATTCGGCTTTTGAAATAAAAAACATAAATCTCTTGCGAAACAGCCGGGTATTTTTACTTTTCTTCAAACTCTGAAACACTGGAAGGCCTTTAAGTGGCCCACAACGTAGTCGAAGTTGGATCCAAAGGAAACCTTTGTGTCGGAAAGGGCAGGGTTCCCAGATTTATGCACCTTCTTCTTAGGGGTGCTCCGATGGCGGTGCTCCTAAGAATTGTGGCCAAATGAAAGGCGCTTGTTTGGAACTAGCAGTAAATCTGCTAACATCTAGTTAAACTATGTTTAATCCAAGTTAAAAATGTTTGAAAACAGAATTTGATGTACTCACCTGCTTTGCTCCACATCTGCATTCTCGGCTGGCTGAGCAGCTCTCGTGTTTTGCATCGCTTGTCCCTCCCAGTGCGTCACAAGTACATGATATATTTTGTACCAGTCGAGTATGGGCTTTGTTTTGCAAGTCGCTAAGGAGGAAGCCATGGACCCCGTTCTATAAGTAGACTTTGGGTCGTATATACTAACATGTAATGCAGCACAGGGCAGCAAGCAAAGATTTTGAGGTGCGTTGCGTGAAAGAAAGATAGCAGAAAAGTGCCATATCTACTGAGATATGACGCACTTCTGTTATCTCGTGGCGCTGACGCACTTCGTGCTGTTACCTAGTACTAATGTAGGCATGCGTGCACCTCGGTGCAAGAGTTTCTCCGTTACAGACGGGATTGTTTTTGTACAGAAAGGGACATTAACTTCCTGCACCAACACAATCATTCCTTTTTCTATGTGTGCTGCAGAATGCATCGCACATAGAAAGAGGAAGTAACAAGGGGAAATAAAGATATTTCTCCTTGTTACACCTGCCCCAGGGAGGCATAGGGACTTATTTACAAGCCCCTTGCGCCACTCGTACGTCACTTTTCCCAGGTTAAAAATGCAGCAAAAGTAGCGCAAGGGGCTGGTAAATAAGCCCCATAGTTTTTATGGTGCAGTCCCAGATTTAATCCCCTTAGTTAATGTGGGTTTGCGGCCAAATCCATTTGTGTATCCATGGAAACGCCCATGTTCCAACCATGGAACGTCTCCCAAAAGCAAAGTAACGCAAGGCAACATTATGCGCTACCTTGCTTTACTTTGTATTTACTAAACCATGCAAAGCCATGCAAAGTGGCTATGCGTAGCTTAGTAAATATCAAAAAGGACTTTGCATCAGAGCAATTTCATAAAAGTGAAGCAATCCTGATTAAAAACCTTAGTTACTCTGGGCCTGTGTGCACAGGCAGTATAGTACTCTAGTTGATAAGTGATGAGCCTTCCCATACAGTCATGTGGTGCAAGAATATCAGCTGGTGCCGGTTGTAGTGTGTTCTATAGTGTGGTCTGGCCGATAGTGGACTATTGCCCACTGCCCTGTGAGTTGGCCACCAGTGTTTCATCGTCTAACTTGATATATCTGTCTAAACTTTCTCCTTAAATGCACCTATTTGCTATTGCTATGTTGCTGGGTCATTGTAAAGAAGCTCCTGTCCCTACAGTTGTCCATTTTGTAATGTGATGACACTTAGATTGTCGGGCAGTTGAACTGTAGAAAACGAAAATAAAATTAAGCAGTATCACTTTTTAATTGTCACACTTTCTTCAATTTTAAAGTGTGTAGTTTGATTCACAAAAAGCTTTTGCTGTGACTTGGTACATGATTTAGAGTTTGGAAGACAGGGTACTCCGTCTTATCCCAGTGGACTACCCTGCCTGCCAAATCTTAGGATTCCCTGCCTCAGTTAGAGACAGGTGGACCTTAAGTTCCCTATTGACAGAGAGGCTCTATCGATGGAAAACTACCTCTGATTGTCCAACAGAATAGAGGCTTTCAGAGGAAGGACTTTAGACTGCCGGAGCTATAGCGAGTGTATGGTGTAATGTATTTTTTTTGCTATCTGTCACTGCGAGGAAAAGCCTGGAAGGGTGGGGCAGAATAAAAAACAGTTCCCCCCCATATACTTGTAGACCTCTCCTTGGAGAATCGGGTCACTTGTTTTTTCTTTTCAGAAACAAACTCCTGCTTTGGGATTTTGTTTCTGAGAAAGAAAAACTTTGAATATGTTTGGTGAACAGCTGTCACAACCAACGAGGTTTCCCGGACCACAGTGGCAGAGTCAGAACCAGTGGCGTGATGGAGTGACCGCAGCAGGCACTGCTGACCCACGCGGATCCCGATGAGGTTAGAATAAAACCGGAAATAAGGTACTATAGGCCTTTTAGGAACTAGAATTAAGGTTCCATCAAATGTTTACACTAAGTAGTACTTAGGAGTAATTTTCACCTTTTCGCACACCACCCCCTGGTCCTGAAGAAAGCCTGACTGACCTAATGGCAAGTGAGGGCTGAAACATGTCGACCTACTTCACTATTCTAGGGTAAAAGAGTCATAATAACTCTAAATCACCCATATTGATTTTATCGCCTCTTTGAAACCAGAATGAATAAAGGATTTGTGTCTGGAACCTAGAGACTTTTAACACACCTCACTGAATCACGAGCACTTTTTCTGGTCACTACTGTGTTAACAAAGGGTATCACCTCCTGGTGGAGGTGGCATAACCACTAAGCCCTATGATTATGCAGACACGTGTGAGGGAAAGCGGAGAACAAAGATATACCGCTAAACGCTACCACCAACCAACACGTGCATGAGGGTTTTTTATTGGGATTTGACAGAACCATTTACATATACTCAATGTTATGCAGGACAAGTGATCCTCCTCCATTGATTAGTTGACAACCAACGACAGCCATCCATCTTTTTGTACATTGAAAGGACCCTGTGACGCTGTTTTGGCGGGCCCATTCAATGGGGCGAATGTAATGTCCTCCCCCACCCAGTATGGTCTGTGAAACCATAAATCAGTCCTTTGGTCTTGTTATAAGGCCGTTAGGGTCATTGTCAACATTGCTAAGTTAGCATGAGCTCTGCTGCCATGATGCTGCTTTTGCGCACGTTACTACATGACATCAATTTCCAAGACTCTGTTTGTGCCTTTCACATGAGACCACCTGCTGTCTGCATTCTCTGCCTGTTCCTGGAGTTTAGTCTGAACATGATGTGCAAGGTTGATAAACAATACCCCCTTGTTATTCTGTTCTGGTCAGTCCCTAGCACCTAGACAAAACATGCTAGCACAGCTGCACTGCTGGAAACTCGTGCTTTGATATTACGGGGATGCATGTTGTTCACACACACTTGGAGAGGGACCTTTCCAGCGAGACAAGCTATGCTGTTCCTATGCTGTAAAACTTCCATCTAGCACTAAAGTATGGGGTCTGCTGACAAATCCCAGAGATCTTCCTATATATAATAAATGTCAATTTACCAAGGGGAGGGTGGTTAGGCCTTATAGTCCTTTTTCCCCTGTCTGTATATGATGACATCCCCCTTTATATTCTATTCAATTGTAACAATGCTAACTGTTTTAGGTTTATGCATTTTGCTGTTTGTAGTGGCTCGTATACTAATAGAGCACAATAGTTAAAATAAACATTTTGAACTATAACCGTCTCCCTGACAATACTCATTGTGGACAAGTATGAGTGAGTGAGCAGAAGGGTACGTTTTGCTTCCGCGATTCCTGAGAGAGTCAGGAGTTTACTGTTCTGGGTTGTCTAATCATTTGTAGCTTTGTGATTGTGTAGGAGAACGAATGAGACACTATAGCTAGTCGGTTTTGGGATTTTGGGGACTAAGGTGGTAGGAAGGTACAAGCCCTATATACAGAGGTCCTGTTTTCCTGTGCATAGTTCTGTGCATGTGCAGAATCCCCACAACATGGTGCCGCCATCGCCTGGTCTGGTTCTTATCTGCATGACTCATGAGTAGCGCTTATGCTTGTGCACAAACCCCTCACTTCTGTATCCAGAGATAGCTGTGACATGTAGCCTCCTATATTGTGATATTTTATAGATTTTTCAAGCTTGGATTTTAAAAGGTCTTTCTATTTCTTTTTACCCGTTATTACGCTGACGCACAAAGGTTGTTATTTTCTAATTTTGACTATAGCGATTGTCATAGCACCTCCTAACCGTGCACCACTCAGGGCATATTTGCCTCATTATGGAGTCCCTCATGCTGTTGTTGCACTGGTTTTTGTTGTGAAGCGAATGCAGCTTCCCACTTCGAGGTATTTTATTGTTGGATCACCTTTCCGGCAGTCGATGGAACGGATAATTTGTTCCACGAATACACTGCCACGGCCCTTCCTCAGAATTATCGACCTTATAGGTCTCTTGATGTTCCGCTAATGGTTTGGTAACATGAAATATGATCCTGACCATGAGTTAGCCTAAAGGACTTGTTCCTGAATTAGCTGATTGTAACACTTGGGGTAGAGTGTTTGCAGCTGTATATTCAATGCGTTTCTGCACCCTCTCCATGACCATTCTCATTTCCTTGATAAAACGTGTTCAGGATGAACATGGGGCTGAAGCGGGCCTGGAGTTGGGAATGCGATTGGTAGGTGTGTTCAACATAGTTTGCAATATGATCCTTGCTAATGTTAAAGGTGATGCTGTGAGCTTGCAAGTGGCGCAACACTTGGAGGCTGTGGCAGACACAGACAAACAGAGTGAATTACCCAGGATTTTTACTAAAGCTTATAAAACCTTAGGGCGCAATAGTCTAGGGAACAAGCCTTTTACTCAACCGCAAGTTCAAACTCAATCTCAAGAAAAAGCCCAGACTGATAAAGATGGGCACCTGTTCTTTCCTAAAAATAACTGGAGAAATAAAAAACAAGGGCGACAACAACAGAAGCAGGGTTCACATGCTGGCTCACCGACACCTGATTCTTCTGACCGTACTTATGACTTGCGCGACCGTGCGAAAGTTAAGACTCCTTATAGATTTCAAGTCACGGATCAGCGCTCTCCTCGTTCCTTACAGGACACATCAGACTCTCAAGTCAGTAGTGGGGAATGCCAGGATTGTGGCAATGGTCGAACCACGTAGCAGGGACGGGATCAACCTCGACAGTTTGACGTTAAAGTCAAACAAGAGGATCTGCCTCGTTTTAGACCTCCGTATCAGAAGAAAAAGGTTGCTGCTCTAAAAGCAAAGTATGCCTCAGACAGTGAGAACACGACTTCTAGATTGGACATGGGCGGTGACTCAGCTCGACAGCGCAGCAGAGGTTCCCATAGTGAGGGAGGCACTGCGTCCTTGTCTGGAGGCGAGAGCAACTGATACATTCATTACAGTAGAAACAACAGATACTCGAGTTGCTCCCTCAGATAGACTATATGAAGTCGTTTTCCAAATTGAGGGTGATATATAGCGTACAATTACAGCGTTTTTTGGGGGGTAAAATTTGACTTCCTCTTATGACATTTTGCAGGCCGAGGCGGATTGCCCCCACCATTTGTTTTGGCCGCTTCTAGAGGAGAAGACGTGATACTTCTGAGTTTTTCACCATACGTCCCCGAGGAGCATGCAAAGGCTTTCGCAGCTGAGTGGACTTTGGCCCTTGCTCTGGCTGTGTCTCGTAATTAAGTGGGCTGGGAGAGAGATTCACCAGCACACAAGATTCCATTACGGTCTATGCCGCAGCCACAACCGCAATATCCAAACAAGCGGGAGGCTAAAGCTCCTGTTTGTGAGATTCTGACTGAATTGGAATGTTAAGTAAGCATGGGCTGAAAATTCGTTCCGCTCTCGGAATTTGCAGATTTTCCGCAATTTCGCGATCCGGGAATCTCGCGAAATCGCGGTAAAATCCGCGAATCAGCGGGGACGAATTTTCAGCCATGCACTTACAGGGTTACAGCAGCAGGTGCAAAAGTTGAAGCTAATTTTTTGTAAATTTTTACAAAAGGTTTACGAAGAAATTAACTTCAACTTGGGCACCTGCTGGTGTAAGCCTATAAGTGTTTCCTGGCGCCTCGTTGCCTACTTGCAACTATTCTCTGACCCTGCTCTGACCCTTGAAGCAGGGTCAGAGAATAGTTACAAGTAGGCAATGAGACACCTGTCACGAAAATTAAACCTCAAAAGAAACACTGACAGATATAAAAACAAGCATTTGCAATGCAATAGGTCACACATTAGGAAAGTTTGAGCTATTGGTCTTGTAAATGACAATTTTTTTTATTTATGTGTTGGTTTTGAAAATAGCTAAATTAATAGCTTTGTCATTTACAATGCCAATAGTTATAACTTTCGCAAATGTGACACCTATAGCATTTGTAATGAAACATGATTTGTATTTACATGACTTAGATGATTTGATATTACAAATTACAATGGCTTTTAATATTTTTAAATAATTGATACTTAAATAAAAGTGATTTTAATTTATAATGGCAATAGCTTAAACTTTTGTAAATAACTTTTGTGAAGATTATGTTCAGTGTATTTTATTGTGACGAAAATCCAAGAACAGAAGTGAAATATTAACATCTTTTTGTGACATTTGTAATAAAGCTTGAAACATTGAGAGAACATATTTGAACCAGTTGTTGTTGAATGGTTGCACAGATTGATGCTGAGGTGGCGCTGAGTTGTGCTGTGGTGGTGCTGAGTGGTGCTGTGGTGATGCTGAGTGGTGCTGTGGTGGTGCTAAATGATGCTGGGATGGTGCTGAGTGATGCTGGGGTGGTGCTGAGTGGTGCTGTGGTGTTGCTGATTGATGCTGTGGTGGTGCTTAGTGATGCTGTGGTGGTGCTGAGTGATAATGTTATGGTGCTGAGTGATGCTGTGGTGGTGCTGAGTGATGCCGTGGTGGCGCTGAGTGGTGCTGTGTTGGTGCTGATTGGTGCTGTGGTGGTGCTGAGTGATGCTGAGTGATGCTGTGGTGGTGCTGAGTGGTGCTGTGGTAGTGATGAGTGATAATGTGGTGGCGCTGAGTGATGCTGTGGTGGCACTGAGTGATGCTGTGGTGGTGCTGAGTGGTGCTGTGGTGGTGCTGAGTGATGCCTCTGGTGGTGCTGAGTGGTGCTATGGTGTTGCTGAGTGATGCTGTGGTGGTGCTGAGTGATGCTGTGGTGGTGCTTAGTGGTGCTGTGGTGGTGCTGAGTGATGCTGTGGTGGTGCTGAGTGATGCTGTGGTAGCACTGAGTGGTGCTGTGGTGATGCTGTGTGGTGCTGTGGTGGTGCTGAGTGATGCTGTGGTGGTGCTGAGTGATACTGTGGTGGTGCTGAGTGATAATGTGGGGGTGCTGGCTGATAATGTGGTGGTGCTGAGTGATGCTGGGGTAGCGCTGAGTGATGATGTGGTGATGCAGAGGGCAGAAAGGCACAAAAAGCAGTCTAACAAAGGGTAGAAGGGCAGAAAAACAAGGGAAAAACGAGTCTAACAGAGGGCAGAAGGGCAGAAAAAACAGTCTAACAGAGGACAGAAGGGCAGAAAAACAAGGGAAAAACGAGTCTAACAGAGGGCAGAAGGGCACATAAAACAGTCTAACAGAGGACAGAAGGGCAGAAAAACAAGGGAAAAACGAGTCTAACAGAGGGCAGAAGGGCATAAAAAACAAGTCTAACAACGGGAAAAAGGGCACAAAAACAAGAGAATAACAGAGGGCAGAAAGGCACAAAAACGAGTCTAACAGAGGGCAGAAGGGCACAAAAAACAAGTCTAACAACGGGAAAAAGGGCACAAAAACAAGAGAATAACAGAGGGCAGAAGGGCACAAAAAACGAGTCTAACAGAGGGCAGAAGGGTAGAAAAACAAGGGAAAATGAGTCTAACAGAGGGCAGAAGGGCAGAAAAAACGAGTCTAACAGGGGGCAGAAGAGCAGAAAAACAAGGGAGAAACGAATCTAACAGAGGGCAGAAGGTCACAAAAAAGAGTCTTTATGGGGCAGAATGAATCCCGCCCTGCGTGTTTGTCCACGAAGATGCCACCTTTTTGTGCAATACCTCTACTCAACTGGAGTACTTTCTACTGTCAAATCAGTAAGTGCTCCCTCGTTGGCTAAATGTATAGGGGCAAATTTACAATAACTGGTGCATCCCCAGGGATGCGCCAGTTATTGTGCGCTGCAGCTCCGCCACCCATGGTGCGCCGCATTTACAATGCGGCGCACCATGTGGCAAAAATGGCACAGATGCGTCACGCATCTGTGCCGTAAAAGCAGCGCATTGCTGGAGCTGCGTCGCAAGCGTGACGCAGCTCCAGCAATGCTCTGGGGGGCTCTATCTCCCCAATGCTGCTTCAAGCCTTGCGCCTGCTTCAAGCAGGCGCAGGGTTTTGACCCAGCTTTGGCCTAAATGTGACTGAGTTAAATCTTGTAGATTTCACTCAGCCACTTTTAGGAGGCGTTCCTGCACAGAAACGCCCTCCCCTGCGCCAGAACGCCACCTGATGGCGCAGGGCTTTACAAAGTGACGCATCTCTCAGCAAAAGCTTTTACTACACTGTAGCCGCGTAAAGGGCCAGAAGATGTGTCTTCAGTGACCATGTGTGCCTGTGCCTGTGTTACAGGCACACATGGTCACTGGAGACATATCTTCTGGCCCTTTACACAGCTGCAGTGTAGTAAAAGCACTATACATTTACCCAATGAGGGAGCACTTACTGGATTAGCCAGTAGAAAGTACTCCAGTGCAAATCGCAAAAAAATCTGCGAGTTCGTGGGAAAATTCACGAATTCGCAGATTTTTTGGGCGATTTCGCTGGGAAATCAGCGAATTCGCGGAACGCCAATTCGCAAATTTCACCCATGCTTAATGTTAAGGTGTAATTGAATCCTGTATATCTTCTATGAATAACCCTCTTTTTCCAGTATTGAAACCAGACAGTTCATATCGCATTGGTTTGGATTATCAAAATTCTAAAAGTCATTGTCGTACATTTGCGTTACAGAACACACACAGCTCTGCGTTAGTGAACAGCGTTGTTCGTAAAAAATATAAGACAACACTGGATATATCCAGTGGTTTCTATAGTCACAACTTGGCTCATAGTTCTCTGAAGTCGGATCCTTTACCAGCTAGCGTAAGTGTTAATTTATCCATGACTAAGACATGCCAACAGCGGTGTAGCCACTCTAACAACAATATTTTAAACAACATAAAAGTAATTTGTTTTTTCTTTCCTCTTTCATTTTTCCAATTTGTTTTTTTCAGGCACTTCTGAACTCCGCTTAATTTTGAACTCTGTTTTGGACTGTTGTCTATATACGACAACCTTACCAAGGGGAGGCTGTTATATGGCTGTTAAGGGTCATTATCGAAATTGCTAAGTTAGCATGAGCTCTGCTGCAATGGTGCTGCTTTTCCGCACATTACTACATGACTTTATTTTGCAAGACTCTGTTTGTACCTGGAATTTAGTCTGAACACGATGGTCAAGGTCAATAAACAATGGCCCTTGTTATTCTCTTCTGGTCATACCCTAGCACCTAGACAAAACATGCTAACACAGCTGCACTGCTAGAAACTCGTGCTTTGATATTACGGTGATGCATGTTGTTCACAAAAAGTGGAAGAGAGGGACCTTTCCAGAGAGAAGAGCTATGCTGTTAATATGATGTAAAACTTCCATCTAGGCACAAAGATTTGAGTCTGCTGACAAAGCCCAGAGATATTCCTTTATATAATAAACTTCAACTCACCAAGGGGAGGGTGGCTAGGCCTTATAGTCCTTTTTCCACTGTGTGTATATGATGACATCCATCTTTATATTCTATGGAATTGTAACAATGCTAACTGTTTTAGGTTATACATTTTGCTGTCAGTATTGGCTCGTATACTTCATTATAGAGCACAATAGTTAAAATAAACACTTTGAACTATAAACGTGACTCTGACAATTTTTACTGTGGACAAGTTTGAGTGAGTGAGCGAAAGGGTACGTCTTTCTACCCCGTTTCCTGAGAGAGTCAGGAGTGTTGTGTTCCGTGTTGTCTAATCATTTGTAGCTTCGTGATTATGTAGGAGAACAAATGAGACACTGTAGCTAGTCAGATTTGGGGTACTAGGGTGGTAGGAAGGTACAACCCCTATACACGAGGTCCTGTTTTTCTGTGCATAGTTCTGTGTATGTGTAGAATCCCCGCAACAGTCTTTTATCACTCCTTAATGAGTCCTGAATTCCAGAAATAATCTGAGAGCATCATTGCTTCCTCCATAGCTGCTAAATTTCCCATGTGCTTGCATGATAAACTGCTCCAGTATGTGTTATTCCCTTTGAATTCTGGGAATTGTAGTCCTGGTTTTAAAATGGAATAAACAAGACTAAAAGTTCCAGATAGCAAAGAAAAACCTGGACTGAAGCAGGTAGTCATGCATTGACCAAGGAATCCAGGCAGGGATCAACACGGCTGGTTACATTGCTCCATACTGACCGGATTGGTTGATTTACTAATTTTTGACAGCATTTTCATTTTTATTCGGAGAAGAAATACGCAGTAAAAAATGTCTTTGCTGCTGCTTTGTCATTGAAGCCAGCCTATTATCTGAACACAGAGTGGTGTGCACGTGGGGCAGGGGGCGAGCCCTTAAATTTAAGGACTGGATTTCAGACTTTATCTACTGCAAGGACCAGCTAGTGAACTATGCGGAACTGCTGCTGACTCATAGCGCCCCTGAGCAATCTTGTAACCCCTGGTGGAGTATTTGAGGGAGCACTCAAATTGGGGCCAGCGGGAAAAAACATTTTCACATATACCCAACCTGTTAACAGAAATCACTGTATATGTGGGATAGGAATGTGGTTTGCTTTCCCATGGGGGGCTTGTCTTTAAATGGAAGTATGTACTTGTGGGAATGTAAAAAACGCAAATACGTGGTTGCAGCCTGGTGGTGACATCAATTGTCTGTATGACATCCAGATGTACAAAAGTTTATTGGTAATGATATGAATTATATGTTAAACTATTATATGCGCTGATGTATGCAAGTAGAAAAAAAAACCAAAAACCCGAAAATGTCTAAGAAATGCGTGCAGGTCATTGGCGCCGGAACAATTTTCAAACTGTTGGTGCTGCCCTCAATGTTACATCACTGAAGTCAGAGGATTGTGAAAAATCCAAACAACACACCTAAGAACAAGAACAACACATTCATGGTCACAAGGCGTGTCCACAATGCAAGGATCACAATGGAAGGACTGCCAGACACAATTTATTTAAAAAGTACTTTATATAAAACATCTTGGTCTGTGATGTTTGTTGAGGTACACAGTCAAAATATCGAATCTTTAATTTCGACTTACACTTATATCGAGTTGCTAATATCGAAGGGACAGAATATCGATGTCCAGAATATCGATGGCCAGAATATCGACCCTAAGGTAAGTAATATCGAAATTACTTATATCGATAGCATATATATCGATGTAAGTAATATCGACATTACTTATATCGATAGCATATATATCGATGTAAGTAATTTCGATTTACTAATATGTGTTAAAAATTTTAGTTAAGTATTTAAATTAATTGTTATAATATGTGTTTAATATGTTTTTATAAATAAAAAATATATAAAAGTAAATTATATGTTGTTCTACCAGAGTGGGTTGTGGGTTTTTAGGGGAATAGGGTGGGAAGTAATTTATTTGTAATTAAATAATTATTTTTTAATGATTAATTTATTTTGCCATTAAATATTAATTGGCAATGAATTATTTTAATTGATTAATTAATTGATAATTTATGTATATTTTTAAGTAAATTATATGTTTTACTACTGGAGCGGGTTGTGGGTTTATAGGGGAATAGGGTGGGAAGTAATTTATTTGTAATTAAATAATTATTTTTAATGATTAATTTATTTTGCAATTAAATATTAATTGGCAATGAATTATTTTAATTGATTAATTGAATAATTAATTGATAATTTATGTATATTTTTAACTAAATTATATGTTTTACTACTGGAGCGGGTTGTGGGTTTATAGGGGAATAGGGTGGGAAGTAATTTAATTGTAATAATAATTAATTTTGGGTAAAGGAGTATTTTTAGGGTTCAGGGTCAGTTTTGGTTTTTTGGGTAAAGGGGTATTTTTAGGGTTCAGGGTCAGTTTTGGTTTTTTGGGTAAAGGGGTATTTTTAGGGTTCAGGGTCAGTTTTCAGTTTTTGGGTAAAGGGGTATTTTTAGGGTTCAGGGTCAGTTTTGGTTTTTTGGGTAAAGGGGTATTTTTAGGGTTCAGGGTCAGTTTTCAGTTTTTGGGTAAAGGGGTATTTTTAGGGTTCAGGGTCAGTTTTCAGTTTTGGGTAAAGGGGTATTTTTAGGATTCAGGGTCAGTTTTCAGTTTTTGGGTAAAGGGGTATTTTTAGGGTTCAGGGTCAGTTTTCAGTTTTTGGGTAAAGGGGTATTTTTAGGGTTCAGGGTCAGTTTTCAGTTCTTGGGTAAAGGGGTATTTTTTGGGTTCAGGGTCAGTTTTCAGTTTTTGGGTAAAGGGGTATTTTTAGGGTTCAGGGTCAGTTTTGGGTTTTTGGGTAAAGGGGTATTTTTAGGGTTCAGGGTCAGTTTTAAGTTCTTGGGTAAAGGGATATTTTTTGGGTTCAGGGTCAGTTTTCCCTACTGTTGCACCCACTGGAGTGGGAATAGTAATTTTAACCCCTACGCTATCCAACACTTTCCCTACTGTTGCACCCTCTGGAGTGGGAATAGTAATTTTTACCCCTACGCTATCCAACACTTTCTCTACTGTTGCACCCTCTGGAGTGGGAATAGTAATTATTGTTAAGTAAGTATATATTATATATGATTTGTTAATATTATATATTTTTATTAAATATGTATTATTTTTTTTTTTACCATTATTAAATATATTTAAATAGGTTTAAGTAATTTATAAGTATTATTTACAGTATTTTTCATGTTATTTTAAACCCAAAAAAAACTGATATATTTGACAACGATACTTTTAACATCGATATTATTTTTTCGATATTTTGGTACTTACCATGTTGTACATAGGGCGTTGATATTCTTGCAATCGATATAATTACGCCGATATTTGTGTAGGTCGAAATTCTGTCTGTCGAAATTCTGTCATAGATCCATTTGTTGAGTTGGCTGAATAAAGCAGAGACACGCAAACACAGACACACACAAGGACAACTGTAAGTATGCATGCACATGTCCACACACAGACATATTACATTTGTGGATAGTAGAGGAGCATGCAAAGTGCAAAAACATAACCATACAAAGGTGTTGCACACACGCAGAGGCAAAGATCGAGGGCAGAAATTAAAATGAACAAGAACAACTGAGACGTACAAAGAACCAAAATATGTGTCCTTCCACACACATGCACACACACACACACACACCCACCCCCCCCCCCCCCCCACACACACACAGTCACAGCCACGCTTAATGCTAAAGTCAGAGAGAACTAATTAAACATTAAAATATGTAGAATGTGCCAACACATGTGTTGAGTACAATAGCAAAAGACCATGCTTTGCTGACAAGAGAGTGCAGTAAATGTCTCCTGCCTTTTGCTAGATAGTACCAATAGTGGCTCAGCACTTTTTCCCTGAATTCTCTCTAATACCATAAATCTACATGATCGTGGTGGGTGGGTGTATGAAGGTTGTAAGAGTGTTGATTGGGTAAAAATGGAAGAAGTGATTTAAATGGAACTCCATAGTTCAATCTTTGACAATGTAAAGGTCCCATGCTGTTGAAGATGAGACAGTGCGAATGATCCTTTTACATCCACTGCACACAGAGTGGCCTTGAAAGTCACAATTATTGCAACACAGGGACTTTGTCAGGATGGTCATGTGCAGACTTTATATTCAGAGAAACAAATAGTTTGGTTGGTTCGAATCTCAAATGAGGGCTGGAGTGAGCAAAGAAACAGAACTAATATTTTCATAAATATTTCCGAGGTGGTTAATTTGAGACTTAAACAGCAGTTGTCCCAGGGCCGGCTTGAGGCATGTGCAAGCTGTGCACCTGCACAGGGCCACCAAACACCAGGGGCCACCACACCAATATATATCCTTAATATATTTATCCTCTGAGGATGGATACATATTTGTGTGGTGGCCCCTGGCAGGGATTTGGCGGCCTACGGCCCAGATCCACTTCTAAACACCCTGACACCCCCCCTCTTTACTGGCCTCCGCGCTCTGCCCCACCCGGACCCCCTCTTCCGGGGCCCCCTACCTACGCTCCCTGCCCAGGGCCACCATGACCCTAGAGCCGCCTCTGGTTGTCCCTTGAATAATCATCCGTAGTGCATGCAACCATTGAAAACCTCTTTCGCCCTGTCATCACCATCTTATCACTCGAAGACAAATGGGGCCTGTGATGCCCACATTCCAGTGATAAAAAGTGGCATGATCTAAAAAGCATCTTACTGACACATTTAAATAGTTTCTAGCTAAGGTTTACAAGCACTGTGTTTTCAACATGCATATAAAATAAATGTAAGCAAAAATCATTTACATAGTGGTTGTTCAGAAATTCTGGGGTGAATCTCCCCCTTTTGGACCAGTGTTGTATTGTCTAACGTAATAAGAAACTTTGAAAACAGCTACTAATTAAATGTGCGATTTTACTCCACTGCAATGTAGACTTAAAAATGTTGTTTTGTAGACTGTATTCAAAACAAACTTTTCTATTCTTGCCGATGTTTTGACTGAAAACAATAAAACAGATCTAAAAAAAAAAAGAAACTTTTCAGCAGGATATTTGGTAGTCCCATGTGGGGCAGCACTTTATGAAATGCCACGAAATCTCCTCAGAAATGAAACCGCAGTTATGTATTTGCGAAATATGTAGTGTGCAAGCCCTTTTCCAAAAAAGCTGGGTCAATCCCTGAGAGCTAACTATAATCAGATTGTGCTCTATCTAGTGAAGCCATCAAACAGACTCTGAAGACGATAGTAATCACTAAGAGATACCAACTTGAAATCCCTGAAAAAAAACAACACTGCTCACCAATAGCAAGAACTTTTTAATGTTAGAGAGGGAACATGGAAATGTAAGAGCGTAAAAACAGCTTGTCGCTTTTTTTCCTACCGCAAAAAGGCATTTGCTTACATTCTCTGTGTTTGCCTGGCGTTTAAAACTGAAAATAAACATGTTTGTCATAAGAGAAGAAAAATAACAAGCTCCAATCCATGCACTCTTTCATAACTTGCTAAACACTTGTACAGTGTGCCAAGTTCAAAACTTCCGCAACTTGCACATAAAGGCCACTTTTGAAACTTTGTAATGCATTAATGGGGGTTTCTTCTGTCCGAGGGCATACTCCGTGGGAGTAGTCAACACACAAAAAGGAGGGACATATAACCAACATTGACCATAGAGAAGCAAACCTTTCTGAAGACATGCAAATCGACTAATTAAAAACAATGGATGGGCTTTGGGGACAGTATGTCTCAAAGAGACAGCGCAAGACCTAAAAACAAACAGAAGAATGTACTTCCACCCTCGCAGATCACTGCTGGGATTACATCTAGACTGAGATGAATCGTGACACAACGAGAGTAGGTTGACAGAGATGTACAGGATTTCAATAAGTCTTTGACAGCTCTCGTTATTGGTGGATAGAGGTGTTGTTTTATTTTTGTCAAGTATAAAATTATTTCAAGTCTGTGGGAGGGATGCACATGCAAATATAATTACTATAGGAATCATGCAAACACGTCTTAAAAAAGTAAGATGTGAGGGGGATGGGTTAAGAGGGCAAGTTTAAAAATCCAGAAGTATTTATTCGAAATTTTAGGCTGGGGTTCACGGATAAAAAATCGGCAATTAAACAAAAGGGCCACCAAAAGCCAGCGCAATGCAGCCTAGTTTAGACTGAGAGCTGTTTCCCACAGCAATAGCAAATAAATAGGACATTTTATATTAGGGCCAGAGAGAAGAACATAATAGGAAGGTTAAAACGTCAAATCTCAAAAATTGCCTCGATTGGGGATGAAAATTGCAGGTGCTGCGGGCGAGGGATATGTTAACTCTAATGAACTGGAGTTATTTTCCCCGTGCGCTGCCTGTAGAAGAGAAAGGGTTGTGAATTAGAGCTTTCTCTGTCCCTACCGAATTTGTGACCCAATAAAGTTAAAGACGCACCGGGGAGTCACCAAGGACAGTCAGAAACTCAGTGAAAGGTTCACAGCCTTTCCTTAGTGCGAATTCAATGGCCTCAAAGCAGTACCTATGCTAATTGAATGGATTGATTGATTGATTGAATCAAATTTATACCGCGCAAACAATAACCCGAAGGCATCAAGGCGCCTAACAAAGCAAATCATAAATGTAGGCACGACACCACTACAGATAAGCCTGCACAAAGAGATGCGTTTTCAGAGCGCTTCTGAATGCCTGAAGAGTGGGTAGGGATCTTATTTCCAGCGGTAGGGCATTCCACCACTTGGGCGCCAAGGTGGAGAAGGCCCTGCCACCCCATTTCGCTCTCCTGAATCGGGGGGGTAGATAGAAGAAGTCTGCCAGAGGAACGCAGATCCCTAGAGGGAATGTAGCGGGACAGGATGGATCCTACACCAGTTTGACTGTTTTTGGCTAAAGCCCTGTATGTCATATATAGGGTCTTGAAGTGGATGCAGTCCTCAACTGGAAGCCAATGCAACAGCTTTCTGGCCGCTGTGGCTGAGGCACGTTTGGGGAGATCCAGGACAAACCTGGCAGCAGTGTTCTGGACTACCTGCAAGCTCTGCAGTAGACTCTTATTCATTCCCGCATACAGCGCATTGCAGTAGTCCAGCTGGGAGCCAATGAGGGCAACAGCAAGCTGTTTCCTTGCCTGCAGAGATAAGTAATGCCTGATCCTCCTCAGGATATGGATAATGCCCGAGCAGGTGGAGATGGTTCTGCTGACCTGTTTACCCATGTTGAGGACAGGATCAATCATGACCCCGAGATTTTTTGCAGAGGAAGTAGGTGTGGGGCAGACTCCTAATGAGTCTGGCCACCAGCAGGATGACCATACGTCATCTTTCCCTCCAAACACCATTACCTTCGTCTTCTCCCCATTCAGTTTCAATGAATTAAGGATCATCCATTGACCGATTGCCTCCATACAAGATCTAAAATTGGAGGCAGTCGGGCGCTAGACTGGGAGAAAGAGACAAGGATCTGGGTGTCATCCGCATAGGAAACTATCTCCATCCCAAAGGATCTAATGAGCCTGGCAAGTGGGGTCACATATATGTTGAATAGGGTCGGACTAAGAGCCGACCCCTGGGGGACCCCACATTGCACAGGTAGGGATGGAGATAGATACTCCCCCAACTACACTCTTTGCACTCGAATATTGAGGAAAGAAGTGAGTAGATCTAGAGCTGCACCTTGCACCCCAATCTCCCTCAGCCGAGATGTTAATACTGAAGGAGAAAGGGTATCAAAGGCCGCCGTCAGATCCAGAAGGATCAGAAGGGTGGTCTGGCCCTCATCAACATGCGTGCGGATATTGTCCAACACTATGGTGAGGGTCGACTCAGTGCTGTGTTCCCTCCTGAAACCATGTTGAGAGGAGTCAAGACAGGCAGAGCTTTCTACAAAAGCAGCAAGATGCATGTTAAGATGCGCTTCTAACATCTTTGCTGGAGCTGGGAGTAATGATATGGGCCGGAAGTTTTTTTCAAACCGAAGGATCCAGGGAGGCCTTTTTTAGGAGAGGTTTTACCACTGCGCTTTTCCATTGGGTGGGGAAGAGGCCATCCCTCATGGCTCTGTTCATAATATCAACCAGAGGGGGCAGGAGAGTTTCCCTGCACTGTTTAAGAATCCTAAGGGGGCATACATCCAGAGGAGAGCCCGATTTAGTTTTATTAAGGAGGCTATCCAGATCCTCTAAAGAAAGTGGGAGGAAAGAATCTAGAATTCCCAAAGGGAGTTTTTCAGCCAGGGCATGGACCATAGCCCCTAAGGCAGGGGGCCCACTCATGAGAGATTTTTGCAGCTCCAAGGCAGAGTAGATATCTAATATTTTTGCCTGAAAGAAAGAGGCAATGTTGTTACAGGTAATGTTGTTGGGATGCTACTACAGGATCTGGGGTTTGGAGGGTTATAAGGGAGTCCACAACCCTAAAGAGCTCTTTAGGGGAGGACAATGAAGTTGTCAGGGCCATAAAATGCTCTTGTTTGGCCTTTATGATTTCAGCCTTATACTTCCTCAACAGAGTCTTATGAGCTTCCTTATCTTTTGGGTCCCATCCAGAGTGCCAGAGGCGCTCCCGCCTCCTTACCTCCTGTCTCAGGAGTCTAAGGTGTTCCGAAAACCAGGGGGCTGAGGGCCTTTTTCTGGCTCGGCGGCAGGGTTGGAACGGGGCTAATACATCCAGTGCCTCAGTCATGGTTCTTTCAAACTGCATGACAGCTGTAGAAACACTTTCTTCTTGAGGTAAAAACAAATTGGGTGCCCACGGGGAAAAGGAACTATTTGAAATATCCTTGAAGTTCCTATGAAGTTCCTTGTTGCTGGGTATATTTTTGGGCGCATAAATGAGCGGACAGACTAGCTCAAATGGAACGGCCAGATGATCGAACCATGACAAAGTAATAGAGTCCTTGATCGTCAGCCTCTCGTCATTGGAAAAAATTCCGTCGAGCGTGTGTCCAGCTCGATGAGTAGCCCCTTTAACCAGCTGGACAAAGCCGCAAGCTGACATGGCATCCAACAAGGAGATGGTATCCTTGATGTCGTGCCTCTCTAAATGGAAATTAAAATCTCCCAGAACCGTAAAATCTTTTTGACCAAAATAGGGTTCTAGGACGTGGAGCAGCCGTTGTCCAAAATCAGTTCGTGGACCAGGGGGGCGGTATGCCAGGATTCCGTTAAGAAGGGCTCTATAGCCACTTTTTATGGAAAAGGAAAGTGCTTGAAAGCTGTCCTTTGGGTCAGAAATAGCAACAGTATAGCAGTGGAAATGATCCCTGTAGAGAATTGCTAGCCCTCCTCCACCCGGCCCAGTCTATCTTGTCGAGCCAAGCAATATCCTTCCGGGATTGCTTCAATGAGATCTGGACCGGAAGAGTCCTTTGCCCAGGTTTCCGTAACAAAGACCAGGGAAGGCTTCCTGTCTGATATGAATTCCCTAAACAAGATGTTATTTTTAATAAGCGAGCGGGCATTTAGGAGAATACAATCTTCCTTCCATGCCCTAACTCTAGGGGAGGTTGGTTGTTTAGGTATATGCCTGGATGGTAGGGAGGTGGAGCTTACCTTATCAGATGTCCGGCAACCACACGGTAGAGGGCGTAGAAGATCATCAGGTGAACAAGTATTAAAACATGTGCGCCTTGGGGGTTTAAGATCGAACAGAGTCTGAATGGTATATCTAAGATATGGGGAGTCAGAGGTTTCAATGCCAAGCGTCCAGCTGTCCAGCCCGTCCTCAGCGTGGACGGGCGCAGACGGGCTGGACTCTGGCGTGACTCTGGCATCACTGCGGCGCACAGGCAGCGCGCACACGCTGCGTGCCATAATACTCGGTTTAAGTAGGGCTCTAGCCAGTCCACCTGACTGCTAGAGCGCCGATCAGTGCAGCGCTTCCCCAACACCCACCCAAGATGGCGCCCACCTAAATCTGGAAGCGAGGGACTGGCCCGCCGAAGTAGCGGTGAGGGCACAATTAGCGTGAGGCAATGCAGTCGATGTCAATGCGAGACTAAAACCAGGGGAAAACTAAGTGCAACAGAAATTTAAAATAAAAGACCAAAACGGGAAAATGTAAAACACACGAGCGTCCTAGTGCAGGCGTAAATACAGCGGTAATGAGCCTGTGTAGGAAGAGCCTACCTTCTGCCTTCCTTAAGTAGAGCCCGGAGCAGCCTCTAGCCAGTACACCTGACTGCTAGAGCGCCGATCAGTGCAGCGCTTCCCCAACACCCACCCAAGATGGCGCCCACCTAAATCTGGAAGCGAGGGACCGGCCCGCCGAAGTAGCGGTGAGGGCACAATTAGCGTGAGGCAATGCGGTCAATGTCAATGCGAGACTAAAACCAGGGGAAAACTAAGTGCAACAGAAATTTAAAATAAAAGACCAAAACGGGAAAATTTAAAACACACGAGCGTCCTAGTGCAGGCGTAAATACAGCGGTAATGAGCCTGTGCAGCTACAGCTACATGCTACAGTGTGCAACAGCCATCAGAAACAGACCCTCACCCGAAAGTCGCCTATCAACCATTTATTTACTAAAGTGTGCAAGGTGTTTTCAGCTCCTATAATGAGGGCTGTGAAGCAATGCTACGGTGTTCTGAAAATAAGGCCTAGGGGGTGTTTATCTGGGTTAATAAGCCATCTCAGGTGAATGCCTGGAGGAGGGTGAAGGAAAGCAAACTCGGTCATAAGCAAAGCCACAAATCACCGTCTGGAGGAAAACCGTGTTTCTGTCTGTTGAGTGATTCCCTGGACACCTCTTCACCATTCGAAGTATAATACTCTATTATTTCTCATGAAGGCTCCTTGCAAGGTGAACATACTGTTTGTAATGATACGTATTCTTGAAGAAAGAATATAAAATGTTTAAAGAAATAGTGCTGCTCTTTGTGTTTAGAGACTGAATTAACTGCATACACTACACAAACAACCTGAGCAGCTGAGCCACGAGGCTTGATGATGTAGGAATAGAAGGATAGAAGTATCTGGATTCTGAAAGAGATGAAAACGGCATTTCATTTCAGATTTGAGCCAGCCAAGTAAAAGTAAAGTAAGTCAAACCAGTATTTATAGACACTTTAGACAGGGCTTAAGCCAAGTGCAAGGCCCTGTTCTTCCAACCTCCTGCTCCGTGGGGGCGGAGCATTGCACACAGTGCCCCAGCCTGGTGCCTGAGGCAGGATTGCTCAGTCCTCTGACTCGATGACCATCACCACCCGCAAAAAAAAGCAAAGTTTGTTTATTTTATTACTTACTGAGTTACTGCTGGTGGCACTGCCTTTATTAAGAGGCCTGCTACTCTGTTGCTTCAAAGTGCCTGCCTCAACAACGTGCTAACTGGTGGCACTGGTGACTCGTGCGGTGTGTGTGTCCCAGGGCATGGTCCGTGGTATGAAAAAAGGTTATGCACGCTGTTGCAGCCCCCTACCTCCATAGAACCAAATACAGCCCAATCAGTTGCCCACCCACCGGCAAGTTGCCGGCAACACTTAAATGAAGGCAAATTGATTTGCATGGATAATGGATTTATTATCGGGCTCGCTCTCTCAGCAGAACAGCAACACTTCTTCACCGAGAGACTCTGGAGACTGCAACAGTGTGTGAGCAACAATGCAATAAGTCAGTCTCAATTATATTTGACACATGACGTGTAGACTGCAGGGCAGTCGCATCATTGATGTGAGTTGGCAGTGGCAGTGTAGACACGGCCCTGATACATAGGTGCTGGTGCTAATCACTGTAAACCACTGGCACAAATTGAGAACTGACTCCACCTTAATCGCTTTGATGTCCAGCTCTCTGAGGCTTAACTCATAGTTCAGTTTTATCTCCTCCAGAGCTAGCCTTCTCTCTTCTTGAGCTTGCTCTTGCTTGAGCTGTCTCTCCTCCCTCCTGTCAGCCAGTTACCCTTGCATTAGGTTCTTTAATGAGACACCGCTCAAGGTACAACCACTGCTCCTGACCAGATGCTGGCTTCCCTCTCCACATGCAGTCCCAAATCCTTCTCAGAATATAGGATCAGATCCTCATCCTCATCAGTCTCTTGCTGCTACTATTCTGGGGTCACAGCCCCTGCATTGAAGGCCTCTGCCTAGGCTCTCAGTGCCTTTTGCAGTTCCACCTTAACGATGACGACTTTAGTGGGCAGGTCAAACCCCTACAACTGTCACTGAGCTGGACCACAGTGTAGATCTCCAGCTTTGCCAGCTCAAAATCCATCATTGCTGTTACAGGTGCTGCTTCTCCAGATGGAGACATGGTTTTAGCAACAAACAAAAAAATAGGAAGAATTAAAAAGGGTTAAAATTGGTCTTAGTGTAGAGTAGTAGTGTACACTGTTACTATATAGGGTTGTACAAACACAAGTTCTATCATCATGGCTGATCACCAATGTTAGTAATTTGGTTTCTGGTTGGCAGAGGTATGTTGCCTGTCTAAGCAGGAACCACATACCTAGTCAGGGTAAGTCTAATGCACACTAAAAGATAACCTGTGCTCACCTTCTGGTAGCTTGGCACAGAGCAGACAGGCCAATCTAAAGAGGCAATGTGAAAAGTTTTTTGCAATACAATACACGGTAACACAATGAAAACACGACAAAAAGACCCCACACTTGTTTTGATCAATAGACAACAATTTGATAAAAAAATCAAGACTAAAATGACAAAAATCCTATAAGTAGAAGTCAATATATGAATTTTTAAAGAATAAAAGTGTTCCTAGCGCTTAGAAGCAGTGAGCACCAGTGGGATTATCTGGTTACTCTGGACCGGGGCAAAGGCTACAGTTCAGGCCGACCGCGGTAAAGAGCTGGCCGGGGACAGGAGCAATGCAGGCCCAGTGAACAGAGTACCTTGATCCTAGTCGTAACTGCGAGGGGCGGGGTAAAGACGAACAATGCGTCAATGTTCTGCCCAAAGTCAAGGTGATGTGGCTAATTTCTCAACAAAGTGGTGGCTATGCATCGGTTTCGTAGATGAAGTGCCGAGCCGAGATGCTTTGGTTCCAAAGTGTGATACACCGGGTTTTTGCATTCAGTCAAGGGGATGTATCAATTTCTCCACATTGCTGCAGCGGTGATGGACTGTTCCGATGCGTCAGGCTCTTTAGGTGATGCATTGGTTCTGAGAACGATGCACTCATTCTACTTCTGCAACAGTGTTGATACACCAGTCCTCTACATGCAGACTGATTACACGTCGATTTCTCTGGTGCAAGCATCTGGGTCCACTTCCAATGGACCAGGCACAGGAGCAGGGTTAGAGACTTTGATAGCCCTGATTTACAAGCAACAGAAGGCAATCCAAAAAGACCTTGGAGATCACTTTGGTTGCAAGGTAGAGTCCAGCCTTCCCTTGGCATGGTCAGAGAGCAGCAGGCAGCACGGCAGCGCAACAGAAAAGCAGGTCTTCCAGATCAGCAAGCCAGCAGAGTGTCAGTCCTTGATGAGGCAAAACAGTTCTTCTGACAGAGTTCAGTTGCAGGTTCAGACCTGACAGATTTGGTGTGGTCAGAGACCCAGTACTTAAGTCCAGTTGTGCCTCTGAAGGAGGAGTGACTTCAAAGAGGGCCTTTGAAGCCCTTTCTTCCCAGCCCTGGCTCCGGGCCATCTTTAGGGTGTAATCAGCCCTTTGTATGGGGGCAGGACACTGCCTATTCAGGTGTGAGTGTCAGCTCCTCATGTCCTTACTGTCCAGGAAGAGCCATCAGAATGCAGATGAGTACTCAGACACACCTAACCCTCCTGTGTTTGTGGCTGTCCAGAAGAAATGCACAAAGTGTAGCTGGTACCCACCCCAAACGTGTATTGGAGACACGCTGCAGGCACTCAGAGCAGATAAATGTCCACTTTCTAAAAGTTATGTAAAACTAAGGAATTAGGCCCATACAAAGGGGTGGGGTAGGCTGGACCCTAATATGTAGCAACGAAACACAAAATGCCTGCCCCCACCTTATTCTTTACACGCTTATTCAAACCAAAAGGGCAAACAAAAATTATTTTATGTTTGACCTGGTATTTTTATTTATACCAATCTACTTCAATATTTTTTACATATATTTTTTACACAGATTATACAGAAAAAAACAAATACATTCACATTACTATATTTTGCTTGAACCTATACACAACTATTTACAAAGACAACAATATATACATTTCAATAATAAAATTATCTACACATAATCCACAATACACACATAAAACATGTAAAGAACCAATTATTATTCAATAGAGCGAATCTGTATTCAAGAAGAAAGAAAAAGGAAGACAAAGTCAAAGGGAAAGAGCAAGATGGTAATTAGAAAACTAACCAGACCAGAATTGAGTCGCTTTGTTCCGGGTAGCTGATGTGTACAGGTGCAATGATTGAGCACACACGCATTTTGAAATAAAAGCGAAAAGGATAGAGACAACGCTTGATACTTTGCGCTTTGAGCGCGCGGCAAGAGAGTACGCAAAAGAAAGGAGACTGTTCCTCGCGTATTTCCAAAAAGAAGATTCCGCTACAACAATTTGACCATGAGTGGACACACAGCTTTAATTGCGATTCAACCCTCTTCATGAGAGGTAGAATTGCCTTTTTCCTCCTCAAGTAGTACAACAGCATACAGATTTTTCCTGTGCCTGAAGATATCGATAGAGGCCAGGTTTCCAGAAGATTTACAGACAATTGACAAAGCCCTGATGAAAGTCCAGGAACTGGTTTCCTTGGACTAGAAACGCGTCAGCACACCTGAATCTGCATTTCACAACACCAAGCGCTTCAACTGGCTGCGCCAGTTGTTAAGTCGTTTTCTAATTAACATCTTGCTCTTTCCCTTTGACTTTGTCTTCCTTTTTCTTTCTTCTTGAATACAGATTCGCTCTATTGAATAATAATTGGTTCTTTACATGTTTTATGTGTGTATTGTGGATTATGTGGAGACAATTGTATATTTGAAATGTATATATTGTTGTCTTTGTAAATAGTTGTGTATAGGTTCAAGCAAAATATAGTGAATGTATTTGTTCTTTTTCTGTATAATCTGTGTAAAAAATATATGTAAAATATTGAAGTAGATTGGTATAAATAAAAATACCAGGTCAAACATAAAATAATTTTTGTTTGCCCTTTTGGTTTGAATAAGCGTGTAAAGAATAAGGTGGGGGCAGGCATTTTGTGTTTCGTTGCTACACTTTCTAAAAGTGGCATCACTAAAATAGTAATGTCAAATCCAACTTTACTAGTATAGAGGATTTGTCATTACCATTCCAAAGATATAAACCATGATACAGCCCCTGCTTTCTAATGAGGAATTAGAGCTTAAAAGTGTCTTCAGGAATTGGCAATGTTAACCTACAAGAGGAGTAGGAATCCCAGTAGTAAAAAATGAATGTAGGTGTTTTTCACAACCAGGACATGCTAATCTTAAAATTACAAGTCTTACCTTTTATTTACAAATCATCATGCCATATGGGCATCCTAGGACCTACCTTAGGAGTGGCTTATGGGTAATAAAAAGAGAGTTTAAGACTTGGCCTAGGGTTTTAAATGCCCAGTCAAGTGGCAATAAAACCGCACACACATACTCTGTAGGGGTCAGCCTAAGACATGTTTAAAGGGCTACTTGTGTGGGTGGCACAATCAGTGGTGCAGACCCATTCTTATCAGATAATTTACAGGCCCCGGGCATATGGTATACTACTTTACAAGGGACTTACAAGTAAATTATATTTGCCAATTGGGTATAAACCAATTTAGAGGAGAAGCACATGCACTTTAGCACTGGTTAGAAGTGATAAAGTGCTCATAGTCCCAAGGGCAACAAAAATAATCAGTAAAAAGAGGAGGTAAGTGTTGGACCCGGCCTCATGGCGTGGTCCTCGCTGATCTCCGCCACCCCAGAACTCCGGGTGGAACTGATTCCCGTCCACCCAGAACTGTAAATGACACCCCTACACCGGACCTGAGACGATCTCCAGACCGCGTGCCTGCACCAGTGCACATAACCATCAGACTCCATGTTTGGCCACCCCGGCCGGCCGGCCGCCTTCTTCCCTTTCGGCAGCCCCTGACCGCTCCTGGCTACAGCTAAGCGTGCGTGTCCGGCACGCCCAGACCCGCTCGGGGGGTGAACGACTCACCAAGTACCCGAGACCAAGACTTCCATCACACCTCCGGCCCCCTTCCGAGGAACTGGTTCCCCTCACACCTCTGAACTATCCCTGGGGGCTGGTTTCGATTGCACCTTGGGCCTCCTAGTGAGCTGGCTCCAGGCCTTGATGAGCGTCTGGGATTCCCTGGACGCATGGTCCAAAAGCATCAAAGACACAGCTGCCCAGACAATCAGGCGCCTGGCCCTCGGACCTCCGGCCTCCTGCCTCTGAGGGTCCGGACATCAAAGAGCTCCTGGACTATAAGACAGCCTGCCATCCATCTAGCCGGCAGTTGTATCTTGGACAAGAAAGCCCTGCTGATCTGATCGCGGCTGACCTTGAGGAGAACAGACTCTGACCCACCGAGCCCTGCTGACGTCGTCGCGGCTCATCCTTGAAACCACGGAACTGCACCACCGGAGACCTGCTGACGCTGTCACGGCTCCACCTGCCTACGAGTACGACGGAGTACTCCTGACCAAGCCCTGCTGACCTCGTCGCGGCATGAAGAACTCTCTGGTCCGGCTGGACCATCAACGCTACCCTCACGACCATCTTGAACAAGAAGTGAGTAGGACAGCAAGTTCCATCGCCAGCCCCCGTACCCCCCAGTTCGAGGATTGAGAACTGTGCGCAGGGTGCGTGGCGTGCCAGCTGGCCCTCTAAGACTGTCCCGCTTTCCCGTTCCCTTGCTACAAGACTTTCGCGATCCCTCGATCGCTGTGTATTGCTCCCTACTTTTATCTTGATAAAATTCATACTTGATAAAGATTCACGGTGTGGTGTCCGTTCGTAAGTGTGGTGTGTCGACAGTGTGTACGATCAGTCCTCCCCGGCGGGGACTCCCCCTCGATAAGACTCAGCAGTAATTGTGGGAGAGGAGGTCCCGGGTGGTTAGGAGAGTCATCTTGACCCTTGGGGTCACCGCCTTCCAACAGTTAGTGGGCAAAAAGTTTGGGGGTAGACCACCATAAGGATGACAGGTCTAACAGCGCCAAAGATATTAGTTAAAACAAAAAAGCAACTTCCTATGGAAACACATCTGTATCTGTATAGATTTATATACAAATATTTAAACACGTGGATGTATATAGTTTTTAAATGTAACCTAATGTTAATATATAATAATCATTAATAATTAGAAATACATTAAATGTAAATTTAATTTAGGAAATTGTCCATCTGTGAGTCCATAAGATACACATTACTATCACTATACTCATATTGCGCTCTTAAAATGTACATCCTCCCTCTGTACATTACCCATCCGTGAGCCCTAAAAACTCATTTCTACCCCTAAATAATAACCAAAAATACAAACACCCATTCCCTCTAGACCTATATTTCTTTGATATTGGCTCTACTGAGCTCAATTATGGGGCATAAAAAATATTCTTCTCTACACAAGATTATTAACTATTGTTTCACATTTTATTACGGTTTTTTTCTTTTTTTACTTATATTTCACATTTTAATAACATAATTTCATTTATTTTTACAACATTCTAATTGTACATAGCTATAACTGTTTTTGTTATTTAGATAGTAATGCAATACATATGTTGCATTTGATCTCAGCACCTTTATGACAACAGTTGACAAAATGTGGTAAAGTCAACTAAAACACCCCCCACACACACTCACACCTCTCTCATCTCTACAAACATGTCCCTTACACACTGTACACTCTCATTCCACACCCCAGGACAACACTGCATGCACAGATGGAAATAACGGGGTGATAAAATCAACCCTTGGTTGCTGTGCTGGTGTATGGGGTGTCACACTCTCTGGCCGACGTAGGTTTCAATGGAATGGATAATTGTCCTCCATCTTCTTCAGGACCTATTATTTTATAATTTATAATGGGTGAAGGACAGGGAATCTGATGATGACAAAAGGGGAAACAATGAGGGAGGAAGATATTAGTCTTAATTTTCTTCATACACCCCTGAAGATATCCTACATTTCTCAAATTATCTACTACAAGAACAAGCGAATGTGCCTCTTCAAAAAGCTTGTCATAAAGTCTTCCCCTCTTATGGAGAAGGTTTAAAAGCATTATGGTTACATTCATGCTTAGAAGAAATATTTTAAAAGGAGGAAATACTCAGTGATTCTTTGTTACTCAGCATGCAAAGAATTTATGTTAGCTAATGCCCCTAAAGTGTAGGGCATATATAGTCTAGGGGAGAAAGAAAGATATACACCCAAAGTACTCTCATGCATTGTGAGGCTACTGTCCCAAATTTGTACGAAATAGACCGACTTCAAAGCATTAACATAGGATAAGAAAGAAAGAAAAAAACATGCTAAATATATAAAGCTTCCTCTATGTGTATTCTGTTGTTCATCTTTTATTAAAAACATTCTTCTCAAAGTAGAGCGTTCTATTTAAATTGCCAGCTCTAATACACGAAATTACCTGTAACAGCTGTATATGTCACTTTTATAAAGACACTTCCTTCAAGATAATAAGAACGGAAATGGTGAGAAAATGGGGTAATTTTATCAATGCAGGAACAAGCTCCACGGAATGAAATCCTTTAAATATCTATGAAGAATACAATATCAACAAACGGTAAGACCTCTCTATTATTTATCTGTTATTAGGCACATATCCCTGATAGAATGATGATGTCGGCAGTCAGAGTTGGTATGTAATTTACCTTAAAAACAAGTCCTCTATATTGTCACTGAAGTCCACATGGGGGCATCGCGCAATAAGAACAAACCACACACCAATAATTTACTTAGCACTAAAGGTCACTTTATTAAGCCAGGTAACAGAAAAATAGTTTTTCTCTAGAAATAAACATTGTTGAATAATTCCCCACATTGTCATTAAGCCTTAAACGTTTGATAGAAAACCCAATCTTCCCAACAATACTTTTCAGCAAAAATATCCCATGAACTGTACAATCCCAATCGAGCTTTCCAACCCTCCTCCCCCACCCCAGAGGCAAGGATAAGCCCGCTCAGACCATCCAAACCCCTAAGAACCCACCTAACTAATGAAACACGAATAAAAAAGGAAACAATTGTTACCTGACCTAAGGTGACGATTTATATATATATAACCCATTTCCACCGGCATATTAGACATAATTGGCATTATGCTAGTTTGTTTTACACAAAATGTAATCAATTGCAATACCGCGCTCAGTGGGATTTATCCCAATACTTGTGTTCTTGCTCTCACAGCGCATTCTTATTTTAAATGTCATTACAATGTGTAGTATGTTTACTATTTTTATTGCGCTGTGATTCACACACCTATGATGATTGGCTTAGCCAATTGCACTAGCACTTTAAATTTCTGCCATCCCCCTCTGGGGTGCCATGTGACCAAGGCCTCTGGGAGGCCGAAACGTTATGCTGTCCGTTTGTTGCAGAATAAATTAACTTTTTACTCACGGAAATACTGGGTCTCCTGTTCTTTGGCGGCGCTGCGGTGATATTAAGACTACGGCGTTTGTTCGTGAGAACCTGTGTGGATATATATATATATATATATATATATATATATATATATATATATATATATATATATATATATATATATATATATATATATATATATATATATATAAGATATGCCTAAAGTAACATACATAAAAATACGGAGGGTGGGTGAGTCAATTCAGGACAGCCTCCAAATCTCAGCGCAAAAACGGTCCCGCCAACCGTCACATGCATATAATACTCCCCAAGCCCCGCCCCTTTTTTGACAGAATTCGCCAAGGATAAGCCTGCTCACCCAGGAAAACCAAAGAATTTCCTGGCCCCACCCATAAAGATTAGGTAAAGCGAAGTTAATCTGATTTAGTAGAGCACCAGAGATTTTCAGACCAAAATTCAGCTAACAAGTCTCGCAATTCCATTAAATAGTATGCTTGACCCATTTGGGATACGTGAACCCCATCCTCCCGAAACAGATGATATTCAACACCTGTTATATTATCCTGAGACAGAACCTTAATGCCCATTGCCGAACAAAAACGTTTCTTCTCTATTAAGCTTCCTGCGAGCCCTTTTCAATGCAGTGTGATTGCGAGCTCCCCTCCCGTGGTGCCTATAAATAAACACTGTCCAAATCAGTGCTGTGTCTATCCAGTTATTCTTGATCGCAGCTAAGTCCAATTTCATTTTCTTTAAAAGTGATAAACAAGACAATTTCACAAGATCATTCTCCCTCAAATGAATAATTAGTAAATCTGGAAAACCTCTTGCCGAAGACAGCCTAGAAAGCATAGAAAATAAATCCTCCCACTTCATACCACCTTTCCCTTCCCATAAGACCTCATGACTTTTACTATGCAAACCAAGCGCTCTGCCGTAGATCTGCTGTTCTGTGAAGATGGCTGACCATTTGACTAAAGAATGGCTTACTATCCATGTACGTTTCTTTGTTGATAATGGACTTTTAACACCACCTAGACAGAAAAACAAATTAACTTGTAATTAAGTAAAGACAAAATAAGTTTGGTATTATTTCCTCACATAACGGGCACAACAATCAGATTTCCATCTGCCAATTCGTTTAATGTCATTCCAACCCCAACCCAACCTGAACGCTTCGGTAGCTGCCCCTATACGAAAGGAGTGAGTCCCAAAACATGAAGGATCCCTTCCCAGCAATATCAGAGCTTTTCGCAAAACAGCTAATAAATGTGCACTAGTAATCCAGCTCCCATTATGATGAGTGAAAATGGCCCCATGTTGAAAATCATCCGAAAGTGTGAATGCCTTCCATTCCCTTAAAGGACAGCAGTCTTGTACACCACTACTGTTTAATTGAATCCATGTGCCTTTACCCAGTTTCAGGGGCGTAACAGAGGCCCACTCAGCCCACGCGGTGCGGGGGGCCCCAGCGGTACAGGGGGCCACTCACTCTCAGCAGAACTTAAGGCCAGCTAAGCTATATACAGTGTGCACACCACACACCACGGACGGTGACGGCCTCAATGTAACCATTAATTATGGAGGAATATGAACACAGGCCCCCGCATGGGGCCCCCACGCTCAAGCCAGGGGCCCCCTCACTCTCAGCTGAGGAAGATGCAGTACGTAAGGCAAGCCAGGCCTATAAACAGTATGCGCGCGCACACAACGGACGGTGACGTGCCTAGGCCTCTATTTTAAACATTAATTATGGTGCCGTGCGTGCGCACGCCCTGCCGGCCTGGCCTGCCTGAGCCTTTTTAAATTATTTAAATAGTTGGTGCGCATGCGCAGTATGGCTCTTACTTGTTCATAATTAAGGTCCGTGGCCGTCGCGGCGAGCAGTTGTTGTCTATGGGTCTGCGCGCCGCTGTGCCGCGGTATTCAGGGTGGGGGCGTGGTGCCAATTTTGTCATTCGCATTGTAAAAGTGCGTGTGACTTCAGTACTGACTTAGAAGAAGCCAGAAGGGTGTGACCGCCGTGGCACTAAAAGAGTACTAACCCCTGCCCCCTGGCCCAGTCAGTCTCCCTGTCTTCTGCTGCCCGCCTTGCTCGTCTTCAAAGCTGCAGGCCAGCCAGGCCTAAGGTGAGCGTGCGAGTATGTCGTGTCCTGCTCAGTGCTCACATACGGCTCTCTTCTATTTTGGCCTGCGCACACGCTTTACTTCCTGGATGCCTGACAGTGCCGGTCCCTTGATTCATTCGGACGGCAACGGAATTGCGGTGATTAACAGGTATCCTCCTTGGCAGCGCCGGACTCGTGCTCATTGCAGCACTCGAGTATTACGATTCAAAAACGGACGCATTGCGTGTTGGCTTGATACAAGATTAACTCTATTGTGCTCTATCCAACTATTTACAGTGTACCCAGCAGGGTTCACTGTAAGTACATTTATTTTTCCCTTCACGCATGGTTGGCACCTTTTCACCACAAGCCCGTGATTATTTCATTAAAGATGTCCCACACTGTCCCTGTCCTGATGAGACCCTCTATCCTGTAAAGGGTCGAAACGCCGTCGACGCCCTTTGGGAATGAACCTCTCAGTCAATGTCTATGAATTCAATAGTCATTGTTTAAATCATTGAATATTGTGTATTTGCTCATTTTCCCATTTCCTTGTAAATATACCCCTGTTGAAACCGTGCACATATTGTCACTCGTTGTCCTCTCTATGTGCTTCAACCACTCCTTTGGTTCACACTTTACACTTGGGACCCTTTTCCTTCCCCTTCCTTTTTTTCTAAAATCTTCACATTGTGACATGTATATTACAGTGTATTTTATTGTGTATTTTTTGCAAAAATAACAACTGATGGTAATCCATTAGGTGTCATGAGTTTGTTTCTCCTTCTTACATCCTAAGTAACCTTCACATTATTATTTGACATTGTTTAGTATTTATTATGTATACTCTCATCTGTTCCACTGGAACCATTGTTTTTTGATATAAATATGCACCCTGGTTCCTTAGAAGGTAGGGTTTCCTTGTTGTGAGTGTGACTCAGTGCTCACATACAGCACAGACCCATTGGCATTGCATGTGCGTGTTTTTTCGTATGTAGAGGAGAAACTGCTTGTAATCGGTTGTTTGAATTCTCCGAAGAGAACGCACTGCTTGCTGTCTGTGGGCGTGGGGGGAATTTGTACAGGGCCTGTTGGCTCCAACCCGTGCAGGCTAATGATTGACGAGCATGTACAGTGCCACAGAGACGTGATGCTTCTGCACCATGTCCTCACCCCCATCCTGCCTCCATGTTACGTGATGCTGCCCATAACTCATTTCATCCTATCTAGAGAGCGGTATTATTTTAGTCATAAGACACTACATGAATAACTAATTTCGACTCGAGAGTAGTGCTTCGTGAAGTAGTGTCATTCTGAAGCTCTGTAAATAATGGATAATTCTCATGCTTGTCACTACTCTGTTGGTTAACGCACTTTCTGGAGTCCTGCTTCTCAGTGTAATTTGCAGTGCCAATTGTGAAACTTCATAAAATAGTGTAGAGGGTTAATGTGCCTTCTACCAATGCCTCTCATGTAATCTTAGGTAGATATTTGTATTTTAAGATAGGTCAGCTGGTTACTGCTTTTTTTGCTGAATGACACCTTGTGTTATGTGTGAGTAACAAGTTAGAATCCTGGTAATATAGCTCAGTGAGCTGTGCACCTGCTACAAACCGCTACATGTGAGATGCAAGGCGGAGGTTTGCATCCCTAGAGGTTCTTATTGAATTGGTTCATCTGGGTAGTAACAAACACAATTAACCTACTGTGAGTTGACCTGGGCAGAATACCAGATGGGATACTGCTATGGATAATTACAGGATTTTCAATGCCTCACTCTGGAGTGTTATCAGACCTGGAAATACTGGATTTAGTAATCTCGGGTCCTTAGGCACTTGACCTGACAGAGGAGTTAGTGATGTAGGCAACCTCAACTCCATGCACCCGACCTACTACTGCAGCAAGGGAGAGCAGAAAATGATTTTTCAGCACTCTCCTCTACTCCTGGTGTTTCTCTCTGCCCATTACTCTCTACTACCTGTTCTATGGGTGAAAATAAAGGCCCCACCTGCTTAAAACTGGTGGTAAATGGATGCATTTGGTGGAATTTAGGTGCTAAATGCTTTAACATTGTTGTCCCCATTCTTAAGGCAGGCCGCCCGTCTGGTGGGCTCTCAGTTTAGGTAAATATCTCAGCAGGAGGCAGTGTAAGGGCTCTTGATACAAAAAATGATAAATTCCAGGCTTTGATCTACACAAGGGGGGTTTCTATTTGTTTAATCATTTTTATAACAATGATTTTTACACTTTACCAAACATGAATTTCACTAACCTGTTTAAATGTATTTCAACTTTAAAAAATCACTAGAGTTATGATAAATTAGCCGGTATTTGTCAGTGGAAACATATTAGATATGGACTCTCATAATATCCCCGCCCCTTGTAATAGGGGAATAGAATTATTGGATCACCTGTGCATTCACAATTTACTTAATACTATGGAGATAGCCATAGTATCTAAGAAGGATAAGTATGTTGAGCCAACATATAGAGGTGGGGGCAGTGCGTCTACTATTGACTATGTTTTCATTTTCTCTACTCTAGAAGACTGTCTGTTAAAAGTAGAGGTCCTACCAGCTGTTCAAAGTGGCCATAACCCTATCCAAATAACATTGAGAATAGCCCCATAGCCAACTTATGCTAAAGAATGTGGTGCTAGGAACCTATCACCCTCTACTGAGACTAGTATGGTGAGGTATTGCTAACAATGATCTGTTCCTTAATATGATAAAAAACCACCTGCCTCTTATTGACACTTGTCTGATACTAAAAGATTATAACCCTGAGGCAATTGGTGCCTTCGTTCAACTCTGTGAAGGCATTAAACTTATACTATCAAGGCCTATAGCAGAAACACATTCTGGTCCAAGACGGTTCAATAGAGATTGCTCTTAAGCAAACAGAGAACTTTGCAAGGCACTCATAATAAACCCCAGAGACCAGGTTTCTATTAAATCCTTGAAGCAGCAATGCAAACTAGTCATTACCTAACAAAAGGATAAAATTATAAAATACTGTTGGGATAACCTTGCATGCGCCGCCGTATTAAGGAATGGGAATGGCTTTTGGGCGGCAGTTAAAGACATAAAGTCGGTGGGAGAATCACTGACCCCCCATAAGCTGGAACATAACTAGCAATGCATGGGAGGCCCATTTTTCTAAGATTTATTTTGCCCCTACTCAAAACGAGGTCTATTATGAATATAAAGCCGCCACTAGGATTTCAATATCCTTGTCAGAAGTGGAGGATGCCATTCAACAGAGTCTGGGCAATAAAGCTCCAGGCCCTGACGGGCCGCCATTGATCTCATTAAGAATAAACCAGAGTTCTGGGTGTTCTTTTATTAAATATTTTTAATAACTTAACTAATGCCACAATTCCTAGCACATGGACTTCTAGTATAATCGTATCTATTTTTAAAAAGGGTGATCAATCGAATCCAAGCTGTTACAGACCGGTTTCCCTGACTGACAATACATTGAAAATTCTAGGGAGAATCTTGTACTACAAGACATGGTTATGGGCTGAGAGTGACCACATTTTACAACATTCTCAGTTAGGGTTTAGAAGCAAAATAGGCACAGTTGAGCAGTGCCTAAACTTTAATTTGATTATTAGCAAATATACTATAGCCCCAAAAATCTCCTTTTTATATGGCTTTTATGGATCTTACCCCAGCCTTTGACTACGTTAATAGGTCACAATTATGGTCAATTCTTTTAAAATACGGCTTGGGTGAGGTTTTAGTTAATTTGTTAGCTTATTCGCATAGGGACTTGAATGCTTGGGTGAGGATCAGCAAGGGCGGGGAGGTATCAAAAGACATCAAAATTGGTAGCGGGGTCAGGCAGGGTGTGTCTTTGCCCCTCGCCTTTTTATCTTATATATTAATGATTTGCACAAATCCTTGGCAAAGCTTACTAATGATGTCCCCAGAATATTATGGTAATATACTCTCCACCCTACTGTACGCTGATGATGTGGTCCTAATGGGCCGAACACCAAACGCACTTCGTGTTCTTGTCCGGGGTTTTGTAGATTTTATGTCCTTTTTTTTAATCTACGTACTAATTAAAAAAAATCTTTTTAATGACTTGTGAACCGAAAAAGTATCTTATTAATTCAATCTACAGACTCTGAAAGTTTACACTGCACTTGCACTTTTCCCGATTTGGGGTTGGTATTCGCAGCAATGGCTCTTGGGTTGACCATGTGGCGCATACCAGGAGTACGTTTTCAAAAGCCATTCATTCAATACTTGGCCTCCTGCAACCCAAGAAAATAGAGGTGGTTTTAGCTATTAATAACATTTTTAAATCTCAGTGTATCCCGACTGCCAAATATGGCGCAGAAGTTTGGGGTTTCACAAAGTGTAACAGCATCTAGGGTGAAGAAAATAGATTTTGCCGGAGACTCCTTGGAGCTCCGATCTCTTCATCACAGTATGTTTGTCACAAAGAATTGAAATTGCCATATATCGAAGATTACATTAGGGCTCGCCCAGCTATATTCTGGATTTCAATCTGCAAAAACCGGTAGTGATCCTCACCAGAGACATAATAAATGATTGTCTTAAGTGTGAGAAGGGCAGGGACATACCTTGGCCTGTTGCTGTAAGGGAGAGCCTTAAAAGTGTGAATCTTGAGCATATTTTTCAAAACCCCACCGACTTAGAGGGTATAAATAAAAACAAACTTTGGGAGGTTTTATATGCTCAGTATAGCAAAGCATGATATGAAAAGGAGTCACAGAAAACCTCAGTTGCCAGGTATATGTCCATAGAAGATGCCTCTCCTTTGCTGTCCAGCTATCTTTTAAAACCCATAGGTCGATGGGAAAGAGGATTGCTCATTCGCCTAAGGGCCAGGACATTGAGATATTTACTTTGTTTTCCTTAGGGATATAATGCTAATCTTGATCAACTGCTATGCCCTTATGATGATCGAAGTAATCAAACAATGTTACACTTTCTATTTTTCTGAAATTTTTATTTAAAATATACAAAATGGATGTTGATGCCATTTAAAAAAAAAACATTACTCACTATAAAGCAGTTTACACGGAAATTCTCAAATTGCAAGAGGATAAATTAATTTTCCGTGTAGGCTCATTTTTAAAAGCAGCAGTATGTGCACGCAGAACAATGTGTACCACATGAAGGATGTTCTTAATGATAGTTAACTGATATTGTATTTATGACTAATGTTTAATTATTTGCATCCGTGCCAATGGATGTAACTTATTTAACTTTTTTAGATAGTAACCACATATAACCTACTAGTTCCTATTCAGAAAATGTTTTTATAACGCTGTATTTTTATTGATCACATCTATTATTGACCAATGTATTACTATGCTGCTATTTGAGATGTCATTTTATTTGTATCCAAATAAAGATTCTTTGATTTGACCTTTTCCTTGACATGTGGGAAAGTCACTTCCCAGTGGGTGCAGGGTCGTTGCAGAGTCAGACGTCTACATTCAGGGCAGGAGCGGCCTCATACTCGGGTAGGCAGATCTCCGGCTTACAGCACGCTGGGCTGCTGGTGGCGGTCTCCTCTTCTCCTTACAGCAGTCTCCTACTATCTACAGGCTGTGCGGGGGCTGGAGAGGCAAGTCACTGACTCCACTGGCTATCGTGCAATAACCACTTCACACTGTTTTAGCGTAAAAGGCCATTTATTAGGACAGGGTTGACAACCGGTTCAACATCACACAAATAAACAGTTAACAATCCCCAACCTCATCTCTTCCAACCATCATCCACTCTTGTACTCCAATTACTCAACTCCTCAATCACACCACGACCTCTTCACTTATATCATTCACTTCCATCTTTCTCATTCAACCTCCTCCAGCATCTCCAGCCATCGCACTCCTGTCTGCCACAACCCCATCCTGCACTTGTATCCCACTCCCCTGAAGGGTGATTATGCCCGTCATGGACTCCCCACCCCTCCCAAGTCCTGCCACCCCCCCTTCAATCCATCCTAAACGTGCACGCTTATAACCAAAATGAAACACCCCCATTCCCCACTCCATAACTGTGGGGTGGGAGGGTGGTCAAACTCTCCTAACATAACCGTAAAGGCGCTGGGAACAGGAAGAGGATGGGCTTCCTCTCCTGTCCCATTTTAAAGTCTATTCCTAACCCCCACCCCCTAACCCACCCCTACACTACCTTACACCCTGTCCTGACCTATCGCGCGAACACCCCAGGGGAAGACTGGTCTGCCGACCTCACTTCCCCTGGGGGCCACCTCGCACTCTCGTACTCCAATTACTCAACTACCCATTCACACCACGACCTCTTCAGTTATGTCATTCACCTCCACCTTTCTCATTCAACCTCCTCCAGCATCTCCAGCCATCGCACTCCTGTCTGCCACACCCCCATCCTGCACCTGTATCCCCCTCCCCGGAAGGGTGATTATGCCCGTCATGGACTCCCCACCCCTCCCAAGTCCTGCCAACCAGGGACCCCCGGAGGACGGTTACCTGCCCCACCCCAAACCAGTGCACCTTTCGTCCTCAATCACGCCGGCACCAGATAGACTCATTCCACTACAGACTGATAGTATCCCGCAATTCCATCAAATAATAAGCGTTTCCCATGTACGAAAGGTGCACTCCGTCGTCTCGAAAAAGAAGGAGCTCCTCTAGCCGTAGGCCCACGTGAGCAATCATTTTGATCCCATGTGCAGCACAAAAAAGTCTCATAGCCCTATTCAACTTGCGCCGCGCCCTTTCAATGGCAGCCGGCTTCAATGCCCCTCTCCAAACACGTCGTGTCACAAACTCAGTCCAAACAATACAGGCGCCAGCCAGATTGCTCTCCATGGCCTCCAAGTCCTGTTGCATCAAATGTAGCAATGCCACTCCCGACTGCTTGACTAAGTAATTTTCCCCCAAGTGGAGCACAATCATGTTCGGGCAACCCAGCTGAGCCACCTTCTTCGTCAGCCAGGGCAGCAAGTCGTCCCAATGCATGCCACTCTTACCGCACCACTGGACCTCATGATTTCTGCTCCTCAGTCCCAGGCTACGGCCGTATACCAGTCTGTCCGCATATTTGGAGTCCCAATGAACAAAGGAATGCCCAACCTCCCAGGTAACCGTCTTGGCCCATGGCCCCGAACGCAATCTACGAAGAAAAAGAGATTAGCTCCACAGCGAAAGCCCTAACCGTGCACCAACAGCAGCCCTATCTACCCCCAAAACAGCCTCCCCCCTGTTCTTCTTATGCGCACATAGCGCTCACAACATCGAGACCGCCAGCGCCCAAACCTCCTAATGGCATCCCAGGACCAACCCAACCGAGACGCTGCCGTGGCTGCACCTATCAGGAAAGAATGCATCCCATACCGAGATGGATCCCTGCCTATGCGTCGCAGCACCATTAGCAACACCGACAACAGCTGGAAAGAAGTCACCATCTTCTGAGAGGCACGCCAAAATATCTCTCCCACCGTCCTCTGCACCCTGCTGCAAAACACTCTCATCTCACACACCAGGCGCACCTCCACACAACCACTCTCCCCCAACCATACCCACTTGCCACGTCCGCCTTGGTCTGTTTTAGAATGACCCAACCAGATTCCCAAACGCGACCCATCCAACCGCACATCCTCAAACCTTCGCCCAGGCGCACCCCTCGCTTCAATCATCTCAGACACCCGAAAAGCCCCAAAAAACATCCAAATCATACACAAACTAAATAACGCCACTTTGTGGTCATGATAACAACAATGGGGCAACTCCATCACAAGGCCCTGTAACAACTCAAACGTAATGGCCTCCCATGGCTCCTCCCCCCCCCCATCCACCCCCTTAAACGTCCCCAACCTTTCAGCATTCTACTCAGTAAAGGAGACCTAGCTGGTTCAAAACCCAAATACAACATGCTGTAAAAAGAAATCCCTGCCAGTTTGCCCGAAATCATCGTCTGAAACTGCCCCTTATCCATGCAATTCAACACAAAACGAACCACACCATGCTCACAGTCACTCTCGGTCATACGCCATGCGCTCCTGCTCCAACCTAAAAACGCGCCAAATTCAGGCCATGCCAATCTTTAGGAGCACCTCGTGGAGTCAGCTATAGATCTTTCAACCAACCTCACTACTCTCACTCCCCCCAGGCCCAGATACCCTCCGGCACCTTGGTCTTGCAAGTTTCCGCTTCCCGAAGTCAGCCTCCTGAAACGCTGCTACTGCGAAAGAGACAATGCATCCGCAATGTCATTGCTTGCACCCGGGACATGTTGCGAGTGAAACAGCACATTAAAACGCAAACACAGCAGCATAAAGCTTCGCAGCAAGCGCAACACCCTCAGATCCCTCGCCTTCCGGTTGTTCACCAAATCCACCACGTCCTGTTATCCACATGAAACAGCACCGACCTGTTCTGAAATTCGGGCCCCCAAACCTGTAATGCCACCAACAAGGGGAAGAACTAAAGAAAGGCAATGCTCTGTCCCTGCCGCAACCAATGATCCGGCCACTGTTCCACACACCATCTCCCGTCCCAGAAGATTCCAAAACCGGCTGCACCTACCGTGTCCAAATAGAGCTGCACTTGCCAAACCATCTTATCGTGTCCAAAATCCATGGACACGCCATTGAAATCCTCCCAAAAAGGTCAGCCACACCTGGAGTTCCGGCTGGACCCCCAATGTGACTCCGACCCTGTGGTGAGGGAGTACCGCCCTTGACATGGCCATGCCGAGGCACCTACAAAATGTCCTCCCGGCCCTCACCACCCGGCACGCAAAATTCAGCAAACCCAAAAGACGCTGCACAGACCTCAAATCAATTTTTCGGACCTCAACCACCTGCAACAGAAACACCCGAATATCCAACACCTTCTGCTTCGGCAGACGCGCCTGCCATGCCAGCGAATCAAGTTCGATACCCAAAAAGGTCAAACAGCAACTGGGCCCTGTCGTCTTCTCTGGCGCCAAAGGAACTCTAAAACCTGAGCCAAACTTTGAGACTGCGTCAACGCCGCCCCACACTCACCAGTCTTCCCTTTCCCAACAAACAAAAAATCATCCAAATAATGTGACACCAGACGGTCTCCACTCCAGTCCACAAAGGCCCACTGCAGAAAAGAACTGAAAGTCTCAAAAAGCACGCTGGAAAGCGCACAACCCATCGGCAAGACCCTGTCCACAAAAGTGGCCCCACCAAACTGCATTCCTAGCAAAGGGAAGTCAGCCAGGTGAATGGGAAGATGGCGAAAGGCCGACTTAATGTCACATTTAGCCAATCCTGCCCCGACCACAAACCTGCACCATACCAATGGCATCATCGACCGATGCATACAACACCCTGGAGTCCTCCTCCGCAATGAAATCATCCACTGAACTCCCTTCCGGCCATGACAGATGATAAATCAGCCTGAACTCACCCTGCTCCTTCTTAGGGACAACACCCAAAGGTGAAATAATGAGGTCCGGCACCGGCCACGCGTCAAACGGGCCCACGATTCTGCCTTCCACCACTTCCTTCTGCAATTTGGCCGCCACCATCTCCGGTAGTTCCTTCGCAGACCGCAGATTCTCCGCCCACCTTCTCTCCCGAGGACCCTGATACCCTACCCAAAACCCTTCTGTAAACCCCCAATGCAGCTTCAAAGCCGCTTCTCTATCAGGGTACCGAGAGAGCCATGGACCCATGGCCTCCACATCAACCGGTGTAGGGACCCTTTGGCCCAGCCTGTCCACGGCCCTTGTAACCCTCCACTGCTCGGAAGGTGTGGCCAGCGTAAAGCATTGCGTAACCGGGTGTCGTCCCCCACATTTGGAACACTCATGCTTAAATTTACAAAGGTGTCGCGTGCAGAAGCCTTTATTAAAATTCCAGCATGCCCCAACGGTGGCTGCCCCAGACTTGGGCTGCTGACCAGCGCTCCCCGTGTAGGTACCCTGACTCCCTGCTCCTGCGTAAAATCCTTGCCCACCCGTCCCAGACTGGGCGGGACGCGACTGAAAGGACCGATAGGCGACTGGAAGGCCACTGGCCCTGTGCGTAGACGCTGCCGCCTGTGTAGATGACCCAAAGTTCCTGATCAATGTCTCCCCAAGCCTTATCTGGGTTAACGCTAATCCTGGCCCTAAACCCCTCATCATAGCTGAGCCATGCAAATCATCCAAAATGCAACTGTGCCTTTCTGATGACATCCATATATTTGAAAAGAGCTATCGCCCTGTCCCCATGCTTCTCACAATAAATACTGGCGTAAATCAAAAACGCTGATGTCCAATTTTTCATCGTAATAGGCACTCTCAGCTGCCTAGTCAACTCCCATTCTTCCTCCTTGGACCCTTCCTTTGCCTGAATCTCCCTATGCAACAATTTGAATACATCTACGTAATCATGTTTCCATATCCTCGCTCTCGTCTTGTCCGACAAATGAGACCCAAGTGGCATCGCCAAACCCATATAAGGTAACTTCTTCCGGTGCTTATCTGCATCCTCTGGTTTGTCAGTTTGCACACTGGCTACCACCACTTGCGCTTTACCTTCCCCCACAGCCCCCCCCCCGAATCCCCTGCGCCCCTCCGTCCCTGACAGACCCATCGCCTACCTTCACCGACCTGCAGGCCTTCTTACGTCCCCCTTTGGCACCATCCTCCCACGCATCCCACCAAGCACCTTCACCTGAAAGTTTTGTGGGCACCTCCCGGTCATTTCGCCTGACATCAGTCGTCTTCAGTCCCACCTGCGAGACCCGACTGGTGCTGGCCTGCGTCCCCTGTAACACACCAAGTTTCTCTGTTGCTGCAGCACTCTTCCCCAAGCTTCCTTCCTCATGCAACTCACCCTCTTCCAACTCATCCTCACCCTCGTCATAGTCCAGTTGTTCCTCATCCACAACCTCCACAACTGCTCTCCGCACCTTGCTCACCACTCTCTTCGCACCTTTTCCTCTCACCCCAGGGACAAACTCGCACTCCAGAACAGCTCCTGCTCGATCCCGTGGTGCAGGGCAGGCCGCCGCGGACCCCCTGCTGCTTTGCCCCGGCGTATGGAGGCCCTCTTGCGCCCCGCCGGCCCACCCTTGCCTCTGCCAGCTTCCACCGCTGGCCTGTATCCCCTCCAGGCCATCTGCACCTGAGGGGGCCCCAGCGCCTTCAGGTCTCAATGCCGCCAAAACAGTCCCTGGCCCCTCTACCCAGACCCACTCACCACTGGCCCCTGCAGCCCCTTGTCTCTGACCTCTGCCTACACCTGGTACAACCCCAGGCGCCGAAGGCACCATGCCCCCGGGTACACTCCCCCATCCTGCCTCCCTGGCAGCACACAAAGCCTGCCACCGTTGCTCTGTCTCTGCTATGATGCGACGCTGGTCGCGGACCCTCTCCTCCTGTGACATGCCCTCCCACCGCGCAGCCCAGGATCCCCGGCCTGCCTCCTCAACTCACCCTTCACCCTGGGGAGGGGCTGGAGTGCCCCCCACCGGGGGCTTCCTGCCTGTCTTAGCAACGTGGGCCCTCAGGGGTCCTTTGCCCTTGGAACCCTGTGCTTTAACCACCCCTTTTCTACCTCATGACCGGTCCACAGGCTGTTCCCCCATGTTGCCCCTTCCTCTGACTCCCCATCCGAGAGGCACAGTATAAACTCCTCACCGGCTATCTCCTCTGTGGCACTCTCCCCCTCCCCATCGCTGGTCTCGCTGGAGTCCCCTGTCCAATCCCCAAAACTACCCTCAGGCAGCACATTGACCTGGAGGTCCCGGTGTGCCTCTCCTATCCCCGGGCCCCCATACACCACCTGTACACTCCGGGCCGCCGGCCCCCTTTTCCTGCCTTCTCCGGCTGCTCCACAGCAGCCTGCTCAATGACGGGGCGCACGGGGAGGCTCAGACGCCTTCCGACGCGCTTGCCTGTCTCCTGTTGCCTCCCGCCCCGCCCTCGCCCTGTTTTGGACGGTGGCGGCTCATCAAGACAAGCCGCCACTGCCGCTGAAGCAGAGTATGGCGTCCGGGTCATCCCGACCCACGCCTGCTCAAGCGCGCCGGGCTGAAGGAGGTCAGACCTCCCAGCCAGGTCCAGAACCAGCAGCACGGCGCAAACCGCCGCCGCATCCGGCTCCGCCATGGCCCGCCCTGCAAACCGCTACCGCCTACCTGCCAGAGAGGCCCTTCCCCTGCCAACGCCGGCACAGTAAGAAAACACGCTTGCATCCGGGGCACAGGAGGGTCCGTGACACTCACAGCCCTTCGGCCCAGTAAGGACCTCCACACAACTCTGCCTCTAGCCTACGCTACCCTGCTGGCGAAATATGAAAAAACTACACTACCTCTCTACAAACTCAAACTCTCCTAACCTAACTGTGAGAAGTTGGCCTGATATATGATGTTTCCAATTCTGGAACCACCTTGTATCAGTCCAAACAATCCCTTATGGTGTCTGGTTGTAAGTCAACCTTATAGACAAGCTATCCTAGGGGTAGCACGGACTAAGCAGCCTGAAAGGCTAAACTCAAGAGATCGTGTTAAGCGAGCTGTTTTGCCAATCTCAATCCTGTAATATCAAATGAAAGGACACCACACAAGTATATATTATAAAAATATATGTGTTTATTACTAAAATAATCCCCAGTACTCTTTATGAGCAAAGGGGCGCAAGCGATTAAACAAAAGCACAGTTAAACATGTAGAAGTTGCACAATTATGGATGAGGGCGGGTGGCCACTCAAACCATATATTAAGAAAGTGGTATAAGAGATACCAATCGAACAGTGGTTAGGCCCAGGGCCTAGGGAATCGCTGGGAGCAGTCGGGACTAGCAATGCTGAAGTCGGGAAAAGCCCGCGGGATTCGGGTGCAGCGCTTAAAGCACACGCATGCACCAATGTAAAGTCAATGGTGCGTAAAAGTTATAAAGTTACTGTTTAAGGAGACTTCCGCGTAACCTAGAAGGATGAAACTTAAGGCACATACACTAGAGGTGCGTACCAGTGTGGGAACACCGGCGTTGTTGAGTTACCTCACCCACAGGAGCGGGTGCATAGGGTCGAAGTTGGGTCGGGTTTAATCACGCAGGTTGTTGGTGCTTGAAGCTGAAGATGCTGCAGGCGATGTGAAGGAGAAGTGTCCCGTGTGATCCAAGGGTGGATCAGGGTTGTAAAGTACCTGAAAGCAGAGGGGACAGAGTCTGGGTCACTCAGCAGGGACCAGGGTGAAACCAGGACGGAACCAGGCAATGTCGGGCGCAATCAGGTGGTTGTTGAGGAGCTTCTCTCCGCTGCCACGTGGGCTCTGGGGCATCTGCGACATCCAGGAGCGGGTCACAAGCTGTCCCACAAAGGCTCTCACCGTCGGCGCTGTCGGCTTCAAGATTGGAGCAGACAACACTTGGCAAGAGCAATCCACGCAGGCCTGGAAGATTGCTTCTCACTCGGACCAGGAGGGTCAGAGCGGGTGCTCCTTTTCAGAGGAGCGGGTGCAAGTCTGGAGCAACCAGAATCACAAGTTAGATTTCGTAGTTCGCCGGCACAGGGGCCACAAGCCAACGGGCAAGTGACCGGGCCAACACGTTGAGCCAAAAGAGCAGAAGGGCCCCACGCAGCACTCGGTGAGTGTAGAGAGGGGAGCTTCGGTGCAAAAGAGGCTCAGGGCTGGGGCTTCTCAAACCCCGGTGTACAGCTTCGAGGGTCACTCGTGGGCTGCACAGTCAGCATCTTGTGGTTTTTCCAAGATGGCGGGCCCCACGCTTCCGGTCGCCTCCACGGGTCTCAGTTCTGCAGGGACTGTGGATCGGGCTGTTAGAAGGCAGGCACGCTTGGTCTTGTTGATCTCTGTTGCTCGAGTTCCGGCGGGAACTACAGCAAAGCAAATGTCTAGGTGCTGGATGGTGCCTGTTTGCACAGGGCGGTCACTCCTTGACCACAAGGGAGATTCTTCAGTCTTCTACGTCGAATAGGATGTCGAAGGGTCCAGAGTTTTGTTTCTTGTGTTTCATCAGGATAATCTGAGTGGGTTGGCACTGCTCCCATTCTTATACCAATCTAGGGGGCTGGATTACCTGCTAGGTCCCCTCCTATGGGTGGGACCCAGGAAGGGGGTGGATACACCCCTTTCCCCTTGTCCAGGCCGCGCTGGGGCTGGTCTGCCCCAGAACCGGTTTGGCCGGATTATGCAAGGGGAAGCCTTGTGCTCCCCAGGCAGTGTCTGGTTTCTTTCAAACCTCCCTGCTACAATCCACTATCTCCTGACTGGGGTGGTGTAACACCTCCCTGCGACAGGAAAGCCTTTGTCCAGGCTTCCCCGGCTACGGTTCGGTCGGCAGCAGGAGGTCAGACTTGTGTCTGTGGCAGAAGCATCCATTTTGTGGATCTGAGGCTCTTTTAAAAATCAACCGCGTTTCAGTAAAGTAACATGTCTTCTCCCTCTAGAGGGGTGGAATGCTATCCCCGTCGACAGGACTGTCGAGGGGATAGTATTCCAAATCGTATGACACCTTACACAACATGTTTTGATAAAGCCAAACCAAAGTTAACATATAACCGCGAGGATTATAATGCACTTAATAGTATATGGTATGGCATTATCCCGGAACAGCTTAGGGAGTGGTTCCCGACAGCTGCAGACAGGCTTAGCTCATGCTAGAGCTCCATCTCACGCACTCTGCCTCCAGGATTGATAAGGCCTTCCATAGGAGTGACTCACAGGTTTATATGTGTCCAGATATAGGTTTAGATATAGGTATACTATATCTAAGCAAGGGGTGATTACACCAACTTGCCCCAGCTGACGGATCAGCCAGTTGTGTCAATTTAAGAACCAGCCAGGGGTGGCAAAAGATATGCTGCAGCCCCTGGTAGGCCTTGGTGGCACCTATGCCCTGAGCACCTATAGTGCATGGTACAGGGGCTGACAAGGAGTCCAGTACCAATTGGGTTATGTACCTATAGTACATGTATGTGAATTTAGAGAGAGAACAGCAGGCTGGGGGTCTGATTAGCAGGCCCACAGCCTCATTAAGTCGAAAACCAGTGAAGCAAAAAGCAAAATTGGGGTGACCATAGGATAGCAGACCCTACTCTCCTACACAACCCCCCCCCCCCCAAACGCAGGGACATTAAACTTAACCTTGACCAGATAAGTCTTCATGTTCTAAGTGGAAGTACCTGGAGAGACCGTCTGCATTACCATGGTCAGTCCCTGGGCGGTGCATCACTGTAAAGTCCATCCCCTGTAGGGAAATGGACCACCTGAGTAGTTTGGGGTTTTCACCCTTCCTCTGATTTAGCCACAAGAGGGGCTTATGGTCTGTCTGAATTAGGAAGTGAGTTCCAAACAAGTATGGCCTCAACTTCTTCAGGGCCCAAACCACAGCAAAGGCCTCCCTCTCAATAGCTGACCAACGTTTCTCCCTGGGGGTCAGCCTTCTGCTAATAAAAGCAATGGGCTGGTCATGACCATCTGTATTCAGTTGTGAAAGCACAGCTCCCACCCCCAACTCAGAAGCATCTGTCTGTACAATGAACTGTTTGGAGTAGTCGGGACTCTTCAGGATAGGTGCAGAGCGCATGGCCTTCTTCAGGTCATCAAATGCCTTTTGACAGCCAACTGTCCACTGAACCTTTTTTGGCATTTTCTTGGATGTCAAGTCATTTAACGGTGTCACAATGGACCCATAGTTCTTCACAAACTTTCTGTAATACCCAGGCAGGCCCAAGAAGGCTCTGACTTCTGTCTGGGTAGTTGGAGGAGCCCAGTCCTGCATGGTCTGGATCTTGCTCTCCAATGGTTGAACCTGACCCCCACCTACTAGGTGGCCCAGGTACACAACCTTGCTCTGCCCTATCTGGCACTTAGTAGCTTTGATAGTGTGGCCTGCCTTTTGCAGGGCCTCCAGAACCTTCTTCAGGTGGATCAGGTGATCCTCCCAGGTGGAGCTAAAGACAGCAATATCATCTAGGTATGCTGCACAAACGTCATCCAACCCAGCAAGGACTTGATTCACCAACCTTTGGAAGGTGGCAGGTGCATTCTTCAAACCAAAGGGCATTACCACAAACTGATAATGTCCACAGGGGTAGAGAATGCTGTTTTGGCTTTTGACTCTTCAGCTAACCTGATCTGCCAGTAGCCAGCTGTCAAATCAAATGTGCTCAGAAACTTGGCAGAAGCCAATTTATCAATGAGCTCATCTGCTCTTGGAATGGGATGTGCATCTGTCCTAGTGACAGCATTGAGACCGCTGTAGTCCACACAAAACCTCATTTCTCTCTTTCCATCTTGGGTATGGGGTTTTGGCACACGGACTACTGGGCTGGCCCATGGGCTCTCAGATGGCTCAATCACTCCAAGCTCAAGCATCTTTTGCACCTCAGCCTTTATACAATCCCTGACATGGTCAGGTTGCCTGTAGATTTTATTCTTCACAGGCAGACTGTCACCAGTGTCCACCTCATGGGTGCACCAGTTAGTTTGACTGGGTGTGAGTGAAAACATGTGTCTGTGGGCCTGCAACACCTGTCGGCAGTCCACCTGTTGCTGCTCAGTGAGGCTGCCTGCCAAGGCTACTCCATCAACTGAACCATCATCAGGGTTCTGGGAAAGCAGGTCTGGGAGAGGGTCACTCTCTTCCTCCTGATCCCCATCTGTGGCCATGAGGAGACTCATGTCCTCCCTGTCAACAAATGCTTTCAAACGATTTACATGGAGCACCCTCTGGGGGCTCCTAGGGGTTCCAAAGTCAACCACATAGGTGACTTCTCCCTTCTTTTCAACAATTGGGTAGGGTCCAGTCCATTTGTCCTGGAGTGCTGCTGGGGCCACTGGCTCCAACACCCACACCATCTGCCCTGGTTTGTACTCCACCAGAACAGCCTTTTGGTCATGCCAAGCTTTCTGTAATTCTTGACTGGCCTCCAGGTTTTTGGATGCTCTCTCCATGTATTCAGCCATCCTGGAGCGGAGACCAAGTACATAGTCCACAACATCTAGCTTAGGCTTTTTGAGAGGTAACTCCCATCCTTCCTTCACCAAACATAGTGGATCACTCACAGGATGGCCAAACAAAAGTTCAAAAGGGCTGTAGCCAACCCCCTTCTGTGGGATCTCTCTGTAAGCAAAGAGCAAGCAGGGTAAAAGGGTTTCCCATTTCCACCTAAGCTTCTCTGGTAATCCTTTTATCATTCCCTTGAGGGTCTTGTTGAATCTCTCCACAAGCCCATTGCACTGTGGGTGATAGGGTGTGGTAAACTTGTAGTTTACTCCACACTCCTTCCACATTGCTTTTAAGTATCCAGACATGAAGTTGGTACCTCTGTCTGAAAGAACCTCCTTTGGAAAACCCACTCTTGAGAAAACTGCAAGAAGGGCCTTTGCCACAACAGGTGCTGTTGTGGTCCTCAGGGGAATTGCCTCTGGATACCTGGTGGCATGATCCACTACCACCAGTATAAATCTGTGCCCAGATGCTGTTTGAGGATCCATGGGACCCACAATGTCTATTCCAACTCTTTCAAAGGGTACCCCCACCACAGGTAGTGGTATCAGGGGAGCCTTTGTTGTGCCACCTGACTTACCACTGGCTTGGCAAGTGACACAGGAGTGACAAAACTCCTTGACATTTTTTGACATATGAGGCCAGTGAAAGTGAGGGACAAGCCTGTCCCAAGTCTTGTTCTGGCCTAAGTGTCCTGCAAGGGGAATATCATGGGCCATGGTAAGAAGGAAGCCCCTGAATTGCAAAGGTATGACCAACCTCCTGGTAGCACCAGGCTTGGGGTCTCTAGCCTCTGAATAAAGGAGCCCATCATCCCAATATACTTTATGGGTACCTTGAGCATTCCCTGCAGCCTCAGCAGCAGCTTGCTGTCTGAGGGGTTCAAGGGAAGGGCAAACTAATTGGGCCTGCCCCAGGTCTGCCATTGAGGGTCCCCCTGTCCCCAGAAACTCAACCTGATCAGGTTCAAGTTCCTCAGAGACAGTCTCCTCTTGGACTGCAGAATCAGCTCCCTTTGGAGTCTGATCCTCAACCTGGGGAAAGTGGGAAGGCACAGTATTAACCCTTTTGCTCTTCTTCTTGGGTTGTGGTTGGTCTATTGTTCCAAGATCCACCACTGGTTCAGGAAGGCACTTCTTAACCTGAGTCCTTGTCACTGCAAGGACATGTGCTGAAATCCCTAGCATTTCTAGCATGAGTCCTGTACTCCACTTCTGACCAAACTGAGCTTTCAAGATCATTGCCTAACAGACAGTCTACTGGGAGGTCTGCACTCACAACAACTTACTTTGGCCACTTACCCCTCCCCAGGAGAAGTCCACAACAGCCACACTATGTGTAGTAGTGGTGTTGCTTGCATTGGTCACTAGGTAATTCTCAACTAGTGCAATCTGTCCAGGGTCCACAAAGTCAGGTGTCACCATAGTGACACTGGCACAAGTGTCCCTGTAGGCCTGAGCCAGTTTCTCATTTATCAAAGGCGTCTGCCTATACTTGCCAAGGTTACTGGGGCTCACAGTAGTGGACAAAGATAAGTCCACATCATAAAGCAGAACTGCCTGGATAGGGACTCTGACTAGGCCAGATTCCATCTCAGTACCCAGGGTCAACCCTACTAAACCCTTTGGCTGTGTACTACCACTGCTGACTGTACTAGGGGGTGCAGGTGCTTTAGGAGCTGCAGTGGTAGGGACTGGATTTTTCTTGGTGCATTCACTCCCCCAATGGGAAATGGACTTACAAGTATTGCACCAAGGTTTCTTTGGGCCATCAGTCTTCTTCTTTTTGTTACCATTTTGGGAACCACCCTCCTTATTAGAATTTTGTGGGCCTGAAGAAAACTTCTGGTCTTTTTCTTTATCTTTCTTATCCCCACCCTTCTGGTCTGTTTTCTTCTGGTCACCACCATGGTTCTGGGGTTTCTGCTTAATCCTTGTTCTGACCCATTTGTCCGCCTTCTTTCCCAATTCTTGGGGAGAGGTCAGATCAGAGTCAATAAGGTATTGATGCAACAGCTGGTTCTGACAGTTATTAAGGATCTGCTCTCTCATTATAAGATTGTACAATCCTGTATAGTCTGAGACTTTACAACCGCGTTTCAGTAAAGTAACATGTCTTCTCCCTCTAGAGGGGTGGAATGCTATCCCCGTCGACAGGACTGTCGAGGGGATAGTATTCCAAATCGTATGACACCTTACACAACATGTTTTGATAAAGCCAAACCAAAGTTAACATATAACCGCGAGGATTATAATGCACTTAATAGTATATGGTATGGCATTATCCCTGAACAGCTTAGGGAGTGGTTCCCGACAGCTGCAGACAGGCTCAGCGCATGCTAGAGCTCCATCTCATGTTAAACCACGCACTCTGCCTCCAGGATTGATAAGGCCTTCCATAGGAGTGACTCACAGGATTATATGTGTCCAGATATAGGTTTAGATATAGGTATACTATATCTAAGCAAGGGGTGATTACACCAACTTGCCCCAGCTGACGGATCAGCCAGTTGTGTCAATTTAAGAACGAGCCAGGGGTGGCAAAAGATATGCTGCAGCCCCTGGTAGGCCTTGGTGGCACCTATGCCCTGAGCACCTATAGTGCATGGTACAGGGGCTGACAAGGAGTTCAGTTCCAATTGGGTTATGCACCTATAGTACATGTATGTGAATTTAGAGAGAGAACAGCAGGCTGGGGGTCTGATTAGCAGGCCCACAGCCTCATTAAGTCGAAAACCAGTGAAGCAAAAAGCAAAAATTGGGGTGACCATAGGATAGCAGACCCTACTCTCCTACAATAACCCTAAAGGCCCTGGGAACAGGAAGAGGAAGGAATTCCTCTCCTGTCCCCTTTTAAACTCTATTCCTAACCCCCACCTCCCTAACCCACCCCTACGCCACCTCACACCCTGTCCTGACCTATCGCTCAAACACCCCAGGGGAAGACTGGTCTGTCGACCTCACTTACCCTGGGAGCCGCCTTGTTCACCACAGGCAGGTGAAGCGCCACTCTTCTCCAGCTGCTAACAGACAAGGCTACGGGGGCTCCACTGGCTCGTGGCCAGTATCGGGTGGCGAGGCGGCATGTCAATAGCACACAGTGAAGCTCTTCGCCAGTTCCTAGGCCTCGCTCAAGGGTGGCAGAGCTGCTCTGTGCTGAGCTTGATGCTGGGCTGTGCCTCACCTGGAAGGAGTTCCAGAACGCTTCCCTTTTTCAGCGCAGGCTTCACCTTATCGTGCTGCCCAGTTTCTCAGCAGGCAGTGGGGCATCGAACTGTTGCAGATAAACAGTCTCTTACCTCTTACCTCTACTCTTTGATAGCTGGGCGATGGTGTCCCCTTCTTTCTACAAGCCGACACACTCTCAGGAGGTGCAGGGCTGTTTGAGTAACGGGGTACCATTACTCTTCCCACGACAAAGCATACAGCGGTCGATAGTGCACATGGGGATCGACCCACTTGTTGCCTTCATAAGGTAGTGGGCGCCAGGCCCATATACTTAGCAAATAAGGCACGCAGACACTGTCTATACGTTTCTGGAACTGGGCCCAGGGCACATGCCCCCAGCCCTTTTTATTAGCAGAGTCATCTGACCGGTGATGCCTGTGATGGGTATAACATCACACTCCTGAACACTAGACCGTCTCTAGCAGGACACTACAGTCGGGTGTCCAATTTCGGGGGAAAAAACAGACTACACATCCCTCTACGTCTTCCTCAATTACACCAGATAGCTAATGAAGCTCAGTTTTATCTAAGTAAGGAATCAAGCGGATGGCAAAGACAAATCCTTAATTCTATTAAATATCCTCTGCTGGAGCCAAATTTTGAAAGAGATTCTCACTGTGAGTGAGGTTCATAATGCTCGATTTAGACGATAATTCTTAGCTGCAACTTAATTTGAGCAATTTTTCACATGTTTGTTACAGAAATTGCTACTACAATAGCAGGAATCTGTGAACAGAGGTTAATAATAGAAAATAGCACTTATTGCAGCTGGAATTTAGTTCTTTCTTGCAATCGATCAGTGTTCAATGAGAAAAGATAAATTCAAAACATTTACACATACAAATGGAATCGCAACCTTATGTTGATCTCTGTCTACAGATATTTTGACCTGTGTTTACTTTCTAACTACAGCCAAACTCACTTTTCTTATTGATCAGTACAGAGCCAATTTACTATCATGACTCAAGCATATTCTTGGATTAGGTGGAAAATGTTTTATATTTATGTAGATCAATATTTTGCTAGTCCATATTCGTAGTTTATGTTTTTGCAAAAGATCTTTTTGCATTGTAAGACTTTTGCAAACACAAACCCTTCAATTTGCAAAATCACCGGCTTTGTCAAAGCAAATGTTTAATGTGCAGTCTATCAAACCCATTTTGAGAGTCAGGAACGCCTATCTAATTCATAAAATGGGGTTTCCCATTCATTCTAGACCGCAGTTCGTTGGGGGTGAAGGGGATGTCCCTTTATGAATGTGAATTGCAGTGTTATGTATCACTGGCTTACGACCACAGCTTTGGTTGCAAGTCATTGAAAAGTTACCTATACATCAAATAAAGTAATAGCTGGTTCTCTTGCTATCCTCTTGGGGTACCCTCCCCATTGTGAACCCTTTTGGGCGACATCGGAGGAAGCAGGTAGCACTGGCTGTTTTTAGGAACACTAGCTGCGTTAAAAAAGTTTCCTGTTTGGGAAATGCAGACACATGGATGGTACTCTGGTGTTCTTTGCCAGCCAGCATCCCTGTGTTTGTAGAGAATCAGACCATGTCACAAATTCTGACCTGCCTAATTAAAATTCATTAGGCAGGCACTCAGCGATCCCCGGCAGCTAAAAATATTGCAACATGACCCATTATTACATAGTTTTATATAGTACAAGGGATACCCAAAGGAGCAGTAGACAAGGGACCTTGGGTGCAAGTATTACTTCAAAGAACAGTGGTCCCTGACATTCAAAGATTAATAAAAGAATATATAAAGACCAAAATTGGAATCTATAGTGTCTGTCCAGCCGGACAGGGTTTAATTACACAAATGTATAGATAGTCAGTATTTTCAATATTGTATCAAAGTGGGACACAGCCGTATCCTACTACAGTACAATAACATCTGTGACATACATAAACAAGTAAGGCAAGAGTAGGCTATCTGCATCTATCTAGAATGTAGGCAGACAATATTTTGCAAAAAATACACTGTTGTGATTTAGTAAATAATAAAATCAAATCATCCAGTCGACGGCGTTTCAATCCCTTTGTAAAATAATGGGATCATCATCAGGACATTAGACATTCATGCCTTCAATTACACATAAGTGCGTGGTTTTCATATAAGACGATGTCTGCTTAAGAAGGACCAGAAATTGTAGGTCATATTTAAATGTTGGTCATATTTAAATGGGGATTTTCGATCGTAGCCCCGTGGAGTGTCCCACTTTGATACTGTATTGAAAATACTGACTATCTATACATTTGTGTAATTAAACCCTGTCCGGCTGGACAGACACTATAGATTCCAATTTTGGTCTTTATATATTCTTTTATTAATCTTTGAATGTCAGGGACCACCATTATTACATAGGTCATGTCTCAAAATGAAAGACAGGTCATAAAAAGTTAGTGCACAATATACAAAAAATTTTCTTGCGAACTGTCTCTTAATATTGCTTGATTCAAGCGCGGCCTTTGATACAGTCTCCCACACCGTACTTATAATGGCACTCCAATCTACTGGGCTCACCGGCTCGGCCCTGAGTTGGCTTATCTCTTTTCTTTCTAACCGCACCTTTCAGGTTTTCTCATCTACCGCTAAATTCAAGCCATATTATTCACCTTGTGGGGTCCCACAGGGTTCAATTCTCAGCCCCCTGCTATTTAACATTTATGTTAGACCCCTGACAGTTATGGTAGAGGAATCTGGGTTGTCGCTATTTTCATACGCTGACGACACCCAGATTATCTTCTCTCTCTCAGCGGGTAAGACCTCAGAGCCTTCTGCTCTCAGGACAGACCTCAGCAAAGTTATGGCCTGGATGAACACCAATTTCCTAAAACTCAATGGCGAAAAAACAGAGGTCCTGGTTTTGGGCAAAGACAGAGGTCTTTGGGGGCCCCAACATTGGCCCCCAGAAATGGGCGCGCTCCCACAACCCTCCACCCAGGTAAGTAACCTTGGCTTTATCATCGACGACTCCCTATCTTTGCTTCAACAAGTCACCAAGGTTGTTTCACCATTTTGAAATGGTTGAGGAAGATTGTGTGGATGTTACCCGGCCATACCCAGCGTACCGTAGTCCAGGCCCTTGTTACATTTAGGCTGGATTATGGGAATATCCTCTATCTCGGAGTTAACAAAGAGGTAATGCGTAAGCTGCAGCGAGTGCAAAACTCTGCAGCCAGATTACTGTGCCGAGCCTTCAGAACAGCATCGACCTCCAGGCTGCTGTGGAACCTTCACTGGCTTTTGGTGGAGAAACGGGTCATGTTTAAGGCCCTTACCTACATGTTTCGTAATAAGCATGTAAAGTCTCCCCGCTACTTGCAACACTTAGCCTGTCCTTTTTTTCCGTCTCGCACTCTTCGGTCTTCCACACAAGCTAAATTCCAAGTCTCAATGGTCAGACTTTCCCGCATGGGAGTGCGCTCTTTTTCCTACTTGGGTCCTGTTTTATGGAATGCTCTGCCTTTACCTCTCCGCACGCAATCCAATCTCCTTTTGTTCCATAAGTCTCTTAAGACTTGGCTTTTTAGCCAGTAGGTCTCCCCCTTCTCTCTGCTGTTCCCTTATGGCGCCGGGAAACTCTTTTTGGGTAGTTGTTGGGCTGACATAAATTTAATTAAATAAATAAAAAATACATAAATAAATAATACATCACCCCCAAAGTTATCACATGCTACCTTGTTCGTTCCATGGTTTAGACAACTTTCTTCCTGTGTTGTAGCTTGTTTTTCCTTGGAAGTGTAATGATCTGAAATAAAAACGTGGCTGTTATCAACAACATGACATAGAGAGCCGTCATAGGCTCCTCTCTAATTCTGTGTTGTGAAAACTGCTTAGGCTGTCTGCTTACCTGCAGTTAATATACGTTCTTGATTGTAATTTTTTTTTAATATCATGCTTCAATTTTTCAATGTCTTAGAACTCCCTAGTCACTCTCTGTGACAGTTCGAATTATGTAACGGAATGAACTATTAGTGTACGACCAGAGACCAAATTATGGATTGCTTTACTTATTTCCAAGTGCAATGTAAGTTCTTTGCAAATTTAAACTGTTATTTTACTTTCTGTTTTTTAGGTGAAATTTTTGTTTTGGATGATGGGGGAGAAGTTGATTTGGACTTGGGAAATTATGAGCGATTCCTAGACATAAGTTTATATAAGGATAACAACATAACTACTGGAAAGATATACCAACATGTAATCAACAAAGAACGACATGGAGATTATCTGGGGAAAACTGTGCAAGGTAAGTATTTACAGACTATATCATTAGCAGTGTTAAATTTGTTTTTCAGTTTTGATTCTTGTAGCTACTTGAACTTCAAGTAGGGGTGGCTAGGGGTCAGAATGGCTACCTTAATTGTTAGCTTCACCCCTATTCCTACTTAGCCAATTACAATGTATTTATTAAATAATATTTATTTACTCAATTTCAATAGTACAGACCTAGCCACAGAAGTAACAGAGTGTTCGAATTTGGATATCTGGTTGGCAGAGGTATGCACCCTGTCCAAGCAGGAACCACAATCCTAGTCAGGGCAACTCAGAGATACACTATAAATTAACCAGTGCTCACCTTATGGTAGCTTGGTACAGAACAGTCAGGCTTAACTTAGGAGGCAATGTGTAAAGTATTTGTGCAACACTTCAAACAGTAAAACAGTGAAAACACCACACAAAAAGATTCCACAACTGTTTAAAAATAGAGAGCTTAATTTAATGAACAAAAGAAGACCAAAACGACAATAATCCAAAATATAACTGGAGTTATGATTTTTTTTTAAATGTAGTGCTTTAAAGCATAAAGTGCCAGCTGGGGCTATCTGGTTGCGCTAGACTGGATCGCATCCAACGGTTCGGGCTGACCGCAATGGAGTGCGAGTTAGATACAGGGACCAACCTTATCCTGCTGCAAAGTACCTTGTTTGCGTCATTGACGAAGACCCGATGCGTGAAGTTAGAGGCACGCAATGCGTCATCATCTATCTTTTGGATGTAATCAATGTGTGTGTTCCGAGCAGTGCAAAGTTGAGGATGCATCGAAAAAGTAGCTGATGCGCGACGGCGAAGCAATGTACTCGATCCTTGCAACCGCTGCGTCATCGTTGTAGGAGATACACCAGTTTCTCGCCACGCCAATAATGTTGATTTGTGGATGTTGGCAATTGCTGCTCTTTATACCCACTTCCAAGGCTCTAGAACTGGATTGGCACCTCTTGGCAGGGCAAAACTCTCAAATGGCAGAATCCAGGTGCTATAGGTTAGTGGTTGAAAGTCTTTGATGTCCCTGAGACATTAGACGTGAGGCAAGCCAGCCAGCGCTTGGAGTGACAAACATTTTCGCCATTACTAAATGGAATGCAATTGGATTTATGCTGCACAATGTTGATCTATTCTAATGGCTATATATCAGTTGCACAGGGGCAAAGCTTTTACAAGCTAGACTGATATATCTTTTTGATGAAACACCAATATGCGGCATTCTTGATTTTAAGCTGTACGATGTCCCCATGTTTTATTTCCTTCTATATTACGTGTGTCTTGCATCTATTTACATATGTCTGAAAGCCACTTTTTTAGTCCATGAGAAGGGCCATTCTGGTCAATAAAATGTTCTTATGCCAGAACCATCTTGCTATTTTCTTGTTGATATATTCTTTTCTTTCCTAACAGGTTGGACAGCCAACACTGAGACAAGTAGGTACCACTTATAGGGCACCTTTATTAACACAATTGTTGGGTAGAAAGATTACCCCTCTATTTCTGCCCTAAAGAAGCGCCACAGATCCTCCTAATCACTAGGAGCGCAAAACATGTTGACCAGAGGTTGACCCTAACAAGGATACAATCGACAAACTACTAGGAGGATAATTTATGACCTCATTAGTAGCATTAACCTAGAAAGGATTTTTAATCTGACAGGGGAGTCAAGTTATTAAAAGTTTTGGCGATATCCGTAATCAGTTTTAAGTCATATCACAGCACATTCAACACCACCTCACATTGACTCTTTTTTATACTTATCACACGGCAATCTAAGAAAAAGATCTCTGCCAAAGTGACCCTTCGGGGACCCGTATGGAATTGCAGCGCTGGCCGGATGATGCAACAGCCCTATGATGGCGATGCGTGTAGAACCCTTAATCATTACTTCTGTGGTAAGTAAGCGTACCAAAGGTTTAGGATTGCTTCTGATTTTGCATTTTTTCCCCCATACAAAAGGCCTTAAATGTTCCAAAGCCCAAACACAGGCTGAAGTTTTCCTTTTAACATTGGAATATTTTCCTCCGTAGGGGACAGTGCTCTAGATGCATACTCTTCAATAGATTCTGCACCACTCTCCAGTTTCTGTGCCAAGACAGCACCTGAACCTTTAGAGCTAGCATCTGTTGTGATGATACAAGTAAGTTGAAGATCAAATCCGCACAACGCAGAAGTCTCAGAAATATCTACCTTCACATCATTAAACTCTTTTTCACATTCGACACCCCACACAAACTTGTTCTTAAGTAACTGTCTTATATTGAACGTCTTGCAAGAAAAATGTTGTATATACTTAGAATAAAATTCAGTTAGACCAAGCAATGATCTTACATCATCTTTGGAAACAGGAGAAAGAGCAGCACATATGGCCTCAACCAAATCTGGTTTAGGTTTTACCCCCAGTCACATAAAACGTGCCCCAAATAAATAATGGATGAAACAGCGAATTTGCCCTTTGAATGTTTCACTGTCAACCCATTGTCTTATATAATTCGTAGAACATTTTCAAAAGTACAATCATGGTCACTTTTGCCTTTCCCCAGATTAAAATATCATCCAGTAAGCAGCATCTTTACAGTCCCCAAAAAGGTTAGGCATGATGTGTTGAAATACAGCAGTGGCTGAAGCAAGCACAAATGTACAGCAGCGGCTGAAGCGAGCCCAAGTGCCATCCTCTTATATTGATAGCTGCCGAAAGATGTAATAATAGCAGTATAACATTTGCAACGTTCATGTAAAACAATCTGGTTGTAGGCGGCAGGCAAGTCAATGGCTGAAAAAAAAACTTTGCTTTGCCCACCATAGCTAACATTTCTGAGATACGCAATAACAGAAATTGGTCAATTAAAATATTGTTATTAAGGTGGTGTAAATCAATCCAAAGTCTAATTTTGCAAATAGACTGTTTAGCGACTACAATGGGAGAACCCCATTCAGATGATTCGATTTTTTTCGATAATATCCCCATCCACCAACTTTTAAAGTTCTTTTTCCACTTCCTTACGCACCATTATAGCGTTATACAGGGCTCGAAAATTCCACTCGACCGCTCGCATAGTCGAGCTAAATTTAGCAAGGTCAAGCTGTTTTTAGGTCCTACTCGCCCTTTCTGGCGAGTAGGAAAACAAACCTACTTTTGTCCTCTGTCTGTGAAAGCGGAGCAAATGTGACAAGATAACAAGATTTAAAGGCATTTTTATTGCGCACAAAGTTAATGAGTAATAAAGATGCCTTTAAATCTTGTTATCTTGTCACATTTGCTCCACTTTCACAGATGGAGGTCAAGTAGGTTGCAGTTAGGTCGAGGACATTTTTTAAGGAACTAGTCCTGCAGGACTAGTACCATTTTTTGATTTTTTGAGCCCTGTTATAAATTCTTGGACATGCATTCTCTTTCAATATGATCTCATGTTTAAATTGATTAATTCGCCAATTTCATATTTAAAAACATTAGGAATTTTTCTTAACATTACATCTCCGGTACCATTGTGATCCCCAATCACCTTACCTGGATCAGGACTATTAGGATTAAGAATAATGTCAAGTTTCCCTAATTCAAACCAGCCCAAAACAGAGGGACTTTAAAAGCCCCGCAAGCAGTACTCACCGCTGCCTGCCCAGGTAGATCTTCTTCTCCTGGTGGACTGTTGGGTTTCTTATCTCTAGGGCACCCCACCCACCCCCACTTGATCTCTTAGGCTTCTGCAAAACCTGTGACCAGCAATTCCACCTCTCAGCGCTCCAGCCATTGCAGATCTCCCCTGTCACTGGCACCAACCCAACCTCTCTCCGCAATGTATTTAGTTTGATTCTGCACGAGCGCGGCTTGTCTGATTTTCCTGGGGTCCTCCTGGACTGCCACCCTTTGCAACAGTTGTTTGTATGTCCAGTGAGGGGCCCCACACGACTCAAGAGTCCTGTTACCCCCTCCCCCAGTTCAAGAGACACTTTGCGTTATTGCTGTGACCGGCAGGGTATGGGGTGCTCCTACCCACAAGTTGTATTCTGGTGTCCCCTGCCCACTGCCTGGGTCCTGTTTCCTGTGCTTCACGCCCTGTCTGGCCACTGACCTGCAGTTTTGCGTGTCACCTGGTGTTGTGGCCTTGCCTCTCGTCTCCGCTTTATCCAGGTGTTGTCTGGGCCAAATTTGCTCCTGTACCACTGGGGCCTTCTGCAGATTCCTGAGGCTCTAGCAGGGCCGGCTTGACCTTCAACATCTGTATTATGACCCAGAGCCCCATAATTCTGCCCTCCAGGTATCTCTGGCCACGGCCCACTACACGGTTTCTCTCTCCACGCCACTTGGCCCCTCATTGGATAATTGCCGTATTTATGGGGGATTAGAAAGAATGCGTTCATCTTGTGTTGCGGCAAGTCACGCCCCTCTCATCACCAAATTGTTAAGTAAAAGGTGACAAAGATTACTTTACATGTACTTTCTTCCACAGAACAGAGGCACGTTACACGTCTTCCAGCACCAGTAGCTCCCCGTAAACTGACACAACACTGGCACTTCACAAACCTAGCAGTTTCAGAATGGAATACCAGGATCGTGCCGTGCCCGATGATAAAATAAAAGTAAACACATAACACTTTCTTAAATTAACTTGCTAGAGTTTCCTCTAACCCTGGGAGTGGTACTATGCTATGCTCGCAGAGCTTGCATAGTTTGCGCTACTACGCACTACGCGAATTGCACGCAGCACAGTGCAAAAACGCTTAGCATGCAGTTTTTGCTTGCTCGCGGTCCTCAACATCAAGTTGGCGACCGCAAGCGAGCAAAATCAACCTCCCGGGGGGACTTTTTCCTCGTTTGCCATCAGCAACATCAAGTTGCCGATTGCGAACGTGGAAAATAAACTTCCCGGCGAGATTCTCAACGCGGGGAGGTCAGGTTTCTGATTGCGAGTGGTCGTGTATGCTCGCGACCGCTCGCGATGAGAAACTACCAGTCCGCGTTGAGAAATCTGCTGCTCGAGTACAATTCTGCTCGAGCCGCAGAAAACGACCGCTTGCACTGTGTAAGATGCCGTTTGCAATGATTGCAAAGTGCGGACAAGCATCCGGCACTGTGCAATCAGTGCAAACAGCATTTCCCTACTGTTTTACACAGTTGCGTAGCTACGTGTAGCGCTACTACGCAAACTACGCCCAGGGTTAGTTTCCTCCCTTGTGTCCGTGCAGACTTGCGTGGCTGCGATTGCAGTGCATATCTCTTAAACCAGACTAAGTGTATCCAGTGCAGTGGTTTCCTCATGCAGTAACCAAAGTAGTCTAGTCCTATGCTGATATGTACCTACTTTGCCAGCACAGATTTGCCAAAAAAGTAGACTCTAAAATATCTTTTTAAGCGATCTAGTGTCCTGAGTCGCAATCTCACTGTATGCCATGTGTTTTTTCCTTGTTTTATGTCTTAAGATATAGACTGGAAATAATTTCCTGGCCATCACTTGCTGGGTAAGGCACTCGGGGTCATTTAGAATTTTACAGAGTAGGTCAACTGCCTTAGATTCGCAGTTCTCTTTCCTGTTAAACTTGCTGCTCCCCTACCTCACTGAGATAACAACCTGTGTTCTAGTGGCAGAGCATCAGCTAGCACGTCCCTTGTATACATAGCTGCCAAGTTTCACAAGTCTATGCGTGATGTGCTGTTCCAGTCAGATTCTCCCTTTGAATTCAGGAACTTGTAGTCCTGTTTTATTGTGGAAGAAACAAGACTACAGGTACCAGAATTCAACGACAAACCTGAACTGGAACAGCACATCAGGCATGCACCTGAGAAACTTGACTGGGCTGGCAGTTAAACTCTTGTCATCAGCCCAGCCACCACCATGTTGCTGATTTCAATGCAATGCATATTTTTCCTTCCAGAACCTCTATGCGAGACACGGCAGCCCCGCGCAGGATAACTTATTATTTATTTATTTAACGATTTCTAAAGCGCCTGGTGACCCAAGGGCATCCCCGCGCTATAAAATTTGTAATCCTGTTGAGGGGGAGAGGAGAGATGCTTATAAGGGACTCTATTTAGGGAATAGGTATGTCTTTAGTTTTTTGCGAAATGCCAGATAATTAGGTTCAAGTCTGAGGGAGCGTGGAAGGGGGTTCCATCCAGCAGCAGCTTAAACTGAGAATTGTCGTCCTCCTGTGCGGAGGACGACATGCATGTGCAGGACCAATCTCTCTGTGTTTGGTATAATAATTTTTTTGTATTTTAAAGCTTTGCTGGCTTGCTCCTGGAATTATTAAACAGTATCGAGCCTCTGGCTGGCATTAAATTATTGCCGAAAGAGATGGGGTTCATCATCAATAGCTGAGAGAAGGTTCTCCCTCGCCTGCTGCTAATCCATGGGCCAACCGAGACACACTATTGGAGTAGATTCTCATTTTCACTCTCCTACTCCTTCTTGGCCACTCATCTCCATCCTTTTCTCATGGTTTCTGTCATGTCGTCTCGCCTGACCCTGCTGCAGGACAGGGCAGGCGAACAGGAAATAGGAACAGGAAGCGGACAACCGGAAAGGAATTAGTCTGTAAGCCAGTGCGAGGCTGGCAGGGAATAAAGCAACACGTAACTGCATTGCCTCCGACTCAGTGTCTTTATTTAATTGGGCGATCACGACAATAGCGACGAGGGTGGGATGTGCATAAAGCCCACGAACAACGCTATCGCCCAGCCAGCTACTGTGGCCAATCACCGAGTCCTGCAGCCAAATACCGACAGCGCGGAAAGAGCGCGAAAGCCAAGACCGGCTTCGGAGCTGCCCGTCCACGAACCTGCCAGAAGCTTGCCAAGTCACGGAGCATTGAGCCGTCTGCCGGGAACAGGAGCGCATATGCCAGAGCGCTATCTCCACGTGTCTCCAGACGGAAGAGACGCGAGGCCTCCGTGTGGTGCGAGGGAGAGAGCCGCCCGCCTCCAGAGACGGATGAGCAGCGAGAAGCGAGGGTGAGTCATACCCCGGCAGCCTCCCCTGCGAAACCTGAACATAGTCGGCAACAAAGCGCCAACCACACTAGTGAAGAGGGACACGACGTCCTGCGCGGCGGCCATCTTAGAGTCAGGCGCCAGCCACCTAATTAACCTACGAATCCTTAATGGCGGCCATTTTAAGGTCTGGCGCCATTCACCACGAAGGATTTCACTAGCAAAGAAAAGAGCGGGAAACACATAAAAGACAGAGGAAAGCCTCCCAGAAGCCAGAAACAATACAAAATCAAGAGAGTTTCATATAAACATAACCAGCCACCTCGAGTCATCAGTCGCAGATGTCAAACACAACCCCTGATAGCTCATCTGGAGGGAACAGCGTAGCAGGCCCAGCCTCACAAGCAAACACAGGGGGGCCAGCCCCTCCGGTCAACGCACCCATAATGGCCAACGCTCCCATTGGAGCCTCGTTCATGCGACAACCACAGCCACTGCCACTGACGCCAGGCAATAGTATGAGCCCAACGTGGAAGAGTTGGAGTGAAGACTTCGAGGACTACATGGTAGGATCCCTGGTGCAGGATCCCAAGCAAAAACTAGTGGCACTAAGAAATTTAATAGGCCCAGAAATTGCGCAAATCATCAAAGAACTACCTAATGCAGCAAATGCCACCTACGAAGAAGTAAAAGGGGCCCTTGATAGGCGATTCCTTCACAAACACAACGTGGACTATGAACGATACACGTTCAACCTCGCTACACAAGAAAAGGAGGAGTGCATGAGTGACTTCATCATGCGCATCAAAAGAATGGCACGATACTGTGAATTCGACAATTTCAGAACAGAAGACGCATTGAGACTCCGCATCATTGATGGATGCCAGTCCGAAACTCTCCGCCGGAGACTCCTAAAGAAACAATATACTCTAGAGGAAATCGAAGAACTAACAAGAATCAACGATCAAGCGGAAGACTATGCCAAACGGATGGGAATTCACAAATCAGACCGGAAGGACCACGCTCTGCGAGTCCAGGCACACAGATCTACCAAGACTGCCAAGCCCACGTCAAAACATCATAAGTCCCACAATACCCGAAAGACCTCCTCCAAAAGAAGCTCGCGGCACACTAAGTCCGCAAAGTCAGCACCCACCTGCTACAGATGTGGACAAGATTACCCACACTCAGGACAATGTCCAGCAATTGGCCAGCGGTGTCACCGCTGTGGGAGAGACAACCACTTTGAAATAGAATGTCAAGCCAAGCAGTCAACCCACAGACCGTCGACCAAGGGATACGACACGCGCCACCACGTACGAGCCATAAAAGGGAGAGAAGGACGCTCATCCAGCTCATCAAACTCCAGCGTCCAGTCAGCATACTCCTATCGATCAAGAGGTCGCTCCGTGAGCACTCACCGAACCAGGTATCAAACAACAGAATCTTACCGGTCACGCAGAACCACGTCCAGCGACTCATCATCACACACTCCAGCATCACAGGACAGCGATGAATATATCTGCATGGTATCAGACCCCGACCGCCTGAAACAATACCCGAAACTTGACATCCTGATAGGAGACCATCCAGCGAAATTTGTTCTGGACTCAGGAGCCTCATTAAACTATATCTGCGCCCTAGAATACTATAACATGCAGCAAAAACCCAAATTGGAGCCCGCAGCTGTCCGCATATTCACGTGGATGTCACGTAAACCTCTACCTTGCTTGGGCCGGTTTCACACCACTCTCAAGTTCAAAGATCGGAACATCAATGCCTACATCCATGTGGTAGAGGGACCAGATGTGGCGGATTAACTGCTCAGTCTACCCACAGCAGAAAGACTCAAACTTGTGGAACTCCTTTACATGACTGAAGACGCCCCCGACATTGTGGCGAAATTCCCGAATCTTTTCAAAGGCCTTGGGAAGTTAAATCATTTCAAGGTGAAGTTACACATTAATGAAAACGTGACACCCATCGCTCAACACCACAGAAAGGTGCCGTTCCACTTACAACAAGCCGTCGATGACGAGCTCCAAGACCTCCTTCAAACAGACATCATTGAACGCACGTCAGGATCTACTCCATGGGTGTCACCAGTCGTGGTAGTCCCCAAAAAGGGACAGGACAACAAGGTCAGACTGTGTGTCGACATGCGTGCGCCCAACACCGCCATCGAGCGGGAACGCCACCCAGGACCACACATCAGTGACATGATCACGAAACTCAATGGCGCCACCGTGTTCTCCAAACTCGACCTCAACAAAGGTTACCACCAGTTGGAGCTTCATGACAAATCGAGATACATCACAACCTTTACCACACATCAAGGCCTATTTCGTTATAAACGACTGAACTTTGGCATTTCCTCGGCCGCCGAGATCTTCCAGGAAGCCATCAGACGGGTCATACAAGGCATTCCCAACGCCTTTAACTATAGTGATGACCTGCTAGTCTTTGGTAAAGATCAAACAGAACATGACACCGCTTTGGACAGGGTCTGTCACGCGTTGTTGACCGCCAATTTAACACTCAACGCCAGCAAACGCGAGTTTCACAAGGACACCTTGAAGTTTTATGGACACATCTTTTCCAAAGAAGGGATGAGACCAGACCCAGAAAAGGTAGCTGCACTCGCTAACACCCCAACACCTGGAGACGTGAGCGATCTCCGTTCTTTCCTCGGGATGGCAAGCTACTGCGCACGCTACATTTGCGACTACGCCACGATCAGCTATCCTTTACGAGAGCTCACTCGTCAGGGCCAGACATTTGAATGGACTGAGTCGTGCCAACAAGCATTCACCGTGATCAAACAAGCTGTTGGATCCGCTATAAATCTGGCATATTTTGACACAAAGAAGAAAACGGAAATCACAGTTGACGCCAGCTCGGTGGGCCTGGGCGCCATCTTGGCCCAATATCGTGAAAACTCTGACCAACGCCACATTATTGCATACGCAAGCCGTAGCCTCACGGACACTGAAAAAGCGTACTCCCAACCAGAGAAAGAAAGCTTGGCCGTGGTGTGGGCGTGCGAACATTTCCACCTTTTTGTCTATGGCAAACATTTCACGATCATCACGGATCATCAGGCACTCATCACAATCTTTGGGAACCCTAACGCAAAAATGCCGCCACGCATTGAACGGTGGGGCCTACGCCTGCAGGACTACATCTTCACCATCGTCCACAAGCCAGGGAAAGCCAAGAATCCAGCTGATTTCATGTCGCGCCACCCGCTAGCTGGTGCTCGAGCTGCACTGTCTGTGGCTGATGAATACCTTCATTTCGTTGTTGACACAGCATGTCCACCCACGGTTCCAGTTGAAGCCATTCAAGAAGCGTCCACGCTCGACCCACTTGTGCAGGCCGTAATGACTCGCATCCGCACAAACTCCTGGAGGGACGTGAAGCATCCACCCCAAGACTCTGATCAACTTCGTCAAGATCTCGCCGCCTTCCAACGCGTGCGTGACAAACTTTCTATCATTGACAATGGTCTCCTCTTAAGAGGGGGGAGGATCGTGATTCCACACAAACTACGTCAAGGAGTTATCAACTTGGCGCACGAAGGTCACAGAGGCATCAACGCAACCAAGAAAGCCCTGAGAGAACGCGTTTGGTTCCCCACACTTGACCAAATGGTAGAAACAACTCTGAAAGACTGCATGACATGCCAAGTGGTCAGTCGGGAAGAACCACCGGCACCACTACAGATGTCAGAGTTACCGGAAGGAGTGTGGCAACAAGTTGCAGTCGACTTCTTTGGACCGCTGCAGTCAGGACAATACATCATTGTTGCCATGGACGAGTACTCCCGGTTCCCATTTGCACACCTAATAACATCCACCCGAGCAACAACAGTAATCCCAGTACTCGATGAAATCTTTGCAGCTTGGGGCATTCCCCTGCGAGTAAAAACAGACAATTGGCCTCCATTCAATGGCCATGAATTTACAAACTTCGCGACCCATCTTAATTTCAAACATCAAAAAATCACTCCACTATGGCCGCAGGCGAATGGCATGGTGGAACGATTCATGGGAACACTCAAAAAGGCAATTCAGCAGGCCGAGTTAACTCACCGGGATGTCCAACAGACACTAAACGAAGTGCTAAGAGCATATCGAAACACGCCGCACAGCACCACCAACCAGTGCCCAGCCACCGTGATGCTGGGAAGGACACCTCGAACCAGACTACCCATGGTAAACACCGCTCCTCAACAACGAAACATCACCGTTGACCACAATACCCTAGTCGAGATAGACCATGAAAACAAACGCAAGATGAAGACGTACGCTGATCAGCGTAGACATGCCAAAGAATCTCATATTCAGGAAGGAGATTGGGTGATAGTTCGGGGCGATCGGCGAGCCAAGGCAGACAGTCGGTACCTCGACATTCCCCTACAAGTCATCAAGAGAAAAGGAACCATGATCACAGCCAAGGCTGACCACAAACAGATAACGAGAAACATATCGCACTTCAAAAGATGCAATCGGCGCAACCGGCATGAGACTCCATTGAGCCAACTCTCAAGTGACTCCCTCAATCAGAGTGACAGCAGTGACCAGAACCACCACAGTCCCACACGAATGGTGGACACCACAAATCACCACAGTCAAGCGTCAGGGCGAGAGAAACGCCCACAACGTCTGATAAGGAAACCTCAACGTCTTGTCGAAGAAATGTAGCGGAAATGAGACTTTGTAAAAAAGAGGGAGATGTCATGTCGTCTCGCCTGACCCTGCATCAGGACAGGGCAGGCGAACAGGAAATAGGAACAGGAAGCGGACAACCGGAAAGGAATTAGTCTGGAAGCCAGTGCGAGGCTGGCAGGGAATAAAGCAACACGTAACTGCATTGCCTCCGACTCAGTGTCTTTATTTAATTGGGCGATCGCGACAGTTTCGGATTGTTATTTTACTTTTGCCTAGTTCTAACTCAATGCATATAAGTGAACTTGTTTCTGAGTACAATAAAAATGATAAAACGATAAAAAAGGATGTGTTTCTTGATATGATGAACACTTTCTCTGGTGGTTTGGATTTTGAATGTATTGTTTCTGAATTAATTTGTACAAAAGAGCAGTGAGAAAATGCACATAAAAAATACTTACAATGCTTGTACATTTTTTCAGTTGTGCCACACATTACGGATGCCATTCAAGAATGGGTGATAAAGCAAGCACAGGTCCCTGTGGACAGTGATAGAAGAGAACCACAAATATGCGTTATAGAGGTAATTATTGAACTTTATATCCAAGTGAGTTGAGTTTTTGACTCTTTTTCTTGAAATCATATTCTGAAAATACACAGGAAAAGCTGTCATTTTTATGTGGTATCTTGATATTTGTTAATAAATAGATATAACACAACGGTGTCATTATCAGCACAAGACATGTAGTGACATAAATGGATACTTTTATTTGAATATACTACTTCAATACACATTGCTAGTATGGCCGGTGGGGGATGGTTATATTGGTGGAAGGTGAGAGCTATAAAGACTTCACCTAAGTGAATGGGCTTTGTTAAAATAACTCCCCATGTGTTGATAATACTATATGTATTCTTATGTTCGCTGCACTATCACCTCCCCTGATCATTACAAGGAGTTAAAGCTACAGTGTTTTGTCAATGTTATTATAGAAGGGATGAAGTACTCCTTTCTGTACAATATAAGGATATTGCAAGTCACTGAGGAGTTTCAAAACTATTTAGAGGAACAAGGCCAATAGCTGAGTTCCTTTGTAGGGGTTTGGTGCTCCGATGGGACTTGCAATAACGTTATCATGTACTCCAGGGGGTACTTCACCTCCCACAAACCACTTAAAACCTTGGTGCGTAGTTCTTTCATATGAAAGAGCGAGCTTGTTTCAAACATGATGAATAACACTGAAGTCTCTAGTGCAAAATTAAACACATCAAAAACCTGTTAGATATTTGTTGCAAACCACTATTAGAAACAGTTCAATACAAGTGAGTTTAATAAAAAATAAAAAAAAAGCTGCAGCACCTCAGAATGTGTCGAAAGATACAGAAATATTCTAGCTTTCCTCACTGGAATCCTAGACACTGGCCATCCGAAATGGGCCCCTTACCTACCCCATCGCAACAAGTCCGAAATCTTGGCATTACCATTGACAATGGCCTAACTATGGAGCCCCAAGTCAACAACCTCACAGCCACCTGCTTTACAATTCTGAGATGGCTCAGAAAAATCATTTGGATGCTCCCGGACGACACACAAAAGACTGTGGTCAACCCATTGAACACCTCCCGTTTAGACTATGGTAATGTCCTCTATTTAGGGGCACCTCAAGAAGTCATGCGTCGTCTCCAACTGGTGCAAAATTCTGCAGCCAGAATGCTATGCAAATGCCATAGGAGGGAACGTATGTCCGGTCACCTAAAGGCGCTCCACTGGTTAAGAATCGACAATAGGGTCAAATTTAAAACTCTTAGCCTCATGCACAGAATAAAATGGGGCAATGCCCCCAGATACCTCCAAACCCTCGTGCAAACCTACACGCCGGCTCGTTGCCTGAGATCCTCCACTCAAGGCCTTTTCTGCGTCCCCAAAACACGCCGAGCGAGGATGGGAGGCAGATCCTTCTCCCTATTAGGCCCCAAGCTCTGGAACTCCCTCCCGCAACCTCTTCGTTTGGAAACTGGCTACACTCAGTTCCGCAAAGCCATTAAGACCTGGATCTTCAACCAGTAACCAGCTCCTGTCTAATTCCTGAGACTTTCTTCTACCCTCGTGGTTCAGTATCTTTCTTGCGACGGGAAACCCTTTTTGGGTCGCTGTCGCGCTCAATAAGCCCAATAAATAAATAAATAAGAAGTGGAAAAATAAACATATTCTCTCTGCTAGTCATTGTAAAATAGAGCAGAAGAAAGAAATGCAACATTTCCTGTTGTTTTAAAAGGCTGCCCCAGTTATGCTCACTGACCTGACTTGCCTTAAACCTCGGATGCTGACTCTGACAGCAGGCATTGTGACATCAGAACTCAACTGTAAATGAATGCGTCACTAGTCACCAATTATAAAGAAATTAGAGGCGTGCATTTATACAGTGATTACAGAGTCCTGATGGCACGGAATTACCAGTTCAGTTGATCATACTCACCTGGGCCCATGAACATTCACACTTGAACCGGTAATCCAATTTAACTTCCTGCCTATCAGAATTTTGTTTTACCGTAGGACTTATACCTATACACCATGACTTACCAAATCCTTGTCACTTATGCGCTAAGTCCTAAATCTAAGGATCAAGGGAGTTAGAATAATAGGTAATAATATATAATTTACTTTCATAAATAACCACAGACTAGGGAAGAGTTTTAAACACTTTATCTACGCAATATTTTGTGAGTCAGAGGCCACAGTAGTGAAATTAGAGACTTTGCAAGTAAGAAACAGGGGCGGCAGGTCCATAGGGGTGTCGGGGCAGCACCCCACTTGGCAGATTCAACAAGAAAAACTGCCCATGGGCAACAGGCAATGTAAACAGACTGCAGACGCAATTCGTCTGTTTACATTTCCTGCCTGTGGTGGCAGCTGCTTCACAGCCTCAAGTGCGCATGAGCACAGTCAGTCTGTCTTTCAACAATAAACGTGCACTCACGCAGGCGAGAGCAGCAGGAGTCCAGAACTGGACTCCGACTGCGCATCTGGGAGGGGCTCTTTTAATTTCAGCACCCGACTCCATTGACATTACATTAGGCATGCTGCGCATGAGCGGTGACGTATGGTCGCCCATACCCTGTCAAATGGTAGGATACAGTTGAGTAGCTGCCCCCAGTCGCATCCAGTCTCATGATTTGCCACTTGCCATGAGAGGACTCAGAGACGTGATGCGACGCGGGACCGGCAGAGGAGATGACTCATCCTGGTAAGTTTATTTGTTTTTATTTAATTTAATTACATACCCCCCTCCCCGCGCTTACCACCCGAGTCATGCTGGCCGCGACTCTCTTCATATTTGTGGTGACCGCATGAAACCCTAGCCATTGGCGCTGTTGGCATTGGCATGTAAAGCCAGAACCACTCGCTTCAAGTGTGCAACGTTTGCGAGGAGTATGAGATAATCTCTTTCTTTGCACATCTCCTGTTCTTCGTTTCACTTCCATACTAATCGGCATGCCAATGAGATGTTCATGACCGTCCCGTTTTGTATTTGGAACCAGCCTCCCAGCGGGCAGGCGCGTACCCTTTACTGATGTCTAATCAGACATGGGAGCGAGCGTAGACGCTCCCTTCAAGAGAGGACATTGGCCTAAACACAGATGTCTAGCAGACATCTTTGGCTGTGGTAGGGCAAAACAAAATGTAAAAGTCTGTATTTATTTAAGGGTGTGTAAATGTGACAAAGCTGAAACGTTTTGGAATAAACTATTTTATTACTGGAAGCATTTTGATGGAAAGCTCAGGCGGGGTCCTGTCATCCGGGTGTTTGAAATCGGCGCACAGAACCCAAGTCTGAGCCGGGGATCGCATTTGCCTGAGTTTCAGTCTGGGCACTGGGGGCGGAGGGGGGACTTCACTTAGCGAGGAACTCGATAGCAGGCCGCGTGTTGCCAAAAAAAGGCGACTGCCTGGAGTGTAGGCAGTACAGATACTTGCATCCACTGTACTGATTATACTGCTTCCGAGCGTGTTTGTTCTTTCTTCCCTGTTTGTGTGCACTTCTGCCCACAGACTGTCGCAGTAATGCCGGGTGTGTGCTCTCAGGGCCAACACAATTTCTAGGAGTGCACATTTTCGTGCCCGCTAACTCTCTCAGAAGTATCCATGTTAAGCCTCTCAAGCGTCCATGGCACATGCCGTTAACCTTGTGCCTCTGGCTACCTCAGTAATGCACCGTCAGTACTTGTTGTGCAACGTTGTTTGAGCTTCTTGTGCCCAAAGGCTATATGAGCAAAAATACACGGTCTGTGCTTCTTGTACCCCGATGTTAACACACTATCCCAGTAATGCCCTTTGTGTGTTCCTTGTGCCCAAAGGTTACTTCTGCAATGCACAGTTTTAACTCCTTGTGCCCCAGTGTACATTGCACTGTATGTGGTGCAACATTTGCTCCGATGTTCACGCAATATCTTAGTATTGCACTGTGTGAGATGCATAGTATGCCCCAGTGTTCACATACTATCCCAGTCACGCACTGTCTGTGGTACTTGTGTCACCAGTAAGATCAACAGTATACTATTTACTTCTCTGTCAAGCCATAAATTCGAACAATGTTTATGTTGGTCACAGTGTGACCTATATAAAAGTGCTGGAATTTATGACCTGAAGGAGAAGTAAATAGTATTTTTGATCTTACTGGCGAGCAGCCGTGGCCAAGCTAGGGCCAAGTTACAACACCAGTAATAGTACTGTGACCCGCACAGGACTATTAGTAATGCAGTTAAGGTTTGTGCTTACCTCGAGATCCTGCCCCTTGCTTACCTTCAGCGTGCCACATTCCTCTCATTCCACGTTCTTGGCTGTTGTGTCAAGTGGCACGAGTCAAGGTCTGTTGAGCTCCTTGCTGTAAACTTCAATAAATCTTTATTCGAGTTACTTCCTGGCCCTGGTCGTATCTGACTGCCTGAAGTCGGCCCCAGCACTAGTTTTGACACAGTTTATTTCGTAAATAATTGAAGACCTGGCTATTTGCAAAGTAAGTTCACTATTTTTGTGGCTGTACGAGAGGAGATTATTTTTTAGTACCAGCCGATGCCATGAAATTCATTTCAAAAAAGCTAAAACTACACCGAATTGCTACATACTTCACAAGAAAAGTGTCACCTGCCTTCCAACATTTTTAGTTTTATTTAAAACTGACAAGGTCTCTCAAATCAAAAGTTTGAGGAAAAAAAGAAAAGTTTAGCTGAGGTTTTAAATGAGGAAAGTGAGTCTGTCAGCATTACAAAAAATCTATGGCAACACCTTTCATTTATTGACCCAAAATCATGGTTCAGCCCTGGCTTACTCGCTTCGCTCTCTCACCGTGGTGCACTCGGCTTCACTTTTACGGCTCACCCCTTTCAAATGCCACCAGCCGCCACTGGTAAGAAAATAACAATTAAAACATAAATCTTGCAGGACTTTAAGAAAATGCCTTTAGACATTGGTACCTGGGAAGGGTGAAAAAGGAAAACGGTACAAGGACAAACCACACTGATTATATTTACCTAGAACGGTGCGAAGACCAACCCTGGCCAGGGGCTGGGACAAGAGAAGGGCTCCCGACTAATCAGGTGCCAATAGGACAGGACAGGTGCAAAACAGGACAGGTAACCTTCGCTAAGTGCAACGCCAGCGTTACACCCCTCTCTACAGCTAATCCCCACTGGGTAGATCGATTCTTCTCCCTCAGCAAACTCCCGATTCTTCTGTCATAGTGCTCGATCAGCACTCCGCTCTTGATTCTCCTTCAGGATACGTTGAGCCAGTGACAGGTCTGTGACAAGTCAGACAATCTAACTCACTAAGCCAAACTTAGTTATACCATTTCAGTGTGTGTACCACCTCCATAATTTGCAGATTCTATGTGTTCCCTTCATTTGATTGGTCAGAAAGACGAGGAGAGGTCATCACACCATACTAGTATGAGATCATTTCTATTCGATATAGTTGATCAAGGTTCCCGCCCATAATTTATTCTCCCATGTTTTTTATCCCACTCAGCAATATTATTTCAAGTTGTATACAATGTATAAAGTTCTGTGCTTTCTCTTCCGCTTGCTCCTGGTCGATAGGTATAATTCCCACGAACGTCGCAGAATAAGATGGGAACTGGCATCAATTCAATGTCAGGAGCTTGAGGATCTCAATGTCATCTGCGCATGATTTAGTGATTCAAAATGGAGTTTGCGATTCCCTTCAGGCCCAAAATACGAGCTATCAATGAAGTCAAAGGGAGACATATTAGCATACAAAAATAAATGAATGCACTGTATACCACTTATTTCTACTCTAACCCCATTACTTTATTTTGACTATAGCATTAATAATTAAGCAGAGCACATAAGTTTTAGTTTGAGCAGAAGCATGTGCATTAGTATGTGAAGCATGAAGCGGCCATCTTTGGCACTAATGCGCAGCTGCAAAGAGTTCCCACCAAAACAGTGATACGTCACACTACGTAGGTGTAGCAGACGCATGCGCAGAAAGGTTCCCGCGTTTTCGGTGGCCATATTAGGACACTCGGGTTACTGTTAGTAAAAGCACATAGGAAAGCTTCCCCTAGATACTAGAAAGGTCGTGTAATGTAGTTTTCGTAATCTCGAAACATGTTGGTTAATAAATTACATGTTATTTCGAGAGGATTGAATCAGAGCAAGTTTCTGTACGGGTGAAACCTTGCTCCATCAGTCCCAGTTATTATATATATATCTTAAACTAACTTGCTGTTCTAATCATAACTGTAATTTACATCAACACAAGTAAAGTGTTCAAGATTCGATGAAAAACGTTATCTCTCCAGGGACCATCCCTAGCTATCGATGAAGCTCCAGTTTGGGTGTGGACAGGAATGCACACTCTTTCTCAGTTCAAGTTCTACCTTTGAGGAATGTTATTGAGCCCACAATACAGTGACATCACTCCAGTGAACCCACAATGCGCCAACAGTTCTAGGTGAGCATGGTGACCCTTGAGAAGGTTGTAACTCCCATTTTCTAATGCATGCTTAATTACGTGGACATCGTTAGCATGGGCAATGCCTTCAGGTATTGATCATGCATGGTCTTTTCTAACTATGAACTGTGGCTTGCAGTACTGCAAGAATAATTACCATGACACAATTGTGGCATGGGGTCAAAGGGTGCCTTAAGCAGAGGTAGAAATAAAGAAAAAATGAGTTACGAGCGCCTATTTATTGATATATAGTTAAGGCTGATATCTCGCTCCATAGGAAATCGAATTTATGTTGCCTGAATACCTTTGATCCCCTTTGGCCAAACTGCTTCGAACTCGAAGGAAAAATGAGTGTATCTAAGAGTGTAAGTGGTCCCATGGCCAGAGACCTTGCTGGAAAACAGCAACAAACATGGTGCCGTACCCGGATCTATGTGAGGGACTGTCTGATAATGTTTATCAAGACAACGTGCTGACACAGGGCCTCACTCACAGCGCTGACTGACTGAAGGTGATTCCCCAGCTTGTGTGGTGCCTAATTGCAGACTTGATGAGGGGTTAAGTGAACAATAAATAAGCAAACTAGAAGGAGAGTTGCCAGTTTATTGTGAAGTAGAGGACGCTCTTAAAGTAGCCCAGCGCACTCACTGCCAGCGTGTTTTCTGCTTAGTTGCAACTCCTTATATGGCCATCGTAGGGAGGTTCCAGGTTGCTACAATACCTGACTAATGCAGTGATGCGGTCACCAGCACTAAAATGCATTTGTCTAACACCTGATGCGTGGTACTTGGCGAGGCTGATTCCAAGATTTACAATGTTTCATAATCTGGAAGAGGCATAAGAGTCTTGCAACCAGGAGAAATTATTTTCTTTCTCCTGGTTTTTTTCCTCATTCTATATGTGCTGCATTTGTACACATAGAAAGATGAAAACTCCAACAGTCATTGTTTTTGTGCAGGAAGGTGTCCCTTCTGCACAATAACAATCATCCCTGCAACGCAGTGCCTGCATTGGTACATGGCTGTTGTTTTAGTTCCCGCACAGGGGCGAGCACAGGGATGCGCCACAGCCGTATTGCTGTAAATAAGGCGCATCCCTGTGCTTTAAAAATGACGCAGCCCGTGCTTCAAAATGGCTTGCAGTACCTCGCTTCAACACTTTCATCAAAAATGATGCCCTATGTTTTTATGAATCACCTAAGAGTTTGTTTTGGGAAAATTAAAACAAATGTTAGAGAATTCTAACATCCGTCGTGCCTAGGACGTTCTTAGTAGTTTTAAAGTTCTGTGGGTGAAGGCACCGAATGAAGTGAAACACATAACCTAATATATTTTTTAAATAATTAGTCACTCTTATATTGAATTTACCATGTAAATACACGCAAATATGCACATCTCCCAAATAACCGTAGAGTCGATAACAAAAAATGAGAATAAAAACATTAAGTTCGTAAATGTTGTGCTTTCTCACGATTGCCCACTAGAGTGTGCGAAAGGACCATGTTGTTGTGGCTTTCGTCTTCGTTTACAGTACCAAATACCTCCTTTGAGTGTATAATTGAAGGCCTTTTTTGTTTGAATTGTATAGTTGTATTTCTGAAATATCTTTGTGTAACTCATGTTATCTATTGTGTTAATACTATTTGTAATACTACAAAGGCCAAATTTAAACTCTACAAGTGGCCTCCAGGTTCCATATGGAACACACACACGGTGTGGGTTGACTTACAAACAAATAAAAGGCACCAGATGTGAACATTTGTAAAACGTCAGAATTCGTTTCACTTTCAGTTAAAATATTGTGTTGTTGGGGTTTAACCCTAAACTTTCAAACACTTAAAAGCATAAATGCCATATATCAGAAAACACACATCTATTTACTTGTTTAAAAAAAATCACTCTTGCATGTTGAAAGATTTTTTTTCAAGATGAGTAGTTAAAAACTGTGTCAGCTGTAGAATACATTTTTGACTCTGTGGTACAGAAATGCAGATTTTTCTAGCTTGAATGGTGATTTTTTTTCCTGATTTTACTTTTATCAGAAACTTAGAGGCTTATATTATCTTTCCATTCCGATATTGCTCCTTTTGTTATAGCTGCCACTAAATACAGAAAACTACACTTCTCTGGAAAAAAAACATTGGTCCCAAACCTAAGGTTTAGAGGGATTTAAATTGGTTCATGAGTTCACCTGTTATAATTGGCATATAACTTGCGTCCTGCCATACACTGCTTGTGGCCTCACATATTACATCACTCACATGTTCTATGACCTCATTAATGACATCTCAAATGATATCATTGATGACATCACTGATTTCATCATCCAAGCTTATGCACACAGAGATGTATAAACTAGTATAACTAGTATATAACTTACCTGGAGGCAGCCACCCTTCCCCTGCAGGCAGCCAACCCCACGACCTTTCGTCATGTGCAGCCTGAGGTTGGCCAGCTGGGCCTGGCTGCAAGCCAGGCGCTGCATCTAACTCCCCACAGGCAGCCAACCCCATGCTGCACAGATCCTTTGGCCATGTGAAGCGGGTTGTTGGGCACAGGCCTTAGCCTGCTGCCAAACCGTATGGCCAGACCTCCAGCAGGCTGCTAACCCAACCCTGCGCGCAGCCTTTGGCATGCGCAGCATAGGGCTGGCCTTCGGGCCAAAGGGACCGCATCTCCTGGGGCAAAGCATATTAAAGGGAGGGCACGTGCAGCCCCCATCTCAACCCCTAATTGGCCCCAGGGACCCGATCCCCGGGGCCAGTTCCTATAAAAAGGGAAGTGGGGCACATGGCCTTCCCCCTCAAACCTTAAAAGCCCTCGGTAACCCACTCCTCGGGGTCTAATACAATTAAACAGGGGAGGAGGGCATGCAGCACCCCTCCGAGTCTTATTAGGTCCTCATTCCCTTTTTAAAAATGGAGAGGATGGCCACATTGCTCCCTTACCTAAGCCTTACTAGGCACATGGAGCCCTATCCCCTGGGGCCTCATTACATCATAAAGAGGAGGGGACTGTGTGGTCCCCCTCACTGAGCATTATTAGGCCCCAGGGACCCTATCCCCCGGGCCGCTTTACTTTCTAAAGGGGAGGGAGGCTGCATGTGCCTTATTAGTCTGGGTACCCCATCTCCTGGCGTCAAGTAATTAACGAAGGGTGGTGGCACGTGTCTCCCCTCCCTGAGACTAATTTAGCGCCTGGGTCCCCTTCCCCGGGGCCAACATTTAAACAAAAGGGAAAGGGGCCACACGCCCCCCCCCCCCCCCCCCCAAGCCTTCACGGCCCAGGGAACCCCATCCCCAGGGCTCAGGTTACTTATTTAGAGTAGGGGGTGTGCAGACCACCTCCCCAGGCCTTGCTCAGCCCTTGGGACCCTAGCTTTGAAAATGCTCCCTCCAGCTGGGAGCAGACTCGTATTCTGTTCCTTTGTCTACACTGATGTGGGCAGGGTAACAGATCACATATTTCTCCTGCTTGTAGGCAGCAGCTATTTATGTGTCTCCCTCCAACCAGGAGCAATATCTTGCTCTGGGTTCCTGCCCGCATCATTACAGGCAAAGAAACAGATAAAAAGCCTGCTCTAAGCTGGTGGAAGCATTTCAAAGCTCCCGCCTACTGGTAGCAGACTTTGTGTTTGCTACTATGTGGTGGGAGCAAACACAGGATCCCTGCCCCTGCTAATGTGGGCAGGGAAACCATTGTGTCCAGGGCGTGGGCTCACCAGGACATACCATATGAGCCGCCCCCTGGAGATGGGCCCTCCGGGGCCATAAATGACTCAGGGAGGGGTGCCACATGGCCCCACTCCTTTTTAGGTCTCGCCTAGACGAAAGCAAAAGCGAAGCTTTTGCTGTCTATGCGAGACAACTTATGTTGCCGCTTTTCTGGGAATATTGTGGACATCAGACTGTGACGAGCCTGTCCTCCTGGAGATTGCAGCTCGTGAGCGCGCACGTCGCGTCGCCCTGCCTGCTATTCGCATTCACACAAAGGCTCCCGCACGCATGCGCACATACACACACTGCATACACACACACGCACCCCCCTTTAACAGACACACGCGCAGACAGACACACGCACGCACAGACACACTACAACAGACACACGCGCACACCCCACCCCCACTCACCTCTCCTCCTCCGCAACAGTCTCTTCTCTTTGCGCCGCGATGGGGGCGGGACTTCCGGTTGGGGCCGCGCTGCGATTGGCCGGCTGCCCAACCGCTTCCGGGTCGTCGCAGGCAGCGCGGCGGCCCAGCGGGAACTTGTTTTTAGTCCTCGGCGTCATCCCTTTACACATTGAGCCCCTGCTTGATTGAATAGGAATGCACGAGATCACATATCAAGACTTGAAAAGATAAGGCTAAAAGATGGCCCCTCGCAAGCTACCTCAGCATGAGGTATTCTCTTCAGAGGAAAACGGAGGTAACACCACCGTCTGAGATTGAATCCAGTCAGAAACTGCGCCAGTGAAATAGCTGGTGCATCCTGCATGCGGGGTTTCAAAAATGTAATGGAAGGGAGCCTTGGGGTTACAGTTGCTGCCAGTCGCCATCTCAGTCGGGTGTGCATCTAATAAAGGAAAAAAGTCTTCCACTTAGCTCGCCACTGTATTTGCTTCACTGGTAATATGTTATCGAACCCATATCGGCTGGGAGGAGAGGCAAGAAAGAAGTCGGCGCTGATTCTGTCAACATTGATCCAATTTTTGGAAAACGAAATAGCAAAACGGATGAGTCAAACAAGACGAGGTGCAATGGAATGCCCAACTTGACAGCGGAAACAGATTTTCCATAATCTTGTAGGCAACGGTGGCTGGTGTAACTTTCGGGCATAATTTTTGGGAGGCGACGCGCAGAAGGCAGCGAAGCTCACGAGAAGAGCTAGGTTACCGCGTGAAGCCAGCACGTGCCCGGCACTTACGTGCCCGAGCTTCAGCATCAACAAGGAAAGGACAGGTGCCTATGCCTAACAACACTTCAACGCTGCACGGCGTGACACCATTAGTCGGAGAATAAACAGAACAATCTGTTTTAAACATATTTCTAGCCGGACGCCCTGGCACTCATCTGCCATCAGCTGTTCTTTGAAATACTGTCAAAGGTTGTGCCATCAATGGGGGAAAAAAAGAAAGAAAAACAAGCATTTGCAATGCAATAGGTCTCGCATTTACACAAGTTTAAGCTATTGGCATTGTAAATGACAATGCCTTTAATTTCTGTTTTAAAAGCGAAAACAAAAATAAAAGGCTTTGTTATTTGCAATGTCACCTGCTCAAACTCGCGTAAATGCGAGACCTATTGCATTGCAAATGCTTGTTTAGACAGTTACTGTCTGTGGGGAATGGGGTTTCCAGAGCCTTTTCAAGGCTTGCGAGCTGTGTGGCCCACCTCCTTTTTAGTGAATTTCGACCCTGGGGCATATATTGGCTTGGGGGGGTGGGATCCCAGGGGTCCATAATGGCTCGGGGAGAAGGACTGCACGCACCCTCCCGATATGTGATAATTCACGCCCCCTGGGATAGGGTTCCCAGGGTCAAATGTGGCTCGGGTGCAGCCCCTGTCCTCATATTTATGGATGGAGCCCAAAGAGAGTGTCCCATGGTCCAAAATAATTACACAGTGGAGGCGGTCCTGACCCCCTTTTTCTTGTTTTTCAGATCCTGTGGGAGCCCCACCGGATGGCAACAGAAACTGCCAATATTTTGTTTTATTTTGGCCGGAGGGAAGGAGTCACGCAATGTGGTCTAGAGGGGTAGGGTTTCCCTACCCTGTCCCCTTATATCTTTTTTATTTTACAAGTTCAGGACAGGGGACTCAAGTCTTGTAATGGCTGCCAGGAACAATTATCTGATGTTGCTGACAGCCAGTCAGAGCGGAAGTCTATTGGCCCAAGGGACTAAAGCTCTGTGAGGCATTAAGAACATTCCATTTCTTAAATTGGCACTCCCACGAGAGTCTCTAGATCCTCTTGTGGACCCAACCGTCCATATATCTATGCTTTTTTAACCGTAATTTCTCAACAACTATTAAAGAGATGTACACCAAATCACAAAAGCACAGTTTGCGGACTCAGATCTAGCTTCCTGACAGATTTGGTGTAATTCCGTTCAGCAGTTTTTGCTGTAGTCCTTCATAAAGAAGTGCATGGCAAATGTTTGGGAATTTGTGTTTTAGGACCCCCTTTTCTACTCAGCTCCCGCTTGAAAGATCACCCCAAAATTAATTTTCCATGCAGAAACTAGTCACAAAGTAGCAATGAAAAAGTGGCTTCTGTGAATACCAAAATGGTAGTAAGTTTAGGATTTTGTCTTAAGTTAGTTCTGTGAATCGGGCCCGTAGTATGCAAGGGTATGTATAACTAGTGCATGGAAAAAGCATGAGTTATAGTTAATGCAGTGTGGTGACGAGGTGACAAGACTGTTTTCGGAGATGTGCTACGTAGAGTAATTTTAAATTGGTGCTTCCATTTTAAATTGGAGTTGTAATTATAACTTTATCATTTATAATGTTTGTGTATTTTGGGTTTGTATAGAAATAATACATAATGTATTTTTAAATACAAGTTATCCTTAACCTTGGTTCTCTTATTGTATGTTAATGGGTTTTTAAATTAAAAATGTGTTTCAAATCACAGTGTAGAGTGTCATTCATTAGAGTGCCATAAAGTGGAGTGTAGTACAGTACACTAAAAGAGAATGTCTTAGAGTTTAGAGTCGTAGAGTGGAGTATTGTTTAGTGAAATAGAGTAGAGTCAAGTAGAGTGGAGTGCCGTAGCCTATAGTGTAGTGCTGTACAGTGGAATATCATTATTTGTGAGAACGCAGTGCATGGTAGAGTGGTGAGTTATAGTTAGTGTTGTCTGATTATCACGCTGAAAAGAGGGTGTAATGAGTTGTGCTACCTATAATAATTTGAAGGTGGCGGATACATTGTAAATAAAATTTATAACTATAACTGTAGATTTTTAAAGTTTGTGTAGTTTAAGCTTGATTTGTATAGGGAAAAACAGTTTTCTTAACTATAACCAAGCTCTAACCTATGTTTTTGTCGTTGAAATTCAATCTTTTAAATTTTTTTAAATAAAAACGTGTTTCAAATCGTAGAGTCCAGTGTTGCAAGTGGAGCGTTGTTATGTGGAGTGTCATAAAGTACAGTGGAGGAGAGTGTTGTAAAGTATTTTGTCATATAGTGGAGTATTGTAGATTGGAATGGAGGGGAGTAGAGCAGAGTGTAGTGGTTTATCTACTGTGTCATAGAGTAGAGTGAAGTAAAGTGAGGTGCAGTGGCATACAAAGAGTTGCGCACTGTGTCGAGTGTCGTATCGTGACTAGGGTATTCCAGAGAGGCAGCGAGTGGAGTGTAGGTGTATAGACAGGAGTGACGTTTCGTAGAGTGGCTTACAGAGTAGTAGAGTGTTATAGAGTGGAGATGGATAAAGTACAGTAGTGTATCAAATAGTGGAGCGGCGTAGAGTAGATTGTTGTTTAGTAGCATAGAGTAAGGTAAAGTCTCGTACAGTATAGTAGAGTCGAGTCGAGTCGAGTGGTATAACATAGTGTGGAATGGTGTAACCTAATGTGGAGTAAAGTACAATAGACTGCATTGGTGTGTCATAGAGTAGAGTGACATGGAGTTTAGTGGCATAGCATAGGTAGTAAACTGTTATTAATTGGAGTGGGACCTTATACATTAGAGTGGAGTGCTGTGTCGTATGGCGTATAGAAAAGTGTCAAATAGTGGAATAGAGTGTTGTACAATGGAGTATATGGGCATAGAGCGGAGTATAGAGTTGGGACAGTGGAGTCTACAGGGATAGAGTGGCGTAGAATGTTGTAGAGTGCCCTAAAGTGTGGTGGACTTCAAAAGAGTGGAGTTATATAGAGTGGAGTACAGTGTTTTACAGAGCAGCGTCGTGGAGTGGTATACATTGTAATGGCGTAAAGTGGATTACCTTAAAGCGGAGTAGCATCAAGTGGAATAGCGCACAGTGGAATACTATACAGTGGAGTGTAGAAGAGTGGTGTGGGATAGAGTAGACTGGCGTGGAGAGGTGTGGTGTACAGTTGAGTCGAGTGGCGTGAGTGGAGTAGGGTATAGTAGATTACCGTAGAGTGGAGGGCATACATTTAAGTGGCATAGCATAGAGTTGAGGAAACTGTTATAAATTGGAGTAGAATGTAGTACAATAGAGTGTACAGGCAGAGTTAAGTATAAATTTGGATACTGGAGGGTACAGTAATAGAGTGAAGTAGAGTTTAATAGATTTGCACAGAGTGTAGAAGAGTTTTATAGAGTAGATCTATATAAAGCGGAGGAAAGTACACTTGAGAGGCACAGAGTGGCTTACTGTGGAGTGGCATAAACTGGAATAGCATAGAGTGGAGTAGAATAGAGTGGAATAGCATTTAGTGGTGTAGTGTACCTTGGAGTGGCATACAGCGGAGTAGCACCAACTGGAGTGGCATTCAGTGGCGTGACGTAGAATGTATTAGCGTATAGTGTAGTAGCGTACAGTGGAGTGGCGCACAGTGAAGTGCTGTAAACTGGAGTTGTGCATTATTGGGTGGGTTAGGGTGTAATAGCATAGAGTGGAGTGGTGTACAGAGGAGTGGGGTAGAGTGGAATACCATACAGTAGAATGGCAAACATTGAAGTTGCGTACAGTGTAATAGTATAGAGTGGAGTAGCGTTCATTGGAAAAGCGTAGAGTGGAATAGCATAGAGCGGAGTGGTGTAGACCTGCGTGGTGTACAATGGAGTAGAGTGGAATAGCAAATAGTGAAGTGGCATAGACTGGAGTGGCATACAATGAACTAGCAAAGAATGGAGTGGCATACAGTGGAGTGGTGTACACTGGAGTGGTGTTGAGTGGAGTAGTGTATATATGGAGTGGCATATAGTTGAATAGTACAGGAGTGGAGTGACATAGAGTGGTATAGCAAATACTGGAGTAGCGTATAGCAGAGTGACTTACAGTTGAGTGGTGTACATTGACGTGGCATACAGTGGAGCTGTGTACAGTGTAATAGTGTAGAGTAGACTGGCGTAGAGTGAGTGGTGTACAGTGTAGTGGTGTAGAGTGTAATAGTAGCATACAGTGGAGTGGTGTACAGTAGAGTGGTGTAGACTGGAATCGCATACAGTGGAGTGAGGTCGAATATAATAGCATACAATGAAGTGGCGTACATTGGAGTGGCGTCCAAAGAAATAGCGTAGAATGAAGTGACGTGGAGTGGAGTGCCATACATTGGAATGGCGTAGAGTGGAGTAGCGGACAGTGGAGTAGCATACAGTGGAATAGTGTAGAGTGGAGTGTTGTAGAGTGTAGTGGCATACAGTGCAATAGGGTATGGAGGTGCATACAGTGTAAGAGCGTGGAGTGGAGTGACGCACAGTGGAGTTGCATACAGAGTAATAGCATAGAATAGGAGTGGCGTAGAGTGGAGTCTCATACAGTGGAGCTGGTTAGAAGAAAGTGGCATATACTGAAATAGTGTATAGTGGAGTGGAGTGCAGTGGCATGGCATACAGATATATGTGAAATTTTGCAGCAATCTAGATTATGGTGTGCGGAGTAAGGCAAAACAGCAAATTGCCCTGCCTTTCCTTTCTCCAGATTTACAAATGAATACTGGGCAATGCATGGTGGACTTGCATTGCTTTGGAAATCTGACTTAAGTATTGCGTTGCCCATGCAACACTATGAGTGATGCAGGGGTACCTCAAACCAATAATAAAGCTAGGTCTTAGTTATATTTTGGGCCTTGGTATACTGCTGTAACTTTGCCATGTACCAAGATACATAACGAGGAGAGGCCTGAATATAATTGGGTAATGGCCGTTTTAGACAATTAAATGGCAGCCTTATTGTTTTCACTACACTTTGACTGTGTGCAGTGTTAGATTCTAAAATATAGGTACGAAGTAGGTCCCTACTTATTAGCACTTTATTAAAGTGGTAATAGGTAAGGAAATGTATTTATATATTTTGATATATTTTTATATAAGTTCGCTGCAGTAGTTTCATGAAATTTTGTGAAATTCCACAAAAGTACTGCAATGACAGATATCACTAAGTTTAAATGCCTTATAACTTAAGAAATACTTACCCGGCTTAATCGCACTACTCAGAAGCATCATCTGTGGACCATAATGTATAATCCTGCCAAATTTCATGTAAATCCGTTCCGCCATTTTTACGCTACATGAAATACAATAGTCTATGGAAAATGCATTGGTAGAAAATGCTTTTTGGGACCCCCTCCCCCCCCCCTTTAATCTGTGCACTTCCTTAAAGATTCATCACAAAAATTTACATCATATCAAAATGCATAAAATGCTATAGGACTGGAAAGTTTTATGGTGGTTCGTCAAATGGATGGAAAGTTATTGGAAACTAACATCAGAGGAATTTCTATCTCTGAGAATACTAACTACAACTACAGAGTGGCAATCAGATTTAATGTGATTTCTTTCTTTTTATCTATTGTATTTGTTATGTATTTGTTTATTGGTTTACTAATCTTATGGCCATAAATGTGTCTTTTACCTATTCATGTAGTAATTCTTATATATGAAGCCCACAGTTAATGAAAGATAAATATGATTGTTGGTATACAAAATTAGAATATTAATTTTTTCCTCGTGGCTAATTATCATGTCTTCCAAATAGTAGTTTGTGTAGCTCACTGCTATAGCAGTTTTTCATTTTGTTGCTCAGGGAAACATAAGGAAAATGTTTTTTGTTTGGCTTGTTCAACACAGTGTTATTTTGTGAGCCAGAGAGCTTGCAAAGAAAACGTATGTAGATTAAGATGTTTTGTATTAGTTATGTATATGTTCATAGGTTTCCATTGGCATGTGGCCATAAATGCTTCTTTCAGTTGTTCATGTAGTACATCGGAAACTTTACATATTCACTTTAGTTTCTTTGTTGGACTTCCTTGCTATGTTTAGTTGTATTGTGCTACACAGATATTACTAAGTTGTTGGCCCTTATAACTTCATACCCACTTAATAACTTCACTTGCCATAGCAAAAGGAATCATCTACATAGTCTAATGTACAGTGAAGGAAGTGGCCCAACTAGGGTCACCCGGGTCACTCACGACCTCCTCTAGCCTTTCAAGAAATGAAGAGTCGATGACCTTAGTATGGGACCCAAACAAACTAGTTTATTAGTAAATACACTGCAGTGGAGTTCAGTCTGACCAGCCCTATGGGATGGCTGTCGAGGGACTGACTTCAGAACACTTGGTGACATACAATAAGCTTTTCCAACACCTCCTTAGTCCCGCCCCGGATGGAATAATACAGCTTCGGCAACCACTGAGCAAAGGGAGGCACAGAAGGATGAGCTAAGAATCTGAGACCAGGCACACACTATCTCTCTGGCGAGGTCATAAAGTCTGTGCTTGCAGCCAGAATACTGGGAGCACCATCTATCCCAGGAAAAGGTATGCGTTAACAAGCAACTTTCTCATGCTCCAGTAAGGCCTAACCTTGGAGATGCAAATGCATCCCAGCCGCTTTCTGCTGAGGCAAACAACCTGAGACAAAAGCTTGATCTTAGTTACAGAACAAAATGGCGCCAGTAAAGATGGCACCATTAATGCGAACTTAATACGAATTAGAGTTTGAGCATAGCAAAGGGAGCATTTCGATTCTGTGCATTACGGAAATAGCATTTCAAATCTAACAACATTGCTATGAAATTTCATTAGAATCTATTTAGCCGTTTTGCCTCTATGTGAAATACAAAAATCTATGCAGGATGCATTGAAGTGCTAGTGTGTTTTGGAGCCCTTCCCCCCAATCCTTCACCAACATAACAGGTACAATAGGTCTGCAAAGTTTTGCGAAGATTTGTCAAACTAGCGCATATTTAATAAAGGGCAACAATCTGAGAAATTCATATCTCTGGTAACTATAACTAGAGTGGCTCTAACCTTTGATTTTTTCAGTAAATATATATATATATATATATATATATATATATATATATATATATATATATATATATATATATATATATATATATATATATATATATATTCAATGAAAAAACCATTGGTTATAGAACATATATAGTTAGGAATTTGCATTTACAAAACCTTATTTTACTCGCATAAAACCATTGAAATTCCATATATAGTTAGATGCGCTAACTATATATCGCGCACCCGCAATCCACTGCTGATGATGTCACATATTACATCATTCATGACATGGTTAGTGACATCACTGATGACATCACTGATGACATCTCAAATGACATCACTGATGACATCACTGATGACAACATCCAGTGACTGTTTGTTTCTGTAAAGTTAAAATATGTCTTACATATTGAAGAATGAGTGGATGTATAAGTGTCTGGATGAAGGATTTAGTAGGTGCATGACTGACTGTATGAGTGAGTGATTAAATGTGTCTCACTGAGTGCATGGGTTAGTGACTAAACTGTTTTAATTTGTGCATCATTATATCTGTTGTTCTACAAACTGCTGCATATGTTGATCAGTAGCAGTAGCTATATGAGTGACTGTATGGGTTATTCATTGGTTGTCCAAGTATTTGTATGGGAAACTGAGTGTGTGTGCATGGGTGGCTGGGAGGTGTGTGACTCTGTACATAGATGTGTGAGTAGTTGATTCACTATATGTATGGGTTCAAAAGTGCATGTGGAAACAGCTGTATGGGCGGTTGACTGTGCATGAGTGTATTAGTGAGTGAATGGATATCTCAGTGCTACATGTCAAAGTAAGTACATATGTAAAACAGTACATGTGAGAGTTGACATCTATAAATAACTGTGCATAAGAGCCAGTGAATGTGTGAGTGGCTGTATGGATCATTGTGAACATGTATCAGGGATTGTATAAGAGAGTAAAGTAAATATGTGTTAGTATATGTTTGAATAAGTAAGGTGTGTATAAATGTATAGTTGAGAAAATGGAGGTGTGATTGATTTTTTGCATAACTGACTAGGCGTGTGAGTAACTCCATGGATGACTGACAGTCTGTGACTGTCTGTTTACACTGATTGTATCTAAGGTTATATTAGAGTCTGAAGAGGTTCATGGTATTATCACATGAATGATATCATCAGTGATGTGATCAGTCATGTCAAATGAGATGTTATCAGTGATTTTATCAGTGATGTCATTTGAGATGTCATCAGTGATGTCATCAGTGATGTCACTAACCATGTCATGAATGATGTAATATGTGACATCATCAGCAGTGGATTGCGGGTGCGCGATATATAGTTAGCGCATCTAACTATATATGGAATTTCAATGGTTTTATGCGAGTAAAATAAGGTTTTGTAAATGCAAATTCCTAACTATATATGTTCTATAACCAATGGTTTTTTCATTGAATTTTCAAGGTTTTGTAAATGCAAATTCCTAACTATATATGGACTATAACCTATGGTTTTTTCTGTGAATTTCATTGGTTTTTTAAAAGCTAACATCTGTAGCTGTAAAATGTATTCTTCTTTAAAACCCAAAATATATTTTATATGTTTATTGATAATTTTTTTTAAAATATTTTTTTCCTTCGCTTCCGGTAAGCGAACCGGGAAGCTTTCCGTTAGCTCATCTTGATGCCGCGATCTAGTACGCGAACCGGTAAACTTTTCGTTAGTTGGGCACTTTGACAGGAGTAGGTCTGGAAATGCTATTAAAGGACACCTTTGAGCTATTAATGGCACTTTTTCCTCAAACTGTCTTGGTATATTCCAATATATGCCAAAGACAGAAATGGAGGTGGTCCAACCAATTTTGTCCACAAATTGAGAAGTCGAGGAAGCATGTAAACAAATCTGTTTCAGCTTTCATGAGAGACCATGGAATGGGCTCCCTGTACAACAATAACTTGCGTTACTACATGCAAGATATCTACAGAGGAGATGGAGTTCACTTCTCAGATGAGGGCAACAGAATTTTCATTCTGAATTTAAGAATGTGCATTGGTACCTACTTATAAGTACCTAAATGAACCATAAACCCAAAAGCTCTTCTCAGAGCTACCCTTCATCTAATCACTCACAATTATTATTTTTTTCTAACTTTTTTCGCTAATTTTCCACAAAATACGCTCCCCGGTTCGCTAACCGAAAGCTAACCTCGCGGAATTTTTTGAAATTAATTTTTTTTTCCGCACATTTAAACCTCCTCAGCCACCCTCAGAAAACCTAGGGGGTCAAGATAAGTCTACTGTGCCCCCTTCTACACATTCTGAACATTATTTGCCCTCCATCTTGTATCTTAATGCGACCGAAACACAAAATGGTGGACTCCCGTGACGCTTAAGGTTCGCTAACCGGGCCGCTTTCCAGAAAGCGATCCTAAAAAAAGGTGGGAAAGTAATTAGCAGAAAAACGACTAGAGACACTCTCACCAAATATAGATTACCTCATACTACATAACAATCCCTTTCATTCACACAAATTTGATTGAAATTTCATTTAGCCATTAAGCCTGTAGACCTATCTAAATACCCTGAGGTAAATTACTTCACAAAACACATCTAAAATATTGGAATTGACAACCAATGAAAACTTTACTTTCATTTACAATTTTTATTACCTGACATTTGATTGGTTATATACCTGAATATATATAAAGGAAGAGAAGGAAACACAGCCATTTTCACTGCTACTTCCTGAACTACATTTCAAGAGCCTTTTCACCTCCCTGTAAAGTTATTTGATAATTTGTAAGTGGCACTTTAAATTAATTTGTAAAAATGTTTATTGATAATTATTTACTGACCCCCTGCTATAGTTATAGATACAGATAACCTCCTCTGTTACATTTATTGTTTGACTTACACTTCTCTGCTATAATTATGAATTTACTTACTTTAACTTCACTGTTAAAAAAACAGAACGACATGTCTGAACTTAAACCCAACAGTGCCCTAAGTCTTCTAATATAATTTTTTTTTAATGCAATTTACAGCAAAAAAATGGAAGGGGAGCAAGAAGAAACTAATGTTTCCTTCGAGATTACATCCGAAGACATTGTAACTGAAGAAAATGTGGATGAAGATTTTATGGATCAATCTTTTGACGAACAATTTATTCAAACCTTACAAGAGACAGAAACATCCATGTTCGACGAGATACCAGATGATATAATGCTGGAAGTTTTAATGAACTATGAAAATAATAAATAATTTTTTTAAAAATCAAAATAAATAAATAAATAAAAAAACGAACAAAAACAACAAATAATTAACATACAGTATTAGAAAAGTCTATCATTCTTTTATCCTTAAACTACGCTGCCCAGAACGCTTTCCGGTTCGCGAACTTGGCGCTTACCACGCAAAAAAAATATATATATATATTTTTTCTTTTGGACCCTCCTAGGCCCTTTTAAAACCTCCACATAAAACCTAGGGGGTCAACGAGGATCTACTATGCCCCCTTATGGTAATTTCCCCCTTTGTTTTTGCCTCCTCTTGTCTCTCGATCCTACCGAGAGACAAGATGGCGGCCGCTCCGGACTGTTTAGAATGTTGACAGACACCGGAGGGCCAATCAGCTTCGCATCGCAAAGTTCCGATACGCGAAAAGTTCGCTAACCGGATCGCTGCCCAGAGCGCTGTTACAGATATATATCTTGATTTAAACGGTAATTTCTCAAAATCCACTGAAGCACATATATTGAGACCTAGCAAAGGCACATCGGGCTAACAGTCCCTACAATTTTGCCAAGTTTCGTGAAAATCCATTCAGCCGTTCGGGCTAAAAGTGAGTCCAACCGCCCTATGGAAATTAACATGGGAAAAACGCGTTTTGGGACCCCCCTTTTTTCTCGGCCCCCCCTTGACGACCCCCCCCAAATTTTCAGGGGCTGTTCAGAAACAAAATGTGCCATTTTCCTGAAAATTTCAGCCGATTCCGTCCACAAACGCTAAAGTTATTAGACATAGAATTTTCAGAAATGCCATAGGGAAAAAATCCTAACTATATATACCTACTGGCGACCGCCAGTAGGTAATATAATATATTAGCTATTTGCTAATATATATATTATATGGTAATATATGGTCCAGTGGAAGGCTAGCAATAGCCGAAACGAATAGGCCGTCCTATTATTGCACGTAATTTTGCACGTGGTGTGTTAAAATAAAGAAAACTTTTTGAAAACTTACCTGCTGCTGTGCCGTGGCTTCTGCCAGGAGGACACCAGAGAGCTAGAGGACTCAAGGAATATATATATATATATATATATATATATATATATATATATATATATATATATATATATATATATATATATATATATATATATATATATATATATTCCACACAGTTTGCTCATGCATTGAAGCGCCCACACAGCGTTTAGCATTTCACCTTTATTTCGTCAATTGGCAGCAAGGAGTCCAGCACACAAGTGATTGCAGGTTTTTAAAGCCCAAAATGCCGACGCTTTTCTGGAGACTGTTCTCCCTTATTCATGGCAGGCTCAGGAGGCAGAAACCAGCTGCTTCACTTTTTCGTTTTTCAAATAGGTGCTCAGTTCCGCCCTCTGGGGCGTGTTCACAAGTAGCCTTATGGTTCCTGTAGTTTTCAGGTAAGTAAAATCTGTAGTGATTGAGGCAGCGGTATTTTCACCTTCCAAAATAATTTTCATGAGTTGCTCTTACCTCGTTGTGCCACACGCAATGCTTTTCTTACACCAGCTTGACAGGCAGCGCTGTTCCATTCATGGTTTTCTCTTCGTAGATAGTCAGGACCTGTGCTGTTAGCAGGGGGGCTGCCTCGTGACCGGAGCAGGCCACTTAACATTCCACACAGTTTGCTCATGCATTGAAGCGCCCACACAGCGTTTAGCATTTCACCTTTATTTCGTCAATTGGCAGCAAGGAGTTGTTGTGTAAACTGGTTCTCCAGTTGGTTACTAGCTATGTGAAAGTCTATATTAGTTATTGATTAGTTAACTGAGTATTTGTATGCGAGAGTGAATGTGTGTGTGGTTCGGTGGGGGGTGTGAGACTGCCCAAAGATGTGTGAATAGTTGATTCAGTAGATATATGAAGTTAAAACTACATGTTCTAACAGTTGTTTGGGTGAGTGAATATCTTTATGGGTGTGGTGATGAGAAAATATATTTCTCAATGGTACATGTCCAACGAACTAGAAAAATAAAAGACAGTGTATGTGTCAGTTGTTGTATATAAATAAGTATACATAAGACTCAATGAGTGACTGTATGGATAACTGTATACTTGTAATAATGATTTTATAATACACTAAGTATGACTTACTATCTAAATGAATAGATGAAGTGGTGTTTGTATAAGTGTGTAGCTAAGTAAGTTTGTAAGTATGATCCATTGTTTGCATAAGTGAGTAGGATGACTTCATAAGTGAATATGATGTGTGCTGGTGTGTAATGTTGATATAGGTGTATAAGTATTTTTGATAGTGTTCTATTGTTCATTGACAGCATGTATGAGTGAATTTACAGGTAAGTGATTAGATGTATGTATACATCTAGGAATCACTGAGTGGGTTTTTAGATACTTGTATTGCTTTGTCAATGGATTCAAATATGATACGCTGTATTTTACAAAGAGTGATGAAAGATTTTACTAGTGTATGAAAAGGTGTATGTGATTGTCATGTGGATGATGTCATCAGTGATGTCATTTGAGATGTCATCAGTGATGTCACTGACCGTGTCATGAATGATGTAATATGTGACATCATCAGCAGTGGATAGCGGGTGTGCGAAATATAGTTAGTACAACTAACTATATAGGAGCAATTTCAATGGTTTTGTATGAGTGAATTGTCCAGCTAACTATGACACCCCTAAAACTTATAGTTTTTTGAGTGAATTTCGAAGGTTTTTTAAATGCTAATTCCTAACTATGGGGCCTATTATGATTGCGGTTTTCCCGCATCCTTCGGGCCGGCGGAAGCCGCCGCCGGCCCGGTGGATGCGGAAAAACCGCAGCGGAACCTCGAAAGACCCACCGCCATATTAGGATGGCTGGTGGGTCTGGCATTCCGTCCGCAGCTTTTCCGCCGTGGTCGCCTTCCGACAGCGGCGGAAAAGCACTAACATGGCTGGTGGTGTCTATCAGACACCGCCAGCCATATTAGGATGTCTGGAGTACTATGCCTTTACACTGCGGCATTTCCGCCATGCAAAGGCATACGGATTTTTGTTTGAGGGCCCATTGCGGGCCCCCAGGGGTGGTGGGGTGGTGGGAGGTGCACATGGGGGGTACCTATGGTACCCCCTGCATTTGCGTGCACAAAGCGGCAGGCAAGGCGCGGTGCCTGCCGCTTTGTGCATGCAAATGCACAGCTTACATTTTTAACATTGCGGCGAGTGCTGCTTCAAGCAGCACCCGCCGCAATGTTAAAAATACTGGATGTGACTGCCTCGGTGGCGGTCACATCCTAATTTGCACGGAGGGACCGCCGCTGCCCCTGCGGATGGTCCCTCCTACTCCGAGGTGGCGGACGGACTCAGGTCCGTCCGCCATCATAATCGGCCCCTATATAAGGTCTGAAACCTATGGTTTTTTCAGTGAATTTCAAAGGTTTTTTAAATGCTAATTCCTAACAATATAAGGCCTGAAACCTATGGTTTTTTAAGTGAATTAACAAGGTTTTTTAAATGCTAATTCCTAACTATATAAGGCATGAAACCTATGTTTCTTTCAGTGAATTTCAAAGGTTTTTCAAATGCTAATTCCTAACTATATAAGGCCTGAAGCCTATGGTTTTTTCAGTGAATACCGAAGGTTTTTTAAATGACAATTTTTAAATGTATTAATTGTTATTTTTTTTATACTGATTTACTATATTTTTGCAAGGAGGTGTTCAGAAGGCACGCCCCTTTTTTTCAACACTCTGCAGTGCAGCTCCATGGGGCATACTGGAGATACCTGGTAAACAGTCATAATATCTATTCCAAAATATAGAATGGACATAATATCGAAGTAAAAATATAGAATGGACAAAATATCGAATGGACACAATATAGTGGTTAAAAATATCGAATTTAAGGTAAGTAATATCGATTTTCAAAATATAGAAGTCAAAATATTGAAGTAAACAATATAGGCATTAAAAATATCGATTTTTTTATAATATCAATTTTTTTAAAGTGTTTTGTATGTTAGTATATGTGTGAAAAGTGTATATTAATTTTTGTAATGTATGTTTTATGTATTTTAAGTAATTAATTTTATGTTATTTAATTTTTGCGTAATTTAATTCTGTAGCGGGTTGTGGGTTTATAGGGGAATAGGGTGGGAAGTAATTTAATTATATTAAATTAAATATTAATTTTTAGCAATTATTGTAAATTTTTAAGTAAATTTTGCTTTTTAGTTCTGTAGCGGGTTGTGGGTTTATAGGGGAATAGGGTGGGAAGTAATTTAATTGTAATTAATTAAATATTTGTATTTATTTATTGGTATTAATTTTGAATTTATTGTTATTTTTTAATTGGTAATTAATTTTTATGAATTGCCAATTAATTAGTATTAATTGATTAATTGTTAATTATGTTAATTCTCTAAATTTATTTTCTGTAGCGGGTTGTGGGTTTATAGGGGAATAGGGTGGGAAGTAATTTAATTGTAATTAAGTAAATATTTTTTTCATTCATTGGTATTGATTTTAAATTTATTGTTAATTAATTTTTAATTGGTAATTAATTTCTATTAATTGACAATTAATTTTTATTAATTGGTAATTATCTTGTATTAATTAAATATTTGATAATTATGATAATTGTATTAATGTATTTTCTGTAGTGGGATGTGGGTTTATAGGGGAATAGGGTGGGAAGTAATGTAATTGTAATTAATTACATGTTAAAAATACTTTTTGTGTTTTGATAATTTACTGTTAATTTTTAATTGGTATTAATTTGTATTATTTATTAGTTTTTGTTATTGAAAATTAATTAGTTGTTAAATAATTATGAATAGGTTATTAATTTTTAATAACTAATATGTAGTTGTATTTCTAATTAATTATTACATAATATTAAATTGGTTATTAATTTCAATTAATGTTTTATTGGGATTGATATTTAATTTATTTGTAATAATATATTAAATCATTACTTTCCCTACTGTTAAACTCACTGGATTGGGAATAGTAATTTTCACCCTCCCGCTATCCAACGCTTTCCCTACTGTTGCACTCTCTGGAGTGGGAATAGTATTTTTTACCCCTACGCTATCCAACGCTTTCCCTACTCTTGCACTCTCTGGAGTGGGAATAGTAATTTTTACCCCTACGCTATCCAAAGCTTTCCCTAATGTTGGACTATCTGGAGTGGGAATAGTAATTTTCACACTCCCGCTATTCAAAGCTTTCCCTACTGCTGCACTCTCTGGAGTGGGAATAGTATTTTTTACCCCTACGCTATCCAACGCTTTCCCTACTGTTGCACTCTCTGGAGCGGGAATAGTAATTTTTACCACTACGCTATCCAATGCTTTCCCTACTGTTGTACTCTCTGGAGTGGAAATAGTAATTTTTACCCTTCGAATATCCAACGCTTTCCCTACTGTTGCACTCTCTGGAGTGGGAATAGTAATTTTTACCCCTACGCTATCCAACGCTTTCCCTACTGTTGCACGCTCTGGAGTGGGAATAGTAATTTTTACCCTTATGCTATCAAACGCTTTCCCTACTGTTGCACTCACTGGAGGGGGAATAGTAATTTTACCCCTACGCTATCCAACGCTTTCTCTACTGTTGCATTCTCTGGAGTGAGAATATTAATTTTTACCCCTACGCTATCCAACGCATTCCGTACTGTTGCACTTTCTGGAGTGGGAATAGTATTTTTTACCCCTACGCTATCCAACGCTTTCCCTACTGTTGCACTCACTGTGGAATAGTATTTTTCCCCTACGCTATCCAACGCTTTCCCTACTGTTGCACTCACTGGAGTGGTAATATTAAATGTTACCCTCCTGCTATCCTACGGTAAAATATTGTAAATTTTTTATTAACAACTTAAATTAATTATATCTTAATTTTAAGGTTATTTGAGTATTTTTAAGTATGGTTTAGTTAATTATATTTATTATTTCATAAATTTTAAATTACTTTTAAGACATTTAAAAAAATTCAATATTTTGACTGACTATATTTTTTACAGACTATATTTTGGATTCGATATTTTTGTACTTACCTGTTTGTAGATAGGAATTCGATATTTTGGCATTCTATATTTTGGTGACTATATTTTGGTAAGTCTATATTTTGTCATTCTATATTATGTCAGTGATCCGAGATACCTGTTGGACTAGTTCCCTCTAGGGTACCTCTGGATTGAACAGGAATTAATTCCCCATCTTAAACTGTGCAAACGCGCCCTGTAGAGTGGGCATGCCTAGGGGGTCAGTGTGTTTCTACCCTGCCCCCTTTTTGTGTTCTACACGTTTGTTTTTCTGCTTTCTTGTGCCTTGGTCTACCGAGCACAAGATGGCTGCCAACACTTCCTGGTTTGAAGTGTTGAAAGCCAATGAGCATGCACGTCGTGCTCTGAAAGTTTTAGAACTCAAAAAAGGGGAATTGTAGAAGCACCCTGACCCCCTAGGGTTGCTCAGGGGGTCCCAGAGGACCCCCAAAGCAAAACAAAACCTATATATTTCTGTGTGAAAAATCACGGGGTACGATATGCATACCCTGCGATTTAAAAAAAAACATTTTTTTTTGCCTTGGGGGTCCTTTGGGACCCCCTGAGGAACCCTAACAGCCAATCAGATCTCACGATGAGATGTGTGGTTAGGCTCCGCCCAGATATATACATTTTTTTCTCTCTTAATTTTCCCAGGAACTGCTGAAGGGATTTACACCATTTAAGCAAAAGGACGATCTGTGAATCAGACTCTACCATTTTGCCAAATTTGGTGCCATTCCGTTCAGTGGTTCGGGCTGTAGGCGTGTCTAAAGGTCCTATCGAAATGAACATGGGAAATACACGTTTTGGGACCCCCCTTTTTTTTCGGCCCAACTTCACAAATTTACCCGAGACTTTCAGGGAAGAAGCGGTGCGGAACGGGCCATCTTCTTTGAGAAATTTGCAAAGATTCAACAACCGGCGCCAAAGTTATTCCCAGTAGAATGTTGCGGATTTCCTATGGAAATTAGGTCCTAACTATATATACCTACAGGCGACCGCCAGTAGGTTTTATATATAGGAGGGTTATGATTGCTGTTTGGGACTGCTGTGACCAAGATGCACTGCGTTCATGACACAGCTGATTGTATCATTATAAAACTGCAAATCGAGTCACAGATGTCGGAAGTGCCGCTATTGCCGTGATCAAGACTAATTGTCGAATCGCGTTGGGGAGGCAACTTGTAGTTTTATGCTGCCATTAACATTAAAGGAGATTTGTACCAGTTTGGGTGTGCCGCCTACTTGCTCCTCGGGGCCCGGTGGGGAGCAGTTGGGAAAGGATTCTGCGCGGCACAGCCCAGTGCCGGCAGAGGCGGCGCCACTTTCAAAAGGACTTCGGGCTGCCCGTAGGATGTTAAACTGGTGGTCCGTGTCATCGCGGATTTCCGCGTTCAGAGGCCCGTGCGGGCTAACACATTTCAAGCCTGTGACGGGACAAACTGGACTCCATGATTGTGGATTTTTGGGTGCATAATCACGTTAAGTATACCCAATGGAGGGTTATGATTGTTGTTTGGGACTGCTGTGACCAAGAGGCACTTCATGACGCAGCTGATTGTAACATTATAAAACTGCAAATCGAGTCACAGATGTCGGAAGTGCCGCTATACCCGTGATCAAGACTAATTGTCAAAACGCGTTGGGGAGGCAACTTGTGGTTTTATGCTGCCATTAACATTAAAGGAGATTCGTACCAGTTTGGGTGTTCCGCCTACTTGCTCCTCGGGGCCCAGTGGGGAGCAGTTGGGAAAGGATACTACGCGGCACAGCCCAGTGCCAGCAGAGGTGGCTCCACTTTCAAAAGGACTTCGGGCTGCCCGTAGGATGTTAAACGGGTGGTCCATGTCATCGCGGATTTCCGCTTTCAGAGGCCTGTGCGGGCTAACACATTTCAAGCGTGTGACGGGACAAACTGGACTCCATGCTTGTGGATTTTTGGGTGCATATTCACGTTAAGAATACCCAATGAAGGGTTATGATTGTTGTTTGTGACTGCTGTGACCAAGATGCACTGCGTTCATGACACCGCTGATTGTAACATTATAAAACTGCAAATCGAGTCACAGATGTCGGAAGTGCCGCTATACCCGTGATCAAGACTAATTGTCGAACCGCGTTGAGGAGGCAACTTGTGGTTTTTTTTGCTGCCATTAACATTAAAGGAGATTCGTACCAGTTTGGGTGTGCCGCCTACTTGCTCCTCGGGGCCCGGTGGGGAGCAGTTGGGAAAGGATATATATATATATATATATATATAATCTAATAAATTGTGGCTTTTGGATCGACAAAAAATAAATGTGTCTGCACATGTGGGAATAACAACTAGTTTACATCTTGGATGTGGTGCTCATATGCTGCCGTAATAAGAAAGAACAACTTATATAAATGAATTAAGAACTATTCACCTCCCACTCCATGAAAAGTGAAAATGATTATGATATCATTTTCAAATATATTAAATATAAAAAGAAAGAAAAATTGATTATATTATTATTTTCACATTTATATCAAATATGCACTTTGGTCTTTCTTTTTCCTGGGGTCACGATGCATTATGGTACTTAGGCACAAACGAATCAATAGTTTCTGTGAAACTTGGTTACAAGACTGTTCTGTACTCATTCTTTAGAATTTTGCAGTGATTTTGTTTACATCTTATATTGACATTTCGTTTATATAAGTTCTTGAATATAGATGGTACTGAAGAAATACATAGGTAAAAAATGTGAATGACACTTTGCACTTAACCAGTTTGAATTTGCACAATTTCGTATTTTTTGCTAATATGAAATACATAGAGGATCAGTAATTTAGACACTAAGTCTTTTATTGTAAATAGTATGTATATATCATGAATTTTAAATATGTATGAGACAGTATATATATATATTTTTCCTCACATATTGTAATTTCATATGCTTGTGCATTATCTTATATTCTGATTATCTATAGAATATTCAATGAATCATATATATGTTCTATTAAGAACTTGAAATGTCAAAATTATGGCACTGCGCCTTTTATTTTTGTAAAGAATGATAAAAACACCACTGTTTAACCATGAATAGAATGAGAGACAGTAAGGAGTTAAGGTGGGCGGATTGCTTTCACAAATATCCGCCCTGTTGTGGTTCAGAAATGCCTTAAGTACCCTCTTTGATGTCCAGTAACGTATCATGTGATCAAGCCTCTGGCTAGAGGCGAAACGCGTCATGCAGGACTGCTTGGGTGTTACTTTTTAATGGAATAAAACACTTATCTTTGCACAAGATCTGGGTCTGGCTTGTTCGTTTTTCCAGTTGGAGCAGTGGAACTGGGATGCTGGTAGCATCGAGCGATACAAGGACTTCATATATATATATATATATATATATATGTATATATATATATATATATGACTGGAACTTCGGTATTCAGTGGAGGCCAAATAACGAAGACGGACCCAATGAGGTTATTTTAAAGCGTCTTTATTTCACACTGTGCACCCTCATGATCGCCATGACGCGTTTCGGGCCCTGGAGCCCTTGATCACATGAGCGATACAAGGACTTCATATATATATATATATATATATATATATATATATATGTGTGTGTATATATATATATATATATATATATATATATATATATATACCAGTAGGTAGTTATAGCTATGAACATGTTTTCATAGGAAAAGCGTTTTTGACTTGCCGATATCTTTGGCGCAGTTTGACAAATCTTCACAAAATTTCCCCCATAGAATGTGCCGGTGATTCTTCTTGCGCATGGAAAGTTTTGAGGCGATACGTCAAGTGGGGTCAGACAAAAAGGGGGGGTAAAAAAAGTGGGTTTCCCATGTTTCCCACCTCCCCAGAGCTAATTTTAATAATAAGCGGGGCACTCTAACCCCCCGGGTTCCCGGGACCACCACCTCCCTGGAGCTACAAATTAAAAATGATATAGGGGGAACCCTCCTGCAGCCTTTAATGGCCCTGGGGACTGGTACCCCCCAGGGCCAGCTCCTGCTATGTCCAAAGCTGGCAGCTCCCACCAAGCTAAAGCAAGCACTCCAGTTCCAGTGCACTGGAGCTGTCAAAGTACTCCTGGCCTCTGGATGGGGATATTTTATCTCTTATCTTTCCGCAGACATGCAGACAGAAAAAGAGATTAAACTATTGCTCTTGCACACAGGGCTCTGCATTTCCAGCAGGTCCCTGTGTGCAATAGCAATGCTGGCTCCCGCAGGAGGTGGGGAGCGTGCTGGGACCACTGGGGCCTTAAGGCTCCCCCTGCGGTCTCATACCACACTAGGTGCCCCAGGTAGGTTCCAGGGCACCCACAGAAAGATGGTCGGGCCCCAGGGGATGGTGTTTTGCCCAGAGCTACGCAGCCCCTCTCCCAATTGAATAATACCCGGGCCCAGGGGATGGGGTCCCAGGGGGCCAAAATGGATGTCATTTGAGATGTTATCAGTGATGTGATCAATGATGTCACTGACAATAGTGATGAAATATGCGAGGTCAAAAGCAGTGCATTGCAGGGGCATAAGTTATAATTAGCTCAGCTAACTATAACTGCTAAATTTTCACTGGTGTTGTATGAGTGAAATGTGACCATAACTATAATGTCCCTCTATTCCTTGTTTTTTTCAATGAACACAGTAAACATCAGAAGAAGGATGTCTGGAGAGCCTGGATACTTCCGATTCCTATATAATAATAATAATAATAATAATAATAATAATAATAATAATAATAATAATAATAATAATAATAATAATACATTTATAAAGCATGACAGCTACCTCACAATGGAGGTGTTCTGGCTCTAAAGCAGTCAAGCAACGGAGATAGAGTGGAGTGCACCTAGCCGTGGCTAAATAGCCATGTCGTTAGTGCTTTCCTGAACTCCAGTTCAGATTGGATATGACGAAGGCTATCCGGGAGGGAGTTCGAGAGTCTGGTCATCACCACTGTAAAAGATCTTCCTCTGATGCGTGACTTCACAAATTGAGGTACGCACATCAAGTTCTGGGCGTTAGATCTTAGGGTACGTTTTTGTTGATAAGGGTGGCTATGGTTCCTAATGGAACTGGGACAGCTCCCTTTCAGGGCACTAAAGGCTACCGTCGGGGCCTTAAATTCTATTTGTTTTCCTACTGGCAACCAGTGGAGCTGTTTAATGTGCGGACATCCCTTAAAACTGGCGGAGGAATTAGCAGATTGGTCCTTAAAGGAAAAAACCATCTGAATGTCATCCGCGAACGAAATTGTTTTTATTCCACATTTCGCAATAAGCGAAAAAAGTGGAACTAGATAGACATTGAAAAGCAAGGGGCTCAGTGCCGATCCCGGAGCGACCCCACTTCGTAAAAGTTTGGCTTTGGACTTAAAAGGATGTAGAGTGACTATTTGCATGCAGTCACTAAAATAGGACTTAATCCAGGCCAGCGATGTCCCTTCCACACCCGCAGCCTGACCAACAGGATCGGGTGGTCCACTGTATCGAAGGCGACGGATAGATCCAGCAGCACCAGCATGGCTGATGCTCCACTGTCCACAGCTATTCTTAAAGACTCAGCCACCTTCGGTAGGGCTGTCTCTGTGCTGAATCCTGCATGAGAACCACACTATGTTTCATATAACATGCTGCATCTGTCCAAAAAATTGGTTAGATGTCGTAGAACCAATTTTTCCAGCATTTTAAAAGGTGCTGGAAGAAGAGAGATAGGGCGGTAGTTATTGAGTTCTGCTGGGTCAGCGTTGGACTTCTTCAAGAGAGGTTGAAGCATAGTCTATTTCTATGACTCCAGAAAGATACCGGTGGTGAGTGAGCTGTTCCATAGGTGGTTCAGAATGGGATTAAAAGTGTGGACGAGTGCTCCGATAGTTTAGGGGGGCAAGGATCTTCTAGGGACCCTGACTTGCATTTCTGAATCTGTCAGGGATTCCTGTAGTGAGATAGGGGAAATTCCAAAAAGGACACTTCCCTGTTGGGGTTTTCCCTGACTTCTGATTCCGTTGTATCCTTTCTAGTCGTAAAGGTGTCATAGACCTTCCGGATCTTTTCGTCAAAGAAATCGAATAGTTTTGCACACAGAGACGGAGACGGAGGTATCTTACTTTCTCTAGTGCTTCTTGCTTAGTAAAGGAGCTTACTATTGTAAACATTTCTCTGCATGAATTTTCCGCGTTGTTGATTAGATTCACAAAATGGTTTCTTCTGGCAACCCTCATAGCTTTGGGAAGTTGTTTTAGAGCTCCCTTGTAGGTCAATCTGGCCGACAGACAGTAGTCTTTCCTCCAGAGATGTTATTTGTGTTTGCATTTGCTTTTTTGCACTCTAAGGGTCAGATATAGGTAGGCAAATACCGGTCGGTAACAGCCGAAATTTGGTAACTTCGGCCCTTACTGACCGGTATTTGGAAAATGAGACGTAGGGCCACCTAAAATACAGATTCAGTAATTTTACCGAATTAGTAATTTTACAGATTCTGTAAAATTACCGAATCTGTATTTTGCAAAGTAGGTAGCACTGTAATCAGTGCTACAGGGCTTTCAGAATTCGTTATTTACCACCAACTAGAAGTTGGTGGTAAATAATGAAAAGCCTTGAAAAAGCATTTTTTTGGGTTTTCAAACGCTGCCATTTTGCAGACATACACAATTGAGGGGTGCAACAGGGTGTCAAAGTAACACCCTGCCACCCTTCAATGTTTCCCCCAATTACTGAATCGGTATTTACCGATTCGGTAATTGACCTTCATTCCTATGGTCCTGTAGGCCCATAGGAATGAATGGCAATCACCGAATCAGTAAATACTGATTCGGTAATTACCGAATCCTACCGATTCGGTAATTTAAAAATAGAAATTACCTACATCCCATTTACCTACTCCTAAATACCGAATCGGTATGATTCGGTATTTAAGAGTAGGTAAATCGAGATTACCTACATCGGGCCCCAAGTTCCTCCGTGAACCAGGGGGCCGATGGAGAATTTCTGGGGCATCTACCCAGCCTGGCTAGGACTATGTTGTCCAAGGCATTAGTGATTCACCCGGTCAGAGAGTTCGCATCAATGTTCGGGTCATTGGTGATTAGGGGTTTGCTGTCCAACAGTACTGAGCCTAATAATTCAGGTGTCAGTTACTTCCAGTTCCTTTTGGCATATTACGTGTGTTTCCACCTTGTTTTTGTACATATCTACTGCAAGAAAATGGGATCAGAAAATGGTCAGGCCATATCATTGGTTGTGGGGTCTCAACAGCCATGAATGGGATGCTTAAGAACACTAGATCTAAAATATTTTTAGCACTAGATGAAGCCTTAAGAATGACTGGGAGCTGTAGAAGACGAAACTGAAAAGTAAGAATCAAAAACATTTAAAGTATAGGAAATGTATTGGGGGAGACAACAAACTTCGGACAAAATATAGGCAGTGGAGCGATAATATTCACCTATGTGTTTTAAATAAATGCAGGCATTTCCCTCTCTCTTCTAGGTAGGAAAATCATTTATAGGCAAGATCGGAGGCTCATAATATGATTGCTAAAATACATTCACTACTGCCAAGTACATGTGAGCACCAGTTTGTAATAAAATGTTCTGAATGTTGGTATTGTAGCTTTTTTGGTCAAAGATCTAACTCATTTAACCAATCTGGCAAAGGAGTAGAGGAGATGTCAGATCCCATTATGAGGGTAGACGTTGGCTACTGGGCTCCAATGATGGTGGTTGAGGTTGTTTGCACTTGTGTTCTAAGGTCAATCCTACGAGGGCTCTGCAAACTGGGACAAGTATAACCTTTTCTGCACTTGACTGTGAAGGCAGTGATGGTATGAAGTCAAAGGCTTCTCATGTATGGTACAAGAACTCCGATCTCTCTCAACAGTTAGCCAGCAGGCACACTAACATATTGTCCAGAACAAGTACTTGGATTTTAGTTAAAAGAAAGTACTTTAATCCCACAGTAAAAGGAAATACAACAGTTTAATAACAATTGCAATATCTGGGTTGTAATCTCAGCTATGCTTTTCAGTATTGTGCTACATCTTCCTTTCTGTTGGAAAGTTCTAAGTGCATATTCCTCACCGTATGAATTTCCCCCAGGCGTCAGACTGGATCCGGAAATTCTTGTAGCAATTACTTTGTGCATTGCATTAGTAGGTGACGATATGCAGCTCTGCTCCAGATTCTTCCTGCCCTAGATGTGACATTAGAGCCACCATAACCCTGCCATCTTTGCATGCTGACATCAGTTACTTTCTACTGATGTGGATCTCAAACACTCAAATCCTGTCACATCTGACAGATTATTTTTCTTCAAATATTCTACAGTATGCAGATATGTCAGCCCTAAAGACTACATGCCTGAAACTGTGTTGTGACTGGAACCGACAAATGTCGGTGACAAAGTCCAGTGACGCCTTTCTATGATGTCTGTGCTCCAAGCACAATATTAGTATTGTCTTCTTGCTGCGCCAAGATGAACAGGAAGGCAATCCATGACTGAGAGGCAAAAGTCACTTGCTGTGCTCCGTAAGTTGAAGAAGTGCTCCCGTTTGAAGCTGAGGGTGCAGGCCTGCTCCTGTCCCCGCACCCTAGGCCACTCCTGCTCCCGACGCCACTCCCATGTCCAGGAGCTCAGGTAAGTCAAAAGGTCACATTAGACGTCTAAACATGAGTCTCCCTCATCCGACCACTCCAGCCACTCAGGGTCTTGAGACACTCCAGACACATTTAGGCCACGTAGTCACCCACCTCCCCAAATCCCCCCCACCCTATGGAACTGTTCCAACACTAGTCCTGCTTCGGCTCCAACAGGCACAGACAGGAACAACTCAACAGCTCCTGCAGCTAAAGGTCCCCACAGATCTGGGGGGCCTCCCTTTGGTTCACTGTTGGCAGATCTGTCCTTGGCATAAGCTGTGCCCCTCAACATTGAACTGAGGCTAACACCTTTTCTGAATTTGACTCAGCTGGCTTTGGGGGCCATGCTTTGCATCACACATGAATCAACCTCTGGCGCCACGATCGACACCTCCAGCTTGTGTGCGGCCATGCTTAGCAGCACGCTTGCCGCCGATTCTGGTGCCACAACCAACACCTCTAGCTTTTGTGTTGAATCTGATTCTGATGTCACCAGCACAAAATACAGTCCGCATATATTTTTTGAGACTCATAGGCACATGCTACACTGCCTAGAACTCAATAGTTTGCCCACTCATAACCATATTCCTACACTCCACAATATGATGTTAAGGACAATGATGGGGACAACGATGCCAATAACTAAAATGATGATGGCAATATTTTTGATGACCTCCATGAAGCAAGCAGTGCGGGTGGTTCCATAGACATTGGTCTGTCCTCCCCAAATCCATCTGTGAGTGCTGAGGAATCGGCCTCCTTTTCACTGGAACAGCTGCGGAGGTTTTTAACCTTGCCGTACCCACTCAGGAAGTCAAGACTAATGTACCTACAGATATCCTCAACCCAGCCCAGTCCGACCAAGAATCTCTCAACCCATTTAGTGAGGCCCTGATGGATATTCTGATGGCCAAAGCCAGGTTCTAGCTCACCAATTAATCGGCAGGTGCAAGCATACCCCCAGAGATCACAACATCCTGCTGCAACACCCCACTCCAGTGAGCCTAGTTGGCCAAGCATCCACTAGTCGCTTAAACCCCAATGCATTACTTACCACTCTTTTTACAGGAAATCCAAAAGGATGGAGACATTCACTTAAAAAATTTTCTCCTCGTCCAGTCTTGCCCATAGGTCTGTAAACACAACATGCCTTTTGGTCAGATGTTCACATTCGCTATTGGACAAAGTGGCAGACATCTTGCTAACTGTCCCAGGCAACATCCATCCAACCCTCCAGGGACTGATCTTAGATGGACAAGATGCAGCAGAATATTCTATAAAATCAGGTCTGGACACGACTAACTGTCTGGCTAAGTGAGTCAGTACCAGTGTGGTGCTTAGGCACATGCCTTGATTCTCTACACGGGCTACCCATCAGATGTTCCACAGTTCCTCATGGACATGCCATTTGACGGCTAAAGGCTGTTCAGAGCAAAAGCGATACATCCCTTGAACAGTATAAAGAGTGTAAGGCTTTTACCTGCGCTCCAGGCTTAGCACAGCCGGTTTGGCAGTTCCCACAACAGCATCACTCCTTTTGAGGCTTCGGAAGGGGCTACCCGCAGCGGCAAGAACAATATGTGCCTCAGCACCAACAGGCCTGCCACAACCTTTTAGGTAGAGGCCCGGTAACACACTGACAGCGTCCAGGTCTCCAGCGTCAATGAATGACACTAACCCCTTCCCCCAGCACTGCTGCAAAATCCCTTAAAATTCCTGTGGTGGCTCACAATTGTCAGTAGGAGATTGTGTCACCTTTCACCTTCCTGATGGAGTAGCATCACATCCAATCAATGTGTGCTTTTGGATCGTCGAACACTGATTTGCCCTACCCTTTCCCTGTTATCCCCGGACATGCCACCCACGCCACAACATTTTCCAGCGGAACACTTGTCCACACAGTGAGAAGGTCAGGCTTAATTGGCCAAGGGAGCAATAGAGAAGGTGCCAGTATCAGAGATTAGGACTGGTTGCCACTCCCTCTATTTCCTGGTGGCAAAAAAAGACAGAGGCCTTCGCCCCATCATCAGTCTGTTCCCCCTGAAGTTCAAGATACTCACCTTCACCCAAGCTCTGTCTGCCGTAGATCCAGAAGATTCGGTTCTAGTGTTTTACTTGCTGGATGCATATTGTCTCATTCCTGTCCTGCAGGCTCATAGTCATTACCTGTGTTTTCAGGTAGACCAAGAACACGTTCAGTCTTTATGCGTCCCTTTGGTTGGTCTTACCATGGCATCTTTGGTGTTCACAGGTGATGGTGGTGGTGGCAATCCATCTGCACAGGTTGAGAATAATCTGCTACCACCTGCTAATTCGCTAAATCACAGGTTGGGAATACCAGTCATCCCATACCTTAATGTATGGTTGCTAAAGAGGAGCTTGCGGCAGGCAGTCATAAACCGCCTCCAGGCGATAGCCAAACTGTCTCATTGTTATGGTTTTCCATCAACATTCCAAAGTCATACCTGACTCCTTCACAACAGTCCCCCCTCATAGGAGCCATTTTTGACATGGTGCTCTTTTCAGTTGGATTCCATCCATTTGTCAAAGGAGACTGTGAAAGATCTATAATGGTGATTACTGTGCCATAATTCGACTATCAGCAGACCCCTCTCCCTCTACCAGCCAGAGCAAACAACTGTGAGGCACACATTGTTGCTGGGTTGGGGAAACTATCTGGAAGAGGTGGAGATAAGAAGACTCTGGTCTTTGGTGGGACCTCGGCTCCATATCAACTTGCTGGAGTAAGCAATCTCTTGGCACTGATGGCGTTCCTCCCACGATCAAAGAGGAAGGCCTCCAAAACACTAACACAACATGGTATAGTATAGTAAGCTGTTAAAGTCAACTCCTTTAGCGAGAGTACTTTCCCTAAATACGTTGGTCATTCATAATGACAAACCAGAAGAATCAAGCACTGGAAAACCATTTCAAAGTCTCGTGGAATAAATAATTGATTCTAATGATGGCAATAGTCAGTGCCACAGTCTCTTAAAAATAATGCCCTGAAAGGTGACTTGGTAGGTGATTCGCCCATTTAAAGGGTGAATGGACCTGTTATTAAAAATAATACCCAAATAGGCATTTAGTCCTATCTTGATAATGTGAACACTCCCTCCGAGTGCTTTTCTATTACGATCATTTAGAGAGCCATTCTTGATAATATCCATATTAAGTTAGAGCTGTAGTGTGCCATATGTTAAGTCTCTCAGTCATCTACTTGTTAATTCAAAGGGTTACTATGAGCTCTCCTCTTCATAGTACACAGGTTCACACAAAGTCGTATTCCAAAGACCCAGAATGAATTAAATCTGTGATCCTAACATATCAGAGTCTCCACAAGCTCTGTTGTTAATGTAAGCACACCTATTGCATTGCTCTTTATAAAATGCACACTCTGCCAGAGTTGCACCTAAACATATGTAATAGAGGTCTGCTTTGCTCATGGTAGCACCCATATATTTATGAATGCACACCTCTTTTCTTGATAATAAATATAATAGCCGAGAGGCCTTTGCCTGAAGCATGACAGACCAGAGCTATGACTGTGGGTGGGATAAGGAGATCACCTGCAGAGTTGAAGATCCTTCTCTTCTTAGGCTTCTTGGAGTGTCCATTGTAGAAGCCAACGAGTCACCTTCAGTTCTCAGATGTGCAGGAATGGTATACAAGAGTAGATTCCTGTGGGTGTGAAGAGATCTGCCACAGTACCTTGGACACTTTTAGGGGCACATGACTAATCCATTCTGAGCAGCTGCCCTTCAGAGTGTTCTTATTTTTGATTTCTCTTACTTTGTTATTTTTAGGTTTTGCTTGCACTGTGCTTGAGAAATCTATTATTTTTAATTTAAACTTAAATCTTGGATCCCGCCTTCTCTCTTTCCTGGCTTCTCTTGGGGGCATATTATCAAGGACAGGCGATACATTATCGCCGCTTTTATCGGCAGGAAACTGCCGATAAAGCGGCGATAATGGCCTTGATAATATGCTCTATGAATTCCAATCGAAGCCCATGTTAGATGTGTTCACATCTAACATGGGCTTCGATTGGAATTCATAGAGCATATTATCAAGGCCATTATCGCCGCTTTATCGGCAGTTTCCTGCCGATAAAAGCGGCGATAATGTATCGCCTGTCCTTGATAATATGCCCCTTGGTTCCTGTACGTGCTACTTACTTTTCCTCCATTTCTATTGGCTGTTCCTCGTCTGCTTCTCTTATCAGTTTCCGAAATACTGTTAATATCCTCTTTGGTGGAATTGTTTTTTCATACAGTTTTGCCTTTGGTCGCTCTTTACTCTTGCAGCATATTTATATAACAATTTATCACCAAGGAGATTAAGGGCCCAATGTAGGTACCAAATACCGGTCGGTAACGGCCGATTTCGGCCGTTTCCGACCGGTATTTGGCCTACTGAGATGTAGGGGACCTTTTTTTGTCCGATTCGGAATTTTACCGATTCGGTAAAATTACCGAATCGCAAAAATAGCGAACCGGTAATTTTACCGATTTTTTAAATTTGGGATGTAGGTGGGACTACTTTCAGTCCCACAGGCCCTTCAGATTCGGTATTTTAACACCCAATCCAATTGGGTGTTAAAATACTGAATCCAGGTGTGCATGCACATGTGTGCATGCACACCTATGCCATGTGACAGACAGACATGCCCTTAGGGCACGTCTGTGTGCCACATGGCTCACATGCCTTTTTTTGGGGTGCTGGAGGGTGTCAAAGTGACACCCCCTGCACCCTTGCACAAATCGGTAATTACCGATTCGGTAATGCCCATTGATTCCTATGGGCTTCAAGGCCCATAGGAAGCAATGGGGGATACCGAATCAGTATTTACAGAATCGGTAAATACCGAATCTTACAGATTCGGTATTTACCGAATCTGAAATACCTACATCTCCCCCCCTCTAATTTACCACTTCATAAATACCGATTCAGTATGATTCGGTATTTATGAAGTGGTAAATGTAGATTTACCTACATCGGGCCCTAAGTCATTTGCATAGAAACACAGGATGTTTCTGCTTCTGAGACTCGTACCGTGATCCCCAGCTCTTGAGTCAGCAGCCCTGGCTGCTGCTCCACATCCTCTCCACTCCTGTGTGTAAGAGAGCTCTTTCTTCTCCCGGACGATAATTGATAAAACAGTACTTTATTCATCACATAGGTGAAACTGATGCATTACCAATGCTTGTCTATTTGGTTCTTAATGCTATAGTGTTGCTGCTTCTAAGCACTGTAAATAAAAAGGATTACTATTAACTAGTTTAATGGTGCGCAATGTACTTCTCTTGGAAGGCTGGAAAGCTGAATTTGCTTTACTGGGATTTGAAATAATATCATGCAGATCTCACAAATGTCAGTTACATGTGCTTTACTCCCTGAGCCATATTGTCAGTTATTTGTGCTAAATATATAGAAATTAATTTACTGTTCAAGACTTTAATATATCTTTGCTAAATATGAGGTTCTAGGCAAACCAGTTATTTTATATTTTGTAAGCACCAAGATATGAGTGGAGTTTGATAGGCATCTTATTTCCAATCCTATAAATAACAGTTCTTCAGCAATCTAAATTTCGATTGGAAATAGGAACCAGCTGGTTGGAAGCAATTAAAATGTAAATGGAATGGTGGACAAGCAGGCCAAACATCTGTTATGTATATTAGACAGGGAAAGAACAAATAGCATTAGCAAAAGTCAGAAAAAATATGGAGGGCCCGATTCACGAAGGTAATCTGAGACAAAAGTCTAACTTTACGACTTTTGGTATTTACAGGGGTCATTTACGAGTCGTATCTTTACGTCCACTTTTGGGCCTCAATCTCCGGCTTCGGCCATACTATTCGCACCTGAACCGTACTCTCCGGTTCAGGCCATACTCTCCGGCTCAAGCCAGATGAAGTGTGATCAGTGGGCCGGAATGCAACTTTTACCAAAAAGGAACATTAGGAACATGTAATAAATGGAAGAGGATGAGGTTCCGTGACGATCGTAAGTGGTGTTTTCGACTCGCACGAATATGGTCGAGTCTGGTATCTATGAACCGCAAATGACGAGTTTAGTGGGTGTACGCAGTTTCGCTGTACTAACTTAAACCGTTCGTTTGTTTCGTGGGTTTATCTATCTGTACCCACGGGTTCCATCTTAGATGTGGCATCCATTTTGTCTCTTGCCCTCAAGTAGCCAGCGAACGGACGCTGTCCGCTTCGCAACCCTGGGATTCCCAAGACACTTGCGGAAGACACATTTCCTTTGAAAGTGTCTTTATGATGAGGGGGATGATACTGTAAGGCAGATGGCCCCGCTCGAGGCTCATCTTGCCGTGCCGGTCTATTGTCTCAGCCGTGCATCTCATTAGGCACGTCCCTTTGATGCCTGTAGCTCGTATTTCCCGATACCACCCCTTTTACACCCTTACCGATCTCCCCACTGTTTCTGCCTTCCTCTACACCTGTTCTTGTTCCTTCTTCGATCTGTTTACTGCTGATTGGAATGTACTAATGGTGGGAAGATGGGTTTTTACAGTTGGGAACCGCCAAATGCTTCTGTACTTATGTTCCGGACCTTGAATACATCAAAGCGACCCCTCTCGGGGGTAATGATGGGAACCAAGTTGTAAACCTTTGTGTACCATGTTAACCTATGAGAGAAAACTGTATAAAAAGGAGCGATCCACAGTAGCAAATCGAATCAGATCCCGCGAACTTGCATTCTATGTACTTCACGTGATTTCTGTGTTCCCTGCAGTAAATAAACCTTGAATCTTTGACGCCGAAGGAAGTGTCCCGTGTCTCTGTCATTTGTACGCCGGAACAGGTTACCCACGAAGGTTTCAGGTGTTGTCCCCTGGCACCGCTGGGTCTTAAATAACCCAGTCCTTCAGTTGGCGCCCAACCGGGGCTGCATCAGTGGTACCGGTCCAAGCCCGACGATCGTGAGGAACTTCGTGTGAAATCTCCGAGGGAAGGTGCACCCCGCTTCATCGATCCTGTTGTCGAAATAAGTGGCCCGACGACTTTTCCCGCGAAGATTCCCGCCTCCTGACGGCTGCGACGGACTGCTGCCCTGACTGTAGACCTGTTTTGGCGCCTGGCGTAGACCTTGGTACAGCGAGACGATTGACGGGCCTTCCTGGTGACGCCATCGATCTTTGAGTTAAGTATTTGTGGGTCGCTCCCAGAGTTCTTGGTTGTGGTTGCTTAGTTGTTGCATGGTTCCATTGCATTCGTGATTCTTGGTACTTTGTTGTGATATTTGACGACTGCAGCCGCCAAAAACCGAGGGTTTTTGCTCTTTGCAGGGACTTGGTAAATCCCGTAACCCTTGAAGTTTGTGGAACTCGGCTAGTGTGCAAGATGCCTGGTCGCAGTCTTTGTTTAGTTGTTTCAGACGTTGTGGTGCGGATTCCCGACTGGAGGACTCTTGTCCGATACCTCCGGTTGGAACTCCCACTTATGAGCTCCATAGTAAGCACGTGCTAGGCCCGATTGCTTTTAATGAATATTGGATTCACTATACCAAAAAAGATGATGTCCTTAGTTGGCCACCTCACGGTAGTTTTGAGACCCCGATTTTAGATAATCTTGAGGCTAAATTGTTTAAGAAAAAGTCAAGGCCGGCCATGTTTGATGCCTTTCGGTTGTGGCGTAAAGAAGCCAGACAGAAAGAGATCAGACAGACTAAACGTAATCAGAGAGATGGTGTTGCTACAATTGTAAAGAAAGCAGAGCAGTTCCAGCGTGATAAGGAGGAAAAGGAAAAGGAAGTATTTGATAGGCTTCAGCGTATGTCTATAGATAAATGTTATCCCGCTTTGCCTACGGAGTCGGATAAGAAGGAGGAATCAGTTGAGGATCCTTTAATGTCCTATCTTATGAAGTCACCACCTCCGTACGCACAGGATACCGCAGCTCCTGCGATTCCCCCTGTACCTGCTCCTGTACCTGCTCCTCAACCTGTTCTTCCGACTGTTCCTGCTCCTTTGCCTGCTTCTGTTCCTACTGCTCCTCCGCTTGTACTTCCACATACTCCTGCTCCCGCTACTTCTCCGGTTCTACTTACTCCTGCTGCTTCTTCTGTTCCTACTTCTTCTCTTGTTACTACTCTATCGTATACTTCTCCAACTACCTGACGTCGTACCCCTTCAATGGCTGCAAATTTTGCTAATTCTCTTGGACCTATTCTTGAGTCCGCTGGTTCGGACGGTCCACAAAGACGTAGTCAGCTCCCTGGTAATAGGGAACGTGCCGCGTTGTACAATATGGCGATGTCATGGATGCTGTATCCCTATAGAAATCCTCCGCGTTCGGTATTGAATACGTTTAGTCAATTCAATATACCGACACAGAGGTACGTTTTTGAAGAAATGTGCAAGGCTTTGCGCGATCAAATATCGGCAGATGCATCGGAAGATGTATTAACTGCTTTGACCAACTTACAGCTTCAGTTTTCGAGCGGAATGGTAGTGGGTACCAATGTTCGACGTGCCATTGAGCAATTATTGGCTCTCCGTCCCTCTATGATGCCTCAAGCATTGTTCGTTGAGGATATTGAAAGACAGTCAGATGCACTTGGTCAGTACCCCAAGCGTGAAGTTCCACCAGTGTGGATGGCGGGTAACCCTGGTGCTCAACCCCCGATCTTGCCGCATTTCCAGAGAATATGGATTCATCTCCCGTGGAAACGATCGGAAGTGTTGCAGGTGAAGCAATCTCTGCCTGACCCTCGCAAAAATCCTGCAGGGTACTATAAGGAATTGTCGCAGCTTGTAGATGCTACGATAATGAATCTTGCCGATATTGATATGCTGTTTGGCAATGTCGTACCGCAACCAGTATGGGCTAAGATTCGTCAGGAAAATCATGCAAACGAATTAGGTGGAGATTGGGCTGCTCTTATTGCGGCAGACGCACGACAAACTGGTGGGGCTAAACCTGAACAGCTTATTACTGATCTCCCTCAGAGAATCATTACCCTAATGAAAACACTTATGCCAGCTATGAGGGTGAACTGGGACAAATTGTCAGCCTGTAGACAGAAGAAGGACGAGAGTGTCTCTGATTTCTTTACGAGATTTGAGGAGGCATTCATCGACCATAGTGGTCAGGATATGGGCACTGAGGGTGGTCAGCGGTTGTTCGTGGATAAATTTGTTTCTAACTTATTGCCCGACTTGAGCAATAAATTGAAAAATTCTGAGAGTGCGTGGGCTGTCTCTACTTCTGCTCAAATATTGGCTACGGCACAGTATTATGAGAACAGAGAAAAAGAAGAGAACGACCGTGCTGATAAAAAGACGAAAGAACTCAAAACTAAAGTGTTGTTGCAGCAGGCTTATCCTCCGCGTTCGCATCAGAATGATTCGCAGCAACGAAATCAATCGCAGTCGCAATCTAATAGGTCGCAATCGCGAAATGACTCCTCTTCACAAAGATCTTCGTTAGGGTACAATCAGTGTGCCTATTGTAGACAGGAGGGTCATTTAAAATTCAACTGTCCTGTTCTGAATGACCGTAATAATGGTAACACATCTAGAGGAGGTCGTGGTGGTTCTCAGCAGACATCACGTGGTAGGGGTCGTGGTGCTCAAAATGATCGTTCAGATAATTCGTCAAATTCCAATAACTGTTTTGATCAACGTGGATCATCGCAAGGACGATCTGCGCAGTACAATGTAGATGATTATTACGTCGATCAGGGAACTGACGACAGTAATTACTAGGACAGCCATAGACAAGGAGAGGGAGTGGTATCAGTTCCGGTTTATCAGAGAGGGCCTTACGTCGCAGTTGCCACATCTGGCGTCGTTGAGCCTTTTCTGTTGGACACTGGTGCAGCGAAAAGTTCCATAATGCATTCGAAACTCCCTGGCGCACCTTTGTCTGGCTTAACCAATGTTTCCGTTGGATTCTCAGGCACCCCCGTTAGCAATCCAGTTTCGTGCCCTTTGCCACTTACAGTTGGGCCTCGTGAGCTGAAAGCTCCGTTGATTTTGACCACTGGTTGTGGTGAAAATCTTTTTTGCTAAAACGTTTGTATGCGACTTTGTACTGTTCTCCTGCGGGAGTAAAGCTTACTTTGGGTGAGAGAGTCGTCTCTCCAATGTACTTGTCTCTCGATAAGCTTCCACCGGAATTGAGTTCTCTTCCTGCATCTTTGTGGGCAACAGGCACCAATGACGTGGGCCTGCTTGACATCTCCCCTTATGTTGTTCAGCTGAAATCTAATGTGCGATTGCCACGTATTCCCCAGTATCGAATCTCTCTTGATGGTGAACGAGCACTGTTAGCGATCATCTATGATCTGATCGAGAAAGATGTTATTGAGGAGACTCGGGGAAACGTGTGCAACAGCCCTGTACTGCCTATTCTGAAACGTACCGATCCTTCGAAACCACCTGTTTATCGTTTTGTTATCGATTTGCGGGAGGTAAATAAAATTGTGATTCCTCAGTTCCCTGTTGTGCCTGACATCACGGCGCTACTGACTCTGATTCCAGCTTCTGCATCTTGGTTTTCGGTGATCGATCTGAAGAATGCTTTCTTTAGCATTCCGATTGCTGAAGAAAGCAGAGACCTTTTCGGTTTCTCTCTTGGTGGCCGTAGCTTCCGGTTTAAACGTGCTCCTCAGGGCTACTGTGAGAGTCCATCGATTTACAGTCAAGCCTTGAAGGGCCAACTGGATGCTTTTATGTTGCCGGCTGGTGCGGCCTTAATCCAATACGTCGATGACTTATTGGTGGCTGCAGATACTCAGGACATCTGCAAAATTGCTACGGTGTCGTTGTTGCAACATCTCTGTGACTTACATCACAAGGTGTCACCTTCTAAACTTCAATATTGTTGCCAAGAAGTAACCTATCTAGGTCACTTATTGTCAAAGGAGGGAAGACGGTTGACCCCAGAGAGAATTGCGGTAATTGCGCGAATGACTGTGCCAACAACCCAAAGAGATGTGCGTGCCTTTCTGGGCATCACGTCATACTGCAGGCAATGGATTCCAAATTTTTCATTGCTAGCGAAACCATTGGTGGCACTTACGTGCAAGGATGTTCCAACTCCTTTACCATGGACAGAAGAATGTCAGAAGAGTTTTTCTGAACTGCGTGATTCATTGTGTTCGGCTCCTGTGTTAGGTACCCCTGACTACAGCAAGCCGTTTACATTGTACGTTCACGAGAGGGAAGGTTGTGCGTTGAGTGTCTTAACGCAACCTTTTGGTGGTAAGCAACGTCCATGTGCATATTTTTCCTCGACCTTGGACCCGGTAGCTAGAGCATTGCCGAGTTGTTTGAGAGCAACAGCGACAGCTGCGGTGTCCATTCGACAATCAGCAGGATTGGTCATGGATAATATATGCTTACGGTGATGGTTCCGCATGCAGTTGACACTCTTTTGAATCGTACGAAAACTCAGCACTTGACGAGTGCGAGGTTGTCTGGGTACGAGTTGACGCTTTTGGCAAGTCACATTCAGATAAAACGTTGCAATCTTCTGAACCCGGCGACTTTATTGCCAATTAGTACGGAGTCAGATGAAGTAGCAGAGCATGACTGTTACTTAAGGACTGAGGAGGAAACAAAAGGTCGAGTGGACCTTAAAAACACTCCTTTGGAAGATCCCGATGGAACTTTGTATGTGGATGGTTCATGTTTTAAATTGCCAAATGGTGATGTGACTACTGCGTATGCTGTTGTAACTTTGAATACTGTTGTAGAAGCTGCAAGATTGAATCAGAATTCTGCCCAAGCTGCAGAACTGATTGCCCTAACTAGAGCGTGTGTGTTGGCGAAAGGGAAACGTGTGAATGTGTTTACCGACAGCCAATATGCTTTTGGCGTCGCTCATAGCTTTGGACGATTGTGGAGAGAGAGAGGTTTTATGATGTCGCATGGCACGAAGATTCAGCATGGACAGCTTGTGAATGATCTTTTGGATGCACTTACGTTGCCTAAGCAGGTAGCGATTGTTAAATGTAGTGCACATCGTAAGGTGATGGATGATGTTGGTCGTGGTAATGCATTTGCGGATGAGACTGCTAAGGAGACTGCCCGGAACCTTAGCACCAGAATGTATGTGACGAGTTCGGTTAGGTGGCCTACAGAGACTGGTATGTGTGAGGACACTATCGAGAGTGTGAAAGCAATTCAGAATGAGGCCACTGAGACTGAAAAGACGAAGTGGAAAGAGAGTACGGGAAAGTTGGATGCGAATGGTTGTTGGGTTGATTTGTCGGAGCATAAGAGATGGATGTTGCCAGATGCATATGTGCTAGCTGTTGTGACGATGGCATAAGGGTTAGCACATATTAGCGTGAAAGGTATCTGTAAGTTGCTGTCCCCTGTGTGGAAGAATGATGGTATCACGAAATGTGCTGAAAGATTGGTTAAGAATTGCATGGTATGTATGTTGTACAATCCTGGTAAGGGAACCCCAACACCTCCTGGCCATTTTGCTCCCCCTTCATGCCCTTTTGAGGTGATTCAACTAGACTTCATCCATATGGAGCGATGCAATAACCTGAAATACGTTTTAGTTGTGGTTTGCACGTTCTCCCGATGGATTGAAGCCTACCCTCTCAAAGACAACACTGCCCTGTCGACTGCGAAAATCCTACTGAAGGAATACTTTCCTCGGTATGGAATGCCTCGGATTGTATGGTCTGATAACGGAAGTGAGTTTGTGGGGAGTGTGATGAAGAGTGTGTGTAAGGGCCTTGGAATTAATCAGAAATTCCATAGCGCCAATCATCCCCAGTCAGCAGGTTTGGTTGAAGGGTATAATGGCACCCTTAAACTCAAGCTAGCGAAGATTCAGGCTACGACTGGTCTTTCGTGGCCTGACGCCTTACCCTTAGCTTTGTTGTCAACAAGGGCGACCGTACACTCCCGAGTAGGGCTTAGTCCCTATGAAATAGTGTTCGGCCGTCCTGCGAATGTTTGGGGGGTCCCTAGACCGGGTGTATTTTCCGATCTTGAGTATCCAATGTTGATCGATTATCTTCATGATCTGACTGCTAAACTGAGGTTAATTCAGCAACAGGTTTACGAAGCACTACCGACGCAGACGGAGGGTCCAGGCCACCCGCTCCAGCCCGGAGACTGGGTGGTGACGAGGAACTTCGGAAGAAAGAAGAATCTTGAACCTCGTTTTACTGGACCTTTCCAGGTCCTCCTTGCCACGAGAACTGCCGTCCGTTTGGAAGGGCGCAAAAATTGGGTGCATGCCACCCATACTAAGAAGGTTCCTATACCTTTACCGGCAGACTCGTGGGTGAGGAAGGGCATTGCTTCAGCTAAAACCAAAGGATTACAGACCTTTGTACCCTTTAGCGACGCACAGCCTGTCGGAGAATCCTCAGTGCAGCAGAAAGACATGTTGAACATTTGCCATCACAAGACTCAAGATCTGAACACTCGACTGATCAGCAGGACTCTGTTCCCTCATCGGATTCTTTGTTTGGCGAACAGACACGTCCTGGGAAAACTCAATACTTTTTGCGATCCAGCACCAGAGACTAATAAAAAATTTCGTTCTGTCCCTTGACAACTGCATTATCCCGTTTGCCACGATCAGTCTGAACACCCGTATCATTGTGATTATTTTTGTAAATATTGAGTTTCGTTCCACATGTGCTTTTGCTTCCACAGCTGAGACACTTTTGTATATACATTGTGAATAAGACCGTAGGGCCGCGCGTGTACTTCCTTCTGGTTAGTAGGTCTTGGCGCTAGGTCAAAAACCGTCGGTTCCTGGGAACTCCTAGGGATTGACTACTGCTACACAGAACGAAGTGCGTCAAGAGACGTTGCGGACGGTCGTAGGGGATGGCGTTTTCAAAGCTGATGGACTTGGAAGAAGCTCAGGCGCAAAGATTCAAACTGCAACAGATTATTCGTACCAAATGTTTTATGTTTCAAGCGTTCCTACTGTTTTTGACTGTTTCTTCACTATTGGCGGGTGGGGTGTATTACATGATGTCGTACTTCTTACCTTCTGCCATACCTACTCCTACTTCCGACCCTAAACCTACCTCCACTGCATCCCCTCATTCTTTCCATATCTTACCCGAACACGAACAGGCTAGACGTGCGGAATTCAGAAATAATTCCTTTATTCAGCTCCTTCATCAGCACCAGTTAGTGGTTAACACTACTAATTGTTGGGTGTGTGGGTTAATGCCACATACCACGGATAAGGGAATTCCATATCTGGTCCTACCTTATAGTTCCCAGGGTTCAGCTCGAGCATTCCAAACAATGTTTCGAAGCGCACTAGATTCTTACCCCAATCGAGAGCCACGTTCTCCCTACACTGGTCCCGGCTCGTATCAAAAGCCCTTGACTATAGCGATAGAGGATTTAGATAGAGATATCTATGAGCCATCGCTCATCCCAGAGGAAGAGGTGCAAGCCTATAGGGTCCTGAGTAAGGTTGAGTATAGTGCGCTCACGAGTGAAAAACAGCTTAGAGGCTCGCCCCCGATATGGGTCGTACCCCACCTTGGTAATTTCTGTTTACTGGGTCGTGGCCGAAGATCGAGAGCTCGTCTTGGAGAGAGTGCTTGCTCCGAGACCTATATTCTGCCAATGCTCTCGTCCCCTGTGTTTCTGGCTGCCAAGGGTACATACTTTGTCTGCCATGATCGTGCGTATACATGGTTGCCCTCCGACTTTGGGGGGTCATGTTTCATCGCAAATCTGTTGCCTCCGACGTTCACTGTAGATGCAGACTATCACAAGACTAGAGTTGTGAGAGGCGTGATTAGCGAAGAGGACACTGCCGGTCAAGAGGCAGGAGACTTTTTCAAGGGTTTCCTCCCGTTTTGGGGACCTATGGTTAATAGTAGGAACCTGAGACAGTTGACTCGAGTGGTGGAATCAACAGCTAATATTACTGCCAGTGCCCTTGGTAATATCACCACAGAACTTCAGGCGGATAGGCTTATGACGTTACAAAACCGTATGGTTTTAGACGTGGTTTTAGCAGATCGAGGTGGAGTATGTAAGGTGATCCATTCGAGCTGCTGTATTTTCATTCCAGATAACGCTCCGACTGTCTATCAAGCCATCTCAAAGTTGCATAAGATCTCTGAGTCCATACACGTGGACGTAGGAGATTGGACGCTACTTGGGTGGTTTTGGGGCCTGATGTCGACTTGGGGTTGGAAAATTCTGATGATCATCGGAGTTGTTGTGGTGTTTCTGTTCACGTGTTGCCTTTGTGTGCAGTGTGGTCCTGCCTTATGTGGCCTCTGTGCTACGACGTGTATAAGACAGCCGCCTGTTACCAAAGGAGCTCGGTTGGACAGAGCTATGTTGCAGCAACATCTAGATGGTCTGATGAATATTGAATAGGATTCTGACTAGTGCTTGCCTACATGAGGGCAAAAGGAGCGTCTGAGGTTCCGTGACGATCGTAAGTGGTGTTTTCGACTCGCACGAATATGGTCGAGTCTGGTATCTATGAACCGCAAATGACGAGTTTAGTGGGTGTACGCAGTTTCGCTGTACTAACTTAAACCGTTCGTTTGTTTCGTGGGTTTATCTATCTGTACCCACGGGTTCCATCTTAGATATGGCATCCATTTTGTCTCTTGCCCTCAAGTAGCCAGCGAACGGACGCTGTCCGCTTCGCAACCCTGGGTTTCCCAAGACACTTGCGGAAGACACATTTCCTTTGAAAGTGTCTTTATGATGAGGGGGATGATACTGTAAGGCAGATGGCCCCGCTCGAGGCTCATCTTGCCGTGCCGGTCTATTGTCTCAGCCGTGCATCTCATTAGGCACGTCCCTTTGATGCCTGTAGCTCGTGTTTCCCGATACCACCCCTTTTACACCCTTTCCGATCTCCCCACTGTTTCTGCCTTCCTCTACACCTGTTCTTGTTCCTTCTTCGATCTGTTTACTGCTGATTGGAATGTACTAATGGTGGGAAGATGGGTTTTTACAGTTGGGAACAGCCAAATGCTTCTGTACTTATGTTCCGGACCTTGAATACATCAAAGCGACCCCTCTCGGGGATAATGATGGGAACCAAGTTGTAAACCTTTGTGTACCATGTTAACCTATGAGAGAAAACTGTATAAAAAGGAGCGATCCACAGTAGCAAATCGAATCAGATCCCGCGAACTTGCATTCTATGTACTTCACGTGATTTCTGTGTTCCCTGCAGTAAATAAACCTCGAATCTTTGACGCCGAAGGAAGTGTCCCGTGTCTTTGTCATTTGTACGCCGGAACAGGTTACCCACGAAGGTTTCAGGTGTTGTCCCCTGGCACCGCTGGGTCTTAAATAACCCAGTCCTTCAAGGAGATGATGAAAATCAGGTTGGGCAGGGAATAGGGTGTAGCCGGACACTACATAATTTTCCAGAAAACACCAAAGGGAGTGCAAATTGTGGATTGCATGTACTATGATGCAAATGAGCAAACTTTTCTGGGATATGATGCAGTGTCCAGCCACACTCTATTCCCTGCCCAAACTGATTTTCATGACCTCCTCTACCATTTATCACAGGTTCCTAATATTCCTTTTTTGTACAAATTAAATTCCGGCCCAGTGATTACACTTCATCCGGCCCGAGCCGGAGATTACGGCCCGGATGCGGAGAGTATGGCCGAATACGGATATTCCAGCCTGACTGCAGACATAAAGAAACGACTCGTAAATGACCTCTGTGAATACCAAAAGTCCTAAAGTTAGACTTTTGTCTCAGATTGCCTTTGTGAATCGAGCCCATCCACGTTGCATAACACATCATTTGTGTAATATTTCAATAGACCTGCTACGTCTTCACAAGTGTAAAAACACATTCATCTTTTACCTGTAATGTTGTCACTTACCCCAAAAAATATATCTAGGAAAGAGAAATGCAAACCCAGAATGGTTTAGTCAAGTTCTAGAGTATAGTATGTTCCTTGCTTCATTTTCATTCGTTTCATTCGTTTTGATTCATTCATTTCATTTGTTTTGATTCATTTGGTATATTGCATAAAGGAAAAATAAGTTGGTTTTGACATCTGTATGTTTCTATAAAGAATTTATTATAGCCTTATAGCCCCCCGTAGTGGGCTAAACCGGCTATTAAAGGCCCGCTCCAGCGTTAAAGGCTCAAGCTGAACGTGAGGGCTTTTAACAAGGAAGTGGAACTTTAATAGCCGATATAACCCAGCTACGAAGGGCTATAAGGCTATTAGAACATTCTGCCACTAGAGGGCCGAGTGTTCTAATAAATTAAACAAAGGCCTCTCGGAGCCCGAGGGGATTGAAATTCCCTTGGGCTCCGAGTGGCCTTTGTTAAACAACATTGGAATGTTGCTTTGCGGGCCTTTACTGGCCGTAGAAGCAGGGAGCACTCTATTGTCTGCAATGGAGTGCTCCAAATTCCAATGTTCTAATTAAGTTTATTTTATTACCCTTTCCTTTCCTCCAGACTGTATTTTTAGGAGCAAGTTACATAATCCTAAGTTTTACCTTAACTTAATCAAAGAATTGCATAATAAAATAATTAGTGTCAATTTTTTAGGAGATTTTTGTTTTAAATTAGGCCTCACTATGAGCAGCCCATGATACATCTTTGAACAGAGAAGCTGTTAAAGTAACAGTTGAAAATGCAGCAATGTGTTCCATTGTTCTGGTATTCTTTCATGATATGAGGGTGTCCCGCACCTCTAGTTCCAGCACTACTGGTATCGCCATTGTCAATGATTTTAACTAAACAGTAAACAAAACTTAAATATTCAAATTCCAGTCAGGGCCAATTGACAACTGTACTTTGCAGAAATCAGCCTTTTCAGGCTAAATTCCATGAAATAAACATGTCATATAAAAATAAAATTATTTACGTGCAATATAGTCCTATTTTGCCATCTCAGGTTTCTAGTGACATTCGCAAACCATTTGGTCTTTGGCCTTGTGGCTTATGTTGTCACCAGAACCCCTAAGTGGCACTACTAGACCCTATTACTTATTTGTTCATTGTGCATTCTCTCTCTTGATGTAGAGCCAGTAGGTGGAAATCACAGAGCTGGAAAAAGTAAAACTGTTAACGCCCCAAATTCTCTCTAAGCAAATAGAAATGAAGCAAAAGAGAACAACAGCGGTGATTGAAGGAAGCCCATCACAATATAAAAAGCAGAAAAGTACTATCAAAAAATGCAATAATAAACACATTTCAAACAATAGATTACAGAAAGGGGCGCAATGGAGGTGTGATCGTGGCTGGACTGCAACAAACACACTGTGAATGAGTGGTGGCCTTTACATATAATCAAAGCTTATGACTGATTGGTGGTTTCACTTCCACTAAAACCTGTAGTTCGTGATCCAGGGTTCTCTGCAGATCGCTAAAATGTCACGCTATGGCAAGCCTGGTTTTTATTGGGCAAGATCTTTTTATGGGCTTCTGAAACTTTGGGGTGAAGACAATTTTGAAGGAGCAGCTGCAACTCTTGGGCCGAAATGATCACCATGAAAAACTGAGTACCCCATTAATGGCATTTTGGGGTAGGGTACAGTGGCGGCTGGTGAAGTTTGAGAATGAAGAAGCTGGGCTGAGCATGGGGAGGAAAGGGGGGGTTGTGGTTCACTTTAGGGGGACACAGCATTTTTTGAAGGGCCGGTGACCTTTTCCTATAGTGCTAAATGAAATATTTGGCTAAATTATGGAATTCATTATGGAAAACCTGCTTCACACAATCAAATAGAAAAAAAGACATCAATAGAGATTTAAAAAAAATCAGTATGAATTGCAGTTCTCATTGTTTCATCCGTATAGCCAGCAAAGAGCATGGAAATCCATCAATTATGAGGCACCATATTTTTAGGTTTCGACTAGGCAGCGTTGTCTAGACGAGAGATGCTGTATCCAGTATAGCAAGGGAATCTCCGCCCACTTTCCGGGCATAACTTTGATTGGCTACAATAAAAAAAATCTGCATTTTGATTGGTTTTCAGCATTTTAGTTCCGCCTCCTGACTGCCCTGACGTCATTTTTGCACTTCCGAGGCTATCAGCCCCTTTACTTCGAAAAACGTTTGGTTTCCCTGTCTCTCCCCGTTCTGTAACTTCTTGTACCACAACCACCCCCACCCCCTCCCGTTCGTGCCTTCATTCGTGCCCACTCTTCCATTTAAAATGCAATAACTGTGGGTACAGCACAAAATGTTTAATCGGTTAGGTTGCTGCAAGGTTTTACCGGCTCTCTAAATGTGAGTGTGTGGCGATGTTAATTTCTGTCAAAGTCGAATTCATATTCTAAATTATAATTTTGAGAAGGTGTTGTGTTTTTTAAATGGCATCTGATCTGGGAATAGTACATATGCACCGTACAAGATAGGAGACAGGAAGAAAAGGCCATGGAGGGAATGTAAAATAAGTTAACAAAATATTGCAGTCCATTGTCCAAGTCTGTTTAATGCTGTACCAGCTGAAGGACGGTTTTCTGCCCGTATCCTATAATAAACCCAACATCATAACGTTTGGTATTAAAAATATTATGTCTGACAAGTGAATATATGAACAGAAGTGTACATTTTCTATATCTTTTAAGGAAGATACCTTAACTTTCCTCTAACAGTGCCACTTCAATCTGACGTTTCATACTCTCGCGTGATCCTCCTGTCGTCATTATGTTTCATTGAAGAATTGCCACTTCTGCTTTCAGGTCACATATTCATTCTTCTCTTGCAGGGAATTAGGGACATTGAGTTAATGCATGTGCAAGCGTAATCTCCTCTAGGTGCTCCCAATTGGTGCTAGATATTGGAACTGAGGCTTAGGGATATCGTGATTGGCCAGGATCACGCAGAATGATCAAGAGGGGTGTCCAGGTTTTAACCCGGTGTCCTGGCTTCCAAAACCACAAGTAGCCACTATATCACATCTGCTATCAATCAAATGAGGTAGTAAAAGAGGAAGATATAAGACGAGGAGTTAGTAGCACATAAAACTTCCTTGGGGCTTCGGTTTATTAAACCAAAAACTAACATCTGACACTCCCAAGACCTCAGTCTCCCCTTCTCCTTTTTAACAACTTTCCTACCCTCCCAATTCTTGCACTGGGACTGGATCACACTTTGAAAATATTCCTATAATGGCTTGTCTATCATTTCTTAAGAGATAGATCGGATAGGGCCTTATAGACTCAGATTTTTTTTTACCTTAGAATATTACCCAGGTGTCAGACTGGATCCGTAAAATCTTGAGCAGCACATCAGCGTGCTGGTAGGTGATGTTGAGCGGCTCCGCATCGAGTGTGATGTGCGCAATGCCTATATAGGCGCCACCATAACACGCTAAAATCTGTACGTCAGCAACGCAGACCCGGAAGAGCTACCTCAGTCTTTCTTTGACTACCCTTTTTCAACTTTTTGTCGACCTTATTTTATTACTGCTTTTAGCTCCCAGTGTTTTATAGGGATGTCCCCTAAATAACCTATGGTGTTTAAAGCATGTGGAGTCTGTCACAGGCAAATGTCAGTGATAGACCCCCATTTGGTTAGTTTGTGGCACTTGGAGCATGACTATGACTCCAGTACCTGCCCTGACTGTAGTACTATGAACCCCAAGGTGATTTGAAAATGAGCTACAAAGCTGCTGGCCAGGCTGCTCCGGATGACTCCACATTTCTCCAGGTTCCAGTCAAATGGAAGGTCCAAAACACACTCTCGAAGTCGATCCCACAGGTCGTCGTTGAGGTCCAAATCATCGATGTCAGGTAAGTCCCAGAAAAAGAAGTCCAAGGAGTTGAAGCACTCTTTGACTTTGCCACGCCGGCCCAAGTCTCTAAGGTGCAGGAACAATACCACAAGTCTTAGCGCAGCTCAACACCTCCCCCACGTTGCACCTCGCCTCCATGACTTTCTTGGAGCCAATGCGACCCCGAGCCAACTCAATACGTTTTTTGAGCTTATGCACCCTTATATTTGGGCGTCCGGTCCCCTTTGAAGTCCCTTCTGGCCCCACGGGTTCAAGAGGTGCCCCAACTGGGTTTCTACTGGTGGGTTCACCATTGGTTGAACAAAGCAAACCCAAGGAGATGATAGACGGAGCGCTGAAAAATTTCAGTCTTGCCCAGTCACAGATCTAGGTTGAATCCATCATCGTTCTTTGGCTCACTTCGTCACCCCTATTCAGACCCAGCCATATGTAAATCAGTCTTGACCCTGTGCCTCTTGGGACCAGTCAATCCCGAACTGTCAAGCCAGGCCTTCCCTGGGCAGGAAACAAGCATCCTGGGACCGATTTTGGGGTAACACCCTCATCTGCCAGGCTAGCTTGAATCCAGTGGCAAAGAGAGCAAGGGACCTACGCCTGGGAATACCCTGCCAACTTAGCACAAACAAAGCAAACACAAGGAGATGAATGACGGAGCCCTGAAACTTTTCATACACTCACCCCAGTCACAGATCTGGCTTGAATCCAACATCCTTCTTTAGCTCACTTCGCAACCCGAATTTAGACCCAGCCATATGCAAATCAGTCTTGACCCTTTTTCTCTTGGGAACAGTCAAGCCTGAACTGCCAAGCCAGGTCTTCCATGGAACGGAAACAAGCATCCTGGGACCGGTTTCGGTGTAACACCGCTCATCAGCCAGGCTAGCTTGAATCCAGTGGTTGACCATTGGTGCCATTCATGCCCTCTGGATCAATTCCTGGATGTGGACCGATCCTGGTTGCAACTCTACAACCTTTGCTGAGATTCAGTCCTGTGGTGCTGTTCCCCACTTTGCAGATGCCCTTAGGTGGTGCCATACCCAAAAGTAATTCCAGACTCAACTATGGAGCCAGATCGATGACATCTAACATCGTATTCCGACAACAACTGGACCAAGACCTTCTGGGTCAGAGACAATGCCTTCCTTTCCTGACAGCTGGGCAGACCCATGGCTTCATCTGTAGTGGTCCGTCATCATCACACCTGGCTGAGACCGACTAGCTTCTTGGGAATGTCCTGACATCCCTTCTAGGCATGCCCTTCGATGGCACTCACCTGTTTGGTGGCAAGTCCTACTCGGCACTCGACCACTTTAAGGAAGGTATGGCCTCCGTCCATTGTTGACTTTTTCTATGGCCCCACGGCAGCTGCACTCTTCTTTTCGCCACTTCCATGGCTGCGGTAGGGGTTACCAGCCATGCCCTTTTCCATCCTGCCACCACAGCCAGCACATTCCCCAGTCCTTTTTTGGGCGCGGAAACGGCTCCAACAAGCCTCATGGGACTCAATACCAGAGGTCTGCCCAGCCCAACAGCCTCACTGGCAGCCGCAGCTGCCAGACCCCTTCAGTATGACCTCACAACACAGGCACCCTGTTTAAGGCAAGATCAGGAACCACCTGCCCCAGTGACAAGCCAAAAGTGGGTGCTCCAAATTGTATGGTGGGTAACACCCTACCATTCAAAGAAAACCTGCCGCCTCTGCTACCATCCTCAAATCGGCTGAAGCAGACCAGCTCTCCCTGCTGCATCAGGAAGTGCAGGCTCTTTTGAGAAAGTCCCAGCATCAGAATTAAGCTGTTACTGCTATTCCTGCCACTTTTAGGTGCCAGAGAAGAAGGATACTTCCATGCTGTCTAGACCTGAACCTCCTAAACTACTTCCTGAAAAAAGGAGAAATTCAAAATGCTCACTTTGGCTCAGATCCTTTCTGCACCGGATCCTGGAGACTGGATGCAATCTTTGGATTCACAGGACACATATTTCCACATCCCTGTCCTGCCTGCCTGCAGGCATTACTTGCATTTCAAGGTGGGCCACAAGCACTTTCAATTTATTGTGCTCCTCTTTGGCCTTACTAGCTCTACTGGGATGTTCACAAAAATGATGGCGGTGGTTGTAGCCCATCGGCAGAGTTCAAAGTTCCAGTCTTCCCCCATCTCGACTCACCCCTGGCAGTCGTCTACCCACCTCCAGACTACAGTGGACCTTCTGCATTTGCTGGGCTTCACTGTAAACGTGTAGAAGTAACACCTGCCTCCCTCTCATGCTCTCCCTTTCATCTGAGCCATTCTGAACGCGGTGCAATTCCAAGCCTATCTTCTGTAGTGGCAAATTCAGGATATTCGGGCTATGATCCCAATGTTTCAGTCTCAATCCTGAATTTCAGTGAATCTGACTCTCAGGCTGCTGGGTCTGGTGGCCTCCTGCATCCTGCTGTGAAGTATGCTCAATGGCATATGCAGGCTCTGTAGTGGGATCTGAAGTCACAGTGGGTGCAGCACCAGGGTACTCTCTCCTCCTGCTTCAGATATCGTAGGACACTGTGAAAGATCTGCAGGGGTGGCTGATGAATCGTAAATGGGTCAGTGGTAGACCCTTCGCCCTTCTTCACCCAGAGCTCTAAGTGGTGACAGGTGTGTCACTCCTAGGCCTGGGCGTAGTGGGCGTAGTGGGGCTTCGCGGAGCTACGTGAAGTGGGCGAGAAACGACGCCCACCTCCGCACTCCGCGTAGCCCCACTACGCACCGCAGGCCTCCCTCCCTTCCGCATCCCTAAATACTTTAATTTAAATGTTAGAAAGAATTAAAAGACACTTACCTTGCCCGCCGCGTCTCCGGGGCTCCCTCTCTTCATCGCCGCCGTCTTGGGTACTAATGCGCATGCGCGGACGGCCACGCATGCGCATTTCTAATGAGAAATGCGCATGCGCAGCCGCCCGCGCATGCGCATTAGTACCCAAGACGGCAGCGATAAAGAGAGGGAGCCCCGGGGACGCGGCGGGCAGCGGCGGGCAAGGTAAGTGCCTTTTAATTCTTTCTAACATTTAAATTAAAGTATTTAGGTAGGGCGGGAGGGAGGCGGGTGGCGGCCAGCTACGCACCGTCTGCGGAGCGTGCGTAGTGCCGAATTCTACGCCTGCTACGCAAAATGCGTTGAAGCCGGCACTACGCACACTCCATGCACGGAGCGTAGCTGCCCGCCCACCCTTAGTCACTCCTGGGTTGGGATGGCCAGCTGGGAGAGATGGAGATCAGAGGACTCCTGCCTCCATTGGAGTCGCAGCTCCACCTCAGTTTGTTGGGGTTAAGAACATTTTACTTGTGTTTTAAAACTTTCCTCTCATCCATCAAGGACAGGCTGGTTCAGGTGTTCACCAACAACACTACAGCCATGCGGTCCTGCAGCACACAAGGCAGAGTGGGGTTGTGGACTCTGTCTACAAATAACAAAGAGGGGAGATAGAGTACAAAGATAGGATTCCTACTCCACGGGCACTGATAAATAAACAAGAAGAATCCTACTTCCAGTGTGCACCACAAGGATGGGGAACACTCAGTGTTGTGTAAAATACCCCTCGCACACCAACAGGCCCCTTGGTGTCATGCTTCATCATCGGAGTATACATAGATTGTGGATCCACCTACCTACCTTGATGTCCAGGATTTGCTCATGATGCAATATACTACAATGACCATGAGTATGTCCAAAAGAATGAATATAAACAAAAACCTTAAGTGTGTCTTACATGTTGTGTGTCTTGTGTGTCTCTTTTTTACAGGTTTATTTAACTGTTTGGGGCTCCAGGTGACTGCACCTGTCTGAGCCAATCCTATATGGTAACCAAACCTAATGGATTTTTCCTTTTTTTCAGGGCATGCAATTGAATGATCCGAAAGAACCGCTGTAGGCACATTGTAGCCTTCCTAAGATTGTTATCACTTTTTAGATAATTAAGATAACACTTTTTATAGAAAAACGTGAGTAGGGTTGGGAAGTTGTGCCCCGTCCTGAAGAAGGTACACCAGTACCGAAACATGTCGACGCACACCAGAGGTTTTGTCCCTAATTAAGACAACCAACCTCGTTTTTTGCACACCTTTTTAATAGCACCAGCTAGGGGTACGGAATAAAGTTTTTTCACATCACCCACTAGCCAGGTACTTTTTAACCTTTCACCACACCCTCCACTCACATTAATCCCTTCACTTGCACTCAACACACACCACACATAGTCAACCTTGTCAACGCTCCCGCGTAGTCGCAGGTCGTAGCGTGCCGCATCCCCTTAGCGGGATGCAAAGACCCCGATGATGAAGCATGACACCAAGGGGCCTGTTGGTGTGTGAGGGGTATTTTACACAACACTGAGTGTTCCCCATCCTTGTGGTGCACACTGGAAGTAGGATTCTATTTGTTGTGGACTCTGTGCCTGGAGGTTCTGCACTTCTGGACATGGCTGAAATGTCAGGGCATTTTCCTGGTTGTACAACACCTGGCAGACTCCCTGAACGTCAGGGTTGAAAAACTCAGCCATCAATGCTTTGTAGATTATGAATTTGTGAACAAAACGGAGTTTGGTCCTGGGACGGAGGGACAGCTGGACCTAGTATAAAGTAGAAAATTGAAGATGCTAGCCCTCCACCACTTATCTCACAATTTTTGTGAATACAAACAGACAATTGTTTTGTTTGTATGGGCGAATTTATTTAACCCTTTTCATAAATTTTTTAGTCTTATTTAAAGAAACATTTTAGGTGAGAAAAGGCACAAAAATACAAACATTTACATTATTTACAACTCACACGCATACAGCTTTCATACCACTATAACAACTAACATATATACAAATAATCAACATATTTTTACACACTATATATACAAGCTTCTTTGTGAGGAAGAATTTCAATTTTTAAACCACAAATAATGATTCTCTGTGGAGAGTCGAGTTATTACGACGCCCAACCAGGGTCAAACAACAAAGAGGCAACAAGAAAATAAATTGCAAATTGCAAATTCAATAGTTGGAGATCGTAAATCAATTATGACAAAAATGTTAACTCAAGGATGCCTAATTTGCTGTTGTTTGCCAACGCGTTTCGAATCTGAGTCTGATCCCAGATTCTCCTCAGGGCTCTTTAAATGAAGATTCTCAAAAATGGAAGACGCGGTCCCGCGATGCCATTTTCAGGTGAGGGCTTTTGCTTAAGAGGTTCTTTAACTGTGGTGAGTGAGATCGCAAATATTTCTTTGTGGCGTTATGCTTACTTCGCTGTTCAGGCAGAGCTGCTGCAGCCTGGTGGCTGTTTTTCTAGCAGCAGACTCGCTACTTCGCCATTCCGTGACTCCTTTGTTTTCGCGCAGGCGGCGAGCCGGGACCAAAGCAGAATATTCCCAACAGTTGGTGTGATTCACGCTGGTTTCTTCTTCTCCAAGTCTAACAGCAGGAAATGCGAACCCACAGTTAAAGAACCTCTTAAGCAAAAGCCCTCACCTGAAAATGGCATCGCGGGACCGCGTCTTCCATTTTTGAGAATCTTCATTTAAAGAGCCCTGAGGAGAATCTGGGATCAGACTCAGATTCGAAACGCATTGGCAAACAACAGCAAATTAGGCATCCTTGAGTTAACATTTTTGTCATAATTGATTTACGATCTCCAACTATTGAATTTGCAATTTGCAATTTATTTTCTTGTTGCCTCTTTGTTGTTTGACCCTGGTTGGGCGTCGTAATAACTCGACTCTCCACAGAGAATCATTATTTGTGGTTTAAAAATTGAAATTCTTCCTCACAAAGAAGCTTGTATATATAGTGTGTAAAAATATGTTGATTATTTGTATATATGTTAGTTGTTATAGTGGTATGAAAGCTGTATGCGTGTGAGTTGTAAATAATGTAAATGTTTGTATTTTTGTGCCTTTTCTCACCTAAAATGTTTCTTTAAATAAGACTAAAAAATTTATGAAAAGGGTTAAATAAATTCGCCCATACAAACAAAACAATTGTCTGTTTGTATTCACAAAAATTGTGAGATAAGTGGTGGAGGGCTAGCATCTTCAATTTTCTACTTTGTAGATTATGAATGGCATCTCTATCTGGAGTTGAGGCAAGGTCTTTTCAATTACTGTAGAGAACTTTGTTTAGATCTATTTGCGCATTGGAGTTTCAAAAGTGCCACATGCTCTGAGCCGCATTTCGTCTCAAGTGGGACTCCAGAATCCTGTATGCCTTTCTGGCGATACCACTTCTGCTCCAGGCCAAGTCATCCTAGGGGATCCGGATTGGGCACAGAGAGTATGATATTACAAACTCCTGAACATGAACATCAGCCTTCGGATCAGGCTTCCCCGTCAGGAGGTTCTCCTGCCGCAGCAACAGCCAAACTCCACACACTCTGCAATTGAGCTGTAGCAATTGAGAGTGTTCAGGCTTCCTCCCAAAGCATGTGAGGTCATCTTGGCAGCCAGACGTCCACCAACAAAATCTTTATACGCCTGGAGTTGTACAAGTTTGTTGCCTGGTGTACTGAAAACTATGATGACCTGCTTTCTGCACCCTTGTCTGAAGTGTTGCTGTTTGTTTTGTTCCTAGCCCAGCAAGGGCTTGCTCTGGGCATAGTTAAGAGATTCACGCTTTCTGAAAGGACTTCACATTTCCTGCAAATCCTGTTGTAATGCCCCAAAGGGTTCTTAATTTAGTTTTAACCTATTTGATGTGTTCCCCATTTGAACCCATGACTAACTGCTCTCTAAGACATCTGACTATCAAGGCAGCCTTCTTGGTGGCTATCACGTCAGCTAGGAGGGTCAGCGAGCTACAGGCCCTTTCTTTTCACCCACCATTTACCAACTTTTTCTCAGAAAAACTGGTTCTCTGCATCTGTGCCTCTTTGCTGCAAAAGGTGGCCACACCTTTCCACTTCAGCCATAGCATCACGCTGCCAACCTTCCTTGCTCAGCCTTAACCTTCCAAGGTTGAGTGGAGACGCCACCGATTGGACCTGAAAAGAATGTTGTCTTTCTATATCGATCGCACCAAAGAACACAGGGTGAATGATCAGATCACTGGAGCAAAGAAAGGAAAAGCAGTGCACAAGTGAACCATCTCCAGATGGATTGTGCTATGCATCGAGATCTGCTACACACTGGCTAAGAATCACCCCCCTGAGGGCTTGCAGGCTCTTTCTGCCAGAGCCAAAACTGGAACCACTGCGTTAGCTTGTGGAGCCCCTCTCCTGGATAGCTGTCATGTCTGCTACATGGGCCTCTCGACATGCGTTTGCCTTGACACCCAGCTCCGCCATGACAAGCCCTTGGCCGGTTGGGTCCTCAAGGCCTTTTTGGTCTCAGCCTGTTCGCAGACCCACCTCCGAGGAAGTATTTCTTTGGTACCTATTGTAAGGTAAGGAATCTGTCGCTAGAAGTCTCTATCAGATGAACAAGTTACTTACCTTCAGTAACTGGTAGAGACTCTGTCTAGCTGCAGATTCCTTACTGACCCTCCCATTCTCCCCAATCTTAGAAATGGACCTCTCCACCTAAAAAAATCCTTGTAAGCCCTTAGTATCTGCACACAGGTTTCTGACGTGGTTCCGTGCTTTTGACGCAGAAATAGTCATGTAAAGAAACTGATATTAGCACACAGGGTAACGCCTATACAGGCACTGCACACGTCACATTGAGTGTGGCTGATGCTTGGTCGATCACCACCAACCAATGCGCAGTGGTACTGCGCAAGATTTTCAAGTTCCAATCTGATGCCTGGGGAATATTTCAAGGTAAGAAATCTGTGGCTAGATAGTCTCAACTAGAAAAAGCATTACCGAAGATAAGTAACTTGCTCATTCAGCTTCTACAATTCCTGCTCCCTACCTCTCTGTGAACCTTTGTTAGGATTCTAATTGCTACTCATTTTATTCAGCCAACTTTATTCACATTTTGAATAAAGTAATCGTTAACAAATGTAGGCATCAGAGTAGCGAGCCACTAATGTTAACGCAGTATATAATCAATTGCAGCACATTGAGGCCAGCCACAAAATGTCTACAACATCATAAAAATATATTCCAATATGGTAAGTATACATTTACAATAGTAACAATATGAGAGAGAGGGAAAGGGACACCCTCAGTCCCCTGGGCTATCTCAGTAGAACAACAAGAGAGTGTCTGGAAAACAAGGTAGATTAACACATGATCAGAGATCAGTTCATTCCCATGGAGTTCGCATTGGAAATCATTAGGGATTTATTGGAAGCCCTCACTCACCACCCTGGGTGGTGACATGCTTCATCATCGGGCCCACCAGGAGAAGCCGAGTGCCTCCCTGGTGTGCTACAACGCCAGATTACTGCAGAGCTGGATTCTTTTGCGACAGTGATGTGAAAATTGTGGTATTAAAATTGTCAAAGAGTTGTACCAGAAATTGTTTTTTATTCAATGGTCAGTCTGACAAGGTTAAAATAGGTGTAGGGAAATGTGCCAATTAATGTATTGGTTATTTCCACTTAGAGTGGGGTCGACATGTTTCAGCCCTTATGTGTAAGAGTTACTGGGCTTTCTTCAGGACCATGTTATGTGTACATCGGCGGTGTGGGCGCCCTAAGGTCCACCCTACCAGAGGACGTGAAAGTTAAAATTGGTCGTGTAAAATAGTGCAGAAAGACAAAACAAACCACCAAGTAATGGGAATTACCTCTGATTTAGAGGAACCTGTGTAGTTTGTGTGAAAAATTATCCACTCCCCATAGGTCTCGGGAGGTGGGTGAGGCGACAATGGCACACTCGAGGTCCGGTAGCAGGGAACGCTAGGTGCCAAGCGGGTGCAGGGTGCAGGACGTAGCGGGCGGTGTGCCATTGTCGCCCCACCCACCTCCGCAGTAATCTGGCGTTGTAGCACACCAGGGAGGCACTCGGCTTCTCCTGGTGGGCCCGATGATGAAGCATGTCACCACCCAGGGTGGTGAGTGAGGGCTTCCAATAAATCCCTAACGATTTCCAATAATAGGAATGAACTGATCTCTGATCATGTGCTAATCTACCTTGTTTTCCAGACACTCTCTTGTTGTTCTACTAAGTATACATTTACACTATTACAATGATATTAGAGCATAAGCCTGATGTCTAGTGAAGCGGTGTGCGGTCAGTGTTTTGGCTCTTTAAGCTCATGCCATTGTTTAAAACAAGCTGATGAGAATGAGACTGAAGAAGAATGGAACCTTGGTCAGATCAATCCAGGGTTAGCAGGAGGAGCAGCAACTGAAGTTGGGCCCAGATATGGAGGGGATTGTTCCCCTAGAAAGTGACCGGCAGCTTGCGAGAGAAGGGAACTCTGAGCAGTATTGAGGGAAGGGCACTGATCGTTAAAGTGATGCAGGCGTCAGGAACTATGGGATAAGTGTGTCATCTTTGGAAGACACCTTTAGATTCTCCAGGATGGCATCTCAATGTCCAGGCATGGATCGCATCCATAGGCTCTAAGACTCCTCCCTGGGTAAGGCTTTGCTTTGAGCTTTCGCCCTTTTGATAGCAGGCCGATGCCTACTATCCTTCTAATCATGAACTAGTGGAATGACAGGGAATTAACTATTCTGACTACCCACACCATGTCACATTTTGTTGTTTGTGGAAATAAGGCACAGTAGATAGGGTGAAGATACATTAATCCCTGGCTCAGCAGGCACAAAGACTGGGAACAAGCTTGCTTTCTTGCTTCCACTACCTTGCACATGTGTGAGATACCATGAAAATGAGTACATCATCTTTCTCTGTTGAAGCAGATGTTGGTGGCACACTGCTTGCCCACCTGACCAATTTTAACATTTCTGCACAAGGCCCCTTTAGGATAAGAGGTATGATGGAGAAGGTTGTTCTCTGGCATTTGAGCCTGTGTCTGATGATATCAGGCCATATATAGAAATTGATGGCTATGATTGGGCACGTAGTTCTTGTGTGTACACACTTTGCATTGGGTCTGGACATTTTAGGCTGTGTTCAGGCATTTGAGGCTGTCTCTTGGCTCACACTCCAGGCTGTGCTTTGTCCGAGTAGTCTTGTGCCTAAGGATTTGAAGTTTGAATTTTGTATTTAACACATTGCTTGGCCATTTAAACCTTTACCAGGGTTTGTGGAAATTCTGCCTTGGAATATATATCCCTGCTTGGCAATTTAAAGTTGTTTATTAGTGTATATGATGGTTGTGCCTTTTCACTAATACTGTGCCAAGCCATTTGCAACTGAGCAAGGGCATTAGAAACTACACCTTTGAATATTAAGCTTCAATATTTGGCCATATGGAGCTTTGTTTGACCATATGATGATTGTACATGTGTATTTGATGGCCGCATCATTATTAAACGACTGCTCTACACCACCCATATTAAAGATGCACCGGTGACTAATCATGGCAGAACACAAGTGTTGGAAATGGCCATCGTTTGCATGGCGTGCCCATAAATTTTGCCTTGACTATTCTTGCCAGCTGTAGAACTGGTTGGACCTTACCTCTACTAACCTGAGGTAAAGTGGCTGTGCTCCCCTTTCAACATTATGAAACGGATATACTCCTGATTGGCATCTTTAACTCACCTGTAAGTCCTTATTATAAGTGGAATAACATTGTACCCAAGACCAGTGATCTAAATGTCCCTAGTAGACTGCAGCACCCAGTGCCATCCATTGCAGTTCAGTGTAAACAGGTCTGTAGTCCTACCCACTGCAGCCTGGCTGTGCAGTTTAAACTGCAAATTAGGGGGCACATTTATCACAAATTTACACACAACACAATGCAGGAAGCCACTGTGCTTCACTGTGCTGTGTGAAAGGGAGAGGCCGGAATATGCCTTATTTAACATTTTACGGCACATTACTGCTCTCTGCCTGTGCTGGCGCACTAACTGCTGCCTAGCACCAACGCAGGTACCCATGCACCATGGTGCAAGGGTGCCTGCGTTGGAAGCAGCATTGTTTTTGTGCAGGAAGGGGCATCTTCCTGCACAAAACCAATCCTCAGAGGCATTTTCCTCTTTAAGTGTGTGCTGCAGAATGCAGCACACATAGAAAGAGAAAACAATGAGGAGAAATAAACATATTTCTCATAAATGCGCCTCACCTGGTGTAGCATTTTCATGCTTTCCCAGATCTACCAGTAAAGGTAAAACTGGAAATGTGCCAAAATACATGGGTGGATGTGTGGGAACACCTCTCTGGGGTAGAGTATGCAAGATTTGCACTGCCTTGCTTTACTCTAGATTTATCAAGCAATGTAGGGCCACGCAAGGTGGCCTTGCATGGCTTGGTAAATCTCTCTTAGGTTTTGCATTGCCTTGCGCCCCTTGCATGGCCCAAGAGTGACGGTAAACCTTGATAAATGTGCCCTTAGATTGTCAAAACAACCCTTTTTGGACAGGCCTACACCTTCCTTTCAAATATTAGTAAGTCACCTGTGTTGAACCTGGGCCTTTCTGCAGGGTCATCCCTGAGTTCCTCCATGGACTGAAAACAAGCATCCTGGGACTGGTTTCTGGGTATCACCCCTTATCAGCCAAGCTAGCTTGAATTCAATGGCATAGAAACCATGTCTGGGCATGCCCTTCCCACTTAGGGCGACTATAGCAACACAAAAAGATGATGGATGGAATGCTAAACATTGTCAAAGATTCATCCCCATTACAAAGATCGGGGCCTAAATCCTTAGGTTTTTTTGGCTCACCATGCCATTTCAGTTTGGACCCAGCCAAAACAAATCAGTCTTGATCCTGCTCCCTTTGATAACAGTCCAGACTGAACTCCCAGGCCAGGTCCTCCCTGGCCTGGAAACAAGCATCCTGGGACCGATATCACCCCTCATCAGCCAGGCTAACTTGAATCCAATGGCATTGTGAGCACTGGGTGTTTTAGGATGCTGCCCGAGCGATTGCTAGTGGCTGACAATCACTCAAGCATTCCATCCATCACCATTTTGTTTTTACATTTACCACCCGAAGTGTGCCAAGTGTGCCCAGACGTGGGTCCCCAGCTCACTGTGCCACAGGCAAAAGTCTTTTGCTCCCAATTGACAGGAGCATTTTCAAAGCTCCCGCCCGCTGAGAGCAAACTTTGTGTTTGTTCCCGCATGGCAGGAGATTCATAAAAGCTCCTGCCAGATGGGAGAAAATGCAGGTTTCCCTGCATGAGTCAGTGGTGGAGTCCCCATGACACAGCATGTATGGCCCACAGTGCCATAGAATGCTCAGGGAGGTAGTCTGCGTGAGCCTCTCCCCTTCTCTGAACATTTTAGCCCTGGGTGTGGGTTCCCCGGGATATTTAATGGCTCAGGGAGGGGGGCATACCCCCTCCCCTTTTAAAATGCAGCCCCAGGGTGGCGCTCTCTGGGGCCTACAATAGCTCCGTGAGGGGAGCAACGCACCCCCCTCCCATTATCTAATGCAGCCCCGGGGTTCCCTGGGGCGGGATCCGCGGGCCAACAATGGCTTGGGGAGGGGGGCTGCATGGCCCGTTCCCTTAGGAAATGCAGTCCTGGAGTGGGCTCTGTTGGGCCCATAACTGAACAATGCAGTCCAAGATGGCATTTTATTTTATTGCTATCCCGCAGCCTGCAAAAAATGCCATTTTTTTTCATGTTTGTCCCAACTGGTTCCTTCTGGGTCCCTCCCAGGGAGCCTAGAGGGGTAGAGTATCCCTACCCTGCCCCCTTATTTATTGTTTTACTTTTGGACAGGGAACTAAGTACCCGAGTAGAGTAAGGGCTTCCAGCAACTTTTTACTCATGTTGCTGGCAGCCAATCAGAGCGCTCGCTCCTGTGGGAGTCAGAGGCTGCCAGCATAGTTTGTTGTTTGGTCATATAGAAGCTTTTGTATCTATTTGTAGCTACAGGTATTGCTGTTGCTTCATTCAATGGAGGGTGTTTCGATATGATTGCCGAATCGATGTCAGTCGAAAAGCATATCGCTTCCACTGACGATTAAACTCAGTGAATTTCAATGACTACCCAGCGGCGGCTGGTACAAGTAATTGTGGTGTGGCAATGGGGCAGGACAGGGGCAGGGTAGGGTGGGAGTAAGGGGAAGTTGACAAATGACGGAATAGGTATAATTAAATAAATAAATAATACCTATTTCATCGTCTGTCGACTTCCCCCTCTGCCGCACCCACCTCACCACTATTACCTGTGTCAGACGCTGCTGTGACTATCATGCTTATGGGGCAGTGTGATGCCCAATCTGCAATGCCAAGGTGGAGAAAGCTCTAAATCTGGATGATGCACATTCACCATGTCAACCTTGGTGAACGGCCTAAGTTACTATTGGACAGCTTGAACACCAGCGCATTGCAGACTAACCCTTGGCAGTCATGTTGTGGCCATGAAGGACAACCTGATAGGCTGACTGCGCACTTAATATGGCAACTGGTAAACCACTGCAATGGCAAGTTTTACCAGCTGCCAAGGCCGCTGCTCTGCAGACCAGCTTTCAAACTCAAAATTTTGATGATAGGAGAAGATGTAGGAGAAAGGAGAGGGGTGATGAAAAGGTGAAATATAAACACTGTGGGAAGATTTACAAGCCCCTTGTGACATGTTTACGACCGTTGCATCACTTCTGTGACGCAGCGTCGTCGTAAACAATGAGCCTCCATTCGACAGATTTACAACGTGACGCATCTAGTGAGATGCATATCATTGTAAAGCCCTGCGCTACATTATACCTGCGTCAGGTATAATGTATGCAGGGTGGGCGGACCATTGCAAGGAAGCCCCGTAAGTGACGTATTGAAACCAGCAAGATTTCACTGACTCACTTTTACGTCCATTCTGCATCAAAACCCTGCGCCTGCTTGAAGTAGGCATAAAGAGTGATGCAGCATGTTAGACATAGGGCGCTCCTGGGCATTGCTGGAGTCGTGTCACGCTTGCAACACAACTCCATCAATGCGCTGCCCTTACGCCAGAAGATGCGACACGCATCTGGCTATCCTTGTGCCAAGGTGCGTCGCATTGTAAATGTGACACATCCATGGTGGCGCAAGGGTATTCCTCCGTGTCGCATCTTTACTTGCTGAAATGCAGGGAAGCGCCAGTCCTCGTAAATCTGCCCCTGAATTCTTTCTCTGTAAACACATAGCGTCCCAGACCCTGCTGTTCAAGTGACCTTCCAACTTGAACAAGCATTGCAAAACCAATATGTCTGGCTTTAAAGTGCCAGTGCATGTAACAGTAAACATGCACAAATGACAATTAACTATTTGGGACCTGTCTCTAAAATCTGCCTCATTCCATGCTTGCCATATTTTTTTGTCCTGATTTTTATTCCTCAAGCTCGCCTGGTAAAACAACAGTTTACTTGATTGGAAAAAGTGGACACAAACTTAGGAGGCATGGAAAGACATGTCATAAATATTAACTGTGCTTAGTTTTGAATGGCTGAGTTTGTTTGTGTAAGTGGACTTTGAGCTTTAAACTCGAATGTTTTGCTGTCCCTTAAATATATCTCCTCAAATTCTGTTTCATGCATTTTTTACATAGATCACTTTTTTGAGCTTGTCTAAGGGCCTCATTAAGGGGTCTTGCAGTGTTGGTTGTTAATTTTGCAAACCTGGAGTTAACAATGCTGGGGGCTCACTTCACTTAAAAGGTTCAAAATAAATGGCGATTCCAGTTTAAATCTTAATAATCTCCTGAACACGATAAATTACTAAAGGATCTAAGGAAGAGGTGTACCAAGAATGGAATTGGTAAGAGTCATCGCAGACTGCACACCAAATTTTAAAGAATCCATTCTGTTTTTGCAAATTGATCTTTGCAGTAATAGATCAGTTTGAAAAAACCTGCTTCGTATTGGGTCACAATTCGACCTATCTCATGAATAATAATGAGTTAGGACGCAAATGTTGACTCTCTGTGAATGCCAGCAATCACAGGGATGGTATTGTCTGTGATTGCTTTTAAATAAAGAATGGTTTTCTTCGAAGGAAAATGTGATGCGTTTACAAAAAAATTATTAAACTTATAACTAAAATGTTTTAATGGTAGCAGTGGTCCCTTGGACCACTGCCTTCTATAAAAAATATTTTTTTCAACATTCACCCTTGATTACTTTTCGTTAATCAGTAAAACATTAATACATTCCATTGCAATTAAATATTTGGAAGGGGTGTCTCAAACATGCTCCATCTAAATACTGAATCGTACTGTAGTCGCAAACCCGAATTGCGTTTCAATAATGTTTTACTGAATCGCAGTGCACATTTAATGCATACCAAAATTACTTTTTGCCTTCGCAAACAGCCCATTTCTCATTTTGAGAATGCAAAAGGGCTGTATTCATCAGCCACAATACCCTACCGGCTCTGGTAATTCCTCTTTCTCCCCACCGTTTCTCATAGAGATATGAGCTGTTTTCTGCAGCTGCAATCTCTAGGGGAATAATAATGGTACTGTGGACATCATAATTCTTTTTATTGAGGATTACAGACCTCTCGTAATAAAGGACCAACAGAAGAGGCATCTCTCTTGTAGGAGACATCTTTTGAATTGCCTTGTTCTATCCTTCAGTGCATGACAAATATCCCCTTCTCTTTTTTCCAGCTCGGCGGCACTATTGGAGACATTGAAGGAATGGCATTTGTTGAAGCATTCAGGCAGTTCCAGTTCAGAGTTAAAAGAGATAACTTCTGTAATATCCATGTCAGCCTGGTACCGCAGGTAAGATGTGGTGCAGTCGTGTAAATCAAGTCTGAATGTGAAACATGATCATCTTCGTACACTTGTTTTTCTGTCCGTACTCACCTGCTTCTTCTAGAGGCGCAGGGCATTACGGCCAGAGCTGCTGTCTTTGGAACCGAGGACCTAAGGTTCGACTTCTGGCATCTTGGCCCATCATCTAATCTCCCATAACTTCAAAATAAATCTGGTGTTCATGTAAAGTGCCCCCAAGTTTTGTGCTGTATAAAACTGCAAAAAACAAAAACAGTATGTGTCCAGTAATTGGTGGGTGCCTTGTAGCTTTGCACCTGGTCCACTCTGAGGGCACGCAAAGTATTTCGCGACTGATTGACAAAGAGTTTGTGTTGGAGTTTGTGTTGGGTTTGTGTTATTATTTTAATGTAGATCCAACGAAAAGTCTTCTATTAAGATTTACAAACCAAGCTTAGAGATGGTGATCTAACGGCTAGGGAGGACGAGCTCAAATCTGGGGAACCGGGTTCGAGTCTTGGCAATGACGCTCAACATCCTGTGATTATGGGCAAATCACTTAATCTCCCTGTGCCTAACAAAAATAAATTAATGTGTCCTTGTGTAACGAAACTGGTGCTCATGTAAAGCGCTCTAATACCTTTGGGCCAAGTTTATGTAAAACTCCACGAAAAAAAAAAATACTGCAAATCTTGATTTGCTTTTGTTTGTAAGAAAAAGAAAAGCAATGCAGAGTAGTGTACTGCCTTGTATTACTTTGCATTAGGGAGACGTTCCTTGTTTGGCACATGGGTGTTCTTGTGAATCCCACATGGATTTTGACTCAAATATATATGAACAAAGACTTGTAGACATGGATTTATGCCAAAATCCTGCAGTTTTCCGAACCTGGCATAACAAGTAGAAACACCTTTATTTCTCCTTATTTTTATTTTTCGTCTTTGATATATGCTGCATTCTGTGGCACATATACATAGAGAAAATTGCCTTTGAGCATAGCTTTCGTGAAGGAAGGGACAGCTTCCAGCACACAAACTATGCTAACCACTTGCACCATGGTGCAAATATGCCTACTTTGACAGTATAACGCGAGCCAACGATATGAAGAGAGGAGAACAGCGGTACATATGCGGTGCATTGCAGTATTTATTGTAAATATGGGTCTTTATTTCTACCCCTCTTCTGGACTTGAATCTGATAGTATGCACTGGAGAGTTTTCTGATTGAGTAATGTGTATTTCACTCCAATCATCTTTTTTTGCTCTCAATTACAATTTGCATGATTCGCATTGCCCCGTATTACTGATAACATTAATTAATTGTCTTACTTGGTGAGATCTTCCAAGGAGTAAGGTGGCGGAAGAGTCCAGAATTAGAACCTGTTCTGGGTCAAATCCATTGGAACCCTCTTCTTACTCTTATGTCCACTCTATGTAATATTTGCCTTTAGTTCCAGAACTAATAGGTATCGCTGCAATCTTATCCTAATTCCATCCAAGTGCTCCAATGCTAGTGTTTAAGAAACAAAACCTAGTTAAAGGCACAAGATGTATTTTGCTTTGAGTAAGTGACTTAACTTATGTGTTGCAGACTGCAGTGGATAACACATTAAGCTGCAAACTCAGTGAATTTCGACGAGTTCAATATCAGACAGCCCAGAAGAGGCATGAGACCTAGGACAGGTGATTTTGTAGGATCTTACCCACCCTAAGGATTTATTTAGAGGTTGGCGGTAATGAGACATTAGGCACGAATTGGGGAATACCCAGTTTGTCAGCTTCTTGGTTGAACAGTGTGTTTAAAGTGACAAACGCCCGTACTGGCATGTAAATGACAACTGACATCAGAAGCCCTGCCAGGCTTAAGGTGGATCTTTTGACCTCATCTTACTCTTTTCTCTTTTTTCTTGTCCTGTTTAGGGCACCCCTAGGAGAGAAAAAACTTCTAGCACATCAGATACATTGTTTTTTTTTTCAAAACCAAACCCTCACTTTGGAAATTTCTCTTTGGAAAACAAAAAAAATTGAACTTGGCTACCATGCCACCATAGCATGGCATTTTTTTTTGTAAAACAAGGGGGACCCAATAGGTAGCTATGGACCATGGGTATCAGTTAATTTACGAAAACAAAGGTCCTAAGCTCAAGCAATATTTCACAACAAATATTACATAGACCACAATAGGCTGCTATATACTTTTCCTTTGCCCAGCCGGGCAAGGAATTTATTATAGATCAAATCAAGTGTTCAGTACTTTGAATACATTTTGACAACAAACATTTCTGTTGCAGTAAGGCACAGTCCTGTACCGTACTAAGAGGTAAGAAGAAATGGGGAAAAAAAAGGTGTAGTAAAAGGAAAGGTTCTTCAGGCAAAGAAGGTGAGCAATCTGGGCACTGTTTTAAATCAATGTTGTCAGTATTTCTCAGAGTAGCACATACAAGCAATGATATACAATAATTAACTGTATGTCTACTAGAAGGAGTTGACGTTTCGATCCCGTGCTCAATTTACAAAGGGATCATCTTCAGGACTTAACAATATATTGCCTGGTTTACCAGTTAGTATGCCTGTTGGGAAGGAAAACAGGGAAACAAAACAGAGAAGCAATGCAAATTAGGTTGCTTTCAGGGGCAATCGAGAGAGGTCAACTGAGCCACATTTGGTACTTACAAAATTCGGAATCGCAGTGCAGTGGTGTTGCCAGCCGGTGTGTTACTTGAATTGAATAAATTAGATTGAAGTCCTGGTGCTTAGTGCAATTAAGTGAACCATTAACTAATAATGCATGTGGGTTCCAGGGGATTCGGGGGGGGGTAAAATCAACCACACTTGTTATTTACAATTCGCGAGACTACAGTATAGCAGTGCTTGAGATCTCTCGTTGGTGGGCGATTATCCGTGACTAGCTGGGTCCTCCGTGAGGGTGAGGAGGAGGCCAGCGTGACCATGTACTAGGTATGGCACTGATGTGCAGCGATTGGTTGTGGCGTGCAGGGCCTGCAAGATAGACACAAATAACGAGGTCCGGTAGCATGGGGCCCCCGCTTACCTTTGCATCCATGTGAGGTAACCGAGTAATCAGTGCGGGCAGAAGAGGATAATCGCCCACCAACGAGAGATTTATTCAATTCAAGTAACACGCCGGCTGACAACACCACTGCACTGCGATTCCGAATTTTGTAAGTACCAAATGTGGCTCAGTTGACCTCTCTCTATTGTCCCTGAAAGCAACCTAATTTGCATTGCTTCTCTGTTTTGTTTCCCTGTTTTCCTTCCCAACAGGCATACTAACTGGTAAACCAGGCAATATATTGTTAAGTCCTGAAGATGATCCCTTTGTAAATTGAGCACGGGATCGAAACGTCGACTCCTTCTTGTAGACATACAGTTAATTATTGTATATCATTGCTTGTATGTGCTACTCTGGGAAATACTGACAACATTGATTTAAAACAGTGCCCAGATTGCTCACCTTCTTTGCCTGAAGAACCTCTCCTTTTACTACACCTTTTTTTCTCCCCCATTTCTTCTTACCTCTTAGTACGGTACAGGACTGTGCCTTACTGCAACAGAAATGTTTGCTGTCAAAATGTATTCAAAGTACTGAACACTTGGTTTGATCTATAATAAATTCCTTGCCCGGCTGGGCAAAGGAAAAGTATATAGCAGCCTTTTGTGGTCTATATAATATTTGTTGTGAAATATTGCTTAAGCTTAGGACATTTGTTTTCGTAAATTAACCATAGCATGGCATGGCAGACCATCCAACATTGTTCTTTTTTACTCAACACTTTTGGTTAAAAAGAGATGCCAAGTCCATGGATGTCGATTCACCAAATGCCAGGGGCAATGGAATTGATGTGACATGCCCTTTGATTCCAACGACATCATATGAAGTGACATCATATGAACTTTGACCCTGCTGGAATTAACAAAAGTGAAATTAAAGAAACCTACATTAAGCGGTAACGAAGACCATAAACACATTTAATGTGGGGGCGCTAGGTGGCGCACATCCAAGATGGCCGCCCATCTGTGAGGCTCAGGAAGCTTGGCGACCTTATCCGCTAATTATCCTTGATTCTACCGTCAAAACGGCGATATGCCAAAATCTATATGCTCCTTGTACCATCTGGAACCCCTGTGAGAAAAATCGTGACTCTCCTGGCCCCAGAAGCTATTTAAAATGACCTCCCGAACTGCAGCAACCTGCGGAGGTGACGTGCCGGAATGCCTGAGCGGCTGCCACTTGAGCCCCGGGGATTCCGCGTGGCTGAAGGCCTCGATTAAACTAAGCCCGCTCCCTGCCCAATCCCGCACGTAAAGACCGCCTCCCCACCGAATCCACCTCAATCGGGGCTGCTGATGTGACAAACAGAAGCTCTGATGCATGCAAGAGGAAGAACACTCTGCTGGTAAGGGCATGCCATTTCTCTTTCTTCTTCCGATCACTACTCCACCTACGGCGGTGTTTCCCATGCAAGCCCGGACACTCGCCTTGGGATGGCGCTGCCCGCTGTGCCTCCCCCGTGGGCCCCTATCGCCAGACGGTCACCACTTTGGAAATTTCTCTTTGGAAAACAAAAAAAATTGAACTTGGCTACCATGCCACCATAGCGTGGCATTTTTTTTGTAAAACAAGGGGGACCCAATAGGTAGCTATGGACCATGGGTATTGTAGGAAGGTAGCCCTTGACTATGGTTGCCCCCAACTTTTTGCCTTGTGTTTTAGCTGGTTTTTGACATAGTTGGCCTGGGTCCCTGCCAATCAGGACCCCAGGCCTACTGCTCTCTCTGTAAAATGGATTCCATGTACCTTAGGTGCATTTACCAATTGGTACTGGGCCACCTTATCAGACCCTGTAACTCAGGGCATAGGTGTACCCAGGGCCTACCAGGGGCAGCAGCATGTATTATGCCACCCCTGGCTGGCCATCTAAATCTGACACAACTGGCTGCACAACAGCTGGGGCAAGGTGGTGTAATCACCCCTTGCTGTAGATATAGTATACCTATATCTAACCCTAAAATGGACACATGTATTCCTATCAGTCACTCCTATGGCAGGCCTTAACAATCTTGAAGGCAGAGTGCTTTGAATCATGTGAGATGGTGCTCTGGCATGAGCTGAGCCCATTTGCAGCTTGCGGAACCAAGTCCTAATAGCTGTTCCATGATAACGCGTACCATATACTCTTAAGTGCATTATAATCCTCGCGGTTATATGCCAACTCTGGTATCGCTTTATCAAAACAAGTCGAGTAAGGTGTCATACGAATTGGAATACTAACCCCTCGCCAATTCTGGCGACGGGGTTAGCATTCCACCCTTCTAGAGGGACACAACATGCATGTAACTGTGAACCCCGGTTAAAGTTAACTCGAGCCTCAGCATCACAACAAGGATGCTGCCACCACAGACACAAGTCTGACCTCCTGCTGCTGGGAGTCCTTCCAGCGAGGAGAGCTTGGACAAAGGGTTTCCTGTCAGGGGCGGTGCTAGCACCATCCCAGACAGGGTTTTGTGTATCCTGGGTAGGCAGGGCTGAATAGGAAGGTGACTGCAAGTGGCACCCCGGTGCTCCCTATGCATAGGCCGGCTTGAACCAGTTCCAGGGGCACACCAGCCCCTGAGCTGGGGAAAGTCCGGCATGGGAGAGGGGTGTAACCACCCCCCTTCCTGGTCCCACCCATGGGCAGGACCTAGTCCCGTACCAGCCCCTTTCTTTAGTATAAAGGTGGGAGCGGGGACCCTCCCAAATTAGATCATCTTTGAATCCTGAAACTACTTTCTACGAAAGGAACTCAAGACTTCTTCCTAAGATTTCTCCCTTGTGACTAAGGAGTAGTCACCCTGCATCAGCGGGCACCAACTAAGTAACCTGCGGTTTGCTGCAAGTCCTTCCTCCGGAACCAGACCGACCAGCACGACGAGACCCGGCTTCCTTGGCACCTCTGACCTCTACCTGCATCATCAGCCCAGCTGAGATTCGTGGGTGTGACGAGACCTCGAGGGACCGGCCATCTTCAGAACTGCACTACGCTTATCCAGCACGACCGCCGAGGGATCCTTGAGTGAGTGCTTTGGGGTTTGAGAAGCCCTAACCCTGAGCAGCTCCAGCATCGAAGTTCAGCCCCCCAGCATCCACGAGATCTGCGTGGGGCCCTTCTGCTCTTTGCTGCTCACCGCGTTGTCCGGCCACTTGCCTGCTGGCTTGTAGCCCTCTTGACAACGAACTACGACATTTCCATTGCTGGTCTGGTTGCTCCAGACTGGACCTTGCTCCCCTCCAACCGAGGAGCACCCCGGACCCTCCTGGTCCACCCCAGACGCCATTTTGAGTCCACCGCGTGGGCTTGCATTTGCCAAGAGTTGTTGTCCCAATCCTGGGCCCAGCATCGCCGACAGCAGATACCTTTGTGGGACAGCTCGCACCTCCACCCTGGTCGTCGACAACGCCTCCTGGTCCGAGAGACTGCAGAGCCCAGCGTCGCCCACTCACCTGGTCGAGGTGACTCCATCCGGTGCCATCCTGGTGCCCATCTAATCACTCGCTAGTGATTCAGAACTTGGTCCCCTCTGCTTACAGGTCGTCTCCATCATCGATCCAGGCTTGGATCACATCAACCATCTTCACTGGTCGCCTGCCAGCAACTTCTTCTTTCAGGTTCCTGGTTCGTCAACGAAGAAACCCGACGACGCTTGAACCCTATGCAGCCGCAGCCCCTGGGCTAGGTAAACCGAGTACCACGGTGCTCCAGCGTAGTCCAACTCTCTAAGTGTCTAGATCCACTTTCGTTTTTGACCTACCTAGTCGGGTTCGCCCGAGAACACTAACTTTTGCATTTGCTAGCATCCATAGACTTTGTCCCGCATTACGCGTGAGAGTTCCCACTCTGCACACAACGTCCCTAGGCCTCCTGCTTCTAATCCAAGGGTTCAGCATTGTAGGCCTAGCGTTTCTAAAGTCTCTGAGAGTAGTACTTACCTGGTAGTAATTTGGCATTCCACTTCCATAGTATATGGTTTTTCGTGCCCCTCGGGCATTTGTGTAAATTGTGCGACTTTCAGTATTTCTTTAAGAGTTTTGTATTGTGCTTATCACCCTGTCCTCATAAAGAGTCCAGGGCTGTTGTGTTATAAATAAATATCCTTTTATTTTCATAACAACTTGTGTGGTGTCCTTTCACTTGGTGTTCAAGGGGTATATGTGATGGTATAACAGCTGGCTTAACACGCCCTCTAGAGTTTAGCCTAAAGACTGCTCTTGTCCATGCTACTAGGATAGCTGGTCTATAAGGTTGACTTACAACCAATCATCAATAAGGGTTGTTTGGACGGATACATAGTGATCACTAGAATAGTGAGCACTGCATATCAGGCCAACTTCTCACAGGTATCAGTTAATTTACGAAAATAAAGGTCCTAAGCTTAAGCAATATTTCACAACAAATATTATATAGACCACAATAGGCTGCTATATACTTTTCCTTTGCCCAGCGGGGCAAGGAATTTATTATAGATCAAATCAAGTGTTCAGTACTTTGAATACATTTTGACAACAAACATTTCTGTTGCAGTAAGGCACAGTCCTGTACCGTACTAAGAGGTAAGAAGAAATGGGGGAAAAAAGGTGTAGTAAAAGGAAAGGTTCTTCAGGCAAAGAAGGTGAGCAATCTGGGCACTGTTTTAAATCAATGTTGTCAGTATTTCCCAGAGTAGCACATACAAGCAATGATATACAATAATTAATTGTATGTCTTCTAGAAGGAGTCGACGTTTCGATCCCGTGCTCAATTTACAAAGGGATCATCTTCAAGACTTGACAATATATTGCCTGGTTTACCAGTTAGTATGCCTGTTGGGAAGGAAAACAGGGAAACAAAGCAGAGAAGCAATGCAAATTAGGTTGCTTTCAGGGGCAATAGAGAGAGGTCAACTCAGCCACATTTGGTACTTACAAAATTCGGAATCACAGTGCAGTGGTGTTGCCAGCCGGCGTGTTACTTGAATTGAATATATTAAATTGAAGTCCTGGTGCTTAGTGCAATTAAGTGAACCATTAACTAATAATGCAAGTGGGTTCCAGGGGATTCGGGGGACGTAAAATCAACCACACTTGTTATTTACAATTCGCGAGACTGCAGTATAGCAGTGCTTGAGATCTCTCGTTGGTGGGCGATTAACCGTGACTAGCTGGGTCCTCCGTGAGGGTGAGAAGGAGGCCAGCGTGACCATGTACTAGGTATGGCACTGATGTGCAGCGATTGGTTGTGGCGTGCAGGGCCTGCAAGATAGACACGAATAACGAGGTCCGGTAGCATGGGGCCCCCACTTACCTCTGCATCCATGTGAGGTAACCGAGTAATCAGTGCGGGCAGAAGAGGATAATCACCCATCAACGAGAGATTTATTCAATTCAAGTAACACGCCGGCTGGCAACACCACTGCACTACGATTCCAAATTTTGTAAGTACCAAATGTGGCTCAGTTGACCTCTCTCTATGGTCCCTGAAAGCAACCTAATTTGCATTGCTTCTCTGTTTTGTTTCCCTGTTTTCCTTCCCAACAGGCATACTAACTGGTAAACCAGGCAATATATTATTAAGTCCTGAAGATGATCCCTTTGTAAATTGAGCACGGGATCGAAACGTCGACTCCTTCTAGTAGACATACAGTTAATTATTGTAGATCATAGGTACTCACAAACTTTCTGTCGGGGGCCAAAATTACAGTGTGGTGTGTGGCCGACGGCCGCACCAGAAGGGGCAGGGTCAGTGGGGGGGGGGGCGGGGCTAGAGTAAAAAAACCCTTTTTCAGAACATTATGCAATGCTGTATTTCAAAAGCAGATGTAACTACAAAGAGCACATTTTGACAATACATTTTTTAGCAGACAATAGCAATCTTAAGAGGCATTTCATAGCTTCATACACACTTTGACCCCAATTCCATCACAGACTCTCTCTCTCTGTCAGTCAGTCTCTCTCTCTCTCGTCAGTCAGACTCTCTCTCAGCCAGTCAGTCTCTCCGTCTGTCAGTTTCTCTCTCTCTCTCTGTCTCTCTCTCTCTCTCTCTCTCCCTCTCTGTCAGTCTCTCTCTATCTCTCTCTCAGCCCGTCTTTCTCTGTCTCTCTGTCAGTCTCTCTCCCTCAGTCCATCTCTCTCTCTCTGTCAGTAAGTATCTCTGTCAGACAGTCTCTCAGTCTGACAGTCACTCTCTCAGTCAGTCACTCTCTCAGTCACAGTCACTCTCTCAGTCACTCACTGTCAGTCTCTCTCTCAGTCAGTCAGTCTCTCTCAGTCAGTCAGTCAGACTCTCTCTTATAGTCAGCCTCTCTCTTAGTCAGTCTCTCTCTCTGTCAGTCAGTCTCTCTGTGTCAGTCTGTCTCTCATAGTCTGTCTCTCTCTCTCTCCCTCAGTCAGTCTCTCTCTCTTTCAGTCAGTCTCTCTCTCACTCTCTCTGTCAGTCTCTCTCTCTTTCTCAGTCTCTCTTTTAGTCAGTCAGTCTCAGTCAGTCTCGCTCTCTCTTTAAATAGCGGTATTTCTCTACTATAAACAGACACGCAACAAAACCTAAACATAGATTTTTAGATCGAACTAGGGCGATGTATACACATAACTGACACGGATCGCCTGGGTACAGGTCTTTAAGTGGGATGAAAAACCTGGGGGTTCTCTAAAAGGGCCATGACCGATAAAATTAAGGGCATGGCTTAAAAACATGTAAACAAAATCTGTGCTTAGCATCGTGTACCACCCTACTGGTATTTTGCTGTTTGTCATGATATATCAGATACAACCAGTAACATTATACCTGCAACAAGTCGGGACTATTGGCTTTGCCAATGGTTGTTAGTTGCATTAGATAAATAAGCAACAACTATGGCTTTGTTGTATATAAAAATTATAATATTGAAAATGCTTCAGCTCTGAAAAGATGAGACCGTGAAAGAACTAAAACTAGTATATTTGAAATTACATCAAAATCTTTGCGCAATGATGCTAACTGAGATAAGATTTTTTTTTGTTCACTATGAGGGCGAAAATGGAGACCCTGATAGTTAGTTGCATAAGATAAATAAGCAACAACTATGACTTTGTTGTATATAATATATAACATTGAAAATGCTTCAGTTCTGAAATGATGAAACTGTGAACAAACTTAAACGAGCCTATTTGGAATTACATCAAAGGCTTTGTGCTGCTGTTGAATTGAGATTCATCTAAGGGACCGAAAATGAAAGATAAATATACAAAAACTATGGCTTTGTTGTATATAATATTGAAAACGCTTGAGGTCTGAAATGATGAGACTGAAAGAATGAAAGCAGTCGATTTGAACTGACAAAGGCTTTCTGAGCAGTAGTTGCTGCCGAGTTGATATTTATATTTTTTCACCCTGAAGGCAAAAATGAAGGCCCAATAGCTATCGTCTCAGCACCTACTTTGAAGCACCTGGCCCACTAAAACCCCCTGCCTGTTATCTCGGGGAGAACAAACTCACATAAAAAGTCAATTTCAGCTGATGATAAATTGGTCACAGATAGCAGCAACAGCGCCATCTACTGTCACTTTCACCTAAATTAATATGTAAAACCTAACCACTCGCAATGAATCGAAGATAAACACATACATATCTCTGCCCAATTTTAAGCCCCCTCGAAAACCACAAAGGATATCTTTACTTTTTGGGTGCATGAACAAGGAGTTTTGCAACAGAAAACCACAAAATATGGGGCCAGCAATAACAATGATGGCATTGGCCTAACTTACTGCTTTCAGAGGCGAGGATGCTGCAATTAGTGCCAGGGCCCTGTGAATCTCGACTCCGTTTCAGCTGGGCACACACTGCTTCTACCGGCGCTGGGTGATGTGAGACACTATTTGTCTGCGCATGCCCATCTGACCTTTTCCTGGCAAATGCGCCCCCGAGGAATTACAACAGCAGGAATGGCCGAGTCCCTGACTGTTGTTGTTTTCAATGGGGGCTGCAAGGGAAGGTCTGGGGGGCCTAAAGGGAAGGTCTGGCAGGCCGCAAGGGAAGGTCTGGCGGGCCGCAACTGGCCCGCGGGCCATACTATGAGTACCGCCGTTGTATATCATTGCTTGTATGTGCTACTCTGGGAAATACTGACAACATTGATTTAAAACAGTGCCCAGATTGCTCACCTTCTTTGCCTGAAGAACCTCTCCTTTTACTACACTTTCTTTTCCCCATTTCTTCTTACCTCTTAGTACGGTACAGGACTGTGCCTTACTGCAACAGAAATGTTTGCTGTCAAAATGTATTCAAAGTACTGAACACTTGATTTGACCTATAATAAATTCCTTGCCCAGCTGGGCAGACGAAAAGTATATAGCAGCCTATTGTGGTCTATATAATATTTGTTGTGAAATATTGCTTAAGCTTAGGACCTTTGTTTTCGTAAATTAACCATAGCATGGCATGGCAGACCATCCAACATTGTTCTTTTTTACTCAACACTTTTGGTTAAAAAGAGGTTCCAAGTCCATGGATGTCGATTCACCAAATGCCAGGGGCAATGGAATTGACGTGACATGCCCTTTGATTCCAACGACATCATATGAAGTGACATCATATGAACTTTGACCCTGCTGGAATTAACAAAAGTGAAATTAAAGAAACCTACATTAAGCGGTAACAAAGACCATAAACACATTTAATGTGGGGGCGCTAGGTGGCGCACATCCAAGATGGCCGCCCATCTGTGAGGCTCAGGAAGCTTGGCGACCTTATCCGCTAATTATCCTTGATTCTACCGTCAAAACGGCGATATGCCAAAATCTATATGCTCCTTGTACCATCTGGAACCCCTGTGAGAAAAATCGTGACTCTCCTGGCCCCAGAAGCTATTTAAAACGACCTCCCGAACTGCAGCAACCTGCGGGAGTGACGTGCCGGAATACCTGAGCGGCTGCCACTTGAGCCCCGGGGATTCAGCGTGGCTGAAGGCCCTGATTAAACTAAGCCCGCTCCCTGCCCAATCCCGCACGTAAAGACCGCCTCCCCACCGAATCCACCTCAATCGGGGCTGCTGATGTGACAAACAGAAGCTCTGATTCATGCAAGAGGAAGAACACTCTGCTGGTAAGGGCATGCTATTTCTCTTTCTTATTCCGATCGCTACTCCACCTACGGCGGTGTTTCCCACGCAAGCCCGGACACTCGCCGTGGGACGGCACTGCCCGCCGTGCCTCCCCTGTGGGCCCCTATCGCCAGACGGTCACCACTTTGGAAATTTCTCTTTGGAAAACAAAAAAAATTGAACTTGGCTACCATGCCACCATAGCATGGCATTTTTTTTGTAAAACAAGGGGGACCCAATAGGTAGCTATGGACCATGGGTATCAGTTAATTTACGAAAAACAAAGGTCCTAAGCGTAAGCAATATTTCACAACAAATATTATATAGACCACAATAGGCTGCTATATACTTTTCCTTTGCCCAGCCGGGCAAGGAATTTATTATAGATCAAATCAAGTGTTCAGTACTTTGAATACATTTTGACAGCAAACATTTCTGTTGCAGTAAGGCACAGTCCTGTACCGTACTAAGAGGTAAGAAGAAATGGGGAAAAAAAAGGTGTAGTAAAAGGAAAGGTTCTTCAGGCAAAGAAGGTGAGCAATCTGGGCACTGTTTTAAATCAGTGTTGTCAGTATTTCCCAGAGTAGCACATACAAGCAATGATATACAATAATTAACTGTATGTCTACTAGAAGGAGTCGACGTTTCGATCCCGTGCTCAATTTACAAAGGGATCATCTTCAGGACTTAACAATATATTGCCTGGTTTACCAGTTAGTATGCCTGTTGGGAAGGAAAACAGGGAAACAAAACAGAGAAGCAATGCAAATTAGGTTGCTTTCAGGGGCAATAGAGAGAGGTCAACTGAGCCACATTTGGTACTTACAAAATTCGGGACCGCAGTGCAGTGGTGTTGCCAGATGACGTAAAGACACTACTCCCGGCCGTTCAGCACAACCTCACTGACCTCTCCGAGAAAATGGACACGATGAACAATCAGTTAGATTGTTCAGAAAGTTGACAAACACGTTGGACAGTTGAAAAAAGCTGAGCGCCGCGTATTCGAGAACGAAGATACCACTTCACAGATGTTGAAAATGGACAAACTCCTTAAAGTAATCGCTGCCGAAAAAGAAGACATAGAAGAAAGAAGCCACCGGAACAATATTCGCATCATAGGCATTCCTGAGAGCACAAACACGGGACGTATGGAGGACTATGTTGAACGCCTCCTAACTGGTACCTTTGGTGCTAACTCTTTTTCGCCGCAGCTGGTGGTAGAATGCGCCCATCGCTCCCTTGGTTCTCGACTGCCGCAGACGAGACTCCACTGCCCATCATAGCCTGGCTCTTAAATTATCGGGACCGTGATGCTTCACTGAAGAATACCAGAGAGCAGAAACCACTACGATTTTAGGGTACCATGTTCAGCATATATCCAGACTTCACTATGGCAGTACAGGAGGCACGTCGCAAATTCCTCCCGTCAAAAAGAAACTGCACAAAGCTCAAATAGAATATGCCCTCATGTACCATGTACGCCTTCGGATTTCGAGTCATGGCAAACACATCTTTTGCACGAATCTGCAGTAGGTGGAGGACTTTCTGAAAGCCAACCAAAGACGTACGCCGCCGCAGGATGATCCTTCCAGATCCCCTTCTCCATCCTTTGATGTTAACTTTACTGAACTGTTTCCCTGTGAAGTTGGGAGTCGTAGCATCGGCCCCCTTCCCGATGGGGCCCCTTTCGCCCTCCGATGGAATTTCTCTTCCACAAGATGGTCGCAGACAGCTAAGTGCCCTGTTGGGCTTTGAACAATATTAGTAGATTATAATTCGACATATGATGTTTCTTTTTTTCCTAATAGTAGACTCGTACAATGCATCGCCAGGCACCCTTCCCCCCCACCACTCTCCCCCCATCCGTCACTCCATGACATTCGGGGACTGCAATGCGGCTAGAGGTTTGGAGGCGGGAAGGTTTAAGGCCCACTGGCGCCCCCCCTTATGGGAGATCCCCAAATTGTTCCTATCTCTACGTTTCTTATTGTTATCTTCTCCTATTGCTCCACTGGGCTTCTCTGGCCTAGACGGAATGGCTATACTGTTCGATAGGTCTGGGTGGGCGACTTAGTACCGGCCCGATTGGGGTGCTGTTGTGGGTGGGGGTGTCATAGGTGTTTATCAGCTGTGATACTGCTGACGTTTTGGGGCTATTGTTAGAGAAAGGTACTGAGATGCGAATGTTAAGTCTTCGTATTATGTATCATGGACAATGACATACAAACTTGTTAATACCTACAGGCACGAACACAAAGTATGCGCATTGTCCTCATCACCATAATTGTATGACACACAAGTAATGGCAACTCACACTGAACAACCACGCATTAAATTGATAACATGGAATGTCAGAGGCCTACGTGACCCTCGTAAACGGTGACATGTATTAGCATACCTCGATAGACATCATATACAAATAGCAATGTTTCAAGAAACACCCATTGACCCCCGCCGCCCTAACTGTTTTTGGTAGCAAATGGGCCTCTGCCCGAGTGTTCTCTTCGTACTCGTCATATTCACGAGACACGCTTATATTAGTTTAAAAAATACGCCCTTCATTCTGGGGGGCACGTTTAGCGATCCCTCCAGTCGAAGTTGCCTGCTCTGGGGTACACTGGGCGCACAATCAGTTACCCTAGCTTGCTGCTGTGGCCCTAACATGGACGACCCAAACTACTTCACTACTCTCTGGAGACACAAACTCAAGGTGGGGTCCACTTACGTCATATGAGGTGGAGATTTTAACACTACCCTCCGCCCATCTATGGATCGTTCCAATGCCCTTCCTCACCACTACACCAACACCCAAGACACCCTTTCTGGATTATTTCTTGATCACGGTCTCGTTGGCGCGTGGCGATATGTACATCCAACTGACAGGAAAGGCACCTTCTATACAGCTGGACACTCGACATGGTCAAGACTTGATTACTGGGTCTGCTCCTGAGGGGTGGCCCTGTGGATCCACTCGGTATAACATTTGGCTCATACATACTCGGACCATGCGCCGGTATGCCTAGAGATAGTCTCCACAATTTAATTGCTACCCCACGCTGTTGGAGATTGGTGACAGAGGTAGTGTTGGACACTGTCTTTCAGGCTAAAATTGGAGAGGAAATTGCCGACTTCTTTGCCAGAAATAAGGGCACGGGTAATCACGTAGGCACTATTTCGGAGGCCTTTAAGCCCACTATACGTGGCTCATGCATGTCAAAGAGCTTTTGTGTACTCAAAGATATCGCAGAAATCTGAGTCGCCTGGAAACAGAGATAACGCAACTTGAAACTGCTATGTGGGATGCGGGGTCTGGTGCGCAGAGAGTCCCACTCAGAGAAATAATTACAGACTACACTACCACTGCAGACAGAGAAGTCAAATTTAGAGGCAAATATTTTGTTGCCCGCTGGTACGGTGAAGGCGAACGACCCGGCTGTGCACTGGCGAATGATATTAGACAACCCAGCTTATCTAACTATGATTTGGAGTGGTTGATGGAGGTGGGATACGGCACAGCGACAGTCTTGAAATTTTAAATACTTTTACCACATACTATGCTGATCTTTATAGCTCTCGCCGCACCTCTCCCCCTGATTTTTCTCAATACCTCCAGGATATAGCATTGGGCTGGCTAGGTGACCACCATCGGGATACTTTGGCGGCACCTTTCGAAGACGATGAACTCCACGCAGCCATCATGCAGATGAAGTCGGGCAAGGCACCGGGGTCAGATGGCCTCCCCATAGATTTTTACAAAACCTATAATGATCAACTTCTCCCAGTGTTAAAAGAGGTGTTTCTTGAGGCTCAGGAAACACAGATTCCCCCCGCTGCGATGAGAGAGGCACTGATTACCTCGTTGCTGAAACCGGGAACACCTGCCGACCAATGTGAGTCCTATCGGCCCCTTTCTCTAATAAACTCAGACGCGAAAATCCTTGCAAAACTCATAGCAAATTGCCTCACTCTGCTAATGGAGAACCTTGTTCTCTCGGACCACGTGGGTTTTATCCCGGGAAGGGCAACCTCCCACAACCTTAGGACGCTATTCTCGATCCTTCAACTTGTTGATCCGAAGTTGTCTCTAGAGGTGGTATTTCTCGACACCACAAAGGCCTTTGATTCTGGCGAATGGGACTACCTGTTCACTATTTTGCAATGTATGCGACTCCCCGTGGGATTTTTGGCCTGGATGCGACTCTTCTATACTTCACCAACAGTGAAGATACTTATAAATGGACATATCTCCCAATCAATCTCCCTCTCTCGTGGCACCCGACGGCTGTCCACTGTCGCCCCTTCTTTTTGCCCTTGCCATGGAGCCACTGGCTGCTAAGATCAGGCAACACCATCACGAAAAAGGCCTTTGGTTCTTCCTCCACCCAATCCTCATTTCCCTTTATGCCGACGTCATCACCCTATATATCAAGGAGCCGCACCAAAACCTAAACCTGCTGCTCCGAGAATTCATTAAATTTGGGGGCCACTCAGGTATCCATATCAACTGTGCCAAATGCCAGATCTTCCCACTGACCTCTGCGATCACACAGTTTGTAACGGACTTCCCCATCGAATGGTGTTCTGACAATGCGAAATACTTAGAAATACGTGTTACTACAGACCACGAAGAGCTAATGAGACTCAATTATGGCTGCACGATGGACCATTTTACCTGGTGTATAACTAGATGGATCGCGCTCCCTCTGACCATGGGTGGCCACATCTCCCTCATTAAAATGGTAATCCCTCCTAAATTCTCGTATTTATTTCTTAATATCCCATATGACCCTGCCCGTCATTTTTTCACTTCCCTCCGCTCTGAGTTAATTCGACTAGGATGGGGCGGCAAACAACCTCGCATACAATGGGACACACTCATGGGACCATACTCGCAGGGAGGTTTTGACATAACCAATTTTGAATTATACTATCTATGCCCCAGGCACATTATGCCCATTTTTGCTTTCACCCTCCCCGGTATACACCACATGTTGCTACTAAACATTGGTTTGCAGACCCTATACCTTTGGAAGGTATTATACTATCCAAGGATGGAACACTTGGGCCTCATCCAGCTTCTGTGGACTGCCCGAACAAGGCTTGGTCCCGGATTACCGAGCGCCTACAAGGCCCTGCCTGTATTCTCCGCAACTCCCTCTCATATATCATCCGGAACTCTCATTGTTGCAAGAGGGCATATTTAAAAAACTTTCAGCCCCTCGCCGCATCCAATGCTGGGGTGACTTATACCTTAATGGCAAATTTCGCACTTCCCAGCACCTCTTTCCAGACCTCCTCCCACTACTATGGAAAGCTTCCTATACGCCAAACTTGGACATGGGATCAGGGATTGCACCCCATCATACCCTTTGGAACCTACAGTGGTGGCCCCTCTGCACCATGCCTTCCGCACACTCACTGCCTCGCACCTAGTTTCTACGCTGTATCACAGCTTATATGTTGACACTAAATACCCTCAATGCGCATCTCGAAATAAGTGGTCTATTGAGCTGGAACATGACATCACGGATGAACAATGGTCTTTCTGTTGTACCCAAACTGCGCAAGTTTCCTCCAACAGTAGGCTTAGAATCTTCCACTTTAGTCAAGCAAATATTCCCTTTGGGACACCTTATTGTTATAACAAATGTTCACAAAGACAAATAGACACAAATATGCACTAACAGAATACTGTACTAGTGGGGCAAAATGTAAACACAAACAAAATTATGAAAAATACTGGACAGTTACAATACAATGTTAAAAAATAGTTCAAAAATTATTTAAAAAGGAGGGAATAGACATTAAAAGTAAGGAAACAATGGATTCCTATTCGTAAAAAGGAGGTATAGACAGAAAAATTAATTCAGCAAAACATCAGAATTATTTTCCAGCCACAAGCCCCCGCATTGCGGGGGGGCCTCGCGCTCCGGGGGGCCCCGGCCGGGCCCCTCAATACATCTGATCTGCCGCGCCGCACAGTAGGCTGGCTGTGACAAAATGGTGCGCAGCGCAGGCCCCGTCCGGGGCCCCTGCGAGTTTATGGTGCGGGGGCCGGGGCCCCTGCG